>NC_083230.1:9367500-10840000 GCF_032191835.1 Heteronotia binoei
AAGTCTGACTATGTTTAGCTTTTCCCTTCCCTAAGACTGTAAATTCCAAAATCACATGGTCACTACTGCCTAGGGTGCCCACTATTTCCACATCTTCAATCAATTCTTCCTTGTTGGTGAGAATTAAATCAAATATGGATCAGGTCCATAATGACAATGAAACAGATTTTCCTACAAACTTGGGGGGCACTCCAGGTTTGTAGAAAAATAAGGTTGACAGAAGGGGAAGGGGAGAGTGGTAGAGGTGGGGGGGGCAAAGAGAAATGAATAAGTTGGTAGAGAAGAGATTGGGGCAAAAGCAATGAGGTAGGCTTGACAGATAAGGGGAGGGGAAGAAAGAGAGGGAAGATTGTTAAAGAAGAGGGAGAGAGAAAGAAGCAAAGAGAGAGAAGGGATGTACCCTCCCCACAAGTTTCTTGCAGGTCCTCACTTGTATATTCTAATAGAAAAGTTGGCCAAATCTGAGGATACTTAAATCTAGTGAACAGAGCTGAATGGACAAGACAGATTATTCTAAAAACTTTAAAAAATGCCCCATGTTTGCAAAATAATTTGAACCCTTAAACCTCCCCTCCCCCCCCCCCAAATACAGGGTTTTAAAACCCCAAAATGATAAAAGGAACACCTGTAGCTTAAAAAAAAATTGATGCCCTCAGCATTCTAGGCTTGATTTCTATCAGTAAAAGGCAGGGGGAGGGGTCCTTCCAGGGCTGTTTGGGAGGACTCATTGGGCCGGGCCGGGCCAGGCAGAAACCACTCAACTTCCCTGGCAAGGGAGATGCCATGATAGACAGACAGACACCATCCAACTTGCATCATTCACCTAGATCTGCCTGCTTGCCACTGTTCAACAGCAGCCATCCTATGTAAACCACTGTGGTATTGGAGCTTCAGCGATGGGTCTGGGAAACCCAGGTTCAGGTCACCATGCTGTCATGGAAGCTCACTAGGTGATGTTGTGCAAGTGACACACATTCAGCCTAAGCTACCTCACAGGGTTGTTATGAGGATAACGAGGATAGGATAATAAAGTCAGCTGCTTTGGTCCCTACTGTGGACAATAAAGGTAAAGAAGGAGGCACCAGATCACTACCAACCCATGGGGTGACGTCACATCAGGACATTTTCTTGGCAGACTATTACAGGGTGGTTTGCCATTGCCTTCCCCAGTCACCTACACTTTACCCCAGCAAGCTGGGTACTTGTGGAGAATGGTGGTGTATAAATGAAGGAAATAAATAATACATATAGCTGAAGATGGGAAGTAGATAAAAGGCAGGTTGGTGAATAGCTGAGAAGAAAAGAATGAGAGAGGGAAAAGGGAGAGCATTCAGGAGCAGCCAGGATGAGGAAAAGGGGAAATAATGTGGGAAGGGGAATACAGGGGAAAGTTAAGGCCCCCCCCCCCCCAAGTTCTTGAGGGATCCCTGGCCCAGCAGCACCACACAACTGGGCCACAGCTTTCCTAGGTAGAAACTCCGGTGAGGGGAGTTGAGGACAGATGGACTGATAGGTTGTCTGTTCGGTGGGAAGGACAGAAGGAGGCAGGAAAAGTGGAGAGGCTATGAGGGCTTTCATGGAAAGGGAAGAGAAGGGGGTTCCCTCTTGTTATACTTATATTCTGCCTTTGCATAGCCCATGAGACTGATCATGCCTGGTTAGCGGGGGCTCCAAGCCCACTTGGCTAGGCAAGAATTATTTAGGTCATTTTTATATTGGTATTGTTGTCAGTAGATAACACACAAAAATCCTATAAATATTACCAACGAGTTGCTGCTAGCCTGCTAAGATGTAACGATAGTATGCAACTGGCTCTTGCAATGAAATTATGCCGGATGTGGCAGCCAATAGTATGTGTATATGCTAACGTGCCAATGTGTCATTGTGACCATTTTGAAAGAAGGTAGAGCAGCTTGGTATCGCAGGCTTTTTGGCTTAGCTCCATTTAAGTGTTTATTAGATATAACTGTCTTGAATGCCATCTGTTGAAGCCAGATATCATCAAGGAGATAACATGTCTGTGGTCATTTGTCCACATGCTGGGATAGTAAGAAACATGACAAAAACTCAAGCAGCAAATACGGCCGACAATACTCAGCTGACTGTCCGCCTTGGCTGTGAAGGATCTCCTCTGTGTCCCCCTGCAGCTCTCTTTCCTCAGTCCATCTGTGCAGAGCTCTTCTGGTTCAAAAAGGGGGTTGGCCCCTTGTTGATGTGCAAAGTCATCAACAATCCAGTGATTTGATTTTTCCACTTTCCATAAATTTTCTATACAAGGCCATATCAAATTGAAATGGTCTGCTGAATACTTTCATGTTAGCTATTTACAAAGGCAAACAGAATGAATTGTGGGATTATTACTGGGAGAACATAAGAACATAAGAGAAGCCATGTTGGATCAGGTCAATGGCCCATCCAGTCCAACACTCTGTGTCACATAAGAACATAAGAGAAGCTATGTTGGATCAGGCCAATGGCCCATCCAGTCCAACACTCTGTGTCACATAAGAACATAAGAGAAGCCATGTTGGATCAGGCCAATGGCCCATCCAGTCCAACACTCTGTGTCACACAGTGGCCAAAAAATTATATATATGTGTGTATATATATATATATGTATATATATATATATATATGTATATATATATATATATATATATATATATATATATATATATATATATATATATATATATATATACACACACACACACACATATATATACACACTGTGGCTAATAGCCACTGATGGACCTCTGCTCCATATTTTTATCTAACCCCCTCTTGAAGCTGGCTATGCTTGTAGCCGCCACCACCTCCTGTGGCAGTGAATTCCACATGTTAATCACCCCTTGGGTGAAGAAGTAACTCCTTTTATCCGTTCTAACCTGACTGCTCAGCAATTTCATTGAATGCCCACGGGTTCTTGTATTGTGAGAGATGAAAAAGGAAGGGGGCATATACTTTTTATTTATTATTTTATTTATTAAAAATTGGTCTCCAAAGATACCTAGAAGCTCTCAACAAGTACTGCCATGCTAATTTGCTTAAAATTAATTATACGAAAACAAACATAGTAATATTTTCCAAAAAACGGTCCCCCTTCAGATGGCACATGGGGAATGTCAAAATCAAACAAGTTAAAAGTTATGAATATCTTGACATCACATTTAACTACCTCAACTGGGCAGCTCACAGAAGTAGGGCTATAAAACTGGCAAGGATCTCCCTTTCGCAACACAAGCCTTTTTTCTTTACTAATGGCAATCAATATGTCCCTGCTGCAAAAAGAATATTTAGCTCCAGAATCCGACCTCAGGTCCTGTTTGGAATCTCTGTTTGGTTCAGTGCCCTCAATCACGACGTTGAGAATAACCAAGCAATTTTTATCAGACAAATTTTGGATGCCCCTAAATTCGTGCTTTATTTTACAATCTGCTCTGAAGTTGGACAAAATCTAACTGAGACCAAAGCCTGGATTTTAACATCACACTACTGGCTCAGGCTCTATTTTAGAACTAAGCCAGGCTCTCTCTTATCTCTTTTGCAAAAAGAACTGCACTTTGCTTCTTGGAACTCCAAGATGATATCTAAATTAAGCCAATTTGTTATCCTTCTCGATGATTTATCATTATCTGAGGCATCTTATATTTCTAAATTAATCAAACGACGATTACTTGACGCTGAGCAGCAAAAACTATTCCCCCACCCAACCCCTTATCTATTCTCCTGCTATGCTCGGTCTCACAAATCACTTCGGGAAAATGCCCCAATATTTTTATAATCTTGATATATATAATCTCCAACACGGAGTCTTTCTTCTGGCAAGGGCTAACGCATTCCCCTCTAGAATGCTCTATGGCAGATACCGTCACATCCCGAGACAAGAACGGCTATGTCCTTGTAGTCTTAACTGTCTGGACGCAATTGAGCACATAATTGTGGAGTGTCCTCTGCATGAGTTACCCCATGAAAAACTGCTCTTAACTTGGCTGTATCCCAAAAGGTATCTGAATACTAAGCTGAAATGTCAATTTCTTTTAAATTTCATTTATTTTAAATGATTTGGTCCCTGAGATTACTAATGCTGTCACCAAATTTCTTATAGAAGTTCTTAAAAATTTAAAATTTTAGATAGCAATGTTCTTTACTATACTTATTTGTATGGAATCGGGTACAGAGACATTTCAAAACCACCTTAATTCAGGAGCTAGCCTCCGAATTTGCTACAATAAAATTTGAAAGATCTGTGTGCTGCATGTCGTCGTTTCACACTTTATCTTATGGGAAAGTAGAGCTGTCTACACTGCACTTGCATTGGGAGCCTCTATAGCCATAACTCAGCCTTCAGAAACGGCTTCAACAACAGAATTCGACAGTGAAAACTCACAGAGGTAAGAAGGTCTTGTGTCCCCTGGATATCTTCATCTGCTAGTTTGATGGCCTTTTCAGCTGCATTTTGGGCTTTTTCAGCTTCTTCCAGAGCCTCTTTCACCATGTCTGCAGTGACTTTAATATCTGTTGCACTTTTACTGGAAGTTGGAATTTTTTTTAAAAAAAAAAATGAACAATGTTAACAGTACTCAAAACAAGGAATTTTCTCAGCATTTCATTCAATGTGTGCAACAGGCTAAGCTTGTCATTTATGTCTAAGCCCTTCGTAGCATTAAGCATTTAGATGAAAGGACAAAGATGTGAGACAACTAGTCCCTTCCATATCCAACTTATGCAAGGCAAGTTCACTATCAATCAGGGCGTAATAAGCTACCTCGTTTGCTTAGCTTCATGCAACAGCATCTTTGCCCGTGCAATATCTCCAGAGCTCTGTTGTAGAACAACCTCAACATCAGAAAGGCTTTCCACCCGCTCCCGAATACTGTCTGCCAGGGCCTGTAGCTGGTCAGGTGTGCTGGGCATCTCCATGGTGAGCACTTCATTAGCAACGGCTTCGATGCTGTCCAGATCAGCACCGTCTTCTGTTAAAATGTCAAAACAAACAAAAAGAGAAGCGAGTATGACATCGGGAGACTAGCAGTTCCTCTGCTGTTATGGTGTGCCAATATGTAGGAAGCAAGAAGATGTTAATTTTCATTTGCCAGACCTGAAGAACTTTATCTTTGATTAACTGGAAGATGCCCTAGGCTTTCTGCAGAAGAAAGGTTCACCATATGACAAAAGGTCAAGAAATCACAACAGGGTGACACATCAAAAATGTTAGTGGGAGAGGGGCTGTGGCTTAGTGGTAGAGCACCTGCTTGGGATGCACACAGTCCCAGGATCAATCCCCTCCATCCACGGCTGGCCCTAGACTGTCTGACACTCTAGGCAAGGCAAACTTCTGGCAACCCCCCTGCACTGATAACTACACCGAGTCACATGGGGGCACCCAATTCAGCGTCCCCGGAAGGCCGGTGCCCTATGCAATTGCCTCGTTTCCTAGTGACAGGGCTGGCCCCGCCCCTATCTCCAGTTAAAAGGGTCAGGTAGCAGGTGATATAAAAGGCCTCTACTGGAGACCCAGTGCCAGTTGGAGTAAAAATACTGACTTTGACAGGCCAATGGCCTGACTCAGTACAAGCCAGCTGTTGTATTCAATGCAGCCCTGTAGCTAGGGGCTATGGGGGAAGGGGGCTGTGGGGGGCCTCAGGGGGAGAGGGCCCTTTAAATTGCGCAGGAGGCTGGTGACTGCTCCTGCCACCCCTGAGTGATTTAGAGCCCACTGGTCAGCTGATTTGTGAGCCCTTTAAATGGCACGGGAGGGGCAGAGGCTGTTCCTGGGCACTCCTCCTGCATTATTTAAATCATGTAGACGGGGGAAGGAGAAAGGCAGCCCTGGGATGGTGACGGCCCCCCAAAAAAAACCCTGTCAAGGGGCCAGGCCCTGTGGGCCCCCTGGTTAGCTATGGGCCTGATTCAATGTAATGTGAGAATTTGGCCCCAAGCATGCAATGAATTCTGATCACATCTACCTACCAAAGATAGTGATCTGGCTACCATTATCCTATGATGGAAGTAATGTGTGCAGAATTACCCACATTCTTTCAGCTTGCATTCAGCCTTCTTCAATATTGGGCTATGCGACAGATCATAAACACTAAAAAAATGGTAAAATTAAGGTATTTTCTGCATACATGCACTGTGCAAAAAAATCAGTGAGGAAAACACAGTCCCTTTCAGCGTCCCATTCCTCAGTGCATCTAAATCTGGGGCAACAAGTGCCTTGCTTACTACACTGTCATTTTTTTCCTCACCAAGTATTTGTTCAAGAATGATGCTACATAGTGGTGTGCAAGGAGGCTCATCCAAGAGTATCTTGGCTAGTAAGAGAAGCTGAAGTTGTTTTATAAACTGTTTTTCTATTACATGCTCTCAGCCAGCCATCTTGGATGCTCTAGCTTAAGTCATAGCAGTATTTTCCTTCCCTGTACAAAGAAAAAGATTTACACCTCATTGGTACTGCTTCATCTAATCCAGCGTCACTTATTTGCAGTTCGATACAAATATAAACACAATTTCTTCTCCGGAGAAATCCAGATTCTCTGGAGTCAGGTGAAACTAGGAACTTCTCATCAAAGAATGACCACCCCTTTGCTATTTGCAGATAACAGATCCCCAGAAACCAATATTTTGAGAGAATGTGACCTTAGCCTTCAACTGGAAATGAGTTTTCCTGTCTGCAAAGGGTAATATTTATGGGAATTTAAGTCACCCTGTCCTGATGTTACAGAACAGTAAAGCAGACATACCACCAAGTCATTCAGACTCTAGAGAAAGGGAAAGATGCAAAGGGACCCAGGAAGAAGAGGAGGGTGAGATTGGGGTAGATACTGTGGAAAGCAGCAATCAGAAGCTGCCATCAGCTAGAAAATGGAGACAAGAATTAGTGGATTAATATTTAAGATGTTCCACCCACCATCTTTGCCAGTAGACAACAAACCCCAGCTTCTTAATATTTTACTGGGACCGAACAAATTCTTAGTACAAAGTGGAAACGCGTCAAAAAATCTGAGCTGCCCATTTCTCTGCAGTCTTCAGAATAGTCATTGGGATTAGGGTTTGTAGAATCTTTCGGGCTCAAGTGCCGTGTTCTACTGGAGAAAGTTTTCCTTCCAGACGTTTCGTTCTCAGCTGCGGAGAACATCCTCAGTGGCGTTGCAGCCGGAGCAGGCGTTCTTGGCTGCTGTGCATTGAGAAGGTCAGAACAGCAGCCAAGAAGGTCAGAACGCCAAGAAGCAGCCAAGAAGGTCAGAACAGCAGCCAAGAAGGTCAGAACGCCAAGAAGCAGCCAAGAAGGTCAGAACGCCTGCTCCGGCTGCAACGCCACTGAGGATGTTCTCCGCAGCTGAGAACGAAACGTCTGGAAGGAAAACTTTCTCCAGTAGAACACGGCACTTGAGCCCGAAAGATTCTACAAACCCTAATGATGATGCCAGCCGTGAAAACCTGAAATCTTTGAGTAATTGGGATTCTTTAATTGAAATGCACAGAGGGAATTAAATTAAACCAATGGGCTATGTCAACAGTGACTAAAATGTGAGGGGGGGGGAATTCTACAGGCCTTTTAGTGAGTGACAAACATCTCCCTCCAGTCCTCTCCCTCCCATGTCCACATGTCTTTTTAAATTTCAAGCTGCTTGGGGAGCCAGTCTGTCTGGAAAGTGGGGCCTGCATGAACACAAGCAAAGGACCTTGGGAAACAGCAAACAGGAGCAGCAGGCCCTGGGCAGCAAGGAAAAGCAGTTTAGAATGGGAGTGGTGCAGAAGGATGAAGGGAAGAAGAGAAGGAATCTGCAGCCTGGGACTGACACATAGCGGCTAGGAGATGCAGGAGTGGATGTTCACCTAGAGATTTGAAATAATCAGTCAAATCTTTGACTGCAGGCTTCTGATAAAAAGCCAGATGCCTTGAACTAATGACTCGGGGGAAAGGAGGAAGAGAAAGAGCATTTATTCAGAACAGAGATGCACCAGGAGTCCAACACTATCGAAACGGTCCTCACTCATCAGAAATTCTCGGATCTGCTTAATAAGGTTCCTTAGGTCCCTGTTGCTTCGGTCCACTTGCTCCCTGGTTGCATTGGTCTGCAGCAGAACTTCTTGCGCGTTCCGTTTTGCTTCGTCAGCCCTCACTTTTGCTTCAGACACCTAAGCAGACGGAGTAAAATGGACCCCTGTTTACAATTTCTAGCAAAAATGGTTTTTAATACGCAAACCCCATACTGAGAAATTTATTGACACTCTAATTGTGTGGGAGAAGATGTTCTTCATAAAACCTAGTAAATGCTCTTAAGATGAGTGTACCCAAAACATCAACAAATCCCTTGAAAAAACCCAAGCTTCTGTAAACAGTTTACAATCCAGATTCATTTTTGAAAGCACTGAGCTGAATGTGGTGTAAACAGAATGAACCGTTTTGTTCACCTCTGTCTAGACTTGCACAAATGCTTTTATATAGCTTATTTCCATTCTGATCGTTAGGATTTGAGTTACTTTTTTTGCGTGTGTGTTTAAGTTACCATTATGGAGAGCAGCTCAACGTCTTCTAGAGCAACAAGTATGTCTCTATCAAAATCCATGGCTTTTTGCCAGGCATTGTGGGCCACAGTCACTAATCCGTCACAGCCGGGTCCTCCGCATTTCTTCTTCCCCTCCTCGGTTACACAGCTCAGGCCGCCACACTCTGAATCAGCACAGGAAGCCCCTGGGGGAGTTCCACATGTCTGCAACAGACAGGATTAGACAGAAGAAAGAGTCAGAGGTTATCACTCTTTCAAAACAGGATGAAAATAATTACCATCAGCACAAGCAGAATGGAAATACAACTGCAGTTACATTCCGGAGGGGACTCCAAAAATGTTTTCGTTTTCTCCAAGCACTGCTTTGAGCTAACAATTAACGACATTCACTCATAATTTATGTAATGTTTTTAATGTATCATTGGGGGTGGTGTATTTATTTCTCAGCTGGCGTTTGACTGTGATAAATAAGAAGATGAAGAAGATGATGATATTGGATTTATATCCCGCCCTCGACTCCAAAGAGTCTCAGAGCGGCTCACAATCTCCTTTCCCTTCCTCCCCCACAACAGACACCCTGTGAGGTAGAAGAAGATATTGGATTTATATCCCGCCCTCCACTCCAAAGAGTCTCAGAGCGGCTCACAATCTCCTTTCCCTTCCCCCCCCCCACAACAGACACCCTGTGAGGTAGATTAAGATACTGGATTTGTATCCCACCCTCCACTCCAAAGAGTCTCAGAGCGGCTCACAATCTCTTTTACCTTCCTCCCCCACAACAGACACCCTGTGAGGTAGATGAAGATATTGGATTTATATCCTGCCCTCCACTCCGAAGAGTCTCAGAGCGGCTCACAATCTCCTTTCCCTTCCTTTCCCACAACAGACACCCTGTGAGGTAGATTAAGATATTGGATTTATATCGCACCCTCCACTCCAAAGAGTCTCAGAACGGCTCACAACCTCTTTTACCTTCCTCCCCCACAACAGACACCCTGTGAGGTAGATGAAGATATTGGATTTATATCCCGCCCTCCACTCCGAAGAGTCTCAGAGCAGCTCACAATCTCCTTTCCCTTCCTCCCCCACAACAGACACCCTGTGAGGTAGATTAAGATATTGGATTTATATCGCACCCTCCACTCCGAAGAGTCTCAGAACGGCTCACAACCTCCTTTACCTTCCTCCCCCACAACAGACACCCTGTGAGGTAGATGAAGATATTGGATTTATATCCCGCCCTCCACTCCGAAGAGTCTCAGAGCAGCTCACAATCTCCTTTCCCTTCCTCCCCCACAACAGACACCCTGTGAGGTAGATTAAGATATTGGATTTATATCGCACCCTCCACTCCAAAGAGTCTCAGAACGGCTCACAACCTCTTTTACCTTCCTCCCCCACAACAGACACCCTGTGAGGTAGATGAAGATATTGGATTTATATCCCGCCCTCCACTCCGAAGAGTCTCAGAGCAGCTCACAATCTCCTTTCCCTTCCTCCCCCACAACAGACACCCTGTGAGGTAGATTAAGATATTGGATTTATATCGCACCCTCCACTCCGAAGAGTCTCAGAACGGCTCACAACCTCCTTTACCTTCCTTCCCCACAACAGACACCCTGTGAGGTAGATGAAGATATTGGATTTATATCCCGCCCTCCACTCCGAAGAGTCTCAGAGCAGCTCACAATCTCCTTTCCCTTCCTCCCCCACAACAGACACCCTGTGAGGTAGATTAAGATATTGGATTTATATCGCACCCTCCACTCCAAAGAGTCTCAGAACGGCTCACAACCTCTTTTACCTTCCTCCCCCACAACAGACACCCTGTGAGGTAGATGAAGATATTGGATTTATATCCCGCCCTCCACTCCGAAGAGTCTCAGAGCAGCTCACAATCTCCTTTCCCTTCCTCCCCCACAACAGACACCCTGTGAGGTAGATTAAGATATTGGATTTATATCGCACCCTCCACTCCGAAGAGTCTCAGAACGGCTCACAACCTCCTTTACCTTCCTCCCCCACAACAGACACCCTGTGAGGTAGATGAAGATATTGGATTTATATCCCGCCCTCCACTCCGAAGAGTCTCAGAGCAGCTCACAATCTCCTTTCCCTTCCTCCCCCACAACAGACACCCTGTGAGGTAGATTAAGATATTGGATTTATATCGCACCCTCCACTCCGAAGAGTCTCAGAGCGGCTCACAATCTCCTTTACCTTCCTCCCCCACAACAGACACCCTGTGAGGTGGGTGGGGCTGAGAGGGCTCTCACAGCAGCTGTCCTTTCAAGGACAACCTCTGCCAGGGCTATGGCTGACTCAAGCCCATCCCAGCAGGTGCAAGTGGAGGAGTGGGGGAATCAAACCCAGATCTCCCAGATAAGAGTCCGCACACTTAAACACTACACCAAACTGGCTCTCCAAATAAATAATTCATTCACTACATTTCCTTTCATGGAAATGTGGAATTTCTTTCTTTAGGATACAACAAGCTGGGGTGAGGTGAGGAAGAAATAATTTCAACACATAGTTCGATAACCAGTTTTGTTTACACTATTCTTTAGAATACTATACTGGTTTCCTTTTGGCCAATACCCACTGAACCAAAACTAAACAGGAATCTTGTGACATCTTGGACACTAACAAAATTTTATTCTCACATAAGCCTTCATGGTCTAAAGTGCTTGGACATGTTAAAAATTTTGTTACATCTTTAAAGTGCCAAAATACTGTTTAGTTTTGCTGCAGCTTTCCTCACCCCTCTGCACTTTTCTCATTGGTCATATAGCTGCTGACTTAGGTTTTCCAAGTCAGATTGAACCCATACAATTCAATGACACCATTGTGGGTCATCTTACTGATGCGCCCCCACACTGGGATTGTGCTGGATAATGAGCGAGTGGGAATTGCTTCTTTTGATTTCTATCAAAGATAAGAAGAAAGGGATTACTAGTGACTCAGGAAGTCAGGATTACAATGAATCCATGTGCCCAAGGAATCAAACTACAGAAAACTGGTCAGCTATATGTTATTTTAATTATGACTGATTTATTAATTTTGATTTCTGACCCACCCTCTCCATAAGCGGGTTTAGGGTAACAACAACCAAAACAATCAAAATACAATTCTAAAAAACAAATCCGACAACATAAAGCAATTACAAAATGGTGATCATAAAACTGTGTTGTCCTTAAAGGCCCCTCACAGCTGGGATGAGTGAGAACTATACAGGATCTGACAGTTGAATTTCAGCAAAGGGCATAAAACTTTGTTTGAGATAACCACATGAGGCAGTTTAAATGTCACCATTTTTCTCAAACTCTTCTTCCTTGGGCTTTGTTCTACAGTCATCCCAGTTTCTCCTGCAGATATATGTGATTTCAGCTCTCCCAATGGAGCAGCTAGAATGCTGGATTAGGGCTTGGAAGACCTGATGTACCACAGTGTTAGGGTGATAATAACAATGGAGAAAAGGAGAACCATGTTATTAAGCCATCCTGAGCTCCCCAGAGGAAGGACAAGATAAAATGTGGATGGCAAGCCCAACCTCTAAAAATTCTCACAGGGGACACTCTAGGATGCACAGAACCCTGCCACCCCCCCCCCCACTGCCCTCCTCCATAGCATCTGCCCTGCTGCTCGCACACTTCTGCTCCCCCACGGCCGCGGGAAAAGCCAGAGAAGGGAGGGGAGGGCGCGTGGCTAGCACGTGGCTCTCTGCAGCACTCTCTGAGGCACCTTGTCAGCTAGCCACCATTGCTCTGCCTCCCTTTCAGAAGCTCCAGAAGGGAGGTGGAGGGATGCCGGCCAGCGTGCAACTTCTCTGTGGTGTTCAGAGAGCGCCTCAGAGGCTATGCACCAATCAGGTGCCCTCCTTGCCCTCCTCTGGCTTTGCCAATGGGAGGGCGGAAGGGTGCAGGAAGCAGTGTGGGAGGGCGGAAGGGTGCAGGAAGCAGTGTGGGAGGGCGGAAGGGTGCAGGAAGCAGTGTGGGAGGGCGGAAGGGTGCAGGAAGCAGTGTGGGAGGGCGGAGGGGTGCAGGAAGCAGTGTGGGTGCCGCAGAGGGCAGCATATGGTGTGGTGGGGGCATTTGTCTATGGCACTGGGCTGGGAGGGGGGAGGGCCCAATTCCCCCCCTGGCCTGGCGCCCTAGACAAATGCCTAATATGCCTAGTGGCAGGGCCACCACTGAATTCTCATATATAGAAACTAGTCAATTTTTCTAGTTGAAAAGGATTGTGCACTCTAAATTATGTAATGAAGAAATACTGTAGCCAGATTTTAATGAAGGGCTGGAGGTCATGGCTGGTTGGTTGAAGCAAAGCCAGCTGAGACTGAATCCATCTAAGCTGGAGGTTCTGTAGCTGGGGAGGGGGGATTCAGGATTGGGGTGCCAACTCCATTAACACTGGTATTTACTGTTAAGGTCAGACAACTGGTCCCCTTCCTGCCTTGCCCTGACCCAGCCACAGTAACCCATGCTTTGGTCATCTCTAGGCTAGACCAATGTACCTTGCTGTAGGCAGGGCTACTCTTGAGGCTGACCTGGAAGTTACAACTGGTCCAGAATGCAGTGGCATGGGACCCCATTAATAGCACATATTCAACTGGCCATCTCCCAGCTGCGTTGGCTCCAAGCTGAATGCCAGATCAGGTTCAAGGTTCTAGTACTAACCTTCAAGGTCTGAAATGGTCTGGGATCAACGTGCCTTTGGGACCACCTCTCCAGTTATGTTCCCCGAAGAGCACTGCGCTCAGCTGAGAAAATCTTCTGGATGTCCTTGGCCTGAGAGACATCTGGTTGTCCTCTACTAGAGCAAAGGCCATAGAACTCTCTGCCAAGCAAGAGCCATGTCCTGTGGGACCTAATTCAGTTCTGCAGGGCTTGTAAGGGAGAGATGTCCCACTACGTTTATGGTTGACGACAACAACAGTTTTCAATCAATAGTTATAACCAATGTTTTTGATCAACTTGGCTGCCTTTTCCATCCACTTCCACCCTGAGTTTAAGAATAATTGTTTTTTAGACAGCTTTTGGAATAACAGGGGTGGAAGCTGTCAAAGGGTCAAAATTACTGATTTTACTGACCAGAACTACAAAAAAGAGAGTGCGCCCTTGCTGGCCACGTGCGCTGTTGGTGCTCTCCTCTGTTGCTGCCACTGCCTTGCTGCTCTTCTGGTGAGAGGGACAGAAGAGCCCGCAAGTAGGCCTTGCTTCTGCTCCCCCCTTTGTTTGAGGATTGTTGTTCTCACCCGGAGTGCCTGCGAGACCTTTCTGCTTCTTCACAGGGCTGGAAAGACCGAGGAAGTCCCTCAGGGACAGGGCCCCTCCCCGGATGGATGGATCAAAGAGACCGACTCCAAGGAAGAGGAGGAGCCATATCCCATCTGTGGAGGACCGCCCCAATCCTCAAACCACCGGAGAAATTACATTTCATGCATTGTCTCCCCAGTTCTGCCATGTCCCAGGGAATGCATAATGGACTATATCAGGGGTGGCCAACGGTAGCTCTCCAGATGTTTTTTGCCTACAACTCCCATCAGCCTCAGCCAGCATGACTGATGGCTGGGGCTGATGGGAGTTGTAGGCAAAAAACATCTGGAGAGCTACCGTTGGCCACCCCTGGATGATATAAATGTGCTTATATCTGCCATAGGCTGACTCTCTGTCAAAATTAGTTACTTCATGAGTTTAGTGGCAGCTTTGTTGACATTTGGTCCATCATTACTTAGCATTAGCAGCTCTGACCAAGGAAGTTGTGCCAAATCCAAAGCACCATCCAGGTTACTGTAAATATCTTTAGCTGTTGCTGAGCCCATAAAAAAGGTCACAATCATATTTTTTGTTGAGTTGAACTGAAAAAAAAGGTCTTCTCACGGGGAAGTCATGTTTCCCCCCAAATGCAGTAACAAAAGCAACCCCCCCCCCCAACAAACTGCATTCATAATACTGACTTTACTGACCAGATTAAAAAACAACAACTGACAAAGTAGTTTTTACTGACCATTTTCCAACCTTGGAGTGATTATTATATTATTTTAAATATTTTTTTATTTATTTTAAATTGTATTTAAATGTTGTACACCATCCTGAGCCCCAAGTATCTGGGGAAGGCTGTCGAAAAATCAAATAGAGAGAGAGAGAGAGAGAGAGAAAGAACTTCTAATTGGTGGGAACTCTGGACTTCTACTTTGTTCAGAGTTCCTACCAATTAGAAGTTGGGTTTTCTATAAACATGTTACATCTTCAGTGTGTCCTTTCCAATTCTGTAATGCACTGAAATCTCCTCAGTACTACTAAGCCAATGCCAAGCTATTTTCAGGGAGCATCTCCCATCCCACTCCTGTCTTGCTGCTCCAATTTATTGTTGTCTCCTCTTCCTTTGCTGCAGCCATTGCCCAGCTGCTTACCTTTTCAGCTACTTCTGCCAGATCCAGACTTTGCAGTTTTCCTGCGAGTTGATCCAAGAGCCGAGACTGTTCCTCTTCTTTAACCTTGAATTCTGTTTCATTGATCAGGCTTTCCACTTCCAGGCGCAGCTCGGCTGACTGCTCTATTACACTGCCCGGAAGAAGAGTGGAGGCATTCACTCTCTCTTCTGCAGCCAAAGACATCTGGAAATATTTGGTGATGCTGTCTAAGGCACCTGCAGAAATCAAACAGTACACTCATCAAGGCTGCTTAGCTTTGTATGACACAATGTAAACCACATACATGCAGAGAGAGTCCAACTGAGGACAAAGGTGCTGTATTCTCACCTATTGTTGACCCATGAGTTAAGGTTGTTTCACAAGCTACATACAGCCTATTCTCACCCTGCTACTGTTATTATCACACAGTTCCCCCAAAAAGCCAGAACTTAGCAGAGCACATGTTTTGCATACACAAGGCCCCAACTTCATTCTCTGGCACCTCCAGTTTAAAAGGATACCAGGTAGCAGGGCTGTGAAGGGCACTTCTCTTTTAAAGAGCTGCACTAATCTCACTCATAATGGATTAGAAGTACTAACCATCTGATTCGGCATCAGACATCTCAATATGTTCAAAATTAAATGGCTTTCAGTGAACCCAGTTATGTACTGAGCCTGCTTCAGCGGGGAGGGCGGGATATAAATTAAAATTTATTATTATTATTACTGATTTGCTGCCAATTGCCCCAATCCATTTAGGGCCTATGCACACAAGGTAGGAAACGTCTACATGTGCATCCATAGACAGCAAGAAAATCTATGCACAAGCAGCTGCCGTACATGCAGCTTCTCTCACTCCCTGATGCAGAGGCCAAGAGTTGTGTACGTGGAGTCCTGTGTAAAAACAGCCATTGTGCCAAATTTACCACACCGCTTCCTTTGCACCATAAATGGTTTCTGAAAACAACTTCAGGATTGGGGGTAGGTGAACATATGAAGCTGCCTTCTACTGAATCAGACCCTCGGTCCATCAAAGTCAGTATTGTCTTCTCAGACTAGCAGCAGCTCTCCAGGGTCTCAAGCTGAGGTTTTTCACACCTATTTGCCTGGACCCTTTTTTGGAGATGCCAGGGATTGAACCTGGGACCTTCTGCTTCCCAAACAGATGCTCTACCACTGAGCCACCGTCCCTCCCTAATTCCCTAGGTGGAATTCTATGTGGACAGTCCTGCCTGGCTGCTACATGCAATTCAGCTATGGCCCTAAGTTTATATTTCTCACCAAGTACTTTATTTATTTTATTTTATTTATTTATAATTTGTATCCCGCCCTTCCCACCAGATGGCTCAGGGCGGCTTACAGCATATAAAATCTAACATGAGAACATAAAAGTTTAAACATTTCATACAATTTACATAATTAAAATATTAAAACATTCTGCAGTCTTATAAAACTACGCTCGATTTCAAATTTCAGTGCCGGTTAGTTGTAAGCCTGCCAGAAGAGGGTTGTCTTACAGGCCCTGCGGAATTGAGCAAGATCCCGCAGGGCCCTTTCCTCTTCCGGCAGCTGGTTCCACCAGGAAGGGGCCATTATGGAGAAGGCCCTACTGTGGATCGTTACTACATAAATATCCTACCACTCTGCTCAGCAAAATCTGACACCTTCCTCCAATATAAATGCTCAGTGGAAGAGAAACCTGTGTCAGAGGAATGGTTCTTAGGCTGAAGGAAGGCCCCAGTCTTTCTTAAATGGAATGAAAGGATTCTGTTCAGGAAGGATAGGGGTAGGAATGACATGTAAACAAGAAGAACAAACTTATGCTGCCACCTTGGTTTGTTTGAGATCAAGAAGGGCCATTGCTCAGTGGTAGAGCGTCAGATAAAATAATCAGGTGTTAGGTGATGTGAAAGGCCCTAAAGGCCTGAGACCTTGAAGAGCACGATACGGAATTACAGAGAGACAATACATTGGTCACCAATGTTCAATTGATTTTTAAGAGGGCTCCCACAACTAACGCTGTACCGCTGATTTAACTAAGAAAACCAAGGACAGTCTATTGCACTGAAATCAATGGGAATTAAACATGTTCACCTTTGGTTAGCTCATGCCCCCAGCTCCTTCACCTTCTTATTAAAAAGAAACATACAAGAGCAATAACAAACATGACAAAACTGACCCCGAATATCGGAGTTTTTCATTAACTCCAGTTGTTCTGCAATTGTCTTCACAACATTATCGACATTCTTT
Source organism: Heteronotia binoei (assembly GCF_032191835.1). Taxonomy (NCBI): domain Eukaryota; kingdom Metazoa; phylum Chordata; class Lepidosauria; order Squamata; family Gekkonidae; genus Heteronotia; species Heteronotia binoei. The sequence goes on from NC_083230.1 coordinate 9,384,679, forward strand.
GCATCTGACTCTAGGTCATTCAACTGACTGTCCATGCTTTTGCTTTCTGATGCCACCTTGGATAGTTTTTCTTCTATTTCTTCTATCTTTTCTGTAACATCTGCTGTTAGTTTCCTGTGAACCAAAGACATTCACTGTTACAGAACAAAAACTACTGGCCTTGGATTTATTTTTAAAAATGCACTAAATGATAGCCTAATTCCTTCCTTTTGTTCCTTACAGCATGATTAATTGTTTTGTTACAACTTCCTCAACCTAAAATACTGATTTAGTAAAAGATGCCACTTCTCATCACCATGACTTTATAAACCCAAGACAGCAAAAGTCTAATAAAACAAATGGGTTGTATGAGATTTAACTTGAACTGGATTCCAAAAATACGGTGTAAAGCCTTTAACTGCACTGGTCAGAGTGTGGACCGTTAGAATCCATACATAAGTACCAATATTTTTTTTAAAAAAACCAACCAATTATTTTTACAGACTATAGGGCTGACAAGTTTCAGGGGGGTGGAGATAAGATTCTTTACTTGTGTTTCTGTAAAACACAAACTAAAACAGAAATCTGTGTAATAATTTTAAGTGGTTGCGTGTAAAGTACATTTAACAAGAATGGATATAAGCAATTTCAGACTGCAGGGCTCACATTCGTCTTTAACCCCAGGATTCAGTTCTTAAAGGTCTGTAAATTAAATTAAATTAAATATTAAATTTATTTATATAGAGTCAACCCCATAAGCAGGGGTCATTTTGTAGGAAAATAGGTGGTGGAGCTCATTAGCATAACTCTTTAGCATATAATACCCACCCCCGACAAAAGCAACCTGATGCAAGAAAGGACACCCCCGGGTGAGCAAGACCTGCTTGGGCTGGCTAGAGAACCAGCCAGCCCAAGCAGGCCTCGCTTACCTGGGGTTCTCCTGGGCTGCCCCCCCCCCCGGTCAAAAGGCCAGCAAGCCACCCAAAATTACATGAGGTGCAGAAAGGGTGGCATGGGCTTCTTCAGGGGTTAATGAGGGCTGGTGGGGGTGTGGCAAAGCTCCTGGTGGTTGGTTGGCTGCCCACTCTCCTAATCCAGGCATTGTTATGCAGCTGCACTTATTATTCAATGGACAAGCTAGGTAGTTGGAGAGGAAGAGGTGGAACCCTCAGAAAGGTTCAGGAGCTGTGCTCCTGTGAGCTCCTGCTGAATCTGAGGTCTGCCCATAAGAAAGTAAACAGAATATGAATGTATTTCTGTGGGATAATTACAATGAAAAATACTCTGCTAGCCTCTTTGCCCAAGATGTTGGCACTCTTCTTTTGTAGAGCTATTCTTGAAAATGAAGAATCTACTTACTTTTCAGGTTGGTTCCTACTGACAAACCATTACGCAAACTTCAGCTAAGTTTACAAAAGCAGGCCACAGTCACTTGCTATAACCTGAAGAAAACCAGCTTCAATGTATTATTCTATCTTAAACTTGCTGGTATCATCAAACAGAATCCAGGCCCTGAGATATGAACGCTATTGGTTTCCTTCTTCCTCCATCATCATGTATCATTGGGAAACAACATCAGGGAAGGCTTTGTTCTCTATGCCCTATTGTTGCCCTCCAGAATAACTAGTTGGCCACTGTGTAAAATAGGATGCTGGACTAGATTGACCAGTGGTCTGATTCAGCAGGGCAATTCTTATGTTTGTATGACTGGTTTTGACCCTATGCAAATGCAAAATGGAAGTCTCCTTCTGCACACTAAATTCTGAGATAATCTGGCAGATTTTATTGCAATCTGAAGCTGTACAAAAGGTCAGCTATTGCCAGAAAAATCCTGTTTCTACATGCCCATCATGTCTTACAGCCTTAAAGCATTTGTTGCAATTTCTGAGGAGTTACTATAAGGGCTTTGTAAGCTCCATTGAGTTCAAAACTTCAGAAGCTGAAGGGAATTGCCGGAAATTTTTTTAACATGCCAACAGCTCACAGAGATACTCACTAATGGAGTTCTCTGTTGACTGTTACTACATTAAAAAAATTTTTGGCAATTCCCTCTGACTTCTGAAAGTTCTACACGTTGAACTTCATGGAGTTTACAAAGCCCTTATAGGACACCTCAGAAATTGTAACAAATGCATTGGGGCCGTAAAACCTGATGAAGGCATACAGAAACAGGGCCCTTGTGACCAGCCCCTATTGTCTTGCAAATTTCATTATTGTGTTTTTGAAGGCTGCAATTGTCCTTCATTCTCGTTTTGGGGCTGAGAAAGCTCTTGAGAACTGCTCTTGAGGGAGGAGCTCTGCCAGAACTGCGGCTTGCTCATGATCACCCAGCAGCTGCATGTAGAGGAGTGGGGAATCAAACCTGGCTCTTCAGATTAGAGTCCTTGCACTTAACCACTATTCCAAACTGGCTCCAAACTGAGGGAACGACACAAAACTGAAGAAAGAGGCTCATAACAGCTCTGAAATTCAAGCCATGAGAGTAATGTGGCAGTCCAGATTGGAGACAGGGGAAATAGGAGGATAAGAAAGCAGACTGTTTCCCCAATCTGATCAAGAACATCAGACATAGTAATTAACATGTATGGCATCCCTTTACAGCCAATTCTCTCAGAGCTGTTCTCTCATGAGCAGTTCTCTCAGAGCTCTCTCAGCCCCATCCACCTCACAGAGTGTCTGTTGTTGGGAGAGGAAGGAAAGGAGATTGTAAGCTGCTCTGAGATTCCGAGTGAAGGGCAGGATATAAATCCAATTCTTCTTCTTAGGAGCAGTCATTTTTTAATTTAAACCCCTGCTTTCTGCTTTTCATGAAAAACAACTGAGGCATTGGAAGCTCCCCAACAATCAGCTGTTTGGTTTAAATGGCTGGAAGCTATTTAAACCCCTGCTTTCTGCTCCCCATGAAAATCCATGAGGAGCAGGAAACAAAGGTTTAACTGGTACCCAGCCATTTCACACCATGCTTTCTGCTCTTCCTGGCTTTTTGTGGGGAGCAGAAGCGGTGGTTTTAATGTCTCCCAGCCATTTAAACAAAGAAGAAGAAGATATTGGATTTATATCCCGCCCTCCACTCCGAAGAGTCTCAGAGCGGCTCACAATCTCCTTTACCTTCCTCCCCCACAACAGACACCCTGTGAGGTGGGTGGGGCTGGAGAGGGCTCTCACAGCAGCTGCCCTTTTAAGGACAACCTCCCCGTATATGTAAGTATAATCTATCTATAGTTGTCAGGGCTGTTGTGCTGCAAATCAATCACGTTAGATGAACTAAATGTAGGATATGAAGCAGGGACAAACTTTAGTCCTTTAAATATTTAAATAATGTACTCGAATTTGAATAAGTTTTTCCAGAAAACCCACCTCACTGATGACAGCAATTCCTTAGCCATGAACTTATGTACAGGAGAGTTACTAGCTGAAGTGTATAATGCAATCCTAAGCAGAGTTACGTGCTTCTAAGCCTACTAACTTTAGCAGATGGGGGAGAAGGCTGTAACTGTTTAGGACTGCAGTGTTAATAAGCACTGGATCCTTATTTCTGCAGCCTCACTTGGCCTTTCCTTCATCTGATTGTTTGTTAAAGACCAGAAGTCCTTGTTCCCCTTTTGTAAGATCACTCCAAGAGATTCTTCACTGCTACACATAAAAACCCCCCCAACTCTCTTCAACCATTCAGTGGGGAAGGGACACTGCGTGGAGTATGAACATTTTGCTGGCTCCTAGTCTCAATCTTGCTTTTGTCTTTTAAAGGCTTAAAAAAACATAAGCACACATTTTCTTTGGCCTTCTCAGTGATAATTGTATAAGTGCACACAATTCTTCTGAAAGTTTAAAGAGATTAAACAGTATGATTGAAGACCAGATAGGCAAAAAACCCAAAACAGAGTGGGAAGAGAAACCTATATTGCTAACACCTGGGGAAAAAAACTGCCTTCCAACACACCAACTAATCCAGGTAGGATTTTCTTATAATTTGGTAGCATTCTGAGAACAATGAACTTTTCAGATATGAAAGTCTGCCTGCCAGCCTGGAGAAACGCCACTTGAGCAAGTCTCTGCTGTGCCCGACTGCCAAGCCCAGATACTAAGATTTATTTGAAGCCATAATTCTTTTTTAAAAACCACATAAAATGCAACAGTACTTCACAGATAGCAAAGTACAGATCAGGGTGGGTGCAACTTCTGTCTAGACAACTTCAGCAACATGTCATTCTGGCACTAACAGTTCCAGACAAAACTTCTAGGATAGGGCAGTGGTTTTAAAACTGCCTTCCAGGAAATGTAGGCAATTCCTTTGAAGCTGATCACAGGTTCTTTGGTGAAAATATCAGTAATGGTGAATAAATTTTTTCTAGAGGAATGTTCATAGACCACCATCTGTTGTATCCTACAATGCCCAGCTTCAGGGTAGCACTGCATGTCTTCTAGGGCTGCTTTCAAATGGATCTTATGCTTTGTCTTTGCTTCCAAAATGGACCACTATTTTGGTAGCATCCATACAACATTGTTCTCTAACTGTCCACTTTGCAGGGTTTCCGTTTCATTAGTACATTTTGTCTCAAACTTGTTTTACTATAATCTTTTCTGACAGAACACAGTTAAAGCAGGTATGTATTTTCAAAGGTCCTACCCACACTGCTCTGTAGCCACAAAGGGGCCTGTGGGAGCCCTGCCCCCTGACTTCGGGCTGGAGGCCCCCTAACTCAGGGCCTCCGGCTGCCACTGCCATGGCTGGAGGGCCACGGCAGTCCTTTCTTGGCCCACTGGGGCATCCTCACTCTCCTTCCCCCCCCCCAGCCTCTTGCACTATTTAAAGGGCCTGCTGATCAGCTGATCGATGGCCCCTTTAAATAGCGCAGGATGCCGGTGGCTGCTACAACGCCCTTCCTGCATGATTCCAATCGCGAGGAAGGAAGGGGGAGGAGGCAGCAGCAGCTGCTCTCTCCTCTGCTGTCCCCTCCCCCACGATTGAAATCATGCAAGAGGGGCAGTGGAGCAGCCACTGGCCTCCCATGCTATTTAAAGGGCCCACTGATCAGTTGCCCTGATCCACTGCCCTTCCCCTGCTATATGAATCATGGGAGAGAGGGCAGCAGTGGGGAGACCAGCCGAGAGAGCGGCTGGTTGGGAGCCGCAGCTGCTGCTGCCTCCCCCCCTTCTACTGGGGACTCCCCTGAAAAACTGAGCCCCCCCCCCAATTTGCTAATCCTGGCCGCAGCCCTATACCCACATCAGCACCATTTTTCTTCTGTGAGTCCTTAGGTTGCCATTTTTCTGCTGAACCACTGAAGGGCTTTTTAAGCACTTCAAAAATCATAAATCTTTATAGTGCTACAACACTATAGCAATTACTAATTTTTAAAGCTAGCCTTCTGGTGGCGCAGTAGGAAAAATGCAAGATAATTGGATGACGGAAAGAACTACACAGAAAACCCCCATGTGTACACTCCATGAAATTGTCTTACCTTCCCTCCTGGAAGCATGCCACCATTGTGGTGAGACTCTGGGAGGGAGGGGGAAGCTCCTTCTGCAACTTGGTTACAGTGATCCACACAACAGTAATTTCCAGACTAGACTACTGCAACTTGCTCTATGAGGGCACCCTTGTGCCTGATCCAGAAGCTGCAGTCTATGCAAAATGCAGCAGTGTGCCAGTCGTCTGCGACACCTGTGTGGGCTCACATACAGCCGGTGCAGTGCAGACTGCACTGGCTGCCAATCGAGTTGCAGATCCAGTTCAAGGTGTTGGTTTTAACTTTTAAGGCCCTAAGCGGCCAGGGACCAATGTATCTATGGGATCACCTCTTCCTCACAATCAGCCGACCACCACCTGCTGGTAATCCCTGGCCCAAAAGATGTTTGTCTCGTCTCAACTGGAGCCAGTGCCTTTTCAGTCCAGGCCCTGACTTGATGGAATCAGCTCACCATAAAGATCAGGGCCCTGCAGGACCTGTTACAATTCCACAGGGCCTATAAAATGGAGTTGTTGCACCAGGCTTTCAATTGAGGCAGCGGGTGTCTAACACGATTGGCTCCTCCTGCTCGAGCTGCCTGTTTCAACTATTGACACAAAATGCCAGGAAAATGCTTGTGCCTGGCTTCGATCATTTGAAATCGCAGTGTTCAAACCTGATTTAATAAAACTTGAAAAACCAGCAACCTGGGATCACAGTTGGCTGGCTAATAATGTTTAGTGAAACTTTTTTTTAAGTCATAAACTTTTTGTACACATTATAAAGAAGTACAGCTTCTTTACAAGAAAGGTCCAGCTAATGAGCATCCGGATATAGGCTCATTTCATAAAAAAAAAACTTTCTCAGGAGTATTCCCATTTCCTTCAAGGTTATCAGCCCCTTGCTACAATACAGTGTTAATGCTCTCCTCAACATCTTTCAAAATCTTTCATCCTCTCAGTACTGCTTGTTTATATTTATATTAGGAGCAAGCCATGCCTGAATTTCTCCTCTAACCAGATGCAAAAGCCTTCTGGATTTTGCTGGCAAAATGCTTTCTACAATATTTATATTAGGAGCAAACCGTTCCTTTTGATTGCAAAATGCTCTCAGTTCACGCATTAATTTAGGAGCAAGCCAGTCCTGAACCTTTTATCTTACCAGATGCACAAGCCTTCTGGATTTTGCTGGCTAAATGCTCTCTGAATTATTTTTATTAGGAGCAAGCCATTCCTGATTGATGGCAAAATGCTCAATGCCGCTTAAGTGTTCAGTTTAGAAATAAACCAGTCCTGAACCTCTTCTCCAACCAGATGCAAAAGCCTAGAAGTTTATATCACCTTTTAAAACGTTTTACCAAACATTATTAGCCAGTATATCACAGTGTTTGTTTTTAGTAAGACTTGAAGCAGATTCGGGACAATATGGCATCATCTTAATGGTTTATACTGTTGGTTTGATGTAACTTTAGTTTTTTAGACATGGTTATATCAACTCTTATGTTGCAACCTGCCTTGAGCCCACTTCAGCAGGAAGGGTGGGTTAGAAATTGAATAAATAAATAAATTTGCCGCCCTTTGTGAACTTCAAAACTGGAAAAGTGTGTGAGACTCCATGAGCCAAAAACCTCTATTTTCCTGGTTTGTGCTCATCCCTAACCTCTCTACTTGCAGCGGTAGTGAATGCAGAATGGAAAATCTGTGCCACACGGATGCAGGCTATATCACACTCACAGATAAAGTGTCATGACACAGCAGCCCTGATCAATTGGAAAAAATAGGTTAACCTAACTTGTCTCTCATGTGACCACTGCACAGCAGTTGAGCATATTGAAATGACTGGTGATATCAACAGACATCAGTCTTTGCCTTTTTTCCTTCACTGAATGGAGCTCCATATAACATTTTCATGAGAGACTTTCATTCCATTATCCCTTATAATTATGCCTAAATATGGGGGGAGGGACAGCGGGAGGGCTTCTAGTGTCCTGGCCCCACTGATGGACCTCCTGATGGCACCTGGTTGTTATTTTTTTGCCACTGCGTGACACAGAGTGTTGGACTGGATAGGCCATTGGCCTGATCCAACATGGCTTCTCTTATGTTCTTATGTGACACAGAGTGTTGGACTGGATGGGCCATTGGCCTGATCCAACATGACTTCTCTTATGTTGTTATGTGACACAGAGTGTTGGACTGGATGGGCCATTGGCCTGATCCAACATGGCTTCTCTTATGTTCTTATGTGACACAGAGTGTTGGACTGGATGGGCCATTGGCCTGATCCAACATGACTTCTCTTATGTTCTTATGCGACACAGATTGTTGGACTGGATGGGCCATTGGCCTGATCCAACATGGCTTCTCTTATGTTCTTATGTGACACAGAGTGTTGGACTGGATGGGCCATTGGCCTGATCCAACATGACTTCTCTTATGTTGTTATGTGACACAGAGTGTTGGACTGGATGGGCCATTGGCCTGATCCAACATGGCTTCTCTTATGTTCTTATGTGACACAGTGTTGGACTGGATGGGCCATTGGCCTGATCCAACATGGCTTCGCTTATGTTCTTATTTATAACAGCGCATTTGTTCCATGCTGATCTCACTTAGATACCATGAATATATGTTAAGTCTTTTCTCAAAGACCATTATTTTGGTTTTATGATAATTAATCTCCAGCCAGATCTGTCATTTCTCAACCTCCCTTGCTTCATATAAACAGAATTCTCTGTCTGTCCTGTGCCCAGGTGAATGTAAGGAATCGACGAGTGTGTCTCTATGTTAACTGCTATGCGGACTTGCCATTTCCTTCTAAAACTTTTCATGACCATTGTATGGTAAAGTTTTAACCCCTCTTGCTGTCAGTACAATTCTCATTAAAATTACTACACAGTATTCCCATCGGTGGAAATTTACAAAATTTTACTTACTCTGCTTCCTCAAAGAGATCTGCAATGTTCTTCAGAGGCTGAGTGGCTGGATTTTGAGCAATGATACTGTTAATCTCATTTAGTTTTTCCTCCACAGAGCTGAGCGTCCGCTTGTAAGGACCACTGACCCCTGTGATTTTCAAAGCCTTCACTCTCTCCAGGAACTGCTGTGTCCTATTAGTTAGCTCAGTAACGATGATATCCCAGAGAGCAAAACATTGGTGGCATGGTGCGCAGTCTGGGAAGATGCCAGAGTAGCCTCGGGTGCACTTATCGCATCGGAGTCCTTCAACCCCATCATTACAAACACACTGCCCTGTGGTGCGATTGCACTGTGGGGTCTGAACACCACGGGCATCACAGTCACAAGCTGAAAGAGACAAAAATATATGCTAACAGACAGAAAGACGGATTACAGTGAATAGAATTAGGTAACTCTCCTGATACATATCCATTATTTCTTCAGACATAAACTTGGATCCCCTTTCCAAACTAATGCTACCTCCCATCTGTTTCAGCCCAGCACCAACGATCCATTTGGTAAAGGACTGGGGCAGAGTGAATTCCAACACTGTGTGCAGTGTGACGTGAAGTTGAACTGGGAAGGTCTGAGATCTTTTTAGCTGGTTTTCCCACTCTGGTTCAAGCCAGAGAACAGATGAATATCATTTAGGCTGCTCTGCTTTCATGCCTCTGGATTTTATTGGCTGGCTGTTATAGTCGTTAGTTTTAATGACTTTATGCTTTATGACTTCATCTTTGCGTTGTGAAACACCTCAAGCGGTTCTCTGAAAAGGTGGCATGATGGGAACTTGCTCCACTCTCAGACCAACCTTCTTTATAGGCTTGCTGTGAGGATAAAATGGGATAACCCCACCCATACTGCCCAAACTCCTTGGCAGAAAAGACAAGACACAAATGTATTAAATAAATACATCCTGTGAATGTGCACGCCAGTGTTTTAGTTTGGTCAAAAGAATGTTCCCCTACTTCCTCTTACAATATAATGGTATACTAGTTTTTGTGAGCTGCCTGCTGATAACGGGATATGGGAATTTGTTTTTGGGTTTTTTTTAAAAAAAACATACATTTAAACTACAGTGAGTTATGAGTGCAACATATATCCCATTCAGTCCAATGGCAAAGATCCATAGTACAATGAATTCTCTCTGGCTCACCCTCAATACCTGCTATAGAATATGCAGAACATCCTTTGGGAGGAGAGCATCACATCTCTCAAGACGGCCTCAGAACTACTGTGAAGAAATGCCTCGTCTTCTGGAAGGCCAGCAAGGAGGCTTTCAAACTTTCTTTCCCTGGCAGGCATAACTCAGAAAATAATGCTACATGTTTTAGAACTCATCACTAACCCCAGACTGGTTACAGCGCCAAAAATGTAGCATTATTTTCTGCGTTATGCCTGCCACAGAGACCCTTAGCTTCAGGTGTGATGGTGATTTGTCTCACCTGGGCAAGGATTTCCCCATGCTTTTCCGTTTTGGCCATGGAACTCCCACAATCATCCTGAAGCTGTTGGCCAATTTTGAATTTCCTAGCTTTATTCTCTAATCAGTTATTCCTGCCAGTATAATGTCGTGGTTAAAGTGTCAAGAGTCTGATCTGGGAGACCCAGGTTTAAACTCCCACTCTACCAGGGAAGCTTGCTGTGTGACTTTGGGCCAGTCACACACTCTCCATCTAACCTATCTCACAGGGCTGTTGTGTCGATAACATGTAGGAAAGGAGAAAGATGTAATCTGCTTCAGTTCCTCCATTGTGGAGAAAGGTGGGATATAAATAAAGTCAGGGCTTTTTTTGAGCAGGAATGCACAGGAACTCAGTTCCAGCTGGCTTGGTGTCAGGGAGTGTGACTTAATATGCAAACGTTCCATTGTTTCACACAGGGCTTTTTTTGTAGGAAAAAGCCCTGTGTGAAACAATGGTGATGTCAGGGGGTGTGTTCTAATATGCAAATGAGTTCCTGCTGGGCTTTAAAAACAAGCCCTGAATAAAGTAAATAAGCAAACATGGACAGGCAGGCCAATTCTTTTATTACTAAGATTCGTGGTAACAGCAAGCCAAGTGATTGGTTCGTTTTGTTATATTTGGTTTGGATCAGTGTCATATGGGGAGGCCCCAAATAGACCTGGTCCCAGTTTCTTTCTAAAACATGTCAGCTGCTTATAAAAATATGACTTGCTACAGAAAGGATAGGAGAAAATATCTGAGGAGTGCAAATCTTTTGGAGTTATAGTTCAGGGTTGCCACTAAAATTTTATTTTTCATTTCCCTGACTTACATTTGTCAATTTCCCACAATTTATTTATTTAGTTAGTTAGTATTCCACCTTTTCTCATAAAGGGTTCAAGGCGAATCACAACATAAATTGAACAATACCAGCCTACAATTCAAATTTAAAACAATACAACAAAAACCTGAACAACAGAACAATAAAACAGGATAAAGTGCTTCACAGGCAGAAAGGGCACATTTCACAAAATACGGCAGTTTTGGGCCCAAGAAGAAGTGATGGTGTTTGTAATAAGATTCAGCACCACAACAGGGCTGTGAAGCATGATATCACAACAAGGGAGGCCGACTGACAGAATAGTTGGTGGAACAGGACGCCCGCTGCCTCAACCAAAAGCCTGGCGGAATAGCTCCATCTTACAGGCCCTACAAAATGGCAGTAACTCAGGTAGGGCCCGGATCTCCATAGGGAGCTGATTCCACCAGGCAGCGGCCAGAGACGAGACAGCCCTGGCCCTGGTCGAGGCAGGACAGACATTCTTCGGGCCAGGGCTGGTCAGGAGGTGTTGTGTAGCAGCCAGCAACGCCCTCCAGGGCATATATGGGGAAAGGCGGTCCCTCAAGTATGTCGGTCCCAGGCTGTGTAAGGCTTTAAATGTCAGTACCAAAACCTTGAAGGGGATCTGGTGCTCAATCGGTAGCCAGTGCAATTGGCGCAGCACTGGCCGAATGCTTGCCCATAAAGGCAATGCAGTTAACAGCCACGCTGCCACGTTTTGCTCCAGCTGGAGTTTCCGGATCAGCTCCAAGGGCAAGCCTGTGTAGAGTGAGTTATGGTAGTCCAGCCTGGAAGTGACTCTTACATGGATCACTGTAGCTAAATCCTGGGGGGATAGGTAGATGCCAGCTGTCTGACCTGCCGAAGATGATAGAAGGCTGATCGAGCAACTGCTGTGATCTGGGCCTCCATAGTAAGTGAGGCGTCCAGTATCACTCCCAGACTTCTGAGCTGGCACAAGAGATGCACCCTCCAGGGCTGGGAGTTGGTGGCCCGACTCCAATGCCCCTCAGTTCAGGTACAGGACCTCCATTTTAGCTGGATTAAGCTTCAGCCAGCTTTGTCGCAACTATCCAGCCATAGCTTAGAATGATAGAATCATAGAGTTGGAAGGAACCTCCAGGTCATCTAGTCCAACCTCCTGCACAATGCAGGAAACTCACAAATACCTCCCCCTAAATTCACAGGATCTTCATTGCTGTCAGATGGCCATCTAGCCTCTGTTTAAAAACCTCCAAGGAGAGCCTACTACCTCCCGAGGAAGCCTGTTCCACTGAGGAATTGCTCTAACGGTCAGGAAGTTCTTCCTAATGTTGAGCCGGAAACTCTTGATTTAGTTTCAACCCATTGGTTCTGGTCCTACCTTCCGGGGCCACAGAAAACAATTCCACACCATCCTCTAGATGACAGCCCTTCAAGTAGTTGAAGATGGTGATCATATCACCTCTCAGCCGCCTCCTCTCCAGGCTAAACATCCCCAGCTCCTTCAACCTTTCCTCACAGGACTCCAGACCCCTCACCATCTTCGTCGCCCTCCTCTGAACCCGTTCCACCTAGTCTGGACGCGTGCACCTGGCAGACAGCAGACCTCTCGGGATGACAAGTTCGGTTGGCACACTTTGGGCTCCACCCCTCTGAGCAAGGAGTCTCCAATCTCCACCACTTTCCTCTCCCTATATTGGGGAGCAGAAGCCCCAGGATTCTTATTCACAGGATCCTGAGAAACTTTGTTCAAGCTTCGCAGAGGCTGGAGAAGTAGCCTTTGTTCCAATGGTTCAGAATCAGTTACTGTGGAGAGATCCTGGAACCTATTGCTGAGGAGCAGAGGCTCAGAACATCTCCTGATTTTCTTTCTCCTTTGGGTTACATTTTTCCAGGAACCCTCCTCGTGTGTTGGGTTCTCTTCCAATTGATGCGGTACCACTTCCTCTCCCTCCTCTTGTCCTTTCAAGAGCGCCTCAAGCGTTCTGCCAATAAAATCCTCTCCTTCCTTTATACACTGCAGTGTGGACAACCATGCCTCCAGTCCCTGTATCTTCTCCTCCAGCAGGGCCGCTAACTTACACTTGCTGCAAGTGTAATTGCTGCTATTCTCAGGTAGAAATACAAACATCTTACAGTCTTTACATATCACTGCTACTGCTCCCTCACCAGCCATGCTGCTGCAATCCATTTCAAATCTCTATTTATCTTTTCTTCTCTGCACGTTCCTCTAATGCAGCTGAGCCACTTCTGCCTTTGGCAAGGATGAGCCTTGCAAATTAAAGGCTCAAGCCCCCACCCACCTCAAGTGGGTGACGCACGGAGGTCTGCTCGCCAAGAGCCACCCTTTGTCCTCAACCACGGAGAAAGGAGGAAAACCACTGTAAGGCAACCCCCTGAACTCCAATGTCAGTAAGACGGTGGGTCATTAGATCATAATAGACCGTGTCAAACGTTGCTGAAAGATCTAATAATAACAGCAGCGCTGACCCGCCTTGATCCAGATGCCCTCTGAGGTAATCTGTTTCCGTCCCAGAACCAGAGCGAAAGCCGGACTGGAAAGGGTCAAGGATAGAAGTATCCTCCAGGAAAGCTTGAAACTGCTCTGCCACAGCTTTCTCAATTACCTTGCCCAGAAATGGAAGATTCGAAACTGGGCTGTAATTGGCCAGGACCATAGGGTCCAAAAATGGCTTCTTTAATAGTGGACGTACCACTGCCTCTTTGAGCCTAACTGGTAATGTCCCTGATGAAGGGACAGACTTACAATGTCAACCAGAGGGCTCCAGACATCGACACACCTGCTTTAACAAGCGAAGATGGGCACGGGTCCAGGGGACAGGTGGTAGGCTTCACTGCAGCCAAGATCCTATCTACATATTCCAGAGAAAGTCAATTGAAGTGGTCCTAAAAAGGGCCAGAAGACGGACAGTGGGCTTCCAGTTCTCATCCTGTATCAACTGTGGCTGGGAGCCCCTGGCAGAGAGTCAGGACTTTATCTGCAAAATAAGTTGCAAAAGTCTCATAGCCAATGTCCAATTCCCTAACTTTTTGGTTGCCTGTTGACACTGTTGTTATTCAAATATACCATTCAAATATAACCATGTTAAAAAATGAACAGGTCATTTTGTCTATTGCTAAACAGTTAAACTAGCCTTGCTTTGCAAATGCTACAAGCAGACCTTGGAAATCATGCAGGGACAGAGCTCAACAAACACATTAGGCTGGTTGCTGGGGGTGGAGCTGAGAAAAAGGTGAAGCTGGGAAAGGGCATCATTAACTTTCACTTGGTTGCTGGGGGTGCAGCTGAGAAAAAAGTGAAGCTGGGAAAGGGCATCATTAACTTTCACTTTCACTTGGTTGCTGGGGGTGCAGCTGAGAAAAAGGTGAAGCTGGGAAAGGGCATCATTAACTTTCACTTGTATTCTGCTAGTTCTCTATTCCAGTTGCCACAAGAACAGATAATGCTCTCGCAGCAGCAGATCAAAAATACACTGTTTGAATATATTTTAATCACAATTTCCCTGACTTTCCAGAAAGTGGAAACCCCGTAGTTACTGAAATGTATTTACATTTCTTGGCAGCCATTTAAAAAGGATAATTTGCTGTAAGCAAAATCTGCTGTCTTGGAGAATAGTTCCAATACATAGATGAATACATGCAGACATACAAATATGTTGTCCTACGGTTCAACTTACACTGGCACAATTTAACAGTTGATTATTTGTTCTCAGAATTATATCCCGACACAAGGAATTTTATTTCCATCAAAGCAACCTCAGTATTCTCACAGAGAATTGAGATGCAAAGTAAATCCCCTCAGGCAATTCATTCCTCTTTGAAGGAAGGACGAATGGAAGGAGTCACTTAACCCTTTCCAGGAGTAACAGTTACTGCTGGGAACAGAACACTGTTCAGGGTTGGGGCATACACACTGAAGAGTGTTGCATGCTGCTTGTTTTGAAGTGGGAGGCGCATGGACATGATGCGATCTGAGTGACCTGTTGGAAGGTTTTCGAGTTTGGAGGCAATGGAGTTCCTGACCATGAAGCCAACGCCAGAAAGGCGGCTCTCAGCCTTTGACTTACCCAACCAGTAGAGGGTATAGCCAGCACTGTGTTCTTGAAGACTACCTTCCTCAGGGAAACGGACCTCACTGAGAGCTGCTATGTCGATATTCAACCTGAGAAGTTCGTGGGCAACTAGAGCAGAGCGTCGTTCAGGGCGACCACTGCCTACTGTGTCAAGCATGGTTCTGATGTTCCAACACGCAAGCTTTAGTCTTTGCACACTTTGTGAGGCAGGTGCATGCCTTTTCTTTGTTGTTATTTTTCGACTGCAAGTAAGGATGCCCGTTGACCGCGGCTAGCCAACTGGGGTGGGGGAGACGAGCTTTGTTTAGGCCACCTTTTCTAGGCCCCTCTCCGTGTGGAGCAAGCAGTGCTGTCCCTAGATAAGGCTGCTTGGTCGTTCAGGGTGCTGCCGAAAGATGCTTTCGTCTCCGGGTTAGCATCAGGCGACCAATATCCTGAACCGCCTACATGCAGGATCGGGACTGCGGCTTCCAGTGGCACCTTCCACCTGCCGTTTCGCCCCTTGCCTATCGCTGCAGGACTTGATGCGTTGTGAGTTGTGTGTGTGGATATGCCCTTCAGGCCTGCGCAGAGGAATTTTTTAGGTGAAGCGCAGTGTGCGCGGTACTGGCTCCACCCTTTCACCTGGGGGTCATCTGCCATGGCCCAGTAAGCCGGGACGCTGGCAGTGAGTCCTCCAGGTGGTAGGTGTTACATTAACGAGCTCTATCTGCCCGGGTTTGATGTTAGAGTTTTCCTTCTCTTAGGCTGACGAGGTTGGTGGGCCCAGCCTGCCCATCCGGTTATACCGCCGGACACTTCGGTCGCACCATGACGTAGCAAACTCTGTGAAAACGGGGGGGACCAGCGAGAAGGTGTTGCTACGGATGCAGTAATGCAGGAGAGGCCATTGCAGTGACCATCTGCCAGGCATAGCCAGACAGTGACCACGCGGCATTCACTACACCGGGAGAGGAGAGGCTATGTATTGCGCATGCACTTTCCCTGGGGGGGTAGGATTCCCAGAGGGAGCCCACCCCCCACCACCCCCACTCAACATAATGGCTAATTATTAAAATTCTTCACTGAAGTGCAACAAAAACAGGAGCCAGCTTTGAAGCAGCCAGTATAGGATTACACATTCAACCCATTTCAGAATATCAGTTACCGGTACTTATTTCTGGAATATATCTAAAGCCACAATGTGAAATCAATGGATATATATATAATCATTATATATTTATAGAAAAGGATCAAGATTCCCCCTCAAATAGCTACAACTGTGAGGTACAGCCAGAAAGACCCCAGTAGGCAAAACTTGTTGCCATCTTTATTTACAGTGCCTGTGGAGGCAGTAAGAAAGAAAACCTAGAAATGAAAAGTATTTATTACCGTGATATATATTTTAGGTCTTGCTTTGTGATCAACCTCTAATAATAATTAGAGTAGCCTTTGTAATTATGTCAGGACCCCAACTGTTGGCTTCCAAATAACCATGCAATGACCTGACCCTGTCATATGATCAGGGTCAGGATGCCCGCTGCCTCAACCAAAAGCCTGGCGGAATAGTTCTGTCTTACAGGCCCTAGGAAATGGTAGTAAGTCAGGTAGGGCCCGGATCTCCACAGGGAGCCGATTCTACCAGGCAGGGGCCAGAGATAAGAAAGCCCTGGCCCTGGTTGAGGCAAGATGGATGTTCTTCGGGTCGGGGTGGTCAGGAGATGTTGTGTAGCAGACTGCAACGCCCTCCAGGTTGTATATGGGGAAAGGCCGTCCCTCAAGTATGTTGGTCCCAGGCCGTGTAATGCTTTAAATGTCAGTACCAAAACCTTGAAGCGGATCTGGTACTCAATTGGTAGCCAGTGCAATTGGTGCAGCATCAGCCGAATGCTTGCCTGTAAAGGCAATGCAGTTAACAGCCACGCTGCCACATTTTGCACCAGCTGGAGTTTCTGGATCAGCCCCAAGGGCAAGCCTGTGTAGAGTGAGTTACGATAGTCCAGCCTGGAAGTGACTGTTGCATGGATGACTTTAGCTAAATCTTGGGAGGATAGGTAGGGTGCCAGCTGTCTGACCTGCCAAAGATTATAGAAGGCAGATCGAGCAACTGCTGTGACCTGGGCCAAGAGGGAGAGGGTAGTCAAAACGTCCATTTGGAGCTGTTCTTTTGTTTGGGCAACAACCAGCCAATCATCTATGTAGGGGTAGATGGATATTTGTTGTCGCAGTGCTGCCACCACCACAGCCATACATTTTGTAAATACTCTTGGTGCTGTTGAGAGACCAAAGGGAAGAGCGCGGAATTGGTAGTGTTGATCTCCGATCGCGAATCTGAGGAATCTTCTGTGATGGTGGTTGATGGTGATGTGAAAATAGGCGTCTTGCAGGTCTATAGATGCCATCCAGTCCTGCTCTGGAATCAGTGGTAGGATAGACTGAAGGGTGACCATGCGGAATTTTTGGGGGTGGATGTGAAGATTGAGCTTCCGGAGATCTAATATGGGGCGTAATCCCCCGTCTCTCTTTGGCACCAGAAAGTAGCGGGAGTAAAATCCCGTATGATGGTACTGTGGTGGAACTGGTTCTATAGCTCCCTTGTCCAGCAAGGTCGCAATTTCCAATTGTAGAGGTGCGGATGCTGCGGTAGTTATGAACCTGTACTCTATGGAGTAGCCCCTGTGGATGATCGCCAGGACCCATGAGTCTGATGTTATGGACTCCCACATGGGGTAAAACGGCTGTAGTCTGATGTCTGGATAGTGCTCTGGACGTCCGAGGAGGGTAGGGGAGTCAAAAAGACTGCTTTGTAGTTGGTGTCGTTTTCTTTGATGTTGGAGGACATGCTCTCTGCTGGAAAGGTTGTTTTGGCTGGGGGGGGCTTGCGTCTCCAGGGTTCGGCTTGTCGTGGAGATCGAGAGGGTTTGTGGTAGTTCGGCTTCCAGTTTTTCTGTCGTGTGGATTGAGATTGTGGTTGGGTAACCCCTAATCTCCTAGCCCTCTTTCTGCTATCGTCAACATTGGTCAGAATGTCATCTGTAGTGGCATTAAATAGGCCCAGCCCGTCGAAGGGTAAGTCCTCTATCTTAAACTTTATGCCTGGCTGCAGTGATGAAGACCTGAGCCATGCATGTCGACGCAAGGCGATTGCGGTGGCGAGGGTTCTGGAAGAGCATTGGGCTGCGTGGCGTGCCGTATTAATTTGCTGCTTACTAACTATCGCGAGCTCTTGTAGGGCATGAGAGGCTTGTTTTTGTGCTGCTTCAGGCAGAGAGGGAACCAGGGTGTTGAGTTGTGTAGTTAGATTGAAGGCGTACGCTGAGGTATGCCATATAGTTGTGAATTTTTGTAGTGGCGGTAGTAAGGGAGCAGATTTTTCTCCCAATCGTGTTGAGTTTTTTGCCTTCCCTCTCCGGAGGAACAGGGTGTCTTGTCTGTTTAGATTTACATGGTGAGTGAACTAACATAAAATTCGGTGCAGGGTGATTGAAGAGGAATTTGGACTCAGGGGCATGAACCTTGTAGAGTGATTCGACCCGTTTTGAAGTTGGTGGTACTGATGCTGGTTTGTCCCAAGCCTCTTTCAGGGTTTCGAGGTGGACTGGAAGCATCGGAAAGGAGGAGCCTGCAGGCAGGTCAGCGTGCATGAGGTCGTAGACTACATCTGAGACTCTAGGCACGTCAGTGGTTAATTTAACACTGAGGGAGTTCGCCATGTTGGATAAGAGATCCAGGTAGGATTTAGGTCCCTCTGATGGGGATACGTCAGTCTGTTTTGCGATGAATGGTGAATGGAGACCTAAGGTTGAGGAATGAGAGGAGTCAGAGTGCTCTGCCTCGGATTCTTCCTGGGTGTCTAGGTCCAGAGGTTTGGTAGTCAGTTCTGGTAGCGAGGGCTGTGTCCGTGGTTTGGTGGGACCGATCAAGGTCGATCTGGCTGGTGAAGACGGTCTAGACTTCGTGGTATAGTGAGCAGAGACCTCTCGGTACCGAGGGCGATGTTCATAGTATGTATGTTCTCGGCGTGGAGGGGTCTCACAATACCGAGGACGGTCGTCTTTGTGTGTACGGTCTCAGTATTGAGGCGACTCAAGGTGTCGAGAGTCGTCATGGTACCGAGATTCGTCATGGGTATGTCGATAAGAACCTGTGGATGGCAATCTTCGGTACCTACAAGGGGATGGTGACCTGGACCTCGATGGGGTATAGTAGTAGTAGCGTTCCATGTGACTGCTTCGGGACCTTTTGGCTCGGATACGGATGGGCAGTTCTTTCAGAGTCGACGGCTCTCTTTCAAGGGAGTGTACTGATATTGTCTGTGGAGGTATTGAGACCTCTCGGAGCGCGCGTCCAGGATGTTGAGGCGCTGGCTTTTAGTCAAGTCCGGGGACTCGGTGTTCAGTATCTGCTCTGGTAAAGATTCGTGGATCGAAGGTGACAGAGAGTGGATGCGAACTATCTCAAGGGGCATAATGGCGGGCGTCGAGGTTGCTTTCGAGGTCGGTGTGTCGGAACTAAAGCACCGGAGCTGGCCGCCGGGTGCGGCATGGGAAGCCTTGCCGAAGAAGTTGGGTCCGGTGGCTTATGGCTTGTCTTGGGTTTCTTAGGAGTTTTCGGGGTCGTAGAGTCCTTAGAAGTCGATTCCGAGTGGTGACGCTTCTTGGAATCGTCCGACTTCTTTGAGTGTTTTCCGGACTTAGGCTTACTGGGAACCAAGGCCACGGAAGCTGCTGGTGGCGCCATTCCCTTTTGAGCTAGGGATGGTGGCGAAGTCTGAGGAGCCGAGGCGTGGGACATAGCTGGGCGCAGAGATGACTCAAGCAAATGGCTTCTGAGTCTTGCGGCGCGATTTTTTTTCGAGCTTGTTTGCCGAATTGGCTACAGTGCACGCAAGTATCAATGTGGTGTGCCTCGCCGAGGCAAAAAAGACATAAGGAGTGGCCGTCTGTTGGTGGAATTTTTGCGGCACAGCGGACACACCTTTTAAAAGTGATTTTGTCCTTTCCTTCCATCCTCCCGGAGGGGGGGGGGACGGGAAAAGTTCGAAGAGATAGTAAAAGATTTCTTTCTTTTTTTCTTTTTTTTTTAAACGATACCAGTGAAGAGAAGTGAAGTAGCGAGGAATGAAGACAGTGAAGGAATCGGATTGCGATGAAAAGCAGGAGACTCAGCGAGGAAGGTGTATTCCGGATGGCGGTAAAGAAGAAACTGAGTGGATTAGGTGCCTCCCCTTCGTCCAGACATGCGCAGGCGATGCCTCCTCCCCGGAACGAGGGGAGGGCGCACTAAAATTAATGCTTCAAGATTGCTTTGAATTCTCCGATCCTGACGGATTACCCATATGTGGGACTGCACAGAGGCCACGAAGAAGATCTATGACATCTTGCGATCTGGATGTGTGTGTATGTGCGTAAGAATCCAATTTGCCAAGGAGTCATCATTTGGATGGACATCAAAGCAAAGTGGATCAACCAGGGAGTGTTCTTTATTGCATGGAGCTCAACTGGAGGATGGAGGGGTGAGAACAACTTATGACTACAGTAAACAAGTCTGCTTTATTAGGGTTTGTCATGATGACTGAATGCAGCCTTTGTCAGCATGCTGCTGCTGCTGCCGCCGCTACCACCACGAAAAAATCTGGAAGCTGCCTTGCAAGTATTCATAGGACTTTTTTAAAAGAAACAAGTACATGCCTACATACACCTTTTAAAAACTTGGGAGTTACGATAACTTCTGCTATAGCTTTAGTGACAACGATGGAAAATAATAACTGCAAAACTTTTTCTACCGTCAGTTTCCCCTATATTTGTTTATAGTTCAGCATGGCAAAGAGCCGTATTCTTACTGGGTATCCATTAAATACAGCTGTGCTATTTTAATTAAAACCACACACCAGGTTTTCTTGGCAACATGCCTAATAGTAAAACCAAATCCCTGAATTATTAGCATAAGCATGTCTTCACATGGACTCATTCAGCATGCTCTTCCATGAAAAAGAGGAATCTGGAGGATTTGGACTCTTTAACAGCAAAGTCAGTTTTGCTTACAGAAGAAGAATTCTAATTTGATTCCAGAGCAGTCAGCTACACGCAATATTGTTCTGTATTCCAGCTAATTCCTTATCTGTATGATGCCAGAAAGGACTTTTTGTGCCTTTTCACGTAACTATATCCACTCTGCTTTTATATACAGCTTTTAAGTACTCACATAAATAGTCATCCCATTCAAGAGACTAAATGGAAGATTTTATTACTAATACAACCAGATACATGGTCAGATTATACATTAAATTAAAATCTAGTTTGCTTTTTTAAAGAAATACCTATAGTCGGTTTCCTAACACCTAGTTCAACAGATCCTGTTAGAATGTCAAACTAGAATCGGGAGATCACAGTTCAAATTCCCTCTCTGCCATAAAAGCTTGCTAGGTGATCTTGGGCAATTCAGACATCTAACCTACCACACAGGGTTGCAAGCAGGCCTCAGTTTCGGCCAATCAATGCTGCTCTGGAAGCTCTAATGTCCCCCCCCCCCACGTCCTCCTTACTTACCTCCACTTTGGAACGCTGTAGGGAGGGAGGGCAGACAGAAGCAGCAGCTTAACCCCGCCCCCAGCAGTCCTCAGTCATGCAAGGAAAAGCTGGGGGTTACATGTGGTGCTACCCTCTCTCTGCTGCCACCAGGAGCCAGTCCAGAAGGCGGGGTTGGGGTGGGAGATGGGGCGGTGGGAGGTTTGTTGGCATTTAAGGAGTGGGGGCTGAAAGATGATGACTGCAGATTTATACCCCACTCTTCTCTCTGAATCAGAGACTCAGAGCGGCTTACAATCTCCTATATCTTCTCCCCCCACAACAGACACTCTGTGAAGTGGGCAGAGCTGAGAGGGCTGTCACAGCAGCTGCCCTTTCAAGGACAACTCCTGCAATAGCTATGGCTGACTCAAGGCCATTCCAGCAGCTGCAAGTGGAGGAGTGGGGAATCAAACCTGGTTCTCCCAGATAAGAGTCCGCACACTTCACTACTACACCAAACTGGCTCCCTGGGTTGTGCAAGGCTGGCCCTGACCGTCCACAGGGAGATTGTCCCCAGGCAGCCTGGGGACTCTCTAAGGAGTAGTGAGTGGCTCTTTGGCCTTGTGGGGGCGGGAGGGGTGCCCTGAGAGCAGCCAGGCCACACGAGGCATGCCCCAGCTATCCACGGGGAGATTTTCCCCAGACAGAAAGAGGAAATCTAGGCACTTTCAATGCTAGCCATTTAATCTTCTCTTAGTGTGCATTTCAAAATGACCTTCTACATTAGCTAGCATCTTCCGTTCTTTCTTGCCTTGGAGTTTCTTGTAGGCTCTACATTCATTTTATGTGACTAGAACTCACACCAATTTCAGCTTCCTTTCTCCCCACAGTTTCCAAAACTCCTTTTGGAGTGGACCTTTTGCCAGCTCCATGTTTGATCTGGGTCTCTTTTTAAAAGTCTCTGGGGGATAGGGTTGCCAAGTCCAATTCAAGAAATATCTGGGGGCTTTGGGGGTGGAGCCAGGATATTTTGGGGGTGGGGCCAGGAGACATGGGGGTGGAGCCATGAGCAAAGTTGGAACAAGCATAATTGAACACCAAAGGGAGTTCTGGCCATCACATTTAAAGGGACCGCACACCTTTTAAATGCCTTCTCTCCATTATAAATAATGAAGGATGGGGGCAACCTTCTTTTGGAGCTCATAGAATTGGACGCCCTGGTCCAATCCTTTTGAAACTTTGGGGGGGGGTGGGTGTTTTGAGGACAGGCATCAGATGCTATGCTGCAAATATGGTGCCTCTACTTCAAAAACACCCCCCCCCCCGAGCCCCAGATACCCATGGATCCATTCTCCATTATTCTCTGTGGGAATCCTTCTTCATAGGGAATAGAGTACCCAGTAGACATTCCCCCCATCCGCTTTCTGATTACCCTAAAGTGGGGGGAGGGTCTCCAAACCAGGGGATCCCCTTCCCCCACCTGGGGATTGGCAACCCCACTGGGGGATCTTTGTGGCCCGCCCATTCCGCCTTCCCCTGTAACGTCCTCTCTCTCTTTAGGTTTATGCTCCCTCCCCATTCTGTTTTCTTTCCCTCCTTCTCCAAAGAAAAAAGAGAAAGATATGTCCTCCTGGACAGGCAAACTTGACAACGGTCAGAGAGAACATAAGAATGACTCAGTAAATATAAAAGACTAGAGGATTTCCCCCTCCTGTCCCTTTCTTTTTGCAGAATCATGGAGGGGGGAGCTGAAAGATGCTTTGAGGATTCCTGCTTTGGTTTCTCTTAAAGGTATGCTATCTTATTCTCTCTTCTCATGCCCTGCCAGAGGGAAAGCCACCAATATTCAACCAGGATCCTCTTCAGTTCACCCCTTCCTCATTAATAGTTTTATTCAGGGCTTTTTTTGAGCAGGAACGCACAGGAACACAGTTCCGGCTGGCTTGGTGTCAGGGGTGTAGCCTAATATGCAAATTAGCTCTTGCTGGGCTTTTTCTACAAAAAAGCCCTGTGCAAAACAATTATGATGTCAGGGGTGTGGCCTAATATGCAAATGAGTTCCTGCTGGGCTTTTCCTACCAAAAAAGCCCTGGTTTTATTGATTTTTTTTTAAATGGGGGAGGGGTTTCCTTCCAGCTTCTCTTTCTGCGGTCTTGGCTTTCTGTTTGCTGCCATGGCAGCAGGAACTTTCCCATCCAGACTAGCCAGCTGCAGATCCCCCACCATGGGGTGGAAATGCAGAAAGCATAACCTGCAGAGAGTGATCCGAATCACTCTCATTCCTTATTGTCCTATTGGGGTAAAAGTTGTCTTAAAAGAAGTGGGGGGGGGGGGAAACTGAAATGAAAATTAAAGGTACAAAATACTTGCAGAAATCAGGATAAACCATAGCACTTTGGGGCCAGAACCAAATTTAAAAACCTTTGTGGAAAAGCCCAACGAGATTTTACTGTGGTGTAAACTTGTCTGGACTAGAACCTACTTCATCAGATGCATCTGAACAAGACTTTTTTTTGGTAGAAAAAGCCCAGCAGGAACTCATCAGCCGCACCCCCAGATACCAGTCCAGCCAGAACTCCATTCTTATGTGTCCTTGCTCAAAAATAGCCCTGCATCTGAAACTCTAACAGCATCCAATAAAGTACATTCTATTCAACAAAAGATTAGGCCACAAGGAATCTGTTGGCCTTAAAGGTGCCCAAGAGTATTTTTAATGAATTGTGAAGAAATAATGGGACCCTGGAAATAATTCCTTTTCTGTATGCCACCCAGTCAGGAGACATAACAGTGCTCCAGTGTAAAATGTCTTGGGTCAAATCTTATTTAAAGAAACATACACAGATTGGTTAAGAAATGGTGTCGTTTATAGAACACCGGAAAATGGATTTTTGTGACTTTGTAAGACAGGGGTGTCAAACATATGGCTGGCAGGCCGGATACAGGTCCTTGTACAGGCTTTGTATCTGACCCACAAGCAACTGGCTGTCTCTTGCTTCATTCTCCAGGGCTGCTGCTACCACTGCATTGCAACTCACTTTTGCCTAGTTCCCTCTTGTGCTTCCTGCTCCCTAAGCCAAGCTTCCATTCCCTCAGTAGGCCGAGTAGGAAGGGAGGGGAAGAGCACGAGAGAGTGCCCTTGCATGAGAGAGAACAAAGTCGGAGTCCTGCGGTGCCCTTAAGACCAGAACAAACACACAAACACACACACAGCTCCTGCTTCAAAAGCCAAACCTCCCCTCCCTGCATTGACTGAGGACAAAGGGAGGGAGATGGCGAGCGAGAACAAAGTCTGAGTCCCATATTGCCTTTAAAACCAACAAAGTTTTATTTCAGGTATAAGCTTTTGAGGGAGGGAGGGAAGGTGTCAGTAATGACAGTTATGACCGTTGCTTTCACTGGTATTATTTCCTTTGCTTGTTAATGTTCCATTATCATCATACCATTGCCACTGCATTTATATGATGTACTAATGCCATACTGCAAGTGTATCCACAAATACTAAGCCCACTGATTTTGTAGCTGTTTGGTATTTTGTGTCCTGTGAAATGTTCCAGGTCAGCAGGTGGAAGAAGAGCATGGGGACACACAGCTAATCTACTGTCCCCGGGTAACGCTGAGAGCAGCCAACTGAACTGGAGTGTGTAGGATATGACCTTGACTAGGAGCAACACAGAGGCCTGGGAAAAGAATTTTCATTTAATTCAAAAGACTTTTAGCGGGCATGGGAAAAGGGGAGCCTTATTATGCTGTAACCTATAAGTGCCAAGAGTCTGCCAGGTCAACTCAGTCTGGCAAGACCTGATCTTGCAATGCATGTCATTAGTGGGTGCTTCAAGTCTCATCATTAAAAGCGTCTTTGAACCAACCTAAGGACTCTTGTGATTGAGTTTGGGCAAAACCTAACAGTGGGTGGATGAATTCTTCTGACAAGCACAATTTACATTGAAATTGCTGTGCTCCACTGTTTTCTTTAAGATTTGATCTCTCTCTTTTTCTTTCACACACACATATGCACACACACAGCTCCCTCAGTTGCTGTTTCCTACTTTCTCTTCCCACCACTAGGGCACGCTGCCACCACCTGATCAATTTAGGGGTTCCTGAAAGGAACAGGACTCCCAGTCCCCCTTGCCAGTTCTGTAGCCTCAGGGTTCTCTACCAACTCAGCACCTGGTTAACACAGAGACCACAGTCCTTCTTTGGGAGACCCCTGGAGGATTGGCACCCTTGCCAACTGTATGCCTTTCCTGGACTCCCCTCTAATAGTAGTGTGGTCTAAGGCGGTTGGGGAACCTTGGTGGTACAGAGGGACTACCTTTTGAACAAATAAAACATTTATTTAAAACAAGCAACTATTTACAGGCATTTTTAAATACAGGGTGAACAGAAGTAATAAATGAAAGTAGGGATAAATGCTCCTTCTCTCCCTAATATACAACTGGCCCCGACCATACCATCCAGAACCGACTCACCAGCCTCCACGACTCAAATCAAAAACTCCAACTTTCCCTCCCAAAATCTATAATATAAAACCCCGTTCCCACCCAGGAACTGGCTTACTTCCTTGCAGCATTCTGCCAGACCAGCCAGACAGACTTTCTGTCACTCTAGGAGGTCTCCTCTGAATTGCTGCTCCCAGATAGGAGGGGAGGGGGAAGGAACATAAGAACATAAGAGAAGCCACGTTGGATCAGGCCAACGGCCCATCAAGTCCAACACTCTGTGTCACACAGTGGCAAAAAATGTTATATACACACATACACTGTGGCTAAAAGGAGAAATAGACTAGGCCGAAGCCTTGCCTAGAGTTTAATAGAGTCCTCTAGCCAACTCCCAGACAAGCACAGGCCTAAAATGGTGTTTCTCCACAGTAGCCAATCTTCCAAGAGCTTACAGAGCTCTTATGACAGGGCCTACTGTAAGCTCATGGAGGATTGGCTACATCAGGGGTGTGTAGGCTTGCCAATTCCCAGGTCCCAGTGGGAGTTCTTCCGGTTTCCCGGGCTCCTTCCCGCCCCCAGTCAGCTGGCCAGTGGAGGGAAGCCCCACCCCCAGAGGACCATGTGCCTTTCTACCTCTGGAGACTTCAGTCTCCGATTAAAAGGCTTCCTCTTGGGATGGTGTGTCTGTGTCACTTTGGAAAAGTTGGCAGCAGCTCCTGAGTAGAGAGGCCAACCCCTCGCTTCAGAGTCACCAGAAACGGGGTGGGGGAGGGAAACGTCTGCTGAGCACTTCATTATTCCCTATGTGGAGACCGATTCTCATAGGGTATAATGGGGAATTGATCTGGAGGTTTCGGGGGATCTGGGAGGGCTGTTGTTTGAGGTAGAGGCACCAAATTTTCAGTATAGTATCTAGTGCTTCTCCCCAAAGTATCCCCCAAGTTTCGAAACGATTGGACCATGGAGTCCAATTCTATGAGCCACAAAAGAAGGTGCCCCTATCCTTCGTTATTTCCTATGGAAGGAAGACATTTTAAAAGGTGTGCTGTTCCTTTAAATGTGATGGCCAGAACCCCCTTGGAGTTCTATTATGCTTGTCACACCCTTGTTCCTGGCTCCACCCCCATGTCTCCTGGCTCCACCCCCAAAGTCCCCAGATATTTCTTACATTGGACTTGGCAACCCTAGGGATGTGTAGCCTAATATGCAAAGGAGTTCTTGCTACAAAAAGCCTTGCATTTATGGTTTCATCTGTTCCAATTCAACATGTCCTCCTTTTCCTCCCTCCAACCCCACTTCATTCTCTCTTTGCTTTTTTTAACTGTTTCATTATCATCACTAGCACTTGGGTGGATTTTGCCCAGTCTGAAATCAACACATTATTTCACTAGGAGAGATCCCCCTCTCCATTTTTAACAGATGAAGAGGAGGAGAAAGGAAACCTAATAGTACAGTTTGCAATCTTTATTAGTGGAAAGGAGCAAGAGTCCAGGTCCACCTAACAAAACTTGTGGCAGAGCATGAACTTTCATGAGCCATTTCTCACTTTTTCAGATACAGAGAGTCCATTCTTATATCTTGGAGAGTGGAGTGATATCAGATACCAAATGACAATAATAAGCCTTGGTAATGAGACAGGTCTCATTACCTAGGTCTCAACTCACTTCTGGAGGATGCATTGAGATTCATTATGATTCAATATCAGTTGCAATTCAGCAGTCTCTCTTTCTAATCTCCCTTTGTAAGGTCAGCAACTGAATGTCCTGGAAGGTTAAATGTCCCCCCATTGGTTTCTAATGTCAGACTTTATGTCCATTTAGTCGTTGCATCCTCCAAGACTAAACTGAGACCTAGGTTTCCCGTCTCATTACCAATGCTGGTATCTTCATGCCTACTACCCCTCTGCGTACCATACCTAATCCAATCAAGGCTGCTATTGTCATTCAGCTGCTATTGCTATTCGGCATCTGAAATCACCTTTATAAAGTTTGTATCCCCAGTATTTCATGTTACGTTTTATGGCTCATGTGGCACAACCTAACGATGTGACATTTATGTCAGATTTGGCTCTCATAATAAATGAGTTCAACGCCTCTGCTATATGTTGCTTTCCTTTTATAAAATTAATACACACACCTACACCAAGAAGAAGAAGAAGAAGATATTGGATTATATCCCTCCAAAGAGTCTCAGAGCGGCTCACAATCTCCTTTACCTTCCTCCCCCCCACAACAGACACCTTGTGAGGTAGATGAAGATATTGGATTTATATCCCGCCCTCCACTCCGAAGAGTCTCAGAGTGGCTCACAATCTCCTTTACCTTTCCCCCCCCCCACCCCGCCCACAACAGACACCCTGTGAGGTAGATGAAGATATTGGATTTATATCCCGCCCTCCACTCTGAAGAGTCTCAGAGCGGCTCACAATCTCCTTTCCCTTCCTCCCCCACAACAAACACCCTGTGAGGTGGGTGGGGCTGGAGAGGGCTCTCACAGCAGCTGCCCTTTCAAGGACAACCTCTGCCAGAGCTATGGCTGACCCAAGGCCATTCCAGCAGGTGCAAGTGGAGGAGTGGGGAATCAAACCCAGTTCTCCCAGATAAGAGTCCGCACTACACCAACCCGGCTCTCCAAACTAGTTGCAAGTTTGTTGCAAGTTTGTTCCAGTCTGGACTATCAACCATTTCACAATGTGGCTTGTCTATAATTATAAACTGGTATACTGTATACAGATTTCTACAGCAACCTAATTAATACACCTCAGTCATTCTTGCCAACCTTAAAAAGTCTGTGTAAGTTTGTCACCTGTCATTAATGACATTTTCTTCTACCCCACATACAGCAGTTCACAAACTACCACAGCAGTTTGTTTATGAAAGATGGTGAATACACACCTTGTACTAATGCATGGAACTTTTGGAAGAGATATTAACTAATTTTATTCAGGCTACTGCAGTGGCGCTAACTCTGTGGCTCCTAGAGAACTACATTCACAACAGCGTCAACCAAAAGAACCACATTTACTTCTATCCCTGGCATGAGGCGTGCACCTCAGGGAATCTTGCAGCTTACCCATTCCTCCAGCAGCTGTATTCAAGGTGGAAACTACCTGCCAAACACGTCCCACCGGGCAAGGGCCTTACCCACCGTGCTGGAACATGGGACTGGTGCCACATTAGGGAACAGTGCTTAGAAGAGCCACAAGTGACATACCAGAGAATCATATGCAATTCCCAAACTATTGCATGAGTATCACCAGGATACTGGATAGCTGGTGCTAATCTGGTTGTGACTGCAGCACTTACATCTCTCATTTTTAACCATTTTATAGTATATCTGTGTGTGTTTTGAAACCACTTAATCAAGCTATCATTTGTTACAAAACTTCAACAACCTACTTTGTAACCAGCTAGAGCAAAATTAAATTTAGCTTCACTAAAATAGTGCTAGAGAAAAACCAGCTAAGATCAATGAGCTTCATTGTTAAGTACTGTAGTTACAAATATTGCAACACGAGGGCTGCTGAACGCCCTACAGAATCTTGTTCTCTCTTGTTCCTCAAAGCTTTTTCTCAAGTAAATGTTGCTTTGTTTCTTTCTATGTGCACAAGCATAAGGCAAGCTGGCGAGTTATCTAGATTGTAGATGACGCAAGAAGTTACAATAACAGATAGAGATATTCAGCAATCGGATGAGATCCTTCAGACAGCATAAGCAATGAAACTAAACTGCTCACCTTGGCACTCAACACTGGGGTCACCCCAGTAAAACTCCTGGCATTCACTACACGTGCGCCCTCCAAATCCTGGCATACACTGGCACTGTCCAGTGAACTGTTAATGCAGAAAAAAAAAAACACAAGGAAATAGTATTTTGCCAGATGAATACATTGCAAAAACTTTATCAAGCCTTGGAAGTACTTTGTCATCTGGATGATCACTGCGCTATAGTATCCGAAATGGTAAAAACGTGATCAAGTCAATATTCGGCAACTTTAACTTGCTGATGTTTTCAGACGGAGATTCTGTGGTTAGTGGGAGCTGGGCTGGAGGTGGAGCATCGACTGCCAGCTCTTGATAGGACTCTATTAACAGCAGCACCAGCCGTCAAGAGTCTGGGAGTGATGCTCGGCCCCAAGGCAATTGACTCCTCTCTTGTCCCACTCAGACCACAGTAATCCCTGCAATGATCACCTCTAGATTAGACTACTGTAACTTGCTCTGTGCTGGCCTGCCCTCCGGTCTGACCCGGAAGCTCCAAAGGATCTAGAATGTGGCGCGCGTCCTGACAGGAACGCTACAGACACCACGCATTTATCCTGCGCTGCACCAGCTACGCTAGCTTCCAGTTGGCTACCAAGTCAAATTCAAGGTTTTGATTATGACCTTCAAAGCCTTTCGTGGTCTGGGACTGATGTATCGACAGGACTGCCTCCTCCAATCTGTTCCAAGAAGGGCATTACAATCTAGCGGTTAGAATTTGCAGGTGATCCCTGGCCCTAAAGAGGTCAGGCTGTCCTCTAGA
The DNA here is from genome assembly GCF_032191835.1 of Heteronotia binoei. Classification (NCBI taxonomy): domain Eukaryota; kingdom Metazoa; phylum Chordata; class Lepidosauria; order Squamata; family Gekkonidae; genus Heteronotia; species Heteronotia binoei. The sequence continues at coordinate 9,414,880 of NC_083230.1, forward strand.
AGGGCCAGGACTTTTTCAGTCCTGGCCCCGACCTGGTGGAATGTTCTGCCAGAAGACACCAGGGCCCTGCGAGATTTTTTTACAGTTTTACAGGGCCTGTAAGATAGAGATGCTTCACCAGGCTTTTGCCTAAGGACAGTGATGGTTGCCAAGCTGGCACCTCTTTCCTTCATCCCCTTTTCAGGGGTCCCCCCACTCTCGATGCAGTGTCTGGGAATCTGGATTTGCAGCACACGAATAAGGCCATCAGGATTTGTATTTGTTTTTAGCTGGAGTAGTTGTGCTGGTTAAATGACTGTATTTTTATCCTCTGTTGTACATCACCTAGAGCCCAGCACTAGCTGGGATAGAGTGATTCATCAAGCTGAATAAATAATAATAATGCAATAGCTCTGTCTCCATGACAGAACTTTCTCTGTGGCTTTGGGGACTCAAAAGGCCACATACAGTAACTGAACCCATTCCCTACAACCCGGATAATATTCCCACCTTCCCTGGGTCAAAGTACTCAAAACTAATATTCCAGACAGCAGGCACAACACAGAAAAGATGATGCCCGAGCACACCGAAAGAGGTGACTCAAGCAAATGAGTCAAACCACATTAAGAGCTGGGAAATTCAAGAAAAGTCCCCTGGTGGTCACCGGCCACACTGACGTGCAGGAATAAATACAGCAATTCACCAAAACTGCCCTATGCAGAAATGCAATAAGCACCCACTACACGCCATTCAGTGCAGCTTTTGCAGGGTTGCAGCCAATACCCCTTCTAATTTTTTCTCTCTACTGAGCAGAGCAGTTGACATCCTGAGCAGCATATAACTGCTGTAATCTTCAAATGAGCAAGACCCTGTGGGGCTCCAGACTGCTGCCGAGCGGGGCTTCCTGCGTTAATGAGCGGCCACTCAAGCCATTCCTTCAGCAGCTTGCCTTGAACCCCAGTGGGGAGACATGAGAGGAGGGTGTTTGGGGTAGCCAAAAACCTTGAACCATTGCTAAGGTTATTAACATTACCTATTTCTCCAGCTATTACAGTGTGGTGCCTGGATCAGATGGGCAGCTGCATACACCTTTATTAAACTGATAGGAGTACAAAATGCAGAATATCTCAGAGCCAAACTAGACATGATGGCATCCTCGTGCCTGCCATGAGGTTACTGCCACCATTTAAAATTCACTGTGATGCTCATCCCCCCTCCTACATACCTTTTCAAGAGCTGAAGCAGGTCCAGGGAAGAGGACAAACACTCAGTCTGCTGCACCGTAGGTTCAGGCCCTTGAGGCGTTTTAAAATGACTTTAAAATGACTGCGGCATCCTTGGGCTGGCCACGAGGATGTCATCATGTCTAGCTTAACCCAGAGTTACTGTTCCCACTGGTGGCAAAACCAGCGGTATTCTCAGCTTGATAAGATAAACCATACAGATTACTCTTGCTGTACTTCCCTGAGTAACTGGGAGGCTCTCAAACAGTCCACTCTAGCCCTGATCGATCTATGGTAGCAAGGCATCTTGTATACTTCTTACCTCATTACAAGACGAACCGAAGGAACGTTCCATATCACAGACACACGGTTCGCACCCTGTGCCACTGGCTAACTTCCACGTGTTCGGGGCACAGCGGTCACAGTTCTGTCCAATCACATTGGGAAGACACTGGCACTGGCCCGTTTCCTTTTCACATTCACATTCGTTGATGCTGTTGCAACGCTCGTGTACTGTTCCCAAATAATTGCAAACGCATCCTGGAGTGAAAGAGGGCCAAAATAAATTCACAGTAACACGCTTGGAGGAGAAATCAACACACATGGACATTTAGGATATACTTGTGGAGTTCGAGCTCAAAAACTCATTTTTGAACGTTAGCCCTTTCAATTAAAGCGATAAGCTCGCTCACTTTGTTCTGTGGTATAGACACTTGATCGTTTTGATTTGTGAGGTAGGAACTGAGATCATTCACACACAAGTTTTTTGCCCTGACATGGATGATATTGAGAAGCAAGTCCCTTCCCAACTACCCCACAGCATTTATTTATTTACTTTACTTCATTTATACCGCACTTTTCTCCCAATGGGGACCCAAAGTGGCTTACGATATTGTCCCCTTCTCCATTTTATCCCCACAACCATCCCGTGAGGAAGTTGAGGCTGGACGTGTGTCACTGGCCCAGCGAAGGAGGGAAATCAAACCTGAGTCCTAGTCCCATAATCTAACCACCACATCACACTGGCTCAGACTTCCTCCATCTTTCCTGTGATCTTTCCTAAATCTGTTTTGTTGTGATGTTTTGGAACAGATATAACAGCAAAGCCAAGGTGTGTCTTGACGAGGACGGGCTGGTGATGAGGATGGGCTGGCATCGGAGCCTACAACCGGCCCCTCTAGAGCTCAGGAGGTTGACAGCTTTCTGCCAGCAGCCCCCACCCCTGACCCAGCAGCAGAGGAGGAGTAGTGGAACCCGCCTGATTCTCCCCCATTAGTAGTTCAATTAAGGGAATGGCTACGGAACAGCCTAGAGAAAAGACGCACACCAAAGGGGAATGCATTCAATTAGTCTTGAGTATTAGCAGGAGCTTCCCTCCTGTTAAATGGAGTACTACCAGAGTCCCATTTAGCACCTGCTCGGGATTGGGGCCTCTGTGGAAGCAACTCGTCTATCTCGTGACTCGCCGCCACCTCTGTCTGCCTTTGAAACCTGATCCTTCGGCTTCTTTACTCCTGCCTTCGAATGACCCCGCTCTCGGTTTGGGTTTTGAACACTGCTCTCTTGGTTCCTGTTCTACTCTTTTGATACTGATCTTGGATGGACTTGGACTCTGTGCTTTGGACTTGCTCTTGAGTTCTCTCTCTGCTTTCTGACTAAGACCCCGGTCTCTTCCCCTGCCTGCACCCTAGTGCATGACAAGGTGCCATCCATGTGTATGGAAAGGTCTAGATCTTCCCAGCCCCACTCATAACAGCATCATTGTCCCTGGCCCAGTTGCATCGCAGTGCCCTCCCGTGCCACCTGGAAGCTTTTGTGTCGCTTCTTTTAAAAATGATAATTCTTGTGTCAATATAGTGTTTCATCAATATGGCAATTGCTGATTTCTTTTAAAAGCTCTCCAGGGTGTAAATGGCCGCTCTGGGAAACTGGAGCAGGGAAAATGTGGCAAAATCTGCAGTGTGGAAGTCCCACAACTACAGGAGGAAACAAGCCCACTGCCACATGGAAAATAGCTAAAAGATATGGTGGTGGTGGTGGTGGTGGTGGTGGTGATGATGATAAATAATGCATCCAAAGGCCATGTCTGCAATCACACACACACTAAATACTGCACTTTCAATCCACTTTTCAATGCACTTCCCAACTGGATTTTATTGTGTGAACTGGCAAAATCCAGTTGGAATGTGCACTGAAAGCAGATGGAAAGTGCATTAGCTTGTGTGATCCCGTCACTAGAAAAAGCAGGAACCACCATCGTTTCTCACTGTTCATTGCCTCCGTGCCTAAAATGAGAGTGTTACTGCTCACAGGACTGTTTCGAAGGATAAAAGAGTGAAGGAAATGTTATCTACTGTCTTTAGGGATGGGCATTCCATATGTTTAAACAACGGTTTCAGAGTTACACCTCACTGTATGGAAAGAAATTGCACAACAGCATTTAAAAGTACGCAGCAATTCCTTAATGTATATAAATCCCTCAACGTAGGCCTCACAAAGGCCTCAGTTCTTCATGATATGCTAAAGCTAGCCATCTTCTTTCTCCCCACTATTGAGCCTTTTCATTTAAGTATCACCATTTCTAAACATTGTGCACATCTAAGATTGCCTCTAAGTGATTAATTCCCAGGGTCAGGGCCGGCCCTTCCACTAGGCAAACTAGGCACCTGCCTAAGGTGCTGGCCTGCCGGGGGTACCAAATTGGGTACCCCCCATGTGACTTGGTGACATTATCAGTGCGGGGAGGGGGAGGCAGAAGTTAGCCTTGCCTAGGGTGCCAGACAGTCTAGGGCTGGCCCTGCCCAGGATATTAGGTTAAATCAGAAGAGGCTCACCATCTGCAGTGGGCCTATTCAAACTAGGCTTGAGTTTTCTTCCCATATGCCCCCCCAGAGAGTGCTGCGATCCGGCTCTAGAAACCTGCTTGTAATTCCTGGGCCAAAGAAGGCCCGGTTGAAGTCAACTAGGGACAGGGCCTTCTCGATCACAGCCCCTTGCTGGTGGAACCAGTTACCGGAAGAGGTCAGGGCCCTGCAGGACATTGGACAGTTCCGCAGGGCCTGTAAGACAGTCCTCTTCCGGTTGGCTTATAACTGACCGGCATTGAAACATTGAAATATTCTGACGGAAGACTATAAGATAGCACACTGAGACTGATTGATGTGTTGATATATTAGTTGTTTTAATTATGTAAATTATTATTGTATTTTAATTCTTGAATTTTATTGTTAGAATTTTTATGTTGTGAGCCGCCCTGAGCCCGCTTTGGTGGAGTAGGGCGGGATATAAATGAAATGAAATGAGTTGTCATACTGGCATTTTCATTTGCAGATTCATGACATTTGGTGCTCTAAAAATGCCCTAAAACTTAAAAGGAGACTAGCAAGGTTCAGAAGCAAAGGCCTTCCCTTCACTTACTTCTACAGTCCTGCTGAACTGCCCGTCCATAATAGCCATGTTTACACAGTTGGCAGTTTTCCCCCTCTGTGTGATACAAGCACTTCAGGCACAACCCTGTCTTTTTGTCACAGGCCTCTGGATCGGTCAGTTCAATGTTGTTGTTACACTGGCAAAGCGTGCAAGCCCCTCCAATCTCCTCAGGGTTTCCAAAGAATCCAGAAGTACATTCATCACACCTGCTCCCTGTTCAACAAGCCAAACACAGAAGAAATCGTCAGCATTTTTTTCAGCTCACCATACGATAAGTAATTGGCTGTGAAGGAAGACCAAGCCATCCGCTGAGAACATATGAACATATGAAGCTGCCTTCTACTGAATCAGACCTTTGGTCCATCAAAGTCAGTATTGTCTTCTCAGACTGGCAGCGGCTCTCCAGGGTCTCAAGCTGAGGTTTTTCACACCTATTTGCCTGGACCCTTTTTTGGAGATGCCAGGGATTGAACCTGGGACCTTCTGCTTCCCCAGCAGATGCTCTACCACTGAGCCACCGTCCCTCCCTAAAGTCAGTATTGTCTACTCAGACTGGCAGTAGCTCTCCAGGGTCTCAAGCTGAGGTTTTTCACACCTCTTTGCCTGGTCCCTTTTTTGGAGATGCCAGGGATTGAACCTGGGACCTTCTGCTTCCCAAACAGATGCTTTACCACTGAGCCACCGTCCCTCCCCCGGCACTAAACACGGCACTAAATTACCACAAACAAGGAAAGTTCAAAAAAAGGCAGTTCTGGTCAAATAACAAGGACAAACAAAGGGAAATTCAACCATGCTCAGTAGCCAATTTCCAGGGGGTAGAAAAGTCAAATAATGAAGGGTTGCCAATCTCCAGGTAGGATCTGGAGATCTCCCAGAGTTAAAGCTGATCTCCAGACTACAGAGATCAGTTCCCCAGAAGAAAATGACTGCTTTGGAGAATGAACTCTGGCACCCCATTGCTACTGAGCTCCCTCCCCTCCCCTCCCCAAACTGTACTCTTCTCATGGTCCGTCCACCAAATATCCAGGAATGCCCCAATCCAGCCATGGGAAACCTAAACCCATGGCAAGTGAGCATGCAGCTTGCAGTGGCCATCATTATAGTGAAGAGGACTGAGATGAAGACCTGGAACATTTGACTGCTTTCCCCCTTTTCTTATTGCTGAAAACAGAGATGGGGTCTATTCCCATCCTAGAACTTTATTACCTGCCACTATTTTAAATCTTTTCTCTACATTTTTGTGTACTGGCTTAATACCCTTAGATCATTACCGGTGTTAAGATGTTCTCTCCTGGATTTTGCGATGGATGCTTCATTTCTGTAAACTGCTTTGGCCACTGATCATGACTGAAAACTAGGTTATAAATTTAATAAATAATTCACTCTTTTCATTGACTGCTGTGTCCCAGAAAGGCCTTTGTGTCAGTTTAAGTGTTACAGGCCTTGCATGGTAATAAAATAACTGAATTCTACAGTGTTCTCTCCATCTTTCTCCCCAGTGAAGATTCAAGCAGCTTATACTGTGGCTTCTCTTCACAACAGCACTGTAAGGTACATAAGAACATATGAAAAGCCATGTTGAATCAGGCCAATGGCCCATCCAGTCCAACACTCTATGTCACACAATGGCCAAAACCCAGGTGCCATCAGGAAGTCCACCAGCAAGGCCAGAATGCCACAAATCCTGCCACTGTTGCCTCCACCCCCAGGCACCAAGAATACAGAACATCACTGCCCCAGACACTGTGTTTCATCTATACATTGTGGCTAATAGCCATTGATGGACCTCTGTTCCATATGTTTCTCTGTTTGATTGATTTTCCAAAGTGGAAAAGGGGAAAGGGAAATGGAAAATAAAGATTAACGTTATCATTAAAAAAAATTTGTAATCCAGTCTGCATGTTGACAAGTCTTTCAAATAAAATACCGCTGATATTGTTATTCATTTTACACTATATCTTCCTGATCTATAAAAAAACATTATGAAGATTGTAAATCACCTTAGGCGGGCAAGGCAGTTGGCCCCCTTCCTGGAGCGCGACGACCTAGCAACAGTGATCCATGCTACGGTCACCTCGAGGTTGGACTACTGTAATGCCCTCTACATGGGGCTGCCCCTGTCCCGAACTCGGAAATTGCAGCTGGTGCAGAATGCCGCGGCCCGGCTGTTATTGGGCCTCCCAAAGCGGGAGCACATTCAGCCGGGTCTTCGGACTCTGCACTGGCTTCCAGTGATATACCGAGTCCGGTACAAGGTGCTGGTTATTACCTTTAAAGCCCTATATGGCTTGGGACCTGTCTACCTGAAGGACCGTCTCTCCCCGCATGTTCCCCAGAGAGTACTGAGGTCGGGATCACAAAACTTCCTTACTGTCCCTGGGCCGAAAGAAGCCCGCTTGAAATCCACAAGAGAAAGGGCCTTCTCTGTTATGGCCCCTACATGGTGGAATCAGCTACCGGAAGAGGTGAGGGCCCTGCAGGACCTTGTTCAGTTCCGCAGGGCCTGTAAAACAGCCCTCTTCCGGTTAGCCTACACCTAGCTTGAGAATTTTAATGCAACCTGCCAGATCTCTGTATATATTGGAATATTTATTAATTTTTATGGTTTTATCTGTTTTATCTGTTTTAAAGTTATTCCCTTACATGTTTAAATATTGTTTAATTTATGTTGGAGCTAATGTTGGAAGCCGCCCTGAGCCACTTGTGGGAAGGGCGGGATATAAATTCTAAATAAATAAATAAATAACTTAGATTATCTATCTAGCCATATTGGATTACCTTTCCACATTTTAATGTACATCGTAGTGGGTTAAAAAAAAAAAAAGAATAAGAGTTCACACCAGTATGATTTACGTGTCTAACCACGTATATAGCTTCTCCCAGTACTTCTTTGCTTCTTCCTTAGATTTACTAGTCAACAACTGGGATAGATAGTCTGTCTCCGCCGTTTCCAAGATTTTCCCCATCAAGTCTATTCTCTTGGAGATTTCCTGAAGTTTCCATTTCTGTGCGAAAAGGATTCTAGCTGCTGTATTGATATGAGCTATCAAATGTCTCATCTCTTTTGTATAATTACTGGGAAATATGTTCAATAAAAATAGTTCTGGCTTGAATGAAATCTGTGTCTTCAAAATTTTCTGAAGGAGTTCATGGACCATCTTCCAGTATTTCCCCACCACGTCACAGGTCCACCACATATGGTAAAACGACCCCACATTCTTCAGACATTTCCAACATTTATTAGACATATTAGAATACATTTTAGACAATTTCTGGGGAGTCACATACCACCTATAAAACATTTTATACAGATTCTCTTTGAAAGCCACGCTGTAAAAAAGGAACATCTGTGTATGATGAAATGTGTACCATGTCCACCTGGCTATATTCCATAATAGAATCTCGATTGGCATGTTCAAAGTCCTGATACTTTACGGTGGCACCAGTCAGGCATCTATTTGCCTTTCAAGTAGAGTGGAAAGACTGGTTATTGTACATATTTCTGGATCATCTGCTGGGATGATTAAATTAGAATTAAAGTTCCTTTTTTCAGTTGTTATAGTTGGTTCCAAAGATGGACCACTTGGCCTGACTAGAGGAGAGACTCCTTTGTCTGGAGACTCTTCAGGGTTAACGGGATTAGGATTAGTATCTATGTGCAAAGTCTTTTTTAGACCTTTCAGAGTAGATACTAGGAGTTCTAATCGCTCTATCAACGAATTTTGCTCGCCAGATGGTAATACTGCAAAAGACGAAATCAATTTGGTTCCCACCTCCTCTTCTGGCCAATTCGGGTCCAAACCCCTTAAATTGTTTCTATTATCAGAGCACATCAGTAGATGGTTATCAGGGGCAGAGGGGATTGGAAGACTTTGGTTCCGATACTTCCATCGGTGATGGTAAATTTGTGGGTACTGATTGGTCTAGAATCCTGTATGAATTTGTGGTTTCCACTGTGATCCTCAAAGGATGGATTTTAGTGGCCTTCTTGACATCTGCAGCTCCTGATTTTGATTTTATCCTCCAAACTATATACCACAAGTTAGGAAAGGCACAAACAGGTATAAGAAAAGGCCTGCATGGTTAACAAACAAAGTTATGGAAGCTGTAAAAGGTAAGAAGGATTCCTTTAAGTGGTGGAAAGCTAGTCAAGTGAGATGAATAAAAGGGAACATAGGCTGTAGCAAAACAAATGCAAGACTGTGATCAGGCAGGCAAAAAGGAACCAAGAGGAGCATATTGCAAAAAACATAAAGACCAACAATAAAAATTTCTTCAAATATATTAGAATCAGGAAACCAACCAGGGAGGCAGTGGGGTCCTTGGATGACCAAGGGGTCAAAGGAATACTGAAGGAGGATAGGGAAATGGCTGAGAAGCTGAATGCATTTTTTGCCTCCATCTTCACTGTGGAAGATGAGAAGTGTTCACCCACTCCAGAACCACTAATTTTGGAAGGGGTGTTGAAAGACCTGAGTCAGATTGAGGTGACAAGAGAGGAGGTCCTACAACTGATAGATGAATTAAAAACTAATAAGTCACCAGGTCCGGATGGCATACATCCAAGAGTTCTGAAAGAACTCAAAGTTGAACTTGTGGATCTCCTGACAAAAATATGTAATCTTTCATTGAAATCTGCCTCCGTTCCTGAGGAAGGTAGCAAATGTCATTTCCATCTTTAAAAAGGGTTTCAGAGGAGATCTGGGAAATTACAGGCCAGTCAGTGACTTCCATACCAGGAAAGCTGGTAGAAACCATTATCAAGGACAGAATGAGTAGGCACACTGATGAACACAAGTTATTGAGGAAGACTCAGCATGGGTTCTGTAAGGGAAGATCTTGCCTCACTAACATGTTACAGTTTTTTGAGGGGGTGAACAAACATGTGGACAAAGGGGACCCAATAGATGTTGTTTACCTTGACTTCCAGAAAGCTTTTGATAAAGTTCCTCATTAAAGGCTCCTTAGTAAGCTCAAGAGTCATGGAGTAAAAGGACAAGTCCTCTTGTGGATCAAAAACTGGCTAATTAATAGGAAACAGAGAGTGAGTATAAATGGACAATCTTCACAGTGGAAGAAGACGGTAAGCAGTGGGGTGCCGCAGGGCTCAGTACTGGGTCCCATGCTCCTTAACTTGTTCATAAATGATTTGGAGTTGAGAGTAAGCAGTGACGTGGCTAAGTTTGCAGATGACACTAAATTGTTCAGGGTGGTAAGAACCAGAGAGGATTGTGAGGCACTCCAAAGGGATCTGTTGAGGCTGCGTGCGTCAATGTGGCAGATGAGGTTCAGTGTGGCCAAGTGCAAAGTAATGCACATTGGGGCCAAGAATCTCAGCTACAAATACAAGTTGATGGGGTGTGAACTGGCAGAGACTGACCAAGAGAGAGATCTTGGGGTCGTGGTAGATAACTTACTGAAAATGTCAAGACAATGTGCAATTGCAATAAAAAAAGACCAACGCTATTCTGGGAATTATTAGGAAGGGAACTGAAAACAAATCAGCCAGTATCATAATGCCCCTGTATAAATCGATGGTGCGGTCTCATTTGGAATACTATGTACAATTCTGGTCACTGCACCTCAAAAAGGATATTATAGCATTGGAAAAAGTGCAGAAAAGGGCAACTTGAATGATTAAAGGTTTGGAACACTTTCCCTATGAAGAAAGGTTAAAACGCTTGGGGCTCTTTAGCTTGGAGAAACGTCGATTGCGGGGTGACATGATAGAGGTTTACAAGATTATGCATGAGATGGAGAACGCAGAGAAAGAAGTACTTTTCTCCCTTTCTCACAATACAAGAACTCATGGGCATTCAATGAAATTGCTGAGCAGTCGGGTTAGAACGGATAAAAGGAAGTACTTCTTCACCCAAAGGGTGATTAACATGTGGAATTCACTGCCACAGGAGGTGGTGGTGGCTACAAGCATAGCCAGCTTCAAGAGGGGTTTGGATAAAAATATGGAGCAGAGGTCCATCAGTGGCTATTAGCCACACCATATTATTGGAAATGTCTGGGGTAGTGATACTCTGTATTCTGGGTGCCTGGGGGGCGGGCAAAGTGGAAGGGCTTCTAGCCCCACTTGTGAACCTTCTTTCTTTTCTGGCCACTGTGTGACACAGTGTTGGACTGGATGGGCCATTGGCCTGATCCAACATGGCTTCTCTTATGTTCTTATGTGACACAGAGTGTTGGACTGGATGGGCCATTGGCCTGATCCAACATGGCTTCTCTTATGTTCTTAAACTAAGGAATTTCTAAAATGTCTCCATAGCTTAATCCCTAGCCTGAAGTACCTGCTTGCATTGGCAAACATGTATGAAGGAATTTTGTTTGACTGCAACTGTAATAGCTAACGTTCATGGCATATGGACCCAACAAGCCTTTCCATCTGGATGAGATCAATATGTGATGCGGCAGTCTTGAGAAGAGAAGCCAGGTATCCTTTTACTTTCCATTTTGTACCCCAGTCAATTAATCTCCCCTTTAATGGGAAAACATTTATGACAACACTCTTTGGGTCATACACCAGCTTGTTCTCCATCTTATTTAGGGGAGTCATTGACTTATTTAGGGGAGTCATTGTTTATATGACCAGAATTGTAGACTCCATCCACCTTATTTAATTTTGAGTCCTATATCGTCTTTTTTGATGAGGGGTTTGTCATAAGATTCCCATCTCCCTCCTGCGGTAGGGATAGAATTCATTCTTGTTGATTAAAAATAATCTGTAGAGACTTTGCCATTAAATTTGCCTGATGTACAAGTAACTCCATCTCTTCTGAGCGCCTAATTTTTGATGTTTTTAAGGTAGCATTAGGGAGGGGTGATAGATTAGAAACATTAGGAGCATGAGTTTCCTCAAGAGAAGTTTAGTTTGGTGAGCAATCAGGAACCTCCTTATCCACTTCCAAGCAGCCAAATCTGTTTTGGAGCTTAATTGGGGCATAGAAATAATCCATCTTGGTCTGTTTAGGGGTTGGTGATAAATTCTCCCCTTCAAATGGGTCTGCTCTTTCCTTTTGCCCCATTTCAAACGGTTAACATAGAGGTCCAGGATTAGCCTGGGCAGTTTTCTCTGTCATCCATGCCCAAACTTCACTCTATCTCTCTTGTTACTTGTTTACTGGCCATATGACGAGGATAAAATATATGAAAGGTTTTCCACCCTCCACTTAAAACAACGTACTAGGTAGAGCTAGAAAACACTGGGTTATCTAAAATATTTTCCAGCACACAAGTAAGAGCTCCAAGTTAAATCAGCAGTTTAGCTAATTAGTAGAGTCTCAATCAACAGTTTTTCTAAGGCTTGGCAAATTGCCTGGCTGCCCAGCTGTTCCAGTTAGCAAATATCACTATTTCAGGGACGAGATAGCAGTATTAAAAAGAAAAGAAGCTTGTTTCTAAAAAGCCTTTTAAAACCTGAAGGAGTCCGAGCGCAGAGAACATGCCGTCAGCTATCGTCCACACCCTGGAGTAATTTTTCAGTGAAGGTGAATACATTGTCTAACTTTGTTATTAGTTGCAATTCAGCAGTTTGAGTTGCCTTAATTAATTTCTGAAGAATGATTTTAAGAAGGTAGTTGGTGGTATGATACCTAGAGTTACAGTTCCATCATGTTTAAAGTATTTTATCTTAAAGCTTTTCATTATTTTTGCATTGAAAGGAGGCCTTAAAGCCTGCAAGAAATGTAAAGTGGGGAAGAGGTGGGGGTGGCAAGATATAAAGCTGTGTATTTAAATTTAAATTTTGAAAGAAGAAAGTGACTTCAGTAAAAGAGGCGGGCTTGGGAGAGTGCCCTGAAAGCGACATCATAGGAAAGAGTGGGTTTTTGGTGCAGTGTGCTGGAACTGATATAATCAAAAGTGGGTGGAGCTTGGGAAGTGCCATCACTTGACCTTTGACCTGGAAGTGACATCGCAGGACAGGACATGAAAAAAGTAATGTTACATCCTTGCTAGATTCTCCTCCCCCAAACTCTCCTGGCTTCACCCCCAAAGTCCCCAGGTACTTCCTAAGTTGGATCTAGCAACCCTTGAGAGAATGAATGGTTGAAGATAACCCAGCGAGCTTCCATGGTATAGTGGGGATTCAAACCTGGTTCTCCCAGATCCAAGTTGACACTGACGTCTTTGTTGTTTTATTTTTGTGACTCTAACTTATATTCTACATTTTGAAAACTAGCTTCTTCAGATATAAGCATATTCTTTCCTTGCTCTGTAGAATCAACCTGGTTACCAAGAACTTTGATTAGGACACATGAGAAATTGTCCTAAAATACTCATTCACCTCTGTTCTCTCTCATCTCCCTGAACAGACAGATAACAGTATTGGGTCACTGAATTCACCAGATACTTTACCTCTATAGCCTTTCTCACAGACACAGACCACCTGCAGTGTGATAGGATCTTGGTAACAACCACTGGCAAATTGGCGGCCACTTTCCGGCCCATCTGGACAAGGGCAAGGGCGGCAGTGATCTCCAGATCCCAGGACAGGATCACCATAATAACCACCAAGACATCTAATTTTAAAACAAAAGATCCATTAAGAATACTAAAGGAATATCATGCACATATCTGCATATCCAAATGGACCAGTGGCAACTGATTGCATAAAAGGGAGTCAGAGTTGCCACTCTCCAAATGCTATCTAAGCAAAAGCTGAATAGCAGGATTTTACAGATGTTTGACTTGGCTCTTTACTAGTGTTAGCGAAAAAATGCCAAGCCTCATGTTACGTAAACACACTTTCATTCACAAGTTGATATGTATTCTGGAAGGTTTCACAGAGAGAATTTTTTGTTGAGGAAATCCAATCACAATACTTTTTAGCAAAGAAATTTGGATTGGATCCAAAGAACCGTAACCAGAAGGAAACATTCACTGAGACGATCCTCTGAAAAAGTGTTGACGCAACACTTCAAAGGCATAGTCTGTAGACATTCTCATACTTTTGGTTGTACAAGAGACTGCAGAATACCTTGCATGTGGAAAAACATTTTTGCTGTTAGTGTCAAGTATAAAACAGCCTGTCTATGAGTGAACAATGTCTTCCACATACAGAAATACACCTGTAAATTCAAACTGGAGGTGGTGGGGAGAGTGTTATAGCATCTGCATACACCACCATGGCACACAAAGCTAGAATAACCTCAGCATCCTTAATGTCCCATAGTTGACACATGGACACTGTGCACAATCAGCTGTAACTGAGAACCTTTTCCTTTCTGTATGTTTGAGACTGACCAAGAGAGAGATCTTGGGGTCGTGGTAGATAACTCACTGAAAATGTCAAGACAGAGTGCGATTGCAATAAAAAAGGCCAACGCCATGCTGGGAATTATTAGGAAGGGAATTGAAAACAAATCAGCCAGTATCATAATGCCCCTGTATAAATCGATGGTGCGGTCTCATTTGGAGTACTGTGTGCAGTTCTGGTCGCCGCACCTCAAAAAGGATATTATAGCATTGGAAAAAGTCCAGAAAAGGGCAACTTGAATGATTAATGGTTTGGAACACTTTCCCTATGAAGAAAGGTTAAAACGCTTGGGGCTCTTGAGCTTGGAGAAACGTCGACTGCGGGGTGACATGATAGAGGTTTACAAGATTATGCATGAGATGGAGAACGCAGAGAAAGAAGTACTTTTCTCCCTTTCTCACAATACAAGAACTCGTGGGCATTCAATGAACAGATAAAAGGAAGTACTTCTTCACCCAAAGGGTGATTAACATGTGGAATTCACTGCCAGAGGAGGTGGTGGCGGCCACAAGCATAGCCACCTTCAAGAGGGGTTTAGATAAAAATATGGAGCAGAGGTCCATCAGTGGCTATTAGCCACAGCATATTATTGGAACTGTCTGGGGTAGTGATGCTCTGTATTCTTGGTGCTTGTGGGGGGGGGGGCAAAGTGGAAGGGCTTCTAGCCCCACTTGTGAACCTCCTGATGGCACTTGGGGGTTTTTTTGGGCCACTGTGTAAAAACAGGTTTCCTACCTGTAACTGATGATCCTCGAGTAATCATCTGTGCATTCACACTCATGGGATGAAGCGCCAGTGCTGATCCCTGATCGGTAACTCCAAAGTCTGGGATTTTTTTGCTGCCCGACCCCGGTAGGCATGCGCGACAACCCCAGTGCACATGCCCACCAGATGGGCGCAAATATCCCGCCAGTTCCTTCCTGCCGTCATCTATCAAGAGTACCATGACTGACAGCAGAGGGGAAGGAGGGCGGGTAGTGTGAATGCACAGATGACCACTCGAAGATCATCAGTTACAGGTAGGAAACCTGTTTATCTTTTTCGTGGTCTCTGTGCTTCACACTCAGGGGAGATTAGCAAGCTAGGGTTACCTGGAGGGGGAGCTGGCGGTTATGCAGAAGTAGCGGCTTGAAGGACCAGGGTACCCAGCTATGCTCTGCAACGCTTCCGGAAATCCAGGGCATAATGTCGCATGAAGACATGAGGAGATGCCCAGGTTGCAGCCAAACAGATGTCCGCCAAGGAAGCACCCTTCAGAAATGCTGTGGACGTAGCCATAGCCCTAGTGGAATGCGCACAGAGTGGCCCTGGCAAGAGACGCTTAGCCAACAGGTAGCAAAGTTTAATGGCTTCTGTGATCCACTTAGAAAGTCTCTGTGCAGAGATCCTGAAACCCAGCCATGGGGCCGCGTAGGAGACAAACAGATTGGGATCCTTCCTAAACGGCTTGGTGCGATGCGCAAAAAACAACAATGCCCTCTTAACATCCAAGGCGTGCAGACGTCTTTCTTCTGCAGAAGGAGAAGGGTAAAAAGTAGGCAAAAACACTTCCAAATTAAGGTGGAAACTAGACACCACCTTAGGGAGGAACGATATGTCCGGGGCCAAGGACACCCCATTACCCTGAAAAGAGATGTATGGAGCATTACACTGTAGAGCCACTAGCTCACCTGCCCTCCTGGCCGTAGTGATGGCCACTAAGAAGGCAGTCTTCCAGGCTAGAAGATGCAACGGGCAGGTAGCCAAGGGTTCAAAAGGCTTACTTGAGAGCCGGACCAGCGGTAGATCCCAAGCAGGAGGAGGAACCTTAGAGGCGGGTGAAACCACAGAAGACCCTTCAAAAAACGTTTTGTATGCTGGTGTGTAAAAACCGATGTGCCATCCACAGGGTCGTGATGAGCCGAGATGGCAGCCAGATATACTCGAATCAAGGAATGATTAAGTCCAGCATCAAGAAGAGACAGTAAAAGCTCAAACACAAACTCAAGACCAGCAGAACGTGCACTGATACCTTTGTATATGGAGCAGAGGTCCATCAGTGGCTATTAGCCACAGTGTGTGCGTGTATTTTGGCCACTGTGTGATACAGAGTGTTAGACTGGATGGGCCATTGGCCTGATTCAACATGGCTTCTCTTATGTTCTTATGTCCCACAAAAAAGACAGGAACTTAGCCCACTTTCCCGCATAGGAGCGGCGAGTTGACAACTTTCTACTGTTCAACATCACATGTTGCACTCTGTCGGAGAATTCTAGAAGCTGACCCTCCAAGCCGTCAATTTGAGGTGAGGGATGTCGTGGTGAAACAGGCGGCCTCCTTGAGCCGAAAGGAGGTCTGGTTCTAATGGAAACCTGTGGTGACAGCCCCCTGCCATGGCTAGGAAGACAGGAAACCAAGTCTGTCAAGACCACCACAGAGCAACTAAGATGCACTCCGGATGCTCCTGGGCCAATTTGTGAAGCACTATGGTGAGAAGAGGCAATGGTGGAAACAGGTAAAAGAACTTGTCCACCCACAGAAGTAGAAGATGGTCCCCTAGGGACCTTGGGTCCGTCCCTCCTCTGCAGCAGAACTGTTCGCACTTTCGATTGTTTGCCATGGCAAATACGTCTATTCTGAGATGACCCCACTCCTGGAACAGAGATTTGAGGTATCTCCAGTTCATCTCCCATTCGTGATGGGAGATGTCTCCCCTGTTCAGGGAGTCCACTTGAACATTGAGCTCCCCGGGCAAGTGGGTGGCTACTATGAAGGTCTGAGAAGCTATGCAGGTCTCCCAAAGCTGCATCGCCAATGCACACAGCTTGATGATTTCTATAACTGACAGCCGTCGTGTTGTCCAACATCACAGCTACGGTCTGACCATTGATTAGGGGTAGAAATGACCACAAGGCCAGATGAACTGCCATGAGCTCGAAGAAACTGATGTGATGGTGAGCCATTGACAGGGGCCATGGGTCACCTATGCAAAGATCTCCGAGGTGCACTTCCCATCCCCACAGCGAGGCATCCATTGTTACCGTGAGCGAGGGGAGGGAGAAATGAAATGGAGCTCCTCCGCAAAGATTGGACTTCATCCTCCACCAATCCAGAGAGCGTAGCACCAGCGATGGAACTTGCAGAATCTTGGATGGGAGATCTCTTACCAGATTGTAAGTCCTGATGAACCAGAGCTAGAGGATTCGCATCCTCAGCCTCGCGAAGCGCAGAACATTGCTAGTAGCTGCCATGAGGCCCAAGAGACATTGGATCTGCAGAACAGAAGCGCATCTCACCGCCTGAAGGAGTTGAACCAGGGAGATGATATCCAACGCTCGGGAATCTGGAAGAAACACTAGGTGTTGGATGGTGTCCAAAATCGCTCCTATAAATTGAACTCTTTGCGCTGGGATCAGATGAGACTTCTTCTCGTTCACCAGAAGTCCTAGTGCACTCAAAAAGTTGAGAATCACTTGTGGATGCGCTCTGAGAGAAGCTTCGGACACAGCAACCACCAACCAATCCTCTATGTAGGGGAAAAGGATGATACCCTGGAGACGAAGGTAAGCCACCATAATAACCATGGTCTTTGTGAAGACCCTGAGGGCCATAGAGAGCCCAAAAGGGAGCACCTGGTATTGAAAATGGTGTGTCCCAATGGCAAACCGAAGAAACCTCCTGTGACTGGGGAGGATGCTGATATGGAAATAGGCATCCTTGAAGTCCAGGGTGGCCATCCAATCTCCCTTGTTGATGAATGGAAGGATGCTTTGTAGAGTCAGCATTCTGAACTTCTGATAAGCGATGAATTCGTTCAGGCCCCTCAGATCCATGATCAGACGAAGTCCACCATCCCGCTTGAGAACCGTGAAGTACCTGGAGTAGAACCCCTGACCCTTAAGATTATCGGGAACAGGTTCTATAGCTTGCTTGCTGAGCAGATTTTGAACTTCCTCCAGTAGAACCACTGTAGGGTTTGTGATCACCAATCTGGGATAAGAAGGGGGCTGAACAAATTCTATCGCATAACCCTCCTGTATGAAGGACAAGACCCACTTGTCAGTGGTAATCTGCCGCCATGATTGCAGAAATCTGTGGAGACAGGTGGGCCCAGAGGAGGGAAGCCAAAGTCAAAGTCCCTGCTTGGGATTCCTGCCAGTATGAGACTTTCCCATGTGAGAGGAAAAAGAAGAAAACCTGGTTTCCCCCTCTGCAGCGAAGGAACTTTTGGCCTCATGCTGTCCCGTATGTGGCTTCCACGAACTCTCAGGGGATTTGGTGTGGTAGGGCTTCTTAGGCCATTGTTTGGACCATGGACGAGACTTGCCAGGGTGAGGGGAAGATAAAGGTACCCCCAGACTACAAGATGTCTTAATGCTCTTGTCCATTTCTTGTAGAACCGCATCCTTAGTGGAGCTGAATAGACCCTCCCCTTTGAAGGTGAGGGTCCTCTACCCAGGATCTGGTGTCTAACTGGAGGGAGGTGGCTCGAAGTCAAGAATGACGACGCAACGTAATGGCCGAGGTAAGCGTCTTAGCTGAAGTGTCCACCATATGTTTTGAAGCCTGCAGCTGTTGTTTTGCCAGGAACATTCCCTCCTTTTGGGCCTTTTTGGCCAAAGTGCACTTATTCTCAGGCAGAGAAGCTAGGAGCGGTGAAAGTTGCTCCCAGAGGGTATCTCGCCATGCAGGCAGATTAGAAATTTTAATTCCAAGAGTGCCCGCAGAATAAAAGTGTCTGCCAAAAGTATCAATCCTCTTCCCTTCTTTATCTGGAGGTGAGGCGTGGATCTTCTTAGCCTTGGACGAGGACGACACAACTACAGAGTGGGGCGTGAATGGTTAAAGAGAAACTCTGCACCCTGTTCCTGGATCCTGCACATGTGATCCATACGCTTGGAAGAGATAGGGGTGGAGGCAGGCTTGAACCAAGGATCTTTGATGGCTTGCAAGATGACCTTAGTAATGGGTAGGACTACCGCTGTCTAAGTGTCCTTCTACATAATGTCAAAGACTGTCGTCAATGACCGGTTGAGGCTGGACCACTGGCAAAGACAAGGAATGTGCCATTATTTTAATGAGCTCCCCATAGAATTTCAAATCCTCAGAAGGAGAGATTGGAAGATCCTCTGCTATCCTGGATTCTGGGGACGATACCTCCTGGTGATGGCCCAACTATTCCTCCCCCTCATTGTCGGAGGTCAATGACGATGAAGATGCGCTCTCAGCTGATGGTAAACCTGGGGCGTCAATGGCAATTCTAGTCGAGGAGGTTTTCTCGACGTCGGGACCACTGGCTTTCTGACCAACTTTGGGGTCAAAGTTGGCATCGATGAATCTCGACAACGTGATGGAGAATGCACCGAGACCCTGGAGTGGTGCGAGGCTTCCGAGTGCTGATCCCACTCTGGGTTCTGAGGAGGGTACCAAGGGTATGGCGAATGATAGGGATAGCCCCCAAACAGATAAGCCCATGGTTGCGGGTCCCAGTTGGGCAGAGGATGAGGACGTCTAAAAGGGTCCGAAGGCTCCCCAAATCTCTCAGGCTGGATCAAGGGCATCTTCGGTGTTGAGCGGTCCTTCGGCTGCGAAACTTCTAAGTCCGATACCAAACTCAGATCGCCGCCCTCCTTTGAGTCTGCTGATCGTTCTGTAGGGTCAACCACCTGGTCAGAGCCAGAAAGGGAGGTCTGCGGAACATACGTCAGACCCGAGGGGCTCTTCAGTCCAATCAGTGAAGCGAGGATTTTTTCCGGAGGCTCCCCCAAGACGGTCGCCAAGTCTTTCAGTGGCGGATAAGGGGTCTGCTTGTCTTGGCGCCTCTTTTTCTCCTTATGTTTCCTGGGCTCAGCAGAATGAGAGTCTCGAGCCCCTTTGGCCTTCTTGGCCGGGGTCGATGGTTCCGACTGGGATGCCGAGCCCGCATGCTTGTGGGGGCGGTCGGCTCCTTGGAATGATTGGGCCGGTTGGCTCAATAATGAGACCGGAACCGATGTCTATGCCGGGGTGGCCATAGAAGCACTGGTCGACGCCAGTGTCGACATCTGCAGTGCGAAAGCTGATTTCACCAGCACCGCTGAAAGCCTTGCAGTTCGGGTTTTTTCTCGTCTGCTTGGAAAATTTTGAGCAATGATGTCAGGATTCCACCCGATGACTTTCCCCAAGGCACAGCAGACAAAGAGAATGTCCGTCTGGAGGAGGGATCTTACTCCCGCACTTGAGGCACTGCTTAAAAAAAAAACCAACGCTTTTCCATAGACAGGGATGGTGGGAGAAGGGCAGGGGGGAAAGCCCCAAAGGGTAGAAACAACCAACTAATAGTCTCTCTCTCTCTCTCTCTTTTTTTTTACAACAGGAACGAAGACAAACAAAGAAAAAACGAAGAGATACCCGGAGAAGGAAAAGGTGAATAATTACCGACCGGAGAAACGAAGAACAAGTCTATCCGACATGGCGGTAAAGAAGGAACTGGTGGGATATTCGCGCCTGCCAGGTGAGCATGCGCACTGGGGCTATCACGCATGCCTGCCGGGGTCAGGCAGCAAAAAACCCCAGACTTTGGAGTTACAGATCAGGGATCAGCGCTGGCGCTTCATCCCACGAGCGTGAAGCACAGAGACCATGAAGAAGATCACAGAGTGTTGGACTGGATGGGCCATTGGCCTGATCCAACATGGCTTCTCTTATGTTCTTGAGTTTTTTTCTATCACACCAATCTAAAATTCCAAATTTATCTGCCACTGACAGCAATACTGCAACCAAATTATACTAATATATTTTTTTCAGAGTTACTTCTTGTATCCTCTACTGCAAATGCAGAGCCTGAAAGGCAGGAGGAAATACTGGGAAACTGTATGCAAAAATTATATTATTTATTTAGCACATTTCTGTCTCTCCAGACAGCTAATCAAGTCATGGTTAACTCTCACACTTACTATTCTAGCCTTCCCTGCCCACTTCTTCTGCATTCACTGCTCTGGCCTACAAACCTACCGTAATAATTCTTAACACTCCTTTTCAAACACCTTCCCTATACAAATGACAAAGATTGGGAAGGCGCAGGGCCAAGGAGGGAAAGCCAGACTACAGGTGACAATGAATGTTAGTCTCAACCTAAGATCAGTGAAAGAGAGATTGGAAGGAATTGATATGAATTGAGGAGCACTGAAAATGGCTTGCAATCATTACTGCATCCAACCAGAAAATACGTGCCATGCAAATGCCCCTATGCTCTGCCATGACAGCTTCATTCATCTGAACAGGGCCTTCTGAAGATGCCAACCTGCAAACATACACAATCAGCTACTGCCCATATGCTTTCTTTGTTGTGGCTCCCTTATGGAAAATGCCTGCCAACTATGCAAAACTGAATTATTTAAGGGCCTTTTTGCACAGGCAATAGGGTTGACCTGCACAAAATGATTTAAAAACTTACTTGGATATATGATTAGGGACTGTGGTTTGTACTACTGTGTATTAGGATCCTATTATGTAATTCTGGCACAGCTTAATATGTCATGTTAATACTTATGCTATGCTTCAGTTCCACCTTTTAGACTTCTGGTAGGTTCCAGACTTCTACAATCGGAGTATATTGTTTATTGAACATCCCACTTTGTTGACTGTACTGACTCACTCTGAGTAATCTGCCTTGAGCCCCTGTGAGAAAGGGAGACTATAGATAACGTAAATAAATAAATAATACAAGTAAAGGGGAAGGGTAGAATTGCATTGCAGAGGACAGGATACTAAATATTTCATTCAGTGGCTTGGACCCCACAGTAAATCGCTGTTGTTGGAAGGAGTTTCCATCATCAGAATAGGACTTTGTTCCCCTCTACCACTGCAGCCCAAAACAATCCCTCAGAATGCAGCTAGGGGAGAACAGAGGGCCACCAGGAGAGGGGAGCAAGAGGCTGACAGAGATGGGGAGGGAAATCAGCAAAACTTGCTTCCCCCTTTCCCTTAGCGGAAATTTCCCATGGGATCCAACTCAAGGAATGCACCAGCCAACCAGATGTCAAAAGAAGCAGTACCTTTCACAGTTGTGTCCAGTGGTGTGATCCTGGCAATTTAAACATTGTCCGCTATATGGGTCACAATCATCTGCATGGCCATTGCACTGGCAGGCTTGGCAGCTTGGAAATCCCCAATAACCCGGTAAGCATCTGTCACACTGACGGCCATAGAGCCCATGGAAACAGTGGCACTGCCCAGTCTCTGGGTGGCAGAAGGGGTTGACAGAAGCTTGGACATGACACTCGCAAGCTAAAGAGAACACAGAGACACAACTCGAATAAAATTAAAAACCAGACTCTCAATCACAAAGTTATATCACTAGGACCTGAAAGCTAGAGTGTCTTAACCATAAAACACCTGGAAGATGAGTGGTTTTTACTTCAGTTCATAAGAACTTTTACAGATTTACCAAAATAAAAGCATCCCCCCCCCCTCCCCAGGCAGTTTTAGCTTTCAATAAGCAACAACCGATTATTTTGATTACTCGCATCTTTATCCTGCTTTTCCTCCAAGAAGCTCAGACTCTCCCCTGCCTATCTGCAATTCTAAGTTAGGACAAAATAACGACATACATTTGCATCCACTAGGTCCGAATCCAAAAGTGCCTGGAACGCATCTGTCGCATCTTCTTCCGACCACATTAGGCCGGCACTGACACTGGCCTCCGTTAGGATCACACACAGAACTTAATGAACCTTGAGGGTCACATTGGCAAGCTAAAAAAAATTAAAAAGGAAAGAAAACAAAAGTTTGGAAATACAAAAGGGCAGATTATCTCGTCGACAAAACCACTGTGGAAATTACTGTTAATAGAGGACTAATGTTATCAAAGATTTCAGATTTTCACGGCTGGTAACATCATTAGGGTTTGTAGAATCTTTCGGGATCAAGTGCCGTGTTCTACTGGAGAAAGTTTTCCTTCCAGACGTTTCGTTCTCAGCTGCGGAGAACATCCTCAGTGGCGTTGCAGCCGGAGCAGGCGCTCTGACCTTCTTGACTCAATGCACAGCAGCCAAGAAGATCAGAGCGCCTGCTCCGGCTGCAACGCCACTGAGGATGTTCTCCGCAGCTGAGAACGAAACGTCTGGAAGGAAAACTTTCTCCAGTAGAACACGGCACTTGATCCCGAAAGATTCTACAAACCCTAAAGAGGACTAATGCTTAGAGTTCTGATATGGTATATATTAGTGATGTGAGCATTACATTACAACTTTAGATTACACATGCTACTGTATGTTTCAAGGACTCTTGTATTTATGTGCTGTTATTTTATCCTTCTAGCATCCCAATGAAGTTATTTCAATGTGTTTTGGGGCTGCTATTTTTATCCTGCTGTATGAGTTATTGTTGTTTTTTTCTGATTTCATTTTTGGTTGATTACAGTTTTCATTACTATAAGGCACTTAAAGCTTTTTTTTTTTTTTTGTCAAGCAATAACTTTCAAAAAATGAATGAGTACAGGGGTCAGCCCAGAAGCTAACCAGAACAGAAACAATGCCCAGGATTTAGAGAAGTTAAACAGCTGTTGGCATTAAGAAGAGATAAAAGTAGAATGTGTTACAAAATCCATTCACTGAACTAAACATTATTTGGGATTTAAACATGAACAGTGTGGAGAAATGCATTTTCTCCTGGTGGGAGGTTGGCAATGAGCAGGGCTTCCCTTGCAGTTTACCAAGTTTCTTTCCTTCACACAAATGCTAAGTCATCCACCTCCTCCCCCCCCATCTGGAAGCAGGGAACAGAGGCTTACAGGACTTTTTGCTAGACAGGTAACAGGAACTGGCTTCCTGGAGACAACAAGGAAAGAAGCCTTGACCCGGGCTGACCGGGGTCAAGGGAGAGGAGACACAGGTTTGTTAAAACCACCTTGCAAGGGGAAGGCAGTCTCTCTTTTCCTTGGGGTGCTGAGCTGAACAGACTTCTTGTCTGAGGATGGGAGCAGGCAACCTTTTTTGGACCACGTGGTTGAACTTGAGAGCCGGACTAACCCCTCAAAGTAATGGAGGACTAGGACGCCTAAGATAAAGAGCCTATCCTAATTTGAACATCTAGCAAAGGCATGTTTGAGAGAGAGGGGCAGAGGATTTCTTTTGTTTTCCTGCTCCAACCTGGTATGGTGCTAAAAGTATGCTTGTAAACATTTTTCTTTTTCATAAAATATTTTAAGCTTTTGTTGCTGGAAGCAATTTTGTGTACAACACAGAAGCCACTGTTGCAGGCACACTAGGATGGGGCAAGCAGCTGGCTATTCCTGCAAAGGCACACAAGGCCCTGTAGCAGGCAGGCACTGGGCTAGTGGGAGACACTGAGGAAAAGCGTCTGAGCTTGGAAGGGGAGCCGAAGGTCCTGATTCCTTCAGTGGGAAACTCCTATATCAATAGAGAGTTGGGAACCCCCTAGGAGGGCAGGGCAGAATGGGGTTTATAGTTCAAAGAGGGCATATTCTGCCACAACCAGCTTCTAATGGATTGTAGCCCATTCCCCTAAGCACCTCATGTGGCCAATGTTTGTTTATTCAGCTACTCTGTTTTCTATATGCTAGAACTGCACTCCACCTTCTCAGGTGAAGCCAGAATGGCTGAAAAGGGAGCAACACAATTTCCTTATAGTTATCCCCAATTGTGCTTTGAATCCCACTTTGAACTATCTCGTCCTAAGTTATATCTACTTACACAATGCTGTCTCATGCAACAGAGCGGAGATGCTAAAAATCATATTCCTGCAAACATCCGTCATAGGTGTTTTAACGACACTCCGGCTGTTCTCTAGGCACCGGTATCTCTGAAACGTTTCCCAGGCACTGTTAGTCACCAAATCATCATCTCTCCCACCAATGGAGAATATGTCCAACGATTTGCAAAAAGGCATAAGGACAAGCTGGGGAATGGAATAAGGTTGAATGCAGCAAGATTAGTATTCAAATTTAAGCCTGGTCTTGTACAAAAGCCCACTGTGTTTCAGACATATACATAATAAAGCTTAATTCAAAATATCAGATTGTAGCTTATTTCATTTATACACCAAACACAATAAGAACCATTTATAAATGTCCATTAAACCTTAAAAGTATATCAATGTCTCCGCAGAAACTGCTTTCTAAAAAAGTTCTATTTTACACACTCTGAATTATTATACTAATGTGGGAGCCTTCCTAACTTCATTGCATAAGTTACTCCACCACAACAGAGAATGCTTGGGAACAGGAAGCCACTGATCTTAACCATCTATGGGGCAGCATGTTCAAAAGACCTCACTCAGCTCAACATATGGTTTCTGTTACAAAGAATGCAGTCCAAAAAACTCCTACTACAGTTTTTTCCCCTCCATCTCAACTTTCTGCACTGTAGTGGGACCAGCTCCTAAAACTTTGAGTTGCTCTCAAGCGAGGAGAATTCTGTAGTTCTGAAACATACATATTTTTAAACAAATATACCAATTATAACCATATGTAAATCTAAGCAATAACCACAAAGAAAAACAGCCCTGGGCAAAATCCATGTCTTCTCATACATGTACTTCTGTGAGTTGTATATCTGGGAGGGAATCCCCAGAGGGCATCTATTCTTCTCTTCCTTCCAGTAACATCTGAGTGAGCAGACAAGTGAGCAGTCAGTGTTACATCTAGCCATCATCACAAACATGAAGACTTTATGTCCCTTGTGGGGAGTGATCAACTGACCTTCCTTCCTTCCAGTCTGTTCCACAACACAAGCACTTTATGCTAAAAACCGTGCTAATAAGAGAAGACAGATTGCATCCTCAGCCCTGTTTTTTTGCTGTTCAGTTTTAAGGACAGGAAGCAACACAACCTTTGTGGATATTAGCCAAAAGAACGAGACTGGGAAAGATGGCAGATTCTCCTCCACATTGTTAAGGAGAGATAAGTTTGTATTTGTTCTTTTGCTCTCTCATACCTGATACTTTCTGTGACAAGATTATTAGATTTGCACTGAGTGCTTCCCCATTTGGTGGGAGTTATTTATGTGTGATAAGACTGGACTTTTGCCTAGGAAAATGCCATAAAACTGTTTTTTACTTGACTGTTAAGAGTTTACCTGGGATTAAAACAACTCTTAATTTTTGCCTCTGGCAGTGATTACACTGAATGAAGAGAACAAAGGGTGGACTAGGGAAAAGGAATAGAAATATCTCAGACCCTGACGTATCTCTTCCCCCTGGCCTTAAAGCATTCAAACAGTTGCAGATGGATAGACTTTTTAGACCCCGCCCCCCCCCCTTTGAGGAGCCCCGTGGCGCAGAGTGGTAAGCTGAAGTACTGCAGTCCAAGCTCTGCTTATGGCCTGAGTTTGATCCTGGCGGAAGCTGGGTTCAGGTAGCTGGCTCATGGTTGATTCAGCTGTCTATCCTTCCGAGGTTGGTAAAATGAGTACCCAGTTTGCTGGGGTAACATGTAAATGACTGGGGAAGGCAATGGCAAACCACCCCATAAAAAGTCTGCCGAGAAAACATTGCGAAAGCAACATCACCCCATCAGCGGAAATGACTGATGCTTGCCAAGGGGATTGCCTTTACCTTTATGAACCCTTTAGTCACAAGTAAGATGTTTGATATTTTGGTGTTTGAGACCCAAGGAAAAGAGATCTCTCTCGTTCGAAGTGCTGAAAATGCAGGTGCCTTGGACAAGGGGGACATTACAGCACAGCTTCCTAAGCTGCCGATGCCTTTTCCAGATAAGCTGATAAACTCCCTCCCACTGGATGCTCTTGATGCGGGACCGAAAGAAAATATTTTAAAACTAATTGGCGATTAGTGCTTACTTATAGCCAAAACAGTAATTGAGATATCCCAACATATTAGTAAGATAGCAAACCAGCTTGACGTTATTCTGAAACTTATTGTGAACCCAATGGAGAAAATTACAGCGGGCCAATCAGGAAACTCTCAGAAGCAAGAGCAATGAGGCTGGTAAGAGTCATGAAAGAAACATGACAAAGGGAAAAGGCTTGCAAAATCTACAGCCTAAAAGTAGGAAACTTTTGCTTATTACACCCATAAAGCAAACGAAGACATACTTAATATTGCCAGCGGACAGACAGACCGATCTTACATGGGGAAAAAATAAAGATAGCTTTGGAGGCGGCTCAGACTTCAATAAATCATGGCCACTGGACAAATAAAAGAAGATCCAGCTCCTTGAGTATACTCCTTTAAACTGATCCTGTGGCTATTGACTTATCGGAAGTTGAAAGATTACCCTGCACAGGAAATAATTGTTTGTATAAACAATTTTTATTAGTAACATATGGTAGCAGAACTATATCTACAACTTATAAAAGCTTAAAATAAAAGAAAAACCTTTCTACCCCATATCTTACTTTTCCCCCACCCCTCCCCCCGTTACTTGACCCCCGCCAGTGTTATTTACTTAAAGAAAGCAAATATTAAAGGTACCCTTAACTATTAAAAAAACCAAAAAAAAACCCAAAAGTTATATTCTTATTTTAAAAACCTTAATCATTATCAAAGATTGTCCAATGTCCTTTTATTTTCCACTCTTTTTCTACGTACAGGAAATAATTGGAAACTGGTTTTAAAGTTTCGCCAAACCACCATTCCCCTTATGTTATTAAAGATTTTTTTTAATCCTTTCAAATTTGGCCGAAAAGAGTGTTTAGGGAATCTATAAGAAAGGTTTTTCCCCTGACTAAACCAAGAGGGAGATGTTCTGTCAGGTCCCAAAATGATATGGAGGATCTTACGGACCTTTCTATTAATATGCCACATGACCAGACAAATGCACTCAGGCTACCAACTTATTCAGAGAACTACCATGCGTTACTACACACATGAAACAATGATTGCCCACTCTAACCCATTATCCTTATTAAAGCCTCTAATACCCATTAATAAAGATCAGATGGATGCCCTTTCCCTGTCAACTGGATTGGAGAATCCATTAAGAGAAGAAAGATGACATGAAGACTTGCCTTTTCCAGATATGCTGTCCATAAACAACATGGCAAGTAATGTGCCAATGGAGGGTGAAGAATTACCAATGAATTTCATGCAAATTACACTGCCTGTTACTTCAAACTGCCAGGATAGAGACTGTTGTCTCCCTGCAGACCACAGATGTCTGAGCAGAGATATGGACTCTCCCCAGTGCCCTGCTAAAGAAGAGGAGCAAGCAACGCTGGGATCCAGTGGAGTTAAATGCCTAATTATCCATAATATCTCTTTCATTATTTTATTTTTCTGACCTCTAGATCTAATAAGTTGCTCCCTTTCCCTCCTCCAAACTGCATCTTTGATCTGTTTCCTTATGTCTCTTGAATATATTTCTGTAGGTGAACCATTCTTGTTTCGCTTTAGAGAGTTTAGCCTATATATATAGTCAATTTCCCTCTTGGCTTTTTTTTTGTTCTTTCTCCAACATGGGGCCAATGTTCCCACTATTGAACAAGATAAATTCTCATTTATTTCTTCTGGTATGCTTAAAAATCTTGAAATATATTTTACCTTATCCATGTCTGATCTAACAATCCTATTCTCTGTTTCTTCCTGTTTAATTTCAAAGTCTTCTGTACCTTGCTCCTTTAGTATTCATTTTGTATCAATAGAATTTTTGGTTTGCCTCAAGTTTGTCGTATCTGTGTCCTTCAATCCATTTTCTAATCCATCAAGCTTAAATTTTAATCCTCCTGTTTGTAATGCCCCCATAAAAAAGACTTCAAAAGATGACTGAAATACCTTGAAGAGCATCCTGTGACAACATGATTCCCTCTACCATTAGGTTAAGCAGGGGAATTCCAAATTATCTTATACTAATACACACCAATCCAGAGATTTAATATCCCCTTACCAACTACGTAGTTTAAATCAATTTGTTCCCCAAACAATGACAACGGTTCATATTCAATTGATTTCAATTATTATTATTATTCATTATTTGCTTTCCTCTTGTACTACTTAACCCCTTCAAACACTCCACTCACTACCTCTTACAGACTACATAACTACTCACACCTTTATTCAGTCATTCTCCATCCAATCCTTTCTAATTAGCCATACACTTCTGCAATTTAGACACAGTTATAGACAAACAGCATTCAATTTCTTGCTTTCCCTCTCTTCCTTCTTTCTTCCTTCAGTCCTTGTTTTCCCTTTCTTCCTCTTCTTCCATTTTTTCCCTTTTTGCCTTTCTAGTCTTTAAATTTCTTCTTCCAAGTTACTTATATTATATTACTTATATTAATCAAATACAGTCTTTTAATGAACTATTCACTGCCTTCTACAGCTCTCAATCCAAAAAAGTAGTCTACCTAATCCTTACTATAAATCAAATCTTATCTGACATTATATATTTTCTCCTGTCTGGTCTCCACTACAGATAGCAATATTTACACGCAAAGTTTTGAATGAGTCTTTAGCTTCAGGCAAGTTTCAAGAATGTTACTTTCTAACTCAAGGTCTTTCCACTCTTGTAGCTCCAAATACTCATCCTCACTAACAGGCTTGTTGCTTTCCACCTCCTCTCTTTTCCATGCCCGTCGGCTAGAAACACAGTATTTTAAATCACATTTCAGCGTTCTTTAACAAGAAAAAAGTAGAATACTTCAAAAAGGAATAAAAATATCAATTATGGTGCTTGTTAGCCACGGAGAGGAGGTGAGACAGGGAAAGAAAAAGTCAGTTTGTTCCCCCGGCGGCAAATCTGCTGCTGCCATCACTGCCCACCTCCTTTCCTCCTTCCTCCAACTTCGTTCCTCCGCTCCTCTTGTCAGCCACACTCCACATACACCACCAAGCCAAGCCAAATTTGCAGTCAAAACAAAAAGCGCCTTACTTCAGGTATATACTATCCATTTTTACTTTTTTGTCTCCTCTTAGTCTTCCGTTTTTGGGTTACTTTTGTTTACTTTCATCAAACGCCCTCCACCTCTGTCTCCGGTAGCTGGGACTCTCTTGCCTAAATGGGGCAAAGGGAGGGTAGAAAGGCCAGGAATCTAGAAGTTCCCCCGTGCCTCTCCCCAAGACCCTTTCAGCTAGCAATGCTCCTCCAATGGGAGCTAGGACCCCCAACCCGCTCTCTTCGGCCCGTTTCTGCCCCGACAGCTTGGGACGCGACTGCGTTGTCTTGCTGATTCCGGAAGTCTTTGTCTCTACTTTTCTGAAGGTGCAATGTATACTAAAAGAACCTTTAGCTATGGCCTTATTGCTGAAATGGAAGGAAGGAAGCCTTATTATTATAAATGTATATCTTCCTCCTGTAACTAAAAAGTCAGATACTTAGGGAAATTGATCTGAGCCGAACAGCAGTGAACATCCCAAAGTGCAAATTCTTCTGGCAGGTGATTTTAATGTCAGAATGGGCCCTAATGATAACTATCTAGCAAGTAAATACAATTTTCCATTGTGCAAATTGAAACAGGAGACTACAGGACTACCATTTACTCTATCAGTCAAGGACTGTAAAGCCAATTCGATGGACTATGTTTAGCTAAATTGGCATGCAGACGGGAGTTCCACATTCTTAATGGTGCATTCTATGGAGACTACCCAGGCAAATATATATAATAGGAAATAGAACTAGTACCACTGATTATATGATGGTCTCTACTACTCCAGGTTAAAAGTTTTCAAGTAATCCCCTATTTAGATGGCGATCACCTACAGCTAGATATACAGGTATCATAAAAATTTGCCAGCAGCCATGCACTCATCTAGGGTTTTTATCCACGGGCTGAAAAGCTTGGATGTAAAATAAAAGTTTTTCAGAATTCAAAGAACCTTCAGAAATATATCTCATTATTCACTAATACAAATACCAATGAGGACCAATTAGATGTTTACCAGAATTTAACTCAGGAGATCACTTCTATGCTGATAGTATCTCAGGTGGAACCTACCCTTCTCTCCCCATGCCCCCTGCAACTGAAATTACAATGCAACTGAAATTACAACACACTTACTGAGTCAATAAGAGTGTATGGATTTTCCACTTCTGTATTGTAGGAGTACTGTGGCAGCTCCAGACGAACAGTGTAATTCAATCCCTTTTCAAAGCATACTGGATGTGGAAAAACTACATACCTGCATTGACAATGGAACACAAAATTGGAAAATGATCCATTCCAAGTGGTATAAAAATAATTTTCAAAATGTAGTATACAAGGAGCAGTATGATTACAATTATCTGGAATTCATTCTACCTCCCAGCCGCATGTGTACTGTCAACTCACCTTGAACCTGGAGATAATGAGACCTCTTGGTTATCATCATCAGGAACTGTATTCCCACATCTACTGCCGCTAGGAATCATGCCTGGGCGAAATACAGTGATAACAGCTTTTTCCCACTGATCTGGTAACTGAGGGGAGGAAATCGGTCCACATTAATACAAAATATATACAAGATGCCTTGCATGGATATGGACTTAGTTTGGTGACACAGGATCTGGGTTACACATAACGTGTAGTTGCGGCAAACAGTGTAGTTGCAGCAAATGGCCAGTGTAAGTAGCTTTTTATAACGGGGCCACACTGCAGGTAGGTAGAAGGGTGAATACTTCAAAGGGGGAAGGAAGGAAGGAAGGAAGGAAGGAAGGAAGGAAGGAAGGAAGGAAGGAAGGAAGGAAGGAAGGGAGGGAGGGAGGGAGGGAGGGAGGGAAGGGAAGGGAAGGGAAGGGGAGGGAGGGAGGGAGGGAGGGAAGGAAGGAAGGAAGGAAGGAAGGAAGGAAGGAAGGAAGGAAGGAAGGAAGGAAGGAAGGAAGGAAGGAAGGAAGGAAGGAAGGAAGGAAGGAAGGAAGGAAGGAAGGAAGGAAGGAAGGAAGGAAGGAAGGAAGGAACCTTTGAACTAGGTGACAGTCCTCATCTAGGATGCAAAAACAATAGCCACATTATATTTTTTATTACGTTCAACCAAAATGACTCCCAATATCGCTCAAGCTTTCTCCAGAATTCTTTATCAGTGAACCTCAAAAGCTCACACATTTTTTGTATCATCTATTCACTTAAGTTATACCCCATCTTTCTCCCTAGTAAAGACCCGAAGCAGCTTACATCATTCTCTTCATTTTATCCTTACAACAATCCACGTAGGTTAGGCTGAGAATGTGTGTGTAACTGGGCCAAGTCAGGTCACCCAGCAAGCTTCCATGGCAGAGCGGAGATTTCTGGGCCTCCCAGACTCTAGCCTGATACTCTTAACCACTACTCCACACTTGCGGAAGGAAGGAAGGAAGGAAGGAAGGAAGGAAGGAAGGAAGGAAGGAAGGAAGGAAGGAAGGAAGGAAGGAAGGAAGGAAGGAAGGAAGGAAGGAAGGAAGGAAGGAAGGACAAAGGCAGTGCTTTCAGCTGCCATGGAGAATATATGCCTTGATGGTGCCAGACTTCCTGGAGTAACAGACCAGAGTAGGATTCTGAGTAGACCTGCTTAAGAGCCAGAGTCACTGTCAGCTTAACCTACCTTCACAAGTTGTGAAGATAAAAATGAAGGAGAGAACAACGTTGTGAGCCAGTTTGAATCCCCACTGGGGAGAAAGGTGGCAGGGTGTATATATTAAGAGCCCCATGGTGCAGAGTGGTAAAGCTGCAGTACTGCAATCAATCTCTCTGCTCACGACCTGAGTTCGATCCCAGCAGAAGCTAGGTTCAGGTAGCCGGCTCCAGGTTGACTCAGCCTTCCATCCTTCCGAGGTTGGTAAAATGAGTACCCTGCTTGCTGGGGGAGGGGGGAAGTGTAGATGACTAGGGACGGCAATGGCAAAGCACCCCGTAAAAAGTCTGCTGTGAAAACGTTGTGAAAGCAACGTCACCCCAGAGTCGGAAACGACTGGTGCTTGCACAGGGGACTTTACCTTTTTTTTTTTTAAGTAATAATTGGGGGGAAAGTCACAGTGCTGAATTAGGGCTGCTGTCAAGGAGCTGGAGTTCTCTGGAAAGACAACTGATCTCCAGAATTTACCCAGAGTAAATGTCACTTTCAAGGGTGGATCTAGGGATCCATTCAGCTCCTCTCTGCCCAAAGCACAGCCCCCAGTCTCCAGAAATTTCCTAAACTGGAACTGGCAAACCTACTAGGGCTTACTCCCAAATGAATGGGGGGGAGGGATAAGATTGCTTCCTGCTGAACTCCAGACTGAGCATTTTAAATCCTGGACCTCCCACTTTTTATTTTACAATGTCAACCTTTCATGCCTATTCCCAGGCAGGCTAGACTGGCCCTTTTTCAAGATAGTTTTGGTCAATGAGCCACAGGCACAGAAAATTCCAACTCGGCCAATAAAGTCCAACTCCAAAAAAGAGCACCAAGCCCAAGGGACGGGTGCATTCCAAGGCCCCCCCTAAGTTTCCCTTTCATACTGTGAGGGAGCCAGCAGCTGCCGAAGCAGCGGGAGGGGTCCAGGACGGAGAAAGAGAGGTCCTATTTAAGAAGGCAAGCAAGGGCCAAAGAGGCTCAACATCTAACCAATGAGAGGGTGGGACAAACTGCTAAGTGCATCTGAGTGAGATAATTCTCTTAACCCTTTTCCTCCCAGATCCACTTGCATGCAGAGTTACAATATCCAACACATGCACCTTCCTGCTCCCCCCCCCCCAAAAAAAAACCCTACTCCAGAGGGTTGGGTTACCCTCAAGAACAACGTGGGTACAGTGCAGAAGGCTATAACTGTAGGGAGAACCAGCAGCTGAAACCACCACACTGCCCTCTTGCAAAAGCTTTTGCTCTTTGTTGAAGAGTTCACATGAGACAAGGGGTAGGGGTGGATTTTTCCAAAGAATCTTATACCCTTGGGAATGGCTTTTCTGGGAAAGAGAGGGTTTCAGGAAAAAGAAGAAGAAGGAGACATCCATTCTGAAGCTTAAGCCATTTACAGTCCAACTAATTCCACTCGCTGTCTTTCACCTGATTGCTCCACACAGAAAGTATGACATGGTTTTTGTTTCCCCCATTCAAAAGCAGCTGCAAGGTAATGATTTACCTGTGGTTCATAGCGAATCAAAACATCATACTCCATAGAATACGGAATATTGTCAATGTAGAATTCCAGGTATGCTCCTTCAGGAACTCTGGCAAATCCTATTCCAGTCCACGAAGGCGTACGCTCTTGAGAGTATTGACGCTCAACTACACTCACTCCCTGTAAATCACAGGGGAAATTATTACATTTTTGTGCAAGTCAGACCATTTGTATTCAAGGGGCAAAAAGACACAGGCAAAGAAATGCTAGGAACAGTGCGGTATTAAAAACAGCACTCTGCTCTCTTTCCATCTGCCTGTCTGTCTCTCTGTTTCCTTCTTCCCATCAAAATATGCTTATGTTACTGCTGGTATGTGCCAGTTATGGGTTAGGACCTATCAACTGAGGGCCAGTGAACTACATGAACCATAAGCTTCCAGCCCTCATGCTGACCTGAGCTAGCCACTTACACTGGAAGTGTTTACATGTTAAACAGCCTATACAGCGCGGAAGACGGGAAGCCTAACATACCGTCACTGCAGATGACTAAAGGGTCAATCCTGAACAGGCCTCAGAAGTAAATCCCGTGTTATTCAATGGGGCTCCCTCTGAGGAAAGTGTCCTTAGGGCTGCAGTCTCATCACACTTATTAATTAATTAATTAATTTATGATTTGTATCCCGCCCTTCCCACAAGTGGCTCAGGGCGGCTCCCAACAGTTAGTCAAACATGAAATTAAACAATTATTTGAATAAATAAACAATTAAAACATTTAAAAGAGATAAACCTTAAAACCAATAAACATTCCAAGGCTATGTGAGCAGGAGTCTGGCAGGCTACATTGAGTTTCTCGTCTCAGCTAGGTATAAGCTAGCCGGAAGAGGGTCGTCTTACAGGCCCTGCGGAACTGAACAAGGTCCCGCAGGGCCCTCACCTCCTCCGGCAGCTGATTCCACCATGTAGGGGCCATAACAGAGAAGGCCCTGTCTCTAGTGGATTTTAAGCGGGCTTCTTTTGGCCCAGGGATAGCGAGAAGATTTTGGGTTCCCGATCTCAGCACTCTCTGGGGAACATGTGGGGAGAGACGGTCCTTCAGGTAGGCAGGTGTGGACCATTTGTGCACTAGATGTCTATTCGTTTTTTAAAGCTTTCACACTGCCTTTTCAGCCCAGCCACCCCAATACAATTGGTATTTGATATGATTCGTTTTTGGCAGCCATGCTATAAAGTCAAAAGGGTGGAAACAGAACAGAATGTGTGGACATTACAGAATACTGTTAACAAAACCAAACAAATCCTATGGTGATTATCCTTCCATTGATCTCTAAATTGTGATACTCACAGGGCCAAAGATGGTTTCCTCTGCTTCATAGACATAATGGTCCAAAGAAATAAAATAATAACCCGGTTCCACTTCACTGCATTGTCGGCCAATCATATGAGGCCGGCATTGGCACTGGCCAGATTCACTTGAGCAGCTGAAACGGAAAATGAATGTAAATTGCAGGTCAAAAGAAGAGAAAAGAGGGAAACAAAAACCTTAACCCAAATGATTGAATTAAGAACCTGGACAGTTAAATAAATAAAAATCTGAGGGCCAATTCCTAAACACAATCAATGTAAAACAGAAACCTTAAAATACTGCAAAATTATCAAAAAAAATGCATGTATTTATTACACAATAACGGTATATACCATTACAGTACATTGGCTCTGAATTGCTCTTGAGACTGTGGCCATTTTCCCACTGAGCTTACCTCGGAGCAACGTCCCTCTTCACCGTGTAGCGTCTGCGCGGATTTCCCACCAACTGCTCCAAGTAACCAAGTAGAGTCACGGCTTTTGCGTCGCTAACGTAAACTGGTTTTTAGCGGTTTCCATTTGCGACACAAAAGGTCGGGAACTTCCTGGTTCCTCGGAGCAGTTGGTGGGAAATCTGCACAGACGCTGCGCGGTGAAGAGGGACATCGCTCCGAGGTAAGCTCAGTGGGAAAACGGCCTGTATCTTCTGGATCAAAACAGGAAGGCATAGAATTGAAACACTACCCAGGTTATTTGCTCCCGATTATGACACAAGGCGATATCATATCAGTGTCAGGTACAAGACCCTGACGACAACATTTTCCGCTTTGGAGGTGTAATGGGCCATACTGATTTTCTTAAGGGTATTGTCATTGCTTATTATGAATCAACAATCCACAATCTTGTAACAAGTGTGTGTATGTATACATACACATTCATATATTAAAAAATAGACAGATTAATGGAAGACAGGTTCCTCAATGGCTACTAGCCATGGGTTGTATAGGAAACACTGATGTTCAGAGAAAGTAAACCTCTGAAACCCAATGTGAGGAGGCAAGATCTATGGAAGGCTTTGGACTCTGTGCTCTGCTGGTTGGGTCTCCAGGGCCACTTTGTGAAACAGATGCTGGACTAGATGGGCCTGCAGAACTCTTCTTATGTTCTTGTGCGGAAATGACATTTTGTTTGCGTTTAACCGTGGGGTGGATGGGGAGAGACAACCAGCTGGAGGAAGACCTTGGCCTAGTTACCTCCTTATTCCACCCTTCCCCTCCTGTCTGTAAGCAGTAACTTCTGGAAGTCCATTAGAGATCTGTCCCAGAATGCTGCAGGAGGGCGAGTCAATTCCTGTGCGGGACCTGCAGTTGATATTGTTACATTTTGGGCAGGAAGGCAGAGTTCATTGGTTGAAGCGTGCTATAGAAGGAGGCAGACACAGCTCTGCTCCTGGGCCACAGTCCCAGAGTCATTCTGGAGATCATGTTTGACCATCAATTCCTGAGTAACTAAGTAAGGTGATTGCCACACAAACCATCTAGTTAGGGCATGAGTTTGAACAGAGAGAGAGATGGAGCATTTTTGCCAACTCTGATGTAATTATTCTGTTCATTTATGTATATGCCTGTATATAGTTATAACCTTTAAATAAATCATTGTAATGTTAAGAGACTGAGTCCCTCTGTACCACATAGTTCCCCCAACCACTTGAAAACGCTAGGAGAAGGCCAGGGAATCCCTAGGGTGGAGAAAGGTGGTGAAATGGCCAGTTGCCAACTCTCCAGGGGTGCCCCAATGATCCCTGGGAAGCCTTGAGGTGGGTTCCTAGTGACACGGGAGGGAGGTTAGGAGGCTGCCCTTCCTAACCAGAGCCCAAGACAGTGACAGTGGGGCAAAGTGACTGAGGAAGGGCCCCTTCAGGTCAGAATATCAGGAGAGAGTAGGCAGAGCCAGGGCCCACCAGCTGACATGGCCAGGTCCACCACAGTTCTTACAAACAATTGACAATGGAAAAAAATCAATTTCTCCCCAACATAAAACCTTTTCCTCAAGCCTATATTTTTTTTTTTACGCAGAAAGCTATTTGCTGAAGAGCTAAAAGAAGCTGCAGTATTTTCCAGCGTCTGCCCAGAAGAATAGCTCTTGAACAATGGGACATTAGCCATTCCTGAGCTGTCTCCATGGAATATCCAGGAAGTTATTTATCCCAGATAGATTTTAACAAATATGGGAAGCTTCCCATGTTTGACAAAATGACCTCATCCTCTGTACAGCTTTCTTGACTGTATTCCAGCATTCAAAACCACAAAGCAGACTTTAAGTAAACTTGCGCATTTCAGGGACTGTGGCAAGCCATCTTGATATATGCAACTGGGAACCTGCGGACAGTCACCTTGCTTTAAATACCAACTTCCCACTCTTGCAAACAGGCTGCTGTAAGATTTGAAAACTGGCTAGGTTTTCAACTGCAATGGTTTTAAAGCGGACACACTTCTGAATGAACCCATTCTCTTGGGACAGCCAAAAAGGAAAAGCAAATTTGCTTGATTTCTGCTATCAGTGACACCCATTTCCAGATGTTTTTGCAATCACTGCTGTTAGAATATCCACAGGCCAGGCAGTGACGCAGTTCTACCACCACTGCAAAGTCCTCTTAAGAACTGTGTAGCTGATTCCTGTCTGGGGAACAGAATAACTTCGGGGCAAATAATCCTGGGTATAAATATGAGCCTGGGCAGAATCTTCTTTGTAATCACTTTGGATATATAAAAGCGTAGAACTACTAAAATGCAAGAAAGCTTTGTTGGGCTTAGCAGGGCCGGCTCACCCACTTTCACTATTCACCTATATACAGTATGTCACAGAAGTGAGTACACCCCCTCACATTTTGTAAATATTTAAGTATATCTTTTCATGTGACAACACTGAAGAGATGACACTTGGCTACAATGTAAAGTAGTGAGTCTGCAGCTTGTATAACAGTGTAAATGTGCTGTCCCCTCAAAATTACAAAATGAAACTAAGTCCTCAGGGCCTGATGAACAGCATCCAAGGGTTCTAAAAGAGCTTGCGGGTGTAATTTCTGAGCCTCTGGCTATTATTTTTGAGAATTCTTGGAGAACAGGAGAGAGGTGCCAGAAGATTGGAGGCGGGTGAATGTTGTCCCCATCTTCAAGAAGGGGGAAAAGGAGGATCCAGATAATTACCAACCCGTCAGCTTGACGTCTATACCTGGAAAAGTTTTAGAACAAATCAACAGTCAGTCCTGGAACATTTATAGGATTTGCCGCTTAAGCTCTGTGTTGCTTCTGCTTCCTTAGAGGCTGGAAAAAATCTCTGATCCCTCAGCAAGCAGAAACAACGGGGCACTTTCAGCACCCAGCACTGAAAGTTAAGCTCCCTGTTGCTTCTGCTTCCTTAGGGGCTGGAAGAAATCTCTGACCCCTCAGCAAGCAGAAACAACGGAGCCCTTTCAGCGCCCAGCACTGAAAGTTGAGCTCCCTGTTGCTTCTGCTTCCTTAAGGGCTGGAAGAAATCTCTGACCCCTCAGCAAGCAGAAACAACGGGGCACTTTCAGGGCCCAGGACTGAAAGTTAAGCTCCGCCTTGGGCTGACGTTGGGCTAGAGGGCACCTGCAAGAAGAGACCATTCTGGCCTTCAAGTGGGGCGGCGGGGGTAGGGAGCGGATGGCTCCATTGCAGACTTTCTCTGCCAGACAGGGCAGGGTAGGGTAGGCTGGTGCACACAAGTGGAGGTCCCGGCTGCAGTCTGGGGCTGGGGATCAGTGGAGAGGTGATGTTCGCCTGCAGGGGTTTTCTGGCCTGGTCTCGCTGGCCACCCGAGTGAGGGTGGGAACTGCACTCAGGCAGCCTTGGCTCGCCCTCCGACAGGAAGAAATCCAAATCAGAGGTCTTGTAGCCCCCGAAGTCAGTTGCGACTTGGTGGCGCCTTCTACCACCCCCTTTTGTCCCGCCAGGCTTGCCTAGCTGGATCATGCTACAGGTAAGGGCAGGAGACCGTGCGGCACGTATCTAAACCTCTGAGTGGCTCCCCACCAGAGCTGCTGGAAGAGGGGTGGAAAGGGATCACCTTGGGGCAACTGTGGGGAGGGGGGGAGGCTGTATGGCAGTGAGCTGGCAGCTTTCCTCCTCAGCAGTGGTAGGAGAGAAGGCCATGGAGGTTAAGGCCACTATATGCCCCCTGAAAAACATCAGGGCCCCCCCAATTCTTCAAATCCTGGCTACAGGACTGTTTGGTACTGACATTTAAAGCCTTACACAGCCTGGGACCGACATACTTGAGGGACCGCCTTTCCCTATATACGCCCTGGAGGGCATTGCTGTCTTCTACACAACACCTCCTGACCACCCCTGGCCCGAAGAATGTCTGTCCTGCCTCGACCAGGGCCAGGGCTGTCTCGTCTCTGGCCCCTGCCTGGTGGAATCAGCTCCCTATGGAAATCCGGGCCCTACCTGAGTTACTGCCATTTCATAGGGCCTGTAAGATGGAGCTATTCCGCCAGGCTTTTGGTTGAGGCAGTGGGCGTCCTATTCCACCAACTATTCTATCGGTTAGCCTCCCTTGTTGTGATATCATGCTTCACAGCCTTGTTGTCGTGCTGAATCTTATTACTAACACCATCACTTCTTCTTGGGCCAAAAACTGCCGTATTTTGTGAAATGTGCCCTTTCTGTCTGTGAAGCACTTTATCTTGTTTTATTGTTCAGGTTTTTATTGTATTGTTTTAAATTTGAATTGTAGGCTGTTATTGTTCAATTTATGTTGTGATTCACCTTGAGCCCTTTATGAGAAAGGGCGGAATATAAGCCTAATAAATAAATTAATTGTGGAGAATTGACAAATGTTGGTCAGAGAAAGTCAGGGAAATGAAAAATAAAATGTTAGTGGCAACCCTGAGCTTACAACCTTCTTTACCTTCCTCCCCCACAATAGACACCCTGGTGGGGCTGAGAGAGCTCTCCCAGAAGCTGCCCTTTCAAGGACAGCTCTGAGAGCTATGGCTAACCCAAGGCCATTCCAGCAGCTGCAAGTGGAGAAGTGGGGAATCAAACCCAATTCTCCCAGATAAGAGTCTGCACACTTAACCACTACACCAATCTGGCACGTATGTATCTTTAAATTCCTTCCCTTCACTCCCTGAGTTGCACTTGCCTTGCTAAAGAAGCTGAGGGGAAAGGTGATGGACTCGCCAAGCATGTCTCCAGACCTAAACCCTATTGAGCATCTGTGGGGCATCCTGAAACGGAAGGTGGAGGTTATTTTTGTACAATGAAGTTGACAGCTGCATTAAATTAGGCCAAGGCAGCCTAATAGGTGGGGTGGAAGCCGGGTGCCCAAACCCGTGGAGTGGGAACAGAATTAGGAAAAGGAGATAATTTTTTACTTGCAGTTGGCGCCAGGAAGATACCTGCAATTTGTTTTACTTTGCTGTTGAAAACAACCCTCCTCAGAAGCCAGAGCGAGGAATCTGCTAACGGCTTGGAATTGTTACAAGTGATAACTACTGGGGAAGTTACTTGGACCGAATATCCTTGTTGTGCCCTTTTGTTTTCTTTCCCCTCTCTTCTTTTGGTCCTGGAAATTGATTCAATAAAAATGAACTGTGTATCCTTTGACTCAGGAGTTCCCTTCCTAGTGCAGTAATTACGCCTGTAGCCAGGTGGGAGGAACCCTACCTGGGAGTGGCAGTCTCCTTTACAGCAAGGTCTCTAACATCCACCAGCTACGTGACGTCATCATGGAGGAGTGGAAGAGGACTCCAGTGGCAACCTGTGAAACTCTGGTGAACTCTATACCCAAGAGGGTTAAGGCAGTGCTGGAAAATAATGGTGGCCACACAAAATATTGACACTTTGGGCCCCATTTGGACATTATCACTTAGGGGTGTACTCACTTTTGTTGCCAGCAGTTTAGACATTAATGGCTGTGTGTTGTGTAATTCTGAGGGGACAGCACATTTACAGTTATACAAGCTGTACACTCACTACTTTACATTGTAGCCAAGTGTCATTTCTTCAGTGTTGTCACATGAAGAGATATACTTAAATATTTACAAAATGTGAGGGGGTGTACCCACATACTGTGTATGTATATATATATAGATAGATGGATATAGATATATAGATATAGGTATAGGTATAGAAGAAGAAAATGATATTGGATTTATATCCCGCCCTCTACTCCAAAGAGTCTCAGAGCGGCTCACAATCTCCTTTACCTTCCTCCCCCACAACAGACATCCTGTGAGGTAGATGAAGATATTGGATTTATATCCCGCCCTCCACTCCGAAGAGTCTCAGAGCGGCTCACAATCTCCTTTACCTTCCTCCCCCACAACAGACACCCTGTGAGGTGGGTGGGGCTGGAGAGGGCTCTCACAGCAGCTGCCCTTTCAAGGACAACCTCTGCCAGAGCTATGGCTGACCCAAGGCCATTCCAGCAGGTGCGAGTGGAGGAGTGGGGAATTGAACCCGGTTCTCCAAGATAAGAGTCTGTACACTTAACCACTACACCAAACTGGCTCTATAGATATATAGATACATACATACATACACACACACACACACTTCCTGTGGGCCAATACCTATGGTAGTCAAGTGTCACTTTTGAGATAAGGCACAGTGATCATGTCTGTGAGCTGGGAGCCTCCCTTTCTAGTTGGTCGGCCTGAAGGCAAGCCACTCAGGTGGTGGCGGTTGCAAGCATAGACAGCTTCAAGAGGGGATTGGATAAGCATATGAAGCAGAGGTCCATCAGTGGCTATTAGCCACAGCGTATTGTTTGGGCAAGTGATGCTCTGTATTCTTGGTGCTTGTGGGGGGGGGGGCACAGTG
This sequence comes from Heteronotia binoei, assembly GCF_032191835.1. Classification (NCBI taxonomy): domain Eukaryota; kingdom Metazoa; phylum Chordata; class Lepidosauria; order Squamata; family Gekkonidae; genus Heteronotia; species Heteronotia binoei. The sequence continues at coordinate 9,456,856 of NC_083230.1, forward strand.
GGAGGCTTCTAGTGTCCTGGCCCCACTGGTGGACCACCTGATGGCACTTAGTTTTTTTGGCCACTGTGTGACACATAGTATTGGACTGGATGGGCAATTGGCCTGATCCAACATGGCTTCTCTCATGTTCTTATAAGGTCCAATGTCAAACAGAAGGTAGTATGATTACCTTCTATTTGGGGGCCCCCACCTATGTGAGCTCTCAGTGAAGAAAGTATGGGCAGTAAAGCATATCTTAGTTTTATCAGTTGGTTGGATGAACCCAGAGTCAGAAATGACTGGTGCTTGCACAGGGTTACTGAATACATACTTCAAACACACTTGGATCCCACCTATAATTTCAATGGGTGGGGGGGGCAATGTTTGCCAATTCCTTTTCCTGCAGCAGTCCCAAACATCCCCAAAATACTTCTCCTACGGGTTCCAGGAATAGCTTGGGGAGGGGGGGGATAAGAGGTCTCCTGACACCGCCTCCCATGGGAATTCTAAGCAGGATTCAATCCATTATCATTATTTTACTAACCATAACCAAGGTGCAGAGTGAGCATATGTGTTTGAAGCAAACAATTCCAAGAGTGAGTCTTACTTATTGTTCAGTGCTCCTCCTTGATCGCAGTCACATGGCCGGCATCCATCCATATCATTGCTCAGCCCCCAGTGTTCAGGCTGGAAGGTAAGAATAGATCATTATTAGTAGGAAAACTTGAAGAATTTCAGGTAGTGCAAAATGCCAAAAGAGTTCTGAGCACTGAAAGCGGAACCATCTGCCTTATGGGATATTACATATGAAGCTGCCTTCTACTGAATCAGCCCATTGGTCCTAGGGATGCCAGCCTCCAGTTGGGACCTGGGGATCCCCTGGAATTACAGCTCATCTCCAGACTACAGAGATCAGCAGGACATATCTGACTCCGCTGGAGAAGTCTGGAAGGTGATCCTCCAGGCTATCAATTTGAGGTGAGGTATGTTGTAATGAAACAGGGAACCACCTTGTGCCAGCAAGAGATCTGGTGCTGGGGGAAACGTGGTAATGATCCTTTGCCAATGCCAGGAGGATTGGAAACCAATTCTGCCATGGCCACCAGGGGGAGATCAGGATACATTCTGATTGTTCCCTCGACAGCTTGTGTACAACTCTGGTCAGAAGAGGCAGAGGAGGGAAAAGGTACAGAAACTTTCCCACCCATGGTAGTAGAAGGCTGTCCCCTAGGACATCTAGTTTAGAATCATTAGGAGCATCCACTTGCCTTTGGAGCAGTTGTGATTTTTTCTCTCCCAGTGGTCACACAGTCCAACAGCACAACACCTCTTTCCCCTTCAGTTCCTTCTGAGCTATCACAAGCATCTGATGATGCGAGCTCACAGAAGGGCAGGTGGAAGTAGGAAAAATATATTTGGATAAAGTGTGTGCCTGCACAGAAGACCTCGATGAACATCAGTTACAGGTAAGTGCAACCTTGTTTTCATCTTCATCTTCTGTGCAGTCCCACATTGAGATTTTTGCAAGCTCAGCACTCAGAAGGTGGGATGAGCTCATCAAATAGCACTTTATTGAAGCACAGACTATAATAAAGCTTTGCCAACTGCTGCTTCTCTCCTTGCATCTAGATCCAATGCATAATATCATGAACATGTCAGCAGATGACCATGTTGCTGCTCTGCAGATCTCCTACACTGAAACTTCCTGAGGAAGGCTGCCAATGAGGCTTGCAACCTATTTGAATGCACATGTATCACTAACAGACAAGGTACTCCTGCTTCTAAGTAATACAGTCTTATAAGCTGAAACAATCCATTTGGATAACGTCTCAGTCAAGCCTTCTTTCCTTTCAAAATTTCTGCATAACGAAGATTTATCTTTTCTAAAACCCTTTGGTCTATCTCCCCCTGCAATCTGGTTTTCCTAGACACAATCCGTCAATTTCTCTCTTGAAGCTAATGCAAAGTGATGAGAATGCTAGAAGACAGACCTACTCTGTCGCAGTGAAGAAGGAACTGAAGGGGGAAGAAGATATTGGATTTATATCCCGCCCTCCACTCCGAAGAGTCTCAGAGCGGCTCACCATCTCCTTTCCCTTCCTCCCCCCCAACAGACACCCTGTGAGGTAGATGAAGATATTGGATTTATATCCCGCCCTCCACTCCAAAGAGTCTCAGAGCGGCTCACAATCTCCTTTCCCTTCCTCCCCCACAACAGACACCCTGTGAGGTGGGTGGGGCTGGAGAGGGCTCTCCCAGCAGCTGCCCTTTCAAGGACAACCTCTGCCAGAGCTATGGCTGACCCAAGGCCATTTCAGCAGCTGCAAGTGGAGGAGTGGGGAATCAAACCCGGTTCTCCCAGATAAGAGTCCGCACACTTAACCACTACACCAAACCGGCTTTGTGTCATTGTCCAGAGTCAACACTACTCTCTTTTAGGCACCAGGGGAAACATTTCTGCTCACCCAGGCTTTTATAATAAGGAGCTGATCTCTTAACGTTATTTTTTAGTCTGGAAATTGTTTGAAGCTGCTCACGGTTTGCTTTCAGGGTCTGAATGGGTTTCTAAACTTCTAATGTATTTATATCTTTTTATTATGCTTTATTTTGTAAAATTTCTCTAAATATATAAACCAATGAACAAACAGTTCTGGATTTCTTCAGAAAGATATGTACTGCTTTAATTGTAAGGATTTTCAATTAAGTTTTATATTAGACAACTTACCAGGCATTCATCACAGCGCCTTCCTGTAACAAGACGCTTACAGTAGCAGCTTCCTGTCTCCGAGTCACAAGGATTCCCTCCAGGAAGTGTGCCCAAGGGATTACATGCACAAGCTACGTTAGGAAACACAAGCATATAAACCAGAAGCTAGGTGTTATATTTGTCATTTGTACACCAGGAAGTGCAGAAGCTTACTGGTAAAACGCTTTACATATGCAACCCCTCCCCCATGGAGAAATACAAAAATTACAACCCACTAATATGTGATCAGACCAAAGATGGTACAAAAAAAATGCACAATTAACAACAAAAAAACCTACAAATAAACTAAGTGAGCCCATACTCAGAGAAGGATAGAGAGTGGCAGGAGAAGTAAATACAAAATTAAATAACCCTTACTACTCAACTACTATATTTCATATGATTCAGCTTAATGCTATTAGTAGCAAGATGTTATTAAGCTTTAATGTAGCTGCCCAATGCCCAAGTGCTCGGGAACCGTACCAGTGCCTTGTGTATGGCTGATAGCTCTAGGTTGGGAAATTCCTAGAGAGGCATCTCCTCGTGGAGCCCGGGGAGGGCAGGGATTGAAGTAGGGGAGGGTATAATGTCTCAAAGCAGCCATTTTCTCCAGGGGAACTGAACTTGGTCATCTGAAAATCAACTGGGAAAGTGGGAGATCTCCAGGTGCCACCTGTAGGCTGGCAACCCTATGATGTCTGCATTTTTCTCCTTTTATACTGCTAGAAGAAACAGGTTCCAGACTTTGCTGTTATTTAAAAAATTAAAGAAGAAAATTCAGGAAAGGGAATTGAAATATTCCAAACTCTCCTCTCCCACAGCCCCCTCCAAACTTTAAAAAACCTAAGACTATATAATACATATTTATAGAAAATTTACATCCTGGTCCTCTGTACAGGCTCTTCTGGGCAATAGATTTACAAAGCAAAGTAACAGTTTTTGTTGAATTAAATTCATTTAATAAAATCAAGATATGCAATGTTAACTGTTGAAATCTGTTTTTCATTTTCACTTACATTGACAACCGAGAGTATTGGCTCCACTTAATCCAAAGAATCCTTCTTTACAGATATCGCAACGTTCCCCTTCCACAAATAATTTACACCGGCACTGGCCAGCAATAAGCCCAGTGGAGAAGTCAGTGTAGCGGTCACATATCCCACCGTTCTGGGAGCCGACTGGATCACAGTTACATGCTAAAAATAAAAAGCACAAACACTTTAGTCCACAAACCACTGAACAGAGGGCTGGATCCCGAGTATTTTTTTTCTGCAAATGGGAAACACTTCTGGTAGAATTTTCCCGCTTTCCCTCCCCCATTGCAACCCTCTGATTTCCCCAAAGTGCTGATTCTGGGGGACAGCAGACCCTCAGGAATGGCATGATGGGCAATTTCCGGTGGAAGGGGGAGTTGGTAGAAATAACATGAAAAGAATGTTTAGCCTGGATCCAACACAGAGAATATATTGCCGCCATCATCATCATTATTAAACTTGAATAATCACCCCATCCCGGCCAGTGACAGGCTCTGGGCGATGTACAACTTAAAAACAAAATACATATATCGATACCAATAAAATCAGTCACATTAAAAAAAATTATAAACCCCGATAGCATCTCATTTAAAGTGCTATTGTTCAATTTCAGTTTCCAGTCATTAGCTAGAGACAGCTTTTTTGTCAAGCCTTGGAACCTTTCTGTACTGAGTTTGTAATCCAAAAAGCGGTGGCTTTAACAGATGGCTATGAAATGGAATGGATGAGCTGGCAAACGTGTTGAGCATTTAGGGAAGTATGTTTTCATACAACAATTTTCAAGAGGACAGACTGGAATGAAGACCATCGGGGACACATATAGGCGGTGACGGTGTCATTGGGAATTGTGAACATTTGGTGTCTTTACCAGTGGAATTGCTACAGCTTTTGATAGACTGAAATCTCTATGAAGGACATTTTTGCACAGTCTGGTTACTTTCATACGTAATATCTCATGTATATAGGTTTCAAAATTATTCTTAATAATCAGACACAAATGACTACCTTGACACCAAAAGACAGAAAAGGCTAAGCTCTGTTGCGTATGTCAGATGCTCATCACAGAGTTGATTGACAGTTACAATGGCTCCAGTGGATGGAAAACAGAACTTATTCTCATTCCTTGTTCTGGCGTGACACCTTGTGTTATAAGACTTGACAGAATAACCAAGATATATCCTTTATAAAATTGCAGTGCACTCTAATAGCATGTAATTAATTTGATTGATTTTCTATGCTGCGGCCAGTGCATTGATTGGAGTGGGCTGTAGGAACCATATCACTCTCGTCTTCTTTCATCTACACTGACTTCCAATTTGCTTCTGGGCTCAATTCAAGGTGCTGGCATTAATTTTTATTTTTATTGTAACAAAAACTTTTGTTTTTTTCTTGTAACTACATTTTTATTATCATTATTAAATAGGAAATGGGATACAGGGGGGAAAAGGGGTATTATAATTAGAAAATCATTTATCATCAGCAGCTATTATCTTAGCAGCTATTATCTAAGAAGGCAACATGCCTTCTTAGGCTTGCCAATTCCCAGGTCCCAGCGGGGGTTCTTCCACTTTCCCAGGCTTCTTCCCGCCCCCAGTCAGCTGGCCGACGGGGGAGGGGGGGAGCTCCACACCCAAAGCCACCATGTGACTTTCCACCTCCAGAGGCTTCAGTCTCCTATTATTAAGGCTTCCTCTTGGGATGGTGTGTCTGTGATACTTTGAAGAAGCTGGCTGCAACTCATGAGTAGAGATGCCAATCCCTCGCTTCAGAGTGGCCAAGAAATGGGGGGAGGGGGGTTGAGGGAAGGAAATGTCTGCTGGGCACTTCATTATTCCCTATGTGGAGATCGATTCTCATAGAGTATAATGGGGAATTGATCTGGAGGTATTGGGGGCACTGTTTTTTGAGGTACAGGCACCAAATGTTCAGTATAGCATCTAGTGCCTCTCCCCAAAATACCCCCAAGTTTCAAAACGATTGGGCCAGGGGATTCAATGCTATGAGTCCCAAAAGAAGGTGCCCCTATCCTTCATTATTTCCTATGGAAGGAAGGCATTTAAAAAGGTGTGCTGTCCCTTTAAATGTGATGGCCAGAACTCCCTTTGAGTTCAATGATGCTTGTCACACCCTTGTTGCTGGCTCCACCCCCAATGTCTCCTGGCTCCACCCCCAAAGTCCCCAGATATTTCTTGAATTGGACTTGACAACCCTATGCCTTTTACTTCTTTACATTTCCAGCAAAATCCTTTATAATCCTTGTCCATTTTGTGTATGTCCACTGGAGTAAAATACCATTGAAAGAACATCTTGTAAGAATTTTCTCTTAAGGCCTGACAGGCTGTAAATTTAATACTATTCTGCATCCATTTTATCATGCACACTTCAACTTATTCTGTCTCCTTATCATATTGGAGTAATGATTTGTAAAGGCATCCTAGTGTCACGAGCTGGGGCTGAGTCAGGCAAAGTCCAGGGGCGGTCCAGGGTCTGCAACTGGTGAGCAAGGTGGGTCCAAGGCGCCAAAACAGAATCGTAATCCAGGTATCACAGGTCAGAGGTTCCAAAGCCGAAGTCAGGGGGTCCAGAGGTCCAAGCCAAAGTCAGGAATCCAAAAGCCAAAGTCAAGAGCCGGAGTGGATGCTAGGATGTCAGGTATGTGACTAGTTGCTTCCACAAAGCCTCCTCCCAAAGCCCACAGCTATATAGCCCTCTGCTGCCTGTTGCTCATTTGGGCTAATTGCTGTCTCAGAGCAGCAGCCAGGATCCTGCCGAAACTTAAGCATCCTCACACTTAGAAGGGCCAGAATCCTTTCAACACTCAGGGCTCAGGGAGCGTCTTGCTTGTGAGCGTGCCGCCCTCCTCCGATCCCTGAGGTCCCGACGAAGGCGGTCACGCACACGAGCCACCCGAGAGGGCGAGGCAGGGGGGCTTGGATCTTCTTCAGCAGGAGGCAGGGGCACTGGTGCAGGTGGCAGGGGCACAGTTCCTTCTGCAGGCTCGGCTTCTTCTGCAGGGTCCCCAGCACCCATGACACTATCCCCCCCCAGGGCCCCCCTCCGTCAAGGGGCCTGGGAGGTCGGGGTGGTCGCTGTGGAATCGTTGCACCAAGTCCGGGGCATGAAGATTGTCCACAGGCTCCCAGGACCGGTCTTCTGGGCCGTATCCCTCCCAGTCCACAAGGTACTGGAGGACTCCACGATGGTACCGGGAGTCCAGAATCTGGCGCACCTCATATTCTTCCTCGTCATCCACCAACACTGGTGGTGGCGGCGGTGGGGAAGGAGTCCGAGCTGGGTCAGGGGGTGCAGCCGGAATAAGGAGGGAGCGATGAAACACGGGGTGAATGCGGAGGTGGGGTGGTAACTGGAGCCTGAAGGCGACGGGGTTTATTTGTTCAACGACGGGGTAGGGTCCAATGAACCGTGCATCCAGCTTGTGAGACCGACCAGGCCGGCGCAGGTAGCGAGTTGAGAGCCACACCTGATCCCCCGGCTGCACTGGAGGGCCTTCTTGCCTCTTTCGGTCCGCAGCCCGTTTATATGCCTCCTTGGCTTGCTGTAGCTGCTCTCGGAGCAAGTCTTGGCTGGCGCGGAGTTCTTGCAGGTAGGCATCGACGGCGGGGACATTCGTGGGTGGTAGGATCGCCGGGAAGAACCGAGGGTGGTACCCGTAGGTTGCAGCAAACGGGGTCATTTGGGTGGATGAATGGACCGCGTTGTTGTATGCAAACTCCGCTAGGGGCAATAGAGTGGTCCAGTCATCCTGCTGGTAACAGGTGTAACAGCGGAGATATTGCTCTAGCGTGGCATTGGTGCGCTCTGTCTGGCCATCTGTCTGTGGGTGGTAGGCTGAGGACAGGTGCACTCGAGTACCCAGGCTGGAATGGAGGGCTTGCCAGAACCGAGAGGAGAACTGAGGGCCCCGATCGGAGATCAGATGGGCTGGGAGTCCGTGCAGACAAAAGATGTGTTGCAGGTAAAGCTGGGCCGTCTCCTGAGCTGTGGGGAGTTTCGGGCATGGAACGAAGTGGGCCATCTTGGTAAATAGGTCGACGACCACCCAGATACAAGTCTGACCCTTGGAGCGCGGAAGTTCCGTGATGAAGTCCATCGAGATGGTATCCCAGGGTCCTGAAGATGTGGGCAAGGGCTGTAGCAACCCTGAGGGTTTGGCTGGGATGTCTTTGGCCCGTCGGCAGACGTCACAGGAGCTGACATAGCGGGCAACATCAGCGCGAACTCGTGGCCACCAGAATTCCCTTGTCAGCAAGTGGGTGGTCTTATGCTGTCCAAAGTGCCCGGCGGGTAACGAGTCGTGGGTCAGGCGTAGCACTTCTGCCCGCAAGGGCCCGGGCGGCACATAGAGGCGTTCGCGGTGTAGCAAGAGGCCGCCTCAAGTCGTGAACTCCCCTGTTGGGTCATCTTGGAGAGCCTGGAGGTGTTGCTGGACCCAGGGATCATTGGCCTGGCTAGCCCGAATGTCCTCCACGAGTGCTGGTGAAGTGGAGGTGGCTGCAAATACTGAGGGCGGCAGGATTGGAGCAGCGGGCGCGGTCTCAGTTGAGGCAGGGGCGTATTCCGGTTTCCGGGAGAGCGCGTCTGCTTTCTGGTTCTGGGTATGGGGGATGTAGGAGATCCGGAAGTCAAAGCGAGAGAAGAATAGGGACCACCGGATCTGGCGCTGGTTGAGACGGCGGGTGGTCTGGAGGTGTTCCAAGTTCCGGTGATCGGTGAGCACTTGAACAGGGTGGCGAGCCCCTTCGAGGTAATGTCGCCAAACCTCAAACGCCGCCTTGATCGCGAGCAACTCCCTCTCCCAGATGGTATAGTTCCTCTCTGCAGCAGTGAGCTGGCGCGAGTAATAGGCGCAGGGCTGGAGTGGCTGGGACAGCACTGCTCCCAGGGCCACGTTGGAGGCATCAGCTTCCACCGTAAAGGGAAGCTGGGGGTCGGGGTATCTCAGGAGTGGCCCGGTGGCAAAGCGAGTCTTCAGGGTGGAGAAGGCGTTATCGGCCTCTGGGGACCAGCGGAAGGGTTCTTTGGGGCGGAGTAGTTGAGTCAGGGGTGTGGTCAGGGATGCGTAGGCCGGGATTAATTGCCGATAGTAGTTGGCAAAACCGAGGAACCGCTGCAGGTCTTTGCGATTCTGAGGAGCCTGCCAGGTCAGAACCGCTTCTACTTTTTTCGGGTCCATGAGGATCCCCTGCGGTGACACAATGTGCCCAAGGAACTCGACGGAGTGCAGGTCGAAGTCGCACTTCTCCAGCTTGGCGTAGAGGCCATGGGCTCGTAGGCGCTGCAGGACCTGGCGGACGTGCTCGGCGTGCTGGGCAGGATTGCGGGAGTAAATTAGGATGTCATCCAGGTATATGATCGCGACGCAGTCGAGCAGGTCCCGGAATATGTCATTCATGAACCTCTGGAAGACAGCAGGGGCGTTGGTCAGTCCGAAGGGCATTACCAGGTGCTCGTACTGCCCGTATCGGGTCCCAAACGCGGTCTTCCATTCGTCTCCGGGCCGTATGCGCACCAAATTGTACGCTCCACGGAGGTCCAGCTTGGTGTAGATTTGGGCCCCCTTTAGGCGATCCAAGAGTTCAGGGATCAGTGGTAGAGGGTACCGGTCGCGGATGGTGATCTTGTTCAGGGCCCGGTAGTCATTGCACAGCCGGAGCTCCCCACGTTTCTTTTTCACGAAGAGCACTGGAGCAGATAGGGGAGAGGTTGAGGGTCGGATGAATCCGCGTTTCAGGTTCTTGTCCAGGAAGTCTCGCAGAGCTGCCAACTCAGGCTCCGACATTGGGTACAGACGCCCCACCGGGAGTGGTGCCCCAGGTACCAAATCAATGGCACAGTCATAGGGCCGGTGAGGGGGAAGCTGATCAGCTCCTGTCTCTTCGAAGACATCAGCAAAGTCCACATACTTCTGAGGGAGCTGAGGACCACCACTCGGGATGCCGGCTGCTAGAGTGGTGGGAGGAGTCAGATGGGGGCATGGGTCTCGGAAGCGTAGTTCCTGCTGGGCCCAGTCCACGATGGGGTTGTGCAGCTTCAGCCAGGAAAGGCCTAGAATCAGCGGGAAGCGAGGCATGCGGGTGACATCAAATCGCAGCTGTTCTTGGTGCTGCTGGACGTGGAAGGTGATGGGACAGGTCTCCTGGGTGACGGAGCCAGAACGGAGGAGGCGCCCGTCAATAGCCTCCACCAGCGACGGAATCCCTTTTGTCTGCACAGGGATCTGGTGCTGCTTTATGAAGGCGGTATCTATGAAACAGTGGGCCGCTCCCGAGTCCAGCATGGCATACACGAACAGCCAGCGTTCATCAGGCAGACGGAGTTTGACTGGTAGCAGGAATGGCCCTGGGGTATCAGCCCGCTGTTCGGAGGACCCAGCTAGTCGCCCCAGGCTGGGGGGTCCACTTGCGCCTGGGGCTGCCCTTTTGGCGGCGGTGGCAGCGAAGGTCCGGGTATCCGATGCTTAGAAGGGCAGCCAGAGGCATAGTGGCCTGCCGTGCCGCAGTAGAGGCACAGATTCTGCGTGCGGCGTCTGGTCTTTTCCTCTGGGGTCAGGCGGGGTCGAGCAGCTTCAAGCTGCATAGGCTCATCCTTGGTGCTGGTACTAGCTGGGGACGGGCGAGGAGCCAGGTAGCACGGCGCAGGGAGCTGGTGCCCTCTGGTCTTGGCTTGGCGGCGACTTTCCAGGCGGCCATCAATGCGGAGGCAGAGGGTGATAAGTTCTTGGAGCGAGGGTGGCTGCTCCACTCTGGCCAGTTCATCCAGGACTTCCTCTGCCAACCCCTCGGTAAACTGGTCCATCTGGGCAGCCTCATTCCATGCCAAGTCTTGGGCCAGGAGCTTGAATTCGGTGGCATACTGAGCCACCGAGGATTTGCCTTGTTTCAGGGCCCTGATTTGCCAGTTGGCTGTGGCTGCTTTGACTGGGTTTGAGAAGGCAGCAGACAGGTGGGCTTCAAACCCCTGGTAATCAGTCAGTAGGGGAGAGGACGCAACCAGCAAGGGTGTGGCCCATTTGGCCACCTGCCCCTTTAACAGACTGATGATGAAACACACCTTGGTTTTGTCGTTGGGGAAGTCCCGAGCTCTTAGTTCGAAGTACAGCCGGCACTGCGCTAGGAAAGCAGGAAATTCTTCCACGGCACCCCCAAATCTATCAGGTGGGTGAACTGGGCACTTGGCTGGAGCACTGGCCACAGGTTGTTGCTGCAGGTGTACTACTGCCTATGTCAGCTGCTGTACCTGGGCTTGGAGCGCAGCCAGTAGTCCTGTGGTTCCACTTGCTTCAGCATCCATCCTGTGGAATGGGTGTTTGTTGTGGGTGGAAGCAATCTGTCACGAGCTGGGGCTGAATCAGGCAAAGTCCAGGGGCGGTCCAGGGTCTGCAACTGGTGAGCAAGGTGGGTCCAAGGCGCCAAAACAGAATCGTAATCCAGGTATCACAGGTCAGAGGTTCCAAAGCCGAAGTCAGGGGGTCCAGAGGTCCAAGCCAAAGTCAGGAATCCAAAAGCCAAAGTCAAGAGCCGGAGTGGATGCTAGGATGTCAGGTATGTGACTAGTTGCTTCCACAAAGCCTCCTCCCAAAGCCCACAGCTATATAGCCCTCTGCTGCCTGTTGCTCATTTGGGCTAATTGCTGTCTCAGAGCAGCAGCCAGGATCCTGCCGAAACTTAAGCATCCTCACACTTAGAAGGGCCAGAATCCTTTCAACACTCAGGGCTCAGGGAGCGTCTTGCTTGTGAGCGTGCCGCCCTCCTCCGATCCCTGAGGTCCCGACGAAGGCAGTCACGCACACGAGCCACCCGAGAGGGCGAGGCAGGGGGGCTTGGATCTTCTTCAGCAGGAGGCAGGGGCACTGGTGCAGGTGGCAGGGGCACAGTTCCTTCTGCAGGCTCTGCAGGCTCGGCTTCTTCTGCAGGGTCCCCAGCACCCATGACACCTAGCAGATGGTCTTTTATTGTGTAATTATTTTTTAAAACTCATTCAAATCTCCCATTCCTTCTCTTTCTGTAAGAAGGTCTTTCTTAAGTCTGGAGATTAATTTAAGGTAAACTAGCCATTGTATATTTTCTTCTTCTTCTTGAATCCTTTGTCAAGATTTGATTTCACCTTTGGCATTTATCATTTCTTTGTAAGTTAAGAAATCATTATTTCTTCTCTCAAAACATTTCCATTTACTGCTTTTTGAACAAAAATGAAACAACAAATCTTCAGAATCACAATGATTAATTGATTTTATTTTTTTGATCGTACCGTTTCATCAATGCACATAGCAGTCTACACCAAAGAAGACAGACCATTACCTGAAAGCACTTACAATCTAAAATTAAACATAACGGAGACATCATGAGGGAATGGAGGAGGGAGATAAACAGGAGAATTAAATGATGCCTTATGGGCTGTGTTTCTCATTGACTGAGACAGGCCACCATTGTACTTACGTTCACAGATGTTGGGGTCCCGGATATCTCTCTCTGGATGCTGGAAGTAGAAGGGTTTGCATTGCTCACAGTTACGCCCCACGGTGTTATGCTGGCAGTCATCACACACTCCTCCACTGCTATTTCCAGTTGCCAGGTACACAGCCATATCAAAATGACACTGTGTAGAATGTTCATTGCAATTGCATTCTAAGGAAAAATGACAAACTCCAGGTGACGACCTCTTACTTTAAAATATTAAGGAACTGCATTTTTTTAAAAACTAACAAATGGCTGAGTTGCTTAACTATTAAAGTAACAGTTATGTAGGGTTGAATATATATTTACCCTACACAACTTAAGGTAAATATATATTCAACCCTACACAACTTTGTCATTCCTTCCAAGTTGCTTTGTGTTAAAATAGAATGAAGTAGACTAATTTAAGCAAGTGCAAATTTCTGAAGCACAAATTTTGTCTACCTTGCTGCTGTTAAGGGGGTACAAAACTGATAAATTTGGGAGATGCTTCCAAACTTATATTATTTGAAATAAACTGCTGCTCATTTAATTAAAAGACTTGCAAGGCAAGCGTAAGAGGGAATGAAGTTAATGGATAGGACTGCAATTCCTGAGTCACATCACCTGTGCTTGATTGATGGTATTGTTGGTGTCCATATCTCCAACAGGAAGTGAGCTAAAGGAATTTTTTTTTCCAGATATCCCAGATATTTCTACTTAATATCCTTCTACACACAGATTTTCTCACTAACCCATTAGAATTATTTAGAAACAATGGCTTCTGAAAATACAAGGTAATGTCTGACTGTAGTAGCAAGACAGGAGAAACACAGCGATCAGAGTCAAGATTCCAGGAATATGAAATGGACTAATGCATCTTGAAAAGCAGGTTGCTATTAATTACACCTTCTACACCAACCTCCCAGGCGCAAAATGAGCATTCTTGGAGACAGCTTTCCCTAAACAGCAAAGCCTGCCACATTAGCTTCAGTGTTGAAAAATGCACTAGAGTTCTGGCTAATATTAATAGGGCTTTCCCCCCCCTGATTGAGAGTCCTCAAGTAGAAGAAGCAGGTCAAATGTATAAATCTTTACTACTATAGTTATGCAGCAGCACAAGTTAAAAGTTGACATTATCCTTCTCATTTATAAGTACAAGAATACAACTTCTCAGAAAAGTTCCATCAGAATAACAATGCCGCTCTAAGCACTGTTATACTCTTCTAAAACCATTGAAGTCAATGAACTTAGAAGCGTATAACTGCACTTTGGATGGCTCGGTAGATACAGGAGGTATTTTGTTTTATATCTTAATCCATCGCACTTACTTTTGCATGCATTGCTGTTGCGACCTTCAGCGGGCCGCCATGGTAGATCATGGTAAAAGTCCAAGCACTGTTCACAGTTTAAGCCTTTGGTGTTGTGTCTACACATGCAATGTCCGTGGACCTTTGATTTAAAAAGAGGAATATATTAAAATATATTTACAGAGAGAGACACAACTTAAGAAAAGATCATTTCCTTGGTCACTGATCCTGTAAATATCTTAAGATAGAAGATATTCGATCACTGCAGTACAATAGCAAGGCAACACAGACATTCCCTCTCTGCTATCAGGTGTGGAGAGGACCTAGACTGAGGATCTGAAGGATATCTCTGGCTGTGCATGTCAAGTATAGATGTCCCACAAGAAGATGAAGACAACAGCCTTCACTCACTGTTGGCCTCTAGAAACTGGTAAATGTTGGCATCCTACCTCTGCTTAGCTACCACGGCTAATAACCACTGACTGAACTATCTTCTAAGAATAATTCTTTTAAAACTAAGACAATGGCCCTCGCTATGTTTTTGCCAGTTAATTCCATGTATTAATTATGCGGTGTGTGTACAGTATTTTCTTCAATCTGTCCTTTTTATCAGATGACCCCAAGTTCTAGAATTGAGAAAGGGGCTTTCTATTTAAGTTTTCCAGTCCATACAAACTGTACCAACTTTACCTACTAGACACTTTTCTCTTTGTTTATTTCTACACTAATCAGTCCCAAGGAAAATGGTCTAAGCTTTTAAACATTTTGGTCATTTTTTCCTGCACATTTTCCAGTTCCACAATATATTTTTTTAGAAGAGCAGCCAGATTTGTACAAATACAGCCACAGCATAGGTTTATATCAAGGTGGTGTGACTTGGCAGTTCTATTTTCAATCTCTTTTTTAATAACCCCAGGATGAAATTTGGCTTTTTATCACTGTTGCATACCAAGTTGACCAGATATCCACCACAACCCCAAGACTTTTTCATGAGCAAGTCACTGCCAGATCAGACCCCATCAATGTATATATTTGGAAAGCAGGTTGATGTAGTGGTCAAGAGGGTCATCTAACAGCTGCATTACGTCTACAAACTCTCTCATATTCAGCCAATCTGGCATCATTATTCTTTACTTTTGTATCCTCAAGGCTAGACTGTTTGAACGTCTCAGACTAATCAAGTTCCTCTTAGCAATGCAGAGAAAGAACCACTTTTAGTTTAGATTTTTTTTTTTTAAAAAAAAAAGAGGTATTGCATGCAAATATAACAAATTAGGAGTGAACATGCAATGTGACAAAAAAGGAGTGAACAAGTGGCTTTCAACAAAATAGTTCCTAAGTCCATACAAGATCACGTTTTGCTAAATTTATTGGTATTGCCCAAAACAAATTCTTTATAGAAGGGAACTTGTTAGTGTGTGAACCAGGCCCTGAGTTCAGCAGGAGCTCACAAGAGCACAGCTCCTGAACCTTTCTGAGGGTTCCCCCTCCTCCTCCCCACCTACCTTGTCCATTGAATAGCAGGTGAAGCTGCATGGCAATCCCTGGATTAGGAGAGCGGGCAGCCAGCCAGCCCCCAGGGGCTTTGCCACACCCCCAGCAGTCCTCATTAACCTCTGGAGAAGCCCGCATCACCCTTTCTCCGCTTCTTATGTGATTTGGGGCAGTGGGTGGCTTGCTGACCTTTTGTCTGGGGGGGTCAGCCCAGGAGAGCTCCAAGCGAGTGAGGCCTGCTTGGGCTGGCTGGATCTCTAGCCAGCCCATGCAGGCCTCACTCACCCAGGGCTCTCATTCTTGCATCGGGTTGCTTTTGGCTGGGGGGGCAGGCATATACTAATGAATCATGCTAATAAGCTCCACCACCTATTTTTCTACAAAAAAAAACCCTGATGTGAACCAAAATAAGCGTAAATGTTTACCATTCCTTCGACCTCTTCATCATATCCATGGACTGGTGCACACTCGCTAGCATGTCCGTAACAGAAGCAATTCCCACGAACCACCATGTCATAAATAGCGTAATAATATTTTTCTCTGATTTCCATTCTAGAATCCAGAAGGTTGTCTCCCAGTGTATGCAGCTTGGTAAATTTGATTCTCAAGTTTGTGATCTTTAATAAATCTGAAAAAGCGAAAGACAAAAAATCTGGGCTGTTGTTTTTAAATCTAACAAAACAAGATATAGAACAAGGGAAGAAACTGAGGCAGGTACTAGTTGTCTCTGATGATAATAGCTGTGACAGGCCTGCAGATTTTGTATTAAGTGGAACCTGGAATCTTGCACCATGGCCCACTGAAATAAAGATCCAAACTGAAACATACAGAAATGTGAGTGATCAGAAAAAGATGATCTCTCTTTTGCATTGTTATTGCTATTACATAAAACTTTATTTTGGCTGATCCAAGCACTGTGCTTCTTGACATTTCATGTATTTTGTCATTTTTGATATGCCAGTTAGTATGATTTAATGCATGCCTAAATTCAAATAGGAAGGTTTTGTTAAGTGTAAGTGTACTACTCAAAATGCCAATAGCACATGGCTAGGCCGCTGCTATCCATACGCCTGAAAAATAAAGAACCCTAGTTTAAAAACTGCTGTAGACAGGCTGAGGTTATGTGCTATACAAATGCAAAGTATCATGCAAATATTTCAGTTACATTGGTTTTAATAAAATGGGACCTCTAGGAGATGGAGAGAAACAGGCTCAAACAAACACACAAATTGAAATGGAGGTCATTCACTAGGAAGTGCTTCATCAGCTTCACCCTGCAATAGCTAATACTCTGAAATGGAAGAGTCCAATTTAACTGAAAAATGAGTATTTCAGCTACAGGGCAACAAACCCCCCAGTTTGCTTAGCAGCAACACTAAAACAATAATATTGTGTGTGTGTGTGTGTGACTGTTTGGATTCTGCCAGCTTTTAAATTCAGCCTCATTCATTCCCTCTCATTACCACAGCCTCCTGTTCTCATAGCTTTTGTCCATGTCCCATAATCCTCAGCGTAACATTTTGGTAGCCCTTTTCCAACAGTGGAAAAGCTAGCTGGATCCAACCCATTTTTCTTAAATGCTCAAAGAGCTTCATGCTTTAAAATTTATGTAATTATTATTACAAACTCTAACCTGGCCGGCCCACACTAGACCAGCCGCATCAGATCTCTGGGAAACACCAAGGAACTCTAGGGTTGCTATGCGGAGGCAGGCAATGGCAAGCCACCTCTGTAAGTATTTTGCCTTTAAAAAACCCTTAGGGGTTGCGGTACGTTGACTGTACCTTGATGGCCCTTTCTAGCACCAGCAGTTATTACAACAACCAGGTAAGGTAGTCCATTATTATTTCATTGTACAGATGGGAAAGGAGAGGAAGACAGAATAGCTTATCTAAAGCCACCTGCATTGCTCATAATTGATGCAATAAGATTTACATCGAGGCACTGCTGTTGAAGACACAGCTGCGCTTGGCAGGGCATATTTCTAGGATGGAAAACCACCGCCTTCCCAAGATTGCTCTGTATGGCGAACTTTCCACCGGCCATCGAAATAGAGGGGCACCAAAGAAGAGGTACAAGGACTCCTTGAAGAAATCCCTTGGCACCTGTCGCATCAACCATCACCAGTGGTCTGACCTTAGCCTCAGATCGCAAAGCATGGAAGCACACCATCCACCAGGCTGTCTCTTCCTTTGAGAACGCACGCATAGCTGGTCTTGAGGACAAAAGGAGATTGAGGAAGAATCGCACTGCTACAGCACCAACCCCAAATTAGACTTTTCCCTGCAGCCACTGTGGCCGGACCTGCCTGTCCCGCATTGGTCTTGTCAGCCACCAGCGAGCCTGCAGCAGACGTGGACTACTGCACCCTTCTTAAATCTTCGTTCGTGAAGTCAAGCCGAGAGAGGGGGAAGATTTACAGTGCAATCCTAAAAAGAGTTGCACCTTTCTAAGCCCACTGATTTAAAAGGGTGTAACTGTCCCTAGGATCACAGGAGCACTGTTAACTAACATCTTATGCTAATTCATACTCTTCACCATACATTTGTTCTAATAACAAATTAACACACACACATGTTTTAGTAGGTCAATCCAGCAGTGAATTTTCAGATGAAGAAAATGAAAACCATGTAAACCGGATTTTAAAGGCTGTGTGTGTGAATAAAGCACACAAATCCTTGTTCATGCTGGACACGTGAAGGCATTTCAGCAGCTTTTCAGCAGCTCAGCAGCATGAACATTACTTGTTCCTTTAGTTACAGTGGGGAATTCCGTCTGGTATTAATGGGAAGGCAATCAGATATATATTCAGAGCTCACATAAAGACTACTCTAAAGAATGGAAATAAACCATCCCACATCTTATCACAGGACTGCAAGTTTTGTTACCCCACTGCACTATTTTTCTTGAATGTATAAAATGAAAGAGAAGTTATGCTATCAGCAGAATGCTAAAATCTGAGTCTGAGAGATCAGCATTCAAATACCAACCCAGTCAATGAATTATTGGCTCCTCTTGTACGTGTGTCACTATTTCTCTGCCTTAGCTCACCTGCAAGAGGGGGTGTATCTCTCAGATATATGAGGGAATGACTGTAAAGTATTCTGTGCAATTATTACAAATTAAAAGGAAAGGAAAAGAGATGGCATACATACTCTGAATCCTTGGGCTGTATGGGTCCTCAATTCTAAAAGCAGGATCTAGAGCACGAAAAATGACCTGGAACAAACACGGGGAATCATGAGGAGTGTAAAAATTTCTACATCATTCATAAGGCAGATCCATTGTACGTGAAACTACCAACCTCTCCCTCAGTTGAAGGTTCAATATCAGAATACCGGGAATCACAAATAACATCATCTACTTTCTTCATTGGTCCAGTGTTAACTCCTGGGAAAGTGTTCTCACAGTCATAGGCAAAATATCTATAAACTTGCCAGGTTTTCCCAAAATCTGAGGATCTTTCAATCAGCATTGCAGATGGGCGAAATGTCTAAGAATCAGAAGCAACAGAGAGTTGGACAGAATTTTGAACTGCTATTATCTGGGCTTTTCCTAAGTCAAAACAATTTGCAAACTTTTATTTCCCAAGTCCACTTTGTTTTCTGTACCTTTTCCCCCTACTCCCCCCACTTCATACAATGTGGACTATGCATGCTAATCTACAGCATATATTTAAAGTAACAATAAGCCTCTTGTAACTGCAGGTGTTCAACCAGGTAAGTACATCCATGAGCCAATCAGCATGTTAATAGCGATGAAGGCCCATCTGCAGTGCACCAACAAAATCACCCAAAGATATAAGGATGGTGTTGCTTGGTAGATGGAAAGGAAAGGTCCCCTGTGCAAGCACCAGTCGTTTCCGACTCTGGGGTGACGTTGCTTTCACATTTTCACAGCAGACTTTTTACGGGGTGGTTAGCCATTGCCTTCCCCAGTCATCTACACTTTCCCCCCAGCAAGCTGGGTACTCATTTTACCAACCTCGGAAGGATGGAAGGCAGAGTCAACCTTGAGCCAGCTACCTGAAAACCCAGCTTCCACCGGGGATCGAACTTAGGTCGTGAGCAGAGCTTAGGACTGCAGCTTTAACACTCTGCGCCATGGGGCTTGATAGATGTGGTACCCACAAATGTAAAGTAAGGGTAGTTCAAAATGTATCGGTAAAAATAAGGGTGCACATGCTTAGTGACATCTACCTATCAATGACAAAGCATAACTATGACCATGTTGTACAGAGCCTGTGAATGAGACACTGATCTACAACAATAAAAAGGATGTGTTTATCTCTTGCTTGATCTCTTTTACTTCCATGATTCAAAAAGTCAGATTAAAAGGATCCCCCTGCTTTGATCATTTTTTTGCTCTTGTGAAGGATCTGTAGGGTAGCCAGGTCTGTGTTGGGAAATTCCTGGAGATTTTGGGGATGATGCCTGAGGAGATTATAGAGGGGAGGGAATTCAGCAAGGTACAGTGCCGTAGAATCCACCTTCTAAAGCTGCCACTTTCTCCAGGGGAACTGATCTCTGTAGTCTGGAGATCAGGTGTAATTTTGGGAGATCTCTAGGCCCTTCTTGGAGGCTGGCAACCATAAGGATTTGCTAGATAAGGGGAAATAACCATGCAAAAAACTCTGCGGTTGGAAGGCTGGAAAACAGGCTGAAGTTGTGCATTACTATATATAGTAAAGTTGCAGTTAGAGAACTCAGCATAGCACAGGAAGGAAGAGATACCTAGCATAGCAAAGAGATTAGTGTCAGACTAGAATTTGGGAGACCTGGGTTCAAATCCCCTTCAGTCATAAAGTTTTCAGTGACTCTGGGCCAGTAAGTCTCCTTCAGCCCAACTGACCTCAGATAAAATAGATATGCCAGCCTAAACTCTCTGGAGGAATGGCAAGCTAAAACTGTGATAACTAAAAACCACGAGTGCTTGGTATGCCCAGTGAAACCACATATATGGAAAAAGAAGTAAGCAATCTGCCAGCATGTTGTAGTAAGAGTGTCAGAGCAGGGCCTGGGAGAAACAGGTTTGAATCACCACTCTTCCACTGGAAACTCACTGGGGGACCTCGGATTTCTCAAGCTAGCCAACTCACAGGGCTGTAGTTAAAAAGAAAAGATGGAGGAGGGATGCTATAAGCCACTTTGGGGGTACACAAGCAAATGTTTAAATGAATACTGAAATTTCACTAAATATTCTAATTGTGCTCTTTGCGCTACTACAATGGAAAGTGAAGAACAAATGTGAGCCACAGCTTTGTAGGAGTCTACAGGGAGAAAATTCATGTGTTAAGCTTTTCGAAATGTATTCCTGGAAATATATTTAACCAATTAATAAGCTGCAAAGTAGGTAGGTACAAAGTTTATTATTTCTACAGAGAATTAGGTATTTATCATTTAAGAACAATGACAATATTCTTTAGTTTAAAAAAATTCTCAGAGTCATAAATTTAATCAGCAAATCACTTTCACATAAATTATGTATTTAACCTTAATGAATACAATCCCAGTAGAGATTTTCTGAATAAAGTCTAAGTACAGCCAAGCTATGATGTACCTCCTCAACAAAATATATTTCGAGCCATATGGTACAACTGTCCTGCCAGGACATCTGTTTAGAAGGAAACAAAAGTACTTTGTATACAGATGTTCATTTTTCCTGTAATGATGTCAGCGGTCAAATGTAAAAAAGTTCTAAAGCCAATATTTCTGTTGCCTTAAAGAATCTTACTGTGAAGGTGGGGACAAATTTGAGTAGAACTGAAAAAAAAAAAAAATCAGGTGCCTTTAACACTGTGATTCGAAGTAGAATTAGAAGGGTATAATTCCGGTTAGGACTACACCGTTAAGCAGCATTATGTTGCTCAGCACTTTCTCAAAGTTACACTGCAAGCAACAAAAAGGAAAAGACACAATACAATCTTGGAAGCATCAATTTCAAGATATATTCATGCTGTCGTCTTATTGCTTATGAACTGCAATAACTTCCAAGAAGATTTATGCGCCTTGTCAAACACTCAGGACAACATGTGGGCCTTGTTCTCTGTGCCTGCCGTCGCTTCACAGTGGATGGGGTTTTTCCAGCAATGGTTTTGCTCTTAGGAAATGCCTTCCCACAGGAGATTCACCTGGCCCCATTATCAGAGGACAGCAAGAACGAGGCTATTTAGCAGGGTTTTGGAGTTAAGTGCAAGCTGACTAGCAGTTTTATTTTCCTTCTGAAGGCTTTGTTCTGCTGTTCCATGGTTAAAGTAACCTAACTTCTACTGCATTTTAATATAAACGTGTTTTATATTAAGTGTTAGTCACACTGGAGATCTGTTTGACGCAAAAGCAGGTTAACTTTTTTCCAATAAACTAGCATTAGGATGAAAAAACTGACAGAAATCTTACTTAAAATAGAAATGTGGCATTTTCAAAAATCAAGGCAACTCTTAAGTGCTGCTACAGAGAACAAACATGAAGAAACACAAAATCTCTTTTTGCCTTATTAGTGTTTGAGATTTACTCAAACCAGGAATCTACAGGATTATCTACAGGAAAAGCTAATTAAACTGCATCTCAAAACTAACAATTTTATGGTCTGTTTTCCCTCTTGCATTCCAATATCAATAGGGGGGGGTTTTCCAAGAAGGGGGAAGGGAGAGGGAAAGGAAAGAGGAAGGGGGAGAGAGAGAGAGCTCTTCAAATCAGGAATGCTGCTTGTCTTATTTTTAAATAGCTAGTTGTGTCTCTGACCGCCATGCATGACCAGTACCCGACTGCACAGTTGCTCATTTGTGAATTGAGAGAATGTTATGGATTCTTTACCTTGAAGGTCATGATGAGATGAGTGAAATGGAATTCAGCTTCCAAATCCAGCTGGATAGTGACATTTTCCAACCCTACAGAACCAATAGAATAGACAGGATGTTGTTACACAGTAAGCAAGAACACTGGCCAGGGTTCTAATGTCATCATTTTCCCCCCCTCGAGGGATTCAATCTGGACAAAAATGTGTTTGTTTTTTGTTTAGAGGCAGCCTATTTTGAATGAGGATCCTACAGCTTAATGTTTTACCAAAAAAAAAAATGGCTAGTTGTTGAAGAACCTCATAGTGCAATCCTAAACAGAGTCACCGCCTTCTAAGCTCATTGACTTCAATGAATTTAGAAGGGTGTAGCTATGTTAATGATTAAAGTCTGCCTTTAGCAGCTTCTAGAGCTTTTGTGACTAGACTCTCAACATGAAGATACCCTCAGTCTGAAGGCATAATCTTTACGTTCGTTTTACTAAGCACGTGTATTTAGAAGCAAGCTCTGTATTTAGGATCAAGCACTAGACATCAGGTGCATTCACACACACTAAATAATACACTTGGGAACTGGATTTTTACTGTGTAAGAATAGTAAAATCCACTTGAAAACAGCTGCCATGTGAAAGCACCCAATGAATTACAAAATCAGCAAAAAAGCTTTGAAATATTTTCAGCAAGTAACTTTATAACAGTTTGCAGTTTTTACTTCACTCCACAACTATTTTTTCAAAGCAGCTAAAACACTGCCTATATTTCACAGGATTCTTACTTCATTTATTTATTTAGAAAGTTACCGTATATGCTACCTTTCCAGACCTAGCTCACAAAGCAAAGGCAATGCAATAAAATCATTCGAAACTAGCAAGGTTTATTGATAATAAAATTGCACTACAGAAGGTTCTATATATTCTATTATTAGTGCTTGGTCATATACCTCTATAACCAAGAGTATTTGTGATAATACCAGGGCAGCACCAGGAAGACTTTATCCAATGCACAAGTTTCACAATTACCAGGACCATTCCCTTGGTACACTAAGTAAGTTAGATCCTACAAATCATAAATATTAAGAATTCATGGAATGCATCGTTCTCCCCTGTCCCTGGAACTTTCTACATCCCCTGAAAATCTGGTCCAGATGATTGGGGAACCCTCAAGAACACAATGGGATGCAGCGTTCTTGAGAGATGCAGCTATACACACATGCACACGTGTAGAAATCACCCTCCTCTTTCTTTCATGAAGTTTTTCAAGAATGGATGAAGGTCTCAGTTAAGGATGTGGGGGTGTTCATTCACTCTTCCTGCGGCAGCCTCATGCCGTACTCCTCTTTCTTTTTGAGGATCTCTAATCTTTTGAGAGTAGTTTTTCAAAGGATGCAGGAAGCAGAAAGAGGGAAGATCCATTCTTTATCTTTCCATTCATGGTTCATAGGATCTGAGTGTCAGTAGCCATAGAGGCAAGATTAGGAAGTCTTCACACAATGGATCGAGCTTAGCAATCACGAAGATCATTCATGCCATGGTTCACTGGGTCTAACCCACTGCCACTGAGCGCAGCGGAACAACTCTTCACACAGAGCATTTATGTACCTAGTAATATTACCTTCTCAATGCTGCCCCTGCATTGCTAGACCATCTCACCTTCCCCTCTTTCTTCTTTCTCCAAATCATCTCATCAAACATTCCAGAACTGAGATGGATTACATAACCTATAGGGTTGGATCTTATCAGGTGAGAGTGGAAGAGAAGTTTTGTTTAATGCAGGCGCTACTGTAAGATCGAGTGCCTATTTTTAAAATTTCTGACCACTGTCACTGTGTACAAAAAATGAAAAGCAAAAGCCTATCTGATGCACTCATTACAGCCCAAGTAGGGAATGCAATCTGATTTCCTCAAAGGTGATGGGGGAGGGTCTACCACTATGTCTTGCACAAATGCAAGTGCAAGATAGAAGACAGATGAGTTGGTTTAGCTCAACAGCTAGTTGCTCTACAAGAATGAATGGAAAATCACGGAGTGGATCCCATGTAATATCTCTGCTCTCTCAAGAGCTCTTGTGCAAACAGAAACAAGGGTTTCTGTTTGCACAAGAGCTCTTGAGAGAGCAGAGATATTACATGGGATCCACTCCGTGATTTTCCATTCATTCTTGTCAGTGTTTCTTGAGCTCATACTCTATAATTAAGTATTTACATGATAAATACTCTGGATGATTGTCAGAGTGGCATTATCATGTTTGTGAGACCCTGAATTGTTCAAAAAGTATATTTACTGTCTTTCCCTTACCTCCATCTCTTTCTCTGGGCGTATCTCATTCTTAAACAGATGAGAGACCAATACTAAGAATTTTCAAGAGCAGCGACTCGATTCTAGAAGCTCAAGAAGCATGACAGTGCTCCATTCCCGTTGCCTCCAGCATACAGCGTTCAAGGGTCCAGTGTAGCTCTCCATAATGATACTAACTACTGTCATGGTCAGTAACTACTTTCGTGAACAGGAACTTCTATGTACTGAGGCAGTACTGCTCTAGATATTAAATAGCCATGAGAGGCACAGGGAGCAATTCTAAGCAGAACTAAACTCAGGAGTAATCTCAATTTTATTCGCTGCAGTTTGCCTCTAGGAATGTGCTCTTGGAGTGCACCGATAGAGACTCTGCTCCTGTTATTGCATCAGTCCTTGATGAAAAGCACAGCTTGCAACTTACAAGCTTAATGAATGAATAATGTGCCACCATCAAGTCTCAACTGACTCAAGGCAACCCTTCTGCAGGGTGCTCAAGGAAAAAGATGAGCAGAGGTAGTTTGTCATTGCCTTCTTCTGCATAGTAACTCGTCTTCCTTGGTGGTCTCCCATCCAAGGACGAGACTAACCCCAGAGCCAACCCTGCTTAGCTTCCGAGTTCTGATGAGCTCATTAGCTGGGCTGTTCAGGCTGCCACAAGTATACCGGGTAGTAGGGTTGCCAAGTCCAATTTAAGAAATATCTGGGGACTTTGGGGGTGGAGCCAGGAGACTTTGGGGGAGGAGCCAGGAGACATTAGGGTGGAGCCAAGATCAAGGCTGTGACAAGCATAATTGAACTCCAAAGGGAGTGCTGGCCATCACATTTAAAGGGACGGCACACCTTTTCAATGCCTTCCTTCCATAGGAAATAATGAAGGATAGGGGCACCTTCTTTGGGGGCTCATAGAATTGGAATCCCTGGTCCAATTGTTGTGAAACTTAGAGGATATTTTGGGGAGAGGCACTAGATGCTGTACTGAAAATTTGGTGCCTCTACCTCAAAAAACAGCCCCCCCCCCCAGAACACCAGATACCCGCAGAACAATTCTCCATGATTTTCTATTGGAATAAATCTCTATAAGGAATAACAGAGTTCCCAGCAGACATTTCCCTCCCCTCCCCCTGCTTTCTGACGACCCTGAAGCGGGGGGAGGGCCTCCAAACTGGGAGATCCCCTGCCCCCACCTGGGGATTGGCAACCCTACCGGGTAGCCTAGGGGCCTTTAAAAATAAAAGCTTAGACTTTTCAGCTCTGGCCAGCCCATGTCAGATGGTTGATGCTTTTCTTTGATGGAAAAATGTGACTACGGTGAAAATTGTGAGCACGAATAATTTGTACCTAGAACAGTGCACCCAAAACTGTAAAACAGCTATAATTTTAACTAAAACAGTAATAATTTAAGTTAAAACTTTCCTGTCTCATATATATATATATATATATATACATACATACACACATAAGTTCAGAGCAACTTGAAAATATTGAGAATACTGAATAAGAAACACAAGAGATAGCCTGACTTAGTTTTGTAGACTAAGGCAGTGCTCCAAGTACATTCCCTTAAAAGTAAGTCCCACTGTACTCAACAGGACTGGCTCCCAAATAACTGTGAGCCGAACAGGACTGTAAAGTTTTGCAACAGATTTCAGAATTGCCTCTAAATTAAAGCAAGATAACCATAACTTTCCCCATGCAACTACAAGACAGCAGCTACAAATACCAATGTCTTTTACTGGCCAAATGAAACCCAAGTATAACATGCTAATACAATTCAGTCTCTGAATGTTGCCATTGTCCAAAAACATGGCACTAGCATTTGTCTGAGGAAGACAAAGAGGCCTGTGGCCAAAGTACAGAAGTGGGAGTAATGGCATTTTAGATTCTCTAACAGTTTGCTGTAGGCTTTCTGAATGGCCTGGCTAAGCTAAGGCACAACTCTGCTCTCAGTAAAATAAAACACTTTTGTCATCAGTGTCATAGGCTATAGTATCTCTCTGCTTTAAATTCCTCCATTTCAAAAACTCTTATACTCATGATGGTCATTTTCACAGCAGTTGTGGTGGTATTAGAAGCTATAATAAATGCTTTCGTGATCCAATGCCAACTCAGATACAAGCAATGTTTAATCACAAAACAGGAACGGAGCTAAAGGATAGGTTACAAAACTAAGTCAGCCTGTCTCTGTTTCTTATTCGAAATACTGCTTGCTCAAAGGCAGCACCATGCTCCAGAATAACCCACACATTTCCAAATTAAGTATGTCACTGTCAAGAATTGAGTCTTGCCATGATTGCATTCCTTATGATTTTACTCTGATTTTGCAATGTTATCATGTCTAGAGTACTTTTATGCTTTGCTTTGATTCTGCCTGCACTCTTTGTAACTTTGTATAAGTAACCATTCCACCCTAGCTGGCTACACACATTCCTTCTCTAGGTGGTGAAGGTCACCAGTTATCTATTCAGCAAGAGAATTTTAACTTTCGCTTTTAGAAAAGCAGTGTGAACTCTGTGTGTGTGAGACTGAAGGTGTCTGTCTTTAAATATTAAGCCTGCCAGAATTTAGGCGCTTAAGGCCTATGTAATTAACAGTCTTTTGTAATCTATAAAAGTGTGACCTGTTCAGTACAGGTCAATTCTAGCAAGTCTCGCATCAAATCAGTGAGAGAGGTTCTTTTCATCCTGTAGTAACACAAACTGTTTGCCAAACTATTGAAATAAGAATTTCACAAGTCAGAGCTCAACTTCTTGGGCTACTGGGTGTCAAAGCGAAGGCTGGGGATGGACCCAGAAAAAGCTAAAGTGGTGCTTGACTGGGAACCCACCCACCCCCAGAACACAATGCCAACAACAATCTTTTTTAGGATTTGCAAACATTTACAGAATTTTCATTGAGAATTTAGTTCAGGTGGACCTACCACTCACTGATCTCTTAAAAACGAAAGGGAAAGGGCAAGAGCATAAGTTGCCAGGCACTAAGTTAGAATGGATGGCAGAATGCCAAGGGGCCTTTGGTGTGGTGGTTAAGTGTGTGGACTGTTATTGGGGAGAACCAGGTTTGATTCCCCACCCCACTTACAGCTGCTGGAATGGCCTTGGGTTAGCCATAGCTAACACAGGAGTTGTCCTTGAAAGGACAGCTGCTGTGAGAGCTCTCTCAGCTCCACCTACCTCACAGGGTGTCTTTTCTGGGGAGAGAAGATATAGGAGATTGTAAGCCACTCTGAGTCTCTGATTCAAAGAGAAGGGTGGGATATAAATCTGCAATCGTCTTCTTCTTTGACCACTTGAAAAAAACTTTTTACCACTGCGCTCATGCTACAGCACCGTGATGAAAACAAATGGTCCGATGTGATGCTAGTGATGTAGCCCGGGGGGGGGGGGGGGTGTCTGTTACAACCGCCCATGCACTTTTATATCAAAGATGTTTGACTCCACAGAACGCAATTGGTCAGTGTGGGACAAAGAAGTCTCCACCATTAACTTAGCCTTAACAACTTGGCGGCAATGGCTGGAGAGCATGGAAGTGCCTTTTGAAATTTGGACAGACCACAAAAACTTAGAGGTGCTTAAACTGGGAACAAACTGGGAACGAAGCAGTTGAGGTTCTTTCCCAAGTTTAAGTTCAATCTGATTCACCTCCCAGGGAAGTGCCGACACCTTATCCTGCCTCCCTCAGCACAAAAGCCAGCGTGAGGAGACCGCTGACACTATGTTCATGCCCTCACAGATAGGAGAGGCTGTTATTACTCACAGCTGAGCTAAGCGAGGTCCACCTCCTGCTTGGTATGGACAATGAACTGTTAGAAAAAATCAAGGCAGAGTCACTGGTGGAGGGGGAGGTGGACTTTAGAAAAGACCTAGAACAAAAAGAAGATGAGTGTCTGCACAAAGATGGCAGACTCTACATTCTAGCAAGCCTTCGAAAAGATATTTTGCAAGGATTTCATGATAGTAAACTGGCTGGTCATTTTGAGGATGTGAAAACATTGCATTTAGTTCAAAGACAGTTTTGGCAGCCAGGTATGAAAAGAGACATTTCTCAAAATGTTGCCACCTGTCCTGTGTGTGTTGTGGTAAAAAAAAAGAGGGAGGGAACCCCTGGCAAACTGCAACCACTAGAAATAGCAAAGAGGCCATGGCAGTGATTTCTATGGATTTTATTACTTATTTACCCCCCCCCCCCCCCAGCAAAGGAAAAACGGTGATCTCAGTGGTAGTAAACACTTTTTTAAGCAAACCCACTTTATCCCATGTGCCAAATTAACCACTGCTAAGTCGTTGGCTAAGCTATTCCTGAAACACACTGTGAGACTACATTCCTTCTCTGAGAAAATCATCTCCAACTGGGGTCCTCAGTTTGTGGACAATTTCTGGAAAGAATTTTGTAAGCTAACTGACACCGAGCGGGGGCTAAAAGTTCAGGCTACCACCCCCAAGCTGACAGTCCATACCATACCATAGACCTTTATTGGCATTAATACAAGAATGCAGTATACTTTGTGACACTATAGAATATAATAAAACCTTAAAAAACCAGCAAAAGTTAAATGACATAAAATAGCAGTAGGCTGTGCATGAGTAAAAGCCTCTCTGATTTGGATCGCAAGCTGTAAAAAGCAAGCAACGTGAGCGGTGACAAAGTTGTGTTTCCCGTGGAGTAAAAAACGAACCTTGGCATTGTCAGAAAGGTCTTGGTGGTCAGAGAGCAGTGCATCTAGGTATCTTGCACGTGGACTGCTATAAAAAGGGCAGTCCAAAAGAACATGAGGGACCGTTTCGATGACTCCTTGGCTACAAGGGCATCGTCTAAGATTGCGGGGGATTCTGTGGTGTCTTCCGAAAAGGATGGCCGATGGTAATGCATTAAATCTAGCCAGCATGAATGCTCTTCTTTGGTGAGGATCAGTTAAAAAGAGGAAATAGGGAGCTAAAAGCCCAGTCAATTAGAGAGAGTTAATCAACAGTTGGAATAATTTTTGAGATGTTTTATAAATTTTCAGGAGGACAATTGGGTAGATTTATTGCCTTTTGTTGAATATGGTTATAATAACTGTCTGCACAGCTCCACTCAAGCTAGCCCTTTCTTGATTGTAAATGGATATGAAGGGAAACCTTTCCCAGATCCACCAGGAGGCAGCCAGAAGGGTGACAAACTTGCAAACATGGTGGGCTGATTTAGTGAAACATCCAACTGAACCTTAATAAAGCTAAAGAGACATACAAATAAACTGCATGGCCCCATGTGGGACTTAAAAGTGAGTGATTTTGTTACATCTCTACTAAAAACTTACCAAGTTGCCAACAGTAAAAAAAACCTGGGATGGAAGTACTTGGGTCCTTTCCCAGTTAAGAGACTGATGAAGTGACAGTTGAAGTAATTCTGCCTAAAACTCTACAAAATGTGCACCTGGTTTTTCATTGCAGTTTGCTGAAAAGGGACCTTGGCAACAATGTGACGCCCAAAGACAGCAGTACCTCCACTGATTATGATTGGGACTCAGCCTCACTATGAAGAGATTTTGGATTCAAAAATAAAAAAGGGGGAT
Organism: Heteronotia binoei; assembly: GCF_032191835.1. Taxonomy (NCBI): domain Eukaryota; kingdom Metazoa; phylum Chordata; class Lepidosauria; order Squamata; family Gekkonidae; genus Heteronotia; species Heteronotia binoei. The sequence continues at coordinate 9,486,506 of NC_083230.1, forward strand.
GCTATACTACTCTGTGAAATGGACCCATTTCCCACTATCGCATAATGAGTGGGTCTGGTGATGAAGGCATCTAGACTGACTTAGAAATTTCATAAACTGTATCCAGACAAACCAGGGGAACAGGTGAATAGATTTTCAGAGGGGCAGAATTTCAAGAACTGAGTCTTACCATGATTGCATTACTTATGATTTTACTCTGATTTTGCCATGTTGTCATGTCTGGAGGACTTTTATGTTTTGCTTTGATTCTGTCTGCACTCTGTAACTTTGTATAAGTAACCATTCCACCCTAGCCGGCTACACACATTCCTTCTCTAAGTGGTGGTCGCCAGTTATCTACTCAGCTAGAGAATTTTAACTTTCGCTTTTAGAAAAGCTGTCTGAACATTGAGGGGGGGGGGAGAGACTGAAGGTGTCTGTCTTTGAATATTAAGCTCACCAGGACTTAGGCACTTAAGGCCTACATAATTAATGGTCTTTTGTAATCTATAAAAGTGTAACCTGTTCAGTACAGGTCAGTTTTAGCAAGACCCGTCTTTACTGTTGACGTGCTCATCATTTAAATAAAACCTAATTTGATTTACATCAAAGAGGTGGACTTAATGATTGCTGCACAGAACCTGAAAGTCACAAGCAGACAGCAGCAATACCAACTGTCTGCTGGTTTAAACATTTACAATAGCCATTCAAGTTTGAAAGTCACAGTAAATATGGTGTTGCAATACAGATTTATGTGGTAAGAATACTAATGTAACACTTGGGTACTTTTCTTCACAGGAGTTGCACAGTCATGTTAAATCTAGTACTCTAGCGTCTGAGTACCATAAGAGCCAGAAAATCCTTTGTTCATTCATATAGTGTCACCTTATACCATGAACCTTCCCAGACAACACTCTGGTGAAGGGGCTTAATCCAGGAACCTGAGGATATCTACCAAATGTAGAAACCCTCAGGGCTTGCTGCTCCATCGAACACCTTCACCCAACCTCTTCTCCAACAGCCGGTAGCTACCAGCAAGGCTCAGAGCAGTTGAGGCTAGTATGCAAGCATTCTCCTTCCTTCTCTTACCTACTCTCCCCAATTCTAGTTCTCAAGGGGTGGCAAAGTGAGAGGGAAGAAGAAACAAAAGGGCAGAAATCCCCATTGAGGTGTAAGGAACAGCAGAACCTATACAGAAATATCTTTAAAGTCTTCTTTCCCAGTTTCAAAGTTCGACAGTTCTATATTGGAAAATCACGTTATAACACATGCCATAAGCCACTGTATAACAATGCATCAAAGACCTGAAACAGGGAATATTGTACCTGTTCAGCAATGGAATGATTCCGAGTAAAACATTTCCTCACATTCTCAGAGGAGAAAAAGATCAGGGCTAGTGTGTGAAAGCTATCTTTCTCGATAATATCTTGATCTGTTGTTTCCCCCACAAATACTTTGTATAGAAAAATGTTGCCTGAGCAACTTAAATTACAGGCTCTAGTTTTAAACCCCCCCCCCAAACAAAAAAAGCTCTTTTGTGTTTAAGACAATGAAAGTAGGAAGCGGAAGTCGTAATTACAAGGCAGAGATCATTATGAACACACAGAAACCAAGGGCAACCTGTTTTGTTCTTGGACAACTATTTCCACACAAACAGCTTACCGTTCTCTGACTGCCACCACAGTTTGAGCCGGTTTGGAGCAAAGGTAGTAACCACATTTTCAATTCGGTGGCTGTCAGGATTGATTGTCTCATGGAATGGATCCCGTGAATCACATATAAAACATTTTTTATCCTCCTGTAATTAAACAGATTCATCAGTCAGTCGTGTTGAGGCTTTCATCCTGCTCCACACAATCCGCCAGCTACACAATTCAAAACTGCATATTTGAAGAACCTTTTAGTATATGCCATCTGGACTTAGTGACATATTACTTTTTATTTTGTCTACAAGCTCTAAGACTCAGCTTCCGGCATATCTATTTCACTTAATACTTGATATGCCCTTCCTGAAATAAAAAGGAAGAAAGAAAGATTGTCCAACATTTTTGTCAGTGAAGCCTGAGGTAAACTGATAAGAACAGACTGACTTTATTTAGAGAATGTTTGTCGCTTTAAAGGCAAAAATAAAGAGAAAGTGAATAATAAGGATCGTGCATAGCCCCTAATTACCATGCATGATGTAGGATCCAGAGAAGAAGAAAGTGAATAATAAGGATCATGTGTAGTTCCCAGATACAACACTTGATCTTAGCCAAAAGGCCAAGAAGCGACTGAGGTAAAGATTTCATTCAGCTTCTGTTCAGTCTCTCTATCCTCCTTTGGCAATTCTTTGTTCTCCTGTAGTCCAACCACCTCTCTGACTGACTTCCCACTTTTGATGAATGTAAATAAATAAAAAAAATGTTTGCAACATTTTTTGCACCACAGACCTCAGATTCTTTCTTTTGTAAACTAATCTGCTCACTGATTGTGCTCTTTTTGGTTGTCTTCATTTGGGCAAGACTGCTGCTTTTTAAAGGAACTCTTGCTACTTACTTATGATAGCTTAACTTGACTGTACTCATGAACCAGACAGTACTGCTGAATTTCTACTACTGTTGTTCTGAACAGCCTATTTCTCTCCCAACTTTCTTTTAACTCATCCAGTCTTTTATGGAAGTATCACTTTTTGAAATTATACTCAAGCAAGTTGGACTTTCTGGGCAATTTTCTACTTGAATTTACATGTTGAATTGGACTGCACAATCGGTTCATCAACAAATGCAACTTCCAGAAGAGGGTGGGCCAAACTGTGGCTCGGGAGCCACATGCAGCTTTTTCACACACGTTGTGTGACTCTCGGAGGTCAAGGATGAACTTAATGCAGGCTTACTCTCAAGTAAGTGTGCTTAGCATTGGGACCTCAGTCAGTCTTTGTCCCATAGGTAGGCGACTACTTCCGCCATGTTGAAGTGGGGAAGGAGGAGGAAATACTCAAGCTTGCAAGCTCTTCTCCTCCACCACAGAGGTCACCTGAGGCCTAGAGCAGGGAAAGACAGCACAAGAGTTGAGGGAGTGCCAGTCCACTAGAAGAAGTGCCAGCCAAAATGGTAATTAAAGAGGGTGGCATAGGGTTCCCTCTTAGTTTCATAGCTCTTGTAGAAGCTGTACTTACTAAAGCAAAGAGAGATGCATAATATTGTTAATGGTGGTCAGTGATTTATATGGTACAAGTGTGTTTCCTTCTCCCTCTGGTACAAAAAAATAATTCCCTAACCTTTCCTATGCTGGTCTTATGAGGACTATTATACCCAGCTTTTGCTTTTTAAAACATCTCCTTCTAGGACAATTGTGTTGTATACTGCATTCATATGTATTTTATCTTTCTGTGCAAAGAAAGTATTAAGAGCTTTAATAAAGTGTGTGTAATATTTATTCATGTCTTGTGGCTCTCAAACATCTGACATAAGAACATAAGAGAAGCCATGTTAGATCTTGAAGGTGACCATGCTTGTGGCCGCCACCACCTCCTGTGGCAGTTAATTCCACATATTAATCACCCTTTGGGTGAAGAAGTACTTCCTTTTATCCGTTTTAACCTGTCTGCTCAGCAATTTCATCGAATGCCCACGAGTTCTTGTATTGTGAGAAAGGGAGAAAAGTACTTCTTTCTCTACTTTCTCCATCCCATGCATTATCTTGTAAACCTCTATCATGTCACCCCTCAGTCGACTTTTCTCCAAGCTAAAGAGCCCTAAGCGTTTCAACCTTTCTTCATAGGGAAGGTGTTCCAGCCCTTTAATCATTCTAGTTGCCCTTTTCTGAACTTTCTCCAATGCTATAATATCCTTTTTGAGGTGCGGCGACCAGAACTGCACACAGTACTCCAAATGAGACCGCACCATGGATTTATACAGGGGCATTATGATACTGGCTGATTTGTTTTCAATTCCCTTCCTAATAATTCCCAGCATGGCGTTGGCCTTTTTTATTGCAAACGCACACTGTCCTGACATTTTCAGTGAATTATCTACCACGACCCCAAGATCTCTCTCTTGGTTAGTCTCTGCCAGTTCACACCCCATCAACTTGTATTTGTAGCTGGGATTCTTGGCCCCAATGTGCATTACTTTGCACTTGGCCACATTGAACCGCATCTGCCACGTTGACACCCACTCACCCAGCCTCAACAGATCCCTTTGGAGTGCCTCACAATCCTCTCTGGTTCTCACCACCCTGAACAATTTAGTGTCATCCGCAAATTTGGCCACTTCACTGCTCACTCCCAACTCTAAATCATTTATTTATTCTATGCAGCTCTTATGTTAAGCGAGTTTGGCCACCCCTGTTCTAGAAGGTTCCTGGGCACCAAGCAGGATTAAATCTAAGGTTGCTGCTTGTTCTGTTGACTCCATGACTGGTCCAGGGCATAGACATTTATCTAGAAACTTTGCCTTTTTGTTGCAATCCAAAATTACATTTACTTAATCTGTGTGATGGTGTTTTTAGTCAAAGTACTACAATACTTTCTCCTTTGGCTGCCTCCCTGATTTCTTTATCTATCTCAAGAGCAGCAATCCCTTCTGTTTCAAAATGCTTTTGATATGCATTGATATGCACACAAAGAACCCTAGCTTCTTCATATTGGCTTCTAGCATTAGTAAATAAACTCATGTATATTGCATCCCACTGCATAACTCCTGTGTGTATGCAATTTCTTCTTTTCACCTGTTTAAGCAGTTATGATTTATTCCCATATGCACCAGTTCTAGCCCTATTCCTATTTAGGTGGCATAAAATATTTACATCATCATCCCTAAGGGATGAGACATCCTCAACCAGATGTTTTCCAGCTGTTCTTAGCCCCACCCACCCTTAGAAGTTCTCTGCCTCTTTCTTTGATTTTTCAGAAAAGTAATGTTTCTTTCTGATTTGCAAACCAGATACATTTCCTTTCTTATGGTTATTTTCTACTGGATTATATGATGCCTATCTTCTTATACAAGGTCCTAGAAAAAGAATTCACTCTTTCAGCTCTATATCTGTAACTATAATGAAGTTGCTAGAATATATTAAGCAAGAAATTGGATGAGGAAATAGTCTAGACAGAGTTCATACGATGCTTTGGGGAGAATAAATCCTGGATGTTTCTTACTAATACATTTGGACACATTGTGCACAGTAAGTGCCCTGTAACACTCCTAAATTAAAAAAAAATCAACAAAAGAATATCACAGTGCAATCCTAAACAAAGTTGCAACCTTCTAAGCCCATAGAGTTCAATACGGACTAGAGTACCTCTGTTTAGAACTTAGAAAATAGCAAGAGCCCAGTAGCACCTTTAACAACATTTGTGGCAGGGTAAGAGCTTTTGTGAGTCGCTGCACTTCTTCAGAGAGCGGTGACTCATGACAGCTCATACCCTGCCACAAATTTTGTTAGTCTTTAAGGTGCTATTGGACACTTGCTATTTTTTTTTACTGCTACAGACAAACATGGCTACCCATCTTGATCTGTCTGTTTAGACTGCACCATAAATCGCTAGCACTGAAAACTTTGCACGTATTTGCAATTCAAAGGGACACAGTTGTGATTCGTGCCACATCTTCATATACATCTGAAGACTTCAAGGTGAACTATGAGTTATTTATAATCTGTCGTTGTTGCTGCCATCAAATCACAACTGACAATGCTACCTCACAGGGTCTTCAAGACAAGAGACATTCAAAGGTGGTTTGTCACTGCCTGTCTCCACATCACGACCCTGGTATTCCTTGCTGGTCTCCCATCCAAATACTAAAGGGCCAGCCCTGGTCAGCTTCTGCGATCTGACAAGATTCAGGCTAGTCTAGGCTATCCAGGGCAATTTACTTAGAATACAGATATTTATTTATAATACCTAAGCAAGCAGGCCAAAATTTGACTTCAGCATTATGTTCAGAGGCCCCAGCTCACACTGAAGGATACAGTGATGAGGATGGCCACCTTCAAGAGGGGTTTAGATAAAAATATGGAGCAGAGGTCCATCTGTGGCTATTAGCCACAGTGTGTGTGACACAGAGTGTTGGACTGGATGGGCCATTGGCCTGATCCAACAGGGCTTCTCTTATGTTCTTATGTGACACAGAGTGTTGGACTGGATGGGCCATTGGCCTGATCCAACATGGCTTCTCTTATGTTCTTATGTGACACAAAATGTTGGACTGGATGGGCCATTGGCCTGATCCAACATGGCTTCTCTTATGTGACACAGAGTGTTGGACTGGATGGGCCACTGGCCTGATCCAATATGGCTTCTCTTATGTTCTTATGTGACACAGAGTGTTGGACTGGATGGGCCATTGGCCTGATCCAACATGGCTTCTCTTATGTTCTTATGTGACACAGAGTGTTGGACTGGAGGGGCCATTGGCCTGATCCAACATGGCTTCTCTTATGTTCTTATGTGACACAGAGTGTTGGACTGGAGGGGCCATTGGCCTGATCCAACATGGCTTCTCTTATGTTCTTATGGATGGATGAGATGATCCTTCTTGTTCTAAGTACACGGGAAACTGAAGTATAACTGGAACTTAGAGATGTCTCAATGGGAGCATGGGGTAGCCCTACACTGCAGTCCTAAGCAGAGTGAATACCTAGGGGTGGGCATGAATTGGCCCATGAGCCAAGATTCAGGCTGAACTTGGGCTGGTTCAGAGCTTGGGAACTGATGTGCAGGGAAGGTGCATTCCTCAAATACTTATCAGACCTTTGGCCAGTCTGGCTGTTTGGGGCTTTGGTCTCTCTCCTCAGGCTCAGTTGTCTTGGGCTGCCTCGCACAACCCTTTTAAATGGGCTTCACAAGGGAGCTCGAGACAGCTGGGCCAGCAGAAAGGAGTTTTTAAAATAAGTCATGGTTTTTCCGTTGTCATTGTAAGCTACTCTGAGTCCCCACCAGGGAGAAAAATGGGGTGCAAATGAAGCAACAAATATACACTCTACATTTGGTAGGCCATGTCCTAAAGTGTTTTAATTAAAATTGTTACATTAGAGTCATCATCTGTTCAACACAGCAATACGACAGGATACTTGTTCAATATGGAAATCCAGTTTGGTGTAGTGGTGAAGTGTGCGGACTCTTATCTGGGAGAACCGGGTTTGATTCCCCACTCCTCCACTTGCACCTGCTGAAATGGCCTTGGGTCAGCCATAGCTCTGGCAGAGGTTGTCCTTGAAAGGGCAGCTGCTGTGAGAGCCCTCTCCAGCCCCACCCACCTCACAGGGTGTCTGTTGTGGGGGAGGAAGGTAAAGGAGATCGTAAGCCGCTCTGAGTCTCTGATTCAGAGAGAAGGGCAGGGTATAAATCTGCAATTCTTCTTCTTCTTCTTCTTCTTATTTAAAAGGGAGTAAATACCAGGCAAAAACTATACAACATAGCCTTATTTAACTAAGAAATGGGCCAAAGGGGCTTAACTGTATGGCTTTATACTCTTTAATTACTCAGTTCTTAATTCTACCATAATCAACGACACATTATTTCAGAGCTCTAAAGGAATCTATTTTGGAATAAATAATCTGTAGATTAACTCCTCATGGCAAAGGAGGAAAAATTATGCATATACTAGCTCCCAGCTACAAATACAAGTTGATGGGGAACTGGCAGAGACTGACCAAGAGAGAGATCTTGGGGTCGTGGTAGATAACTCACTGAAAGTGTCAAGACAGTGTGCAATTGCAATAAAAAAGGCCAACCCCATGCTGGGAATTATTAGGAAGGGAATTGAAAACAAATCAGCCAGTATCATAATGCCCCTGTATAAATCGATGGTGTGGTCTCATTTGGAGTACTGTGTGCAATTCTGGTCACCGCACCTCAAAAAGGATATTATAGCATTGGGAAAAGCGCAGAAAAGGGCAACTAGAATGATTAAAGGTTTGGAACACTTTCCCTATGAAGAAAGGTTAAAACGCTTGGGGCTCTTTAGCTCGGAGAAACGTTGACTGCGGAGTGACATGATAGAGGTTTACAAGATTATGCATGGGATAGAGAAGGCAGAGAAAGAAGTACTTTTCTCCCTTTCTCACAATACAAGAACTCATGGGCATTCAATGAAATTGTTGAGCAGTCAGGTTAGAAGCTGACTGGTGGCCCCTGGCCAGCAAGGCACACTCTGCTGCCATGACTGTAACCACCCTAGGGCTTCCAAACCTCCGATCCGGGTGGGGGTTCCCCCTCCAGGGAGGTTCCCAACCCATCTTGACATCGTGGGCGTGAACCTCCCTTGACATCGTTGGTTTTCTATGGTTTTCCCGGATGCTCTAGCCATTTGCAGGGAAAACTCTATGGCGGGGTGGCCAACGGAAGCTCTCCAGATGTTTTTTCCCTACAACTCCCATCAGCCCCAGCCAGCATGGCCAACGGCTGGGGTTGATGGGAGTTGTAGGCAAAAAACATCTGGAGAGCTACCGATGGCCACCCCTGCTCTATGGTGCAACAGGCACCATAGAATTTTTACCTCCCAAATGGCTAGGGCATCCAGGAAAACAATAGTTTTCTCAGAAACGCCTAGAGCGGCCACGAGAGCTGTCGCTGGCGTGATGACGTCACTTCTGGGTGACATCACTGCATCGTGCACGTCCTCTGTACATGTGTGAAAGTCCCCTGCTGGAGAGTGGAGGGGACTTGGCAACCCTAAACCACCCAGTGCCCAGAGGCAGGGGAAATGGGGGGGCACTACAGATGAAAAAGGGGGTGGACCTCCATGTATGCCGCCTGGCTGGCTATGGCCCTGCAGATGATTATCTGTGTTAGTGGGTAGCAAGAGAATAAATAGGAGTCCAGTGGCCCCTTAAAGGCTAACAAAATTTACTGCAGGACACATTATGCATTTTATTAAGTGACCTCTGACTCACTAAAGCTCATGCAGGAATAAAATTTCTACTTTTTAAGGTGTTACTGGATTCTTGTCTTCTTATGATTTCCCCCCTTGTTATTCTGAAGTAGAGCTCCATTTGTGCACCAATGCACTGACAGAACTCTCTTCACTTATACGGAAGACTAACAATAATTTGTGGGGCATCTATGTGCCACTGCAAAGCATCCTGGGATACACTTGTAGCACTGCACGTGGCAGCTTTTTGGGCATCAAAGAACCTTGGGATAGCATTGTCCAAACAAACAGAAGCATAACTATGGCAGAAGATTTTATCACACCTTACTGAACTTGCTTTTCTTCAATACTGAAAAAAATGCAACAGATGAACGGGAGAAGTTTCTACGACAGCACACCCCAAAGGACACATATTTTGTTACAGCTTGAAAAAAGTTGTGTATTTTTCCCTAGGACTATCTGTATTTTGGAACAGAACCCCAAGGAGTTTGAGCTCAGAGTTTTTGCTGGTATCATAGAAAACTTCCAGGGAAGAGCGTTTACACTCCTAATAATCCTGGGAGACAGTGGTTTGATGCACTTAAGGAGCAAAAAACAAACAAGAGCAGGAAACTGCAGGACACAAGCAACTGTACAAACAAACCAAGGCCTGAGGGATGCCGTCTGCTTCCTCTCAGCCCCTAGGCAACACCAGATGTTTCTACTTATCTAGAGAGGGTGTGGGGCTGCTTGGATAGTGAAGGGAAAAAGGGAGGAGGCCGCAACACAGTGACCAATTTTACTTGCATTATTAGAGATTGTGACGATGGGGGAAGGGGAGAAATTTGGGGAATTTCCCCCCCCCCTTTCAAAATTTCTGGTAATTTTACATTTCTAAGTATGCTTAAACGACACTGTCCTCTGAATGTCCAGCTATGGCTTACCTGGAGGTGACTCACAATACAGTATGGTTCAGGTTTTTGTAGCCCACAGGTGGAGGTGACAGAAAGTTCGGAGGCTCGCCCAATTAGCAAGTCTCCTGTAGCCGGATAGCAACTCCCCTCAGCACATCCATGGCTGAATTCTGGTTGCTGACTTACTACAGCAGTCCAGAGGCCTACAAATATGAAAGAGAACCAAGAGCAGATTAGCAGCACAAAGGGAAAACTTTTCAACAGTGGAGATTTCATGATTACAGTCAGCTTACATTTATGTTGCTAGATGTTCTAGATTAAGGGATATCCATTATGTTCTAGATCAGGGGTGGCCAAACTGTGGCTCGGTAGCCACATGTGGCTCTTTCACAACATATTGTGTGGCCCTCGAAGCCCCAAGCGCCCCATTGGTGAGCTTGGAGAGGGCTTGTCTGTTTAAATCACTTCTCCAAGTCAAGGCTGCCAGCAGTTTGGAGAAAGCTGAAGTTGCTTTCTTTCCACCTCTCACTCCATCCTCCTCTCCCACCATCTATTTACTTTCTTTCCACCTTCCTTCTTTTCCTCCTTCCTTCCCGTCCTGTGGCTCTCAAACACCTGATGTTCATCTCTTGCGGCTCTCAAATATCTGACGTTTATTCTATGTGGCTCTTACGTTAAGCAAGTTTGGCCACCTCTGTCAAGTCAGCTGGATTCAATAACGAGTCCTTGGTTGAAAACAAGCTTCTAGTTTATTGAAAGCCGAAAAGTAGACCATGATAACAATTGAAGGACTAAGGTACCAAACATGAACCAAGCATTTTTAAGGTGTAGATCAAAGGATTCCTACGGGCGGGGTACACTAAACAACAGGTTTTCACACTAGGATGTTAATCTCTCATTCTCACACCAAAGCCGTGGCACTCTGTACTCCCACAGCCCTTTTGGTCTGAGAAGGCTCCAACATCTCATTCCCATATCAGCATTTCAAAGTAAACTACCCAACAAAGGCATAGCTAGGAGGAGGGGGGGGGGAAGGAGAGTTAGCTAGCAGCATTCGGTGTTCAGTATGGACCCAGAATCCCTTGCTTCTGAACCAGAGTTAGAAAATATATTCCCAAAAATACAGCAGACTTGACATACTGCCCCCCCTAAGCCCCCCCTACGGTGCGGGCTCGAGGTTGTTCTTGATCATGCTTTCGTGCTTTGAAGCCTGGGGGGGGGGGGCTCTGCACTCCCCCGACCCGAGAGGGGCGGTGATTCCGTTTGATGCCAATTGGTCGAGGTTGGGCTTCGACGCAGCAGGCTGCAATGAAACACAGGGTGAACTTTACCAAGGGCCGGAGGCAAATCTAACTCCACAGTTACTGGGTTAATCACTCGTTTGATCTTGAAAGGCCCTATGAACTTAAAGGCCAACTTTCTGGATGGTTGGGAGAGAGGTAGATTTTTCGTTGACAGGTACACTGAGTCCCCAACCTTTAGTTCCCAGACTGGCACATGAGACTTATCATATTGCTTCTTGTAAGCCTCCTTTGCTGCTTTTAAGTTCTCCTGGATGGAGGGCCAGTATTGGCTAGGTCCTTGCCACCATTGCTCAAACGCAGAACCCGTTTCTGGGCTCTCCCCCCCCCGGCAGCAGCGGGATTGGCTTTCCCTCATATCCCAACACCGTGGCGAAGGGGGAGGCTTTGGTGGAACTGTGGGCGCTGTTGTTGTAGGCGTACTCTGCAAACGGGAGGAGGTCTACCCAGTCTGCCTGGCGTTGGCCCACAAAGCATCGTAAATACTGTTCTAGCACCCCGTTCACTCTCTCCGTCTGTCCATCTGTCTGGGGGTGGTATGCTGAACTTAACCCCTGCTCCATCCCTAATAGTTTGCAGAACTCCCGCCAGAAGGTGGCAACGAACTGAGGCCCCCTGTCACTAATTACTTTGTCTGGGATTGTATGGTGTTTGGCCACGTGATCGAAGAATAGGATGGCCAGCTTCCTGGCTGTGGGTAGTTGGGCACAGGGAATGAAATGGGCTTGCTTGGAAAACGTGTCCACTACCACCAAAATGACCGTCTTCCCCCGTGAAGAGGGGAGCTCTACTATAAAATCCATCGACACAATGGCCCAGGGGCGTTTGGCTGTTTCTAGCGGCTGCAGGAGACCAGGGGGCTTCCCCCCCCTCTTCTTCGCCATTATGCACACTGGGCAGCTGGTCGCGAATTCCGACACGTCCCTTCGGAGGGACGGCCACCAGAACTGCCGGTTTACTAGGTGCAGCGTCTTTACATAGCCAAAGTGGCCCGCCAATTTAGATGAGTGGCAAAGCTGCAAGATTTCTTTTCTCAGATTCATCGGGATGTACAGTTTCTCCCCTTTATACCACAGTCCATCCTTCCCCTTCTGCACCCCCTCAGGCCGCCCGCCTCCCTCCCTCTCGGCCTCTAGAGCGATGCGTTCCCGACTGATTCCGTCCAGCTCCCTCCTCTTTTGCGAGCGGGTGGTGACCATGGCTGCCACTTGTGTGGGGGAAATTAAGGAGTCGACCACCTCTTCCCTCTGGCTTTCGTGCTGCGGGAGCCTGGACAGGGCATCAGCCAAGAAGTTACGTGTCCCCGGGATGTGTTTCAGAATGAAATCGAACTTGGAAAAGAACCCCGCCCATCTGATCTGTTTCTCACTGAGCTTTCTTTTCCCCGTGAGTGCCTCCAGGTTTTTGTGATCCGTCCATATTTCAAATGGCACTCTAGCCCCCTCCAGCCACGATCTCCATGTCTTTAGCGCAAACATGACTGCGAAGGCTTCCTTGTCCCACACTGACCAGTTCCTCTGCTCATCTGAGAATTTCCTTGAGATGTAGGCACAGGGTCGCAATTTCCCCTCCCCATCCCTCTGCATGAGAATGGCTCCTACGGCGACATCGGAGGCGTCGCACTGGACCACGAAGCCCTTGAGCTCGTCTGGGTGACTCAGGACTGGCTCGCTAGTGAACAGTTGCTTGAGCCGGTCGAAAGCCGCCTGGCAAGCGGGTGTCCAGTTAAGCTTCGACCCCGGTCGCTTTGCGTCTTCCCCCTTCCCCTTTGTTTTGAGGAGGTCCGTCAGGGGCAGGGCGATTTGAGCGAACCCCTCAATGAATCCTCTGTAAAAATTGGAGAATCCGATGAAAGATTGGAGCTGCAGCCTGCTGCAGCATTGCCACCCGCTTCAGGTTGGTCTCCACCTCTCCCGCGAGCTGGATCCACCCCACTAGCGTGTCTGGGTGGGCCTGGGTTAGCGCCCGGTCCAGGATGCTGGGGTTCAGCCCGTTGGTGAAGTGTTCAATCTTCATTACTTCGTTCCAATTCCGGGCCCGGGCGGCGTTAGCCTGGAAATCCGCCGCATACTCCCGGATGGATCGGGCCCCTTGCTTCATATTTCGTAGCGCCGAAAGCGCCCTGGCCTCTTGCAGGGGGTCCTCGTATTGGGTCAGTAGAGCTTGCACGAACGTGTTCACGAAGTGCAGGATCGGACTGTTGGTCTCACACAGGCTCACATACCACTTCTTGGCGGCCCCCCGCAACTTCGAGCCCAAATAGTCCACTCGGCTCACTTCATCGGGGAACAGATCTCCCCAATAGTACATGTAACTATTCGCTTGGATTGCAAAATAGTTCACCTCCTCCGGATCCCCGTCGAATGTTGCATCCAGCTCCCGGCTCCCCCCAAGGTCTCGCTGTCTGACCGGGGCGGGGCCCGCCGGCGCTTGGGGCGCCGCCGGCGCCTGGGTGGCCGCCACAGCGGCGGGTGGGGGTTGGCTCGGTCGGCCGCGTGGCCCCCCTGGCCCCGGCTGCTGTTGGCGAGTCCCGGTTACTCCCAACGCTCTCCCCAGTTGGGCGGTCAGGGTCTGTAGTTGGTCCTTGAGGTCCCTCACTGCCCCGTCGACCTCACGGCGCACCATTGACTGGAACATCTGGAAGTCCTCGTCGTGCGGGTCCTTGGGTTTCAGCCCCCCTTCGTCCTCCTCCCCGCACTCTACGCTTTCGCTCCCGCCGCCCGGGGCTTGGGTCGCGGTCGCCTCGGCTCCTTCCTCCGGCTCTCCCGGGTTGGTAGCCGTGGCTTCGGCCAGTTGAACCCGCTTGGTGTGGCGGGTCATGATCGCCTCTCGGCGGATCGGTGCCTGGTCCATCAACGTGGTCGAGGTCCTCGGCTGGTATTGCCGGGGGGTGCCCACCAACTGGAACTGGGGAGGGGAAGCCGCGGTCCTTCTGGCAGTGTGGATGTGCCAGGGTGTCTCGGCCCCCTCCGCTCTGGCTGGGAGTTCCCCGTTGTCCGGAGGCTGATCGGACATCGCCTTTTCAGTTGCCGGAAAGGTTGAACTCCAATAAAGGGAGTCCTTCAAAATGTCAAGTCAGCTGGATTCAATAACGAGTCCTTGGTTGAAAACAAGCTTCTAGTTTATTGAAAGCCGAAAAGTAGACCATGATAACAATTGAAGGACTAAGGTACCAAACATGAACCAAGCATTTTTAAGGTGTAGATCAAAGGATTCCTACGGGCGGGGTACACTAAACAACAGGTTTTCACACTAGGATGTTAATCTCTCATTCTCACACCAAAGCCGCGGCGCTCTGTACTCCCACAGCCCTTTTGGTCTGAGAAGGCTCCAACATCTCATTCCCATATCAGCATTTCAAAGTAAACTACCCAACAAAGGCATAGCTAGGAGGAGGGGGGGGGGGAAGGAGAGTTAGCTAGCAGCATTCGGTGTTCAGTATGGACCCAGAATCCCTTGCTTCTGAACCAGAGTTAGAAAATATATTCCCAAAAATACAGCAGACTTGACAACCTCTGTTCTAGATTAAGGGATATCCGTTATGTACTACAGAACAGAGAAAATCCAGAATAGTAAACATCACCTTAAAACACTCTATCTGGCAATGCTTTTATGAGTTTGCTACCAAACACTTGACTGGAGTCATCAATTCCTGTCCTATGACAGGCTGAAAGCATTCTCAGCTCCATGGCTATTGTGAAACTGGACAACCAGCAACAGCCATAAAATCCACAACACATGACACTGGGATATCTTCACAACCAGACATCCATCTTAAGGTGGAAGAGCCATGACTATAAAATTAATTTGAGTGATGGGAGAAACAGTAATTGGAACCGCCCCATCATTCTAGGGCGCTGCACGCAACCTCATTTCCTCTCCACCTGTGATGAGGGGGATTTTTGCCACCACAGACAAAACTAAGATGAAGAAATAATCATGTTATCACACAGCCATCTCCCGCTTCAGAATACCATGGTCAAGACTCTGAAAGGGGCACATCAAATAGGGAGCTCGAGCCAGTACCTCACCACTGTTTGATCCACAAAAAAAAACCCTCAAAAAACCTTGCCAGAAGTAGCAAAGGAACTCAAACAATTGCTGGGCTGAATCCCGTTGGTGGCCTGCCCATCTGGTTCTGAGGGCTTAATACCCTTGGTCCAGTTACAAGACGAATGAAAGGTAAAGTGTGTCCACATTATTGCCCAATTTGAGTTTTGTAAAAAATACTAGAAGAAAAGGAATAGGCCTAATCTCTCCACACTCCCCCTCCAATTCTGCAATATATATTTCATAACTCAGGGATTATGTTGTCATCCTGGTGACAGCTGTAAAATGGTCAGGAATTCAACTGGTGATGCTTTTCCCGCTATGGAGATGCAGGGGCAAAGAGGGCATAACCCAGGAAATTTCAGCCTTTCAGCATTATGAATCTCTGTTCCAAAACTAAATGCCCTGGGTTTTAAACCCAGTTAAGGTTGGGGGGATTGCCTTCCCTACACAACTGCACACTCCTTTTATTTGGGAATTAACATGGTTGGATGGAAGCAGTGGCTGGCCCACTGCATGAAACCAGATATTGGCCTGAAGGACTGCTAAAAGTTTGAAACAGCACACTTGTTCTTGGGGTTTTCTTCAGGCCCATAAGGTGCACAGCACTAGTCTAGCCACTGGGGTTGGTTGTAATAATTCCAGGGAGGGGGGCAGAACTTCTCTCTCAAGGGGCAGAGGTAGGAGAGACTGGACTTTCAGAGGGGGAAATGGCCTTCAAATAGGGTTGCCAAGTCCAATTGAAATATCTGGGGACTTTGGGGGAGGAGCCAGGAGACATTGGGGTGGAGCCAAGATCAAGGCTGTGACAAGCATCGTTGAACTCCAAAGGGAGTTCTGGCCATCACATTTAAAGGGACGGCACACCTTTTCCATGCCTTCCTTCCGTAAGAAACAATGAAAGATTTTAAATGTAATAACTTTGCACTCTGTTTATTGTTTTATCGTTTGTTGTGAGCCGCCCTGAGCCATTTTATGGGAAGGGCGGGATATAAGTCATAGAATAAATAAATAAATAAATAAGATAGGGGCACCTTCTTTTGGGGCTCATAGAATTGGACCCCCTGGTCCAATCGTTTTGAAACTTGGGAGATATTTTGGGGAGAGGCACTAGATGCTGTACTGAAAATGTGGTGCCTCTACCTCAAAAAACAGCTCCCCCAGAGCCCCAGATACCTGCAATCAATTCTCCATGATTTTCTATGGGAATAAATCTCTATAGGGAATAAGAGTTCCCAGCAGACATTTCCCTCCCCTCTCCCCGCTTTCTGACGACCCTGAAGCGGGGGGAGGTCCTCCAAACCGGGGGGGGGGGATCCCCTGCCCCCACCTGGGGATTGGCAACCCTAACTTCAAAGCCCGCAGTTCCTTCTCGTGGGGGTGCGGGGAACACAATCCAGCTGCGCCCGGGATCTTCCAGCAGGCAGTTAAAGCCATACGGCGCCAGACGCCTCCTCTCCCCAAATGGGGGGGGGAGGCACGTCTGCAGGCACACAGCCTCGAGCAGTGTTCTGTTCACCAAGAAGAGGCAGAAACCCGGCAGAAAGGCTCATGGCGCCAGACCTCTTCTTCTTCAAATCTGGGTCAAAATTACCTTGGCTTCATATTGGAAACAACCAGAAACACCTCCACTCCAGAACTGGTGCTTAAAGGTGTGGGATGTCCTGAAACAGGACAAATTAACTACTACTATTGCTATGCTAGATGACACTAAAGCAGGAGATCGGTTTATACAGAAGTGGTTCTCCTTCCTTAACTATGTAAACAATGCTGATACTGTATTTGGAAAACTGCCGGCAAAATATATGAATTTTATGATTTATTAACCTGGAATTAGTTGTAACTCATTGTTATACGAATTGATACTTTTTTGTACTCCTTAAGGATGCCTCTTTCGAAATAATATGTGGACAATATCAAACGGGATGGTACATGTAAAGCAATGTTATGGACCCCTGGTTGGGGTGAGTTTTTGGTTATTGTATTGTTAATTAAAAATTTAATAAAAAAAATTTAAATTAAAAAGAAAGGCTCGTGGCAAACCAAAAGGCTCCACAAGAGGGGTGCATTCGGAAGGT
The DNA here is from genome assembly GCF_032191835.1 of Heteronotia binoei. NCBI lineage: Eukaryota > Metazoa > Chordata > Lepidosauria > Squamata > Gekkonidae > Heteronotia > Heteronotia binoei. Next base: position 9,503,659 of record NC_083230.1, read on the forward strand.
AGCTCCCGGGGAAACGAGGATGGATGTTCTAGGCTCCCAGAAGTTTAGGATGGCTTCAGAGAAACGAGGTTTGCAAATCCAGCTGAGCTGAGCTGGGCTATAGACTGGGTCTGCGGCCGCGCGCCCCCGCCTTCCCCAGGTTGCAACGAGAAGCGCCTCCCTTCCCTTTCCCACCGGCCGTTTCGAAGGGGGCGCGCGCTGCCCAAATCCAAGGGATCGATCTTAGCGCGCGGGTGAGATGAAAGCAAAAGGCGCTCTTCCTCTTCGCCGGCTCCGGCACTCGTGTTTGCTGAAAAGCGGGAAATGCCGTCTCCAAAGGGGGGCAGGAACACTGTACAGGACAGCCCCCACCCCCCCACCCCGCCAGTACAAAAATATCAAAAATCTTGTGCAAGACACACGCTCTTGAAGAGTTTATACAAAATTCAGTAAACTGTATTGTGTCATATAATGAACAGCCTACAAAAGTAGGCATCCATTCATACAAGCAGAAATTAAAGCCAAGCCAGAGTCTCAAGTACAGTGTTTCAGGTAGGCTTCCCAATCCCCAGGTCCCAGCGGGGGATCCCCTGGTTTTACAGGCTTCCCCCCCCCCCCGCCCCCAGCCAGCTGGCCGGAGGGGGAAGCCCTGCCCCCATCTATTATTCCCATAGGGAATTGATCTGCGGGTATCAGGGGCTCTGGGGGGGGGGGCTGTTTTTGAGGTAGAGACACCAGATTTTCAGTATAGCATCTAGTGCCTCTCCCCAAAATACCGCCCAAGTTTCAAAACGATTGAACCAGGGGGTCCAATGATATGAGCCCCAAAAGATGGTACCCCTATTCTTCATTATTTCCTATGGAAGGAGGGCATTTTAAAAAGTGTGCTGTCCCTTTAAATGTGATGGCCAGAACTCCCTTGGAGTTCAATTATGCTTGCCACACCCTTGTTCCTGGCTCCACCCCCAATGTCTCCTGGCTCCACCCGCAAAGTCTCCTGGCTCCACCCCTAAAGTCCCCAGATATTTCTTGAACTGGACTTGGCAACCCTAGTTTCAGGGAAGAGCCCTCGGTCTCTTCATTTTCCAAATAGAGTATTAAGACTCAATAATAAAGTTGAGTCAACTTGAGTGGAACTTTATTATTGAGTCTTAGTACTCTATTTGGAAAATGAAGAGACTTGTGAGGGCTCCTCCCTGAAACACTGTACTTGAGACTCTTGTTTGGCTTTAATTTCGGATTGTATGGATGGATGCCTACTTTTGTAGGCTGTTCGTTATATGACACAATACAATTTACTTAATTTTGCATAAGCTATTCAAGAGTGTGTGTCTAGCACAATATTTCTGTATTCCATATATTGTGCTGCCATTGTTCCTTTGCCCCCCCCCCCAAGTAGGCAAAACAGCAATAAAGCAACCTAACACACACCCACACCCCACACACATTTTCAGTGCAATCATATGCCGAGTTGCTCCAGATTTCCCTGGGGATAGACCGGATTCTCAGAACAGGGTTGCACCGTTACAGCCTCGACAAGCGCGTGCGCGAGATTGCAGCCCTGGTCCCAAATGCAGCTCAGCGGCACATCCAGGCAAACGTGCTGAGGACTAGCATCCTTACGGCAGCGTGAACTTTGAATGCAACGCGTTAAAAAAAAAGTCCGCGGTCTGAGCGGTTTGCAGATGAACCTACACCGGAGCGGCAAGCCCGTGCCCCAAGGAGCCTGCAGTGTCAAGGGGGGGGGGGTGTTAAAAGACAATCGAGACGACGAGGAAGGCACGCAGCTGAACAAAACCGACTCCCCCCCCACCCCCGCTGAACCAGAACCCCTTCGCGCGCCGTCCCCCCCTCGCCTGCTCCAGTCATTTCTTTCCCGCAACGACCCCCACTTCTCTACAACTTTTCAATAGTTTGCAAAGGGGACGGTGGGGAGAGAGACACAAGTTCTTCTTAAACCAGAGCTCGCTCTCGGCTGGGATCCGCCGCCGACATTCCAACAAGCCAGCAGCAGATGAGGGTTTTTTTTACCTAGGAAGCAGCAGCAGCAGAAGTGCACCTGGAAGAGGAGCCCCATCGCCTTCCTCCTGCTCGGGCAGAAGAAAGTCGCCGCCCAGCTCCGCTCGCCTTTCTGCAGAAGAAACAGCCCGCGTAAGTCGAGAGGAGAAAACGGCGAAGCAAGCGGGACTTGCAGCTCCGCTCTCCTGACGCTTTAGCGCCTTCTCCTGCGTGCAGCCATCCAGGCACTGCGGCCGAGAGGGAGGCTCCCCCCCCCCCCCCCACGCAAGCTGCAAGCCAGCCCTCTCCAGGGGCGCAGGCTGCAGAGACCCTCCGGGGCTGCCCGAGGACGCCTGGCCTTTGTCTCCCGACAGCTGTTTACTTCCCCCTCGGGCGAGCTGCTCCGCGCCTGCAGGTTATTCCTGGTCCAAATGTTTAGATTGGGCGCCTCGCTTTGCCGTGCTCGTGGGTTGGGTCACACTTCCGAGGGAGCAGTCAAGCGGCGTCCAGCGACACCTGGAAGACAAACGTTTATCCCAACGCGAATTTAACAGACTGAAGGACCTCTGGTGTTCTGGAAGGTGGCGTGTAACATATGCTGCGTTTCCCTGTTCCAATAGAATTTAGCAACCATTTCAACATGTAACAGGATGGAATTTTTTTTTAAATAGTTTTGCATTTTAACCGTTGGATATTCAGAACATCTGTAGTAATTTCACCATTATACATCATGCGATTGCAATGCAGTGTGCGATTGCAATAAAAAAAAAGGCCAACGCCGTGCTGGGAATGATTAGGAAGGGAAGTGAAAACAAATCAGCCAGTATCATCATGCCCCTGTATAAATCGAGGGTGCGGTCTCATTTGGAATACTGTGTGCAGTTCTGGTCGCCGCACCTCAAAAAGGGTATTATAGCATTGGGAAAAGTGCAGAAAAGGGCAACTAGAATGATTAGGGGTTTGGAACACTTTCCCTATAAAAAAGGTTAAAACGCTTGGGGCTCTTTAGCTTGGAGAAACAACTTGGGTGAAATGATAGAGATTTACAAGATTATGCATGGAATGGAGAAGGTAGAGAAAGAAGTACTTTTCGCCCTTTCTCACAATACAAGAACTCGTGGGCATTCCATAAAATTGCTGAGCAGTCGGGTTAGAACGGATAAAAGGAAGTACTTCTTCACCCAAAGGGTGATTAACATGTGGAATTCACTGCCACAGGAGGTGGTGGCGGCTACAAGCATAGCCAGCAGCTTCAAGAGGGGGGTAGATAAAAATATGGAGCAGATGTCCATCAGTGGCTATTAGCCACAGAGTGTGTGTGTATAAAATTTCGGCCACTGTGTGACACAGAGTGTTGGACTGGGTGGGCCATTGGCCTGATCCAACATGGCTTCTCTTATGTTCTTAAAATATTTTTGCAAGCAGTTGTCCCACCCTAACTTCAAGAAGCTCAGGGCTGCTTACAAATCTGTCTGCCTATCTTACCCCCAGAGGGTTGTTATATGGATAAAATGGAGTAGGGGGAAACCATGTGTCCCTCTGAACGCATTGAAAGAAGGATAAGATTGAAATGTATTACATATTTAATAATTAAGAGATAAAAACAGTAACAGCCACTGCTATGTGGAATGGCTCTTCTCTGAAACTTTGAGATGGGTAGCCATGTAGCCAGACTTGCTTAATGTAAGAGCCACATAGAATAAATGTCAAATGTTTGAGAGCCACAAGACATGAACAAAATATTACACACACATTTTTATTAAAAATCTTAATACATTATTTGCACAGAAAGATGAAATACACTTTATGCACTTTACAACACAACTATGCTAGAAGGAGACTTTTTTAAAAAGCTGGGAATAACAGTCCCCATAAAACCAGCATAGGGAAAGGTTAGGGGATTATTTTTTGGCACTAGTGGGAGGAGGAAACACACATGTACCATATAACCACCATTTGTATCATTATGCAGCTCTCTTTGCCTTGACACCAAGGTTAGTAAATACAGCTCCTACTTGAGCTATGAAACGAAGGGTGCCCTGTGCCTCCCTCTTTAATTCTGTCCCTCCTTCCAGTGTCTCCCTAATCTCTTGCACTTTCTTTCCCTGCTCTAGGTCTCCAGGCAACCTGTGTGGTGGAGGAGAAGAGCTTGCAAGCCTGCCTATTTTCCCCTCCTTCCCCGCTTCACATATGATGTCACCTACATATGGGTCAGTGTTCAGAGGCTGACTGAGGCCCGGATGCTAAGCATGCTTACTTGAGAGCAAGCCTGCATTAAATTCCTCTTTAACTTTCGGGAGCCACACAATATGTGTGAAAAAGCTGCATGTGGCTCCAGAGCCGGTTTGTCCACTACTGGTCTATAGCATCAAAATAAAATAGAAGTCCAATGGCACCTTCTGTACATATGTGCCACCAAGTTGCAGCCAGTTTATGGCAACTCCAACTAGGGATTTTCAAGGCAAGTGAGAAGCAGAGGTGATTCGCTATTGCCTTCCTCTGCAAAGTCTTCTTTGGTAGTTTCCCTCCAAGTGATAACTCTACTTAGCTTCCAAGATCTGATGTGATTGCTCTGTTCTCTCCCCCAGTAGCACCTTAAAAGACTAACAAAATTTACTCCAGTTTATTTGTGCTATGAACATAGTTCTTCTAAGTGGTAAGGATCCATGCACATGGTAGAAATGGGGATGTTTTGAGGCTTTAATTTTGCCTGTTGTGTTTTATATTTTGGAACTCACATTTGTAATTGGACTGGGTCAAACAGATGATTATAATAAAGTGCTTTGCTTGGAATTTTTTTTAAAATTATGTTATTTATAGTTTGCCTTTCTCATGGGGACTCAAGGCAGATTTTTTTTTAAAAAACTGTAGGATGTTTTATTTATGTTATTTATTTAATTTGATTTATATTCTGCCCCTTCCCCAGCAATCGGGACTTAGGGTAGTTAACAACATAAATACAAAACAAATACAAAACATAAAAATATAAATATTCTATACAATAATTTAATACACTGGCACTCTGGCATGATAATCAGAAAAGCTGATGATAGGTCCACTAAGATTGCCTCAATGGAGGAATAATTCTATCTTACAGGACTTTCCCAAAACAGGCCCCGCAGGGCATGAGTCTCTTAATGACCATGTTGGGCATTATTGCTTGTGTACATGAATGTGTACAGGTTCTGTCTTCAGCTTGAAGAACACTTCATTCTGATTGAGTAGAACTGGGGGGTAGGGACTAAAGAACCAGTAGTCCCACTAGGATCTGGGATTTGAATCTCCATTCTGCCATGATGAAACCTGAGCCAGTCCCATGCACCCAGCCTAATCTACCTCACAGGGTAGTTGTGAAGATAAAATGGAGGACACGAGAACAATGTAAGCCACAAAGGTGGGGAAAGAAGGGAAGAGAAGGGAGGGGAGAGAAGAGGAGAGGGGAGAGGAGAGGAGAAGAGGGAGGGAGAAAGGAAGGAAGGAAGGAAGGACGGAAGGACATATCAAGTTTGGGGTTCTAATCTCAGCTATGATTCCAGGATGTCATTCATGTTGCAACTAAGAAACCAGAGTGCCATATAGAATAGAAGGAGAAATTGGTTTGCCAAGTCCAATTCAATAAATATGTGGGGAGTTTGGGGGAGGAGCCAAGAGACTTTGGGGGTTGAGCCAGGAGCAAGGTTGTAACAAGCATAACTGAACTCCAAAGGGAATTCTGGCCATCTCATTTAAAAGACTGCACACCTCTTAAATGCCTTCCCTCCATTGCAAATAATGGATAGGGGCACCTTCTTTTGGGGCTCATAGAATTGGACCCCCTGGTCCAATTTTGAAATTTGGAGGGTATTTTGGGGAGAGGCACTGAATGCTATGCTGCAAATATGGTGCCTCTACCTCAAAATATAGGCCCCCCAGAGCCCCAGATAGAATGGAACGGATCAATTCTCCACTATACCCTATGGGAATCGGTCTCCATAAGGAATAATGGAGTTAAAAAATAATGGAGCTGAAAGCTATGTTTTATATACCTGGAGACCTGCCACAGCTTCTACAACCTGGTTAGATGGTCTGGGGCGGCATCCAAATGGCCGTCCATCAGCAGATAGAGCTGGGTGTCATCGGCATATTGGTGACAACCCAGCCCAAAACTTCGGGCAATCTGGGCAAGGGGGTGCGTGTAGATGTTAAACATCATTGGTGAGAGAATAGCTCCCTGTGGCACACCACATTCAAGTGGGTGCCGCCGAGAGGTCTGCTCACCAATTGCCACCCTTTGTGCCTGACCACGGAGAAAGGAGGAAAGTCACTGTAAGGCCACCCCTTTAACTCCGATGTCGGCAAGGCGGTGAGGCATGAGGTCATAATCGACCGTGTCAAATGCTGCTGAGAGATCTAATAGCAATAGCAGCGCTGACCCGCCTCAATCCAGATGCCTTCTAAGGTCATCTGTGAGGGCTACCAAAGCAGTCTCCATCCCGTGACCAGAACGGAAGCCGGACTGGAAGGGATCGAGGGTAGAAGTATCCTCCAGGAAACCTTGAAACTGCTCTGCCACCGCTTTCTCAATCACCTTACCCAGGATCAGTAAGTTCAAGACTGAGCAGTAATTGGCCAGGACCATCGGGTCCAAAGATGGCTTCTTCAAAAGCGGACGGACCACTGTCTCTTTAAAATTAACCTTCCAAGGAAAGGTTAATAATATCAGTTAAAGAGTCTTGGATGCCCCCTCCACCTGCCTTAATAAGCCAGGATGGACCTGGGTCCAATGGGCAAGTGGTTGGCTTTACTGCAGCCAGGTTCATACAACAACCCTGAAAGATAGGCCAGCATTGTGATGTCCATATTACAGATGGGCTGAGAAGAGAAAGAGTGGACATTTGAATTTAGGACCTCTTGATAAAAGTTTATATACTTAATTGCCGTGCTAGCTTCCTCAGCGTGAAACACCATTCACACATCTTATATACTTAGTTGATTGGTTATTTATGAAAATAGATGCCATAGTAAACCCCTTCATATCAAAGGCACCTCTGCAGGTTGTGTTCCACAACTCTAGCGATATTGCCAAATGGCCAATATGTGTTTAAAGGTTGCAGTTAAAGCTTGCACTGATAAATAGATGCTTGCTATCCTAGCCTATGTATTTTAAGATCACGTTTGAGGCAATAGCTGAGCTATTATAGAGACTGGCCAAAATTGTTTGTTCCCTGCTCCTAAAGCCAAATTTTAGCAACCCTTCCGTAGGATACTAGAATGCAGCAAGTCCAGTAAAGTGAGCCCCTGGGATAAGTATCTGCCTGCTGGGTGCATTTCTCCCCCCCAAGAGCTGTTTATGGTGTGGGGGAAGGGTGATTAGCCATTGAGGAGCCACACACATTTGTAAGAGGTGAGTCACCAGAGAGCACTGAAGGCTTTAAAAACTGTTGGGCAGGATTTTCATTTAACCCTTAAGGAGACAGGCAAGAGACAGAAGTGTTCTGTACTAAAAACACTTCACTTCCTAAAATGTGCACAATTGATCCAGTCTTGAGATCATAAAAAAACGGCTTTGGCAAAGACAACACGTCAAGTATCCCAGTGTATCTTAAAAAGCTACATTTTAAAAAAACAATGTAAAATCCAGCCTCTGGAGCTTGTATTCCGGGTGGAGGTCTGGAGCTTGTATTCCGGGTGGTCTTCATAAAAGCCATTACATGGAATTATGAAGTCTACTCTTACGTGTCTGCAAACAGTGTTCTGCATGTTTATCTTCAGCCCAATAGAGATGCCTTCTCAAACAAGCCTTGAATCAGGCTGGGATGGTGACATAAATTTATATAGGTTAGACTAGAGCCCGGAAGGGAATGTTGCATAGTATAGCCCCGATTTCATCACATCTCAGTAGAGTCAGTACTCGAATGGTAGACCCTGGAAGACTCTGCAGAGGAAGACAATAGCAGCCACTTTTTCTGACCTGCCATGAAAGCTCCTTGCTGTGTTTGCCGTAAGTCATTCGCAGCTTGATGGCACTTTCACATGTAGACTAGAGCCTACATCATCAGTGTGGTGTAGTGGTTAAGAGCAGTGGAGAACTAGGAGAATCTTGAGAACTAGGCTGGATTCCCCATTCTTCTGCATGAAGCCAGCTGAATGACTGACCTTGAGTCAATCAGTTCTCTCAGAGCTCTCTCAACCCCACCTACCTCGCAGGGCGTCTGTTGTGGGGAGAGGAAGGGAAAATGATTGTTCTTTTTACCATAACCTCCGTAAAGGTTTATTTGGCAAGCTTTCTTTTCCCCCAGATTTGTCTATTCTGCCACCCTGTTATTATTTATTGAGTGATACTGAGGGGGTGGTTAGTGAGGCTGTGGCAAAATTTCTGGCTGACATCCTTAAATTTAATTCTGACCACGTTTGAGCGCATCTGCAAGCTCGGTTTCATTTTGATTTTATCTCCAATGTTTAAATTTTTATATTCTGTGTGTTTTTATTTGAATCTATTATGCCATTAAAGGTTTAGTATGAGGGAAGATGATTCTAAGCTGCTCTGAGACTCCTTCAGGTAGCGTAAAGCAAGGTACAAAAACCAACTCATTCTTCTGCTCCTGTCGCTCCTCCTCCTCCTTCTTCCAGTTAAAACCCAGCAAGAAAGATAACAACTGTGATGCTGCTGGAATTTCCGTTGTTCACTACAGATGCCTTGCTCCAGTTTATCTTTTGGAGAAGAATCCTTTTAGAGGCAAAATCTACCTTTACTGCTTGTTTCAGAGGCGTAGCCAGGCTCCTCCGTTGCGGAAAAATAAAAAGGAATCTAACAGCACCTTAAAAGCTAACACGATTTTATTTCACCATCACTTTTTAATTAAGTGAGTGTATTTGTCTGTCTTGGTCCCTGCTCTGTCCTCTGCTGTAAGCCTTTTGGGAAAGCTCTCGATACTGCACCTAATATACTGTTGCTGATAATGAATCTAGAATAAAACAGAATGAAGGGAATGTTTTATTGATACATGTTGACTGAGTCACATACACATATGTCCTAGATCACTTATTATTTCATCACTCAGTTATTTGTCACTCTATGACATGCATTCTGAACATGTGCAACGCTGCTAGAAACTAGGCTTGCCAATCCCCAGGTCCCAGTGAGAGTTCTTCTGGTTTCCTAGGCTCCTTCCCGCCCCCAGAGGAATATGTGCCTTTGGAGGCTTCAGTCTCCGATTGAAAGGCTTCCTCTTGGGATGGTGTTTCTGTGTTACTTTGAAGAAGTTGGCAGCAACTCGTGAGTAGAGAGGCCAATCCGTCACTTCAGTCGCCAGAAACGGGGTGGGGGCGGAGGGAAACATCTGCTGAGCACTTAATTATTCCCTATGTGGAGATCGATTCTCATAGGGTATAATGGGGAAGGTTTCAGGGGCTCTGGGGGGGCTGTTGTTTGAAGTAGAAACACCAAATTTTCAGTATTGTATCTAGTGCCTCTCCCCAAAGTACCCCCCAGGTTTCAAAACGATTAGACCAGGGGGTCCAATTCTATGAGCCCCAAAAGAAGGTGCCCTTATCCTTCATTATTTCTTATGGAAGGAAGACATTTAAAAAGGTGTGCTGTCCCTTTAAATGTGATGGCCAGAACTCCCTTGGAGTTCAATTATGCTTGTCACACCCTTGTTCCTGGCTCCGCCCCATGTCTCCTGGCTCCACCCCCAAAGTCCCCAGATATTTCTTGAATTGGACTTGGCAACCCTACTAGAAACACACTGTTAACTGATTGCACTGAAGAAGGTGTTTTCACACCCAACCATTTAACGTCTATGCATCTAAACTTGGGAAACAAAGCAGCTAAGCAAATAAATTGGGGGGGGGGGGGGGGCAGAATTGTCTTGAATGTAGCCTGGCTGAAACCTTGTCATGAATGGATAAACCTGTACCATGCTGGTCCAGCTTCAGGCGTCATGTTTTATGATGTCCCCCCACAGTTTCAGTCTTTTGCTCCACTTTTCTGAATGTGAAAACAAATACTCCCTCAATGGTCTAGCCCAGAAAGCATATCGCTCTATGGGGAAATGATACAACGAAGGACCAAAATGATGCGAACAAATGTGAATATACGGATGCAACCTTGTTACACAGGCCTCAGTCGCTTTGAAAGCTGGATTCTTACATATCCTAAATGGCTTCATCTTCAAGCATAAATAGCAAGAGGTCTAAAATACATTTTTAATGTAGGTAGATCCAGGTGAGCAGCTGTGTTGGACTGAAGCAATAAAACAAAGTTGGAGTCCAGTGGCACCTTTAAGATCAATGTTTTATTCAGAATGTCAGCTTCCATGTGCAGGCACACGTAGTCAGAAAACGTACACTGTACCAATTTCCCCTCTAAGCTGCAGTTTTGCGAGCAAAATTCTACTTTGTGAGCTACTGGCAGGGGGTGGAATTCTAGCAGGAGCTCCTTTGCATATTAGGCCACACACCCCTGATGTAGCCAATCCTCCTGGAGCTTACAAGGCTCTTTTTTGTAAGCTCTTGGAGGATTGGCTACATGAGGGGTGTGTGGCCTAATATGCAAAGGAGCTCCTCCTAGAATTCCACCCCTGGCTACTGGTATTAAAGTTGTGAACTACTGCATAAATTAGTTTGCTCCGGGGACATTTTTCCTGAGCTAAGACAAAAATGTGTGAGCTGGAGGCTAAAAATCTGTGCGCTAGCTCACGCTAACTCAGCTTAGAGGGAACATTGCACAGTACCCCATTTCATTTTCTGACAAAGTGTGCATGCACAATTAAGTTTACATTCTGAATTAAACTTTGTTGGTCTTAAAGGCGCTACTGAACTCCAACTTTGTTTCATTTTTAATGTTTGTCAAAAAGACTCTGGCACCAAGATGGCAACCGGGTGCTGACAGAACTTTGTTATAGAAGACAGCCAGTGGTATTTTGGCATTGACCAGACTTAGGGGGATGTAACCCCAACCCCAATTTCCAACTATTTCAGTACTATAGAATGAAACACAGTGCAGATCATGCATAGTTCTATTTAAAATTATTAAAAAAAATAGGGTGCATTTTTCTGTTCCTTTCCCTGGACTTTCAAGAAAGCATATAGCAGGAGTGAATTTATTATGAAAGGGGCTTTTTGCCTTCTCATCAATTTATCTGAGAACTGAAGCGCACATGAGGGGGAGATGACTGTGGGTGTGGGCGACTTGCCTCTTCTCAGTTTCTCCTCCTCCTCTTGGGCCTAATTATTAAACTCTCCAGGTTCTACAAAGAGGCATATGGGTTTAATCATTAGGCAATGAGGTTAGAGTATTAGTGAGAGTGGAAAGTGGTACTGTGGTAAATAAATGTTGGTAAGTAAGGCCATTATGCAAGATAAAAATATTTCTCTCCTGCTGGGACTTTCTGGAAATTAGCAGGGAAAGGAAAGATTTATAATGGGGGCAGGGAGTATGCTGTGGATCCTGAGAGTGATTGTGTGTGAAAACGCCAAGAAAACTAACACCAGGTGTTCAAAAACCACGATCTAGGAGGCCTTGAAAGCATTAGGTCACCTGAAAGGTCATGAGAATCTTTTGTAAAACAATGTATTCTCTTTATATATTGCCTTTTTATCTATTTAGCATAGGGTTTATCCAAACAATCAGTTCAAAGTGTGCCTTTACTGTATGTGCAGGCTAATCCAGGAAGCCCTAATTCAAAATATCCAGCTGATTTCTATGGGTAAAGGAGGAAACTGGATTCAGAGCAGGAAACCTTGACCTGGAGAAGGACTGGCCAAGGAAGTGAAACTGATGAATCTTGAGGCAATGTGGCTAGGGTTGCCAAGTCCAATTCAAGAAATATCTGGGGACGTTGGGGGCGGAGCCAGGAACAAGGGTGTGACAAGCATAATTGAACTCTGGCCATCACATTTAAAGGGACAGCACACCTTTTCAAAGGCCTTTCTTCCATAGAAAATAATGAAGGATAGGGGCACCATCTTTTGGGGCTCATAGAATTGGACCCCCTGGTCCAATCGTTTTGAAACTTGGGGGGTATTTTGAGGAGAGGCACTAGATGCTATACTAAAAATTTGGTGCCTCTACCTCAAAACATAGCCCCCCAGAGCCCCCAATACCCGTGGATCCCCATTATTCCCTATGGGAATCGTTCTCCATAGGGAATAATAGAGTGCCCAGTAGACATTTCCCTCCCTGCCCCCACGCTTTCTAAAGCGGGGGGAGGGCCTCCAAACCAGGGAATCCCCTGCCCCCTCCCTCTCTCACACAAATACTTACTGGGTCTTGTTCCTGCAGAACTTTACTTGATCTGAAAACGAAAGCAAAACAAAGGGAGGGGCCGTTCTCCGAAGCCCTTCCTGTTTCCTGCTTCCTGCTCAGCCTTAAAGGCACATCTTTTAAAAAGGGACCTGCAGGAGCTCTAAAACTACATGGTGATTATGGGGGGAGGGGCTTCCCCCGCCGGCCAGCTGGCTGGGGGCGGGGAGAAGCCTGTAAAAACAGAGAATCCCCCGCTGGGACCTGGGGATTGGGAAGCTTACTATGGGGCCCGTTCGCCAGTTGAGTCTGGACAGCCACTTACCATGCTGTACCCCAATAAAGAGCTTGTTATCCCTACCACCTCGATTCTTTGATGATTAGAACCCACAATATTATAGAAACATATTCCAGAAATTTTCTAAATGGTTTGATTTTTTCAATATACTGCTGCTGAAGTATGACTCTTCTTAGAACTACACCCAGGGTGGCCAAATTGCTTAACGTAAGAGCCACACAGAATAAATGTCAGAAGTTTGGGAGCCATAAGACATGAACATCAGGTGTTTGATGGAAGGAAGGAAGGAAGGAAGGAAGGAAGGAAGGAAGGAAGGAAGGAAGGAAGGAAGGAAGGAAGGAAGGAAGGAAGGAAGGAAGGAAGGAAGGAAGGAAGGAAGGAAAACAGATGGGGGAAGGGAGAGGTGGAAAGAAAACAACTTTAACTTGAAATGCATTCTCCAGGCTGCCAGCTAGCTTGGCTTGGAGAAGTGATTTGAAGAGAGAAATGCCTTCTCCAAGCCAGATGATGTGACAGTGGGGGCTTTGAGAGCCACACAATATGTGAAAGAGCCACATGTGAAAGATGTTTTTCTTAAAGATGCCACTGGACTCCAACTTTGTCCAGCGGCACCTTTAAGACCAACAAAGGTTAATGCTTGGTATAAGTTTACATGTGCATGCACACTTCTTCAGGTACACTGAAACAAGACTTCTTCAATCATCACATATAGACAGAGAGAGGGTGTGGGGACTAGTTGACAGGAAGAGTTAATTAGTGCTAAGATGCATAAGTAACTGAGAGATAAGTATAGCTAAGATTGGGTTAGAGCAGTTCGTAAAACCTGTGAATGAACTTGAGATGGTATATTTCAGGGGTGGCCAAACTGTGGCTCAGGAGCCACATGTGGCTCTTTCACACACATTGTGCGCCTCTTGAAGCCCTCACTGCCCCATTGGCTGGCTTGGAGAAGGCATCTGTCTCTTTAAATAACTTATCTAAGCACCCCAGCTGCTTGGAGAATGCATTTAAAGTTCTAGTTGTTTTCTTTCCACTTCTCCCTCCTCCTATTTGCATTCCTTCCTTCCTTCCTTCCTTCCTTCCTTCCTTCCTTCCTTCCTTCCTTCCTTCCTTCCTTCCTTCCTTCCTTCTTGCCTTCCTTCCTCCCTTCTTGCCTTCCTTCCTTCCTTCGTGCCTTCCTTCCTTCGTGCCTTCCTTCCTTCCTGCCTGCTTTCCTGCCTTCCTGCCTGCCTTCCTTTCTTCTTTCCTTCCTTCGTGCCTTCCTTCCTTCTTTCCTTCCTTCCTTCCTGCCTGCTTTCCTTCCTTCCTTCCTTCCTTCCTTCCTTCCTGCCTGCCTGCCTTGCAGTTCAAAAACATCTAATGTTCCTGTCTTGTGGCACTCAAACATCTGACGTTTATTCTATGTGGCTCTTATGTTAAGCAAGTTTGGCCACTCCTGCTATAGATGATGTTACATCTCTGAGTGCAAATCTGGCTTTGTTAATCTGTTTCTTGACTTCATCAGCTGGGTATTTCAGAACTTTTTGGAACAAAAATATCCACCTGAACTCGAGAAATAGATTAACAAAGCCAGAACGGTACCCAAAGAAAACCTATTGCAAAACAGGCCCCAAAGAGACAATAACAGAATACCAAGCAATTTCTTCAAATGCATTAGCAGGAAACCAGCCAGGGAGGCAGTGGGGCCCTTGGATGACCAAGGGGTCAAAGGATTACTGAAGGACGATAGGGAAATGGCTGAGAAGCTTAATGCATTTTTGCCTCCATCTTCACTGTGGAAGATGAGAAGTGTTTGCCCACACCAGAACTGCTGATTTTGGGAGGGGTGTTGAAAGACTTGAGTCAGATTGAGGTGATGAGAGAGGAGGTCCTACAACTGATAGACAATACATCCAAAAGTTCTGAAAGAACTCAATGGTGAACTTGTGGATCTCCTGACAAAAATATGTAACCTTTCATTGAAATCTGCCTCCATTCCTGAGGACTGGAAGGTAGCTAATGTCGCCCCCATTTTAAAAAGGGTTCCAGAGGGGATCCGGGAAATTACAGGCCAGTCACTCTGACTTCAATACTGGGGAAGTTGGTGGAAACCATTATTAAAAACTATAATATAGTGAATTCAATGCAAGGAGGAGATGCAGTTCCAGTGATCATAGCTCTCTTTATTAGTTACAGCATGGTAATGGCTGAACTAGAAGACTGCAGAACTGGACCAATGGGACCAACGATATACAGTTCAAGGTTCCCGCACTAGGGCACCATTGGATCATTCAAACCAGAAAGGGGGCCCGTGATTAGAGCAGGGCAGTAGGGATTTGGATTCTACTACCCATTGTTCCTGAGTCCCCAAGCTCAGTCCTACAAGCTCCAATGAGCCAGGCAGGAACACTAGTAATGCATAACGTTAGTCCACATACACAACATCCCTCCCCCACCCCCACTTCACAAGCCTTAGCATACATAGTCCCGGAGGTAGGCAGGCTTGCAGTGCTCCCGTGTGGACTGCCTGAACCCTGGAATGGGCGGAGGAGCAGTCATCGCTTCAGGTGCAGCGAGTGGAGGGGCCGGTGATGTTGGAGTTTTGGCTGGTGTTTTGGAGTCCTTGGTAGCCACTGGCTGGGCCCTGGGAGTGGGAGCTGGGGCCTCAGATTCAGCTGGCTCAGTCAATAGAGGTGGTGAAACAACCGGCTGGTCATCGTGGCTGTAGCCCTTGACCTCATCTTCTGGGGCCGCACAGGACCTCAGCTGGTTGATGTGCTGCCTAAGGGTGGACCCGCCTTCCGTGGTCACCTCATAGGAGACCGACCCTAAAACCCTGGTGACCCTGGCCAGGATCCAGGCTGGGCTGCTCCCAAAGTTCCTTGCATAAACCAAGTCCCCCATATCAAACCCACGGGGTGCCCAGAGCACCTCTGGCAGCTCTTGTAGGTCCAGGGCTCAGTCTAGGTGCAACCGGTCCAAAAAGGTGGACAACCGCTGGCCCATTTAGAGTTCCCCCCGGCTATGGATGGCAAAGATGCAGGGGATGGCATGCTGGGCCAAGAGAAACTTGGCAAGATGGGCCTCCCAGTCCCATTGGATGACGTAGTGGAGTGATTTCTTAGTCGTCCGCGCCATCCTTTGTGCCTGGCTGTTCACGGCCGGGTGGAAGGGGGCTGACCTGATGCGTCTTATCAGCTTCCGGGCACAAAAGTCTCGGAACTCACCCGATATGGAAGCTGTCCCATTGTCTGAGACAAAGGGTGTCCAGCAGACTGTGTGTAGCAAAAACCCGGCAGAGGGCTCTGATGGCAGCTCGGAAGGAAGTTGATGCCACAGGGACTACTTCCAGCCACTTGGAGTGTGAGTCCACGATGAGGAAGAAATTCTGTCCCTGGAAGAGTCCCGCAAAATCCAGATGCAGGCGGGACCACGGGTTGCGGGTGGACTCCCAGTGTTGTATGGGGGGCACGAGATGGTGCCGTCGGGTCTCCTGGTAGGGTTGGCAACAGGCAATCCAAGTCTCAATTGCATCATTGATCCTGGGCCACCACACATAGCTACGGGTGAGCATCTTCATCTGCACGATCCCCGGATGGGTCTCGTGCAGCGCAGTTAGGACTCGCTGATGCAGGGACTTTTGGGAATCGGCGCCTCACTGTAGGATGCATTCGCGGAGGCCACTCCATTGAATGGTCCTGAATCGGGTGATTTGATGGCCCCCCTTGGCAAATGGCTGGGCAGGAGACAGTGGATCGAGCAGCGGTTCAGTCCTCAGGTCTTCAGCTGTCACGAAGCTCCATCGCTCAGAACACCATCTTGGGCAAGAGGTGACTTCCGACTTACTTTCAAACTTTTCTACTACGACCTGCATCTTTCCAACCTAAACTTCTTGTCTTTATAAGACTGAACCTCCTAACTTATACCTTGCTTATGGGATTTACAATTTAAAGAGGATAAACTTCGTTAAGGGGGAGAAATTGAGACATCTTAGAAAAAGGGGAAGAGGGAGGGGTTTCTCTCTTCCCCGACTCTCTTGGCTTTCAAATGTACCCAGTGCTGGCTTTATATAATCTGAAGAAGCTTCCCCGTATTGCTCTCCTGTGCTCTCTTCAAGAGGTTAAAGAACTATTAGGAAAGCGGTGAGGGAGGAGTTTTTAAGGTACGCCCAGCACTTCCCTCACAAAAGATGGGTATTTGTGCACTTATTGGCTGGCTGTGTTAATCTCTGTCAGTTGCATTGTTTTCTATTGAGCTGTTCTAATGGAAGCACTGACTTTTTTTTCTTGTGGATTACAGTTTTATTCATATCCCTATCCAAGGATTATAAGGATTATAAGATCTGGATTTCAGCTAAAAGCCACAGGTTTTTGGTGCAGCCTATACAAATGTGGATACCTATTGGTTGTTACTCTGGAACTTTGATTTTCTGCAATCTAGTATTTTGGGGATAGATATTATCTCCTTCTGTCACCCATTCTTTCTATGATTGGAGTTGAACTCATTTAAAGGCAGATCCTGTAGGTGAGACTGGTTTCTGTTCTATTCCTCTGAGTAGTCAGTACAAAGGACTCCCCCCCCCCCTTTTTAGGTTCTTTCCCAAATTTTGGGCTACCTGACAAGATCTGCAGGTTTTAATATCGGTTATATTTGTGGCTGGTCTGTTTGGGTTTGCAGCTTATTGGCTTGTATTCTACTGGTGGGTAAATATTGTTGAATCTAGTACTATGTTTGCTTAAAGTGGGTATTTTGATTGTGACAGTACACTGTGTTACATAACAAGCTTGTTTAAGAGTAAGCAATTTTTGCATTGTGGGAATCTTTCTCTCTTAACAAAAAACAAACGAACCATAATAATAATAAGATTCTGTGTGGCTCTTAAAGCTCCTACTGCTTTGCCAATGTTTTTCCTGTGTATATTGAATTGCTGATCTTTGCCATAATAAACAAAAGAGGTATGAACTGTGGAACAGATTTTCTAATGAGAATTCATGCCATTTATTCCCCTCAAACAGCAAAAGTTGTAATAACCACAAATATAATAGATATAACAGATATTAAAACCTACAGATCTTGTTAGGTTGCAGAAGGTCTCAGGTTCAATCCCCGGCATCTCCAAAAAAGGGTCCAGGCAAATAGGTGTGAAAAACCTCAGCTTGAGACCCTGGAGAGCCGCTGCCAGTCTGAGAAGACAAGACTGACTTTGATGGACCAAGGGTCTGATTCAGTATAAGGCAGCTTCATATGTTCTTTTGCAGGCATGAGAGGAGATAGTTTTAAAAAATTAAGTATGTAAAGATGGAAGTCCATGAAAGAAGTAAAGAAGTTTTGGAAACAAAAAGAAATAATGTAATTATGATTAAAATAAGAATTAGGATAAGTGGCACGGGGATCGGGTGAGATCAGGTAAAAAAAAGAAACAAGAGAAAGAGAAAAGAGTTTATTTATTTGTTGTTAATATTCAGTTTGATTGGCAGAAGACAATAAACAAAAAATGAAGTTTATTTATATGAGATGTATAAATATGTTGATATATGCACACTTAATAAAATATTAATTAAAAATTAAAAAATGGAATAAATGGGGTTTTAACAGATACTATTGAGATTCAAAAGGGTACAAGACAAGGCTTTATCTCCGCTACTATTTATTCTAATGTTGGAAACACTGAACAATCGGATTAGAGAAGATTCTAATATCAAAGGACTTTCATTTAGAGGCGAACCTTTTAAGTTAAGAGCATTTGCCGATGATATGGTCTTTATTTTAGAACAACCTGCTAATTCCATTAAATATCTAGCCCTGAATCTTAAGCAATTTGGAGAAGTGGCTGGCATGAAGATCAACTATAGAAAAATAAAATTTCTAACAAAAAATATGACTGCAGAACAAATTAAAAACTTCCAACAAGAATCAGGATTTGCATATGGGAAGAAAGTTAAATATTTGGGCATTCAACTCGCTAACGAAGTAAGTACCTTATATAAAGAGAATTATGAAAAGTTAATTAAAGAAATAAAAAAAGACTTGGAAGCATGGAAAGATTTGAGCATTTCTTTAATTGGAAGAATAGCAACAATTAAAATGAACATACGACCAAGGATATTATTCCTTTTCCAAATCATTCCTATAGTGCTACCAAAGGTGTTTTTTCAAGAGCTAAATAAACGAACTACCAGTTTTATTTGGCAGAATAAAAAACCGAGAATAAAGTTGAAAGCATTACGAGAGACTAAAGAAAGAGCTGGATTTGCCCTTCCAGACTGGCAACTGTACCATAAAGCTTGTGTTCTAACTGGGGTGAGAGATTGGATACTATTAAAAAATAGGAAACTGTTAATATTAGAGGGCCATGATGTTACTAGGGGATGGCATTCATACTTGTAGTACCAGAAAATGGACACTTAAAGAAGTTTTAACACCCATTTAAAAAGAAGGTCCCTTAATCAGGTGTGATCTTGGTTAAAACCAAAAATTTACAATAAAGTTCCGAAGTGAACTTTCTCACCAACTGAAGCCCTTATTCAACCAATATTATTGACGCCAAATATGATACTTACATATGAAGAATTGTTAAAGGCCAATGACGAACTGAAAACACAAGAAGAGTTCATGGCCTACAACGTCACCTTTGATTGGTGGACCAGACTTCAGCTAGAATCAAGATATGCCAGAGATAAAGCAACTGGATTTACTACAGAACAATATGGTTTTGATAAGATTATTCTGGGACCATACCAACAACTAATTTAAAAAAAATTATTCAATGCTCCTTCAAAATGAAGCTACAAGATGAGGAAGTGAAAGACACTATGATAAAATGGGCTTAGAATCTGGGCTACAATATTGAAATAGAGGTTTGGGAAACATTTGGAAGTCACACATAAAACTTACTAGAGCCATGACCCTTAAAGGAAATATTTATAAAATGTTTTATAGATGGCATGTGACACCTGATAAATTGTCTAAAATGTGCACTATTGTTTCTAATAAGTTTTGGAAATGTATTTCTCATGTGGGCAAGTTTTTTCATGTGTCGTGAACTTGCGAGGCCATGAAAAAAGATTGGATTATGGTACATTAAATGTTACAAAAGATACTGAAAACTCATGTCCATTTTAAACTGGAATTGTTTTTATTGAACATACTACCGATGGACCTTTCAAGGCAGAATAAACATTTGATGATACACATTATTACTGCTGCAAGACTTCTGATAGCACAAAATTGAAAACACCATGAAGCTCCCAAGAAGCAGAACCTAATCGATAAAATACTAGAGATAGCTGAGACAGATGTTCTTGCACTTCATCTTAAGCAAAAAGTAACACGAGATGAAGAAAATCCTTGGAAACTTTTTTGTGAATGGCTTAATGCATAAACATGAATTTTGTATATGAACTATGGCACTTTCTTGCAAGTTATTTTTAATTAATTAATTAATTAATTTCTGTAGATTTATAGGCCGTCCTTTCCCATACTGGGCTCAGGGCGGCTTCCAACATAATAAAACAATCAAAACAAATTAAGAACAATTAAAACAGTTCACAATTAAGACAATTAAGCCACAGCTCACATTAATTAAGTTAAGGTGGCATGGATGGTGTAAACAGATCAATTAGGCATACTTGTCTCAACCTAGATGTTCAAAAATCTTAGCTATATCAGTTTTAAACTATCAGTGCAATCAGTGCAGTGGGAGGGCGGTTTAAATGATAAGGACGTCCGTCTGCCTCAGCCTCAATTCTGTTCCTCAGTTCCTCAATTCTGATATAAAATTTATACTAGCAAATTATTAGTTATAATCTATAGGTTTTAAATTTTTATAGACCAAGAGTACCTTTTGTAATCTAATGATGCAGAGTATGTGTTGTCAAATTCATTTTACTGTATTTCCTTTTTCGCTTTCCTATTCTGTATCCCCTTACCCTGTCCCTTTTTAAATTTCAATAAAATATATAAAACCAGGACTTGCTGATGCAGGGCCGGGGGCAGCACCACCCTACTCCCCCACAGAAGTTATCCCTTGTGGACAGAAAGTTTGTCCCGGTGGGACGCGTAAGCTGTAAAATCTGGGCCCACCCAAGTGGTGGGCCATCCCCTCCACACCCAGTCCAAAACATGGCAGAGGATCCAGTCCTTGGATGACAGGCATGCAATATCCTTAGCGTGAACTGGCCGGTCTGGGAGGGATTCGAAGAGGAGGATCTGGCACGCTGGGGCAGGATCAGGGTCCTCCAATGGTGGCAGCAGGCGGCTCAGGGTGTCTGCATGACCCATCGCTTTCCCTGGCCGGTACTGGAGAACATACTGGTACCCGGCCAGAAAGATGGACCACTGCAGGACTCGGGGCACGAGCATCTGGGGCATCTGGTGGTCTGGGGTGAATAGCCTGAACAAGGGTTTATGGTCTGTCAGGATGGTGAAGGGCCGGCCATAGAGGTAGTTGTGAAACTTTTTTACCCCTGTCACTATGGCCAGACCCTCTTTGTCAATTTGCACATAGTTGTGTTTCAGTTTTTGCAGAGTCCCTGAGTAGTAAGCCACCGGGACCTCACGGCCGTCTGGCAGCAGATGGGCCAAGACAGCACCCACCCCATAGGGAGAGGCGTTGCAGAAAAAACAACAGGCAGCCGCTCGTCGAAGTGTGCCAGCAAGCTATTTGAAGTTAGAAGGTGCTTTACTGCCTGGAAGGCGGCAGCTTGCTGGTGGCCCCAAACCCAGGGAGCCCTCTTGTCTAGCAGCTGGTGGAGGGGCTTGGCCATGGCCGCGTTGTGGGGGAGGAAGGCATGGTAGAAATTCAAGAGGCTGAGAAATGCTTGTAGCTCTGCCTTGTTGGTTGGGGGCGGTGTGTTGCAGATGGCCTGGATCTTGTCTTGCGCTGGGTGGATTCTGCTGGCATCCACCGTATAGCCCAGAAAGTCAATTTTCAGGAACCCCAGGAGGCACTTTCCCCTTTACCTTCAGCCCGGCTGAGTCGAAGCGCTGGGGCGCTGGAGCACAGAGCGCTGGAGCACAGAGGCGGAAGGCGAACTCCTCCTCTGTGGCTGTGGTGATCAGCACATTGTCGAAGAATGGCTGGACCCCGGGGATGCCTTTTAAAGGAGAGTCCATTAAGTTCTGAAAGATCCCCAGGGCCACGCTGACCCTGAACTAGAGATGCTTGACTCAGAAAGCACCCCTGTGCGTCATGATTGTTTGGGCCTCGGTTGTGGTAGCGTCCCCTGGAAGCTGCTGGTATGCCTGGGCCAGGTCCAATTTTCTGAAAATCTTGGCCCCCGCTAGTGAAGCAAGCACATGTCTGACCACTGGGACTGAGTAGGCATGGTCCTGCAGGGCCCTATTTATTGTGCATTTGTAGTCCGCACAGATGCGGATGCTGCTGTTCAGCTTCACCGGGGTAATCATGGGGGTTTCCCACTGTGCATTGGAGACCGGCTCTAAGACCCTTTGTGCCATGAGGTGATCCAGTTCCTCCTCAATTTTAGGTTTAAGTGTGAAGAGAACATGCTGGGCCTTCGGTCTTATGGGCTGCACGATGGGGTTCAGCTGCAGGGACACTGGAGGGCTGGTGTAAGTCCCCAGGGTTCTGTCGGATACAGCTGGGAATTCCCTGCAAATGCGCTGAAAATCCATGCCTTCAGGGACCTGATGGATGCCGGTTACCCGGATCCCTAAGGGATTGAACCAAGACTGTCCCAAGAAGCTACAGAGGGCCCCAATGACGACTAGCAATGGTAGGGCTCCCTCATACTGTCCATATTTTACCCGGAAGAACCCAACCCCTTGCACAGCAACCTTCTGTTTCAGGAAGTCCCAAATGATTACCAAGGAGGGGTATAGATGGGGTCTCCCCCAAGGGCACAGTTGTTTAAGGGTCTGGGTCGAGATTACCATTAAGGTGGCTCTCGAGTCTATTTCCATCCTACATGGAGCACCCTCTATGTACACAGTAGTCTTTAATTTGTCCGGTGAGGGCATTGATAACTGGCATACCTGGCTGGTAGAGGCGGTGAGGGCGTGCAGCTCCTTGATGATGGCAGCCTTGTGGCATCGACCATGTCGCTGGGTCGCTCCCCCTATGTAGTTCGGCTAGACTTGGATCTGCACACTCGTGCCAGATGGCCCATCTTTCCGCACAGATGCCAGACTGCATCCCTGAATTTGCAGGAGCGGTGCTCATGGGGCTCCCCACAGCTAGCACACTCCTGGGCAGGTGCAGTTACATCGCATGAGGTGGCGGGCGTTTCTGGGCCGAATGGTGAAGCTTGAGAGCATCATCACCGCCTGAGCCTTCCGAAGCAGAAGATGTGGTGGCCTGATATGCGGTGGCCGCAGGTCAATCCTTTTGGGATTTCTTGCAGGTCGTTGCCTCCTTGACTGCCTTCTGGAGATCGTTGTCAACCTGGCCCATGAGCTTCTGCTGCAGCATTTTGTCCCTCAGACCGAAGATGAAACGATCCCGTAAAGCCTCTTCCAGGCGAGGAAAGTCACATCATATGGCTAGCTTGTGCAGGGCAGTGACATAGTCCCCTGCTGGCTCGCTGGTTCCGCTCCAAAAAATCAAAACAGCAGGCCAGGATAGTGGGTTGCGGCACAAAGTGTGCACCGAGCACAGTGATGAGCTGGTCAAAGGTTGCATTCTTGAGCGTGGTGGGTGCGATGAGGCCCTGGGCCAGCTGCGGGATGGTGATTCCACAGGAGCTGAGCAGCAGCGCCTACTTGACCCCTCCGATTTTGTGGAATTCAACGTAACACCGCAGTCATTCCAACCATGTCTCCCATAGCTCTGGGCAGGCCATGTCAAACTCGGGCAGTGTTCCTGGTGCAGCAGCCACGTCAACGGCAATGCGCAGAACTGGATGTGGAGGCAGCAATTCGTGATGTGGTGCCAGTTGCCGGGGCTCGCTCACCAGGATATCATCCTCATCGCCACTATAATATAATGGGCTCAATGCAAGGAGGAGATGTGGTTGCAGTGATCATAGCTCTCTTTATTAGTTACAGCATGGTTGAAGTAGGTTGCAGAACTGGCCCCATTGGCCCAACTATATACAGTTCAAGGTTCCCGCACTAGGACACCATTGGATCATTCAAACCAGCAGGGGGCCCGTGATTGGAGCAGGGCAGCAGGGGTTTGGATCTTGCTACCCATTGGTTCCTGAGTCCCCAAGCTCAGTCCTACAGGCTCCAATGAGCCAGGTAGGAACACTAGTAATACATAGCATTAGTCCACATACACAACAAAAAGAAAAGTTATTGAGGAAGACTCAGCAAAGGGTTCTGTAAGGGAAGATCTTGTCTCACTAACCTGCTATAGTTCTTTGAGGGGATGGACAAAGGGGACCCAATAGATGTCGTTTACCTTGACTTCCAGAAAGCTTTTGATAAAGTTCCTCCTCAAAGGTTCCTTAGTAAGCTCAAGAGTCACGGGGTAAAAGGGCAAGTCCTCTTGTGGATCAAAAATTGGCTAATTAATAGAAAACAGAGAGTGAGCATAAATGAGAAATTGTCTCATTGAGGGTGGTAAGCAGTGGGGTGCTGCAGGGCTCAGTACTGGGTCCCATGCTTTTTAACTTGTTCATTAATGATTTGGAGTTGGGAGTAAGCAGCAAAGTGCCTAAGTGTGTGGATGACACTAAATTGTTCAGGGTGGTGAGAACCAGAGAGGATTGTGAGGCACTCCAAAGGGATCTGTCAAGGCTGGGCAAGTGGGCGTCAACGTGGCAAATGAGGTTCAACACGGCCAAGTGCAAAGTAATGCACATTGGGGCCCAAAATCCTAACTATAAATACAAGTTGATAGGGTGTGAACTGATGGAGACTGACCAAGAGAGAGATCTTGGGTCGCTGTAGATAATTCACTGAAAATGTTGAGCCCATGTGCGACTGCAATAAAAAAGGCCAACACTATATTGGGAATTATTAGGAAGAGAATTGAAAACAAATCAGCCAGTATCATAATGCCCCTGTATAAATTGATGGTGCAGCCTCATTTGGAATACTGTATACAATTCCGGTCACCGCACCTCAAAAAAGATATAGCATTGGAAAAAATCCAGAAAAGGGCAGCTAGAGTGATTAAATAGTTGGAACGCTTTCCCTATGAAGAAAGATTAAAACACTTGGGGCTCTTTAGCTTGGAGAAACATCAACCGAGGGGTGACATGATAGAGGTTTACAAGATGATGCATGGGATAGAGAAGGTAGAGAAAGAAGTCCTTTTCTCCCTTTCTCACAATACGAGAACTTGTGGACATTCAATGAAATTGCTGAGCAGTCAGGTTAGAACTGATAAAAGGAAGTACTTCTCCACCCAAAGGGTGATTAACACGTGGAATTCACTGCCCAGGAGGTGGTGGTGGCTGCAAGCACAGATAGCTTCAAGTGGGGATTGGATAAACATATGGAGCAGAGATCCATCATTGGCTATTAGCCACAGCCAGGGCCAGCTCGCCCACTAAACAAACTAGGCGGTTGTCTAGGGCGCCGGGAGGTGGGGGGTATCGAATTGGGCTCCCCCCCCCTCCCGGTGCCCATGGCAAATGCCAAGTTTGCCTGCCTGCCTGTCTGCCTCCTTCTTGTCACCGCCCTCCCTCCCTTTGCAGCACTGCAAGCCAGCACCGTGCTCCATCGTGCTACCCCCCCCCCCCCGGCGCTGCCAGGGCTGCTCCTTACTGACTTCAATGCAGCTGGCGCGGCTTCTAATCCTTTGAAGAGCCTGCAAGAGGAGACTTCGCTTCCCCTCACTTCTGTTTCCGTGCCAGCCACATCGAAGCCAGTAAGGAGCAGCCGCGGCGTGGGGGGTGACGGACCGTGGTGCTGCCTTGCAGTGCTACAAAGGAAAGGAGGGCGGTGGTGGTGGCCAGCCTCGGCAGGGGGGACCAGCCTTGTCAGAGGGGCAATGCAGCGACGGGAGACAAAGGGAAGGAGGGCAGGGAGCCTGCCTGGGGCGCCATGCACCCACGAGCTGGCGCTGGCCACAGCGTATTGTTGGAACTCTTTTTCTGGGGCAGTGATGCTCTGTATTCTTGGTGCTTGGGGAGGCACAATGGGAGGGCTTCTAGTGTCCTGGTCCCACCGATGGACCTCCTGATGGTACCTGTTTTTTTTTGGCCACTGTGCAACACAGAGTGTTGGAGTGGATGGGCCATTGGCGTGATCCAACATGGCTTCACTTATGTTCTTATGTACCACTAGTGGTCACATACAGCTCTCAACTCAAGACAGTTCAGTGTGTCATCAGCAATTACAGTCCCTATTGGCTAATGACAGTTCTCTTTCACAAGTACTGGTGGTCAAACCTTTTCTTGGGCACAGGTAGCCCTCCAGTCTCAAACAACGCCTCACCCACAACAATACAACATAGCATGGAAACACGGACACTGGTCGCAGAGCTTGCAAGAAGCCCAGATGTCAGATGCCACACACACCAGACAACACGGTCACTGGACCTAACAGCATCAACCATACCATCTCAGGCACATTCACTTGCTCACTTGGTAACATTGGATATGCCATTAAATGCCAACAATGACTTTCAGTTTTCTACATTATAGGACAAATGGGTCAAACTCTACACCAAAGGATAAATGGACACAAGTCTGACATCAAGAACCACAGAACTGAGAAACCTGCAGGAGAAAATTTAAACCTCCCAGTGCACTCAATGGGGGACCTCAAAGTAGCTGTTTTATTTAATTGGTTGTGGTACAATTTAGGCTGGAATGGGAGTTTGCTGGAATGGGACACTGCTGAATTACAAGTTATTACGACACACAGGTTATGAACATATGAACATATGAAGCTGCCTTATACTGAATCAGACCCTCGGTCCATCAAAGTCAGTATTGTCTACTCAGACTGGCAGCAGCTCTCCAGGGTCTCAAGCTGAGGTTTTTCAGACCTATTTGCCTGGACCCTTTTTTGGAGCTGCCGGGGATTGAACCTGGGACCTTCTGCTTCCCAAGCAGATGCTCTACCACTGAGCCACCGTCCGTCCCTAAAGTCAGTATTGTCTTCTCAGACTGGCAGCGGCTCTCCAGGGTCTCAAGCTGAGGTTTTCCACACCTCTTTGCCTGGACCCCTTTTTTGGAGATGTCAGGGATTGAACCTGGGACCTTGTGCTTCCCAAGCAGATGCTCTGCCACTGAGCCACCATCCCTCCCTAAAGTCAGTATTGTCTTCTCAGACTGGCAGTAGCTCTCCAGGGTCTCAAGCTGAGGTTTTTCCACACCTCTTTGCCTGGACCCTTTTTAGTTGGAGATGCCGGGGATTGAACCTGGGACCTTCCGCTTCCCAAGCAGATGCTCTACCACTGAGCCACTGTCCCTCCCCTATAATGGAAACCCCTGGGCTTAATAGAGATATGGAGTTCTACACATGCTAAGTCACTCCGTTTTCATTTATACCCAGAATTAAAGGTGCCACTGGATTCAAGCTATGTTCTGCTGCTTCAGATTAACAAGGCTTCCCACCTGAATTCTTCTTCAGGTAGAGTTTGTATGTGAGGTCACCTAGTTATTGATGCAGGAAAGTTTGTGGCATTCCTTAGAGTGTTTGAATGAGTATGGTCTCTTTTTCAGCTGCTCTGATGTGGTCTTAATTCACCACCACTGTGTAATTCACCACCACTACCCTTGTAGTGGTGTGTAATTCACCACCACTACCCTTGAAATCCAGGGCTTTTTGTGAGCAGGAACTCACAGGAATGCAGTTCTGGGAGCACATATAGCCGGGGCTGCGTGAACTGCACTGGCTGCCAGTTATATGCCGGATTCACTACAAAGTGCAGGTCATTACCTTTAAAGCCCTATATAGTCGAGGACCTGCCTACCTTAGGGACCATCTCTCCCCGTACGAACCCCCAGAGATCACTGAGGTCAGCAGGGAAGAACCTGCTGACTATTCCCGGGCCAAAAGATGTAAAACTCCAGAGCATCCTTACTCGGGTTTTCTCTGTTATGGCTCCACAGCTGTGGAATCAGCTTCCAGAAGAAATGCGGGCCCTGCGGGACTTTGAACAGTTCCGCAGGGCCTGCAAGACCGTTCTCTTTCGAATGGCTTTCATTGACTAAAACCGCTAAGTAAACTCACCATCTGTATAATAGCACTAACATATTAATGTTAATTTTATTGTTTTTAGAATTTTAATAGTTTTTAATTAATTGTAGGTTTATGCTGTTAGTTATAACACAATGTATGTATTGAATTCCTGTTGTTAGCCGCCCTGAGCCTGCCTCGGCGGGGGAGGGCGGGATATAAATAAAATGTGATGATGATGATGGCTGGCTTGGTGTCAGGGGGTGTGGCCTAATCTACAAATGAGTCCCTGCTGGGCTTTTTCTACAAGAACAAAAAAGCCCTGCCAAAATCTCTGCATCGTTGAACTGCTTCAGGTCAGGGTAGTATTCAAGCAGGGCTAGCTGTGATAAACTTGAGAAACCTTTGTGTCTCAATCTATCCTATGTAGGGTTGCCAATCCCCAGGTGGGGGCAGGGGATCCCCCGGTTTGGAGACCCTCCCCCCGCTTCAGGGTCATCAGAAAGCGGGGGGAGGGGAGGGAAATGTCTGCTGGGAACTCATGATTCCCTAAGGAGGCTTGTTCCCATAGAGAATAATGGAGAATTGATCTGTGGGTATCTGGAGCTCTGGGGGCCCTGTTTTTTGAGGTAGATGCACCAGATTTTCCATATAGCATCCAGTGGCTCTTCCCAATATACTCTCTAAGTTTCAAAAAGATTGGACCAGGGCGTCCAATTCTATGAGCCCCCAAAGAAGGTGCCCCTATCTTTCATTATTTCCTATGGAAGGAAGGCATTTAAAAGGTGTGCGGTCCCTTTAAATGTGGTGGCTAGAACTCCCTTTGGAATTCAATTATGCTTGTCACACCCTTGCTCCTGGCTCCACCCCAATGTCTCCTGGCTCCACCCCCAAAGTCTCCTGGCTCCACCCCCAAAGTCCCCAGATATTTAATGAATTGGACTTGGCAACCCTAATCCTATGCATTTTTGTGGGCTAACTGGAGCTTTATAATGTTCTGTCCTTGGCTTTGGATCAACGAATGTTTCACGAGTAAGAGCATTATCACCTTTCTACTCCTCTTCCAGTTCTTTTCCAGGAGGGACCTAAATTGTACCACAACCAAATAAGATATGTTCTACTTGTTAGGCTACATAGTACTCTTTTCATTTGTGGACCAATAGGCCATTTTTTCAGTTTTGATCTCAGCATGATATTTCTCTTTATTTTTGGTTTTTGACCCCCAACCAGTATTGCCATTTGGAAAGGAAAGCAGGCAGAGGTCAAGAGAGGAAACTTTGAACAGTCTGTAAAGCCTGATCAATAGGGGTTTTTTTTTTTTTGGGGGGGGGGGGTGTTCAGGGCTAAATGGATCAGCTGAATATCCCTGGGCCAAGGGAGGCCAGATTGAAGACCACCCGGGATCGGGCCTTCTCCATTGCGGCCCCACTGCTGTGGAATCAACTCCCGGAGGAGGTACGGGCCCTGCGATGTTTAGACCAATTCCGCAGGGCCTGTAAGACCTACCTCTTCAAAATAGCCTTCACCCATACCGAGCTACGATAGTGTCACTGTATATGTTTTTCCCACTGAATTTATTTTAGCACCTTAATGTTAATTTTAATGTAATTTGTAAATTGATTTATGATGATTTTATTGCTATGTATGATTTTATTGTATTGCATTTATACGTTGTGAGCCGCCCTGAGCCTGCTTGTGCGGGGAGGGCAGGATATAAATAAAAAGTATTATTATTATTATTATTATAAATTGGAACTATCTTTAAAAATAGGGAGTTACAGTTCAGCATTCAGCCTAATTTTCAGTAAAGCAATCTAAATTTCTTTTTTTCTCTCTCAAAATTTGCATTGATATTCCTTGTTTTAGCAACTTGGATGTTTAGAACTTCTGGTCATTAGATAAAATAGGAGTTCTGGATTCTGATCCTACCTATCCCAGCCAGGTCACTATTTGCTCATGTTCGGATTTATAGGGACACCGAGACTGCGCAGGGGTGAGTAATCTCTTAAAATGATCCACTCCCCAAGTCAGATGGATCTAAATGGTCTCTTGACAGCTTTAGGGGATTTTCCTGTTTATATGGTTGGTGTTCCTATGAATGCTTTGGTTTACTTTTGGAGCGAAGAATCGTCTCTGCAAATGGACATGGTTGCTCCTAGGCCCCCTCTCTCAGATGCTGGAGCCCAGGTAGCGTAAGCAAAATTGCTGGGGTCTACTCTTTTGATGGGGGAATTAGCAAAAAGTAGACCAGAAGTAGAGCTTAGGAGGGATCTTTTACCAATTTATGGAGGCGCAGTTTCACAAAGAAGACTCCAAAATAAATATATTCTAAAATGTTGACTAGAAAATATGTATTCAAGCAATCAAACGCTCATAAACAAGAGACTAGGAAGTAAAGGGTGAGGAATAGAGATTCTTAGGAATCATTGCAGAGGGTGATACTACCTTTTCCAGGGATGGTCCATGGATCTAAGAAGCAGAAGGCATGAATGTGGAAAGTGGCCCAAACAGAGTTTGGGGGTACAAGTCTGTGGTGGGGTGAGACGAGACACACTGAACTGGCCGTGAGATGGCCTTGATATAACCAGATTTGTGCCCTCAGGTAGTAATGCCAGGTGACGTGACATGTATGTCAGATGACCTGTGACACTTCATGATACCTCTTACGCATCACTATTGACATCACCAAAGGGGCAGGCTCCCCAGGAGTTTGGCAAGATTACTGAGCCATGATGAGTTTATCTAAGGTAAACTATCTTAAACAAAGGAAAGAACCGGTCAACTGAATTTAAAGCCACATTGTAATCTACTGTAATACCACAGCTAACACAATGGGGATGGTCTGCATGACAGGATTATGTCCTCAGCAAGGATCTTTCTCTTAGGCTTCTTCTTTGTCTCCAGCAATCTTCTAAATGGACGACAGAAATAGTCTTTGTTGCATGGATGGGCATAACAGCAAGCTCTATTGTTTTGCGGCCGGCTACTTCCATTTGCATCTGCATTGGCACACCCGGAGGATTTGACGCTCCTGCTTTGCTGGATTCAGGTCTTCTGCTGCATAAGCAGATGGCAGCCCTGGCCACTTCCCTCTAAGCGGTGTTCTTGAGCAGCTGCTCATTAACACAGGAAGCCCCACTCAGCAGCAGTCTGGAGCCCTAGAGGGTCTTGCCCTGCCCAGTGCCTATTTGAAGATTACAGCACAGTTATATTCTGCTCAAGATGTGAACTGCTTTGCTCAGTCGGGGAAAAACAGAGGGAATATTGACCAAGAATCCCTTTTGCCAGCTTCAGCTGGTTAGCCAGCTATGGCCATTCCTGGGAAGAAAAGGTCTGGCCACTGGGGTGTGTATTCTGATGAAATTTAAATTATATAACTGCAACATGTTCTACACGGCTGCCTGGAAAAGTATTTGGAAACCATCAATAGTGCTGCTCTTGTCTTTTCAACCAAATACATTTCAGAAAAGTCGCAAATAAATTAGTCTTGTACTCTGGTGTTGTTGTTTTTTTAAATGTGGGAAATTGCAATAAACTTTCAGCCACACATTCTTTGAATACCTCCACAGAAAATGCATTGTTAGGAGTTATCAAAGTTTGGTTCTAAGGCTTTCAATACAACAAAGCTAATAATGCATACTGTGCGTTGCCCCAGGAGGGGACATATCGCCTGAATAATTAGAATTCCTTTAAAATCCACCATATGCCAATGCCCTGTTGTAAATTCTCTTCAGTTGACTACAGGCAAGACGAATACCATCTTGGCTTGTAAACCTTCCCCCTCCCATGCTGACTTGTGAACATTTTATCTTTTTTGGATCAGAAATATGCTTATTGTGTGTTTAGGAATGTTCCCTGCAACATTCCCAAGATTACAACTTGTAGGAGGAGGCAAGAAACTTTTGTAGCCTTCTGAATTGCATTTATGGGGGAAAATGCATTTATGGGGGGAAATGCATTTATGGGGAAAGGATTACTGACAATTGGGTAACTCATTTCTGAACAAGTCTGGAGCGATTATAATGGTTTAAAATTGTCAGCCAAGTCAAAACAAGATCCAGACTAGGACGCAGATTTCCAGTCCCTCAAAACTGTGGTCCCCAACCTTTTTTGCCCCAGGGCCAGCCTGCCGACCGTGGCCCCAGGACCAGCAGAGTGGGGGCACCCAATTCAGCCTCCCCCGGCCCCCCACAGCACCTCCTCCTCCCATTTTCCTCCCCCGTTTCCTCCTCCCTCCTTCGCCCCCCACGCAGCCTCACCGCCTCCTCCACCTCCTCCCTTTTCTTCCTCCCTCCTTCCCCCTCACGCAGCCTCACCGCCTCTTAAAGGTGCAACTTCACTCCTACTTTGTTCTACTGTTTCAAGCCAACATGGCTGCCCACTTGGATCTATCGTCCTCCCCCCATTTTCTCCTTCCTCCTTTGCCCCCTCCTGCACAGCCTTGCTGCTTCCCCCTCCCCCTGTTTTCACTATTTTAAGGTCAGGGAAGGGGCCTCCCAGGCTGACCCTCCCCCCAGGAAGGAGGCAAGGGCAGTGCCCCTTGCCACCGCTGCAGTGGTTTTCCCAGCCGATCAGCTGATCGTGGGGGGGGGGAGGTTGGCTTGGGAGGCGCTTCACCGCCCCTTCCCCGGCCTTAAAATGGTGAAATTGGGGAGGGGAGGCGCAGTGCAGGGGGGAGGCTGTGGGGGAACGGGGTGGTGAGGCTGTGCGGCCCATTGCAAAGAAATGGGGACCCCTGCCTCAGAAAATCCCAGCCTCATAATCAGGGATAATGTTGTAGGTGCTGGAGTTCATTAGCACAACTCATCTGCGTACGCCACGCAGCTCTGACGTCACCGGGAGGTGTACTCGATTATATCAGCTCAGCGTCCACCCAATCATATCAGTTCAGCTTCTTGAATGATAACTGTCGTAATAAAACCTTACTCCCATCCCACTTTCAAAATTACTTTCCCCTATGTGGCCACAGTGGCATGAGGAAGATTTCCATCTGTAGTCTGCTTTATATGTTTTGGTTGTTTTCCCATTTTTTTTTTGTGGGGGAAAATATTAGAAACGTAGAGTTCAGCAAAGCTCTCGCAGGGGGTTTGAACAATGAAGCCCAGAAGCAATGGGGGGGGGGGGACAAGAAAGAAAGAGCACAAAGAAATTTAGAGGTTTTGGAGCGCTGCTCCTGTGAGCTCCTGCCCAAATTGAGACCTGCTCATAATGACATAAATTACTTAAAGTGGGAATGGGTGGAGGAACAATGTTTTTGGAATTCCCACCCCCCACCCCCCCAAAATAGGATAACTATAGTTTCATTACCATTCTAGAAATGGTTATGCCTTTAGGGTCATCAGGAGAGGTCACTCACTTGCTGTGCTACAAGTTTTAAAAGGAGCTAGGAGTACTGGCTGATTGGTTTTGGTTTATCCTAGATGTTCTTGGGGGCGGGGAATAGCCATATATAAGAGTAATTGATCTCTTAAACAATAAGCGTTTAAGGTGCCCTTGCCTTCTGAGGCTAGGTGTGAGGCAGCTCAAGACAGGGCCTTTTCAGTTGTGGTTCCAAAACTGTAGAACTTCCTCCCCCAGGGATATTAATCTCTCCCCATTTATCATTGTCTTCTGCCAGCAGGTGAAGACATTTTAATTTTGCTGCAGCCTGGAATCCCGGGAAGCATTTGAGAGGCGCGGACAGGTGTGCTGGTGAAAATCAGAAGAGACATCATGATACAGGGGAGGGGGGAAACACTCCAATCATAGATTTTAACCATAGTTTCTGACAATTCCTGGAGTGAAATTGGACAGAAACACAATATCTCCTTCTGGATTTTCTTCCTCGTTCAAATTGTTTAAAAAGGACTGTGGCAGAGCTTCTTATCTGTCCAAAGTTACTTTCTTCAGTCTTAGAATGGCTTTAACATCTGTGTGATTTCAAACTATGCCTTTTGCCGCTTTAGAAGATCATTATAGAAAAACGCTATTCATTTGTGGAGCCTTGATCCCAGAAGATCTTCCGCTTCATATTTTGTTTTGCCCTTTGTATAAAGAGCCCAGAAATAAATTTGTTTCTGACATTCTAAACCGTATACAGTATACAACGCCATGCCCTCTGCCATTCTTTATGGCAGATTTCACAAGACAGCCTACTCAGTCAGATACTGTCTCTGTAAGCAAAAATGTGTGGAGTCAGTGACTCAGATTCTTCTTTATTGTAATTTGTATACAGATCTTCGTCACAAGTATTTAAATCCTCTTTTCGTTAGCATGGTTGATTGTTCTGATGCACTTGTCTATAGTCTTTTGAACGATACTTCATCTAGTGTCACTGAGAAAGTGGCTAAGTTTCTTTATTCTGTTTTAAAGGCACGTCAGAGGATCTCATAGAAATAGCTTATGTTTATGCTTTTCCTGATGTATATGTATGCAATCGTTCCATTTTATCTTTTTTTTAAAAACCAATTTGCTCTGATATATACATCTATATCTTTTATGCCAATAAAGGCTAACTTGACTTGACTTGACTTGAGTATACATTCTTCTCCTGTGGAGGAAAAATTAGTCTTCATTCTTTCTGATTCAGATCAGTACATCCCTTACAGAGTGGCACAATTTACCGTGGCAGCCAAGAAAATATGGGCCACATGTGTGTCTAAAGGCTGAACTACTTTAACTGTATATTGTGAAGGTGTTTACATGTTTTTAATTGTGCTTTAAAGAGTTTTAACATTATTATGTTCTTGCTCGTTATGTTCCTAGAGCATCCCCCATACATCAAGACTTCATTTTTGGTTGTCACTGAATTTGCTGACATTTTTCTCTCACCGGCCTTTCAGGAACCAGTGGGCAACATCGAGCTTTGCTAGGAGGTCTCCTGACATAGCAGGAGACTTGACAAGCCAAGTTTCTTCGATGATCTTTCCTGCTCCCTCTCATGTTTCAACGGATGTTTCTGTGTTTTTGTATATATATATATATATACCGTATATTAATTCTGGTTTTAATTGCTTTCATAATGCTGCGTTTGGTGGCCCTGTCTGGGCAGAAGGGCAGGATATATATTTCGTAAATTAATTAAAATAATTTCTGTGAAACAGACTATGTCTTGAGATCTTCTTGCAGAAAACTCTTCATAAATGATCAGCCTAAGAAAGCTTGAACCCAACCAGGTAGGCTGACATACCACTCACCCATTATAAAGGGCTTGTTCTTCAGGGGCAATTCAGATTACTCACAACCATAGGAATAAACAGATTTCACCTACTGTGTAAGCCGCAAGATAGAAGAGGCCAGGCCTCAGATTCGGTGGGAGCTCACAGGAGAGCAACTCCTGAACCTTTCTGAGTGTTCCTCCTCCTCCTCCTGAGAGTTCCACCTCCTTGTCCATTGAATAGTAGGTGCAGCTGCATAACAATCCCTGGATGATCACCACCACCTATTTTTCTACAGAACAACCCCTGGAAGAGGCTATGAGACAGCAGAAGATGAAACTCCACCAGCACAACTACTGCCCAGCTGCAAAACCGCTCTGCAGTGGTACTTGAGTGGGCTGTTGAATGGCTGATCCGAGGTTCAGTGAACTTGGCTGACAATAAGGGTAATTCTGTCTGCTGAACATGTTTTCTGTAAAGTTCTTAGTATCCCTAGATCTATCTATGTACCACTACTATTTCTAAAGAAAAACACAATCCCTGTTAGTGTTTAAGAAGAAGAAGATGATATTGGATTTATATCCCGCCCTCCACTCCGAAGAGTCTCAGAGCGGCTCACAATCTCCTTTCCCTTCCCCCCACCCACAACAGACACCCTGTGAGATAGATGAAGATATTGGATTTATATCCCGCCCTTCACTCCGAAGAGTCTCAGAGCGGCTCACAATCTCCTAACCCCCCCCCACAACAGACACCCTGTGAGGTAGATGAAAATATTGGATTTATATCCCGCCCTCCACTCCAAAGAGTCTCAGAGCGGCTCACAATCTCCTTTACCTTCCTCCCCCACAACAGACACCCTGTGAGGTAGATGAAGATATTCGATTTATATCCCGCCCTGCACTCCAAGGAGTCTCAGATTAGCTCACAGTCTCCTTTACCTTCCTCCCCCACAACAGACACCCTGTGAGGTAGATGAAGATATTGGATTTATATCCCGCCCTCCACTCTGAAGAGTCTCAGAGCGGCTCACAATCTCCTTTCCCTTCCTCCCGCACAACAGACACCCTGTGAGGTGGGTGGGGCTGAGAGGGCTCTCAGCAGCTGCCCTTTCAAGGACAACCTCTGCCAGAGCTGTGGCTGACCCAAGGCCATTCCAGCAAGTGCAAGTGGAGGAGTGGGGAATCTTAAAACATTAGCACTCAATGGTCTTAAAGTTGCTTTCTTTGTATTTCTCCCATGGGATCCAGGGAACTGGGCAAAGGAAGCTCTGGCTCTTTCCTTCCTTCCCCAGGGGACCAGGAAGGGGAAGAGCCTCAGCCAATAGAAGGAAGAGAGGCTGGGCTTAATAGCTCTGCTGTGCGATTGAGAGAGCCTGGCAAAGCAAGCTCTCCCTCCCCCCCCTTCCTCCCCAAGGGAGGAGCCTCAGACAATGGAGAAAATAGAGGCTTTGCTCTGTAGCTCCTGTGAGATTGCGCAAGCCTGGCAAAGCAAACTGGGATGCAGAAGGAAGCAAGAGAGAGGGAGAAGGAAGCAGATGACAGTCAGTTGCTCAGGGGCCTGATGGGAGCCCTCTGGAGGCCTGATTTGGCCCCCAAACTGCATGTTTGACACCCCTGATATACCCCATTTGGAGGCTAGAGACACACTGGAAACTTTTAAATTCTAGATCACATTATGATACGCCTGCATATTTTCTAAGGGTTTTAACTGATGATTCTAGAACATAACTACTTCAAATATAAAGAACAATGTTTATACAAGTCAAGGGAATAGCAATGGGCAGTTTTGCAGCCCTATTAATAGTAAATCTATTTAAGGTTGCTTTAGAAGAAAATTAAGATTAATTCATATTTTTGTGACATTATAATCTATGCACATTTTATAGCTGCAACAGTCGAGGTCTGAAGAGTGAAATTGACCAGCAGTTAATAACAACAATGACCCTTGGAAAAGGATGTGGTCAGATACGGAAGGAAGAGAACCGGCCATCCACTGGGTCAGAACTAGTTGTTTAGCCGGACTATGGTTCTTATACAGCTATAAAGCTGAAACACTGCCAGATATTTCTCTAAATGGGGGACGATTGTCACTTATCGATGAATGTTGTATTCTCTATACTGTTAATTTCTCAATACGATGGATATCAATTTTGTAGTTTTGTATATTATTTAGAAATAATCTTATTCATACACACACGATTTCTATTTATTGGTTAAAAAGTTTTTTCATGATATAGTGCTTTTAATTCAGATAATAGATTTAATGACAAATATCATAGCAAAACCACTGGCCACTATAACCTACTATAAGCAGAGGGCCTCTAGAAATGGGCCAAACTAGACCTTGCCTTATTTATTTTTAAAGAACTTTGTAGTCCAATCTTGGCAATCAGTTGATCTTAAAGTCAGCTTACAGTGACAAAGAACCTACAATGTTCATAGACAAACAATACAAGAAAGATAGCTTTGTAAGAAGCAGGGCTCTTGTCTCATCTCTCCATGGTTGGACAGGTGGCCGGGTAGGGTTGCCAATCCCCAGGTGGGGGCAGGGGATCCCCTGGTTTGGAGGCCCTCCCCCCGCTTCAGGGCCGTCAGAAAGCGGGGGGAGGGGAGGGAAATGTCTGCTGGGAACTCTGTTATTCCCTATGGAGATTTATTCTAATAGAAAATCATGGAGAATTGCTCCACGGGTATCTGGGGTTCTGGGGGGCCTGTTTTTGGGGGTAGAGGCACCAAAGTTTCGGTATAGCATCTAATGCCTCTCCCCAAAATACCCACCAAGTTTCAAAAAGATTAGACCAGGGGGTCCAATTCTATGAGCGCCCAAAGAAAGTGCCGCTATCCTTCATTATTTCCTATGGAAGGAAGGCATTGAAAAGGTGTGCCGTCCCTTTAAATGTGATGGCCAGAACTCCCTTTGGAGTTCAATGATGCTTGTCACACCCTTGTTCCTGGCTCCACCCCTAACGTCTCCTGGCTCCACCCCCAAAGTCTCCTGGCTCCACCCCCAAAGTCCCCAGATATTTCTTGAATTGGACTTGGCAACCCTATGGCTGGGATATGGCTTGGAGGGGACTCACATAATGTTAAGGCCCCTGCCCAAACCTCTGGCATTCCTAAGTATTAAATACTGGGTTCGATGCATGAGGGGGTTCTTGCGTAGTGATTGAAGCTCTTTATTAATGATTCAGCATGACTACTAAGTGACTACAAACTACTGCTAAGCACCGGAACATATGGCAATATATACAGTAGGGGCAGGAGAAACCCAGCCCCCAAGAAGCAGAAACTCTCCTGTGATTGTGCCCTTTTAGGATCCTTCATTAGAATATGCATCCTCACTGGCAGATCCTAGGATCCTCTGATCCTGCCTCCTGATTGGCCAGTTTGAATCATGCAGCCAACCGGGTTGCAGATCTTTGGACCCTCTCAGTCTATTACGTTGCGTCTCAAGCTCAGCGAACACGATACCCGACATTTCCAGGCATGCCTTCGCATACATAACACTGAGACGGTTACTGCTGTCCTAACATGGGCTACAGTGAGCTCGGGAAAATAGGCACTTGGAGAATTCGGCTGCCAAGCAGCACCAGTGGCCATTACCTCTAGAAGGTGGGGCTTCTCATCCTGAAGCAATAGGATCCCCGTTTGTTTCTTGGTCGGGGTCATGTGATTGTAAATAGTTTCTGCTGTCCAAAATGGAGACTGGAATGCTTTCAAGCAGAATTGGTTATAATTTCCCTTGCATTTGCCTATGTTCCCCCTGCCCCCCACAAGTCCAATTCCACAAATTGTGTTAGGATTTTTCAATTAAAAAAAAAAAAAGTTCTCGTTAAAGATTTCACAGTTCAGTTGGGCATGTGGAAGAGATTTAATAGTTTTCTATACAGTGCGCTCCTTGAGTTTTTCACATCCGGTTCCATTAATTTACGCTGAAAGACCTCTTAGTCCTAAAATGCTGATTTTTTTAAAAAAGGAAGAGATCCCTAAATAAGAAAACTGGCCTTGTAGAACATCCTAGATGGAGTGCATTTTTAAACAGGCACCTGCTGCCATCTAGTGGATATACAGAAAGTTGCCATTAAGTGTATGAGTGACCTGACAGGCAGTTTACGTGGGGGGGGGGCATGGAGAAAGCAGTATGTCCATCTCTCTGGGGTCTGTCATTTCCAACTACAGGTGCAGGTGGGTGGGTCATATGATTGAATGTTCCTCTATTCAAAATATTCCCTAGACATAGATAACTAGATAGCATGAAGAAGGTTTCTGCTCTAAGCCTTCTCCCTGACATCTTTATAATTATAAGAGAAGGAGATCCAGATATAGGAACGCTCGCTCCCCTTCCAGTTCTCTCCTCTGCATGCCCTACTACTCGTGTGTTGGATTCATTCACATCCAGGCTGATGAAGGCTTGCTGGGCAAAGCTACAAGATCTTCTCCAGGTGTTTGTCGACAGATCCCTTTTGGAAGAGATCTTTCCCACACCTCTCAAGGAGGCTATGGTTTTCCCCTCTTAAAAAAAATCGTCAGACCCTAAAAAACCCTGCAACTGTGTCATCACCGCCTACTCTATAATCTTACTCCAAAAGGGTAAGTTCAAAACTGGGCGATAGTTTGCCAATTTGGCCAATGTTGAACTTACCCTTTTGGGGTAAGATTATACAGTGGGCGGTGGTGACACAGTTGCACGGTTTTTTAGATCATGCTTCTGTTCTGAATCCGTTTCAGTCTGGCTTTCGCCTGGGTCACAGGACAGAGATGGTCCTGGTTGCCCTCTTAGATGACCGCCTTCTGAGCTATTCAAGAGGATCCCCTGTAATCTTCATGCAGTGCTACATTGCCACCTACAGGCTTCATGTGAGCATTACATTTTATTTAGTCAGCTTCATAATATTCTTTTGTGTTTGCTTCTTTGGTAAGTCTCAAAGAAGCCTGCCCAAGCTTTTTAGATGGTTATCCCCTGTAGGTTTCTACACTTTTCAAGCATTTTATATGGTGGTCCCCTGTATTATTAACACTATACCTCTCTTAAGGCTTTTTGGCCTATATGTATCTACTGGATTTCTTATAACAAAGTGGTCTAGGTGGGTGCATTTGCTATATTCTTATTTACTTTGGATATGGCAGTATGATACTCTTGCTCTTGTCCTAATGTGTCTTTTTTTTCAGCTAAGGGTGAATGTCCTCAGGTGTCAGCTTGTATACATTGAAGTTCGCTTTATGACCTGATCTGTTTATTTGCTATTAACTAACCCCATGCCTTTTACCATACTAACCATAGCACTGTAGTGGAATGTGGAGAATGGCTGGGAGGTGGGAAGCCGAGGTGCCAAATAGCTTTGAATTGTAAAACATCTAGCTGG
This sequence comes from Heteronotia binoei, assembly GCF_032191835.1. NCBI lineage: Eukaryota > Metazoa > Chordata > Lepidosauria > Squamata > Gekkonidae > Heteronotia > Heteronotia binoei. Next base: position 9,543,681 of record NC_083230.1, read on the forward strand.
TTCCCAGGCGCCAGCAGGAACAAGCGGAGCCGAGCAAGGCCATCGCAGGGGAGGAGAGGCCGCTCTGTCAGGGGGAGATAACAGATAGGCGCCCTGGCTATTCTCAACAGAGAAGCCCTAGTTTTTATTATGGGAAATGATTTAAACCCCTAGCCTTTGATGTGTATCCATATATGCTCATGCTTGCACCCCTCTCGTTATTAGTATCAATGAACCTGCGTAGTGAAATGCATTGCTGTAATCAATAAAAGGAAACTTTGTTTTTAACAAAGCTAAGCCTGTTCGTTGTTGAAACTTCAATGCCCTCCGCTGACATCAGGAGCTTAGCTTTAATATATACATGAACATATGAAGCTGCCTTATACTGAATCAGACCCTTGGTCCATCAAAGTCAGTATTGTCTTCTCAGACTGGCAGCGGCTCTCCAGGGTCTCAAGCTGAGGTTTTTCACACCTATTTGTCTGGACCCTTTTTTGGAGATGCCGGGGATTGAACCTGGGACCTTCTGCTTCCCAAGCAGATGCTCTACCACTGAGCCACCGTCCCTCCCAAGCTTTGATTTCCATTGTTAACTCTCCTGAGCTATTCAAAAGTGGATCCCCTGTAGTCTCTACGTACTGTTATATATCCACCTATAGGCCTTTTGAGAACATTACTGTCAAGCATGTGGTTTCAAGGAACGAGTCAAGCGGATACAAAACTACGTTTATTGATAGACCAATATGCTCTCCTGGTACAGGTTCTTGAGAGTGATACTAGAAATACATTGATACAATTCTTTTAAGACATACTTCAAAGGATTCCAAAGGGAGGGGGCGAGGGATGCTCTCTAACACATAAACTATCATAAATGTCTACATTCTCACAATGTTATCAGTGTCTTGTCCTTGCTTTCCTCAGATGTCTCACACACTATTGCATTATTGGAACAATACGTCCCAGCTTCTTTCTTTTGCCATTAAATGTTGGTTCTGCTTTGGGAACCCCAGTGTTTGATTAAGTGTCTAGTGTAATTAGCTAGGCAATTTAAATTCATGAGTTTCAAAATACTGTCAGTGTCTTAGCAACTGTGCCAAAACTGGAATCACTGGGCAGGGGAGAGACGGAACAGGTAAAGAATCCTAGAAGCATCTGGCAAGGTGTGCTTTTTCCTTCACTCATTTTGCCTAATACGTTTCTAAAGGTAATTTGGCAGCTGCTGATAGGCTGCAAAGAAACAGGTGTGTATTACAAAAACACAGAGCAGGATTTACTTTTTGTTATTTCAGATGAAAAGGGCATAGCCCAAGTTTTTATCTTTTATAGGTAACCACAATAAAAATATTTTAATGGCCTTCAGTACGCCACTTGCTATCTTTGTAATGTGTTTATTTGCTTTTGCACTCTTGTATGACTCTAGCTAGAGGAGCCCCATGGCGCAGAGTGGTAAAGTTGCAGTATACCTCCCAAGTTTCAAACTGATTGGACCAGGGTCCAGTTCTATGCGCTCCAGAAGAATATGCTCCTATCCCTCAATATTTCCAAATGGAGGGAAAGCATTTAAAAGGTGCGCAGTCCCTCGAAATGTGATGGCCAAACCATCTTTTGTTGTTCAATCATGCTTGTCACACCCTTGCTCCTGGCTCCACAAAATCTCCTGGCCCCACCCTCAAAGTCTCCAGATTAGGGTTGCCAATCCCCAAGTGGGGGCTGGGGATCCCCCGGTTTGGAGGCCCTCCCCCCCTTCAGAAAGCGGGGGGAGGGGAGGGAAATGTCTGATGGGAACTTTATTATTCCCTATGGAGATGTCTTCCCATAGGAAATAATGGAGAATGGATCCGTGGGTATCTGGGGCTCTGGGGGGGGCTGTTTTTTGAGGTAGAGGCCCCAAATTTGCAGCATAGCATCTGGTGCCTCTCCCCAAAATACCCTCCAAGTTTCAAAAAGATTGGACAAGGGGGTCCAATTCTATGTGCCCCCAAAGAAGGTGCCCCTATCCTTCATTATTTCCTATGGAAGGAAGGCATTTAAAAAGTGTTCAGTCTCTTGAAATGTGATGGCCAGAACTCCCTTTGGAGTTCAATTGTGCTTGTCACAATCTTGCTCCTGGCTCCACCCCCAAAGTAGGGTTGCCAATCCCCAGGTGGGGGCAGGGGATCCCCCGGTTTGGAGCCCCCCCCCCCGCTTCAGGGTCGTCAGAAAGCGGGGGGAGGGGAGGGAAATGTCTGCTGGGAACTCTGTTATTCCCTATGGAGATTTATTCCCATAGAAAATCATGGAGAATTGATCCGCGGGTATCTGGGGCTCTGTTTTTTGGGGCAGAGGCACCAAATTTTCAGTATAGCATCTAGTGCGTCTCCCCAAAATATCCCCCAAGTTTCAAAACGATTGGACCAGGAGGTGCAATTCTATGAGCCCCCAAAGAAGGTGCCCCTATCCTTCATTATTTCCTGTGGAAGGAAGGCATTGAAAAGGTGTGCTGTCTCTTTAAATGTGAGGGCCAGAACTCCCTTTGGAGTTCAATGATGCTTGTCACAACCTTGCTCCTGGCTCCACCCCTAATGTCTCCTGGCTCCTCCCCCAAAGTCTCCTGGCTCCACCTCCAGAGTCCCCAGATATTTCTTGACTTGGACTTGGCAACCCTACTCCAGTTATTTCCTGACTAGGACCCGGCAGCCCTATGGGCAAGCAAGCCAGCCTCAAAACTAAACATGAGGAAGATTGTCTGAACCAAACTAGGCCGCCGCCCCCTCTTCGAAAGCGGGAAACCCCGCCCCCTTCCTCCCCCCCCCTTAACGCACCACTAGGCACACTCCTATTGGCGCCTGGAAGATCGCATTCAAGCAGAGGGACCGGAAGAGGAGGAGCCAAGCCTACCACAAAGAGCCTTAGGGAAGAACGGCGCACGCGCGCGCGCTCAGACATACCTCACCGGTTTCCTTCTCACGCCTTCCTTCCCGGTTCTTTATGGTTTCCGGAAGTGGGAGGAGAAGCGGGGAAGGCGGTGTAGCTGTCTAATAGCTCCGGGTAGGTACGCTCGCCTCCCCCCTCCCTCGGCGCGTGTCAGCCTTCCCTCGTTTCAAAATCTTCCCCCCGCCTCGCTTCTCCCCTTCCGAAGGTTCCGCCGGCGCGCCGCTTCGGTTTCCGCCGCCCGTCGGAGGCTGTGGGTGGCCGCCTGGGAAGAGGGGCGCGGAGGATGCGCGAGGCCTGCGCCTGAGCCCTGCAGGGGCGGCCAGAGGTAACGGCCTCCCGTCCCCGCCCTGCTCCCCTTTCACCCATCTGCGCGTCCGCACCTTCTCCCAGCTGGCTTGCCCGCTTTGCAGTCCAGGCGCCTCGGGGGCCTTTCTGAAGTGACCCATTCGCACGTGCCGTTGGCTCTTTTGTACGCGGGGATGCTGTTCCAGAGAGCTAGAAAGGGGTGCTTGGAAACCCTTAGGGTTGCCAAGTCCAATTCAAGGAAAATCTGGGGACTTTGGGGGTGGGGCCAGGAGACTTTGGGGGTGGGGCCAGGATACTTTGGGGGGTGGGGCCAGGAGACTTTGGGGGGTGGGGCCAGGAACAAGGGTATGGCGAGCATCATTGAACTCCAAAGGGAGTTCTGGCCATCACATTGAAAGGGACGGCACACCTTTTAAAATGACTTCCTTCCATAGGAAATAATGGGCCTTCTTTTGGGGCTCATAGAATTGGGCCCCCTGGTCCAATCCTTTTGAAACTTGGAGGGTACTTTGGGGGGAGGCACTGGATGCCATATTGAAAATTTGGTGCCTCTGCCTCAATAAACAGCCCTCCCGGAGTCCCAGATACCTGCAGATCAATTCTTCATTATTTCCTATGGGAATAAGTCTCTATAGGGAATAATAGAGTTCCCAGCAGACATATCCCCCCCCTCCCCCCGCTTTCTGATGACCCTGAAGCGGGGGGAGGGCCTCCAAACTGGGGGATCCCCTGCCCCCACCTTGGGGATTCGGAACGCTACTTCCAAGCGATAAGTGTGGCAGTGGAACGTGTTTGGGGACAGTTTCCACACACGAAGCCCCTCCTTTGTTTCTGTATTTCAACATCTAGCCTGGTGAAGAATTCTCGTGAAACTCGAAAACTTGTACTCTGTTTTGTGTTATTTTAGTTGGCTCTCCTAAAAGGTATTATACCGCTTTGGAGATTGGATTTTGCCTTGACTAGGAGTAAACGTGGTTACAGAGGAGTTCCTGACTCCCATATGTTGTATTCCAGATACTTCTGTTCTTCGGTGTTTTCTTGTTTTTATCTTTTTTCACATACTGTTGAGATAGTGCTGCATAGAAGCCAAGTAGATGGTTGGTTGGTAGTTAATTCTTCCTTTTAAGTTTAGTATTCTGCCCTTCCTACAAGGAATTCAGGGTGCTTTTCATGGTTCTCCCCTTTGTTATGTGCTAACAGCATCCCTGTGAAATAGGTTAAACTGAGAAAGACTGGTCATCTGGAGAGGTTAGTGGTAAAATAAAGGTTAAACTTTGAGCTCCAAATCCAGCTCCAACACACTTCCCACCACACCACACTAGTCCTTTAGATTCAGTATGCTGTTTTTGCAATTTGTTTCTGATATGAAATCAACATGATTTGCATTTTTCACAATATAAACATTTGCAATGTAATATTAAAGCGAATACATAATGTTTTAGTTTCTTCTATGCCTGTCACTTATTCTAATACATTAAGTATTCTAATACATGGACTGAAATTGCAGTATATTTCTGTGTGCACTTACTTGGGAGCAAGTCCCACTGAACACCATGGAAGTTACTTTTGAGTAAACATGTATAGAATCAGACTGCTAAAAATCTTAATAGTACCTGAACATCTGATGTGCTTTCTCATACTTGGGGGATGCCTAACACTGATAGCCTTACTCTGGAATATTTAACGCAAACTATTAGAGTAACCAGGTTCTTGATGCATTTTAGCTAGGCAATTTAAATTCATGAATTTCAAAATCCTGTCAGTGTCATAGCAACTGTGCCAAAACTGGAATCACTGGGGCAGGGGAGAGACGGAACAGGTAAAGAATCCTAGAAGCATCTGGCAAGGTGTGCTTTTTCCTTCACTCATTTTGCCTAATACGTTTCTAAAGGTAACTTGGCAGCTGCTGATAGGCTCTAAAGAAACAGGTGTGTATTACAAAAACACAAAGCAGGATTTACTTTTTGTTATTTCAGATGAAAAGTGCATAGCCCAAGTTTTTATCTTTTATAGGTAACCACAGTAAAAATATTTTAATGGCCTTCAGTACGCCACTTGCTATCTTTGTAATGTGTTTATTTGCTTTTGCACTCTTGTATGACTCTAGCTAGAGGAGCCCCATGGCGCAGAGTGATAAAGCTGCAGTATTGCAGTCCAAGCTCTGCCCATGACCTGAGTTCAATCCCAGTGGAAGCTGGGTTCAGGTAGCCGGCTCAAGGTTGCCTCAGCCTTCCATCCTTCCGAGGTCGGTAAAATGAGTACCTCGCTTGCTAGGAGTGAAATGTAGATGACTGGAGAAGGCAGTGGCAAACCACCCCTTAAAAATTCTACGATGAAAATGTCATGATGCAACGTCACCCCAGAGTCGAAAATGACTGGTGCTTGCACAGGGACTACCTTTACCTTTTTTATGAAGCTAGCTAGATTCCAGCTAGATTTTTTTGCTGCATCACAGAGAGTTGTATAAGGGAAAGAGGAAAGCTCCTGGGTTTGGTAGGACCTTGCAGCCCATCTTGCTCTTTGGCTACGGCTACTGCATGGCAAACAGTTGCTTCAGATGCAGCAGTTGAAGTGGCAGGACGAGAGGCCAGAACCACCTGTGTTCGCTGTGGGTCATGAAGGTATTGCCATCCATCTTTCCTCCCCTCTTCCCTAATCTGCCCTGTTTTATTTCTCCATTGCTGGTGAAGGCGTAGGAGATACTACCATGGAGTGGGGCTTTGCGCAGCAAGGAAGTGATGGGTTCCAGAGATCAAGGACAGGGAGTGCTTGACTTTATGTTCCACTGTACAGCAGGCCATATTAAATCTCCTAGGATTTCTCAACCGTATTTATTATTTATTCCGTTTATATCCTGCCCCTCCCGCCGAAACAGGCTCAGGGCGGCTTGAATAAGTAAAATTTAAATAAGTAGAATTTAAAGCAAATCTTATTTCAGAATGTTGCAGTCTAAAAGTTCTTTTAGGAATTTTTATATAAACCCAAGAAGATAGATTCAGGTGGGTGGCTGTGTTGGTCTAAAGCAATAAAACAAAGTTTGAGTCTAGTGGCACCTTTAAGACCAACGAAGTTTAATTCTGGGTATAAGCTTTCATTTGCACACATACTTCTTGGCATCATCATTGTCTAGAGAGCCAGCTTGGTGTAGTGGTTAAGTGCGTGGACTCTTATCTGGACTCTTATTTGGGAGAAACAGGTTTGATTTTCCACATGCACCTGCTGATGTGACCTTGAGTCAGCTACAAGTTCTTGCAGAGCTGTTCCTCTCAAGAGCTGTTTCTGTCAGAGCTCTCTCAGCTTCACCTACCTCAGGGCGTCTGTTGTTGGGAAGAGAAAGGAAAGGAGATTGTAAGCTGTTCTGAGAGTCCTTCAAGTAGTGAAGGGCAGGGTATAAATCCAATCTCTGCTTAGATAAATGATTCGTTGTTAAGTATTGATGAGATAATCAAACAGGTGAATCTAAAATTACAGCCCCAAAGAGAGGAGAAGAGAAACTAAACCAACTAAGCAAAAACCTCCAAAGGAAGTTTAGACTACTAAGGGGCTCGAGGTTAAAAGCATCAATAGTTGTAGACAATGTACACGTTTATTACAAAAAACCTTGTAGGGGCCCAAATGAAGCCTCATAAAATCATCAAAGTGACACATGCCCATGAAATATATGTGTATGACACCCCCCCCCCCCACTTCTTTTTTTGCTTTGCTTGCAGCCGGCACTGTTCCTTGTTGGTTGACTAAGGACCGAATGCTTGTGGGTGTTTTGTTACAAATGTGGCACAAAAGGCAGGGGGGGGGGTTGTTGACATTTTCATAGCGTGTAGGTACTTGTAGGTACTTGTGCTCCTCATGCATGCCAGTTAGATAATTAATGGGATGGGGCAGAAATGGAATGGGTAGAAAAAGAGTATTTGAAGACAAGGTGGATTTGTCTGTTTCAACACCCTGTGTAGCATGCACAAAAAATGATGAGGCGAAGGTAAAGGTGAAGAGGTTGATAGGTGAGAATAAAATCAATTCTGTTACTCTTTCTTCTCATCCTTCTCTCCACCTCCCTTCACTTCCATACTTCCATACCTAACCTTAAGAAGGGGAAGCACCTCTCCTTATGAATTCACGCTAATTGCATTCTTCATAACCAATATTTATGGGCTGTACTTTCTGTAAGAGTGGCGTGGTTTGCTGTCAGCCAGTCTCAGGCCTTCTTGGGGATGGGTTTTCTGGGGAGATCCTTCATGGGTTTTCTGGGGAGATCCTTCATACCTTCAGACAAACAATTGAAAATATTGTTTGCTAACAGGCATTTTTGTGAACTGAATTGTCCTTGTGGGCTTTTGGGGGGGGGGCATGGCTTTGTTGTTTTACATTCTAAATTATAGCAGTAGCTTCCTTGGACTGATAGCTAAAAGGTTAAAAATATTTTAGAATAATGAAAAAGGGTTGCCAAGATGGAGCATTATATTGCATGGTATGAGTGTAAAAGTGTGAGGTCAGAAATTATGGATAATGTTATAGTTCTTAATTTTTCTGACTTTTAGTTAGCATTTCCCCTTTTTCTTGCTCTCTGATTCCTCCCCGGCATCTGACAATCTAAAGCATTCTGCCTCTGACCCTGGATGTCCCATTCTGCTATCATAGCAACAGACATCAGTTTGTCCAACCACCTTTGAAATCTGTCCAAGCCATTGGCCATCAAATCTTGTGGCAGTGAGTCCCACAGGTCCCTCTGTTCATTGCGGGACTTCCTTTGTTTGTCTTCTATCTACTGTTGATATAGGATGACCCTGAATTTTTAGTCATAAGAGAGAGGGAGAGAAAAGTTTCGGTCTCTCCACTTTTCCCATGCCAGGCATAATTTTATAAACCTCTATCCTGTCAGCTTTGTGAACTTTAAAAAAAGAAACCGCATAATTTTGATCATGTCTTTCTTCAGAATCCCTGTCCACAGACTTGCTTTGCTCTGCAGTCTCTCCACGATACTGAATAATACCGGCAAGAGGGACGTAACATCAAGGTAAGATAGCTGATGTGTGAGGGTTTTTTTTTTTTAACCTGTCCTTTCATGAGTGAAATTGTGTTTGGGTTTTAATGCTTGCGAATTCCCAGAGAAATTTCAAGTAAAGTGCTGCTCGGCCCAGTTTGATTTATTGTGAATACTTGCTAAGATGGAACACTTTCAGTATTTAAGTCATTATGTAATATTCAGGGAGGAACGGCACAGTGACCTCCTGCAACAGGTTATTCCCAAGCCAGTGTTTTGGCATAGAATGCCCCTGCTGGATCGATAGGAAGAGCATTTGCAGGGGAGAGTCAGCAAGTGAAAGGAGCCTGCTTAAACTCATCCCCTTTTTCCACATTGTTGGCTTTTTTCACAGGTTTTAAGAGCAGATATGAAACCGGGTTGGTGGAAAGAAATAGCTGGCGCAAAGGGATTGTGAGGAAAGAGCCACGTGAGTGTTACGTAGTCGTCTTTCTGCTTGCTGGTTTCCCCAACAAATGCCACTGTGAGCAAAGATGGCTTTGAGAATGTTACTTTTGCCCAATTAAATGTAGTTCCAGCCTCAGTAGCAAGAAGGTTACGCTTAATTTTATGCAGATACCACCACAGCTGTGGGAATGCTTAAATAGTAGCACTTTGTTCAGTGGATTAGCAATGCCATTCTAAGTAGAGTTGTATCATTCTAAGAGCATTGACTGCAATGGACTCAGAAGGTATAACTCTGTTTAGGATTGCACTGTTAGTTATATATCATTTAGACGAGTTAAAAGTTGCCTTTTTGATGTCTTGTAAATGTTCACTCCTTGGCTGTTCCATTGCTGAAAATACTGTGGACTCAAAGGCTATTGATGTTGGCAGACTATTAAAAACAGGCATGCAGTTGGCTTGTGGGATCAAACAAGGTTTGATCTTGATTTAATTTAACATTAAGCCATTAATAGTTACTTGAGCAGAACCAAAAAATAACAGTTGATGTTCTGATATCCTAGGGGTAGGATGCATTTTTCGGTTTGGTAGCTTTATAGACCTGGAGTTTCTGAGCCTGATCGCATCGTGTGGTTTCAAATGTAGTTACAAAGCTGAAAAAGGGCATTTGTCACTTAACTACATTTGGGTGTTACACTCTCAAAATACAGAGTGAATATATGAAGGGAAACATTGAGGAACCTGCTGAAGATGAGGCGCCTGAATCGGAAGAAGACTTTGAATTTGATGAAAGAGTTGGATGCCTTTCCAAAAGTTCCTGAAAGTTACATTGAAACGTCTGCAAGTGGAGGAACAGGTAGAGTCAAAGTAAATATTTGAGTCTGGTGACTCATAAGCATGGGGCCGAGTTATAAGAATCACATTTAATGAATGAATGTCTACTGTGAAAAATATCTCTGAAGTTAGACCCCTGTGTTGAATGGTTCTTTGTTGCCCTAGAAATCTGGCAAAAAGGGGCTGGCCAAGGGGTTCCCAAGTTTCTCATGAAGGAAAGGCCCCCATCCATGTTTTGATTTGAGAGGAGAGTGCTCTCACATGAACACATGAAGCTGCCTGATAGTTAATCAGACCCTTGGCCCATTAAAGTCAGTCTGGTCTACTCAGGCTGGCATCAGGGTCTTGAGTGGAGGTCTTTTGTATCACCTGCCACCGGATCCTTTTAACTGCAGATGCTGGGGATTGAACCTGGGACTGTCCGCTTGCCAACCAGCTGCTCTACCACTGAGCCACAGGTCCTTCCTTCATCCAAAGGGGTGTTAGTCAGAACTCCACCCCTTCTGCTCCCACCTGCTCTGCTTGTGGTGGCTGCAGTCTGATTCTCGGATGCTGCTGATGTCCCTTGAGAGTCTGCAGGAAACTGACATCGGAGGTGGTGCTGTCACTTTTTTTTGGTAGTCAAATAAAGATGTCCTCATGGTCATTTGACTAAAGATTCCTTCCAAATGCTGATGTCATTACGCCTGAGACCAGTGTGGGAGGCTGCTGCTGCTGTAGCCGGAAGGGAGCCTTGACCAAGGAGGTGCCGGAGCAGTCCTTTGTCGCAGCAGTGATGGCTCGCTGCTTGTTTCTGCACGACATCTTCAAGGTGCCATATTGAGACTGCGGCTGTTCGCTGGGGAGTCAAATCTAGCTAGCCCTGACGTGGGTGGCCCAAACGAGCCTGGTTTTGGAAGCTACGCAGGGTTGGTCCTGGTTAGTACTTGGGTGGGAGAGCATCAAGGAAGTCCAGGGTCACTACAAAGAGGCAGGCAATGGCAAAGTACCTCTGAATATCTCTTTCCTGGAAGGGTCACCGTACACTGGCTTCATTTTGACAGTGCTTTACACACATGCAAATTTTTTTTTTATTTATTTGTAATTTGTATCCCGCCCTTCCCACCAAGTGGCTCAGGGCGGCTTACAGCATATAAAATCTAACATAAAAATATAAAAGTTTAAACATTTCGTAGAGTTTACATGCTTAAAATTTAAACAGTTCACACAATTTACAGAATTAAAATATTAAAACATACAGCAATCTTATAAAACTACACTCGATTTCAAATTTCAGTGCCAGTTCTGAGTGCAGCGGGCTTGCTCCTCAGAGTGCACATGCGGTGTTTTGCAGCCTCAGATTTCTCTCTGAATGTTGTTACGTTTTGGCTTGCGTGCATGATTGCACCATTCATGAAAGGATTGGCTTTGGAAGATCTGAGCTGAACATACTGTACCTGAGGAATGGCCTCCAGTCCGTGTTTGGTTCTTTCCTGTTTGTATTTCGCTCATTAATGGGCGAAACGTAAGTGGAGGATATGCTTTTGAAAAGAAATCTGCCATCAGTACAAGAAGATCTCTCTGGGCCACGCAGGCCAGGGCTATTGCGCTCCGGGAACAGGCTGATCTTCTAGTTTTTACGACATGGGCCCAGAGCCCGTTTCCCCCCAAATGTTCATAATTCTTTTATTTGAACAATTTATTCCCGTATAAAACCTCTGATGCTGTGCTCTTATGCTATATACGGTACTTTATTTACCAATATGTATGTTCCCTTTGCGCAAAGCTCGTGGAGGCTCACAGCCTCTCTTAAAGCAGGTTCATTGAAGAAGTCCCCAACGGCGCCTTGTCATGACAAAAGCCCCCCCCCCCCCAAATTGCCATGACAAATGGGAGAGTCAGCCCAAAATCCCAGCAGCCAAAAAGAGCAAAAGCAGGCCTACCTCAGGGGCTGAGTCAGCCGATGGGCCCCTGTGCAAAAGCACCCGCCTTCCTTTGCAGTGGTACTGAGAGTTTGTCTTTTGAGCCGCTTCAATAAAGTCATTCCACAGGATCAGGGCGGCAGCAGAGAATGCCCGAGAGAGAGCTGTGGGCACAGAGGAGCGCATCTGGAATGCGGGCATGAAGCATGACAGCACTGTCCTAGGTTTTGAAGGGCCAGCGGCAGTGGCTTTGGTGCTGGGAATACTCTTGCACGAGCCCCAAACCTCCGCAGTGATCTAACCGGGCAGTTATTCAAATTTAACAAGGTAGGATAGGATGGGGAGAGGCAACTTGCTTCAGAGGACTTGGCAGGTATGGGAAGGGAACCCCTGTGTTCATTTGAACAAGAGAGCCAGTGGATGCTTCAGCGCTGAGGAAATTAAGCTTGTTTGCAAAACATATTTACTCCATTTTTGTCGCACCTCTCCTCCAAGGAGATTAGGTTAATTGACATCACTATATTATCCTCACAAGCATCCTTATTTCATTTCCTTTATGATGCACCTTTCTCACTGAGATCAAGGAAAAGGAAAGGAAAGGTCCCCTGGGCAAGCACCAGTCGTTTCCGACTCTGGGGCGACGTTGCTTTCACAACGTTTTCACGGCAGACTTTTTACAGGGTGGTTTGCCACTGCCTTCCGCAGTCATCTACACTTCCCCCCAGCAAGCTGGGGACTCATTTTACTCACCTCGGAAGGATGGAAGGCTGAGTCAACCCCGAACCGACTACCTGAAAACCCAGCTTCTGCCGAGGACCGAACTCAGGCTGTGAGCAGAGCTTAGGACTGCAGTACTGCAGCTTTAACACTCTGCACCACGGGGCTCTCTAGCTGAGATCAAGGATGAATACAAGATGAATACAAAAATGAAAAACAATTGGGTCAGACAGCATTAGACATCCATTGAACTATGCAATAGGACTAGAGTTACAGACTTACGAAACAATGAAAGCAAAAAGCTATCCTAAGTTTTCTGACTGTCTAAACCTGTGAGATATGTTGGCTTGTAGATCACCTAGCAAGCAGCTGAACATATGAACATATGAAGCTGCCTTATACTGAATCAGACCTTTGGTCCATCAAAGTCAGTATTGTCTTCTCAGACTGGCAGCAGCTCTCCAGGGTCTCAAGCTGAGGTTTTTCACACCTATTTGCCTGGACCCTTTTTGGAGATGCCAGGGATTGAACCTGGGACCTTCTGCTTGCCAAGCAGATGCTCTACCACTCAGCCACAGCCCCATTCATGGCTCTCCGGGGTCTCAAGCTGAGGTTTCTCACACCTATTTGCCTGGACCCTTTTTAGTTGGAGATGCCAGGGATTGAACCTGGGACCTTCTGCTTCCCAAGCAGATGCTCTGCCACTGAGCCACAGCCCCATTCATGGCTCTCCAGGGTCTCAAGCTGAGGTTTTTCACACCTATTTGCCTGGACCCTTTTTGGAGATGCCAGGGATTGAACCTGGGACCTTCTGCTTCCCAAGCAGATGCTCTACCACTGAGCCACAGCCCCATTCATGACTCTCCAGGGTCTCAAGCTGAGGTTTTTCACACCTATTTGCCTGGACCCTTTTTGGAGATGCCAGGGATTGAACCTGGGACCTTCTGCTTCCCAAGCAGATGCTCTGCCACTGAGCCACAGCCCCATTCATGGCTCTCCAGGGTCTCAAGCTGAGGTTTCTCACACCTATTTGCCTGGACCCTTTTTAGTTGGAGATGCCAGGGATTGAACCTGGGACCTTCTGCTTCCCAAGCAGATGCTCTGCCACTGAGCCACAGCCCCATTCATGGCTCTCCAGGGTCTCAAGCTGAGGTTTTTCACACCTATTTGCCTGGACCCTTTTTGGAGATGCCAGGGATTGAACCTGGGACCTTCTGCTTCCCAAGCAGATGCTCTACCACTCAGCCACAGCCCCATTCATGGCTCTCCAGGGTCTCAAGCTGAGGTTTTTCACACCTCTTTGCCTGGACCCTTTTTGGAGATGCCAGGGATTGAACCTGGGACCTTCTGCTTCCCAAGCAGATGCTCTACCACTGAGCCACCGTCCCTCCCCTAAGCTGATCAGCAGTTTGAACCCAGGTTTCCCTGCTGTATGTCCAGCATGCTGTCTACTACAGTGGACTGGCTCTTCAGATGAGGTTCTAAAATGGTGGGATGCAGACGTATGAGCAAAGTTTTATGTATACTGTGTGCGCAGTTATTTCCCCCCACCCCGTAAATTCAACAAACTGATGCCATTTTAAAAAATGTGTTCTTCTCACACCTTTTTTTTCCCCTTTGAAATGTTTCAGTTTCTCTAATTGCATTTACTACTATGGCTCTTTTAATTATCATGGAGTTTACAGTCTATCAAGACACCTGGATGAAATATGAATACGAAGTCGATAAGGATTTCACTAGGTAATGTTTCTCTTTCTAACTTGCTTTTAAAACTCGTGTTGCTTGCCTGCTGCATTGCTGTTTTTCTTTTTCTTTTTCCCTGCTTGTCTTGAGAGGATCTCTTCATTTTTTTAAAAATTGCTAATTCCATAAGCAGCAGCACCCAGGTGCTTGAGAGGCTGCAAAACAAAATAATCAGCTATCTCCTGAGAGAAGATAAATTAAGGAAAAAGAAACAGGCAATGGAGGATGACAGAATCCAGGGCTAAGCTGTTAAGAGGGTGCCGGCTTGATGATTTTCTTAGGGCAAATTAATTCATTACCCCGATGCCTCAGAAAGCTCTCTCCTTGTGCCTGGACTCCTCCATACTCCAGTAACAGGATTAGGTAACTGATGTGACTATAAGAACATAAGAACATAAGAGAAGCCATGTTAGATCAGGCCAATGGCCCATCCAGTCCAACATTCTGTGTCACACAGCGGCCATATATATATATATATATATATATATATATATATATATATATATATATATATATATATATATACATACACACACACACACACACACACATACACACTGTGGCTAATAGCCACTGATGGACCTGTGCTCCATATTTTTATCTAACCCCCTCTTGAAGGTGGGCATGCTTGTGGCCGCCACCACCTGTGGCAGTGAATTCCACATGTTAATCACCCTTTGGGTGAAGAAGTACTTCCTTTTATCCGTTTTAACCTGTCTGCTCAGCAATTTCATCGAATGCCCACGAGTTCTCGTATTGTGAGAAAGGGAGAAAAGTACTTCTTTCTCTACTTTCTCCATCCCATGCATTATCTTGTAAACCTCTATCATGTCACCCCTCAGTCGACGTTTCTCCAAGCTAAAGAGCCCTAAGCGTTTCAACCTTTCTTCATAGGGAAGGTGTTCCAGCCCTTTAATCATTCTAGTTGCCCTTTTCTGAACTTTCTCCAATGCTATAATATCCTTTTTGAGGTGCGGCGACCAGAACTGCACACAGTACTCCAAATGAGACCGCACCATCGATTTATACAGGGGCATTATGATACTGGCTGATTTGTTTTCAATTCCCTTCCTAATAATTCCCAGCATGGCGTTGGCCTTTTTTATTGCAAACGCACACTGCCTTGACTATCTCTGAGGCTATGGTTGCTCCTGTGTTAGGAGCCAATGCCCATGTCAGTTACCAAATTCTTGCGATGACTCCAGTGATATCTGTCGGAAGTAATATAACTGGCATGTGTATGGGAGTGTGTTTCTCACCAGTGTATGCATTGGCCTTTTGTACGTAAAGGCCTTGACCGCTTCAGAACTCAGGCATCTTAAAACTGCTTGTTCTAGCTTTTTCCGCCAGCATCCGGTTTGGCTGCTAAGACTGTAGGGCTGCTGTAGCTCCTCCCGTAAGGGATTAAGAAAGGGCCGCAAGGGGCTGTTCTCTCGGTCTCCCCAGTGCGAATCCCCACCCCAGTCCAAAGCCAAGCTTAATCCAGCAATAACCTGGGATATTGTGAATCGTGGTCATCGTGGATGCAAACGTATTCTAAGGATGTGATCACACTTGGAATTTGCTGCATTTGTCTCCCGCCTTTGAGAATGCCAGTGCTCTTTGATGCGTGCTGCAGCAATCTCACAGCCTCTGCCTTGCTGCTGGGAGAGGTACAGGCTGCCCACATGCAAGAGGAGCATTCAGACTGCTCCTGTCCGTGTGGGGCATGTGCATCGCATGCCTCGGCTGTTCAGACAGCTGGGAAATGCACCATGCATGCGCTTTGGAGATTTGCTGCTGGGAAGTATCCTGTGGCTGTTTAATCCTGTCCCTGCCCATCCTATGACGAGGTAAGGATGGGCGGGACGCAGGGGGAAGATGTGTGCGTGTGATCAAGCCCGTTTCATTCAGAGGGGAGGGGTGGCGAGGGTGGACCAAATTTCTCTTGTGATCACACCCTTAAACTTCTCCATAGTCAAAGCTGGCAGGGATAGGATGCGAGGGAATTGTCGCTCGAAGGAGGGAAGGGGCCTGCCATTCCTTGGCTTGTTCCCAGTCTCTTAACCATTGTTAAAGGCCAGATCTTATCCCTTCCAAGTGGGGAGGTTTGGTGTATTTTTTTCATTCAGTTCTGTGTGTGTGTGTGTGTTCGCTCCGTGCTTTCCTGCTTTTTGTTCACTTTGGGCATCACGAACTTCTCGCCTCACAGTTGGAAGCTGAGGCGATCTTAACACTTTGGAAAACAATTGCTGTTGTATATTTTGGAGCCTCGCTTTGTTGTCATGGAGATAATTGGTGGATATACTAATCAGGTGCTAGCAAGGAACTGTTGTGCCCTCTTGGTAAGCAGTCCCTGGGCAAAAATGAGTCTCTTTCAATTTGTTGTTATCCTTTCTCAGTTAAATTTGGTGAGGCTGTGTTTCTGGACGAATGCCATAAATCTTTTGGCTTGCTGAAGCTTCTCTTTCTCTCTCTGCATGAATGAAGGGGATCTTAAGCGCTTAAATTTGCAGACTCATCTAAGGCTCCGCATGTTTCTCGCTATGCCTTTGAACATGTGAACAAGTATGAACAGTGTGCTGATATGCTCCCAGCCGACTTAGTGCTTCCCTGACTGGTGCTACAATTTGAAGTACGTTTACTAGGGAGTAAGTCCTCTTGAGGGAGGGAAGGTAGCATGGCATAGCCTGATTTCATCAGATCTTGGAATCCAAGGGAGACCACCAAGGAAGACTCTGCAGAGGAAGGTGATGGCACACCATCTCTGCTTTTCACTTGCTTTGAAAGCCCCTTGCAGGGGTCACTGTAAGTTGACCGCACTTGATGGCACTTTACACACACACAAGTTCCCTTAAACTCAGGGGGATTCACTTCTGAGCATATACATGGTCGGGATCACACTGTTAAGTCTTCAGCTGGCATCTTGAGTCAGTTGTGCTTACAAATACCTTTGTGCCTGGAGAAAAATGTACATATGCAAAAATGTCTGTTATCTTCCTTTTTAAATAGAAACGGAAACTCGGTTCCTTCTTTCACTTCTTCTTCAAGGGGTGACTGGAAGCAGTGATGAAGCAAATTAAGCTGCTTCATGTTCAGATAGTCTAATTAAGGCTTTTGGCAAGGACTAGCTACTGCTAATGGCTTGGCATTAAACCGTGCTTAGCATCTATAACATTGTCTGGAGATTAGTTATAGAAGACTAAACAGAACATTGTTGACTTGGAATCCAGAGCCAGCAATTTAACTTGCTGGTTTGGGGATATCTATGGAGAAGAAGCTGGAAATTCATGCTTACACAAACGAGGTTGTTCACTGTTCTAGAGCTGTAGTATAAGGCTTGTCCTCGCTGGTGTTTTACAGCTAAATTTTCTGCCTTTCATAGTAGATCTGACAAAACATACTCTTTCCTGGAGGCTAAACCTCTGAGCATCTACCGAGTTGAGATTTGTACGTTTGAATCTTGAGCCCTTGGATTTCCTGTGTTATTGGCAAGACAATATACTCAGTTTCTCTTTTCTAGTCTACATACAAAGTTGAACATTTTTCATTCAAGAACTGTAATAGTAGTATGCATTAGTCAATTATATAGGTAGACTCCTCTTTGACAGTGAAATTACACTGTAAGGTTTCAAAGGGATGGTCAGTGATACTTGGTAACAAGGACAATGTTTCGCTTAACTGTACAGTCCTAAGCAGAATTATCCTCTTCTAAGACCATTGACCTTAATGCTTTTAGAAGGCTGTAACGCTACTTAGGATTGCACTTTAAATCTGCTTTTCTGGTGCTCCTCACTACAAACTTTAGAAGAAGATATTGGATTTATATCCCGCCCTCCACTCCGAAGAGTCTCAGAGCGGCTCACAATCTCCTTTTCCTTCCTCCCCCACAACAGACACCCTGTGAGGTGGGTGGGGCTGGAGAGGGCTCTCTCAGCAGCTGCCCTTTCAAGGACAACCTCTGCCAGAGCTATGGCTGACCCAAGGCCATGCTAGCAGGTGCAAGTGGAGGAGTGGGGAATCAAACCCGGTTCTCCCAGATAAGAGAGCTATGGCTGACCCAAGGCCATTCCAGCAGGTGCAAGTGGAGGAGTGGGGAATCAAACCCGGTTCTCCCAGATAAGAGTCCGCACACTTAACCACTACACCAAACTTTAGTCCATCTCAAGTGCTTGTAGCTAATGCCTTTTTACACTGTTGTACAAAGCTCCAATGAACCAGAGTTTTAATATATTTTCCTTGTTTATTTTCTAGTAAATTAAGAATCAATATAGATATCACCGTTGCAATGAAGTGTCAATGTAAGTATTTTTTTTAATGTGTAGCTACAACTTCATTATTCTGACAGTGCAATCCTATACAAAGCTTTGCATTTCTGTGTCCATTAAAGTCAGTGGGATTTAGAGTAGTGTAACTCTGCTTTGGATTGCGGTCAGTCATGTCTTGGGGTTGGAATTACGCACGACACTAGGTTGCAATTGAAAATGGAATCCCCATGTCACGTTCCCCTCAGAGCCATTGGGTGGAAAGGTAGAATTTTAGAATGCTAAATAAATAAAATAATTTACCCCAGCTTGTGCCATCAGCAACAGACAGGGCTAGGAAACAAAGGCAGGAAAATGCTTAAAGTGACATTATGACATGGGTAGGTGATCCTGCATGTTACCGAAGAGAGAAGGAGAACCCCCACCCCCCAGGGGTGCCAGAATTCAAATGTAGTGAATGGGTCCATCTCCTGAACCAGTTCAGGCTATTGTGGAGAGCCTTAGATTAGTTCTCCCTGCAGCTGAATACACACCAGACTTTAATCTGGGCTGCTTATTTAAATATGCTACCATTGTAAGATTGTTGTAGCACCTGTAATATCTTAATGTTTTTAATGTATTATGTCTGTTTCTAATTGGTTTTATGTAATGTTTAATGGGTATGTAAGCCGCCCTGAGTCTGCTTCAGCAGGGAGGGCAGGGTATCATTCAGATAAATAAATAGAAATGTCCAGTCATTGAAACATCCCACCCTGTGGCAAGCTTTCCCTTCAGGAAGGAAATGTTTTCATTGCACTTTGGCTTCTTTCCACTTGCAAGAAGATTTAAAGAAAATGGAAGGCTGCCTTTAGTAGCTTCTAGAACAGGGGTCCTCAAACTTTTTAAATAGGGGGCTAGTTCACTGTCCCTCAGACTGTTGGAGGGCCGGACTGTTGTGGTGGCTGCCGTTACTGTACAAGGCCGCGGGCCGTCAGTTCTCCGTCTTCTGCATCTCTCTCCCTTCCCGACACCACACACCCTAGCCTGGGAACTCACCTCACCTCGGTATCGCCTCACACTCTGTCTCTGCCGCCTCAGCCCAGTGCCGGAAGTGTGCATTGCTAACGTGAGTTTAGGTCGAACATCACTTCCGGTCTGATTTTGCCATAACCCGGCGGGCCGCATAAACGTCCTCAGCGGGCCACATCCGTCCCGCGGGCCGTAGTTTGAGGACCCCTGTTCTAGAACTTATGTTACTAGACTCTCAACATGAGAATACTCTCAGTGCCTGAATGCATAATCTTTAATATGGCCTGGGACCTGTCTACCTTCGGGACCACCTCTCCCCATATGTGCCCCAGAGAGCACCACGTTCAGGGTCCCCAAATCTCCTTCAGATCCCCGGACTGAAAGAAGTTCGATTGTCCACCACTAGAGCCAGAGTGTTTTCGGCAATAGCCCCCGCTCTGTGGAATGCCCTTCCCGAAAACATCAGGGCCTTGCTGGGCCTGTAAGACCGAGCTATTTAAGCCTGCCTTCAACGGTTAAGGGGAGGTAGCAAATGCCCCACAGTACTGACAGTCCCACTGGACAAATATAGATATTGAGAAACATCAACACGCATCTTGGATTTTTTGGTTAAAAATGTGTGGAATTGATTTTTTGGTACATTGTTTTTAATATTCTTATGTGTTTTTTAACTGTTGTTAGCCGCCCTGAACCCATTAAGGGAGGGTGGGATATAGATTTGATAAAATAAAAATAAATAAGTTTGTTACGTTAAGCACATGTATTTGGGAAGCAAGTTCTGTATTTAGGATCAAGCACTAGACATTGAGTTACCTATATGTTTAAAAATATTTTCGCAAGCAGCTGTATAACAGAGTTTACAGTTTTTACTTCACAACTGTTTTTTCATAGTAGCTAAAACGCTGCCTGTATTTCACAGGATTCTTATTTCATTTGTTTATTCAGAAAAGTTATATACCTCCTTTCCGGAAGCAATGCTATAAAGTCATTAAAAAAGCAACATAAGAATTATTAATAATAAGATTTCAGTGTAGATGGTTTTATATGACCAAGCAGTAATAACATACCGTAGTATATAACAGTATACCTCTGTGACCAAGAGCATTTGTGGTAATACCAGGACTGCGCCATTTTACTGCGGAGTTAGAATAAGGCAGCACAACATGCTCATCTTGGATGTTTTCAATCCTCCTCCTTCTGAGACGGCTTCATTGTGGATTTAAGAAGAAGAAGAAGAAGATATTGGATTTATATCCCGCCCTCCCCTCCAAAGAGTCTCAGAGCGGCTCACAATCTCCTTTCCCTTCCTCTCCCACAACAGACACCCTGTGAGGTGGGTGGGGCTGGAGAGGGCTCTCACAGCAGCTGCCCTTTCAAGGACAACCTCTGCCAGAGCTATGGCTGACCCAAGGCCATGCTAGCAGGTGCAAGTGGAGGAGTGGGGAATCAAACCCGGTTCTCCCAGATAAGAGTCCGCACACTTAACCACTACACCAAAGTGACTGCTTTGAAAAAATTGATGGCTCATTTAATTGTATTGATTATAATAATCAATTTTGCGTATTGGTGGCGATGTGTAGAACTTCAGTGAGTGAGGCATGCTATCTTTATTTTGGAGGCAGGGAGGAAATGTTGATCCTCCTTTGTACATTAAATATGTTGTTGCATTGGTACTTTCCCACTTTCTGCAGGCAGGGTTAAAACTGAATTGCCAGATTAAAGATAAACATATTTTCCTGCTTTTTTCTCTCATGTAAACTCTTGTTTGCCACTGTTCTGCATTAGTCTCTTTCTCCCCCCCCCCCACCCCTGCCCCTGAAAAATTATGTGCCTCGTATCACACTGGACAAGAAGAAATTCAATTGTTGGTGCATTCTTTTCACATTGCTTGTAATTTTAAAAAATTTCTTTCAAACTAAAGGAGGGGCTGTAACCAAAGTTTTCAACCAATTGTTCATATAGATAATGTAAACTGGAATATATGAAACCAGGTGCTCTGGGGGAAAATGTCATCTTTTTTTTTTTACATTTTATTTATATCCCGCCCTCTCCGCCAAAGCAGGCTCAGGGCGGCTCCCAACATGAATTCAATATACAATAAAATCATATAATTCAATAAACACTACTTTTTTATAAAACCATCATTTAAACCAACACTTCTATTAAAATTTAAACATTTGTGGTGCTATATTACAGATCTTTGATAAATTTAATGGCGAGATACGTCTACAGCGAATCTATCTTGGTTCAATGTTAGGCGAAGGCCATCTTAAAAGGAGTAGTCTTGCAGGCCCTGCGGAATTGGTCAAGACTCCGCAGGGCCCGCACTTTGTCCGGAAGTTGATTCCACAGGTGTGGAGCTACAATAGAGAAGGCCCGTTCCCGTGTGTTCTTCAATTTGGCCTCCTTCGGCCCAGGGATGTTCAGCTGGTTCTTTCCCGCTGACCTCAGTACTCTCTGGGGTTCATATGGGGAGAGAGACGGTCCCTCAGGTAGGCAGGCCCTCGACCATATAGGGCTTTAAACGTAATAAAGTTCTCTTTTATGAGAAGAAGAAGAAGATATTGGATTTATATCCCGCCCTCCACTCCGAAGAGTCTCAGAGCGGCTCACAATCTCCTTTATCTTCCTCCCCCACAACAGACACCCTGTGAGGTGGGTGGGGCTGAGAGGACTCTCACAGCAGCTGCCTTTTCAAGGACAACCTCTGCCAGAGCTATGGCTGACCCAAGGCCACTCCAGCAGGTGCAAGTGGAGGAGTGGGGAATCAAACCCGGTTCTCCCAGATAAGAGTCCGCACACTTAACCACTACACCAAACTGGCTCTCCATGAGCTCACAGTATAGAATTTGCTCATTATAAATTCTAGCAACTAAACAGCTGCTTCTCAGATTTAGTTGCAGGCAACAAAAAGGCAAAGGATTTCAGTTGCTGTTATTGAGCATGCTGAATCATAAGTGAGGATGCTCAGTAGCGTTTAGCTGCATAATCTGACCAGCAGCTGTTTTTATAGCAAGGCTGGCAGTAGTGATTCTATAGTGCAAGGAGCCACCCACTGACACAAGAGGCTCACTGAGCTTCTCAAGTCAAGGAACGGGCTCCACATGCCAGCGAAACAGCACTACAGTTAGCCCAGTAGATCTGCAGGATCCATACCCAATACGTTGGTTTTTTAATGAGCCATGACAGTTTCAAAGGATTAATTAGGGAATGGCACGTTGCTTTGTGCATGCTCTGCATTTTATATGCACTTGGTTGGTTCGAACAGTCCATGTTTTGCAGCTTGTTTCCTTTGTGCGGCGGTTGAAGATTGCGGCGACACGTTGGAATCCAGTAAAAAGAAATGGGTTGCTTCCTTCCACATCTCTTATGAGAAGAGCTGTCGATATCAGTTTTACAGGCCTGTCCTTATGCTTCTCTGTCTTGCCTTTTAATGTTTCGTTTTGGAAACAGACATCGGGGCTGACGTGTTGGATTTGGCAGAAACAATGGTGGCCTCCGCTGACGGATTAGTTTACGAGCCAGTAAGTTTGCTCTATTTGTTTATGAAAGGTTCTGCTTCCCGCTGTCTTGCTTTGCACTCCGCTGGAGTGACGTTGCTTCCTCCTTCCCAGAGCGCCGTGAGTACTTCCTGAGCCAAGACTGAAAGCTGTGGGAGTAGACAATGTGGCTGTGTACTGACAGAGGCAAAATGATACAAATTTGTGTAATGCAAGCCCAAATCGTTCAGGTCATGGCTATTGGCCGGCCTTGATAACCAGCCAGATTGTTCTTGCTTGTAATCCCATCTCTCCACCTTCAAGCCCAGGAAGGTCAAATCTTTTCGTGGGGGAGCGGGGGTGATCCCCTCCCCTCCTCTTCAGTTGAACCTTCGAGACACTCCGAAACACTGTAGAGCTTTCTGAGAGTCTCCAAAGTCAGGATTGCAGGAAAGAGAGTCCCTGCCATTCTCAAGGCTCTGGCAAATAGAATAGGTTTTCTCTGGATGAAAAGATTGTGCTCACCCTAGCAAGTGCCTTGATGGCCCTTTTGCTAAACATTTAGATTGGGGTTGGAAAGAGTTAGTAAGGAATAAAAGCAAGCAAATGCGGTTAGACAAGTTTCTGCTAAGTTTCAGTTGAAAAGAGGGCAAAACCCGAAAAGCAGTGGAAAGTGCAGGGTTTCTGGCACCTCTGGCGTGTTGTGTGTGCATGTGTGTTGTCAACAAAAGCGCACAGGCCGTTTGGTTTTTCTTGATCCGGACTGCTCCCCCGCTTGGTGCAGAAACTGAGGTTCCTGGCCGTGATTGTAACGGCAAATGAAGGAATTCTGTGTTTACCGTTGAATGTTTGACTGGATCTCTTAGACTGGAGGTTAAAAGGATGGGGCTTGATGGAGAAGATCCGAGCATCCTGTTGGAGACGGAGCAGCTGGTCTGCAGTCCTTTCAGCACAGCTGTGACTTCTCGCGGCGTCACATTCTTCTTATAGCCTCATGTTGATGCGGTTGTGAAAGGTTGCTACTGAAGGAACAGATGTCAGTGCAACAACCGCCATTGTGGACTGCAAGCGGTGCATAAGTTGGGGGAGCCCGACACAATGTTCTTGCGAGAAGTGCAGATGACTAGTGAAGACGCAGGGGATTCCCTTTTATTAGAATATTTGCAAATTGGTGGCTAGAGCTTCTCAATCTCACTTTGAGATGCTGTTATTAGCCGGGACATGGGTACTTCTTTTTGGCATTCCCCGTCGACAAGAACCAGCAGCCTAACAAAGAACAGAGAGCCAAGGATAAGGGAGGGATTGACTTTCTTCTTTTTTTCTCCTTTTTAAAAAATTCGCTGAGAATCATGAAGAATTGTGTGCAACTCAATCAGCAGCTGCCATCTGTCTTAGAATACAGGCTCGCATGTGCCGAGGTGGTGGAAAGTCTTTATACCTCAGGGGCAGTTTGCCATATAACCCATTGTTGGTGCTGGAGCTGCTTGTCCAGTGCTTGCACAACGCCATCTGTGCCAGCAGGTGCCTGAGGGCAGGTGGGGAAGGTTGTGTGTAAGAGAAAATGGGCTGAGGCTTGACGCTTGATCTTCTTCCTTTGTTGTAGGTAATATTTGAACTCAGTCCCTTGCAAAAAGAATGGCAAAGGTAATAATCAAAGAGCGTACCTGCATCCAAGTGGGAAATAATAGTGTGTGTACATTTGTGCGCTTGAGTTAGAAATTTGGCTGCTGCTAAGTGTTATCAGATAAAGCTATGAAATTAAATTAGCCATGTTGCCCAACGCTCTTCCCCGTTTTGAGCAGTCGTTAATCCCTGCTAACTACCGCACATATGGACTATACATGTTGGAGTTTTTTTTTTAAAAAAAGGTTTGACTATGGACTGTACTTTGTAATAAAAAGATACATTAGATCAAATTCTAGGAACCTATACCTCTATCAGTGCCAGTGTCTACTGACAGAAAATACTCCTTCTGGCTCTTTACTTCAGTGGAAAATCGCCACACTAGTGGAATGGATTCATAGGTCCTGATCAGTTTTTTTCCCTCAAATTCATTTATAGATTTATGAGAGCCATTTATAGTGGAACAGTGTAGAAGAGTCTGGGCAATCCAGGTTCTAATCCCCACTTTTTGGGTGATCTTGGTCCGGTCAGAGACTCTCAGCCTAACCTACCTCACAGGATAGTTAGGATAAAAGGGTGGAGAGATAAAGAACGGCAGCTGGTTTGGATCTCCACCTGGAAGAAAAGGGTATAAATGAAGCAATAAATCCTTATTGTTAAATATGTGCCATGTTCAGCAGTCAAGCCCTCACGTTTGGCAATGAGCAGCTGTCTTTCTTGAGTCTCACGTGGCCCAGCTAGCAAAAAAACAGAAAGGGTGTGTGCGTTTTCCGTTAGCAGCCGGTAAAGAAGAGTTTGCAAAGATGAGTCTTGATTTTTCTTCTGCCTGAAGCTGAACTTCATCCTACTTTTTGTGGTTTGCCAAAGTCTAGTTTGGGAGGGTTTGCCAAAGTCAGTCTAGGAGGGACTGAGCTGTTTCTGTTCAATTTGTAGGGTGCTGCATACAATCCAGAGCAAGCTACAGGAAGAACACTCGCTTCAAGATGTAATATTCAAAAGTGCTTTTAAAAGTGCTTCAACGGCCTTACCGCCCAGGTAAGTGGGTGCTTTCTCTCTCTATGTAATTGATTTTATTAATCCTTTTTCTTCAAGCATTTAATTTAAAGCAAAGAACACTTGTCTAGGTTTTTAGCTTGCCCAAGCTAGCTTATTTGGAAGCAAGTGCTTTTGTAACCGAAGCACACTCAGCAACTCACCTGGTCCTTTGTGATCAGGGAGGGAAGAGTTTATTTTTGCCCACAGATGACTGATACAGGAGCCTATGGATTTTCCCCCAAGGTTGCATTTCCTTCAAGACAGGTTCCATTGCAGTTGGGAAGGGCTAGAAGTGTAAACAGATGTTTTTAAATTGTGCCCCATGGCGCAGAGCGGTAATGCTGTCCAAGCTCTCTGCTCATGACCTGAGTTTGATCCCAGCAGAAGCTGGGTTCAGGTAGCTGGCTCAAGGTTGACTCAGCCTCCCATCCTTCTGAGGTCGGTAAAATGAATACCCAGCTTGCTGGGGTGGGGGGGAAGTGTAGATGACTGGGGAAGGCAATGGCAAACCACCACGTAAAAAGTCTGCTGTGAAAACGTCATGATGCGATGTCACCTCGGAGTCGGAAACGACTGGTGCTTGTACAGGGGACTACCTTTACCTTTTTTTGCTTTCTTTTTTTTCCCTTTTGAGACCCAATGCGACGCATATGGCCCAGATTTTCTTTGACTCTAACAGTATGATTTTTTTGGTGCTACATTTTATTTTTAAACTTAGTCCTTTTTTTTTTGTGGCTCATAAAACCAAAGTACTCGAAATTAACAATCCAGTAGAAGCCCAGCTATATTTGAATAAAACAGCTAGAGCATAAAACCAGCACAAAACGTTTAGATTCCTAAAATGATCTCCATAAATAGTCCTCAGGCTAGAAACAGACCGTAAAAGCAATTTACAAAGACCAACAGTGCAATTGTATGCAGTGTTAGTGCAGTCAAAGCCCATTGGAATGAATGGACTTAGGCTGGAGAGGTTGTCCTTAGGATTGCACTACAGTCCATTTAAGTAAAACCCTGGATAAAAATTAATGTTTTGGCCTGGCTCCTAAAAGGGAATAGGCTCTGGAAGGGTAGACACCAGGCAAGTCTCAAAAGGGAAGGCATTCAGTAGGCAAGGTGCCACCACCATTGAGACTAGTTGCCACCGGTTACCATCCACCTCACCTGTCCAGATGGGGGCACAGAGGGTTTATAAAGAGGATCTTAAGTGGTGTGCTGGGCCTCTGGCAGTAGCCTCGCTATTCTTTTCTCTCATATTTCAACCCCTTTACGGCTAAGGAAGAGAGCAAGGATTTAAGAGGCTGTCGCACCTTATAAGCTAACAAGTCTATTATAGTGTGAACTTTCATAGGCTAGGTGTAGGCAGTTGCCAGCATGGGCAGCATGGCAGTTGCCAGCGGAACAGCAACACCCCAGACCATTTTGGTCAGCACACAGTATTGGGGATTGCCCAAGCTACGAAGATCAGCCCCCTGAGGTGGTGGCAGGGTGCCCCTGTAGCCTCTGAGGCGATGATAGTGCTGTTAGGGCTCAACTTACTTCCATTGTGCCTAGGCTTCCCAACCCTCCCGCCCTGGCGGGGGACCCCAGGATTTCCACCCTCTTCCCCTGCTCCCCAAAAAAATGGCGGCGGGGGGAGGGGGGGAAAACGGCGCCGGGGAGCATGGTGAGCCGCCCCATCCCGAAGCGGGCGAGGCCGCCGCCCCCTCCCCGCCCACCGCAGCTGCTCTTTCGAGATGGGCCCAGGCTGAGCCCATCTCGGAGGAGCAGCCAAGAGGCGGCAGCAGCGCAGGCAAAACTAGGGGAGGGTGGCCAGGAGCATGGCGAGCCGCGAATCCGGGCCCTTCTAGGACCCGGACTCGCGGCTCGCCACGCCCCCGGCCCGCCTCCACCCCCCCCCTCCGATTCCACCCCAGAGGCGGAGCGGGCGAGGCCGCCGCGCCGCTGCCGCCTCTTCTCCACTCGCCGTGGCTGCTCCTCTGAGATGGGCTCAGGCTGAGCCCATCTCGGAGGAGCAGCCACGGCGAGCAGAGAAGAGGCAGCAGCTGCACAGCGGTGTCGCCCACTCCGAGACGGGGCGGCTGGCCACGCTCCCCGGCGCCGTTTCCCCCCCTCCCCCTAGCTCCACCCCAGTGTCTCCTGGCTCCACCCCCAAAGTCCCCAGATATTTCTGGGGTTGGACTTGGCAACCCTAATTGTGCCTCCTTTTCTCCTCCCCCCCTCCCCTTGTTTCTTAGCATGCCAGCATCTTCAGAGGAACATACTGGGATTTTATGTATTTTTTTAGGGCAAACACGTTCCTTAGAATACAAATTAGGAATTTCACAACTTGTCCCCCATTGGGTATTTTACATGTGCTGACTGATTTGACGTGGGACTTTCAAAAAAGGCAAACCGTATGTTATTTTTAAGCGGCGCAAGATGTCCTTTACCAAGTTCCCTCTTCCTGTCATAATTGTTCTTCATACTTTCTGTGATTAAAAGTGCAGTTTCTTTTACTCAGCAAATGTCGGCTGAAGTAGATGATGGTGCTAAATTCCGTTTTTTAAGATCCAGAACGTTAAATATTTGCATTCAGGGACTGTTTGCACATTAGGCTGGGATACTTCTTCATAACTATGATCAGTTTCTTTCTTAAATACAGGGAAGACAACTCCGTGCAGCCCCCAGATGCTTGCCGAATTCATGGACACCTCTATGTTAATAAAGTTGCAGGAAACTTTCATATAACTGTGGGCAAGTATGTTCATTTTGTTTACTGCAAACCATTACAAAGCAACCGTCCTCATCAAAGTTTTGGGTATACTGTTCTGGGCATCTGACCACCATGTCTGTTCTTTGAGTGGCTTCTGATTGAGGTATTCACATAGGAGTTAGCTTTTGCTGAAGAGAAACTGATGGTCTTTAACTAGACTGGCAGCCGTGAAAGGTTCATGCCTTCTGTGTGCCTTTTAGCGGCATCGTCCAACAATACAGTTTATCTATATTGTACCAGATCTCTTTGTTTTGGCTGCACAGAGAATGCTGGTGAAGGAAGCCTTGAGGTGGCTGGTCCCAGGAGGTGCTGCCTGCTGTATCCCTCAGTGAGGCTGTAGTTTCTCCCAGCCACAACCCCCCCCCCCAGGCCCTTCCTGGTTTTTCTCCTTCCCAGCTTCCTGTCTGTTAGTCAGCTATTTCTCCTAACACTTTGTCCTCTTAAGGTTTTTCATCCCCCTCCCTCCTCCTGGCCATTTCCAATCCCTGCCTCCCTTGGCTTACTCCTGAAGAGACCCTTTCTCCCAAGGAGACCTCTACACCAGAGGAGGCCTTTACTGCAATGCCCTCTACATGGGGCTGCCCTTATACTACTGCAATGCCCTCTACATGGGGCTGCCCTTATACTACTGCAATGCCCTCTACATGGGGCTGCCCTTATACTACTGCAATGCCCTCTACATGGGGCTGCCCTTATACCGAACACGGAGACTTCAGGTAGTCCAGAACGCGGCGGCCAGGCTGCTGGAGGGACTACCACGGTGGGAACCTGCGCGGCCTGGGCTGCAGGATCTGCATTGGCTGCCGGTTGTGTACCGTGTTCGCTATAAAGTGCCGGTTATTACCTTTAAAGCCCTATATGGCCGAGGACCTGCCTACCTAAGGGACCGCCTCTCCCCATATGTGCCCCAGAGAGCACTGAGATCTAGCTCTCAGAACTTACTAACAATCCCTGGGCCAAGAGATGCTAGGTTGAAGGCTACTAGGGAGCAGGCCTTCTCAGTGATGGCCCCTCGTTGGTGGAACCACCTTCCAGAGATGGTGCAAGCCCTGCGGGACCTGAACCAATTCCGCAGGGCTTGCAAAACATTTCTTTTCCAGCTTGCTTTCGAGATAGAACCCGATTAATCTGACGTGTGGACATCTAGCCATCTTGTGGATATTATGATTACAGTATTTTAGCACCCATTTTATACATTTTATCTATTCTAAATAATTTATTATGCAATTGATATATTTAAAATTGTTTACATTGTTTTATATGAATCATGGGATCTCCATGTCTGTTAGCCGCCCTGAGCCCGCCTCGGCGGGGGAGGGCGGGATATAAAAATAAAGTTATTATTATTATTATTATTACTCCACAGGGAGCTAATGTCCCCATATCTGTTCTTTAGTTTCCCTTGCAGACCAGCCTTGTTCTTTCCTCTGCCTTCAACTGTATTGTTGCCTCCTGTTGGACTTTCACCACTGATCCCCTCTTCTCCTCTGGGGTCAGGGCTCTCCTGGGTGTGCTAGATCAGCTCTCTCCCCTAGATGCAGGGGTCTCCAGGGCGTGCCAGAGCAGCTCTCTCCCTTCTCCTCCGGGGACAGGGCTTTCTGGGGTGTATCAGACTGGCTTGGTAGATGTGAATGATTTTGGATCACATTAACATACTTCTGCTCTGGTTGAGATATCAGAGGAGCATCCCTGCCTTGTTCTCAATCGTTGTTTTCCCTGTTTCGCATCCTCTCTGGAAGCATCACCATTTCTTTAAAAGCTGTCCTAGAAACCCTTGTCCCCACCTTGCCTGGCACTCATTGGTCTCTCCAAATCTGAGCTACTTATCTCTCCTGTCCTATTTCTTTTGTTTTATCTCCATCAACCCATTACTTGTTCAGCCTGTTTCATAACCATGTTTTAGATTTTTTAAATGTCCTCGGGCAGGGTTTTTTTTCCTAGGAAAAACCCAGCAGGAGCTCGAAGAAGTCACACCGCAGCGTGGCTCAGCCCCAGGAAGTCACGTTGCAGTGCGGCTTGGTTCCGTGAGCCTGGCTGATGAGCATTACTGGCCTGGGAGCATGTGGCTGCCCTCTTCTGCTGGAGCCCTGGCCATCCCAGGCAGAGCTGTGCTCCAATGGGCTCCAACACAAAGTTCTGTCCTCGGGGATTATTTTTTTTCATTAAGGAAAAAAGAAAAAATGTTATATTTTCTGCCTCTGCAGCTGAATTCCTTGATTTTTTTAAAAAAATACTTCCTAATATTGGATTCCTAAGTTTTATAAACTTACACTGAAGCAACATGGAAGTTACCCATATATTTGATGTGATGGTCTAGGCTTTAAGCCCCATCTCTTCCTTGGGCTTTTGCATTCTAAATCCTGTATCTCCCCCTCACTTCTTTTGCTGCTTTCCAAGAACAATATCAACTGCAGAGCCTGCTGTATAGCAAGCCATGTGCCTAGCCAGCATGGAACCTCTTTAAAATAGTTCTGCTGAGTTTAATGAGTGAAGTCACAGAGCAGTTTTGGCTTGCAGTGTGGATATTAGACCAGGCCCTGTTGAGGAGCTGAATTGCTTTGTTTTGATGCTGTCAGACGATGGGATCTCAAATTGACCAGACCTTCAATGAGTAGTTTCCGGCGCCCAGTGAGAGCCTCTAGGTTTTTGTAGTCCGTCCAGATTTCGAACGGAACCCTCGCTCCCTCTAGCCAAGACCGCCAAGTCTTCAAGGCAAAAGTCACTGCGAACGCCTCTTTATCCCAGACCGGTGAGAGCGTCTAGGTTTTTGTGGTCTGTCCAGATTTCGACCGGAACCCTTGCTCCCTCTAGCCAAGACCTCCAAGTCTTCAAGGCAAAAGTCACTGCGAACGCCTCTTTATCCCAGACCGACCAGTCACGCTGCTCCTGTGAAAACTTTTTAATGTAGGCACAGGGTCTCAGCCTCCCTTCTGTGTCCCTCTGCATTAATATTGCTCCTACGGCTACGGATGATGGGATCTCAATTGACCAGACCTTGAATTGTTGCAAAGTTAGGCTTTATTTGATAATCCATAAGCATATTTTCCTTCGTTCCGATGCTTATGGATTATCAAATAAAGCCTAACTTTGCAACAATTCAACGTCTGGTCAATTTGAGATCCCGTCGTCTGACAGATGCATTGCTGTATAAATTGTTAAAAGAAAGAAAGTGGCTTTGTGGAGAAGTGTTGTCCTGAAACTGCTCTGAAAAATTTATAAGCAGTCTGTTTCATAGCATTCTTTGGTTTTGAAACTCTGCTCTCTCTCTCCTCCTCAGGGCAATTCCCCATCCAAGAGGCCACGCGCATTTGGCAGCCCTGGTGAGCCACGAGTGTAAGCCTTCTTCGTTACCTTGCAAAGAGACATTGTTAGCAATGGGCTCTTCCAGGCTTTTAATAGTAGCCAGAAATGTTGCACATTGTTAAAGTGCCCTGCAGTGTTGCAGGCAAAAATAATACTGTATGGTTCTTCACATGTAGAGGCATCAGGATGTACAGTGCAACCAAAGCCAGTGTTTTGGGGGTTGAGTGGTGGAATCATATGCATCTTCCCCTGTGCCTTTCCTCTGATTCCCCTCCGTTCCGTTTTGGCGTTATGGCACTAAAATTATGGAGAATGGGACAGGAGAAGAAGGGAGGGAGGGAGGACGCTCTCATTTATTCATTTACAATGTGTGTTAGCCACTTCTCTCAAAATGTCCTAAGCAGCTAATCATTTCCTTGCTTCCAAAATTCCCCTTTTCTATTTCTTTGGCTGGACAGTCCCTTTTCTTGTTCTTTGTTTTGCTCTCTGTACTACCCAGTTGTTTAGGGGAGGGATGGTGGCTCAGTGGTAGAGCATCTGCTTGGGAAGCAGAAGGTCCCAGGTTCAATCCCCGGCATCTCCAAAAAAGGGTCCAGGCAAAGAGGTGTGAAAAACCTCAGCTTGAGACCCTGGAGAGCCGCTGCCAGTCTGAGAAGACAATACTGACTTTGATGGACCAAAGATCTGATTCAGTATAAGGCAGCATCATATGTTCATATGTTTAAATGTACACAGGTATATGCTGACCCAGCCTGTGGAACTGGGGGACCAATTAAAAACCATTTTTTTTTAATATTTGCCTGATAATGGCATACAAGAGACCGATGGTGACTCACCACTAACAAATTGCTTCATTTCACTTTTCTGAGGAAATGGTCAGGTGGGTATCAGGCTTAGGAGGGTGAGCAAGCAACCAGAATGAGGTAACTGGTATTAATATAAACAATAGATAGTTTGTCACAATCATATATCTGTTTGGTTATACACACAGGTCTTTAAAACTGTGGAGAGAGATCTCTTGGCAGTCACTGCTTAAATAAACAAGCATAAACTTCTTTGCCTGAGAAATACTTAAGTTTGTGAAGGCAGGAACATTCATGCAAGTTCCAGTTTTCCTTCTTAACTACTTGGTAGAGATCCACCCCCCTCCCCCTTTACTAGGAGCTATTTCTCCCAGGAAAGGGCTACTTGTCCTACTTCCCTAATGCAGGATCCTCCTTGATCCTCATCAGATTAACTCTTCTTCGCAGTTCTCGCGCCACTCTCAACTGTCATTTTTAACTGACACTCTCGACTGCAGAATTCCATTTGAATCCCCTGTCACTCAAGGTTCCCAGACCTGGTTAAAGCATTAACCGCTTACTGTTTCAAGCAGCTTACGAGAAAACAAAGATGCAAATACACAGACACACATGTACATGGAAGCCAATAAAATAAATAAATATCTGAAACCAACATTAGAAGCAGCAGCAGCATAAAACCGCATTCAAATAATTCAGCAGGCAGCCCAGTTTGAGTTTTATTTTAACAGCCATAGATCAGATAAAAAAGCACAAATATATCAGAAATAAAAAAGTAAATGTACAAATCTATCAGAGGTACTGTATACTACTAAAAACATGTCCATATAGTATGGCAGCGTTAAAATGTAGATGAAATTTTAGTACATAGCAGTAGTCATTTGTAATAGCTCCACAAAGTCTACACCAAAAGAAAAAGCTCCTATTATTTAAAACTATTCTTCTGTATGATCACTTGGGCACAAAACCTAACTGCCGGTATTTCATCAGTCAACAATTTCCCCAGAGATATCTTATCCGCAAGCAGTCCATAAAATTAACTAAGACAATTTAGTCACAATTAGTAAAACCATTTAAATAAACTAAGACAAGAGGCCAAGCTATACTGTATTCTTTACTACCACAGAGAATGCCCTGATCATTATCTTACCGCAGAAGGACCTATATTATACACCAGGGCTACAAAGACCTATTTCCTAATCCCTGATTTTAGTTGTAGGTCTGAACTGTGCCATAGAATATTATGCAGTTTTATCCAATTAAATTTTAAAGAAGAGCAATAGACCTTTGTGAGAAAATAACCCAGTATTTTCACCTGTTTCCTCCTCTCTCCCATCTTGGGTGACTGCACACATTTCTGAACGTCTTCAAAAGTATGGATAATAATAGAAGTCTTGCTGTCTTGAAATGAATTATTAAAACTTGACTGGTTTAGGAGAATATCAGTGCAGTCCTAAACAGTATTATATCCTTCTAAATTTATCGAAGTCAGTGGATTTAGAAGGGTCTAATTTTGTTTAAGATTGCACTGTATAACTCTTGGTATATGCCCATAAATTGTTATGGAACTATAGCTCTCCTGATTCTTGAGCTTTAATTCTGTGGTTTTTTTCAACATTTTGTATTTCAGCATACAACTTCTCCCATAGGATAGATCACTTGTCTTTTGGAGAGCTCATCCCAGGGATTATTAATCCTTTAGATGGTACAGAAAAGATTGCATCAGATCGTAAGTATTTCACACTTTAGAGGAGGAGCAAGTCTGATGTGTTGTTCGCCTTTCTTGTACAGCAGGAATGCATTTTTCTAGCATTGAGTGTGTATTTTGTTTTTCAAATGTGTTATGAACATTGCCATGTGAAGCTGTTTAATTTTTGCAGAAGGTCGTCTTTGTCTCCTAGACTACAACCGATCTGCAGTGTGCCTCCTTCCCTTAGGCTAAAGGGCAAAGCGCAGCTTTGAGCGGGAAATAAATCAGGCGCACAAGGCCTGCCCCTCCAAAGGAAGGTGTGCTTATCCTCCCCACTGGCCACTTCCACCATGGTCATGTATGCCATCCAGAGAACATTTCCTCACATCTCTGTGCCCACTGCAACACTCGCTGTCATCCCCAGGGACACTCCATGGAGGTCTTTGGAGTTCCTTCTGCTTTCTAACCCCGTGATGTCGAAGGGGAAGCAATCAAAAGCTACCTGGCTGCATTCTCTACCACTCAGGGCAAGCATTCAGCTTCACAGGTGTTTCCTGACTTCCTTTACAGCTGAATTCTTATATAGGTACCTCTAATCAAAGTTCCTGAATGGTGTTCTGCACCTGTACCGTCATTTCCAGTGTGTTCTGTCAGTAGCTCTGATGTCTCAGTCAGGGCTCCAGAGCATGCTGCTTTATGTGAAGTTTCATGGAGAGCTAGGATCTGACTGATTCAGGAAGGTAGTCTTTAATATTATGTATTTATTTATTGTACCTGCCACCATTGGCCTGATCCAACAGGGCTTCTCTTATGTTCTTATGTGATACAGAGTGTTGGACTGGATGGACCATTGGCCTGATCCAACAGGGCTTCTCTTATGTTCTTATGTGATACAGAGTGTTGGACTGGATGAGCCATTGGCCTGATCCAACAGGGCTTCTCTTATGTTCTTAAGAGCCCAAGTTCACCTGGCACCCAGGGGATCATGCTTCTGGGTTTTATACCAGCAACAGGTGGGGGAAAGCAGCCAGGAGGATTCAGCTGGCAGAGATGTTCCTCCCAACCTTTCCCTTCTTGCAAACATATTGTGTACAGCACATGTTGCTGTAAACCCTTTGGTTCTTTTTTTTTTTTTTGAAATTTAAAGGGTTTTTATTAGAAAAGGAATTAACACACAAAAAGTGAAAACACATTGACACACAAAAAATGGACATAAAACAAGCACAAATACCATCCACATATCAAAAATACAAACACAAAACATTCAAGAACACATCAATGCGTAATACATTGAAAAAAACAGAGCATTCATGACACTTCAATGCACAGTACATTCAGTACATTCAAAACACAATAATAAATCTAACAACTATACAGCCACCCACTCAAGCACACTAGGAGATGGAGAGGGTTTAAAAAACAAAGGGAAAGTATTGTTACTCCATGCCAAAACCTTTACTTTTAACCCATTTATAGATGGGGTCCCATTCCTCCTGACATTTTTGGACATTACCATCTCTTAATCTTGTGGACATTAGATCAGATTCTGCGGCGTCCAACAGCTTGTTAATAAATTCATCTCTGTTAGGAATTCTGTCAATCTTCCAATACTTGGCATAAAGTATTCTGGCGATAGTAACTATGTACAGTAGCAGTTTCAGTTTTATCATAGGAAAGTTTTGTCTACAAATGTTCAGGAGATACAACTCTGGCACATGGTTAATATGTATATTCAAGATTTTTTGAATCCATATATTAACTTGGGTCCAGTATTTTCTTGCATCTTTACATTGCCACCAGATGTGAAACAACGACCCTTTAGCTTCACGACACTTCCAGCATTTGTTTGAATATGTGGGATAGATTTTAGCCAGTCTGTCTGGTGTAAGGTACCATTTATATACCATTTTATATAAATTTTCTTTGAGATCTGCTGGTTTTATTAATTTTAAGTTCTGTTTCCATAGTTTTTCCCATTCATCTAAGGCTATATTGTAGCCGAAGTCCTTCAGCCAACGGATCCATGTTTCTTTTACAACTTCGTCTTGCATCTTAACTTGGAGTAACCAATCATACACCTTGGAGATTATCTTCTTTTTAGTCTCTAGAATAAGATCCAATTCAATTGGCTTATTCGAAAAGCCCTTTTCCTTGTCCTTCTGAAATCTTGATTTCAGTTGACACTGTAACCACCAGTTTAGCTTAGAGAGCTCTTCCTCAATCAACTCATTCTGACTATTCAACAGATAGGCATAATCTTGTGGGTTATCCCAATTATACAAATTAGGATGAGTCAAGGCTTCTATCGGGGATAGCCACTTTGGAGTATAAGTGTAATGTACTTTGATTTCTTCCCAAGTCTTATACAAGGATCTTCTTATTTCGTGCCTGAGGAAACGGCCGGTCTTTATAGGCGTGTGATACCACATATAGTTATGCCAACCTTCCCCCAGACCCGCGCCCTCGATGGTCAGTAATCTTTTATTGTCTAGCTTACACCAGTCTCTTAACCAGGCAATACAACTAGCCTTATAGTACAAGTTCCAATCCGGAAGAGCAAGACCGCCTCTTAGTTTACTGTCTTGTAGAACTTTCAGTTTTATTCTGGCCTTCTTGCCTTGCCAAATAAACGTCTTAGTCATAGAATTAAGTTGCTGGAAAAATAGTTTGGGTAAAATAATTGGGATTGTTTGGAAAAGAAATAGAATTCTTGGAAGAATGTTCATTTTTATTGTGGCAATTCTACCTAAAAACGATATTTGAAGGTCTTTCCAATTAGTTAAGTCATTGCGGATTTCTTTCAATATTTTTTCATAATTATCTCTATACAAAGTCTTTGAGTCACTTGTCAAATAGATTCCGAGATATTTTATCTTTTTTTCGTGCTTAAATCCTGAAAGTTGTTCTAAGGATTCAATTTGGGCTTTCACCATATTTTTTGCTAAAATTTTAGTCTTGGAAACATTCAGTTTAAAACCAGATATTTCTCCAAATTCTCTCAATCTTTGTTTCAAAAAAACTATCGAAGAAATGGGTTGTTCCAAAGTAAATACTAAATTGTCCGCAAAAGCCAAAGTCTTGAATTCCACGTTGTTTATTCTAGTTCCTTGAATTTGGGGATCTTCTCTAATCTTCTTGATTAATGGTTCTAACGTCAAAATAAAGAGCAAGGGAGATAACGGGCATCCCTGCCTAGTACCTTGTTCTATTTCTGTTGAGTCGGACATCACTTCATTGAAGCTCACTTTCGCCGCCTGCTTCGAATAAACCGCTTCGACCATTCTGCGATATCAACCCTTTGGTTCTCAAGGGCTTTGCTAAATACACTGTTTGGTGTAGCCACCAGAAGATTGGGCCTTGGCAGCTGCTTATGTTGCTCTCATTCTGGGAAGTTCAGAAGGCCATGGATCTTGGGCACACAGTGTTCTGAATGCAGGATGAAGGTCTGATTAGTTGTAGTTGTATGTAAGTATGATTGTTTGGCCCATTTGTCAGCTTGGAAATTATTGAATTTTTTTGCATTTTCTTCGCAGGCATGTTTATGCTTTTGAAAATGTCAGACAGCAAACAAATTGTTGTTGGTCTGCCACTTGATATTGAACCTTTTTTTTTTTTAATTTCTGGTTTTTTCTTTTGCCTTCAGACAACCAGATGTTCCAGTACTTTATCACAGTTGTGCCAACAAAACTTCATACATCTAAAATTTCAGCAGAAACTCATCAGTTTTCAGTGACAGAAAGGGTAAGGACAACCCAAGGATGACTGGCAGTGCTTATTCACTTACTTCTCCTGCCTTCCCCCCTGCCAATTTTTATTTTAAGTTTTGCATTATGAATCCAGAAGAAAAGAGAAGGACAGAGATAAAATTGTGTTTAGAGCCAAGACTGTATGTTTCCATATTTGCATTCACTTATCCTGTGTTTAGTGCACTATGTGTATCATTTCCATGTGGATATTTTGTGTTGTTCTCCTTTTCCCATAGACTTGTATGGCTTTGTTCCCTTCCTTCCTCCTGTCAGGCATGGTCTCTTCCCCATTTCCTCTTTGCGGGAATGTCTCTAGACCTTTCTAGATTTTCCTACTGAATTTGTGCCAATAGAAGGCTGGAATGTTCAATATTTCCCTTTCTCCTCAACTCATTTAAGGAGGTCTGTACAACTGTAAAGACAGAGTACAGAGGGCAGTACCAGAGTATTCTGTTTGTAGTTCTGTTATCCCAAGAAGCCAACTCCCCACTCTAGTGGATGCCTTAGTAGGGTAAAGAATAGACATCCTTAGGCCCATGTGGGTCTAAGTCCTTCCACATATCCCATCCCATCGAAGGTTTAGCAGAGATCCACCACATTCACTGTTTAAAATGTCACACACAGGGATTTATTTATCTAGATACATCTACTGTGGAAAATTGGACAAAACCACAAGATAAGCATCTAAAGTGACTCTAAGATAAATGGCATGATAAAAAGCAATACTAAAAACAAGGGGAGGAGACAAGATGGCATCCTGAGTAGACACACTGGCGCAGTGCCCCTGCCTATATTGTGGTCTAAATGTCACGTCATTTGTAATTTGTCTGTGGACTGTGTGATCTTCCTTTCTTATTATTGGACGTATTTTTCATGATGGCTTTGTATTTTAATACTTCCTGTAAAAATGACCAATTTTTATTGTTTTTCAAATTTTATATTCTTGGACATTTGCATTTTACTTTGTATTCTTGCTATGGCTTTTTTTTCCCCCCAACGTAATAAGGACTGGTCAATTGATTGCTAAAAAATACCTCAGGTACATTTTGGCAGAATATTCTGTTCCAAAAAAAAAAATATTAACAACAGAAAAGTCCTGACACTAGGCAATTATTTTGTATAAATAATTTATACAAAAATTATACAAAATTAAAGTCCCATGCAGGTTTCTCTAGCCCAGAGTTCCATATGAAGACCCGGGTTTTTTATTTTCTCCATTTCAGTCAGTGAATTCTAACATCAGTGGTCCAGTTATTTTTAAATCGCTTATCTTTTAAAGTACATTGGACGCCCAAAAAAAATCTTCTTTATTGTTGTGTTCACTTTGTATGTATCCCTTTCCTGAGCTTCTAATGGAAAGCAAGTCCTGAAGTTAGAGGAAAGGGGATGCATACCAAGTGAACAAAGATAAATGAAGATAAATACAAAGATAAATGAAGATTTTTTTGGTATCCAGTGTTCTTTAAAAGGTAAGAGACTTACAAATAACTGGACCATTGATGTTGGAATTCATTTAATGAAGCCTTAACCACTGTAGAAGATTCACTGATTGAAATGGAGAAAATTAAAAAACAAAACCAAAAACGGATCTTGTAGAGAAACCTGCGTGGGACTTTAATTCTGTATAAATAATTGCCTTGTGTCGGAACTTTTCTGTTGTTAATCTTGTATACCATTATTTATATTGTTTTCCAAAAAAAAGTATGTCAGCGTTTCATAAACATATTACGTGTAGGTGTTTGTCAGCAGTAATGTATTCTACCATGACATCTAATTATTAAATTCTATGCATTAATTCTTAAATTACAGGAATCACATTTTAAAAGTCCTTAAACTCAAATTTCTGTTACTGTACTTTGTCTGATTAGGCTGGATACTAGTCTTAAGACTGTAATAACAACATTCTAGCTTCTCTTTAACCATTCCTAAGGAGATGGAATTTTCCATTTTGAAGCCCCTACCTTTACGTGTGCTTGATCTCATATCATATGTTTGTGTCTGACTTATCTATCCTCCCTGTTGTGTTACTCTCCAGGAAAGGGTGATCAACCATGCAGCTGGCAGCCATGGGGTGTCGGGGATTTTCATGAAATATGACATAAGTTCCCTGATGGTGACAGTGACTGAAGAGCACATGCCCTTCTGGCAGTTCTTGGTTAGACTTTGTGGTATTGTTGGAGGAATCTTCTCTACTACAGGTAATAGATTAGGCAATACTGCCAAAAGTGAGTGCCATGGCAACAGGGAAATGCAAGTAAAACGAGTTACATACTAAAGGAAGAGTTGAACATAAGAACATAAGAGAAGCCATGTTGGATCAGGCCAATGGCCCGTCCAGTCCAACACTCTGAGTCACATAAGAACATAAGAGAAGCCATGTTGGATCAGGCCAATGGCCCATCCAGTCCAACACTGTGTCACACAGTGGCCAAAAAAATTATATATATATATATATACACACACACACACACACACATATATATATATACACACTGTGGCTAATAGCCACTGATGGACCTCTGCTCCATATTTTTATCTAACCCCCTCTTGAAGCTGGCTAGGCTTGTAGCCGCCACCACCTCCTGTTGCTTGTCTGTCTGTGCTGTAGTTCTATGGGTGAATGTGTCATTTATGTAGACATTTATTTATTGTATTTATAATCCACCTTTATTGAGACTCAAGGCAGCTTGTGTCAGTCAGTGCAGTCAACAGGATGAGACCTCTAATAAGCAATGTGATAGCACTAGGATTACAGAAATCTGAACTCATGCACAAAAATGGAATTACAAACGTATTAAAACGAAGTAGCGAGACTAGAAGAATAAATACTAGTCCACAGTCCCATTTCCTTTTTAAAAGCAATTTTCTAAATGATTCTATTATAGCCCTAGTACCTTTATAAAAAGGCCCTCCTGAATAGGAGTTTGCGGAATGGCAGAAGCGTGGGAGCCTTCCCAAGCTCTTCAGGCTGGACTCTCAAGTTGATTTCAAAGGCAGACCCTTGCAAAGTGCATTACACCAAGGCATGACTCTTGGTGGCTAGATTGGCCAAGTCAAAGTAGAGTGCCATCTTTCAGGCTTAAAAGAAATTTTTTGCAGTTGCATTGGCTTTCTTCTCCAGTGGTAACCTTGGATCCAGTGTAACCCCGAGGCTCTTAAGTGAGTCATTAATGATCAGCTTATATCTTATGTATTTTTGTAGTCAAGCCAAGGCAACTAAGAATAAAGCAGAACTTTAGCCTATAGCATTTGTGACATGTCCTGGTGCTTCCAGTGAAATTGCACTCACTGATCATTCATCCCTTGTCACTAATGCCTTTCCCTTGGCCTGTTGGGCTCTAAAACTGTAATCTAATTGGAGCAGTAATCCATCTTCCATTAGGTCACTGTGTCAAGTGCCATGTGCATTGATGCCACTATATAAGATGGAGAGGCTTGGACTCTGTGGCCATGACGTAGTGATTTTATTGTATTGCTTAGTAAGTAGAGGTTCATAGGTGCTGGTGCAGCTGTTTGCTGATATGCTTGCTTCCCCTTGTGTAGATGCACTGCTGCTGAGCACACAGATTTCCCTTTTGCCTGTTTAAAGTGTACTAAGAGTCCAGTGTGATGGCCCTCTTCTCTCTTTTTGCTCTTTGACCTTGTCTTCCACAGCTCAAACAAAAGAGATCTCTGCTAGGTGAGACATCTAAGCAAAACGAGCGATCCCACACAGACCCTTAGGTTTTAATTGGGGCGGTAACAGAATATGTTATTTCCTGCAGTTGTGGTTATTATCTAATAGGGTACAGGCAAATATAATAGGGTACAGGCAAAAGCCATGGGAAAGCATGAAGGCCATCATGTTTTCTAAGGGCCACTTGGCGCACTCTCTCTCTCTCTCTCTTTCTCTCTCTCTCTCTTTTTAAAAGATGTACACCCAAATGTAAGTGTACATCTGAAAATGTAGCGTGTGAATATGGTGCATGTCCGTTTTTCAGACATTTAGTTAGATCTATTGTCTATTTTCTGACAGTGATTGATTTGCAATTTGTTTTTAAATTGATGTGAGTTTGTATTTTGTATTTAGCTATCACTCTTGGTCACTTTGAGTTTTTCATGGGAGAAGTATGGGCTAAAAATCTCTTCAATACAGTGTTTCCCCGAAAATAAGACGCTGTCTTATATTTATTTTTTCTCAAGAAGACACACTAGGGCTTATTTTCAGGGGATGTATAATACAACAATCTACATTTATTCAAATACAGCGAGGCTGGTGCTAGTGATGCGTGAACTCCGTTCCCCTAGCCCTTTGCGCGTGCACAGTAGGATGCCTGCGACCGCGGTTACCACACGCGCACCCGCGCATGCGCGAACAGCTAGGAGAAAGGAGTGATGTGGTTGCCACTCGCGCACCCGCGCAAGTGCAAACTGCTCGGAGAAAGGAGTTGTAGCAGATAAAAGGTATTTCAGTCTTCCTTACCGCTCCGCGCCGAAACGCATGGCGTGGCTATGCAGATACGCTGCATAGCCACACCCATCACTAGGTCTTATTATCGGGGTAGGGCTTATATTTAACAAATGCATAGAAATCCTGCTAGGGCTTATTTTTTGGGTAGGTCTTATTTTCGGGGAAACAGGGTACATACATTCAATTATACTCTCTGGGAAATTGGGACTGGTTTTAGTTCCCTGTTGAGTGTATACTGTGTGGTTTGCCTCTCTATAATGTGCGGGAAGATAGTCCACCTTGTGATTCCAAAACTCTGTCAAGAACAAATACGTTATCTTGCCTCCATTTTTAGAACTGAGTTGTTGTTGTTTTTATCAACCTGTTCTCACATTGCAGGAATTTTACATGGCATTGGAAGATTCATTGTGGAAATCGTCTGCTGCCGTTTCAAAATAGGCTCTTCTAAATCTACGCCTGTAAGTATATTCACGCTGAAAGATAATGAGGTGGTGGATCTTATATGATATGAGTGGAAGGGCACTTAAACAAGCAATATTTCCTGCCTCCTCCTTCCCTCTGCAGCTTGCTTTGAACCCTGAAATTGTGTCCCCAGAGTCAGGAGCCTTTGGGAACAATGTGGGGGCAAGGAAGGGAGTCTGCAGTGGGAAGGGGGAAATCAGTTAAATTGTCCCACCCCTGTTTCCGCTAGTGGAATTGAGATGGTCAGGAGTCACATGGGTTGCATATGGGGGAGAAGATTAAGGAAGCAGATCTTAAGACTTAGCGCTCCTTGTCTGTTGAAGTCTGTCTCAGAGAGAACATGGTCCACAGTTTCCCTAAATAGTGTGAACCCAAACTGACAACAAAATGCAAGAAGGAAAATCAGATGACTCAGTTACTTACATATGTTAGTTAGCATCCTTCTGTTTTCAAGGTTAGTTTTAAATGAACTCGGGATCTTTGGCCAGAACAACCAGAAAAATGAGTTTAGTAGAGAATAGGGCCATGGGGCAGGCAATAGTAGTCGCCATGGGAAGGAGATAGAAAGTAGCAATTATGACCAGTGAAACCAGTATCCATTCTGGTCATATTCAAGCTCTCAACCGTCACCAGCCACTGCACTCAGGTTTCTAAGCTCTCCTCCTTCCTCCGCTATTGTGAGGGCTAGAAACGTATGACTGATTCTTACGGTGCAATCTGCATACCCCCTGAAGCCAGTTGCAAAGCTTTTGTTGAGTCTGGATGGGAATCATAGTTTGTCAAAATTTCCATAACTAACTATACACCAGTTATGAGGGACTGTGAAGCATCTTAATAGACAACTAGGAGCTTGATGGATCTCAGAAGATGGAACATATGAATCAAGTTTATACCGAGTCTCACTATTGGTCCACTATTAAATTGAAAACAAATCAGCCAGTATCATAATGCCCCTGTATAAATCGATGGTGCGGTCTCATTTGGAATACTGTGTGCAATTCTGGTCACCGCACCTCAAAAAGGATATTATAGCATTGGAAAAAGTGCAGAAAAGGGCAACTAGAATGGTTAAAGGTTTGGAACACTTTCCCTATGAAGAAAGGTTAAAACGCTTGGGGCTCTTTAGCTTGGAGAAACGTTGCCTGCGGGGTGTCATGATAGAGGTTTACAAGATTATGCATGGGATGCAGAAGGTAGAGAAAGAAGTACTTTTCTCCCTTTCTCACAATACAAGAGCTCGTGGGCATTCAATTAAATTAGCGTTAGAATGGATAAAAGGAGGTACTTCTTCACCCAAAGGGTGATTAACATGTGGAATTCACTGCCACAGGAGGTGGTGGCGGCCACAAGCATAGCCAGCTTCAAGAGGGGGTTAGATAAAAATATGGAGCAGAGGTGGCTATTAGCCACAGTGTGTATATATATGTATGTGTGTGTGTATATATATGTGTATATATATATATATTTTTGAGCCACTGTGTGACACAGAGTGTTGGACTAGATGGGCCATTGGCCTGATCCAACATGGCTTCTCTTATGTTCTTATTACTAGCTCAGTATTGTCGTCTCCAGTGGTCTTTCATGGACCTTTCCAGACCTTGAATCCACTGATCTGCAAGCATGTGACAGGAAGTCACATGGCATATGACATGCTGAGGGGGGAAACCCATGCTTTTTCCATGGCAAATTAGAGTTATGACCTCACAGACCTCAGGGTCAAGACTATGAGCAGGAAGCAAAAAGAAATGGGTGC
This sequence comes from Heteronotia binoei, assembly GCF_032191835.1. Lineage (NCBI taxonomy): Eukaryota > Metazoa > Chordata > Lepidosauria > Squamata > Gekkonidae > Heteronotia > Heteronotia binoei. The sequence continues at coordinate 9,587,841 of NC_083230.1, forward strand.
AGGGAAAACAAACCAGACGCAAGAAGATGTACTGTGGTGAGCAGGGATGTGCACTTAAAAAAAAATGGAATTTTTCTGTTTCAGATATCGAGAAGGGTATGAATACAGGTATTCCTGGTTATTCAGGTCCCTTAATACCATTTCAGAATTTGGATTCAGGCAGGACTAGGATCCCTACAATTTTGTGACATTTGTTTCTAAAACAGCCACTCCAGCCCCCTATAGGGAATAACCACCACCACCCCCCCCCCCAAAAAAAATTCAGAATTCCAAAAAACCCAGAATTTGGATTCAGGGTTTTTTGGAATTCTGAATTTTTTGGGGGGAGGGGGGCGTGTTATTCCCTATAGGGGGCTGGAGTGGCTGTTTTAGAAACAAATGTCACAAAATTGTAGGGATCCTAGTCCTGCCTGTCCACTAAAGACTCTCCAAGTTTCAAGCGGACTGGATCAAGGGGTCCAGTTCTATAGGCCCCTGAACAAGGTGCCCCCAGCCATCCTACTTGTCTCCATTGCTTTCTACAGGGGAAAAAAACCCCCCATGCTTTCCCCAGGGCAACTAATCTTATAGGAAAACACACACGAACAAATGTGTAAATCTAACCAACAAGCTCAAGAGAGCTAATGGCATACCAGAGAATCCCAGGAGACCCACAGGCTAATGTGGCAAGCCCAACACAGCTAGTTCCAAATCAGAGAATCCAAGCTAAACCTCCTTAAACAAGGCATGATTTATTATTTATTTATTACGTTAAGCTTATATCCCGCCCTCTCCACAAGCGGACTCAGGGTGGCTCACAACATCACATTAATTCCATTAAAAACCAATAAAACATAATTACATATTTAAATTACTTAAAACATGGTGCTGTATTAATACAGTACAATATAGCGGTTCTGAAAGTTCGATGGTGACCATCGGTACTCTGCATGGAGCTCTATATAATGTCCAGTGGCAGTTCTCTCACGGTTAAATGTCGAAGGCCTGTCGGAACAATTCGGTCTTACAGGCCCTGCGGAATGTAGACAAATCCCGCAGGGCCCTTATGGCCTCCGGGAGAGCGTTCCAGAGTTCTGGCGCTGCCACCAAGAAGGCCCTGGCTCGTGTTGTACGCAACCTGGCTTCTTTTGGTCCAGGGATGGACAATAGATTTTTCGTCCCTGAACGCAGTGCTCTCTGGGGAATATGTGGAGAAAGGCGGTCCCGCAGATAGACAGGTCCCTGACCATAACAGGTCCCTGACAACAATGGATGTTGCAAGCCCAGCAGAACCAATGTCAACCGGAGAACCCAAGTCCCATCAGCCTGGCAAGCCAGTGCCAATGCAGCCAGCCAGACCTGACAAGACAGTTAACACAGACATACTGTAAAATTGAAGAAAAAAGGCCTGGGACCCTAAAAATGTTGGCTGCAAATATTCCCAGATTCCTGAATATTTCCAGAAAACGTTGGGATATAATTTTCGATATTCTGAAAAATCCTGAGTGATGTCTGGATACCAAATATATCTGGAAAATATCTTACTGGCATTTTTCAGATACACATTTGAACTGGAAATAACTAAGTGAACATCCCTAGTAGTCAGAAACAAGCTAAGGATAAGAGTAATGTTGTAATCCTGTCCCCCACTGAGTGACCTCCCAGTCCTGCTTTTCTTCTCAGCTAAGACAGGCAGGAAGCATGGTGTCCTGGCTCTCTGTGCAGCAAGTCTTCTCCAAAGGGAGCAAAAAACCCCCACCAGAAATGAAACGGCAGCTCTATAGGAGGTTGTGATCTGACAGACAGGGCGTTGTGATAAGGGATGCCAGCTTTGTTTATTTAAACAGCTGTTTAATCCATCTGAAATTGTGCCCTATATATTCTTACATATCATCAGATCTGCAACTGATATTCGTTAAGAAATGTTACCGTGTTAATGTGCTTTCATATTTGACTTGCGCATGGACTGTGAACGGTAAGGATGGTCCTCGAACGCATAGGAAACCCTTCGCTGGTTTTCCGACACCTGGAAAACGTTTGCTGCAATATATAAACGGTAAACAGATCCCTGTCATTTAAACATTTAATGTTTGATGTCCCGGCTCCGTGACCACCTGAGGGTTCTGACCCATGAGCTGAAGTCCAGGGGTCTCCTTTAACTGGCGGTGGATCTCCGGGCTTTCAGGGCAAAGAAAAGGCTGCCTCAGTCCTCCTTGCTGAGATGATACTTCTCACTGGAGCTTAAGCCTGTGATCTTTACCGTACTCTGCACTGAATCATAAATATTTGCATAGAGAAAGATTGGGTGGACAGCAAGTTGTTAATGGCATGAATTAACGAGAAATTTCAATAGTGAATTCTCTTTTGTTTTGGTCTTTCTTTGATAGGTCACGCATCAAGATGGTCATGTAAACAACCATGTACCTCTTACGACGGATGACACTATGCATTAGCACCTTCTGCAAAAACTGGTTTTGCTTTCTTCCTGCCTGATGGAGAAGACATTTTTTATAACAAACAACGTTGTGCAATATGTTGAGAGTGCTTGATCGGAAGCAGGAAAAAAACAAGCCCTTTTTTAAAGAAAAAAAACACCTACCTGTGTGATGTGTTTCTCCTTTCGGAATTCAGACGCAGGCCAAGAAATCCCATGAGATCAGTCCTCTCTTGAAAGAATAAGGATCATTTTTGGATGCGGTTAACCGTCAAAGCAGACAGTTTCAGAGGAAATGCTGTTGGTGATTGAAATAGCAACATAGACCATTTTCCCGATTTCTCGTGCTACAGACTCCCATGAAAGCTAATGTACAGAAGAGTGGAGAGGGGTGTGTGTGTTCAGCATGCAGTGTGGCAAAGAAAATTACCAGGAACAGCTACTGAACATCTTGTGACTATGTTTTCAAAACTAGGGTGTAAGATTTGTTTGTTTGTTCCTGTTTTGCCCATAGAAATGTAAGTTCTATGACATAAGTATGGGAAAACCCAAAAATGGAAAAGACACAAAGAAGCAAGGAAGCTAAGGTATAGTATCAGGGATAGATTGTGTGGATGAAGTTTGTACATTTAAAAAAAAATCAGTTTTAGCATATTTTTAAACAAGTCAATTCACATACAGGAGGGGGGAGGAACAAGTAGGGAAAGGAATACCCTTGTTTGCTTGTTAAATCCTCCGTTGTAAACCCTCGAGGGAAACTGTAGGTTCTTTCCTTGGAAGTCGCACCAGCATTTGTTGAAGTTAATTCAAATCTAGGTCATTCTGTCATTTATAAAGTCATATGCCTAAAGGTTGGCGGTACCTTCCAACTTCTTGTAAAGCCACCTCCTTGAGCTACTTCCTTCTCCTAACCTCTGTTCCCCTAAATGCACCTGAAGTTATTGGTGGACTTCTAGGTGTTCACAAAGTGGAATGATAAAAGTTCAGAATACAGGCAGTTTGGTGGGGCGGGGGGGGGGGGGGGTTGGGGGGGGAGGAACTTCAGTGGATCTGAGCATGCTGGATGGTGATCATGTGCCCAAATTCAGCAAGGCAGATACATTCATACATTGGTGCACCTGCCAAATTTCACCCGATCTTCACTGACCCTAATATAGCACATCCCTGTTGAGGGATATGTAATGAATTAAGGGTTTGATCAGTGTTTTCCCAAGAACCTTGACTGAAGGAAATACAAAATGGAATGGTGGATGGATTCTGCAGGCTGGCGACAGCGTCCCCCGCATTGCAGGAATTGAAGCTGCTGGTGGGAAATGCTGCTGTACCACACTTAGTGCATAGCAGCTTGGTACTTTATGAGCAGAAAAGGGACACAGTCCTTGCTTGAAATAATTTTATCTCCTATGGTCAGACCATAATGGAAAGGAAGACCAGGGCTTGATGGGCTTGGAAAAGAATCAGAAAGTGGAAATGTAGCCAAAGTGAAGGTCTAGAGTTGTGTAGGAAAAGGTTTTTCGGATTTCAAATTGTCCGTTCAAACATAGGGGCTTCTTGGAGTTGCTTCCTTGTGAAGGATGGCAACCTTTGAAAGCATCTTTGTCTTATGATCTTTCTCCCTTAACAACCCAAGTAGTGATGAGGCCTGTACAGTGCTGGTGTTGAGCTTCTATTACCTGGTTTCATAGAGGCTGGGTGGGAGGCTTTCTTGTAGAAGCTGTTTCTCAGCAGCCTTCCAGGGCCATGCCATACAAAGGAATCTTCAGTCACCCAGTGCTTGTCTTTTGTGACCGCAGCTTCTGAGAACAGCGTTGCTTTTGGTGAATAGTGTTGTCTTGGTGAACAGAGGTCCTTTTGGTGAATAGTGTTAGACTTAGGCCTGAGAGAGGAAACTGACATCCCAGCCTAGCTCGACTTTGTTGGAGCTTGCCAGCTAAGCAGGATCGGCTACATGCACAGGAGACCACCAAGGAAGACCAGGCCAGGTTGCCACGCAGAGGAAAGCAATGACAAACCACCTCTGCTCATTTCTTGCCTTGAAAAGCCCCTGTCCCTGGGGTCACCATAAACTGGTTGCAACTTGATGGCTCACAATTACTAGGCCTGAGAGACCTGGTTTCAAATATCATCATCATCATCACCATCATCATTTTATTTGTATCCCACCCTCCCCGCCGAAGCAGGCTCAGGGCGGCTAACAACATTATGTCTGGAGTTGCAAGATTACTAGAATGCTCATTTGATACCCTGCATAATGAGCTGGTTGTGGAAATGTTTTACATAAGAACTTGATCAAGAATGCTTTTTTCTTCTTCTTCTTCTTTTAAATGGAATTACTCCAAAATACGACAAATGTTCATTTTATCTGTAAGGCCGGTTACAGCAATTCCGCTAGAAATCCTCCACACATACCCCTTGTGACCGATCCCTCTTGCTGCTACAGTGCTTAAAAGTGGTCTCGGCATAGATCCTTTCTGAAGCTGCCAGGTGTGGTCAAAGATGGCCCAGAGACAGTGCGGTGCCCCTGAGGCTCCTTGGAGACCCACTTCCAAAGTTGCGGCAGGCAGAATGATAAGCAGGGAAGGCGTTCTGGACAGCTGGTGCTCTAACCCCTAAAAGTGGAGTGGAGTCAACTTAGGAAGGAAAGCCTTGTCCATAGGAAGCACTGTGAGACTGGTGCTGTGTAGGCATCAAGTTCAAGTCCAGCACTGCTCTTAGCTTATAAAATATGATGGGCACACTGCTTGTCCTTCACTGGCTTAGGAGCATCTTTCTCAGGGAAATAATGGGCTGTATCCCACGGGGGGGCCTTCCTCCAACACAAGGCATGCTCATCTGGCGCAAGAGGGTGTTCTGCCAGTGAAAGAGCCTGTTGTGTCAGGAGAAAGCACCTTGTCCTAGAGGAAAAGTGCTGAATGGACTCACGGGATTCAACCCAAAGCATAAAAAATTGTTCAGCGTAGTCACATTGATGGTATGGGTATAGAGCCCATTTCCCAGCCCAGTCACATTGGGGTAGGTGTCATTGCACAGTTTCAGGACCACTATTTTAAAAAAGAAAGATGTGTGGGAGAAACATGTTTGGGCGAGCCTTCTGACTTCTTCGCTAAGGGTGTGAGAATTACAGTTGCAATACCGATGAAGGTGCAATGCAGTAGAGAAGTGCAGTGGACACTTTTGTGAAAGTCATTTCATAATTCTGATTTTTTAAAAACATGTTTCATTAAAGAATTTTCATCTCTGTATATTTAAAAAGCCCATTAAAACAAAAAGTGATTGATTGTGGAGTGCTGATTGTTTGGAAGGTCAATTCTTCTCATTACCAGAAAGGACAATTGTGGTATCCTGCAAGCAGGAGGTAAAGACCTCCTCACCTCTAAGACTTCCTTGACTTTCTGAGCTTAGGGGATGTTCACAAAGAAGTTCTTTGTAGTGCTTGTGCATAAAATTCTGTAATGATGCAAAGCACCAGAGAAAGGAAGAAAAAGAGCAAAACAGCTTGGTGCAAGTTTACAGCCATGGGCTAAAAGCATTGTTTGCTGTACTGATGTTCAAAATAAATAGGACAAAGTGGAACAGGAGAAGATTTACTGAAGTGATGGTAGCTATGAAGTGTAAGTGTTTTTCTATTATGACAATTTTAGTGACGCTTTCCCTCAGAACCTAGCCATAAGCCAAATACCCATTAATGGTAGTATCCAAAATGTGCAGATAAATTGAAGGTCCATCAGTGGCTATTAGCCACAAAGTATAGATAGAACTCTCTGGGGCAAGTGATTCTCTATATTCTCAGTGGGTTTTTTTTTTTGGAGGGGGGCAGCAGTGGGAGGGCTTCTAGTGTCCTGGCTCCACTAGTGGACCTCCTGATGGCACCTGGTTTTTTGGTCACTGTGTGACAGAGTGTTGGGCCACTGGCCTGATCCAGCACAGCATCTCTTATGTTCCTAAGTACTAGATTTAATATTCAGGTAGGGGCATACTGGGAGATAAAAACAGCCCTGGAAAGTACCCCGCCATGTTTGGATTATTGCCCGTTCAGTAACTGGGCAAACACATGTTCCGATTACAAGAAAGAACATTTCTGTATGCTATAATGAACTATACATTTAAATAGTTGTACAAATGATTGTTTGAAAGGCTCGCTGCACATATTTTTCAGCCTGTGTGTGTGTGCGCGCGCGTGCCAGAACTCTTGATTTTTCAGCTCGTTGCCCCTTAAAAGTCTGCCGTGAAAACGTCATGTCACCCCAGAGCCGGAAACGACTGGTTCTTGCAGAGGGGACTACCTTTATCTTTTAGTGATAGCATATGGACTGACAGTGGTGCAAAATGCAGGGTCTATATGAAGGATCTTTAGGAAAGAGGCTGAGAATAAAACTGCCTGTATTGTAATGCTCTTTTATAGATCCACGATGTGGCACAGTTGGGTGATTATTTACATTTCAGGTTAAAAAAAAAATTGCAGAGCTGGCAAACAGTTATCAAATTAGGCATGGTGGAATGAAAGTGGATATAAGGAGCACCCCCTCCCCCAGTTCATGTAATACTTGGAAGCATCCAACAAACTTGATAGGCAGCAGCTTCACAACAGGACACCTGCACATACTGCGTCATTACCTTATGAAATTTACAGTCACAAGTTATAATGATTGTCATTAGTTTAGACAGCTTTAAAAGGGGACTGAGTTCTTGAGGATGGGTTGGCCAATGGCTAAATGGAACCTCTGTTCAGAAGCAATCGACCGATTGCTAGGCCAGAAGGAAGCCTTGACCTCTGCATTCTGCTTGTAGTTTAGAGGGGAATCTAGTCGATTACTATAGAAACAAGATGCTAAGAAGATCGGCTTCCTTGATTGGTTATTAATCGGCTATCAGCAGCTAACTCTTAGTGGCCCCTTCTCTAGTAGTGACATTTTAGGGGATTACAGCTGAAATTATAGCTGCCCAAATAGCTCTGACCTGATCTTGTCAGAACTCGGAAACTAGGGAGGGTCAGTACTTGGATGGAGACCACCAAGTAAGACTGGGGCTTTGAAAACTCCACGAAGTAGCATTTCATGGGGTTGCCATGAGTGGGTCGCAACTTGACGACACACTACCTTTCATGACTGAAATCACGTATATATGGTAAAGTGCAGGATGGCTGAACTGTGCACTTTATTGTGTCTGCATCCTGATACAAGTGCATTTACAACTAATTCTCACAAATGTGCAAGCATATTTAAGATTATTTTTCTGGTTTTCACACTTGCATACTAAGCAACAGGAAAAGGCAGTGAAAAGTGTCTTAAGTGGCATGTATGAATTTGGTCAATGTGGTTTCCCAACCAGCTTCCCCTTGCCTGGGTGATTAGTACTGGTGGTGCATTGAGGCATTTCTGTACATCACAAATTCAGGTAAGGTCGTGGTAGAGAACTCACTGAAAATGTTAAGACAGTGTGCGATTGCAATAAAAAAGGCCAACGCCATGCTGGGGATTATTAGGAAGGGAATTGAAAACAAATCAGCCAGTATCATAATGCCCCTGTATAAATTGATGGTGCGGTCTCATTTGGAGTACTGTGTGCAATTCTGGTCACCGCGCCTCAAAAAGGATATTATAGCATTGGGAAAAGAGCAGAAAAGGGCAACTAGAATGATTACAGGTTTGGAACACTTTCCCTATGAAGAAAGGTTAAAACGCTTGGGGCGCTTTAGCTCGGAGAAAGGTTGACTGCGGGGTGACATGATAGAGGTTTACAAGATTATGCATGGGATGGAGAAGGTAGAGAAAGAAGTACTTTTCTCCCTTTCTCTCAATACAAGAACTCGTGGGCATTCAATGAAATTGCTGAGCAGTCTGGTTAAAACGGATAAAAGGAGGTACTTCTTCACCCAAAGGGTGATTAACATGTGGAATTCACTGCCACAGGAGGTGGTGGCGGATACAAACATAGCCAGCTTCAAGAGGGGGTTAGATAAAAATACGGAGCAGAGGTCCATCAGTGGCTATTAGCCACAGTGTGTATATGTGTGTGTGTGTGTATCAATTTTTGGCTACTGTGTGATACAGAGTGTTGGACTGGATGGGCCATTGGCCTGATCCAACATGGCTTCTCTTATGTTCTTAAGATATGGTTTAAGAAAGATGGAAAAAGGAAAGGTCCCCCGTGCAAGCACCAGTCGTTTCTGACTTGGGTGACGTTGCTTTCGCAACGTTTTCATGGCAGACTTTATGGGTGATTTGCCATTGCCTTCCCCAGTCTTTTACACTTTTCCCCCAGCAAGCTGGGTACTCATTTTTTTTAATTATTATTATTTTTTTAATAAATATTTTTATATTTTATGGACTCTAGTAGAATTGACCATTACAACGCATGAATGTTGGAATTACAAATAACCCCCCCCCCAACCCTCCCCATCTTCTCTTAGTCTTTCCCCCTCAGCCAAGGGCACAAAGTCTTGATCTTCCACTGAATGTCCTTCCTTGTTTCTCCTGAGATCCACTCTAAATAAGGGTTCCATCTGGTCTCGATTTCCTTGACTTTATCTTCCCACGTGGAATCCTTATTGATTGTTGCCACGATGTCAGACTGTATGTAATCAAACAAATAATTGTGCCAGATTTCTATTGACCATTTACTTTTATCTTTCCACCCCAAAGCGATGACCGCCTTCCCCGCTAGTATGATTGCCTTGACAAGGTTTTGAGTGGGTCTACTTAGTGCCGGATTTCCTATTGTGGTTAACAGCATCATATTAAAGCCAATGGTTAATGGTACATTGCAGACTTTTCTAATAAATTGAGTAATTTCCCCCCAAAAGGGTTTAACCTCTTCACACTCCCACCACATATGTGCAAACCAACCCTTAAATTGTTTGCAATGCCAGCACTTGGAACTCACTCCTGGGAATGTATTGGCTATTTGAGCGGGAGTTTTGTACCATTTTGTGAAAAATTTATATTCCAGTTCTTTAAATTTGATTACTTTAATCCTTTCTAGTCCTTCCAAGATTTTCCCAGCCAACCTCTCTGTTAACTGACCTTCATGACTCCAAATCTTTTGTAAATGTACTATTATTTTATCTTTATTTGAAATCATTTTCCTGTATAGTAACCCCACTAGACCCTTCCTTTGTTTGACCATTACTTTATATATCTCTTCCATTGGAGCGTCTAACCAGAGCTCTCCCTTTTCACTGATCTTCTTAACTCTCTTATGCAAGCCTGCTATGTTTAACCAGTATTGATTCCCTAAATCTTCTATAATTTCCTGTAAGGGTTTTAGTTTACCACCCCTAAACATATCGTCCACTCTAAAATAGCCTTTGTTTTTAAGCCTTTCCCACCATTTTATAGCATGCACCTCCTTAACAACAGCTTCTAGGGGGCTCCACCTTGAAACCTTCCCTAGCCACTGGGGGTACCATTTCATCCAGGTTTCTAATGCTACTCTTCTGGGCCCTGTAGCTAATTTTAGATCTTTTGTCGACACTGTGGAAAAAATTCCAAATCTTCCAATACCACTGTTGACTGCATTCTCAAAATTAATCCACTTCTGTACCTTATCCGCATTCCTAATTCGCTCTGCTAATTGCTCTATAGCTATTATAAATATGAGCGGGGATAGTGGACAGCCTTGTCTTACCCCCCCTTGAATTGGAAACGCTTGTGAGTGGACAGTGTTGACTCTAACTTTGGCCTTACCTCCGTTGTATATTTCCTGTATAGCGTGTAAGAACCGTTCCTCTAAACCTATCCTCTTTAATAATTGCCACAAGAATTCATGTGAGAGAGTATCAAAGGCTTTATAAACATCCAACTTTAACAGCGCTATTTTTTTCTTTTGGGCATGGTGCAGTACATTTAAGATATTTCTAATAGGATGGGCAATAGATCTACCCTCAATAAAACCGTATTGGTCCCCTTTTATGATTGACGGGATAACTCTCTTAAGTCTATTTGCTAAAACCTTAGCAAAGATCTTATAATCTTGATTAAGTAAACTAATGGGCCTATACGAACCTACTTCTTCCGGATCTTTCTGGGGCTTTAATATCAAGATTATTTCTGTTTCCTTCCATGAGTCTGGGGCTTTCTTTCCTTCCAAAACTTCGTTAAAAACTACCTGCAATTCAGGTGCTATCATTTCTACCATTTCTTTATAGAAATCAGAAGTAAAGCCATCCAGCCCTGGTGATTTACCTTTTTTGAGCGCTTTTATTACTTCCTTTATCTCTTGGAGTGTAATCTCAGCACCCAGTGAGGCTTTTGCTTCCTCCTCTATGATTAACTTAGGTGCGTCCCACACCTCCGTTATATTCTTTTTCATATATAATTGTTTATAGAAGTCTTCAAATGCCTTAGTGATTTCCTTAGAGTTTTGAGTTGTATTATTATTAATTTTAATACTTCTAATTGATTGTTTTGCCCTTTTAACTTTCAGATAATTAGCTAACCTTTTTGCTGTATTAATGCTATTCCTCTGGAAGTCGTTCCTAACCATTATTTCCTTTTTCCACATTGTTGCCATATCTAGGGCCTCCAACTGTTTTTGAATCTCTTTAATTCTAATCTGTAAACTAGGATTACACTTTCCCATTGTTTCTTTTTGTAACTCCTCCAATTCATTAAGTTTTGTTTGCCTTTTTTTATACCATTCTCTTTTTATGTCTTTTTCCTTCCTAACCAAATGGCCCCTTATTACCGCTTTAGCAGCGTCCCATAATATATTAGTTGGCACAGTTCCTCTATTTTCCTTAAAATATAATTTTAACTGTGTCATTAAGTATTCCCTATCCTCTTCTTTTGCAAGGAGTTACTCTGCAATCTCAGGATATTGAGAGAGCTCATAGACTGCAAAGGAGACAAGATGGGGGTGCCCCAAGGGAAGTCATAATTAAATTTTCAAGGGAAAAGACTCAGCAGATAGTTTTCAAGACTTTGAAAAAAAGGAAAGACCTCTCTTTTAGAGGAAGGAAAGTTTGGGTGAGAGAAGACTTCTGCCAGGAAACCATCAGAAAGAGAAGACTAATGAGACCCTTTGGGCAAAAACTATATGACAATAAGATTAAATTCTCTTGGGGGTACCCTCCTCAATAATTATTTTTAAAGATGAAAAAAGGCTGGTGGCCCGCAACCCTAAGGAAGCAAGAGGTCTCCTCACTCGCCTGGGCATCGCCACAGACGACCTGAGAGACCCGAGAGAGGAAGAAGTAGAAGAAACAGTGGAGCTTGATGTGGACCCAGGAGAAGGAGGCTCAAGTAGACAAGAGAAAAGGCCAGGAACGGACTACTAAAGGGAAGTATAAAACATTTTGAGCTAAATTTAGCTAGAAGGGGAGGGCGGGGTGCGTACCCCCAGGAAGGTGGAAGACAGGATGATGGTCTCATCCAGAAAGTTGTCTGTCACACAGGGGAAGGGAATAGGGGGCAGGGTTTCAGTAAGAAGTATAGAAAAATACCCTCAGCCATTAGGGCCCAAGTTTGTTACAAACAAAGAGAATGGATAGATCTTTAAGAGTCCTTTCACTGAATGTGAATGGTCTAACATCAAATCTTAAGAGATTCAGAGTAATTAAAATGGCTAAAGAACAAAGAATAGATCTGTTGTGCCTACAGGAAACTCACAAAAAAAAATAATGATAGAAAACCATTGATAAAAGATTCGAGGTGGCAGGTTTTAGCAGAAGCAAGAGGAGCTGGGTACTCATTTTACCGACCTCGGAAGGATGGAAGGTGGAGTCAACCTTGCGCCAGCTACCTGAATCCAGCTTCTGCTGGAATCGAACAGGTCATGAGCAGAGAGTTCAGATCACAGTACTGCAGTACTGCTGCTTTACCACTCTGCGCCACGGGGCCGCTCTAAGAAAGATGGCAGACAAGTTTTTGGGCAAGACACTGGGAAATACCATGAGCTGTAGCAAAATCAACATGAAGTAATATGGCAGTGGTGAAACTGATTCCTGCAAGAATTTAACCAATCCCCAATATCACAGAAAGGGATTTCTACTCATCTCTGAGTAAAAATTCTTTAAGTGTACATAGTTTCTGCACACAGAGACACTTTTTACAACAAAATTGTACTGGAAAAGTTACTTCCTTTTAATTTCTGGGATGTGGACAGAAGCCTGTGTGGGAGGAAATGTATGTGGGTCAGCTGGAACAACTGAAGTATACTAGGACAAAGCTGTAGTAGAACTGATGGCCTGAAGGTGGCATCAGTTTCAGAAGATGGTGGCATGTGGGGGATTCAAATTCCCTTACTGTCCGATCAAAGATCCACCAACAGCCCCCTTCTCTTCTACCACGGTGGCTCAGTGGCAGAGCATCTGCTTGGGAAGCAGAAGGTCCCAGGTTCAATCCCTGGCATCTCCAAAAAAGGGTCCAGGCAAATAGGTCTGAAAAACCTCAGCTTGAGACCCTGGAGAGCCGCTGCCAGTCTGAGTAGACAATACTGACTTTGATGGACCCAGGGTCTGATTCAGTAGAAGGCAGCTTCATATGTCCATACCACTTTCTACTAACTTTTGTTCCTGCTGCTGTATTTAATTCCCTCTCCTTTCTGTTGATTTGAGAAAAGAAAAAAGTGAGGTAATTGGAAAAGCTACTGACTGGGACTAAAAACAGCTCCTATTTCACTTCTTGCCCCAGAATAGCCGTTTCAGCCAGCCAAGGTCTGGTCTCCCAAGTTAACAGCACCCACACAGAAGCCCCTTAGATTCTAAACTGTAGTTTCTCCAACCAGCAATTGTATCATGCAGAGCTACTTATTATATTGCTTTATCACACAAAAGTAATGCGAGTTGCTCAATATATTCAAACTTCATTAGGTACTCATCCCTTCTTCCTGTAAACGCAATCCTGTTGATTTGGACAGAACTTGTGAAAATGGCAAACCACCCCGTAAAAAAGTCTTCAACGTCGGCCTAGAGTCAGAAAAATGCCTGGTGCTTGCACAGGGGACTACCTTTACCTTTTTACTTGTGAAAAATATTTTTAGTAGCAGTGTTTCTATCCAGGTAAAAGCTAACTCACATTGATAATGGATTGCAATCAGGGTAGAGGTGACAGGAAAATGAAAGATTTTTGTTGCCATGGTGAACCAAGGAACTCAGCGCTGAGAATAACAATTTTAGAACAGACTTTATTTTTTCTGCTTTGAACTGTGTTCTACAAACAGTGCAGGGAGTATATATGGTGGCTTTTGCTTAAAATTCAACTATTGTCCTAATAATGGAGATCTAAGTGAGAACTGATGAACTAGGAAAATATCCAAATTGCATTTTTAAAGAAATTTTAGAGCAAGATGGGGTGGGGGGGGGAGCTATTTGAAATATAGTTGTATTAGGCATCTTTACAAGGCGTACAGCTACAGGAAACAACCTGTTTGTAGCGGTAAGGTTTTAATTTCCCACCAGAGCAGAAAAGGCGGTCTTTTTTGGCAATATATTTTGTCCCCTGGCAGCAGGAACAGTCATTTTTTATTTTGCGGGTTTTATCATCGTACCTGAAACAGAGGTAAAAGAGGAGAGAAAAATTGATAAGTGGCAGGCTAATAGTTAGGAAAGTGTGCACATTGTTTTCTATTATTTATTTCCATTTAGTAATTAAATCTCTTCCTTTCAGTTTCCAGTTTGCTTCAGGTTTTAGTTTCTATTTCTGCTGACCGTGAGTGGAAAATCTACTTCTGCCTTCCCAACTCCATTCCAACTGAGAAGATATTTTTCAGGGAGTTTATCCTTCCCTGTCAAAACTTTTAGAGAAGGAAGAAAGAGTCTCCATTTTGTAGATGGAATGGACAGAGGAAGGCTTTGGACAAGGTCACTCAAGAACGTTGGACAGCGACAGAGCTTAGCCCTGAGTGTGTGGGCTCTCACACATACTATATACATATTGGCTCTACTTCTATGACTGGGAATATTCAGAAAGCAGCATTCTTCTATGCAGAGTACACATATATAGCCTGCATGTACCTCAATACTATGTGCACCTTCAGGTGAATGCAAATGGAAAGGGGGTGAGTCAACGTGCTCATCTCAACTAATGGCTTTGGCACAGATATGTCATGTTTGGGGCCACTTGCATTGGACAATACTAAAAATAAGCAGGCACAGTGAAAGGACAGACAGAAATATAAGAAACAGAAGGACATCAGGCAAGCACCATGTCTAACGGATACCTGGAGGACATGCTGGGTGAACAGAAGACACACCTTTCAGGGCAACCCACCTGCTTTCCATAAGGGCAGCATTATGTTATCTGTAGTTCTGCCAATGTCTATCAGTCTTTTTGGATTGGGGATGTCAATGAAGGTGGTGGTGATGTTTGCTTTCTGTGTGCACACGCATTGGGTGTGTCCACCCACACTAAATAATGCCCTTTGCAACTGGATTTTTACTGCGTAAAAATAGAAAAATCCACTTGCAAACAGTCAGTGTGAAAGAAGATGTCAGATACTTCTTACTGCTGTAAGAAGATGTCAGATACTTCTTGGCCCCAAAGGGATAGAACGAGTGTGACATCCCTCTTACGTGCCTCCCCGCCAGCACAAACAAAATGTTTGCCTTCCTCTGCCACCCCAGTGGTAACGCTTAACATTTAGCATTTTCCTGTATTCTTTTCTAGCCTGTATCCCTTCCCAGCACTGTCTTTACGCCAGGCTGGCAAGAAAGATACCATTATCTGCTCTTGGGCTCCGCAAATGCAACATCAGAAAACAGAATAGCATGGACAGAGAGGAGTCACATTTTATTAGCCTTCCCCAGGCCAGAAAGCAGATATGTAACTGGGAGAAATCCTTTGGAAAGACAAAAGTATCTGTGCAATCCTCTTTGATGACAAGATCTTTGTAACTTTACCAGTTAGTAAAAGTCTTTGTCAACCACTGAGACACTCTGTTCCCATCTCTCTAATTTCCTTAAATTTGAAGCCAGGTGACAGGAAAAGGGCCACATAAGAACATAAGAGAAGCCATGTTGGATCAGGCCAATGGCCCATCCAGTCCAACACTCTGTGTCACATAAGAACATAAGAGAGGCCATGTTGGATCAGGCCAGTGGCCCATCCAGTCCAACACTCTGTGTCACATAAGAACATAAGAGAAGCCATGTTGGATCAGGCCAATGGCCCATCCAGTCCAACACTCTGTGTCACATAAGAACATAAGAGAGGCCATGTTGGATCAGGCCAGTGGCCCATCCAGTCCAACACTCTGTGTCACATAAGAACATAAGAGAGGCCATGTTGGATCAGGCCAGTGGCCCATCCAGTCCAACACTCTGTGTCACATAAGAACATAAGAGAAGCCATGTTGGATCAGGCCAGTGGCCCATCCAGTCCAACACTGTGTCACATAAGAGCATAAGATAAGCCATGTTGGATAAGGCCAATGGCCCATCCAGTCCAACACTCTGTGTCACACAGTGGCCAAAATTTTTTTAATATATATAATAATAATATATAATAATAATATATGTGTGTGTGTGTGTGTGTATATATATATATATATACACATACACATATATACACATACACACACACACACACACACACACACTGTGGCTAATAGCCACTGATGGACCTCTGCTCCATATTTTTAACCTGTCTGCTCAGCAATTTCATCGAATGCCCACAAGTTCTTGTATTGTGAGAAAGGGAGAAAAGTACTTCTTTCTGTACTTTCTCCATCCCATGCATTATCTTGTAAACCTCTATCATGTCACCCCGCAGTCGACGTTTCTCCAAGCTAAAGAGCCACATCTCGTTATTTCCAAATATTCTTAATTTTCAATTTGTATTAGCTATATAAACAAATGACCTGTTTGGTGCTTGTGTTTTCATTAGCGTCTGAAAGCATATCACTTAATAGTACATGAATAGTTATTTTAATATAGAATAAGGTCTGGCAGGTTCTAAAACCAGAAAGCAGATATTGGACTATTTTTGAAATAATTTTTGTTCCATCCAGGAAGAAAAAAACAGCTGCCCAGGTTAAAAAGATGCCAACCAAATTCTACCTGTATGTATTGTATGCTTTTTGTGGTTGGATTAGGGGTACTCGTCTTCCTCAAGAGATGAAACCTGGGTGGACACTGTGATCTGAATGCAATTCCATGTTAGCTATGTTAATGGACTTTTTGTGCTGGATTGAAGTAACTGTCTATAATTAAAATGGCTGCTGCGCTACCCCTGCATGCTATCAAATAAATATCAAAATGTTTCCATGATCTACCACCACCTCGCCTAGCCAACTGTCACATAGGCCTCGTGGTGTAGGAATCAATACGCAAATCAACTTACGAGACTATTTGTTTGCAGTGACCCTTACACATTTGCGTCTTGATAGTTCCTGTACAACCATTCTTGGAAATTGCCATCTGAATTGGAGCTACTTGACAATCAGTCGAACCTAATAAGGAACAGTGAACAGTGAGGACACATTTGCAGACTCAAAGGAGCATCTTGACTAGGCTTAGACATAAAGATTTGAGGAAAGTCACGAACTTGGTCTAGTGCTGTTCTCAGTGGTTCCAATTTAGTTGCATGGGACCAAGTAAACACATTAAATCAGGGGTGTTGAGCTTATTTGTTACGAGGGCTGGATGTGACATAAATGAGACCTTGTTGGGCCGGGCCATGTTGAGTTGGGCCAAGCCATGTCAGGCTGGGCCAGGTGTGTACCTATTTCAGATTAGGCAGCAGAGATATAAATTTTATAAAGAACACAGACAAGCATACATATATATTAAACTTAAAACATGCTTAAAACGTTAGCACTCATTGGTCTTCAAGATGCTTTCTTTGGATTTCTCCCATGGGATCCAGGGAACTTGGCAAAGGATGCTCTGGCTCTTTCCTTCCTTCCCCAGGGGGCTGGAGTGCGGGGGGGGGGAGCTTCAGCCAATAAAAGGAAGAGAGGCTTGGCTCAGTAGATCTGCTGTGCAATTGAGAGAGCCTGGCAAAGCAAGCTATTCCTCCCCCCTTCCTCTCCAAGGGAGGAGTTTCAGCCAATGGAGAAAATAAAGGTTTTGCTCTGACGCTCCAGTGCAATTGAGCAAGCCTTGCACAGCAAGCTGTGATGCAGAAGGAAGCAAGAGAGGGAGAAGGAAGCAGATGACAGCCAGTTGCTCAGGAGCCTGGTAGGAGCCCTCTGGGGGCCTGATTCGGCCCCCGAACTGCATGTTTGACACCCCCGCATTAAAAAGTCTACAATCTGTTGCAATGGGAATGGTCCAAAATATTCTTATTTCATTTTATCCCATCCTTCCTCCAGAAAGCTCAGGGTGGCCAGCATGAGCCTTCCACTTACTCCAGAATAGGAAGAAGAAAACTGCAGATTTATACCCCACCCTTCTCTCTCAATCAGATACTCAGAGCGGCTTACAGTTTCCTATATCTTCTCCCCCACAACAGACCCCCTGTAAGGTAGGCGGGGCTGAGAGGGCTCTCATAGCAGCTGCCCTTTCAAGGACAACTCCTGCGAGAACTATGGCTGACCCAAGGCTATTCCAGCAGGTGCAAGTGGAGGAGTGGGGAATCAAACCCAGTTCTCCCAGATAAGAGTACGCACACTTAACCACTATACCAAACTGGCTCTCTCACAACGTGCATGGGCAAAGTAAAGCCCTACCCCACTGCTGATGCAGGTCTATACTTTCTTCCAGAGAAGGATGAATAGCTGCCATACTAGATGGCACTGCCATCAATTATGGGGATTTCATGAAAGAAAAACACTCTCCTCCTTCCCCCCTCTGAACTCTTTGGCTGAAGGAGAGGGAAATACATTTTTGTTTCCTCTCCCAACACAGAAGGATCCATTTTCACCACAGTGAAGAAGTACCCCAAATGCTTTTCAGTGCCCTTCAGAGGTGGTACTAACTTCAATCTCCCTACTTTTCCATAGGCACACGAGAAAGGGCGATTTTTGCCAATGATCCTTCCCATTGGAGACTTTCCATCCCTCCCAGGCTAATCTTGGGGGTTAGCTGTTTTCCAGAAGCAGCATTTCAGGGAGCATTTGGGGTATTGCTGGGGAGGAAATCAGCAAAATCTCCTTTCCCCCCATTTCCATATAAATTTTGAGCAGGGCCCAAGCCACTGTAGGAACTTTTTCTTTTAATTTTAGGTTTCTGGCAACAGGGGCCATGGCTGGATTTAGAAACATGGTATGGGACCTGCCCTTTGCTTTACTCATAGTAGAGCTTTGGTAATGGACAGGAAGGGTGATAAGCAGGACGGAGCATTGAAAAGAACTAGAACCTTTAAACTCTCTCCTCTGCCTGTTAAGTAAGGGCTGATGGGCATTTTGCTGGTGTCGGAAGACTACAGGGCACCGTTCCAGTTCTGCGGCCAACTAGTTTGCTGCAGTTTTATGGATATTGCACTAATGTTTACTGTGATAAGGGGCAGCTTTGTGTCTGTGCAGTGAAGAGCAATGAAGCTGGGGGCCACAACCATCAGGCCCTTCAGTGTGTTGCCCAAAGGCTTTCAGGATGCATGTCTGTCCTTTGCACTGCATGTTTACCGCAAGAAATGCCAGCATCAAAATGGTGTTGCCACAGGAAGCATAACTGCAGCATAAAGTGTGAAGCCAGTATAAGTTTATATTTGTGATGTGTAAAGCTCCAGCTAGATGACACTGTCTTTGCCATGGATACGTGGTACCATTTTAGAGCTTATTTTTAAACCGTTGAAAATGCTGTGGAGACCGTGGCATGGGCGGGGGAGGGGGGGAGAGTTCCTATTTCTCCCCTCCATACCATTTCCAAGAGCCAAAATGACCAAAAGAAAGTCTAAAATAGCACCATAACCTTATGATGGACTTATGGGAGTGCTGTTTAGACTAGTTTATATAGACCACGTGTTCAAAGAGGGTGTATGTCGCTACCACACAGAAGTGTGTTTGGGTGGCCTGTAATGTGTCAAAAATCCCTCATCCCCCTCCCCCTGTTCTGCGGGAAATCTCCCTATTTTTGTAGGGTCTGCTCTTCCATCAAGGTGTTTAAAGACTTTGTAAACAGACATTTCACTGTAGCCAAAATAACAGTTAGCATGACCAAAAAGATAGGCAACACATTATGTTGATATTCTATCCGTATTGATGTACGCACAACCAATTGTATTCTATGCTTTTCCAAGTAAAAGGAGAAAGAACATACAATTATAACAGCATCCGTTGTCATCATAGGTTCTTAATTCCTGTTTTCAAAATAAAAAAGGAGAGTCCAATGAGACAAAAGGCTTAGAAGCTGATTGAATTACCATTTCTGAGTAGTTGTGTTCTCTTTGGGAATTCCAATCACAGCAATATAATTGGTTATTTCTTAAAAACAAAATGCTGAGTGGAACAGCTCTATATGAGGTACTGAACACTTCTCATGGGGACGCGATGACAGGATCACCATTTCTCATGTAAGAATGACATATAAGGTGACAACTGGAGGACACCGTAGCCACCAGCTGACTGCCTCTAATAGGCTTTCTGAAAAATATGGGTTTTTTTTAAAAACAAGGAGATAGAATCAGAATCACTGAGTTGGAAGGAACCTCCAGGATCATCTACTCCAACCCCCTGCATATTGCAGGAAATTCACAAATACTTACCCAACACATCCCCAGCGACCCTTGCTCTGTGGCCAGAAGATGACAAAAACCCTCCAGAATCCAAGGCCAAACTGACCTGGAAAAAAAATGCTGCCTGACCCCCAAAGTGACAATCAGCATTTATCTGGGCATGTAAGAAAGGGCCACGAGAATTAAGCACTGGTACAACTTGGGCTCCCTAGTTCCCACTAGGGGTGGGGGATCCCCCGGTGGCCCCAACCCACTGACAAGGAGGAGGCTGCTGGGGAAATCCCATTCCCCAAAGAGCTCATCGCCACGCGGCGCGATGATGTTACCTGGAAATGATGTTGTGCTGGATGCTCTAGGAATTTATTTGAAACTCTATGGTTTTCCATGGGGATGTTCTAGCAATTTGGGGAGAAACTTTATGGTATGATGTGATGATAAAATGGAGGAAGTTGTAAGCTGCTTTTGGTTCCCCATTGGGAAGAAATCAGAATAGAAATAAACACATTTGACTGAGATTTCCGATGTCACTTACACACAGACGTGTGGCAAATTTCCTGTGGTTCCCCCCAATATATACATAAAAATTCCAAACCTATTTGCACAACATACCTTGCTGCACCACGACTGTCCAGGGCAGTCTTCAACTTTTGTTGTAAAACCTTCTTTGGTACATATATATGTGAGACATGGATTTTCTGGGTCTTTAAACACTGCCTCAACCTGAAAAACAATCCATGGCAGTGATATGTCTTCCCCCCCAAAGTAAACCTGTATGTTTAGAAGCAGTTCAACGCACCACACTTAAAATTAGGATTCCATTGCTATGTCTAAGTTTAACATTTTCATTGACATATTTTATTTTGGTAGTTTAAAACCAGTTTCTGAGCAGATGAAACACAGTTCAGCATTTCAAGTTACCAAGAATGCACTTGCAGACAATGGAATGAAAGTGAGAGGTAGGTTACGCCTCAGCTATGGTTAGGAAGTTACTGATTAAGTTTGTATTTTTAAACAACACTGAAACCAGACATGTTGTATGTGGGGGGGGGGGGGAGACTTTTTTTAAGCAATCACTGAAACCCAACAAGTTACCAGCAGGAAGGACACTTCATTGAATCTAGAATTGCTTCAGACAAGGCTACCACAATCCAAGTTGTGTCCCCCAAAAGATTCCATGTGCCTCCCCCCAAATACTACCTAGACCCAACCCAAATATTACATGAAACATCACAAGACTTGCCTGACTGTGTTCCCACCAGTAGTGACCCAGGCTTATGGAATGATGTCCCCCATTACAGCAGCCCTGACTTCAGGGACCTCTTTCTGTATCAACTTGTTTGTCAAGTAACCCTTGTGAGTTGTCCAAGGTGATGGAAAGTATTCTGAGGCAGAACTGAGTTGATAAGCTCACCAGCAAGGCCTATGATTTTCACGTTACATTAACCAAGAGCTCAAAACACAGGATCTGAGTAAAAGACCTCCTGCGTCACATCTAGTCTGGCCTTCAGAATAAGTCTCAATACATGTCTCTGTCACGTGATGAGACTCATGCTTGGTTGCAACCAACAAGTTGTCTTTCAGAGAAACGGCCGTTATTGATCTCACAAGTGAATCCCTGACACACTTCTGAAGATCTGCAAGTTGCCTCGCAATTGTACTTCTTGACTATTGGAAAGAACTTACTCCCACACCAAGGGATATACAGCACTTTAATTTAAATATCAAGTCCTGCCTTAAGGAGCAGATAACTATAACAACCCACTTTCCTCTACAGATGGAGAACCTCTGGAGGCAATGCAACGTAATGATACAATAAATAATTGTATATGTGCCATCAAGAAGCAATTGACGCGTGGAGACCCTGTGATCATAGCGGTTTTCAACGCAAGAGATACGCAAAAGTGTTTTGCCACTTCCTTCCTTTGCATAGCAACCCAGCAGCTGGCTTAGCTTCTAAATCCTGACAGGATCAGGCCAATGTTATTCAGGCTGCTAAAGCAATGTAGAAAGTATCAGCGTATTTCCTTAGGGATGACTTTGTAAGATCAACATTGCAGTGACCTGCATTTTTCAACGATCTACCATACCATTTCAGTACCCTGTATGCACAATTAGTGATATGATTTCCAAAAAACATTTATTAGGGGTGTTATTTTAGTAGGAGCTCCTTTGCATATTAGGCCACACCCCACTGATGTAGCCAATCCTCCAAGAGCTTACAAAAAAGAGCCTTGTAAGCTCTTGGAGGATTGGCTACATAAGGGGCATGTGGCCTAATATGCAAAGGAGCTCCTGCTAGAATCCCACCCATGTTTATTAGGAACATTCAGGCATCACATTTGCCAGATATATGATGGGAAATCTGATCATGTATCAGTTTTGAGCACTGAATCATAATTTTAAAAGTTGCTTTGTCTTGCTCTGCATGTGTGCTTACAAGGGATTTTGTCAGCAGTGATATTTTATATTCATAACTCTCCCTGTAAGGTATCGTAGTGTGAAGGATATTTATCTGTTGCAATTCCCTTGATGCGTATATAAAGCTCACCGCAAAATCTTGATTTTTAAAGAAGCATGCGCATTCTCCTGAAAGAATAAATATATAATTATTAAGTTATCAGCAAAATTCAGGTGCTGTAAATGCTTTGCAAGCTTTCAGCCTCATTTGGAGGATTTGTGAACAAAACCAAATCACTCAGAACAAGTGACAAAAGACCTTTTATTGCCTCAAGGAATGCTCAATGTGCTGGAAAGGCAAACTTTCGCTTTACCTAGAGTTCTTCTTCAGAGAACAGATGAAAGCAAACATTAAAACACAGAAGTTTCCTAAAAATATATTAAATCGTGGCTGATACTGATAACCTGGTATCGTTATATAACACAGACAGTAGTTTGGGAATTACGTTAACTGTATGAACTGTATGAACTGGCTGTAGGACATTTTTTTTCTGATATTGATACATGATAGGTAGATATCCCACTGGTGAATTTCTTAAGCCAGGGTGTGTGTGGGGGGGATCAACATGGCTATCTCTAGTTCCTGTAAATCTGATCTTTGTTTTCTGATCAGCTCTTTCCTGTAATTATGTAGCATCATTTAATTCCCCCATTTTCTCCTTAATTAATCTAAGAGAAACCATAGCTAACTGTAGGACAAGGTATCTTTCGAGTGTCACTGGAATTTACTATGGTCCTGAAAAAGACTACTAAATTTGGGTCCTCAGTTTATATGAAAACTCTTTATAATATCTATTATAAAATCTTGGCACAAGTATTAAGAAGCATCAGGCCTCATAATATCTTTTTAAAACTCCTTTGTATTCTACCATGGCTTCATTATATCTGCAAGGACAAAATGGTCTAATATAGTTGAACCAGAAAGCTAAAAGATGGGTAATGAAAATATTCTGATTCATCACCATCATTTATTATACATTAAACCACCTACAGGTCCAGGTATACAGGCTCCAGATCTAAAATGGTCAAAACAAGATGGAATGAGAGGTTCAATAGGCAGGAATGAGTGTTTTTTTTGGAAATTTTAGCGTGCAAAGAGACAAACCTCTATTATAGTGCAATCCAAAATAGAGTTATACTCTTTCAAATCCTATGAAGTTAGACAGGCTCAATTCTGCTTGGGGAGTGAGTCGAAAAGATGGGAGAAAGATCAAAGGGAACATCCAAATGCCGAGCAGACAGGAGAGTGATATTGCTGACTTTAGGCAAAAGTAAAGAAAATACAATTCTGTCTTCTGAAAATCAAGACCATGAATCAACAACATCCATACAGAACTTGCTGTAAGACAATTGGAAATTAGAAGGAACAAGAGACAAAAGGGAGGGAACAGAAATATAGAAGAAATAAAAGTTTCTTGCCTGGGTAAGAAATTATATACAAAGAAAACAAGAAATGTTCGCAGATAAACTGTTATTAGTAAGTTTTAAATAACTATTATAAATAGCAAGTCAACAAAAGATTCTCCCCCACACAAATATATTCCATTGTATTAGAAAGTCAGAGCAAGTAAGTTTAACGGGTAAAAAAGGGAAGAAAACGGTAAAGTTAACCAATGAGATATGAATATTTGTGAAATAAATATATAAACATATATTAAAAGGTCCACTATGTGGTGATCCAACAGAAGACTTTTTGTTTGACAGGCATTTTTTAAAAATTAAAATTAGTGACATTAGGATAACAACATAATTATATCATTCCCTAGCCCTAATCCTAGAAATGTCTTTTTATATCGTTAACAAAGAGCACTGTTTTTAAATTTGGAATTCTTTATCAGCTGCAGAAATAAACCTTCTAGATGATGAACAAATTGGGTAGTTAAGATTTTGAAAACTGCAAAATTGGCAACCCCCCCAAATATCTGCAGAAAAGAATACAGCAAGAAGCAAAGTCTAGAAAGAAATTTGTCACCAGCATTCCAGTAAACCACAGCAAACTTTAGAATATTCCTGCTTAGTTTCTCTGTAACATTTACCACTGCCCTAAATCAACGATACCTATATTGCAGTATTAAAATAGTAGGTATCAGCATATTTATATGCCTGAGGCAATTTTTTGTAAGTGGATGTGTTCATTTTCAGTTGACTCCCCTTATGATTCACACTTTACAAACTTGTGGTATATGTTTAAAATCAATAAAATTGATACCCATACACAAAAAAAGTAGGAAAACAAAATCAGGGCTCCATAAAATGTCCTTACCTTTGTTATGAACACTGACTGATACAACAAAGCATAACATTAACAAATTCATAGTGGTGGTGAAGTGACAAAGGTGGAGCAAGGTTAGCACTGGAGTCCAAGATCTTTTTGTTTCTGCAATTTCTTTTATAAGTTACTCCTCCCCCTCATTATTATTCTCCTTTTGCCAGTTCGACCAGACTCATAGAATCATAATAACAGCATATAGCGGATTTAACCCAAAGCGAAAATAGGTAAAGCTCAATTAGAACCTGAAAGTGTGAAGCTGCTGTTTCTTTGGACCGACTCAAGGACTACACAGCTGTGCACAGTTCATCTTGGTCGGGACACAAGCCAGCAAAATGCCATTGCAGCATCATGCTTCTACAGTCAGCCATTACCCAAGTATCAACAACCTAGGAAATGGTCAGTCCCCTCCCCCTCATCAGAAATGGCAAGAACCTACAACATTGCCAGTATCAGGACCAGGGCATTTTCCCGCAGGAACGCACAGGAACACAGTCCCGGCTAGCTTGGCGTCAGGGGGTGTAGCTTAATATGCAAACGAGTTCCTGATAGGTTTTTTCTACAAAAAAGCCGCGCAAAACAATGGTGGTCAGGGTGTGTGGCCTAATATGCAAATGAGTTCCTGCAGGGCTTTTTCTACCCCCCCCCCCAAAAAGAGCCCTGATCAGTCCAGTAGACATGCCTGGGAACATTTCCTAGATGCAGAAGGGTGGTGTTGAACTTCTATAGGAGAATGCTGTGCCTCAGGCGGCCTGTTAGTTAATCTAGCCCTGACGTGGCATGTGGCGATTGTTTTAGCAAGGGTTTTCCCCACAAAAGAGCTTTTCAAATGGAGATGGCAGGGAGTGAAATTGGAACCTTCTTTGTACATCATATGTTTACCATTGAGTTGCGCATCCTTCCAAACATGTTCACAGGGAATCTCTGTCGCCCACTCACAAGAACAGACTGCAGGAGACCGGAAAGGGCGAGACTTACCTTAAAACCAATTCCAGCTGCATTACCAGAAGTGATGTCATCACATTATAGGACACTCTAGGATCCACTTAAAATTCTATGGTATAAACCTTAAGGGATCTTAGAGCACCCTCTTATGCAGTAAGGTCACTTTGTGTTTGTGATGTTGCAATGTCACAGGATGTTGTTTTACCCATCTCCCCCCACTGCCCCACTAAGTCCTAATGCAGGTTCCCCCATTGGCGGCAGACAAATTACAACCCCAATTGCTCAGTTATGGAGGCAAGGAGGAAATCAGTAAGCAAGAGAAGGGGATTCCCTCTAATTTTCTCCTGCTCCTTGCTGTCTCCCTCTCCGCTGGGCTTTCTTCTGTCTTAGGAACCCAACTGCAAAACACCGGCCAGAGAGAACTGGTGGAGAGGGGAAGACTGTGAAGTTCCTTGTGCCGACCATTTATTTGTTCGACTTTGAAGTAGCATTACACGGAAGATAGAAGCTGGAACTCCGTTTTCTTTATAACATCTACTTAATTCATTGTTAATGTTTGATTTTATCACTGCCCACCAAGTATGCACCATTATCATCAAATGCCATTGAGACGCAGTAAAAAATTAGGACATTAAAGCAGGACTCCAGACAAGACCTAGAGGTATATTTATGATACCACCATACCACACTCAGATCTCAGATGTACGTTCAATGAGAACTTTGTGTCTGATGATCATCAGCCAATTCCTCAATGGTTGGTTTTAACCCTGTTTGCTCCAATGTCTGGAAACAGAAATTAGGATTTTGGATTTTATTCACAAGGTAGAATCAAAGTCTAATAACTTAGATCTCTTCCACTGGCTGTCAGAAGCAAGTGAGGAGGCTGCCTAAGAATTGCCAAAGCTCCCATCCATCCTCTAAAATTTTAAATGCCTCCCAATATATGTAGTCCCCCCCCCACCAGTATAAGGCCACAACCAAAAACATAATTGGACTAGTTTCACCTTAATGTTTTAGTTTGTGCAAGTTACCAACTTGGTTGTCACTATCTGAGGACTCCTTATATTTCACCAATACTGTAATGTATATACAGTTCAATAAAGGTAAGTGGAGCCTGGATAAGTATAAGCCAGCATGTATAGTGGCTAGACTGTCAGACTTGGAACTGGGAGTCCCAGAATTAAAAACCCCACTCTGCTGCCGTGGCTAATGATACACATAATGCCTAAACTACCTCACAGGGCAGTGCGAAGATAAAATGCAGAAGAGGACAATTTGTAAGCCTTTTTGGGTCCCCATTGGGGAGAAAAGTGGGGTAGATGCAACATTCCATCTATTTTTCCCCCTAAGTGTCAGGCTGTGTTCATTGATGTTATTGCTAACTGCTGATTACTAACCATATTGATCACTGCACATATATGCCCACTAACCTACAGCCATAGAACAGTAGGGGGGGAGCAATGTAGAGAGTAGCTTCCCAGGAATATCAAAGGTTGTTAGGCCTGCTTTGAAGTAGAGAGTATCTGCCAGGCTCTCACCTCCTCCCTAGAGGCAGCAAGGACATTGCCGCCGGGAATTGTAACCACCAACTGAAAAGATAAGGGGGAAGCCGTGTGAAACTCTCACATGCAAAAGCAGCCTTTGTTATGGGAATTGGGGTGTAGATGCTATTGCTTTGATGTTAGATGTTAAATACCAACGCTTTGAACTGCTTGCTATCAGTTCCAATACCTATCATGCTGGAGTAACTTTGGAGTATACAACAAATGCCACTTTGTTTCAAGCAACAAGTCTGCTCATTTGGGAACTTCAATGAACCTTCGCTGACGCTGAGTTCACATCCTGAGCAGAATGTAACTGCTGTAATCTTCAAACGGGCAATGGGCAGTGCAAGACCCTGTGCGGCTCCAGACTGCTGCTGAGGGAACACTGCATAGAAGTCAAGCCAATAAATAAATAAGGCGGCATAAAAATAATGCAGTCCTCCCTCAGAGAATCGTATGCCAGCGAGAGCAAGAACAACCCGGTCTGATGCTTCCGCCTACAGGGTTCTTATTGCAAAACCTTTTCATGCTGTTCCCCTTTCAGTTTCTCCCACTCTGACAACTCATTGCTCCTTGAGCGGCAGGACTGTTTTAACCCGTTGCTTAAGGGACATAAGGACTGAAATAGATTTTGTAACTGCCAGTGTAAAACTGCTCCTTTCTATAGACTGCTTCACTTTAGGCTTCCCAAATCTCCTGCCTGGGCGGGGGACCCCCGATTTGGAGCCTGCTCCCCCCATTTGCCAAAAATCTGGAAAGCGGGGGGAGGGGAGGGGGGGTGGAATGGCCGCCCTTCCCACCCAGCTCCGATCCCAGCAGCTTCTCTCCTTGCCCTTCCCTTCCCACCCAGCCAGATCGCAGCAGCCTTTCTTCCGTTTTCCCAGGCTGCTTCCAGCCCCAATCAGCTGGTTGGCGGGGGGGGGGGGGGAGCCCCAGGACCATGTGCCTTTGCACCTCCGGTGGCAGCAACTGGTGAGTAGGGAGGCCAATCCCCTCTTCAGAGCCGACTAGCCAGAAACGGGGGGGGGGGGGGGGGCGGAGAGAGGGAAACGTCTTCATTATTCCCTATGTAGAGATCGATTCTCATAGGGTATAATGGGGAATTGTTCTGGAGGTTTCGGGGGCTCT
This sequence comes from Heteronotia binoei, assembly GCF_032191835.1. Taxonomy (NCBI): domain Eukaryota; kingdom Metazoa; phylum Chordata; class Lepidosauria; order Squamata; family Gekkonidae; genus Heteronotia; species Heteronotia binoei. The sequence continues at coordinate 9,616,149 of NC_083230.1, forward strand.
GGGGGAGCTGTTTTTTGAGATAGAGGCACCAAATTTTCAATATAGTATCTAGTACCTCTCCCAAAAGTACTCCCCAAGTTTCAAAACGATTGGACCAGGGGGTCCAATTCTATGAGCCCCCCCAAAAGGTGCCCCTATCCATTATTTCCTATGAAAGGAAGACATTTTTAAAAGGTGTGCCGTCCCTTTAAATGTGATGGCCAGAACTCTCTTGGAGTTCAATTATGCTTGTCACACCCTTGTTCCTGGATCCGCCCCCAATGTCTCCTGGCTCCACCCCCAAAGTCTCCTGGCTCCACCCCCAAAGTCCCCAGATATTTCTTGAATTGGACTTGGCAACCCTACTTCACTTACTTTGGGGGAAGTTGAAGATCGAGGAAAATGCCATTGAGTCAGGGAAGTCACAATAAAAAAAGTTCAGAGATGGTCCATAGGGAGAAATGTGGTTATTATACTTGGCTGTCTCCTTTCAGAAATCTTCTCAAACAAACAGAAAACACTCTTTACGCATTATGGAGCGCACAGGCTGGATCCGACGTTCTCACCCCCATGTTCTGTATAACAGTCAGACATGTGTCGTAGGCTGTTTCTTTTCAGTTCCCACAGGCATGGTGCCGGATTAAAAGGATGACAGTGCTGTGAGTGGAGAAGGGACTTCAGCTTTGCTCATACCTGAAATAGTCTGGAGGGCTGGGGTGGAGCAGGGTTGTGTCAGACTGCACCAGCCACAGGTGATCAGAGCCAACAGCAACGCTGTGGTGGGACAGAATGAATGACAAAGGCTCTGTCTCAAAGTTTCAAGAACTGTGATCTCTGGTAACTCAGAGTCTTTCATGAGCAGCATAAAATGAAGGATTCAATGGAACCCATCACTGTTTTAATCATACAGCTGTTAAAAAGGAGGAGAACATATGAACAGCAAGAAATATATAATGCCCCACTGGCTTATGATTGCTTACCTCTGTAAGAAAAGTTTAAATGTCAAGCTGCTACTATAATTCAGTGATTCACGCATATCCTCTCAGTAATCTGCATTACAAAGAATGTTGCAACATCCAAGTTTCTCTGCACTTAAAATCACTATGCCTAAAACTTGTCTCCCTTTCAAATAACTCACAAAACAACTGGCTTGTGCGAAAGATACAAAAAATTATTTTTATAACAATGTACAGTTTTAAAATTATACACTCTAATATAAATCTATTGTTTGCAACAAACAACAAGAACAGGTTACATTGGAGCTGCACAACGATGACTCTACACGCAGTCATGACGCCAGACAGACAAAAATGGATGAGCCAATCTTCAGGAGCTCCAGCATTGAGAGAGGAGTTAAAAATGTAAACTATCCAAGGACTCTTTGGCAATACCTCACTGAGCAGGATTCAGATTTCTCCTCATGACTCCAGATTGTTACAATGCACATGGCACTGGAGTATGTGTGAGAGATTTAAACACCTTTTTGTTAACAAACCCTTCTTTAATCCTTAAGTTTACAGAGCAAAGTGGCAATGTGAAAGGCAGAGAGGGCATCCTAAAGATGATATAATAGTTGCATGTTCTGGTGATAAAAGACCTCAGAATGGCTAATCTGTTGTGGGATTATACAATCACAGGTGAGCAGAGTCACTTCAGAAACGGATGCCAAATTTATCTATATGAGCTCTGTTTACAGCAGGATCTGAACCCAGCACTCAACTCTGCAAATGTTAACAACACTGTACATTTGCACGAGTAATTTCCACTGCTCTATAGTTTCCTTGCCCAACTATAGTGTAAAATCTTCAGTGACTTGTCTTTCCCAATTCAAGCACCAACACCAAAAGAGTTTAACATGCTAATTTTTAGCTTTAGTAAGAAAACAGACCTGCATGACATCTTGTATTTAAATAACCACTAGGCTCTAGTTTTTTAAAGTTACAAGTAAGTGTATGTGTGTACATATAAAATACAGAACAGTGTACATCTATAAAACAGAACAATGGAGTTACTCCAAAAATGGAGTGCCGTAACAGTAACCAAGTGAAAGGAATTTGGTATCAACATTATAAACACTTTGGCTCCCCTTCCAATAGATAGTAACATTGGGAAATTATTACAATTCCCTGCCATTAGTGTCCATTTTATACAAAATAGGTGCATTCTCCCGAGCATTTCCACTTTACATTTCAATGGAGTTAGCACAGAGGCCATCCACCACAATCACTGGCCTCCAGAAAATTAATGGATGCCTCTCCACTTTGCTGTTTAATCAAAAGACAAACCCCTCATTTTTTCTGCTAACTCTTGTCTTATCTCAATGTGTTTTCTCAGGTTTTGTACTTCATGTGGCAGGTTAACGTCCCATACAGACACACATGTCTCCATTCCTGCAGAAGAAGTCAGAAAGATAATGGTTGGAAATATTAAATGGAAAAATGCCAGTCACACTTTTCATTGTGTGAATTAATTTTTGAAACAAGAGTGCAAGAACGGTAACAGACACAATAAACCGATCCATTTTGACCCAGGCTTAATAGCAGTAGAATAATTAACACACATTATCACATTCTGACATGTTACTGTTTTATTGGTTTCCCACGCTAATGTTACCGAGACCAAAGGTTTCTCAATTTGTTAATTTTACTATTCTGCCATTGGATTTTAACTTTGTACCACTTTGCATTCTAAACCACTGCCCACCAGCTGTATGTAGCTCTGCTCACTGTACCTCATTCCTCGTCTGACCAAGCGTGCATGCATATGAAAGCTTAGACCGTTTTCGCACACAGCTTACCACGCGCTCACGTTCCTGTTCTCTCCGCAGCGTCCGTCGGATTTCCCATTATCTGCGCCGGAGTTACAGGAAGTGCTGCGGCTTTTGCGTAGCAAACGTAAACTGGGTTTTAGCGGTTTACGTTTGCTACGCAAAAGCCGCGGCACTTCCTGTAACTTCGGCGCAGATAATGAGAAATCCGACAGACGCTGCGGAGAGAACAGGAACGTGACCCCGTGGTAAGCTGCGTGCGAAAACGGACTTACATTCTGAATAAAACTTTGTTGGTCTTAAATAATAATAATAATAATAATAATAATAATAATAATAATAATAATAATAATAAATTTTATTTATATCCTGCCCTCCCCGCCGAAGCAGGCTCAGGGCGGCTAACAGGACATGGTATGTACCATGATTATTATACAATTCATACGATAAGATACAGTTAAAAGTTACATAAAAATTTTAAAAACCACAATAAATTAAAGGTGTTACATTCAGTGGGATGCATATCCAGATGGCTAGAGGTCACATTCAGGGTTCCCTATAGGCTTGTTGAAAGAGGGTAGTTTTGCAAGCCCTGCGGAACTGGTTAAAGTCCCGCAGGGCTCGCACTTCCTCCGGTAGTTGATTCCACCAGTGGGGAGCTATTGGACTCCAACTTTTTACAACAAACAGATGTAACAGCCGATTCTGTTGGTGCTTGAGCGTGCACTTAGCTACTGTGGGTTGCTCTTTAATATTTTGAGTTTCTTATTTTAGATTTGTTGTTTACGTAGTTCTTCTGTATTTGCCACTTTTGCATTCTTGATTCTTATTCTGTTATATTTCCTGGGGTCTACGCTAGTTGCAGAAAACCAACCTAAAAATTCAGTTAAATAATAAAACACATGAACTGGTCCGCAGATAACTATTTTATTTGATTCTGCAAACCTGATCTACGTTACAGTGTAATTGTAAGCAATAAACACATGTATCGTGTGCACAAGATTCCAGGTATAAATCCTAGCTCTTTCAGGTACTTCTCCCCACCCCTGAAAACTGGCAAGATGCCGTTGATCATGGTAGACATTTATGAAAATTAGGATAAACAGTGATCTGACTCCGCATAAGACAGTTTTGTATAGCAATATATATCATTCTCAACATGACCCTACCTGCAGATACTTAAATTCATAAACTGGGGTCTCAATGAGAGAGATTTTTCTGCAGACTTGGGGGGAAACTCCCCCCCCCCCAAGTTTGCAAAAAATCCAAAACCTTAAAAAGGGGGGTAGGTTTGGAACCCCCCCCCCCCTCAGAACGGAAAGTAGTTGCCTGTGTTTTTGTAGACAACTCTCTCCCAGGTGCCTCCTCCTCCCCATCGACTGCTGAGGTAGCCTCACTGAAGCACGAAGACTGGTCAGATGCACATCTTACATCCCCCAAACTGCCACTGGAGTCAGGCTGGTGGATGAGGAGGAGGGGGAGCATCTTAGTGAATGAAGGGAGGCAGAAACAGCAAGTGGTTGGGGGGGTAGGATAGCATTCCCCTCCTAAGAGATTCACTGGACCCCGCTTTGTTAATATCTAGTCCAAGGGTGTCCAACATGCAGCTTGGGGGCCAAATCAGGTCCCCGGAGGGCTCCTATCAGGCAGCATCTAGTAATCATTTTGCTTAAAAAGACAGGGAAAAACATGAGAAGTGTTGTTCATTCACCTGTTGGGGCTGAAGGTAGCAAAGACTAGATCAGGGGTGTCAAACTCAATTGTTATGAGGGCCAGATCTGACATAAGTGAGTTCTTGTTGGGTGGGGCCACGTCAGGCCAGGCCATGTGTGTACTTATTTAAGATTAGGTAGCAGAGAGATAAATTTTATAAAGGACATAGATAAACACAATTGCATATTTTTTTTTAACTTAGAACATGCCTAAAACGTTAGTGCTCATTGGTCTTAAAGGTGCTTTCTTTGAATTTCATCCATGGGATCCCAGGACCTGGGCAACGGAAGCTCTGGCTCTTTCCTTCCTTCCCCAGGGGAGGGGGTGGCACCTCAGCAAATAGAAGGAAGAGAGGATTGGCTCAGTAGCTCTGCTGTGCAATCGGGAAAGCCTGGGAAAACAAGCTCTGCCTCTCCCCCTTCCTCCCCAAGAGAGGAGCCTCAGCCAATGGAGAAAATAGAGGTTTTCCTCTGTAGCTTCTGTGTGATTGAGCAAGCCTTGCAAAGCAAGTTGTTATGCAGAAGGAAGCAAGAGAGGGAGAAGGAAGCAGATGACAGCCAGTTGCTCGAGGGCCTGGACAGGCCACCTCTGGCTGCTACCCTAACAAGAGAAGGGGAGAATTTGAATATAAAAGTGTCTAGTGCTTACCTGTGTTGAATTTGTTGTCTTTACCACTTGTATAGCAGCAACCCAAAACCAGAACAACATTCTTGAGACTGCCTTTTGCCACAGGAGAAAGAATAAAGTAAAAACTAATGCAATATTCTTAAACTTTCATTTGATTTCTAAAAGAAAAATAAACCTTACCTGATGCATATTCTTGACAAATTCAATATACCAGTATTAATATTGCACTGATCTAACCCATGTACTATATAAGTGCAAAGCACATCCACGTGCAAATGTGGCATTGCTGATTCCCCCTCCCTCCAGCTGTGGCCCCTTAACCCACCCCAGATGTTTCTGCAGATGGCTCCCCAACTTTTGGTGAACCCAAGGAACTGTAACTATAGAAGAAGAAGAAGAAGATATTGGATTTATATCCCGCCCTCCACTCCGAAGAGTCTCAGAGCGGCTCACAATCTCCTTTACCTCCCCTCCCACAACAGACACCCTGTGAGGTAGATGAAGATATTGGATTTATATCCCGCCCTACACTCAAGAGTCTCAGAGCGGCTCACAATCTCCTTTCCCTTCCTCCCCCACAACAGACACCCTGTGAGGTAGATGAAGATATTGGATTTATATCCTGCCCTCCACTCCGAAGAGTCTCAGAGTGGCTCACAATCTCCTTTACCTTCCTCCCCCACAACAAACACCTTGTGAGGTGGGTGGGGCTGGAGAGGACTCTCACAGCAGCTGCCCTTTCAAGGACAACCTCTGCCACAGCTGTGGCTGACCCAAGGCCATTCCAGCAGGTGCAAGTGGAGGAGTGGGGAATCAAACCCGGTTCTCCCAGATAAGAATCCGCACACTTAACCACTACACCAAACTGGCTATAGGGAAGAGGTAAGTAGAAAAGTCTCTCTGCGCAAGTAAGAGCACTCTTGTATCATAAAACAAAACAATCAAAGGATGTCAGGGTCAAGCTACACAAGAGAGCTATGATGCAGCTCTCCACATTTCTAGTTTTACTTTACAGCAGTTGTGCAGGGCACTGGATTTAATCTGAACACCGGAGACGTGGCAATAGTTAATGATTATTCACCCTGTCTCATATCCCTAATGAAAATTGCCTCTCTGAGGCTGCTGCTTGCCTCACTGGTACCCTGTATGTTTCAACAGTATTTGTTTTAACTTGAAGCCGAATCTCTTTGATATTTGATATCTTCTATCCATCATTCAAAGTTGCATTAATGAATGACTTGTGCCTCAGTGCCTCAGGCAGCCCTCGCTTTGGTTAACGGAAACAAACAGAAAATTTGCTTGTGGTTAAAAGTATCTAGAAAATAACAATTCTGAAGCTAATAAAAGCTGATAGCGAAATTAATAAACTCATAACTAAATTCACCATGTTTATCACAAACATTTGTGTAGGGACTGGTCAGTCTGCTGCTGTTGGTCTGAGGTTTTATTAGGGATGGGAGTGAACTGGAAAAATACAGTTCATTTTGGTTCATGGCACGCCTGGTTTGTGAGCCACAAATCGAACAAGCTTTTAGATGCCAAACGTATCATTTCATTTCATGAGGTTTGTGATGCAATAGAAATCCACCTCCCCCCACCCACCCCAATCGTGCTAGAGACACCAAACTTGCAGGGGATCTCTGCCTGATTCTCCTCTACCTGCACTCCAAGTTTGGTGAGGATTGGATTCACGGGGTCTGAGTTACCCCAAGGAAAGTGCTTTTTGAAAAAAAATGACAATCACAGGTTCAGGAGAATTCCGAATGGATTCACTGCAAGCTAGAGACATCAACCTCACAGATGTCAAGCTCTTCTACATGACATACAGTTATGTGTAGGTTGGACTTAGGGGGTCTGAGTTATGGCCTCCAGGAAAGGGCTTTTGGGGAAAATGTCAGGTGCAGGTTCAAAAGTGTATGGACTCCCTGAAACTACTCACACCAAATACACAGGCTTTCCCTCCAAAAGGCTTCCCCGGTGCTCTCTCTGGAAAAGATGGCTGCAGTTACAGGAGTTTATGAAATGGCTCCGAAAGAAGCCAGTGACAAAAATCTCACAGGGAAATGTCACCTGGGCAGACCCCCTGCCAGCCAGACACTGGAAGCAAGGCAAACATCACCCCTGCTCTCTCTCCCCCCCCCCCACCAGAAGTCTCCAAAGGCAGGTTCTGAAGGATAGAAAGGAAGACATCCCCAGAATTTTGACAAGGGCTCTCCAAAGTAACCCCACTGCAGCTTGACTGGCACATTAGCTATGCAACACAAGTAAGGGAAGCGTGCCCAAAACTCTCATAGCCCTCCCCCCTCTTCGGGCTGAAGCACACTGGTTCAGAGCACACCTATCAACCGGGGTATATTCTTCTACGCAGCAAAGAAATGGAAACCCATGTTGAGCTGTTAGAGCTACCTCCAAGTCTCCAAAGGCAGGTTTTGAAGGACGGAAAGGCAGACATCACCAGAGTTCCAGGAGGGGCTCCTCAAAGTAACCCCACAGCAGCTTGGCAGAGACCCCTGACAAGCACTGGAACCCAGAAAGGCATGCCCACAATGCTCCCAGGCCCCCTCAGGCCCAAACACGTAGATCTTCTGATCACAGCCCACACCTAGGTGAAATTTCTGGTTATTCAACATTAGTGGAACACATTGTACAGATTGAAGATCATCCGTTGTGAACTGTACAAATGCAATGGAAAGGGGTAGTCAAACAGGGGCTTGCTCATGAGGTAGATATTGTGTTATGAGGAAGATGTTTAATGAAGGTGTTGGGTGAGGGAGATTTTCTTTGGAGGGTGAAAGCAATGGGGGTATCCAGGAGTTTTCTCAGTGGGGGAATTTCAGTGAAAAAAGGTTGGGGCCAACCCACCCTCACCTGGCAGAGGGGCCCATCTTTCCAACTGCCAACAGCACAACCCACAGGCCAGATCACCCAGAGGAGGAGTGGGGGGCGGGACGACATGCAAGGTGACAACAGGAAGCTTGGATCTTACTCTGTGAGGTCCAGAGAGGGGTATTCCAGCAGAGGGTTGACCTTGAGGAAGGGCGACTTGTCCACCATGGCTGGGTCCATGTGGTTGTGGTGGGGGCTGAGAATGTCTCCTAGGTGGGAGAACACCCGCTCACTCTGGACACTGGTGGGAGGGCAGGAAAGGAGACTCATGGCCATGCAAAAGTGGTTGGGTCGGATGACAGCCTTATGTACCAGTACTCCAGGCTCAGGAGTCTCAGCAAGGTACTTCTTCACCTTGATGCTACTGCGTACCTGGCATTCCCACCACTGCTGACCTTCCGGTTCATCACGGACAATCAAGAGTTCTCCCTGGTTGGGATCATTGAGGCAGAGGTGCTGGATTGCAGCTCCTCCTCAGCCCCTTTCACCTGCTCTTCGCTCTGGCCATGTCTGCTGCAGTGTAGCCTCCACACTTCTGTGCAGAGCTCACATTTCCATTGCATGATCTCTGCATTCTGTAGAGCATTGATGCCTTTTATCCAGGGTTCACAGAGAAAGGCCAGCTTTTACTCCTCTCCCTTGCAGAGAGGATGCAACCTGATGGTGATAGTCACCTGTAATCTCTCTGCCAAGGCCCTGACCCATAGGGAAATGGCTATTCCCTCGGGGCCTAGCTCTAGCGAAGAGGCCAATGCCTGGTCCAGCCCATGAATCAGGGGGATGACTCACCCCAGGCTGGCCGTATAGGTGCACAGAACATCAGCGGTGTCCTGGAGGGGCTTGAGGACATGCACCATTTGGGACTGGATCAGCTAGTTGTTGCTGATGCTGAGCTCCTTTTTCCCAGGAAGGAAAGTCATGGAGGAGATGACATCCTTCACCGTGCTCTTCTGCTCCACCAAATACATTATCATGGCATAGGCAGAGTTCCAATAGGTGGGTAAGTTCAGGATGAGCAGATGCTCAGGCTCATCCCCCTCCTCCTGCCTCTTGCACAGCAAATGGGCAGACCCGATGGAAGTTCTTGAGGAAGGACCGCATCTCAAGGGTGGCAGCATCCCAGGTGGCCTTGATAGTGCTTCCCGGTCCCAGAGCATCCTTACCCATTAGGTGAAGCATATGCACCAGGCAGACTATGCCCTTAAGGCACACAGCCTTCACTGCAGCCAGCATGTTGGTGCCAGCGTCCATGATCATGTAGCCACAGACGATGTCACCAATGCCCACCGACTTTCTCAGGCTACTCTGTATCTTGACAGCCATTTTCGCAGCTGTGCGGTCTGCCTCCGTCCTCTGTGCATGGAGAGAACCACTTTGTAGCCTGGTGGCAAGACTGTCCTGCCATGCCCCTGACAGTCCAGACAGAGAGGTCCTCTGGTTTCCACCAGCAGGCAGAGAGGCAGAGGTAGCTGTGCTGCTCCAGAGGTCTGCCAGGAAGTGCAGAGCTGAGCTTTGACCATTGCCACTGTGGAGTGGTGCACGGCAAGCAAGACTTGTTGGCTCATGGTCCTCTGTGAGGGGACAGAACGCTGCAGCAGTCAGCAAAAGCCTATCTCCTCCATGAGGGAGAAGGGTTGGTCATCCACAGCACTCATCTCACTGATGAGGTGAGTTACTGCTTCTTTGGCCCTCCATGTAGCCCTTTTGGATGGCAAAGTCTGTGTCCCTGGGGGAATGACCTCTCAGAGGGTGGCCTGCCTTGATGTCCCACCCAAAGCACCCTGAGTGAGAGGAGCCTTTCTTGGAGCGGCCTTTTGCTCCTCCTCTGCTCTGAGAGGGAATTCTTCCTCCTGCTGGCTGCCACTCTTTCCTCCTGCAGCAATATAATTGGGTGCACCCTTTGAGGTGCCTATGGAGGACAAGCATGGGGGGGGTTTACACTCCTCTAGACAGGGATCAATGGGGAGGGGGCAGAAATGTTTCCAAACTGTGGGCTGGAAACAGGGCCCTACGATTGCAGGTGGGAGCCACAACTGCTTTCTGACACTGGACTGGGAGGGGCCACGGAGGGTGGAGGCAGGAACAGCAACAGGGGGTTGGTATGTGGGAGGATGCTTCCCCTGTCCTCTGAATTACTGCTGTCACAGTCATCTTCTCCAATGAGTGTTAGCACCTGCTGGTCTCTGGGCAGTGCTAACAGCTCTTTTGCCTCTGTAGAGAGTCCCAGGAACAGATCAGGCAAAGGAAGCTCTGAGACCTCTGGTGATGCCCTCCAGTGGGCTGGCAGGATGGGTATGAGGTCCAGGGACAAAGACCTGTGGTACGAAGGGGGTCAAGGACTTGTTCCCCTCATGATGAGCACCCTTTTCACCCATGTTCACTCTCACAGCATACAGGTATTCACAATCAGGAGGAATGGGAGGGTTTAAACGTGGAGCTTCAGCCATAGCACAAGTAGCTAAACTCCTCTGTTCAGTGTGAACAGAGAGATGGGGTGGCTCAGAGCCCCGAGTCCACTTAAAACCCAAACCCTACTTGGGCAGAGGTGTTCACAATCAGGAATAAGTGAATGAGCTCTACTTTTAACAAGTTCCTGCCTCTCGTTCTAACTGCTAACACCAACAGAAGAGAGGGTGTGGAGCTGACCTGAGGGTATTTATAGCATTCTGATCCCAGAGCAGGATGGGAACTCTGTTAAACTTTGGAGGGGCCCTACTGGTGTTTCCAGGGTTGGAGAATTCTGTCCCTCCTGTTGCTTTGAGGTTTGAGGAAAACATTTTGATTGAGCAGAAGCAATCTGGAAATGTATCCATTCACAAACCGCCACGAACCACTTGAAAGTTCATGGAAAATTCATGCCGGTTGTCCCAGGCAAAAAACTCTGATGCTAGCCTCATAAAGCTCCCATCTAATCTGATCCCAAGCAAACACTTAACTTGTTCTGTTTCATAGTGTTTCATTAACATGATCTGAAACAAACTTCATCAGGGGGTTAGATTACTGGAAAAGGCCTTTAAAACATACTCCTAAAAAACAGCAGCAGGTGGGTGGCCTCCCGCTAACACCACATTCTCAGCCAATCGAATATATCGATTTTCATCAAAGCAAATATTAAAGCAAACTCAGTGCAGTGCCAGAATATTTTCCTCCTGATGAGTTCCTTAGTGTCTTCTAATTTATTTTCTGTCACAGAAGAATGATTTATAAGACCTTGGACTTTGTCTGTTTTTAAGGACACACAAATTCCATTTGAAAAAAAATCTACTGAGTAAAACTGATAAAAGCAAAAATGAGGGGACAGATGAACTGATCAAAGGACAAGCTGTTAAACTTCAGGACATGTGAAGTACAAACGCTTCTCATTTAAAACCATGATTTTTTTTTGAATATTTGGACAAAGTGAAGCTTTAAGAATTAGTAATGTATCCAATTTAAAATTTTTAAAAGAAAAATAGGCCAGAGTTGTCAGAGAGACAAAACAAATAATGGGTGTAGTTCAACGTATTAGGCATCCAGAAAAACAGCTCTATTTGTCTGGAGCAGCCAAAATAATGAGTTTTTGTGGCACCTTCAGGACAACCAACTTATTGTGGCATACACTTTCATGAGCCAGATTCCACTTTGATTGCTTCTGCACTGTGACAATTCTCCACTCTGCTCTGTGCTGCTGCAAATGCAAAAGCACTCACAGCTGTGATACTGCTTCTGCAAGACTCGCTCACTGCTTTCCTCTTCTCCCCCTTTTTACCTTTTAAAAGAAAATTATCAGTAGTCACTATACTTTTATAGTGTAACCAAACAAAAGGTTCACCAGGGAAGGAAGTGGTGGGCAGGAGCGGAAACGATGCTAGATGCCAGAAGTGAGAAAATATGTATTGTCCCTTCCACATTTATCTCAGACCCGCTCTCCCAGGAAAGATTGTATCAAAGCAGATTTGGGGGAAACTGCAACACAGCTGAGTAAATCCTGGAAGGCTGGTGGAAGTACAACAATGTTACATGGGAGCCAGAATTCAATCCACTGGGTTGGGCGGGGGGGGGGGGGAGACATGCACAGAGCAACAGCTCTGTGTAGAAGCAGCCTTTGTCAGATGCACAAAGTGGGTTCTGGCTCACAAAAATGTCCTTACGCAGTATAATAAAACACAGGGGACTGCACATCTGCAGGGGAGCTGCAAAGATTAAGTTTCTAAAGCTTTCTAATGCTTTCCAAGGCACTCAGTGCCCCCCTCCCCTCTGGTGCATACTGGTGTTTCCTGACCAAACCAGCACAAGACATAGGCAGGGAGAGCACTCCCTCATACCTCCCTTTGCCACCATGAGCACTCCCTCATACCTCCCTTTGCCACCATGGAGAAGAGAAGTCTTCTAGCAGAGGAGCCCACAGCAGGGAGAGTAGGGAGGGATGTGGACTTACACAAAAGACCACTCAGTGAATAACAATTACAGGTAAACACAACCTTGTTTTCATCTATGTGACTTCTGTGCAGTCCCACAATAGGAGGCTACCAAGGTGGGCATGGGCTACACAGCAGAAGAATGCTTGTAACATTGCTTTTTCCACAGCCATATTGCTTCTGGAGTCCATATTGATGAAACAGTGTTTGATGAAGGGCAAGGATCATGTTGTCCCCTTGCAGATGTTTTCTAAGGCTGCTCTACCCAGAAACACAACCGAGGAAGACTGAGCTCTAGCTGAATGTGCCCTGACTTTAAAAGGACAATCTGCTTTCAAAAGAGACTAAGCAATCCTAATCACAGAAACACCATAGCAGGAGAGAGTCTGGGTGCGTATGGTGATTCCCTTTTTGAGGCCTGAGAAACATATAGATAAATGGTCCCTCTTACAGAAGTATTTAGTCCACTGCAAATAAAACAGTAAAGTCTTCCTCACATCCAGAGTGTGTAGTGTATAGGGATGGGCATGAACTGGAAAAATGTGGTTTGTGTTAGTTCATGGTTGAACCACAAACCAAACTGAACAGTTTACTCACAAACTGAACTGGTTAATGACCCCACAAATCCCGTTGAAAGGATCTGCAGTTCCTTTAAATGGGGTTTGCAGAAAGCCCAAAAAAACAGCTGAGCAGTGAGGAGCAGCCTGTTCCCCACCACTCAGCTGTTTGGTGCTATCGTGTGCAGCCCCTTTAAAATTTAAAGAGACTGCATAAGACAGCCCCAAAGAGCTGAGCAGTGGGGAGCACACTGCTCCCTACCAGTCAGCTGTTTTTGTGGCCTTTGCTGTGAACAGAAAGCAGGGGTTTAAAGGGACTTGGGATTCCCTTTAAACCCCTGCTTCTCCTCTATTTACAAACCACCACGATCTGCTTTAAAAGTTTGTGGAAGTTTATGCTGGTAGATCTGTCTTGAATTTCGGCTCACAAACCATGAGCAGGGCAAAATTCATGATGAATTGGTTCACGCCCATCCCTATTAGTGTGAGTTCTGCCAGACAGGTGGTAGAGGGGAAAAAAGTACAGGGAGGAACAGATGAAACAGATGAAAACTGGTCACCGCTTTACAAAAAAGTCCGGACTCAGGCGAAGGATGACCTTGTCCCTATGAAACTTGGTAAACTGGGGGGAGGCGGGGGGAGGGACAGTGCAGCACCCTTAACTTCCTACCCTGCACACAGATGAACTGATGAACTGGAAAACAGTCTTATAGGATAAAGAAGATAAGTCACAGGTAGCCATTGGCTCAAAGGGTTTATACATCAAAGCAGATAAAACAATGGAAAGACTCCACCAAGGAGCTGGAAGAAAGACTGTGGAGGGAAGACTGGGGAGTAGAAGTTGAGGAAACCCTTTAAAAACTTTTTAGACAGCTAGGCTGAACAAACTGTAAAACCAGCAACATGATCATGGAATGCTGAGATGGCTCCCAAATGAACCTAATAGAGCCTACAGCTAGACCCACAGCTTTCAATAACAGTAAATATTCAATATGTCTTGTAACAGGTGAGACTGGCCAGTCTTCCTGTGTGGATGCTCACTTTACAAATCTACCATATCAGCATAGGATGTCCTGGTCAATAATCTCAGCAAGGAGATGAGCACCTCTGCCACCCTGTCAGTCCATGTTATTGTAGCTTCACCAACCACATTGTGAGATGCAGTGACTGGACACTGCGATGGCAGAGCAGATGGATATGGATCAGACAGTCCTCATTTCAAAATGGAATGAACATGCCTTTTGACAGATTTCAAACAGCTGTACCCAATTCTGCTTGAAAGGAACTATTAAAATATTCCTGGTGTACTCTGCCTTCAGCTTGGTGATTACTCTGCTTAGGACCTGACCAAACCAGCACAAGATATAGGCAGGGAGAGCACTCCTCCCTCATACCTCCCTTTGCCACCATGGAGAAGAGAAGTCTTCTAGAAGAGAAATAGGAGCAAATGTGTAAAATAGACCCACCACAAACCACCACAAAATTTGGAAGGTATTCCCAATGGAGTCCAGGTCAGATCCTGCCAGGGAACAAAAACAGGTATACTTTGTACTGAAATGGGAGGTGAACAGATCAATGCAAGGGAACCCCCACTGGAGGAAGACGGGATGTAGAAAGGACTCCTTGAGAGACCACTCGAGTGGAAGTGGTCAACCAGCTGAGGAAATCCACAGTAGAACTGGAAGTTCTGGTGATACATATATAGTGTGTAGAGTCCACTGCTCTTAACTACTACACCAAACTGGTGAGCTGTGTGAACCCAAGCCGTGTTTGGATGGCATAACTTCCATCACTAATGAGTTGGTTAAAGGGTGAGTAAATAAAAATTCACAGTCCTCATCATGCACCCTATACATATTTTCTAGTTTCCCTTCAGAAGGTGACACAGAAACTGACTGCCCAGCTGCCCTTGGCAATTTCTAGCAAACTCTGCAGCACTGGAAATGCAACTGGACTCAAACTGGAGGAATACAAAACCTTTAAAAGCAGATTTGAATAGAACATTTAGCTTCAAGGATTTTGCCATCCTCATCAATTGCTCTATATAGAGATGGCAGACTTTTGCAGGTGAAACTGCAGTTGAGTCTTCTATGGCTTCATCCAGAGTTCCAATGGTGCATCTGATCTGAGTTCAGATGGCGCAATTTCATCTTCCAAGCTGGAAGTGTGTGGTTCCATAACTAGAGGTAACTGGAAGAACACAATGTTAATGTCCCAGGCTGGGGTTTGGTGTCAACAGCTAGTGTCGGAGCTGTTGGTGGGTAAAAACTACCTTGATGGTCCCACACAGTATTCTGTGACCAAGACATCAGTGTCCGCTCTGTCACTATGAGAACCATGGTATTTGGTGAGGGCCCCAGGAAAATCGAATCAATGGAAGAGTCTCTTCAGTCAAGGTCAACTTCTTTGCCTCAGGAGGTGGAAGCAACTCAGGGCAGGATGGAGCTGGATGGGGGAATCTTTGCAGTCCTCAGAGGTGGAGACTCACCACAGAATGGATGGAGCCAACCTTCAACAGTGACATGCGCTGAGTGGTTGAGTCCTTTCTCATATGCTTTGACTTGCTCTTCACTCTTCTAGATGCTGGCTCCAAGAAACTGCTTGGAACCAGAGCAGGTGTCAGAGCTGACACTGGAGCTGGTTCTGAAGCTGATATGGACAGCGCAGACCCCACAGAAGGAGTACCCACAGAAGGAGTATGGGCTGTTTTTTCTTGATCAGAGACCCTCTTTGTAGGTTTTATGTCCAGTGCCTCAAGAGTCTTTTCTCGTTAAAAGGTCTTTAAATGGGAAGCCTCCTCTTCTTGGGCTTTAGTTGTGAATGGGCAACAAACTGCACAGGCCCTGACATTGTGGGACTCTCTCAACCACCTTAGAAACAACTCATGGCCATTGGAATGGGCAGTGTTGGTGCCACTCTGATAATTTTTTTTAAAAGTAACATTTTCCAACAAACCCCTTCCCCCCTCCCAACAAAGCAGGAACACCAAAGTACACAAACTAGGAAAGTGAGGAAGAATGATCCTACCTCCACAGTGGCAAAGGGAGTGCCTCTCCCCACCTCTGTCATGTGCAGGAAATTCTGGTGTGTGACAGAAGGGTGGGGGAGCCTTCCGAGCACTATGGAAAGGGCTAGAAAGCTTCAGAAACTGAGCTGAGCATGCATAGTCCCATACGGGGCTACACAGAAGCCACAGAGATGAAGTATGTGTTATAAACAATGCTACACTCCTCACCTTCCAGACCATTCAAAAATTATAGTAGTGAGTCTGTGTTCACCCCAGCCCCAAACGAGAGACTACGATCAGTTTCTTTCTTTCTTTCTTTCTTTCTTTCTTTCTTTCTTTCTTTCTTTCTTTCTTTCTTTCTTTCTTTCTTTCTTTCTTTCTTTCTTTCTTTCTTTCTTTCTCTCTCTCTCTCTCTCATTTCAAAAGGTTAAAATTAAATGCACTGCATCTTTAAACGGTGTATACATATACAAAATGAACATGAAAAATACAAGCATGCATAACCTTCCTTTGGGTTGTTGAGGGTTTAAAACTATTCTGAGATTACAAACAAACAAGAGTAAGTAACACTGCAGTCCTTTGCAGGGTTCGACTTCCCTGAAGTCAATGGATTCAGAAGATGTTACTCTGCTTAAGATTCCACTACGCTCCTGCCCCATTCTCAGGCAACGTGAGGGTTTTGTCAGCAGCTCCTGCACTTACCTAGCTGAGCTGTCATCATGAGTCTCACAGAATCGCAGAAGTTGCTTATGATTCTTATGGGGAGGCGTGTGGAGAGGTCAAGCAGCAGGATATGCCCTCCCCCTGTGCCAATCCACAGGGCTGTATTTCTCTGCAAACAGATACTCTTCACTCTTCCTAGATAGGCAAGGCTTTGTTTGGATTCTTTATTCAGCTTTGGCACCTCTTGCCTAAACCAAAACACAAAGGCATTTTGTATTTTAAAAACAGTTCCTTTTTGCATCTAACTAGAGTTCCTAGGTCCTACCTGGTTGCTGATGGGTGGGATCTCCCTTGTGCATGCAAAGTACACAGGGCACAATGATGTCACCTGGAAGTGATGTAAGTGTACCGGGCACGTTGTGTAGGAATGCTCTAGCATTTTGGTATTAAACTCTACAGTACCATAGTGTTTTATATTAAAACACTAGAGTATCCTTGCGTGGTGTGCCTGTCGTGATTACGTCACTTCTGGGTGACGTCACTGCACCAGACACGTTGGGCACCATCACAGCACTTTGGGGGCAGGACTCCCCCACCAGCCAGTCCTGTGCCGGAGGGCTGGAGGCCGAAAGATCAGGGGAACCCCTGCCATCAGCAGGAGGTTGGGAACTCTACACAAGTTCTTTCAAGCATGCAGATAAACCTTAAAGAACCAAAACTCTTGATTCTGAATTAGGGTGTTTTGTGTGACTAGTTTCCTGGTATCTCTTTAAGCTAAACTGATAATTTTTTAAACAGATAAACTATTCATAAATATATATGAATTTCTTAATGAAGGCTGAGTCCCCTTATGAACCAGTCAAGGAATGGGGGGGTGGGAAGAGGGGGTGGGGAGAGAGCAAGAGAGAGAGAGCGCAGAGGAGAAAAAACAGCAAAGATTCTACTAGTGCATGCTGGACTCATGAAATCTTTTTTTTTTTTTGCTGGTATATATATTTTTATTATTGAATGACAAGTGACACACAATAACAGATACAGACAAATACAACAAAAATGGAGATAGGGGATACAGCAACGCTCACTATTAACATGTTCACATACAACCTCACCTTCTTAAATACAACTAAATCTCGACATCAAAAATAAGTTGCTACTTCTCAATTAGCATACATACGTTATCTCCTGTTTCAGCGACGCTCATTTATCTCTCTCAACTTTTAACAATTCATACCTTTGTTAACCACTCATAAAATAAACTCCAATTTTCATCAACATACTTCTTAGGTCTGGTTCTTGACAAATTATAAAGTTTATCCATTTCAGCAGTATCTAGTATTTTTACAATTAACTCATCCATTGTTGGCATTTCATTTCTACACCAATACTGCGCTAACAAAATCCTCGCAGCCGTGTTGACATGGACTATTAAGTGCTTCTCAACTTTCCCCATTTTGTCTGGCAGTAAGCTTAATAGAAATAGCTCTGGCTTGAAAGGAATAACAGTTTTTAACATTTTTTGGAGTGTTTCATGAACTTTCGTCCAAAACTCCTTTACCATTTTACACAACCACCGTACATGGAAAAACGTTCCCAAATTATCAAAGATTTCAGGTTTTCACCGCTGGCATCATCATTAGGGTTTGTAGAATCTTTCGGGCTCAAGTGCCGTGTTCTACTGGAGAAATTGTCCTCAAACTTATCTATAGAAATTGTCCAAGTTGTCCTCAAACTTCCAACAATTGTTAGATAAACCTGGAAACATCTTTGCTAGCTTTGCTGGAGTCATATACCACCTGTATATCATTTTATAAATATTTTCTTTAAAAGATATAGACAGTGATCTTTATATTTCTTTGTCAGATCTGGGACCACTGATTCAGGTGGATTGCACGGCCTATATTTCTGACCCATTTAATATTACACCTTTAACTACCTCGTCCTGCATTTCTAATTGGAGGAGGAAATTATATAGTTTACTAATCTGTTTTGCTTCAGTCTTTAGAAAGAGCTTGTCAAACACAGTTTCTTTCAAATAAAAACCCTCTTCTTTATCCTTGTTATATCTCGACTTTAGTTGGGCCATTCTCCACCAATCTAAAATAATATTCTGATCTACTAATTGGGTACTTGTTCTCATAGTCCCATCTTTCTCCAACACAGCTTCATAAGTTAACGGTGTCTCATGTATTGACAGATGAGGCTGCGTGAATGTTTCTAATGGGGCCACCCAGTTCGGAGTCTTACTATATAAAGGTCTTCTTACCTTTTCCCACATATTGATTAAAGACTTTCTAATTAGATGATTCTTAAAGTATTTATGACCATCTATTCCATACCATATAAATGCATGCCAACCAATTCTTAGATCACGGCCCTCAATCATCAATATTATCTAATTTGGCCCACTCTTTCAACCAAACAAGTATATTGGCTTTATAATAAAGTTCCCAGTTGCTAGTCCCTGCTCTGTCTCTGGAGTCTTGCATAAGTTTACACTTTATTCTTGCTTTCCTTCCTTGCCACACAAAATCACTAGTTGATTTATTCAATGAATGGAAGAAAGTCTTATTTAACTGTATTGGGATAGTTTGGAATAGAAACATTATTTTAGGAAGGATAGATATTTTCAGGGCTGCAATTCTACCCATGAAGGACAATTGAAGATTTTGCCATTTGGCCATATCTTGCTCTATATCTTTTAATAATTTGGAATAGTTATCCTCAAATATTGTACTGCATCTGTTAGTGAGATATATTCCCAAATATCTCACTTTTTTAACAACTTGAAAGTCAGATGTTCGTTGTAATTCTATAGACTCAGTTTTTAAAACATTTTTAAAAATAGACTCAGTTTTTAAAATATACTCATGAAATTTTTAGGTGCTGCTGACTTTATTTCATTGTTTTGCTGGCATAACCCAAAAATACCTACCAAAACTCACAAGGATTGCTTTGTTCCCTCAGCACTAGCATTTCATTTTAGAAATACTGCTGCTCTTTTGCTCTTCATTTTAGAAATACGGGGCTCTTTTGCATATATTGTGTGGCTCTCAAAGTCCCCACCACCCCATCAGCTGGCTTGGAGAAGGCATTTGTCTCTTTAAATCACTTCTCAAAGACAAGCCAGCCGGTGTTCTGGAGAATGCATTTCAAGTTAAAATTGCTTTCTTTCTACCTCTCCCTCCCTCCTTCCTGTCCTGCGGCTCTCAAACATCTGATGTTCATGTCTTGTGCTCTCAAACATCTGACATTTATTCTACATGGCTCTTATGTTAACCAAGTCTGGCCACCTCTGTAGAAATAGCTAGGCCACCAACATCACCCCCTCCCCCAGTGACAGCCATCAAAAACTCACTTTAGAAAATGTACACAGTCTATTAGTTCACAAAGCTTCTCTGTCTTCTTATCCCAAATTTCCACATAATAGCTATTCTTCTTTGCCAAGTAGATTGATTTGTCTACTGCGATTGAAATAATATTGGCGCCACTGTAAGCTTTGTGGCATAACCTGAGAAGAAAAAAAAATCAGGAGATATAGACACTCATGATTATATTATATCACATAAATGTCCAAAGCCATGAAATTTTTTTTTTAGAAAAAGCCAGTCACAAGAAAGAAAGAAAAAAACATATTCGTCTATTAAATGAACAACTTACAGTTGGCTTGTTGTTGTCTCGATGAGTTTGTGACTAGATAAGTCACTAGACAAGGAGATGATCTTTGTTCCGCAACCTCCCCAGATGACATTTTTTTCAGATGAATAACTGGATTGATTCAAACATACAAGTGGAGTGCTGGCATTCCCAACTGGCAGAATCCTCAAAGGTGGTGCACCCTTGCACTGAAACAACAGAACAGCAGGAGAGTGGGGAAAATCTCAAAACACCAGCTGATCACCCACATGCTTTTGAAGGAACTACTGCCAGCATACAGGAAGCGTGACAAGCTCCTGAGACCCAGTTTTTGCTCCCAGATGTTCTTTGTGCTATACCAGATGCTGTTCTCATGTTTTGAGGATCCTGCCTAACGTAAGTTGCAGTTTCTTATGGGGGGGGGATTGATGTATAAACTTGGATTCAGGCATAGTACAGTTCGCATCTTTTCATCCTGACCAGTTGCTAAATTCTACTTCAGTACAGAAAAAGTCTAACTACTGATACTGTCCAAAGCACCAAGTGTACTTCAAGTTAGAAGTATTTCCATAAGAAACAGCGAATATGTTTTTAGTTATTAAACTGATAAGAACAGATGACTTCTAAAGAAAACTTGTTGCATAGTGAGGCCCCATCTGGCAGGGCAGTGTATAAAAAGGATCACGTGTAGCCCATTCCACAGCCAATGGGGAGCATGCCACCCTACTGAACTGTTAAGAACAGATACTAACTTGATCTTAGTTGGAAAGCTGAGAAGTGACACATTATTAACAGTGCACGTGGTTTCTAATATCATAGGTAGAGATGTGAAGGCCTGGAAAAAAACCGGAAAAATTAGGGGAAAAAACTGAGGTTTTTTCGGTTTTTTCCTAAAGCCTTTTTTGTTTTTTTTTCCAAAAAATTGGAAAAATTGAAAAAAAGGAAAGGAAAGGAAAAAAATGATTATGGAATGTTTTATTTTAATACGATGAATAAAATATTTTAAGGTAAGGTGTTCAAATATTTTCCAAATCATTTCTAAAAAAATATGTATGATATCAGATTGTTCTAATTTCTGTGCACTGAGGATAAGCCCATCAATTGAAACTTAGCCCTACACTCCCTTCTATACACTTCCCCCTTCTTTTTTTTTATGGTTTTAACTTGTCTAATATTAACAAGTCTTCTACTCTTCTAAATCCTTTAATCGTAAGTAGTTTGCTCCACCTATGCTCCTTATCTCCCTCCATCAATGTTTCTAATGGCGTCCATCTAGATACCCGATTCAGCCATTTTGGCTGCCATTTCTTCCAAACATTTAACCCATTTTTCCTTGGTCCCGCATTTAAATTAAGTTCCTTCACCCCCATGTTCGTAAAGATGCCATGTTTTCTTACCCCATTATTAGCTTCATTCTCAAACCTTATCCATTTCTGATCCCCTTCCTTCTCTATCTCTAATAATGCCTTAAGCTGAAATGCTTCATAGTAATTAATTATATCTGGAACTCCCCATCCAAGTTCCGATTGATGGTTGTATGCTAATTTTTTTGGGATTCTAAGTTTCCTACTTCCAAATATCCATTCCCTTATTTTAGTGTTCCAGTTAATCATTTTTTGCTTATCTAACTCCAATGGTATCATTTGAAAAAGGTACAACAACCTTGGCATCCAAAACTTCCCCCTTCTTCAATTTTTTTCTATGAGAATGAGTTTTTTTATTTTTATTTAATACTGTGGAGAGGAAATATGAATAATTGTTAATTCTGGGTTTTTAAAAATCGTTTTGTGGGGTTTTTTTGTCTTTTCCACATAAACTGGTAACCAGTTCAGGAGATTGTTGCTCCATTTGTTACAATTACTAATAAATATTATTTAAAAAGTAAATTCTATTTGTAATAATTTTTTGGATACACTATATTTTTTAATATGCTAGTTGTGATAATTTCATGCCAAATAAAATTGTCCATAGTCATATTTTATGTTCCTGAAGTAACAGAATGACTCCTGATATAAATTCAGAGACCATGCATAAAGTTGCCAAATTTTGTTCCCATGCAATCAAATTGCATTTTATGGTTCTTACAAGCTAATGTCGAGGTAACAGATTGTAATTTTAACCAGTGTATTCTAGTTAATATTTCTTCTGGAGCTGTATAATTTTTAAATTTTTTATTATACGTACTATATTTACTTAGCTAGAGGATGTTTGACCACTACTGTATTATTCATACTAATGTCTTATATTTTATTTTAACATTTACTTTTTAAATATCTTACTTTTCACCTATTTAGGTCCATCTTGATTTTTACAATTTTTATGTGGTTGTTGTTGGCCTTCATTGTGCTGTGTATTTGGTCATGGACCGTAATAAAGCAAACTGAAACTGAAACTGAATGACTCTCAATCTGGAAAAAAAGAGGTGCTAATGTAGCAATTTTTTTTCAATTTTTCTGAAAATTTTCAGGGGTTTTTCTGCGCTTCAAAATTTCCAGAAATGTTACATCTCTAATCACAGGCATCTCAAACAAATCAAATGCCCTGGAATAAATTCTCTGAGATGAGGAGGCATGTGAAGAGGAAACGGAAAGGAAAGGTAAATACAGTCAAAACCCTTGGGGAACTACAATCCAAGAAGCTCAGATAAAATATATACCACAAGTTAGGAAAGGTACAAACAGGTATAAGAAAAGGCCTGCATGGTTAACAACAAAGTAATGGAAGCTGTAAAAGGTAAGAAGGACTCATTTAAGTGGTGGAAAGCTAGTCCAAGTGAGATTAATAAAAGGGAACACAGGCTTTGGCAAATCAAATGCAAGACTGTGATCAGGCAGGCAAAAAGGAACCATGAGGAGCATATTGCAAAAAACATAAAGAACAACAATAAAAATTTCTTCAAATATATTAGAAGCAGGAAACCAGCCAGGGAGGCAGTGGGGCCCTTGGATGACCAAGGGGTAAAAAGATTACTGAAGAAGGATAGGGAAATGGCTGAGAAGCTGAATGCATTTTTTGCCTCCGTCTTCACTGTGGAAGATGAGAAGTGTTTGCCTGCTCCAGAACCACTAATTTTGGAAGGGGTGTTGAAAGACCTGAGTCAGATTGAGGTGACAAGAGAGGAGGTCCTACAACTGATAGATGAATTAAAAACTAATAAGTCACCAAGTCCGGATGGCATACATCCAAGAGTTCTGAAAGAACTCAAAGTTGAACTTGTGGATCTTCTGACAAAAATATGTAATCTTTCATTGAAATCTGCCTCCGTTCCTGAGGACTGGAAGGTAGCAAATGTCACCCCCATCTTTAAAAAAGGTTCCAGAGGAGATCCAGGAAATTACAGGCCAGTCAGTCTGACTTTGATACCGGGAAAGTTGGTAGAAACCATTATCAAGGACAGAATGAGTAGGCACATTGATGAACACAAGTTATTGAGAAAGACTCAGCATGGGTTCTGTAAGGGAAGATCTTGCCTCACTAACCTGTTGCATTTCTTTGAGGGGGTGAACAAACATGTGGACAAAGGAGACCCAATAGATCTTCTTCGTGGTCTCTGTGCAGTCCCACACATGGGTCTTGCCGCAGGCAACGGATCCATACCTCGGAGCTCCAACAGCTCGTCTATAACGTCTTTTGGCGCGCTTTCCTCCCGCCCTGGGGAGCAGGCAGCGACTGCGCATGCCTGGAGCGGGGGGAGAGTGCCCATTCCACTCAGTTTCTTCCCTTCCGCCGCCCGGACAACACCTACCTTCGTTGCGTTCCTCCTTTAACTCGTCTCTTGGTATCGTATTCTCCTATTTCTCATACTTTATACTTCCTCGCTTGCTTTCTTTCGTCCTTAAAATAAAAAAAAAGAGAACCGCTTCTGCGCTTTTGCTTCTTTCTACCTTCCCCCCCCCCCCGCCTCTCCCTTCCACCTCTCCCCCAGTCCGGAACGGATGGAAGGGAAAATCTCCTTTAAAAGGTGTAGGCAGTGTGCTGCTAAATTCCCGTCTTCTGACGGCCACGCGCTCTGCCTTTTCTGCTTGGGGGAATCTCACAGAGTCGACACCTGCCCTCACTGCGCTTGCTTCGGTAAGCAGGCAAGGAAAAACAGAGCAGCCCGTCTTCGTAGTTCCCTCATGGAGTCCTCTCTTCGCGCAATGTCCACCTCAGCTCCGCCGCCTCCCCCACCCAGAGCGGGAGATTCGGCTGCTTCGGCCCTTCCTGTCGCACCCAGGAAGCATAAGTCCGATAAAAAGGCTTCGAAACACTCTGAGGGGCATAAGACGCCTAAGAAGGCCCATCACGGGGACTCGAATCTGTCTAAGTCGCACCGTTCGAGTCCGGGAACCTCCAGTCCGACCACCTCGGCGCCTAAGAAGCACCAGGATTCGAAACACCAGGACCCGTCAGCTTCCGGCTTCGCCATCGCGCCCCTGCGTGAGCGCCGCGACCCGTCGGCTTCCAGCACTTCCACCTTTGCGACGGCTGCGCAATCGGCTTCTGTGCAATCGGCTCCCGTGCAATCGAGTTCTGCGGTGAATTCTCACTTGAATCCCATCGTACCACCCGAACTCTCGGCTCCGTCCGATGTCATCTCGGACATGCCTAACATCTCTAAGCATTCCATCGAAGTTATCCCGATTGGCTCCAGATCGCCCTCGGTGCATAGCCTTCCTCCTGTGGACATTCTCGAGTCGGATCCTCCAACTCTCCGACCTGAGTCCTTCCTCGACATTACCACTCCAATCCTTACCACTCCAGTACTTCAGGAGTCATCTGACCAGGTCTCGTCTCAGCAACTCCGCCCTCGATCTCCACGGCTACGCCCTCGCTCACGGTCCCCGCTTCGTCTTCGATCTCCGGTCCGTGACCGTTTCATCTCTCCGTCTCCGCATCGAGATTACCATCGGGATTATCGACGCGACCGGTCTCCGTACCGCGACTACCACGGGCTCTACCGACGGGACCGCTCTCGGGACCGCTCTCCATCCCAGTCCCCGTCCCCTCGACCACGCTCCCGCTACCATCGGTACCTGCGTTCGCCCTCGGTGCACATCTATAAGCACTTCTCAGACTTCGAACCCGAGCCTCGCTCTAGAGATGTCTATCCGCCTCGACTCCGAGACTGTTATTCTCCTGGACCCCGTGACTACTACCGTTCACGCGACCAGCGATCCCCCTACTACCGCCGCCTGTCCCCCAGCGGCTACAGTGATTATCAGCACTACTACTATGGTTCTCGGGACAGAGCAGCTCCTCGGACCCAAGATGATTTCGACTCGCAGAATTTCGAATCCCCCCTTACCCATCGGCCCCGTGAGGTTGTTCACTCTCCTGGCCTTTCTGGTAATCGGGATACCTCCAAGACACCGTCCACATCGGTTCCGAAACCACCAACTTCGCCGGCCAAACGCCCTCGAGACCCCTCACCGGTCGACCCCAAGTCACCTCAGCACCCGGTCTCGGTTTCCGACAGGGATTCGTCTGACCACTCTGATTCCGAGGAGGCTCCCGCCTCGCCTTCATCTGACCAACCTCCTAGGCTCTCACCATCCGACAGCTCTAAGGCCTATCTAAATCTGATCACCACAATGGCCTCCGCACTGAACATTCCCATGTCCTCCGATTCACCTAAAGTCTCTGATGTGGTTCATGACCTGGTTCGCACAGATTTCCCAGACGGCTCTACGCTTCCTATGCTGCCCGTTCACCTTGAGGGTCTCCGGGAAGCCTGGGATAAGCCCGCCTCTATCCCTACCGTTTCTAGACGTCTGGACTCTCTCTATAGGGTACATACCACTGACTGTAAATTTCTGGCCTCCCACCCGGCCCCCAACTCTATTGTCGTCCATTCCGCCACCAAGAATAAACAATCTCGCCACCCCGTTCCACCGGACCGCGAAGGCAGGAAACTGGACACCTTAGCCAAGAAGATTTATAGCTTCTCTTCAACCAACTCTAAGTTGAACAATTACTTGGCCTATTTTGCGGCATACTCCTTCAACTTGGCGAACCAGATCACTCCACACCTTACTTCCATGCCTGACTCATCTCAGAAGGCTGTATCGTCTCTCGTCTCTGAGCTCTCTCGTGTCTCCAAACAACAAATAAACTCTATCCGCCATGCGGTCTCTTGCTCCTCCCGAGTCTTCGCTACTTCTGTCGCCCTACGTCGACACGCCTGGCTCCGCTCAACGAACCTGCAGCCAGACATCAAGCAGCGCATAGAAGACCTTCCTTTCGATGGTCTGGGACTTTTCCATGCCTCCACGGACGAGGTCCTCGCGTCGGTCGATGACGGCCGCAAAAGGGCAAAACGTCTTGGGGTCACGCAACCAACCTCACTGTCCACCAATAGGAAGAGACCATGGAAACCATCCTTCCAACGCCGTCAAAGGTCTCCTAAGTCTCAGGATTTCTGGAGAAGGAAACCCCTCCCTAAACAACCTTTCCAACAGAGGCCACGGGCTCAACCTTCCAAGAAACAATCCCAGACAGGCAAGCAGTCTCTTTGACTCTCTCAACAGTCACACCCGGCTACTTCCCTTTTACCCTACCTGGAGTTCCATCACCACAGACTCTTGGGTCCTTACCATCGTGCGTATCAGTTACGCAATAGAGTTCGTTTCGCCACCTCGCCACCACTACTTCATACATACCCCTCCATCTGCACTCCTCCATCAGGAGATTCTGGACTTACTCCAGAAAAAGGCCATAGAACCCGTTCCTCCCCAACATCGGGGAACGGGATTTTACTCAAGATACTTTCTGGTCCCCAAGAGGGATGGAGGCAAGCGCCCTATCCTAGATCTTCGGAAGCTAAACAAGTACATCGAATACAAGAAGTTCAGGATGATATCCCTGCAGGCCATCCTGCCTCTTATCCCCAGGAATTCCTGGATGGCTTCCCTAGATCTTCAGGACGCTTACTTCCATGTGACAATTCGGCCTCAACATCGAAAGTATCTGCGATTCGCCATGGGACAGGACCACTTCCAATATGTATCCCTACCGTTCGGCCTCTCCACTGCACCAAGGGTGTTCACCAAGTGCATGGTGGTGGTGGCAGCTGCTCTCAGAATTCGGGACATTACAGTCTTCCCATATATCGACGACTGGCTTTTCATAGCACCGACTCAACGTTGATTACAGAGCAACATCAACACAGCGCTCTCTCTTCTGAATTCCCTGGGTCTTTGTGTGAACACATCCAAATCCCATCTCGAGCCTACCCAGGACATCAAATTTATAGGGGCCCTCCTTCGCACTTCTCTCCATCGTGCTTTCCTCCCCGAGGATCGAGCAACCTCCATCATTGCCTTAGCCAGGGCGATTCAACGACAACCTCGCCAGTCTGCATTCACAATCCAACGCTTGCTGGGCCTCATGGCCGCCACAACGTCTGTCATCCACTTTGCCAAGCTACGAATGCGGCAACTACAGCTCTGGTTCGTACGAGCCTACCATCCTCAATTACAACCGCAGAGCGTCCTACTCACTGTTCTCCAGAGAGCACTCTCTTCTCTCACATGGTGGACTGTACCCAACAACCTCCTCGCAGGCACGCCGTTTCTCCCATTGCCTCCGGTGGCTGTTGTAACGACGGACGCCTCAAAGTGGGGATGGGGAGCCCACTTAGAGGACAAGACCGTCAGGGGCCTTTGGACACCCTCCGAGAGGACCATGCACATAAACTGTTTAGAACTGATTGCTGTGCACAGGGCCCTCCTATCGTTTCTCCCACTGATCCACGGACGGCATGTTCAGATTTCAATGGACAACATGGCAACCGTCTATTACATAAACAAGCAGGGAGGAACCAGGTCTCTCCGGCTGTGCCGTATAGCCATTCTGCTCTGGGAATGGTGTCTGAAACACAACATTTACTTGACTGCAGTTCATCTCCCGGGTGTAGAGAATGTTCTGGCCGACTCCCTAAGCAGGTTTCGCCTGGACGACCACGAATGGTCCATCAATCCGACCTACCTTCGGCGCATCTTCAGCTGCTTCGGGACACCCAAGGTAGACGCCTTTGCCTCCCGGGACAATGCCAAATGTCCACGCTATTACTCCAGGAGGGGAAACGACGCCTTCCTACACAGCTGGACAGGCCCTCTCCACTATCTCTTTCCACCAACCCCCCTACTAACTCGGGTACTGATAAAGATCACACGAGACGGCACGGACTGCATCCTTGTGGCCCCATGGTGGCCACGGCAACCGTGGTTCACGAGACTTCTGCAGCTATCACATCACACTTACCGTCGTCTCCCTCTCGTGAGCGACCTCCTGTCCCAGGCCAATGGCCAGATACTACATCACAACCCTCAAGTGCTGGCTTTGACGGCCTGGAGAATACACCCTCCTGCCTCTCTGCAGAGGTAGCCCACTTCATTCTTAACACAAGAAAGCCTTCCACAAGACTTTCGTATCAACACAAATGGAAGCGCTTCTGCTCATTTGCGACTGCTAACCATCTACGTCCAGAGTCCGTTCCTCTTAGCATGATCCTAGAATATTTACTTTCTCTACAAAAATCAGGACTCTGCTACTCTTCCATAAAAGTTCACCTGTCTGTCATCTCTGCGTTCCACAATCCGGTAGACGGCAAAACAGTTTTCTCTCACGCCTTGTCTAAGTCCTTTCTCAAGGGCATGTTGCACCTCAATCCACCCGTTAAGCCCTTTGTCCCGACTTGGAGTTTATCCCTAGTTCTCTCCTGTTTGATGAAAGCACCCTTTGAACCTATGGCTACCATAGACCTCAACCTTCTTTCCTGGAAGACAGCATTGCTGGTGGCCCTTACCTCGGGCAAACGGGCAAGTGACTTATGCGCTTTCCGTCACGACCCTCCATATACCATTTTCCATAGGGAAAAAGTTGTTCTGAGACCAGACCCTGCATTTCTCCCCAAGGTTGTCTCCCAGTTCCACTTATCGACTTCAACTTCTCTGCCAACCTTTTTCTCCAACCCTACCGACCACGGACAACGAGCCCTGCATTCTCTGGATGTCAGAAGGGCTTTATCTTTCTACCTTAATCGTACACAGCCTTTCCGTAAGGACCCTAACTTGTTTGTGGCCTACGGAAAACCTCATAAAGGACACAAGATTTCTACCCAGAGACTATCTAAATGGGTAGTTAGTGCCATCAGGTTGTGTTACGAACTGGCTAAACAGCCTCTGCCCGAGGGTCTTAAGGCCCACTCTACTAGAGCGGTCTCGACGTCTTCGGCTTTCCTGCAGGGCGTCTCCCTAGAGGACATTTGTGCGGCTGCATCATGGTCCTCACCATCCACGTTCGTCTCCCATTATGCGCTGGACGTTCGTGCGAGACGTGACGCCTCCTTCGGCCAAGCGGTCCTCAGATCCATCTTTCACTGAGATTAACGGTGAGTGTACCCGCTTACGCCTCTATGCCATATAATCTTTGGTTATATATAGTCTTTGGTTATTGGCCATGTGACTACCTTCTTTCTTTCACCAGCACCCTCCTCCAGAACATTTAGCTGGCTAGTCACCCATGTGTGGGACTGCACAGAGACCACGAAGAAGATAAACAGGTTGCTTACCTGTAACTGATGATCTTCGAGTGGTCATCTGTGCAGTCACACACGCCCACCCAGCCTTCCCTGCTGCTGACCTTGGTACTTCTCGTTTAAATTTGCCTAGTCTCTCTGCCAGTGGCAGCTGGAAGAAACTGAGTGGAATGGGCGCTCTCCCCCCGCTCCAGGCATGCGCAGTCGCTGCCTGCTCCCCAGGGCGGGAGGAAAGCGCGCCAAAAGACGTTATAGACGAGCTATTGGAGCTCCGAGGTATGGATCCGTTGCCTGCGGCAAGACCCATGTGTGTGACTGCACAGATGACCACTCGAAGATCATCAGTTACAGGTAAGCAACCTGTTTATGTTGTTTACCTTGACTTCCAGAAAGCTTTTGATAAAGTTCCTCATCATAGGCTCCTTAGAAAGCTCGAGAGTCATGGAGTAAAAGGACAGGTCCTCTTGTGGATCAAAAACTGGCTAATTAATAGGAAGCAGAGAGTGAGTATAAATGGGCAGTCTTCGCAGTGGAGGACGGTAAGCAGCGGGGTGCCGCAGGGCTCAGTACTGGGTCCCATGCTCTTTAACTTGTTCATAAATGATTTGGAGTTGGGAGTGAGCAGTGAAGTGGCCAAGTTTGCAGATGACACTAAATTGTTCAGGGTGGTGAGAACCAGAGAGGATTGTGAGGCACTCCAAAGGGATCTGTTGAGGTTGGTTGAGTGGGCGTCAACGTGGCAGATGAGGTTCAATGTGGCCAAGTGCAAAGTAATGCACATTGGGGCCAAGAATCCCAGCTACAAATACAAGTTGATGGGGTGTGAACTGGCAGAGACTGACCAAGAGAGAGATCTTGGGGTCGTGGTAGATAACTCACTGAAAATGTCATGACAGTGTGCGATTGCAATAAAAAAGGCCAACGCCGTGCTGGGAAATCTTAGGAAGGGAATTGAAAACAAATCAGCCAGTATCATAATGCCCGTGTATAAATCGATGGTGCGGTCTCATTTGGAATACTGTGTGCAATTGAGGTCACCACACCTCAAAAAGGATATTATAGCATTGGAAAAAGTACAGAAAAGGGCAACTAGAATGATTAAAGGGTTGGAACACTTTCCCTATGAAGAAAGGTTAAAACGTTTGGGGCTCTTTAGCTTGGAGGACTGCGGAGTGACGTGATAGAAGTTTACAAGATAATGCATGGGATGGAGAAAGTAGAGAAAGAAGTACTTTTCTCCCTTTCTCACAATACAAGAACTCGTGGGCATTCGATGAAATTGATGAGCGGTCAGGTTAAAACGGATAAAAGGAAGTACTTCTTCACCCAAAGGGTGATTAACATGTGGAATTCACTGCCACAGGAGGTGGTGGTGGCTACAAGCATAGACAGTTTCAACAGGGAGTGAGATAAAAATATGGAGTAGAGGTCCATCAGTGGCTATTAGCCACAGTGTGTATATATATATATATATGTGTGTGTGTGTGTATGTATATATGCACATAGTTTTCATTATATATATATATAATTTTTTTTGGGCCACTGTGTGACACAGAGTGTTGGACTGGATGGGCCACTGGCCTGATCCAACATGGCTTCTCTTATGTTCTTAACTTATTGCCCTCCTTTGCAAGACAAAGGGAACGAGCTCACTGACTAGAGATGGATCCCAGTTGGTCTGAGGCAGTAGAATAAAGTGGTAGACAAGTTCACCTTTAAGACCAAACCCAAGAGATGCAAAAAAAAAAAAAGAGAGAGAAAGTTTGAGCTAAGACAAGCGCTCAACCCCTCCCTTTCCCTTTCGTTTACCTCACTGATGCCTCCACAAGCAAGCAGCCATCAGTTATTCAGCTAGGCTAGCCCCTCCAGGGAATAAGACGCTGCCTGACAGATAGGGAGTTTCCAATGCAAGGCGCAAACGGAAATTGCTCAGCCAGGAGTCTCTCTCTCTCCCTCCACGAGGAATAGCTGCCATCTGAGCTTAGCTACCAGCCGATGTTTGAAGGCAACAACCAGTGAATCAGTTTCCTCAGGGAGTCTCAACCCAGCAGAGAAGCTGAGAGAGGCACTCCAGCTGGTCAGCCCATCCCAACAAACGCAGCCAGCTGCCAGAGTTGGGATCAGGCAAGTGGCAGTTCGCCCATGCATCATGGGAGAACTGCAAGGAGGTCACACCCCCCAGAATACTGCATTGTTTAGCTAACCTCAAAGCAGCTAGGAGCTTTCAATCAGTGGCAAGGGGCTTGGGAGCCTAAACTGTAGCCCATAAGGGTGGAGCCTAGCAGGCTGCCTGCAGTGACCCCTAGTGGCGAGGGTGGGGACTGCAGCCGCACATCTGAATGTTGCACACTCAAGCACCATCTTGTGGAAGAGCGCTAGTACTGCAAGCAGATTTCGCTGCCTGCAGCGACTCCTAGTGGTGAGAGTGGGAACTCCAGCTGCGCACCGGAAGTTTGCATACTCAAGCGCCATCCAGTGGCGAGTGACAGTACTGCAAGCGAATTTCCAAAGTTGAAGCCTGTAACCCAATATCATGGGGGATGCCAATGACAGCACACGGCACCCAAGCTTAGGCACAACTGTCAGCCCTAGTGGGATGGAACAAGCGACGTCCAGCGACGTATGTGACACAGCCCTACCAGACAGCACAGAAGCAGGGCCAGTCCACGACATGTCGCTGAGGGAGGTTAGGCCACTGACCACTAGGATGCTTGATCACTTAATCGCCAAGAAAGCAAAGGCGACTAAGGCCATGCATAGGTCAGAGAGACGGCTCCAGGAGACCTGCACGAAGGCAGCCCATGAGGTCAGCCTGGAGAATATGTATAAAATGCAACAGAGCCTCATTACTTGCTACATAGAATGGGGAAGCTACAGGAAGCGCGTTGAGACCATCCTAGCAAAACTTGATACACGTGATGCTCAAGAAGAGTCGCGCCTTCTGCAGGTAGATGCAAAAGAAAAGGATGCTACCTGGACAGTTGCCCTGGACGACTTCAACAAACGCCTGGAAAAAAAGAGAGGAAAAAGAGCTTCATCTGGAGGAGGATGCCCACCGCAGTGAACACCTCAACCTCAAGGCTCCATTCAACGAGAGGCCTGCGCTCCGTCCGTAAGCCGAGCCTCTCACAGAAACTGCTGCATCTCGTGGGGGTTCCAATCGATCCTCCCACAAGTCTGACCGTCCCAAGGTTCCTTCATCACATTGCTCTTCTATTAGGTCCAAAATTTCAAGTGCAGCATTGGAATTGGTGAAAGCTAGAGCCAGAGCCGCCACTGCAGCCAAAGAGGCAGAATTTGCCAGGAAGAAGAAACACCTGGAATTGGCCAAGATTCAAGCAGAAGAGAATGTAATGGGCAAGGAGGCTGAGGCAGAAAAACTAGCAGCGGAGTTGAAAGCTTTTGAAGAATTGCAAGGTCCAAATTCAAACTCTAACCTGGAAGAGTTAGAGGAGGAGGACCCGGCCCAGTGAATGATAGTCTACGTTGAGCAGCAAGAACCCTCCGTTCATGAGGACAATGAAGCAGCGGCCGACCTGCCATCAGGGACCCTTCAGACGTCCAACATCAGCGCTCAAGGGCTTCAGCCTCCACACCTCACCCAGGCGCACCAACCGACACATGCAGCTACAGGGCCAGCCCACTACACGCATGCAAGCGTGTCGGCGTGCCCACCAGCAGTCTCAGCCATAGCAGTCTCCGTACCACTCCAGATGTCAGCTCCAACCTCCGCCCAGGGGCACCAACCGCCACGAGCAGCTACAGTGTCGGACTCACTGCACACCCGCAAGCGTGTCGGTGAGCACACCAGCAGTCGTAGCAGCTCCAGTCTCTACGTCGCTCCAGCTATCAGCGCCAGCCTCTCGGCCAGTGCATCGACAGGCTCCTGCAGTTAGTGGCCACACAGCACGTGACTGCAGCCTCTATTCCTACATCCACGGCAGTTCCAACCTACACGCTGGCAGGCTCTGGATTGAGGCCCATGGCACCCACCTTTGCACCTGCTGCCCCGGCGCCAACGTACGTGGCCTATACACCAGCAACGGTCCAGGGACAGCCCATCCTTAGCTACGCACCGGTGCCAACATACGTGGCCCATATGCCAGCAACGGTTCAGAGACATCCCGTCCTTAGCTACACACCAGTGCCAACTCAGGAACAGCTCTTGTTCTATGCAAAACTGAATTATTCAAGAGGGCTTTTTAAAACAGGCACCATGGTAGCACTGTCCAACATGATTCAGAAAGCTACGTGGACAAATTAACAGCGACTGTAGTCTATACTACTGTGTATTGTTTGCTGTAAGTTGGACTCTGCTCTGTAATTTTGCATAATTTAACATGTTGCATTAACACCTATGCTTTGCTTCGATTCGATTTTTTAGATTTCTGGTTGGTTCTACTACCCAAATTCTGTTTCATTGTTTATTGGATGTCCCATCCTGTTGATTGCATTGACTAGTCTTCTAATTTACCTTGAGTCCCAATGAGAAAAGAAGACTATAAATAAATAAATAATACATGAAGTTAGCCAGTGACAATGGGGACAGTGTGGCTCAGAATGTCAAAAGACAAATATTTATTGGTAATGTGTTCAAATGAAAAACCATCTATTGTCACTGCACCACTGAATAAAATTATAAAAAAATGAAGACACCTTTCTACACACAAGAGAAAGTGAAATGCATAACAGTGCTCTACAGTAGGCGTTTCATTGCTATATAATTCTTGAAAGCAGCAACTGAGTATGTACCTGTACTGCTCTGTCTTCAAAAACTGACAGCTGTCCATCAGCAGTACCCACCAAAAAGAAATTCCTTTGCTTGCTGAAACAAAAAACAGAAGTATAAAAATGTGTCACTGAAATAAATGCATCATACAATACAATAAACACATGGAATCCTCTTACAGAGAGAGTTTTGCACACTAAAAAGAGCTCCCCAACACAATCTATACAGGGCGATGTTTACTTTTTGTACTATTCTAAAAAACTGCTCTAAACAAAGACAATTTACAATGCTTAATCCACACACAAACCCAGTGGTACCTTTGCTTTGCAAAAGAGTTGCAATAAAGACATGTGACTGAATCTGACATCTTCTGCAATTGGTGCTTGTTTTTCTCATCTTGCATCGGAAAGGCCCACAGAGAACCGGACTGGGTTCCTGCTACGATCCAGTTTTCCTGTTCTGCAGGAAGGGTCACAAGGACCAAGCACAATATTCTGGAATCTGTAATGTCCTAAATTACAAAAAAGGAAAGGAAAATACCTGTACAGAATAATTTCTCTATTATTTAATCCTTTCAGGGGTGCTTTATGTAAAAGGACTCAAAACACCGAAACAATCCTTCTAGCCTGTATTAGTCTTAATCTCCCCCCCCTTAACTGAAACTTTTATGAGAGAGTTCATTTGATTGACTCCTTGTTTTATGTTAATTTATAATTGGGATTTATGGATTGCCCAATCTGAGTTCGCAGGGCTCTGGGTGATGAAGTACAATAAAGTAAATATATCATAAACATTATTACAAATATAATAAATACATCATTACATTCTTAAAGCAATCCTCAGATGGCAGTAATGAATGAATCTTTAACCAGTTCCATACTGTGTTGCCACCTCATGAGCAGAATAAGGAGGAGGAAGACCGTAGATTTATACCCTGCCCTTTTCTC
The DNA here is from genome assembly GCF_032191835.1 of Heteronotia binoei. Taxonomy (NCBI): domain Eukaryota; kingdom Metazoa; phylum Chordata; class Lepidosauria; order Squamata; family Gekkonidae; genus Heteronotia; species Heteronotia binoei. The sequence continues at coordinate 9,651,574 of NC_083230.1, forward strand.
TGAATCAGTCTCAGAGCGGCTTACAATCTCCTTTATCTTCCTCCCCCACAACAGACAGGTGGGTGGGGCTGGGAGGGCTCTCACAGCTGCTGCCCTTTCAAGGACAACCTCTGCGAGAGCTATGGCTGACCCAAGGCCATTCCAGCAGCTGCAAGTGGAGGAGTGGGGAATCAAACCCGGCTCTCCCAGATAATAGTCCGCACACTTAACCACTACACCAAGAGAGAAGGGTGCCAGCCTTGATATTACCTGTTGCTGTCCTCAACCAAAAAGCCCGGTGGAACATCTCTATCTTGTAGGCCCTGTAGAATTGCATTAAATCCCTCAGGGCCCTGATGTTATTTGGCAGAGTTCCGCCAGGTCAGCCCTGACTCTGGTCAAGGACAGTCGGATACCTTTGGTGCCAGGGATCGCCAGTAGATTGTTCTCAGCAGAGCGTAACGCTCTTTGGATAACACACCAGAGGTGGTGGTCCCAAAGATATGTGAGTCCTAGACTGCTCAGGGCCTTAAAAGTCAACTCCAAAACCTTATATTTTCAAAATCAGTAGGTAACCATCTAGATATGCAAGGTATGTGGATGTTTCTGTCTCCCCAAAGAGCGGGTGTCTGTGGAGGGGAAGGATATTTTTAAAAATATTTATGTAAATATCTTTCTGGAACCCCGTGTGGTGGTGGCACAGCTGGGATATTATTTTGAGTGTGGAAAAAACTCGTTAGTTCCCTCCCATAAGCGTCTCCAAGTTGCTGCCATCCCTCCCCCACTCCCTTGCCCAGTTTCAGAAGAATGTTGACGGAACATTTACCTAAACCCCCAGCTTTCATATGTGTGTGCGTAGGGGGGAAACTTCAAGCAGGCAAACAGTTCAGCCCCTCTTCTCCTTTGCTGCTCAAAACATTAGGGCTCCATTGCATGCATTTGTATCGAGTTTCCCTCTACGGTCATACCATAAACCAGACATATTAGTAAATCTGACCTGATAGAAGGTGATGCCTAACAGAGCTGAACAAAAGCCACAAAAGCTTGGAATATGAGCTGATAGCAAATATGAGCTGATAGCAAAACGTTATCATCTTCTACTAGAAAAATTATGACAAACTAAAACAAAGTGCCTTCAGTCAAATTGGTTTCTCTCTCTGGCAGTCTATAACATTTATCATTGGACAATGCCATTGCTGAGACTTAATCAGGGTATTTTTCAACTTATGTATTAGATTTTGAGCCCGTTGTTCAGCCAAAATTAGTTTCTAAAACTGCCTTTTTATTTCAGCCTGCCAGAATAAAAAACGAATACAAAGTTATAACTGAGATCACGGTACTACAGATGTACAAGTCTTGTTCCCAGCTGCCTTGTGTGGGACACAGCTTTAGTTCGGAAGGCCACAAGCCTGCTTAGGTAACATCTTTTAGGCTTAGGTTTGGCTGCAAAAGAAGACAGAAGAGCTGATCTGACATCGCAGGTGCTGAGACCAAGACAACCAGCATTCACTGTGCTTTACTGCATTTCTAAGTAACAACAGAAGTAGGGGGTTCTTAGACCCCAAAGCAGATTTAACTGGTCAGGTTGAATGCATACCCGGAGACTACAACTAGTGCAGAACGCTGCGGCACGGCTGTTAATGGGGCTACCACGACGGGAGCACATTCGGCCAGTGCTGAGAGAGCTGCACTGGTTGCCTGTTGTGTTCCGAGTTCGCTTCAAGGTGTTGGTACTAACCTTTAAAGCCCTTTATGGTCAGGGACCTGCCTATCTACGGGACCGCCTTTCCCCATATATCCCCCAGAGAGCACTGCGATCAGGGACAAAAAATCTGCTGTCTGCCCCTGGCCCAAAAGAAGCCAGGCTATGCGTAACAAGATCCAGGGCTTTCTCGGTGGCAGCACCAGAACTTTGGAACACCCTCCCAGAAGCTATAAGGGCCCTGCGGGATTTGTCGGCGTTCCGCAGGGCCTGTAAGACCGAACTGTTTAGACAAGCTTTTCTGGTTGACTGAAAATGGGCTGCCACCGGACATCCTACAGAAGCTGGCGATCATAGTCAGAACCCAATACCGCCAGACTGGATTGAGACAGCGCAAATAGTTTTAAATTGATAAGTGAACTATGTTTTTATATGTTTTATGGAATTGATTGTTTTTATGATATTGTAAGCCGCCCTGAGTCCGCTTGCGGAGAGGGCGGGATATAAATGTAAAGTAATAAATAAATAAATAAATAATAATACTCAATTTTGTGATGTGCCACAGCTTGTAGCCAATGAGCTGATGCCACCTTGATAAAATGTATTAATAGTGCGTGGCTGACTCTCACAATGAAATTAAGATGGGTGTCACAGGCAATTAATATGTGTAAGTGCTAATGTGTCATCAAGGGTATATAAATTTGTGACCACCCTGAAAGGGGTGGAGCAGTTTGGTATGTAAGTCTTGGCTTAGCACTGCTCACCATCTTTATTGCAATAAATTATTTTTCCTCCTTTGGCTGCATGTCTTTCATTAAGCAAAGGCATTCGGATTACAGATCTGTGTAACACTCGTCATTATAAATTTTAACTATTTTGTGTTAAAACATGATAGGTTCATGATAAATGTGTCCTTTTGGACTCCAGTAAAGCATTCAGCTAAGTGATAAATCTCCTGAAGCATTCATGGTAAATGCCTTTGTCAACACTTACCTGATAAGTATGTCCATCTGTATTTAAGTTGATGAATGAGAGCTGCCATGCTTCTGAGTTCCCACTCCCGATCCACACACCTGTCTTTTTACAGCTTTGATTTGTAGCAACCATGCACTCAGACACAGAGGTACAGGGTAGTGAGATGCATCTCATCAAGCAGACGAGCTCTGCAGAATTCAAAATCTCAAAAACCTGCAGAAACATCCACATTGGATGCAACAGTAAGTAATGTCTCTTTCTGAAGTTCTTTACATTGCAATGCTTTCTCCATTACAATATGCAGTCATCCACAACATGACTTAATGACAACATTCTGCCATTATCATGAAACCACCGTTTTGTGTAGGAAAATATTTAATGCTGATTCTGAAGCAGTAACGTACTGCTTTGCATTATTTTACTCTTTGGGAGTATTTTAGATTGCTATCCCAATTTACATAAATGGTGAGTATAGCAGTAGCTGAGCAGCTCCAGGGTTTTCTGAAGGACACACTGGCTCTAGACCCATTCCAGTCTGGCTTCTGCCCTGGCCATGGGATAGAGACTGTGCTGGTTGCCTCCACAGACAGTTGGATCGAGGTGGGTCAGTGCTGCTGTTGTGGCCCTACTTCACAGCAGCATTCAACACAGTCTATTATGATCTTATGACTCACTGCCTTTCCAACACAGGAATACATGGGGTAGCCCTTCAATGGCTTTCCTCCTTTCTCTATGGTTGGGGACAGAGGGTGACGATATATCCACTAGCCGCCCCCTATTCTGTGGGGTCCTTCAAGGGGCACTCCTCCCCCCAATGTTGTTTAACATCTATATGTGCCCCCTTGCCCAGCTAGCAAGGAGCTTTGGGCTTGGATGTAAAAATATTTTTGTTGTTAATATTAACAGGGAGGGAAATGAAAGTACATTAGTTTGGGTGAATTCAACACAATCTGGCAGCAGTAATATACTAAAATGGAAATATTTTTTTTATTTACTTCATTTATACTCCACATTTCTCCCCACTGGGGACTCAAAGCAACTTACAACATTCTACTTCACTTTCTTATCCTTACAACAATCCTGCGAGATAAGTTGGGCTGAGAGGAGGTGACTGTTTCAAGTAGGGTGGCCAAATCCAATTCTAGAAATATCTGGGGACTTTGGGGGTGGAGCCAGGAGACTTTGAGGGTGGAGCCAGGAGATAGTGGGGGTGGAGCCAGGAGACATTGGGGGTGGAGCCAAGATCAAGGCTGTGACAAGCATCATTGAACTCCAAAGGGAGTTCTGGCCATCACATTGAAAGGGACGGCACACCTTTTCAATGCCTTCCTCCCATAGAAATAATGAAGGATAGGGGCACCTTCTTTTGGGGCTCATAGAATTGCACCCCCTGGTCCAAACTTTTTGAAACTTGGGGGGTATTTTGTGGAGAGGCACTCGATGCTTTACGGAAAATTTGGTGCCTCTGCCTCAAAAAACAACCCCCCAGAGCCCCAGATACCCGCAGATCAATTCTCCATTATTTTCTATAGGAATAAATCTCCCTAGGGAATAACAGAGTTCCCAGCAGACATTTCCCTCCCCTCCCCCCGCTTTCTGATGACCCTGAAGCGGGGGGAGGGCCTCCAAACCGGGGGATCCCCTGCCCCCACCTGGGGATTGGCAACCCTAGTTTCAAGGTCACCCCCCGCAAGCTTCCAATAACTGTGGAAGAGCAAGGGTTCAAACCTGGATTTTTCAGATCCTAGTCTAACACACTAACCACTACGTCATACTGGCTGTTTACAACCACACATTCATGCAAGTGAACCAGTAGACTTTAAACAGCAACAGCCACGATTATTAAACCACACAGGGGTGATGCTGTATCGTCATACACGGGCAACATCATCTGGTGTATAACTGCAGGCTGATCACAGTAACTCAGAAGAAATTCCCAGTGTCTGGAACTTCCTTCTAAGTAAGCATAGTAAGACAAAAACCAATAAATCATAAATCCATTTGCAACATTAATTATAGTGATATTCTCAGAGTTGAGGGACAGGCGGTGGTTTAAATAGGCCTACAACACAAAAATGGCCTACCTGGGCAGATGTAGGTCTTTCCTGGGGATTTTCTTTCAAACACTTCTTTATTAAGTTCTCAACTTCAGGCCAGGGAGAGCAGCTATATTCTTTTACAGGATCTAGAATATAAGCGGTTGAAGTCAGTTGGGTCAACAGAGCCTGCACAGATCAGCATTAATCTTGTAGGACCCCGTATTTCAATAGCTTTCCCCCTTTATCATACAGACATTTATCTATTAATTCATCAACAGGACCACACTTGGACTCACTCTGTTCACGTTGATCTCTCTTTCTCATTTTGTTGACTTCATTCCTCTTCGAGGTCTGACTTACCTCAGTCTCCAAAAGAAACCCCTAATCTTCCTTTTCTTCATTCTCAGACTATGTATTCACAACAAAGGACAGAGAGTCACCAAAATAGTCCACAGGAATGGTGCTCATCTATCTAGAAGACTATGGCAGTTTTTATTGCCTATATGTAGCTTCCGAATGTTCCAGGTAAGGGCCTTGTGTTCTTCTGGCTAATGCCACTAACACCTGAACTGACATCTTTTGCAGACCGAAACTCAGAAGAAAGAAATGTTCTGCAACCTTTTGACAAAGTCATTTGAGTTTAGCTTCTTCCCACAGTGCAACTCCAGCATTCACCTTGCAAAGCGGTTAATTTTTACATGGATACCTGGGGCGGAGTGTCATCTTATTACAACGTCATACTGCTTTCTCAACGGGAGGCTAGAGGTACCAACTTGATCATTAGGTGGCCACATATGACGATCAAGAAGTCATATTTTAAGAAGAAACGCAAGAGGTCAGTTGCTATTTATGAATAAATCAACTTCAAAAGTTGAAATACAGAATTACAAATAAAGAAAAAGGACAGGTCACCAAACCTCAGTATTCTCCATTAAGTATCTTTAAATTAAAGGTCATTGGATTCAGTTTGTCAGTTTGTGCTGCTGTTTCCTACACCATGGACAATACGATCTTTAAAATGCCTTCATAATAGCAAATGCAAGAAAACATTAAGTACAGTTAACACATACACAGTGTTTCACCGGGTTTGGCAGTTCCTCAAGATAGCAGATTTCTGGCTCTCTGAAAACTAAATTATTCCTGTTGTAGGACTGTCTGCTAGAAAGAAAAGTACTTCAAAGACTGTCATGAGCCCTGATGAGGAGGAGCTGGAAGGGTTAACAGACCTGGAAGAGTCGCCAGTCAGTTCCTCAGCTGAACAAACAGCAGCTGGCCCATCAATCACTCTCCAGGCACCAGTGTCAGCTGTTGACGATCAATCTCCTCCTCCAAGCTCTCCTCCTCCCATCTCAAGAGTTCGAAGCAGGCTCCGGAAAGAACTTTCAGAGCAAAGACATGAGGCACGCCGATGCTTCAGGTCTCTCAGCCCTGAGTTCTAGCAGAGTCACTGCCACTCAGGTAGCAGGCTGATTGAGACTCCCATATAGCTCCCACCCAGGAATTGGTAATCTTGTGGAAGTAACAAGTCTATTCTCTGGCTTGCATCCACGCTCCTTCCTGATCCTGACCTGCTTGATTTCCTTGGCACCCTGACCTTTTGGCTTTTGGACACTGACTTCTGATTCCGGTTTGTGATTCTGCATTGGTGACTTGGCTCCTGCTTGACTTCCTGGACTTTGACCTTGGACTGGCTTTGGACTCCTGCCTGCCTGCACCCTGAGAACGTGACAGAGACAACCACAACTTGCAGGTCCCTGAATTAAATATTAAGGAAATGAAAGGTACCTGGCAACTTTCCATGGATAGCTAATTCATCAAATTCATTTGGAAATTTCATGCCTTCTAATATTCTTCCACCAGCTGTTAAAATGTCATACAAGAGCAAGCCAAATGAATAAACATCAGCTTGCTGATTGTAAATAACATTTCCTCTTGCAACTTCTGGTGCTCTAAATCCTTAAAAAAATACAAAAATACATTGTTATGCTTCTCAATGGGAAGATAATGAACTTGTCATTAATTTCAAAACATAATGTTAAATGATCCATGGAATTCTATCCAAAAATTATCAAAATAGTATTTATTGCCTAGAAAGAATATGAGTTTCCTGAAAGTTAATTATGGGAAATAGATTATGAACCACTTAATAAGAGTAACCATCTCAATTCCACACATAAACATTCACAAATAGGAAGAGATACAGCATGTACAGGAAAATGAGGGTAATCTCAGAGTCAATGATATTGTTTTTTTCATTTCAAGCTTTAATATGCTAGGTAGCTGAAGCATACATTAAACAAACAAAAAACCCAGGCCAAACGTAATGCATGGTGAATGAATGAATAGCCCTGGAAGAAGTTAACTGTTTTAGACTTCTAAGCTACCTCATTCAAAATAACTAGAATTCCAAAACCCAGCAAATCACACTCACACTGAGCTATGTTAGAATTAGACTTAAGCTAGAATTAAAACAAATTGGGGGCCATTGGGGAAATGAAAGAGGGGCCAACAATAGGGAAATAACACGCCCTGAAATATCCCCTTCTGGGATTCTTACACACTTTTATCAGCTACCACCCTCACTGTGTGGAATTTCCTTGACTGGGAACTATTTGAATACTGTAGACATGAAAGCTCATACTGGAGGAAATGTTATTAGTCTGTTAAGAGATGCCACTAGACTTTTGTTTTGGTTGGCTACAATAGACTAACATAGGTTAGTTCACTGGAATGATAGACACCTGCCAGTTTCTACCCATTTTTCACCAGCATGTCATGATCAATAGTACTAGGTCTTATACATTTTTAGGTAAAGGTAAGTGAGACCAGAAAGCAGGTGCAATTTCTTGCATGCCTGAAGATGAAGAGTTGTCATTGAGGTGACAATCTTCCCAGCCACGCAAAAAGATGGATGGAGTTGACTCAGGAACTGGCTGGGGAATCTGCATTCCTGACGACTCACATCGCTTTCATGTGCTACCACCTTAACTTTGGTCCCACAGAGATTCCAGTGGCACTCTGATTTGATTTAAATATTACGACTTTCATACCTGGAGTGCCTTCTGAAGTTTTTATCCCCATTCTGCAACAATACTGAGAAATGCCATAGTCCGCAATCTTTGCAATGATTGCTGAATTAGGGTACAGCGTGAAAAGCAGGACATTATGGGGCTTTAAATCACGGTAGATAATCATTGCTGAATGTAGATACCTATTAGAAAAAGAAAATATCGAATAATCAAAGCTAGGTGCTATAGCAGTGTCAGTTTAACATCCTGTGCTCACAAGACTGGTAAGAACTGGTCAGACATACATCAAGTGTACTCTGGGGAGGCTTTAGCCTATGCTGATCACCGTCCTGTCTATGATGTAGATTGGGGCTGAGCAGGGCAATGTGGGATCAGTGACATGACTGGCTTCGGAGGGATCAGAGATTCACACTCCATGTTAAGCGGCAGGCAGTGGACTGAGAGCTATTAATGAAAACATAACATTAGTTGGAATTTAAGAAATGTTAAGCTCCAAGTCCTATTTCCACCAACCGGACAAATCTATCTTAACTTTTGCAGAACAGAGTGCACAACTGGTAAAAGGATAAAACGGATAAAGGGAAGTACTTCTTCACCCAAAGGGCGATTAACATGTGGAATTCACTGCCACAGGAGGTGGTGGAGGCTACAAGCATAGCCAGCTTCAAGAGGGGGTTAGATAAAAATATGGAGCAGAGATCCATCAGTGGCTATTAGCCACAGTGTGTGTGTGTGTGTGTGTGTGTATATATATATATATATATATGTATATATATATATATGTATGTATATAAATAAATAAATAAATAAATTTTTGGCCACTGTGTGATACAGAGTGTTGGACTGGATGGGCCATTGGCCTGATCCAACATGGCCTCTCTTATGTTCTTATGGTACTTATTCTTGCTTTCATAGAATCTGGAGCCTTATGAACATTATTAAATCTATGTTTCTCTTCCTGCAATAATCATTTCATAACTAACATGGAGTGCAAGACATGAAATCACTTGCAGCAGAACTTTAATTCAAGCAGTTAAATATACTACGGTATTAGAACTGCAATTAACAGAAATAATTGCTACTTATACATGAGCCTAAAATTGTTGGGTGTGAACAAAAGCATATTTGTGTGTGTGTGTGTGTATATATATGCAAAATAATAAAAATTTAAAAAGCTTTAAGACAGACTTGTCACTTGCAGACGGAAAGAAACGTTTTTACCTTAAGCCATCAGCTACATGTAAAGCTATCCTGTGCTGGAGCGTCCTGGTTAAAGTTGCACTGTCTTGTTGCAGCAATCGATCTAGTGATCCCTTAGGGGCGAGTTCCATGACCAGCATCCTGGGACGCACAGCTGCAGCCAGTAGAGACACTAAGCTAGGATGATGAAGGTGGCAAAGCACTGCAAGTTCCTAGACAGAATCAAATACAGGGGCAATTTTTAATTAAAAAAAATTAATTACAACCCCCTAAGATAAAGGAATAAAAATAACAAAATATAACAACGGCAGCAAGTCTACAGATAACCATCAAGAAAAGGTTCACAAATATCTAAAAGTATGTCCATGTGCAATTGTTGTCTATATGCCAATCGTTCAAGCGTTGATCAGGTTGTAAGTCCTCAAGACATTGGATTACTGGACGTGGACGTTTGTTTCTCCTGTGTTCCATTCAGTATTTATTACGGCCATTCAAAAGCAGAGGACAAAAAAGACAGGTTGCTTACCTAGTGCTCCTGGGGAGGGGAAGATATGACGGTGGGAATAGACAGATATACAAGGGAAGGAGACAGAGACAAAATGGTGCTCGGCCACCTTCCAGTCTACTTCCCATCCCAACGGTGGTAGGTAGCAGGGCCAAGAGGAAATGCTCGTCTCCGTCACTGGTGTTATGCAACGCCAGGTCCATCAATAATAAGACCTCGATCCTCAAGGAGTTTCTGCTCCAACAGGAAGTGGACCTGGCTTGCGTGACCGAGACCTGGGTGCGGGACGGAGAGACAGTAGCTCTCTCCCAGATGACCCCCCCCAGGTTACTCGGTCTTTCACCAGTCACGGAATAACGGGCGGGGGGGAGGGGTGGCGTTGTTCATACGGGAGGGTTACTCCTTTCGGGCTCTCCCGGCCCCAGAGATCAACGGCATCGAATGTGCCGGTCTGATGTGGGATGTTGGAGAGGGGTTGGCGGTCTGGCTGGTGTACCGTACGCCCAACGCACCAGCCAGCGCCTTACCATCACTATTGGAGGCAGTGGCGGGCTGGGCGTTGGAGTACCCGGGGCTCATGGTCCTGGGCGACTTCAATGTCCATGCCGATGACACAGCCTCCACTCAGGCGATGGACCTAGTGTCTTCCATGGCGACACTGGGGCTCTCTCAATTTGTCACAACTCCCACGCATCAGGCCGGGCACACATTAGACCTGATCTTTGCGTCCGGGATTTTGGTGAACGATATCGCGGTGGAAGCGGTTCCATGGTCGGATCACCTAGCCCTTAAGGCCCGTATGGAGATGTCGCCTCAACCCTGTATGGGCGGAGAGCCTATTTTGGCTCGCCCTCGGGGCTTGATGGACCCGGAACGGTTCCAAACAGCCCTGAGGGATCCCTGGCCCACTAGCAATTCCCTCGATGACCTGGTGGAAGTTTGGCAGGGCCAACTATCCAGGGCTATCGATGAAATTGTACCCCGGCGCCCTCTGCGCCCTCGTGTGAGGCTGGCCCCATGGTATACCTTGGAGCTACACCAGCTGAAACAAGGGCTCAGACGACTAGAGAGGCGGTGGAGGCATACTCGGGACGAAGCGACGAGAACATCCTATAGAATGTTTATGAAGTCATATGAGATGGCAGTCAAGGCTGCAAAGAAAGAATACTTTGCAGCCAAGATTGCATCTGCAAATTCGCGCCCAGCACAATTGTTTAGAGTAATTGGGGATCTAATAACATTGCCACAAGGCAAACCAAACGTTAGAGAATTAGAGATAGGCTGTGAGGCATTTGCGAAATATTTTGCAGATAAAATCTCGTCGCTCCGCCAAGACCTGCCTATCACATTAGATACAGTGAGTGAAATTGAGGCCCCGCACCTGTCTTCGGATTTTACGCTGGGCCACTTTGACCCACTCAGCCTGGAGGAAGTCGATGGAATCCTCTCTGCTGCCCGCCCAACAACATGCGATTTGGACCCTTGCCCCTCTTGGCTGATTAAATCTTGCCAGAGGGAGCTTAGATGTCCTTTACGGGACATCATAAATAGATCCCTCTCAGAGGGGCGTTTTCCAACACCTCTGAAAGAGGCCTTGGTCCGCCCCCTCTTGAAAAAACCTACAGCAGACCCGGCCGAATTGGCAAATTACCGACCGGTGTCTAATTTACCATTCTTAGGTAAAATTATCGAGAGGGCAGTGGCGTTGCAGCTACAGAGGTTTCTAGATGACGCTTCTGTCCTAGATCCGTGCCAGTCTGGTTTTCGGCCAGGCCACGGGACAGAGACGGTTCTGGTCGCCTTAGTAGATGACCTCCAACGGCAACTGGATCGAGGCGGTGTGGCAGTGCTGATGTTATTAGATCTGTCGGCTGCATTTGACACAGTCGACCATCGGCTGCTGATCCACCGCCTCGCTGACATAGGGGTTAGGGGGTTGGCCTTACAATGGCTTTCCTCCTTCCTCATGGGTCGGGGACAAAGGGTGGCAATTGGGGGTGAACGATCCCAGAGGCGCACACTAGATTGTGGGGTGCCTCAGGGAGCAGTTCTCTCCCCGATGTTATTTAACATCTATATGCGCCCCCTTGCCCAGATTGTCCGGAGGTTTGGGCTGGGTTGCCATCAATATGCAGATGACACCCAGCTCTATCTGCTAATGGACGGCCGGCCCGCCTCTGCCCCGGGGAGCCTAGATCAGGCCCTACAGGCTGTTGCAACATGGCTTAGGCTGAGTGGGCTGAAGCTGAACCCAGCGAAGACAGAGGTTCTCTGTGTGGGTCGTGGCGCTCTGGGGAAGGAAATATCTCTCCCGACCTTTGACGGTGCGCCACTGAAGGCGGCGCAGCGGGTAAAGAGCTTGGGTGTTTTACTGGAGCCTTCATTATCAATGGAGGCCCAGATAACAGCCACTGCCAAGTCAGCATTTTTTCATCTGAAGCGGGCGAGGCAGTTGGCTCCTTTCCTAGAGCGCCGGGACCTGGCAACGGTGATCCATGCGACGGTCACCTCAAGATTGGACTACTGTAACGCCCTCTACATGGGGCTGCCTCTGGGCCGGACCCGGAGATTGCAGCTAGTACAGAACGCGGCGGCCAGGCTGCTGCTTGGCCTCCCAAGATGGGAGCATATACGGCCGGGGCTACGCGAACTGCACTGGCTGCCGATTGTATACCGGGTCCAGTACAAAGTGCTGGTGATTACCTTTAAAGCCCTATATGGCCGAGGACCGACCTACCTGAGGGACCGTCTCTCCCTGTATGAGCCCCAGAGAGCACTGAGGTCAGTAGGTAAAAACAGATTGACCACCCCTGGGCCAAAAGAAGTTAAACTTCGGACTACCTATGCACGGGCCTTCTCTACCGCGGCCCCATGCTTGTGGAATCAACTCCCAGAGGAGGTGCGGGCCCTGCGGAACCTTGATCAGTTCCGCAGGGCCTGCAAGACCACCCTTTTCAAACAGGCATTCATGAACGGCTGACCAAGTCCACAAAGAAACATCAAAATGGTCCAGTCTGGAGATCCGCCATCATTACACAAACTGACAGGCATAGCGTCGATTAATAATGGTACTGTCAGATCTAACTTAATGTTTTTAGACTTAGTAACTGTTTTAACTAATGTATTAATCTGTTTGGGGTTAATTTAATGGTTTGTTAAATGTATTGTTATTTTGCTGTTGTTAGCCGCCCTGAGCCTGCTTGGCGGGGGAGGGCGGGATATAAATAAAATTTTACTTACTTTTACTTACTTTACTTACTATAACTTTGGCTCTTCGAGTGGTCATCTGTGCACTCACACTCATGCGTACTGGGATGTCTGCACATGCCCACTGGTGCTGAGCGCGAAAAAATCCCGGGCTTTTTAGGTACCAATTCAGGGATTGGCGCGGGCGCTCTATCCCATGAGTGTGAAGCGCAGAGACCACGGAGAAGATCATCCCAGTGTTCAATGGTAAAGGCACAGAGGGCTCATTTTCACTATCAGTTAGCCTCCAAGAGACAAGTAAATAGTTTTAAAAATGCAGACGCATCCTCAAAGACCAATGAATTAATACAAAATCTATATGAGTAATTACTTTCTCTCCAAAATACTGAAAAACTGGACAAACCCAAAGTATATATTTAAGATGTTACAACATCAGCAATTAGACACTTAGTCCTTTACTTAAAGGGTACTGTGGTGTCCAGCGAGGGTTACCAGGTCCCCCCCTCCCCGGCCACTGGCGGGGGGTGAGGAAGGTAGGGTTGCCAGATCCATGCTGGAAAACTCCTGCAGATTTGGTAGTGGAGCTCGGAGAGGACAGGGACCTTAGAGGGGTACGATGCCATAGCATCAATTTTCTCCAGGGGGATTGATCACTGCATTCTGGAGATAAACTGTAATTCTGGTGGATCCTCAAGTGCCTCCTGGAGGTTGGCATCCCTAGCATATTCTTAAATTAATTTTTTGCTGAATAAGTCACAGTTTAAGGGCTATAGAAACAATATAAAATTTTCTTTGGCAAAAAAGGGTGCTCTAACTGTCAGGGTAGTGTTCATTGAGATTCCAAAACAAAATAACTCTTTCTTCAGAAATAAGTTTCTTTATTGGATACACAATGTTTCTACTGGAGAAGACCATTGAAAGTGATAACATACATTGGATGGGTACTATCATATATTGGGGGTACATCAAAGGCAGGGCCCTTTAAATCACTCCTTAAAACAAAAGTTGCTTTCTCCCTCAGAGGTGTTTGATTCACACGCTTGCTATCTGTCTTTCCGGAGTCTACCCACACTCCCCCTTTCGCTTGGCGGCCTTGCCTGGCCTGGGAAACGGCGCGGTGTCTCTCTGTGTCCTGCCAGCCGTTTATTACCCCTGGCGCCCAAGGCCTCCCTCCCTCTGACATACCTTGCATTCTACTACAGGGCAAAAAGGTTAGTCTTGAACAAATAAACAGTATAGGCAATATGGTTAGTTTCGATAGGAAGCGATTGAACACAAGCTGACACTAACTCCTACTGATTTCTGATACTTTGCATATCATATTTAATAAATGACATGAAATATTTATAAAAAAATATTGTAGGTGTCATTTTCTGTATTGATTAAATGAGAGTTTCCGAGAGTGAGGGAGACCCTGAAACAGTGCTGCAGGGCTATATTTAGATACCAACACATACAGGAATTGTAAATACTGCCATTCAACAGAGGTTGACAGATCATATCTAGGCCTCAGCTGAGAAAAGAACAAAAACTTGTTATCATGATCTATTAATTGGTCCAAAGTAAAAATCCTTCTCTCTGTCCAATTATTCCACAAAAGATATTCTTTCCTAATTTTTAGATCTGGTATAATGTTAAAAGTGCTAACACTGATGTTTTTGTAATGTACAACTCTGCGCTGAGTGGCACCACTATAAAAATTTAGCAAAGCACCCTCTATGGGAGTAAGGTGTCTTGCTTGATCAGGTGATGGGAGAAAAATATGCTCTGCGCTTTAAGGGATAGAACTGCCTTTGCTCTCACTGCACAAATAATCACAAACAACCTTTTAAAAACGGCTTTGCTTTAAAAAAAAAAAACGATTAAAACCTTCTCTGCTGGCCTTCTCTAAAAAGCAGGAGTTTCTCTTACTTGTCTTAGGAGTCTAAGTGATGTATGCTTATTAAAAATCTTCACAGCGACTTCTTCACCACCGTAAGAAGCACGATATACAGATCCAAATCCACCATCACCTTTACCAAAAGAAAGCAGAGACAAGCGTTAGAAAAACACAGAGCGCAAGCCTTCCTCAGGTTAAGAAGGCTTGTTTTTCAAACACATGGAGCATCACTTCCATCAGTTCTAGGGTTGCCAAGTCCAACCCGAGAAATATCTGGGGACTTTGGGGGTGGAGCCAGGAGACTTTGGGGGTGGAGCCAGGAGACACTGGGGTGGAGCTAGGGGGGGAGGGGGAAACGGCGCCGGGGAGCGTGGCGAGCGCTGCTGCCTCTTCTCCGCACGCCTATCTGCTTCCTTCTTTCCAATGGAGGGAAGGCATTTCCAAGGCGTTGAGGTCCGTGCAGATGTGAGCGCCAGGACTCCCTTGGGAGTTTAATGGTGCTTGCCACACCCTTGCTCCTGGCTCCCCCCACCCCAAATCCCCTGATATTTCTTGAGTGGGACTTGGCAACCCCGCATGGAGACAGCAGCCTGCAGCCACCTCCTCCTCTTCCTCTGCCCGAGGCTCTGTTTACGCGCCAGGCGCCCCAATCCGCCCCCCACGTGGCCCGGGCAGGCCTATCGCTAGCTGGCGGCCGCCTCCAGCCAGGCCTGGTGTCCCCCTTCTCCCCGGAAAGCCCAGCTGGTCTTACCTGCTCCGGACCGGGCACACGCGGGGCTCGCCCCGGGCAGCGCGCAAAGGGTGCACTTGGCACGGCAGCGCACAAGGGAACTTGGCACGGGCCGGCGGGGAAGGCGCGAAAAGGAGGAGGAAGAGGCGGCCGTGGGCGGGGCCGAGCAGGGGCCCAATCGCCTGCCTTTGTCACCTGGCTGGGCCGCATTCCGCGCTGGAGCCTGAGCGGTCGGGAGAGGAGCTGGAGCCTCCGTAGCGGGTGAGCCAAGCAGGGGTGCGCAGGGTGAGGGCGCATTGCTGGCTGCATGCCCAGGGGGCGCTGCTCGGATGCAAGCGCTTGGGCGTGCAGTGCAGCGGCGCGGCGGCCTCGCCCCCTCAACCCCCGCTGGTGATGCTGTTCACCCCCAGCATCCTCCCCGACGCCGCCAGCAGCAGCAGGAGGACGCTGCTTCTCCCCCCCGCTTCCGTTTTTTGGGGGAGCGGGGGAAGAGGCTCGGAAACCTGGGGTCCCCCGCTAGAGCGGGGGGGTTGGGACCCCTAATCAGTTCAAAGCTGAGGGTGATTTGCTAAGCTTTCCCGAGCGGCAGACAAAGCTCCTGGAACCAGTTAGAGCTGAAATATTAACCATTAAATGAACACAATATTCATATAAAAGTAAGAGTATTAAAATAAAAATATACGTACAGTATTCAGGGTCACAGCATAAAGACCAACAAGACTTCCAAGTTCTAAGCATTTGAAACTCGTGAAGACTTATACCCTGGAAATCTTGTTGGTCTCTAAGGTGTCAGTTGGTCTCTAAGGTGTCAGTGGACTCAAATATTGGTCTTCTACTGCAGAACATGGCTATATCTTGATTCACAGCAATCTGTGATAAAATTGCTTCCAAATCGGCAGTCCTGCATATATCATGTATGGAGGCCCGACTTACAAAGCCATTCTACTCACAAGTCATTACTTGTTATCTTTCCTCCCATTAGCACTCTGAATGTGGCCAGCACACTCTCCATTACTAGTAGAAGTCACAATTTCTAAGAGATTTAGAGCATACAAATGGAAAACAAAGGGACTGTAGAATCAATGGTCCTATTTACATAGTGCTAAACCATGATTTGAAGTTAATTTTGAAAGATCACACACTCCAATGAATCAAATGTAGGATTACTGAAATTAACAGAACTTGTGCCACAACAGTGGGTTGCTTCCTGAACCAAACAATTATAATTTAGTTGAATGAAACCGTCATTAAATATTCTCATAACATAAAACATTGCAAATAAATTTTTGAGGTTAAAGAATCTGAAAAATATAACTTTGAAACGGTTGTTAGACATTGATTTAATATTTAAAATATTAATCTATTATATCTAAAAATATTAAATCTTTAGTATTCTCCCAAGGAAATTGTTAATACGTGTTTCACAATGCATTGGAGTCCCATACTAAATTTAAAATGAATGCCAGTCTCTGGTAGTTGAATCCACTATTTAGAGCAATAGTATTATTTACCTAAAAGAAATTCTGGTCTTTGGTCAAATTCTAGTTCCTCAGTGTTCAACATGATATTCCTAGGCAAATCAGCCAGTATCAGGTCAGGAGCAATCTGGGCTATTGGAATTGTAGATTTTGGCTGATCTGAATTTACCAAGAGGTCACCTACATTGAAAGACACAAGTATATTAAAGATGCAACAAATGAAACAGTGATATAAAATGACATACATTAGTCATTATTCCATACATCGCAGAAGTACAAACATTTCAGTAAATTATCTAGTGAAAATGTATATAAAAGTACCTTAGTACAGATGTATCTAAAAATAATTCTGTCTTGTGTTTCCCTAAAATAGTTAAGATGGCTGCCTTGTGGAAGACAAGGTAGAGAAATAAAAGATCAAAGGTCATGTGGACAGAATGTCTGCATAATTTCCAGGAACTGACATTAAGAAATGCTTACTTTTTGCTAGGTGGAGGCTTTTTGATTATAAATCTACAAATTGCATAGTTTTTGTGGGAGCTGGAAGCTTCTCTGTCAAGGGATGGAAAGAACTGCTATGCCCTAAAGAGATCAAGAACTGCAATAGGTGCACTAATTGTACCAGCAGTAACAAAAACGGTTTAGAGTTCCTCTGCTGGTCTGCTGATGACCTGAGTAAAGCCCTGTGGAATTTGTGCCCAGGACACCAAAGTGGTGGGCACAATAAGGAACATAATGACATGCTGCTAAGGCTTGTGCAAGTGTGGCAGACTCATGCTGTCAGCCACTTGTATAATATATAACATAGGTTATGCCCGGCACAAGGACTTGGCTTGTAGCTGGCATAAGCTACACCAGTCGCTACCTCCTGGCCCAGTGCCTCCACCAGCTAGGTCCAAGCCAAGCCCCTGAGGTACTAACAGTGCCATAGGGGCCCAGCAAGCAGCCACAGGGAAGGTAACAGGCTGCATGCCTACGTAGGCTTCCCAACCCTCCCACCCTGGCGGGGGACCCCAGGATTTCCAGCCTCTTCCCCCGCTCCCCAAAAAAACGGAAGCGGGGGGAGGGGGAGAAACGGCGCCAAGGAGCGTGGCGAGCCGCCCCATCTCGGAGCAGGCGACGTCGCTGCGCGGCTGCCGCCTCTTCTCCGCTTCACCGTGGCTGCTCCTCCGAGATGGGCTCAGGCTGGGCCCATCTCGGAGGAGCACATGGGATGGGGCGGGGAGGGGGCGGCGTGGCGGCATCGCCCGCTCTGCTCCGCCTCTGAGGTGGAGTCGGGGGGGGGCCAGGAGCGCGGCGGGCCGCGAGTCTGGGTCCTTCTAGGACCCGGACTCGCGGCTCGCCACGCTCCTGGCTGCCTCCACCCTCCCCTTCTCTGGTTTCGCCTCGGAGGCGGAGCGGGGCGGGCTACGCCACTGCGCTGCCGCCTTTTCTCCGCTTCACCGTGGCTGCTCCTCCAAGATGGGCTCAGGCTGGGCCCATCTTGGAGGAGCAGCTGCGGTGGGGAAGAGGCGGCAGCAGCGCGGCGGCGTTGCCCACTCCACTCCGCCTCTGGGGCGGAATTGGAGAAGGGGAGGGTGGAGGGAAGGAAGGCATTTAAAAAGTTGTGAGGTCCCTTTAATTTTGATGGACAGAACTCCCTTTGTTGTTCAACTGTGCTTGTCACACCCTTGCTCCTAGCTCCATCCCAGTGTCTCCTGGCTCCACCCCCAAAGTCTCCTGGCTGCACCCCCAAAGTTCCCAGATATTTCTGGAATTGGACTTGGCAACCCTATGCCTACGTGAAATACTCTTGAACCAGACCTGACTGGCAGTCGATTTTATGTACAAGGATTTTTTTTAAAGAATGGACACAAGGTCAGCTGAAGCTTATGTGTTAAATTGCTTACGATGCTTTAGTTATTACAAGCTACAATTCCTGTGAATGGTCATTATGATCACTCAGTATTCTGAGTTTGCTTATGATAAGGCAGAGGAAATTAGGTCTCATTTTGTTATAGAACAGCTGGTTGTACGTAACAGGAAATGTAGCTAAACCGCAAGGTCAATAGTTTATGCAACAGGAAACATTGCTTAGCTGCAAAAGGGTATGGGCGAGACTTACATTCCGTGCTGAAGTGGGGAAACGAAACCTAAAGTGTGCCAGAGGAGGAAAACGAAACTTAAGGTTTAACGGCCGTACAAGCGCCACATGTATCTTAAGGAAATGGGGAGGGGGATAACACGAGGGGTGCGTGATAGATTGAATGGGATAGGGCAGCGAGACTGTGAGGCTGCTGGCTAATTGGCCAGCAGAGACAGCCTAGGCGTGTCAGGAGTGGCTTATATTGAGCTGTGCTGCAACACAGACTTCAGAGATTTGGGTGCGATTTCTTGCCCAGTCTCTCCGTGCTTTGCAAACCACGAAATAAACGCTTGCTCCTTTGACCCATTCGTCCAGAACGCCTTTCTTCCAAATAGATTGGCCTTCTGGCCGTGACACTTAGACATGGCTGCATATCACTTCGGTGTTGGAAGTTCACTGACTGCCTGTTTGAAAGGTGCTGACATTGAACTATTAAACTTATATGGCCAGCATGCAGATATTTTCTACTCGCACTGAATTCCTCCAGATATTTTCTACTCACACTGGGCGTTTTCGCACTCACCTTCAAGTGGCGCGACCACCCTCTTCACGCCGGCGGATCTGCAGGGATTTCGCATAAGAAGCGCCGGAGCAGCCAAAAGAGCCGGAAAGTTCCGTCGCGAAACCCGCTCAAACGGAAACCGCCAAGAAGCAGGAAAACATTTGAGCGGCTTTTGCGACGGAAGTCGCCGGCTCTTTTCGCTGCTCCGGCGCTTCTTATGCGAAATCCCTGCAGATCCGCCGGCGTGAAGAGGGTGGTCGCGCCACTTGAAGGTGAGTGCGAAAACGCCCACTGAGTTCCTCCATCTCAGGTACTCCATGTTTCTCCACTTTCTGAAAAAAAAAGTGGTCTAAAGGGAGGTTGCCCCCAGCTTTGGAACATTGTCTCTGCTGCAGCCAATCATCTCCAGGAGCATGTACATGGTGTTTACACGGTGGGGGGGGGGTGTTGACCCCCTGTCTGGTGAAAATAAGGTTGCCAGCCTCCAGGTGGGGCCCAGAGATCTCCTTCTTTTACAACTGATCTCCAGCTGTTAGAGCTCAGCTCCCCTAGAGAAAATGGCTGCTTTGAAGGGTGGACTCTACGGCATTGTACTATGCCGCGACCCTTCCCCTCCCCAAATCCTGCCTTCTCCTGGATCCACCCCTGTCCCCAGGTATTTTCCAACAAAGAACTGGCAACTGAAGGCAAAAACCAGAAGTTTCATCATGCTTTAGAATCTGCAAAATCTATGGTAAAATCACAGAGCTTCAGTAGTTCTTTGAGCATCCCTTGACATCGCATGCTGGCATTATGCTGGCATGTACTTCCATATTCTACCTGCCAGCTGCTGAAAACAGGTTGCTGGGAGGTCTTCTGCTATAGTGGACCCTTTGGCAACTCTAATCCTTGCAGCTATTTTGATAGGTGTTTTGTTTGTTCTCTCTCTTTTTGCCCTCTGCTATTGGTTTTAATCAGGGCTTTCTTTCTTTTTTTAAAGTAGGAATGCAGTTTTGGTTGGCTTGGTATCAGGGGGTGGACTGAATATGCAAATGAGTTCCTCCTGGGCTTTTTCTACAAATAAGCCCTGGTTTTAATTTGATTTTAAGTATCTGTTGAGTTTTTTTCTTAATGATTGGCTGCATTAGTTGCTGCTTTACCTTGCATATTGCTAGTGTTTAGGGTCTAATAGATTGTCTTTGGATGCAAGAGATTTCTTATTTCATAAACTGCCTTCAGCACTTCAGGATGTCCTCCTGTGTAATACAACAAACATGGCTTCTGCACTTGAAGCTGATCCATTTAGCAATGTAAGCAATTTAAAACATTATGTCGACAATCACAGATAAAAACTTATTTGTAAAAAATACTTTACTGCACTAGATACCTTCTTCTGCTTTTTTAAGTAGGTCGTCAAGTAATATTTTCCGATGCTCGTCACCATCCTCAAAACTATACAAAGCCCACTTCTTCAAGAGTGTTTCTCCTTCACCACATACGTCCACTTCTAACAGCCCAGGAAACCACTCTTCCATTAGAGAATCGATGTGATCTACAACTTGCCCCAGGAGAATGCAACCTTAAAAGGTCAAGAAAATAATATCTGAACATACACATTTTATCTGTTTTATGTATATTTTAACACTATTATCTCCCGCGTTTTGTAAAAGCTCAAAAAGTTGCTTACAATTTGGTAATTATGGCAATAATGGTGTATAGCAATAAAACAGTAAATTACAAACATGGCCCAAATACAAATAAAAGCAAAACTACCTAGAAATTTGTAAAAAAAAAATGAATCCAACAATGCGACAGACCCCAAAATAGAATCTAACCTTTCCTGCAAGAAGGCACAGTAATTTTTAGGAAACTATTTGGATTATTTTCAAAAACTGCTGATTCCACAAGGGAGTATGCTTCGGGTGACCAGTTCAGGTATATGCCTTGCCTCCAATACATCCTGTTAGGACGAAGAGCTCGTTCTAGAGAGATAAAGACAATTTCATTGCTTTCTAATGTTGCTTTGGTTTGATAAAGAAAATGCCCACTTCAATCAGATATGCATAGCTGCTATTTTATAGTCCTATATGAAAGTACAGAAGACACACAGTAACCATTATATACTTGCATCTATCTCAGCATAGTGTCTAATGAATCACTTACTGGGGAAAAATGTTAGGACACCATAGGGTGAGCACAACATACAATACCAATCAGAGGCGAGTTGCTTCAGATATTCAATAATTCTCTCCCTCTTCTCTTCATCTTTACTTATTGGGGTTTTTAAGAAATACATAATTGTAAGATGAAAAGAGAAAATATAAAGAAGAAATAAAGTTTTAATGAGATTTTTAAACCCACCCCCCTCAGAACATCCAGAATCAGCATATTCATTCAGTATTAGTGTTCTATGTTAAATACTGCAGGTGAGGAGAGGAAAAAAAACCCAATCCAAATGACAATTAAGACTTTTCTTCTTGAAACCAAAACGTCTCCCCCCCCTTTGCAATCATAACTACAAAATTACAAGAATGACAAAAAAGATAACTGGGTGGAGCATCCCGTGTTGCGGCGGCGGCCACTGGGCCTGGTGAGGACAAGGGTCCTTGAAGCTCAGCTTTCCCTGTGCCCAGTCCACGAGGGGGTTGCCCTTTAAGAGCAAGGAGAGTCCCAGAATGAGGGCAAAGCAGGGCATGCGAGCAACATTGAATTGTACTTGCTCGTGATGGTGTTGGATCTGGAGTGTGACCGGGTGGGTATCCTGGGTCACCGGAGTGGAGGAGGCACCCGTCGATGGCTTCGACCATGGCCGGGGTGTCTTTGTCCTGCAATGAGATCTGGTATTGCTTCACAAAGGCCACGTCGACGAAGCAGCGGGCGGCCCCGGAGTCGACCATGGTGTAGACGAACAGCCATGTGTGAACATGCCCAGTGTGACCGGTATGAAGAACGGGCGGGCCCTGGCCAGTAACATAGGGTTCAGGGGACCTGGCTAGGTGCCCCAAGTCGGGGGGTCCACTCAGACTTGGAGCTGATCTTTTACTGACGGCGGTAGCACGGTACTGGGCTGGGCTTGGCGGGACAGCCAGAGGAGATCAGTCCCAAGGGCAAGCCTGCATAGAGCGAGTTACAGTAGTCCAGCCTGGAAGTGACAGTTGCATGGATCACTGTAGCTAAGTCCCGGGGGGCCAGATAGGGTGCTAGCTGTTTGGCCTGCCGAAGATGGTAAAAGGCAGATCGCACAACTGCTGTGATCTGGGCCTCCATGAAAAGAGTGGCGTACAGCATCACACGCAAACTCCCCACCTTCTGGGTTGGCACGAGAGGTGCCCCATCAAGGGTGGGGAGTCAAATGCCTGGTCATGGCCCCCCTTGACTCATGTGCAGGACCTCCGTCTTAGCTGGATTAAGCTTCAGCTGAGTTACGCTTCAGCTGGCTTCCTTTGGGGTTTTTCAGGTACCGGTCAGTTATATGCCAACTGGAAGAGGATTGTCTTACAGGCCCTGCGGAACTGCCCAAGGTCCCACAGGGCCCTCACCTCTTCCGGTAGCTGGTTCCACCAGCAAGGGGCTGTAATTGAAAAGGCCCTGTCCCTGGTTGACTTCAGGAGACATTGTACGTTTTATAATTTATTTGTGAACAGCTGTGCCAGTAGCCAGAAGCAGAAAGGGAGATATCTAGGTCTCATATTAATAGCCCAAGGGCACAAAATGGAAGTGGCTAATTGCCATTTTGCTGTTTCCTCTATGTACATTTACAAGACATAAAAAGGAATGAAGAATGGGAGAATATAAGGAATCAGGAGGATGAAACAGAATGTGTCACAGGTTCACGTTCTTTGAAGTAATTTCTTTCTTTCTTTCTCTTTCTTTCTTTCTTTCTTTCTTTCTTTCTTTCTTTCTTTCTTTCTTTCTTTCTTTCTTTCTTTCTTTCTTTCTTTCTTTCTTTCTTTCTTACTGCAGTGTTTTGGGCAAAGTACATCATTGTATAAAAACATCACCCCCCTAATAAAATAAAATATAGAACAACACTAATACAATAAATCTAAAAAGTCATATGGCAGAATTTACCTCAGTTTCCCATTCCAGACTGCAGCCACCTCATGGCGGGGTGGGGGCGGGGAGAGAAACAAGCAGCCTGGAAGTGCCAGCCAGAAATGGAAATCGTAGCTGTCCTCAATCAAAAGCCTGGCAGAACATCTCCACCTTACAGGCCCTGCAGAATTGCCTAAGATCCCACAAGGCCCTGATGGTTTTCAGCAGACAGTTCCACTAGGATGAGGCCGAGGCCAAGACCAAGAAGGTCCTGGTTGAAGACAGTCAGACATCTTTGGGGCTAGGGATCACCAGCAGATTACTATCTAGAGAGCATAACACTCTCCCAGGGGACGTATCAGAGGAGATGGTCCCACAGATACATTGGTTCCTGACCGCTTAAAGGTCAACACTAAAACCTTGACCTTGACTTGGTACTCCACCGAAAGCCAGTGTAGCTGGTGCAGCACAGGTTCTATATATGCTGTTAGCGGCATTCCTGTCAGGACTCGTGCCACTGCATTCTGGATCAACTGGAGCTTCCACGTCAGTCTCAAGGGCAGGCCAGCATAAAGCGAGTTACAGTAGTCTAACCTACACGGATTATCATGGTTAGGTCATGGATTCAGTCTCAATCTACTCTTTTTTAACTACCCCACCACGGCCTCCAAACCCATGGCCAAATTTTGTTGGGCAGTGTCCAGGTGGCTGTCTAATAACATGAAAGTTCTCACTGCATAGTGAAAAAGTGAAATTACCTCTTCCTGAAAGCATATATGGAGACACTTCAAGCAATCTGTTGATAAGCCTAGACCAGAATCCCATTGGAAAATATGGCATTTCATATAGCCTAATGATAATTTCTGAATTTTCACAGTGGGGTAGCTCTATGACAGGTCTGTTATCTGATAAGCTGTAAAACAAAGGAAAATTGCTTTGAATCGGACTTTCCTTTTTCCAAAGTTATTAAAAATTACACAGATAACTATAATGGTACAGCAGCGAGAATGTCCAAATAATTTTAGTGTTTTCCTGAACTGTTGCCGATAGGATAATTTATTGATCAATCAAAAACAAACTTGTAAATGGACCCATAAAAAGAAATAACTTCTAACTGGGCTTGATGCGAATGCTAATTACTGTGATTCTTACTGTGAAACAATGAAACTAGTTTTTAAAAATGTAATTATGAGTTTTAACGATATTAGATATGGTTCCTATAAATTTGAGTAATCCCCTCATCCTCCTTAGTTTTTAACTTGGAACACCAGGGACAGCAGCCTAAATGTTCCTATTTATAAATGAAAGTCTGCTCATTCTTCCTGTTTGGAGACATCTGCAGTTAGAAAGATTTGCTTTGCTGCTAGGCTTATCCCCAATTCCTGCAAGAGGGCAATCAGCCTTGAATGAAATTAAAAAACATAAACTGACATCTACACAGCGACATATTTGCTTGATGGGACATTTCACAGTTTAAAAATGATTTTTTTAAACTATTTGATCATGGTTAAATAAGAGACCAATCAACCGACCAGTGTACTTTACCTGCTTGGAACCAGCAGCTGATCTTCTCCAAGCGGCAGTGCAATCTGGAACTTCTCTAGAAGCCTAAAGTATTGTGACATGTAAACCCTGGGGAATTTACTCTTCTTTGCAAGGAAATTTTCTACATCGGAACGCTTGATAATTCCCTTCGGGTACTTAGGAAAGCCTTCGACCTTAATTGTCAAGATCTACGGAAAAGAAAACAAACTCCGTATTTCCCCTAGCATTTCTACTTCATACTCAGTGTGAAAACATAACTAACATTCAATTTGGGAAAAGCCCCAACTGTGTTTGACCCACAGGTCCCACTATCAGTTTGGTGTAGTGGTTAAGTGTGCGGACTCTTATCTGGGAGAACCGGGTTTGATTCCCCACTCCTCCACTTGCACCTGCTAGCATGGCCTTGGGTCAGCCATAGCTCTGGCAGAGGTTGTCCTTGAAAGGGCAGCTGCTGTGAGAGCCCTCTCCAGCCCCACCCACCTCACAGGGAGTCTGTTGTGGGGGAGGAAGGTAAAGGAGATTGTAAGCCGCTCTGAGACTCTTCGGAGTGGAGGGCGGGATATAAATCCAATATCTTCATCTACCTCACAGGGTGTCTGTTGTGGGGGGGGGGGGGAGGTAAAGGAGATTGTGAGCCACTCTGAGACTCTTCGGAGTGGAGGGCGGGATATAAATCCAATATCTTCATCTACCTCACAGGGTGTCTGTTGGGGGGGGGGAGGAAGGTAAAGGAGATTGTGAGCTGCTCTGAGACTCTTCGGAGTGAAGGGTGGGATATAAATCCAATATCTTCATCTACCTCACAGGGTGTCTGTTGGGGGGGGGGAGGAAGGTAAAGGAGATTGTGAGCCGCACTGAGACACTTCGGAGTGGAGGGCGGGATATAAATCCAATATCTTCATCTACCTCACAGGGTGTCTGTTGTGGGGGAGGAAGGTAAAAGAGATTGTGAGCCGCTCTGAGACTCTTCAGAGTGGAGGGCGGGATATAAATCCAATTTCTTCATCTACCTCACAGGGTGTCTGTTGTGGGGGAGGAAGGTAAAGGAGATTGTGAGCCGCTCTGAGACTCTTCAGAGTGGAGGGCGGGATATAAATCCAATATCTTCATCTACCTCACAGGGTGTCTGTTGTGGGGGAGGAAGGTAAAGGAGATTGTGAGCCGCTCTGAGACTCTTCAGAGTGGAGGGCGGGATATAAATCCAATATCTTCATCTACCTCACAGGGTGTCTGTTGTGGGGGAGGAAGGGAAAGGAGATTGTGAGCCGCTCTGAGACTCTTCGGAGTGGAGGGCGGGATATGAATCCAATATCTTCATCTACCTCACAGGGTGTCTGTTATGGGGGAGGAAGGTAAAGGAGATTGTGAGCCGCTCTGAGACTCTTCAGAGTGGAGGGCGGGATATAAATCCAATATCTTCATCTACCTCACAGGGTGTCTGTTGTGGGGGAGGAAGGGAAAGGAGATTGTGAGCCGCTCTGAGACTCTTCGGAGTGGAGGGCGGGATATAAATCCAATATCTTCATCTACCTCACAGGGTGTCTGTTGTGGGGGAGGAAGGGAAAGGAGATTGTGAGCCGCTCTGAGACTCTTCGGAGTGGAGGGCGGGATATGAATCCAATATCTTCATCTACCTCACAGGGCGTCTGTTGTGGGGGAGGAAGGGAAAGGAGATTGTGAGCCGCTCTGAGACTCTTCGGAGTGGAGGGCGGGATATGAATCCAATATCTTCACCTTCTTCTTCTTCTATCTCTCCAGGACTCACCTATGAAAAAGCCGGTGCCACAAGTCCAATGCAGAAATCGTGGCACTGGTGGACTGCTGTCCGGCTGAGGACTGATACCGACATCCACAGGGTAAAACTAGCCTGTCCAATGTTATGTGTTTAGTTACTCTTTTTATGTTTAGTATTTTGTTTTTATTTTTCTGCACTGCCTTAATTATGTACTTTTGGCTTGCTTTTCCCAAATAAAAAGCCTTATTGTTTTTAGCACTGGTCACTGTGTTTGCCCACTAGAGCTTTCCAGGGGATTCAGTGCTTTAGGCACTTGCTCATCGCACTGCCTGTGTACTTTTGGGTGTGGCTGCAAGCTGCTAGTGATCATGGTAAGGGAATGTCGCTTATATGTAAAAAGCCTTGACAGTTTTGTAGCGCATGCTGGGAAAGTGAAACCGATCTGCCGGGTAGATCACCTAAATGACAGGAGGTGGCTGGTTGCCAGAGGTTGCATCAGCCTAGAGAACAGTCAGCATGACTCAGCAGGAAGCTGATTGGTTACCTGATGTATAAATGTACACAGACACTTTGCTATGTGTGGGGTATGAAAGGTGGAGAGCAGCGGAGCACTTTGTCGGATTGGAGAGCGAGAGGTGTAAATAAACCGTATATAGTGGTTTTAACACTACTGTGTGCAGCCTTCATTCTTTGCGTCACTAAAGACCACCCTCTTAAGCGCGGGCGCATCAACAGGGAAGGGGACGGGTTTCTCCTTTCTCCCTCCTGAGGCCCCAGGCCTGTAAAAGGAGTGGTGGCAGTCTACCGCGAAGGCTGTGCAGTTTTATAGCCTGAAACTGGTTTTCCAAGGAAGACAGAGCCGGCCTCCCATGGTAGGGTAGCAGTGGGCTTGATTCCTTGATAGGACTGAAAATAAAAGGGCCAAAATTATAATGCCCCTGCATACAGGCCTGTATAGCCAGGATTTCAAATGTCAGGAAAGGAAAGGTCCCCTGTGCAAGCACCAGTCATTTCCGACTCCAGGGTGACGTTGCTTTCACAACGTTTTCACGGCAGACTTTTTACGGGGTGGTTTGCCATTGCCTTCCCCAGTCATCTACACTTTCCCCCCAGCAAGCTGGTTACTCATTTTACCAACCTCGGAAGGATGGAAGGCTGAATCAACCTTGAGCCGGCTACCTGAATCCAGCTTCCACTGGGATCGAACTCAGGTCGTGTGCAGAGGGCTCCGACTGCAGTACTGCAGCTTCAACACTATGCGCCACGGGGCTCTGCTCAAAAAGGCAAAGGTAGTCCCCCGTGCAAGCACCAGTCATTTCCAACTCTGGGGTGACGTTGCTTTCACGTTTTCACAGCAGACTTTTTATGGAGTGGTTTGCCACTGACTTCCCCAGTCATCTACACTTTCCCCCCAGCAAGCTGGGTACTCATTTTACCGACCTCGGAAGGCTGGAAGGCTGAGTCAACCTTGAGCCGGCTACCTGAAAACCCAGCTTTCACCGGGGATCGAACTCAGGTCGTGAGCAGAGCTTAGGACTGCAGTACTGCAGCTCTTCCTTCAAATGTCGGGGGGGCTTTTAAATTTCTCAGGGGGCACTCCCTCCCCAAGCAGCAAAGGATCAAAGTGCAGCCTCAACATTCGCTGATGCCAAACCGGCAGAAGTTTCCTTTGCCCGCTTTCAACCAGTGGTCCAAGTCTTGGGTTGCCTTGAAGCGCCCACCTGAGCTCTCCTCCGCACCCCAACACCAACCAAGGAGAAGGCTGAGGGCAGCAAAGGAGGTGCTGAGAAAGCCCCAAGGTATCCAGGGGACCCAATCCATGTCACCCCCAGCCTCCAGCGACAAGCCAGAGCAGTTCTAGGCACACTGCATCTCTCCACAAATTGTCCCAAACTGACTGGAGAAACTTCCCTCCGTGAACCTCCCTAAGAGAGCCACACACCCCTCCACTCTCCTCTGGAGGTATTTTCAACCCAGGGCCACTGGGACACCTGAGATGGAGAGGTCTAAGCAGCACCCTGCTGATGCAGCAGAAAGAGGTCACCCAGCAGGAGACTTCAGTGGAACTTGACGCATGGAAGATTTGGTTGAGGGTCTAACTTAGGGCCCCCTCCCTCCCCCCACTGCCCCACCCTCCCCTGTGATTTAAATCATGCGGGAGGGCAGCAGGAGACTGACAGTGGCAGCAGTTGTGGGTGAGAGGGCTCAGGCCAGGGTGGGAGCTGGGAGAGAACGGCTGGCAGCTCGACGAGGCTTAGTGGTGGCAGTCATGCAGGCAAGAAGGCTCAGGAGACTAAGAGCAGCTGGCAGTATGAGGTGCAGCGGTAGCACAAATTTGGGGAGCAAGTCATGGGTTAGGGGACAGCTAGGAGGTTGGGGGCCTTCAATATAATTTGTGACAGAGCCCTGTGGGGCCCCCTGTGGCTATGAGCCTGCCTATAGAGATCTACGGTGTGGCTTTATTTGAAATGCTGCGTACAGTTCTGGTCACTGTATCTCAAAAAGGACATTGCAGAGCAGGAAAATGTACAGAAGAAGGCAACCAAGATGATTGGGGGTTGGAACACTTTATCTATGAGGAACCGTTTCAGTTTGTTGTCGAGTGGGGACGCAAATAAGTCTATGTTGGAACTTCAAAATGCGTCACAATGTCCTGGAACACTCTCTGACTCAAGGCCCATTCTCCCTGATCGATCTTCTGTCGACTCAACCAGTCTGAGGAGTCTGGGACATTTCAGTTTAGAAAAGAGACAACTAAGGGGAGACATGATAGAGGTTTATAAAATGATGCATGGATTGGAGAGCATTGAAAAAGAGAAATTTCTCTCTCTTTCCCAAAACACTAGAAACTCATGGACAATGAAGCTGATGGGCATTAAGTTCAGGATGGACAAAAAGAAATACAGCAAGTGATTAACAAGTGGAATGCACTGCCAGAGGATGAAGTGATGGCCATGATCTTAGACCGCTTTAAAAGGGGATTAGGCAGATTCGTGCAGGGTAGGTCTTTCAGTGGCTGCTACCATGGTGACTCAAGGGAACCTCCACATTCAGAGGCAGTAAACCTTTGAATCCCAGTGGTTGGAAGAAACATCAGAGGAAGACCTTGGCCTCTATGCTCCATTGTCAGACCTCTAGAGGAACTGGTAGGACACTGTGTGAGACAGCATGCTGGACTAGAAGGACCACTTATCTGATCTAGATATTGCGCATTATCAGTAGATTCAGGCTCCCACATTGCTCCTAATACGCACGATCACTCTGTTGCGTGAACAAGCACTGAGAATCCAAACACGGCCAAATTCACACGATATAGCGACTGTGTTTCCAATACGTGCAGTTGACGGTTTCCCAGTTTGCATGAAATGCAACATCTGCATGAGCCCACAAAGGTAAGAAATGACTGAAAAAGTGAAATGCAACAAGAACAAAATGAAACTGACCTGTGCTATGATTTTACATAGCCATTTGGGGTCAACAAAGTACAAATCTCTCAACTGAAGTGCCGGGTCTTGAAAGTGTAGCAGTACTCCTGGGTGGGGAAAAAATGTAATTAATATACTAGCCCAATCTCATCAGATCTCAGAAGCTAAGTGTCAAGCATTGTATATTTACCCTCTATTATAGTATCCAGATCACAGAATTGTTACTAACCCTGAACTAAACTTAGGCACATCAAAGTAGCAACCCCCACCTTTCTTCTTTCGCTTTTACTAACAGATGCAGGAAAGTCCTCTTTGAAGATAAGACCTCTTGGGACTCGTTCGTAGGCTCAGCCAGGCCTAAACCCAGGATCTGCTAGTAGCAATATAGATAAGGAGCCCAGCGTGTGAATTTCACACGTGAATGTAGCATTGTTTATAGAACCTTTGATGTGCCATCTTAAAGCATGTATTCTAGTGTTACAAAGTATCAGTTCCAATCCCCAACTGGAATGAGCCACATGGATTATCAATAAACCAAACTTTGTTTCAAAAATTCAAGGACTGGTTATTTTGAGATCTCATGCTTGACACTAAGCAGGGTTGGTCCTGGTTAGTATTTGGATGGAAGACCACCAAGGAATTACAATGTCACTACACAGAGGCAATGGCAAACCACTGCTGAACTTCTCTCGCCTTGAAAGCCCTACTAGGTCATCATAAGTGTACTGAGACTTGACAGCAAAAACAAACACACACACACACACCCCGCACACACATATGATTTGCTTAGAGAATAGTACTGTTTAGTCATCATGCAGCAGCGTCTTGGGCCAATAAAGAACAAGGGTTGATGAAAAAAATGTAATGAGTTTATTGGAAATGCTATGAACTAATTTTTATGCCCTGAACCGCGTTTTAGATTTAAATTCAAAAACTGAGCATATTCGTTTTATTTTGTCATATTTCCCCACAGTATTCCATTTTCCAATCTCTGAAACAGTACTATAATTAAAGAACTATAATTCAGAGCAATATAAACAAAACATGTGTATATATAGCTAAGCACTGTACACAGTTTGGTGTAGTAGTTAAGAGGGCAGACTCTAATCTGGGAGAACCGGGTTTGATTCCCGCTCCACCACAGGCAACTGCTGGAAGATCCTGGGCCAGTCACCGTTCTTTCAGAGCTCTCTCAGCCCCATCCACCGCTCAGGGTGCCTGTTGTGGGGAGGGGAAGGGAAAGGAGATTATAAAATGCTCTGAGACTCTGAGTGAAGGGTAGAATATGAACATATGAAGCTGCCTTATACTGAATCAGACCCTGGGTCCATCAAAGTCAGTATTGTCTTCTCAGACTGGCAGCGGCTCTCCAGGGTCTCAAGCGGAGGTTTTTCACACCTATTTGCCTGGACCCTTTTTTGGAGATGCCGGGGATTGAACCTGGGACCTTCTGCTTCCCAAGCAGATGCTCTACCACTGAGCCACAGCCCCATTCATGGCTCTCCAGGGTCTCAAGCTGAGGTTTCTAACACCTATTTGCCTGGACCCTTTTTTGGAGATGCCAGGGATTGAACCTGGGACCTTCTGCTTCCCAAGCAGATGCTCTACCACTGAGCCACAGCCCCATTCATGGCTCTCCAGGGTCTCAAGCGGAGGTTTTTCACACCTATTTGCCTGGACCCTTTTTGGAGATGCCAGGGATTGAACCTGGGACCTTCTGCTTCCCAAGCAGATGCTCTACCACTGAGCCACAGCCCCATTCATGGCTCTCCAGGGTCTCAAGCTGAGGTTTCTCACACCTATTTGCCTGGACCCTTTTTTGGAGATGCCGGGGATTGAACCTGGGACCTTCTGCTTCCCAAGCAGATGCTCTACCACTGAGCCACAGCCCCATTCATGGCTCTCCAGGGTCTCAAGCGGAGGTTTTTCACACCTATTTGCCCGGACCTTTTTTGGGGGATGCCAGGGATTGAACCTGGGACCTTCTGCTTCCCAAGCAGATGCTCTACCACTGAGCCACCATCCCTCCCCATGAACATATGAAGCTGTCTTATACTGAATCAGACCCTCGGTCCATCAAAGTCAGTATTGTCTTCTCAGACTGGCAGCGGCTCTCCAGGGTCTCAAGCTGAGGTTTCTCACACCTATTTGCCTGGACCCTTTTTTGGAGATGCCAGGGATTGAACCTGGGACCTTCTGCTTCCCAAGCAGATGCTCTACCACTGAGCCACCGTCCCTCCCCTAAATCCAATCCAATATAAATCCAATCTCCTCCTCCTCCTCCTCTTTCGGACTGTCATTGATGGAAGTGAGACTCAGCTATGCCTAACTTTTTCTCTGGAAAAAAACCGAATAATGTTCAGGGTACACATTACAAGGAAAAGGAACACAAAAGGCCCATCTCACCAATGGGGAGGGTGCATAGAAGACTACATCAGTCACTCCTCCTATCTTCTCCAGAACAAAGGATCTAATACTCAGGTTGACTTGAACTTCTTGGAGTAAGCCCCTCCCACTTCACAGGCAGGGTCAGATTAACAATTAGTCCAAGTAGGCATTGGCCTATGGGCCGCACACCTTCAGGGGCCCCAGGACAGCTCCCCCCCCCAGTTTTCCCCATTCGCAGCCCTCCCAGGCTGCACGCACAGCCATCAACTGAGCCCTCTTTGCCCAACTTGCCTGGTGCAGCTGCTTCTGGTGTCATCGCCAAGTTTGCCTCTCTCTGCCTCTCCCCCGGAGCTTTGTCAAAGGGGCTTTTGAGAAGGAGCCATGGGTAGCAGGGTGGGCACTCCAACTCTGAGGTAATTTGTGAGGGGGCCCCTGAGATTTTGACTGCCTAGGGGCCTCCACAGGGTTTAATCCGGCACTGTTCACAGGAAATTGAACAGTGGAGACATACGAATAAATTACAAGGTCTGATACGAGAGTGAAAAGAGAACAGTAAGGCACCTGAGGGTCTGAACTTAGTGGCCCTGAGCATGGACATTCTCAAACCTAAACAGGTGGCCTAGTTTTGGGCAAAAGGTAGGTAGTATCATTTATTCACATTTATGAAAAGCTGAATAAATTCTGAGTGTAAAAGTTACATCTTAAGTATCAATTTTGCTCTGCTGGAAAAAAAAAAAACTATAGTATTTCTTCCTGATCAAAATACTTAAGTTGAAATACACAGGTCCCAAGAAGGAAACTAATGAGCCATAACTGGATTTTTCAGCACTACTCTCCATAGGAGGTTTATAATGTACAGGTGAGATGAAAGTGGTTAGGAGCACTGGCTAACTTTTTAGCATATTCAAACAGTAATCATGATCTAAACATGTGTAAACTAAATCCACAAATGTAATGTAAAAAGGAAGTATCCACAGCTCCCTTATTATACCTCAAAGACTCTAGGATTCAGTTTGCCAGCTAAGTGTAGTTGGGCTGTAGAGGAACTTTGCAGTAAAATACCTTTTGAATGGTCAAGGAGACTCATATTATGAGATCTGAAATCCATTTTCTTCTTGGGCAAGCGAGAACATGCACACTAACCTGTTCTCTCTGCCCAGATTCTGGAAGAAGTTTTAGGGAGGGAGAGATGTAAAAAAAGATCTTGGAGGTCACTGTGCTATTTACAAAGAAAATTTAGGAAGAAACAGCAAAAATTCCCCACTTACAATGCAATTCTTTACAGAATTACGGTATTCTAAATCCATTTACTTCAATGCATTTAGAGTGGAAATATGCTTTGGATTGCACTATAAGTCTTTTTACTGGTGCTGTAGTCCAGAATATGCCCCCGATGAAAACATGGGCAAAGCTTGTAGTGCCACATGAATCACTTGAAGGGCCCACAGATACTATGACCGGCTGTGGATCTGCCTGTCTTCAGCGCTAAGCTCTATCAATAGGCTCCTGTACATTTATGTCTATTACTGCTGTAATGTGAAATGCCTCTTTGAAAGGAGTCCCATGGACAGGTGGCTTCTGTCAGCCACCACCAGGAGGGTGTGGTCACATCCTCAATCAGTGGTATGTGAATCTGATACCAAGTTACAGCCACCTCCTCAGAAAACTTGTGTGAGATATAACACTGGAGTGGAATCAGGTATTATAGACAGCGCCTATACAAGAAATAATCTGATTTTGAAGTTGCCACAATCACATATAGTCTGTTTTGGTGTATTTATCAAACGCCTGAAAGACGTGACCTGAAAGAGGTCTGTGGATTATTTCTCTCCTGACAAGCGGGAAGGAAGATCTTCATCTTCTGAGTGTTTTTTTAATCTTTCTAAGATGTTGGATTCACTGTGCTTGAACCAGGTAACTCTTTGTTGGGTTACAGGAAAGCCATGAGTGTTGACTCACTACCAGGTCACCTGAATATCTTTAAGTCACTGCTAAAGGGAAGACCAGATAATGCTATGAAAGGAAATTGTTCAACCCATGAGAAAAAGAAAGACTGTTGGCTAGGCAAAGCAAGGTCTATGTCGAGGGGGGGGGGAGAGTTGGAGCTTTGAAGTGGGTTGCTCTGTTGAACAGGCAGGATGACACCTTGGAGGGGCTTACTTCTACAGCAAGGGACAGATAACAGACTCATTTTAATAATAATCCCTGCCTAACAGTCAGATGAGAGGAGTACCTTCCACTAAAAAAGAAATGTAAGTTCCTGTCTATAATATGTTGAGTGCACCACAGTGATTAATCTTTACCAGAGAACAGAGCTAGTCTAATAAATACATGTTTCCTAAGTACAAGGATAGGTTAAGAATGTCGGTTCATACAAACATGAGGGTTGGACGGGTGTATGGGAGTGACCTTAATCCTTTATTTGCCTGCTAAGTATCCCCCGTTAATGACTCTTCTTCCTGCTACTGTTTTTAAAAATCCCCCCCTTGCCCCAGCCAGATGCAGAAAAATGTTTTGGCAGTGGAGAATCGGAAGGAAAATTTAAGCTTGCAAATCCCACACACTAATTCTACCTTGCTATACCCTGCCTGTTTCTCTCTCACATTGAGTTAAGCAGCACACACGTTTTGAAAACACGTGTTTGCTGATATATAAGGGATAATTCTGCTTCCACTCTGGGATAATTTATTGTAGTGTATGGGAAAATGATGCCTTGCATCCTCAAATCCTTGATGGAATTTATCTTCTGCATATCGTCTGCTCTAACGAGGTCACTAAATTCCACAATATTTACACGTCCCCTACCTTCTCTACCCCACATGCTCAGACCAGATAAACCAGTTTTTTTCTGAATGGCTGACAGTCCAGTAAGCTTTACCACTGCAGTTGTTATGAACCATAAACACACACTCAAGCTCAGTGATCACTAAATCTATCAAGCATAGTACCCTTCCCGATACCTTGAATTTATATTAACTCCACACTTCAATGAATACCAACGTTAACAAAATAAGAAAAGTCTAGCTGTCTTGCAATAATGATTTTGCAGAATATAGCATGCTAAACAACGCCTTCCTGAATGTTGGCTACAGAAATTTGACATATATTACCTGACTCATTCAGAAAATGAATAGCATGAGGAAGCTCATTCTCATCCAATTGCAGCTTGTTTTCTTGCACCAGCTCTAATAATTGTTTCTGATCAATCACAGGGAATTCAGTTGGGACATTAGAACGCCCCTGAAGAATCTTCTTCTCCAGTTCCAAATAGCTGTCTGGAATTAGCTGCCCAATAACCGGCTGGTCTCTTATCTGCACAATTTTGATCAGGCATAAAAATGTGTTTATTCAGACAGTGTTCTTAATATCTGGAAGAACTACCACACAGTTGTTCAGCTCATTTGCGATTAAGAGGGCCACGGGACTGCATGCACCTTCATCCTAGCTTCTCTCTTCTTACAGACAAGCTCCTCATTTACCCTGCTGTACACAACTATGGTTATCTTTGGTGAGTTGCAATAGAAGTGTTCTAATTCCTAAGCCACTCTCACCCATTATTGTGCTGTCAAAGAAATCATTTCCTGCTCTCTAGGGATTATCTTTCTCTAAATTTTCCTGTCAGAGGTAGGGATGTGCATTCAGGTTTACCCAAAGCATAAAAATACCTCCAAACCACTCCATCTTCCACTCCTCTATTGGCATTTTTGGGTATATTTCAGCTTCACAAATGCATCTGGGATTTTTTTGGGAGAACCGGGAAAAATCCTTGAAAAAATCCTGGCTACGTTCTGGAATTCCTCGCAAAACCAGACTGCCCGGCAGAGCCCCAGCAGAACCTTCTGGGAGAGTTCATCCGGCAGGGTTGGCTGCTTGGCAAACTCTTTCAGGCAGTCAAGTTTAAAGGGATTGCCCCAAAGACCCCCAGCTGAACCACCTCTCAGCGGTTTTTAGTAGCTTTGTCAATGAGTTCCTTTCCTTGGGTGTTTGTTGTTCAGGTCTACTGGACCTGAAAAAAAAAATATGGATTTCCAAAAAAAATCTTTGAACTGAATATTTTACTGGTATTGGGATCTGGGGTTTTCTGGGAATCCCAAAAAATGTTCAGGTCCAATAAACCCAAACTGGGAAATACCGTGAAAAAAAAATTGCACAGCCCTAGTCAGAGGACAGCTTTGCTCTTAACTAAAGCAAGTGGGGACTGATGGCACCATAATGCTTCAATACAATGGTATAAATGTTAGAGAATGTGGCTAAAAGCAATTAATGAACATATGAAGCTGCCTTATACTGAATCAGACCCTGGGTCCATCAAAGTCAGTATTGTCTTCTCAGACTGGCTGCGGTTCTCCAGGGTCTCAAGCTGAGGATTTTCACACTTATTTGCCGAGACCCTTTTTTGGAGATGCCAGGGATTGAACCTGGGACCTTCTGCTTACCAAGTAGATGCTCTACCACTGAGCCACCATCCCTCCTACATATGAAGCTGCCTTATACTGAATCAGACCCTCGGTCCATCAAAGTCAGTATTGTCTTCTCAGACTGGCAGTGGCTCTCCAGGGTCTCATGCTGAGGATTTTCACACCTATTTGCCTGGACCCTTTTTTGGAGATGCCAGGGATTGAACCTGGGACCTTCTGCTTACCAAGCAGATGCTCTACCACTGAGCCACCGTCCCTCCCTGTTTAATATTTAAAATCCCTGTTTAATATTTATACACTCATACGCAAGCATTTAAAGCACTTACTTTGAAATTCAGACACTCTTTTATGATCGTTTTTCTAAGTTTGACCATGGTATCAGATTCTTCTGTAGCATTCACAAAATGGTAATCCTGGATTACTGGAAACCCCCTCTGATTCAGCAGCTCCTTGGTAATTTTACCGACACAAGCTTTACGTTGTTTCTCATTAGATACGTCTAAATGAGTGCCAATGAGAATCACAGGGGATGATGATGCTCGTGCCTATAAAAGACAATTGTGAAGATTAGGACTTTTATCCAGTACTAGCCTTGTTCTGGGGTGGTTTCCCTGACTGGGTCACTCCACCCATTTGAGAGCTATTTCATATAAATGATTTTCTCTACACCGAACTGTCCCTGGGCTAGGGTTGTCACCTAAATATCTTCTGAAATTACAACCAAGCTCTAGGCTAAAGAGAAGTCTCCTGGAGAAAATGTTTGCTTCGGAGGATAGACTCTGTGGCATTGTAGCCTGCTGAGGTCCGTCCTCTGGTTCTTTGCATCCTATCCCAGTTCTCAGTTAGGGAGAGGTTGCTGGACACAGAGAGAGTATTCAAGGGTGCTGCCAACCCCCTTGGAGGATTGCATGTTTTCACAATTTCGTGCCTCTGAGGCAACCCCAGCCTAACCCCATATACCAACCCTGAAAGACAACTGTGGTACACCTGCACTATGAAGTGGATTCTAGGTGTGCTTTAAGGTGAACTATGCAGCCTGGGACCATCATGCCTGCAGGACTGCCTTTCCCCATATGAGCTGCAGAGAACATTACACTCTTCTGACCAACACCTCCTTGAGATCCCCAGCCTAAGGGACATCTGCTTAGCCTCAACCAGGACAAGGTCTTTTTCAGCCCTTTCCCCAACCTGGTGGAATATGATCCCACTTGAGATCAGGGTTCTGCAGGACTTACTACAGTTCCTCAGAACCTGTAAAATGGAGTTGTTCTGCCAGGCTTTTGGCTGAGGTGGTGGATTTCAACCATTCTGGCCTCCCCTGTTTATGGCCCCTTTCCCACTGCTGCTCTAGATATTATCTAGGCACTGGAG
The DNA here is from genome assembly GCF_032191835.1 of Heteronotia binoei. Classification (NCBI taxonomy): domain Eukaryota; kingdom Metazoa; phylum Chordata; class Lepidosauria; order Squamata; family Gekkonidae; genus Heteronotia; species Heteronotia binoei. The sequence goes on from NC_083230.1 coordinate 9,689,820, forward strand.
TTTCCTGGGGTACCCTCCTACAGTATGTCACAGAAGTGAGTACACCACCTCACATTTTGTAAATATTTAAGTATATCTTTTCATGTGACAACACTGAAGAAATGACACTTGGCTACAATGTAAAGTAGTGAGTCTACACCTTGTACAACAGTGTAAATGTGCTGTTCCCTCAAAATTAAGCAACACACAGTCATTAATGTCAAAACTGCTGGCAACAAAAGTGAGTACACCCCTAAGTGATAATGTCCAAATGGGCCCCAAAGTGTCAATATTTTGTGTGGCCACCATTATTTTCCAGCACTGCCTTAACCCTCTTGGGCATAGAGTTCACCAGAGCTTCACAGGTGGCCACTGGAGTCCTCTTCCACTCCTCCATGTCGACTTCATGCAGCTGGTGGATGTTAGAGACCTTGCACACCTCCACCTTCCGTTTCAGGATGCCCCACAGATGCTCAATAGGGTTTAGGTCTGGAGACATGCTTGGCCAGTCCATCACCTTTACCCTCAGCTTCTTTAGCAAGGTAGTGGTCGTTTTGGAGGAGTGTTTGGGGTCATTACCATGTTGGAATACTGCCCTGCGGCCCAGTCTCCGAAGGGAGGGGATCATGCTCTGCTTCAGTATGTCACAGTACATGTTGGCATCCATGGTTCCCTCAATGAACTGTAGCTCCCCAGTGCCGGCAGCACTCATGTAGCCCCAGACCATGACATTCCCACCACCATAAGCAAGACACACTTGTCTTTGTACTCCTCACCTGGTTGCCGCCACACACGCTTGACTCCATCTGAACCAAATAAGTTTTATCTTGGTCTCATCGGACCACAGGACATGGTTCCAGAAATCCATGTCCTTTGTCTGCTTGTCTGCAGCAAACCGTTTGCGGGCTTTCTTGTGCATCATCTTTAGAAGAGGCTTCCTTCTGGGATGACAGTTCTGCAGACCAATTTGGTTCAGACGGTGTCAAGCGTGTGTGGCGGCAACCAGGTGAGGAGTACAAAGACAAGTGTGTCCTGCCTACAGTCAAGCATGGTGGTGGGAATGTCATGGTCTGGGGCTGCATGAGTGCTGCCGGCACTGGGGAGTTACAGTTCATTGAAGGAACCATGAATCCCAACATGTACTGTGACATACTGAAGCAGAGCATGATCCCCTCCCTTCGGAGACTGGGCCGCAGGGCAGTATTCCAACATGATAACGACCCCAAACACAACTCCAAAACGACCACTGCCTTGCTAAAGTAGCTGAGGGTAAAGGTGATGGACTGGCCAAGCATGTCTCCAGACCTAAACCCTATTGAGCATCTGTGGGGCATCCTGAAACGGAAGGTGATGTGCAAGGTCTCTAACATCCACCAGCTACGTGACGTCGTCATGAAGGAGTGGAAGAGGACTCCAGTGGCAACCTGTGAAGCTCTGGTGAACTCTATGCCCAAGAGGGTTAAGGCATTGCTGGAAAATAATAGTGGACACACAAAATATTGACACTTTGGGCCCCATTTGGACATTATCACTCAGGGGTGTACTCACTTTTGTTGCCAGCCGTTTAGACATTAACGGCTGTGTGTTGCGTAATTTTGAGGGGACAGCACATTTACACTGTTGTACAAGCTGTAGACTCACTACTTTACATTGTAGCCAAGTGTCATTTCTTCAGTGTTGTCACCTGAAAAGATATACTTAAATATTTACAAAATGTGAGGGGGTGTACTCACTTCTGTGACATACTGTATATCCACCTGACAGGAGGCATGGGGTTTTTTGTTACGATCTATTGTTGCTATCTGCTATTTATTGCTTATATTGTTTTACGGATTTTATGCTGTAAGGTATGCTGGGCCCATGTGGGATAGAGTGGAGTATGAATTAAAGAAATAATAAAAATAAAATAATAATTTTCAGTAGAGAAGGAAGTGTGTGAGCCAGCCGACCCTACAAGATGTAGCTGCTGCTCTACACAAAATGAGTGTGGTCTAGAATGAGTTTAATACTCCACTGAGCCATGGAATGCAGGAGACAACTAGATACTGCTATGTAGATGTTATTTAAATGAGCTATCCTACATTATAATCTCATTAATATACCCTCTATAAAGAAGAAGAAGAGATTGGATTTATATCCCACCCTTCGCTACCCAAAGGAGTCTCACAGCAGCTTACAATCTCCTTGCCCTTCCCCTCCCCACAACAGACACCCTGTGAGGTAAGTGGGGCTGAGAGAGCTCTTGAGCAGAACAGCCTTGAAAGAATTTTTGGCTGACTGAAGGTCACATCAGCAGGTATATGTGGAGGAGTGGAGAATCAACCGCAGTTCTCCCAGATAACAGTCGGTGCACTTAACCACTAGACCAAACTGCCTGAAGAACTCCAGGATTTCTATCAGCACACTGCGAAAACTACACGTCTAATGCATGCACACCACAAGCAGATATTTCAAGTTTTCCTCACTGGTCTGAATTTATATTTCCCATAGTTCTCCCCTCTCCCGCTGTAGATCATCTGGAGAGGAGACTCCAAAGCTCAAGAGCAGTTACTAAGAATTCCTTCCTATGTTTCTAATTGCTATTAGCTATCAATGCCCCATAGACTATGGGAACACAGGCAGTACAAAGGTGGAATCTCCATGGCAATACACAGGGCCCTAACTTTCACATGATCATATTTTTGTAGTACATTTGTAAGAACATATGCAAATGTCAACAACAGACTTTCGAGTTCTTTAGTATTAGTGATCTCTGTAAACATATATACAAGTTACCTTTACGTTAAATAGCCATGGCTTCATAGCATCCACTTCAGCTTCTCCTTTACTTAAGTCATAAACAGCAAGGTACAGAGCTCTCTGGGTCATAAAGTGGGGATGGGCACTGTAGAATTCCTCCTGACCTATATAACAATATAATATATACAGCGAGTATGAATATGTTAACTGTTTATTAACTGTTAATGACTATTACAGTATTTTATAGTTTTTTACTATATTTTATTCTGGAAGAAGAAGAAGATATTGGATTTATATCCCGCCCTCCACTCTGAAGAGTCTCAGAGCGGCTCACAATCTCCTTTCCCTTCCCGCCCCCCCACAACAGACACCCTGTGAGGTAGATGAAGATATTGGATTTATTTCCCGCCCTCCACTCTGAAGAGTCTCAGAGCGGCTCACAATCTCCTTTCCCTTCCTCCCCCACAACAGACACCCTGTGAGGTAGATGAAGATATTGGATTTATATCCCGCCCTCCACTCCGAAGAGTCTCAGAGCGGCTCACAATCTCCTTTACCTTCCCCTCCCCCCACAACAGACACCCTGTGAGGTAGATGAAGATATTGGATTTATATCCCGCCCTCCACTCCGAAGAGTCTCAGAGTGGCTCACAATCTCCTTTACCTTCCTCTCCCACAACAGACACCCTGTGAGGTGGGTGGGGCTGGAGAGGGCTCTCACAGCAGCTGCCCTTTCAAGGACAACCTCTGCCAGAGCTATGGCTGACCCAAGGCCATTCCAGCAGGTGCAAGTGGAGGAGTGGGGAATCAAACCCGGTTCTCCCAGATAAGAGTCCGCACACTTAACCACTACACCAAACTGGCTCCAGCAGCATCTCTGAAGAGGCAGTGCAGAAATCTTACAAATAAGCAGGCGCAAGCTTGCTCAGTTCTGGAGTACTGAAAGGCACACATGAAAGATGAGCGACTGCAATCCCACTTTCCTGCCAAATATAGGTTCTACATGTTTACAACTAAATCTCTGATTAATGTAAATATGAAATACCTGCAAAATCCCAGATGTTTAACACCACTTCTTTCTTTATTTTGCCCTTTACTTGAACTTTCCAGTCATTCACATCGATGCCCACAGTAGCCTTCTGCGCTCCCAGATCTGGCCGTTTGGTTTTCATTAGCTGCTGCAAGAGTGTAGTTTTACCACTGCCAGTATTCCCAATGATCATGAGTTTCATCCGGTTATAAGGGACTGCTTTCTTTAAACGCTGTTGAAGAAACCTGGAATAATTTTGTTTTTTTAAAAAAAAACTTTGAAAGAGAAATGTTTTAGAAACTTCCAGGCAAACGAAGTCAAATATCACAATATTACAGTCACCTCAATAATTTCTCTTTCCTTTGTCAAGTATGACTATCTGGGCACGGCCAGAGTTGTGAACTAGGGCAAGAGCCAAAGAGTTCTTGGCTCTTGTTTCTTAGTCCATGGCTTACAGCCTTTGGCCTTGAATGAGCTGGCCCAGGTGGATCTCAGACTAGTCCTGAGAGTTGTAAGAAATTTTCTTTTTGTTGCTGGTTATTTAATTCTATTCAGAAACAGTTAAAATGTTACAACAAAGCATTTAAATCTAGATTTCCAGATTTCTTTTAAAAAATTCCTCTCTCCTCACACCCGTAAGAACATAAGAGAAGCCATGTTGGATCAGGTCCAGTCCAACACTCTGTCACACAGTGGCAAAAAATTTTATACATACACACACACTGTGGCTAATAGCCACTGATGGATCTCTGCTCCATATTTTTATCTAAACCCCTCTTAAAGGTGGCTATGCTTGTGGCCGCCACCACCTCCTGTGGCAGTGAATTCCACATGTTAATCACCCATCTTAAAGTGTTTACATGAACCTCCCAACCCAGTATTTAACAGCACATAAACTAAACTAGAAAAAAATAAATACGCTATTTTGTTATAGATTTCTTTTTATTCTTTACATGCATACATATATGTAGATCACAACAACGGAGGGGTAACTAACCTTATAATGTCCCTGGCTTTCCATCCTACGTACTTGAAATCCAAATTAAGATGCAGCCCTTCTAAAGGCAGGTCCCAAATTTTGGACAACTTTCCCATTTCATCAGGGAAGGAGCTTAAACCTGGATTATAACTGACATCAAGAGATGTCAAATTACCCAGGAATCCAATCTGAGGGGGAATCTAGAGAGAATGGCATATATCATTATTTTGTTTTTAAAAAACATAATTAATCAAACATCAAACTGTATACCCAATTATGTACATTCTTTCTCTAATTTCAGTTGTAAGACCCCCCCCCCCCCCCCCCAATTCTAATGCATGCTGATAGGAACATCACTCACTTGACCTTTCCTGGAATATTCACTTAGACTCTGTTATCCTACCATTACCCAGGCTTCACACATTAACCCCTTGACATATTAGACTATTGTCTAGCCCTCTAATTTTGGCTGATCTCTTTTCACTGGTAATCTTTGATCTCTTGCTATTCCTGGACAGTTCTGAGCATAAAGGCCTTTTTTGGGAATGACTAGTCCATTTGTTTCTGTGGTAGAAGAGCTACTCTGTGGTTAAGGCCAAAGAGTTTTGACCTTGTTGAGGAAACTGGAACTTTAAAAATCTTGAACAATGGTAGTGGACACCACCACAAAATGGATGCTATGGGATCTATCTATGGGGGACAACAACAACATACTGGAAGGACCCAAGCAAAGCATCCTCCTATAATGAGAGCAGCTATTCCCTGCAGACCAAAAGGTGATGCCTCCTGAGGTCTTCTAAATCATTTCTACTCTAGTGAGGTGGTAGATATCAAGCACCAGCTCTTTGATTTTTGGAAAGAGGGATGCTGGTATCAGGACAAAATAGGAGTCAATTGCATCTAGGGTTGCCAAGTCCAATTTAAGAAATATCTGGGGACTTTGGGGGTGGAGTCAGGAGACATTGGGGTGGAGACAGGAACAAGGGTTGCCAAGTCCAATTCAAGAAATATCTGGGGACTTTGGGGGCGGAGCCAGGAGACATTAGGGGTGGAGCCAAGATCAAGGTTGTGACAAGCATCATTGAACTCCAAAGGGAGTTCTGGCCATCACATTTAAAGGGACAGCACACCTTTTCAATGCCTTCCTTCCATAGGAAATAATGGATAGGGGCACCTTCTTTTGGGGCTCATAGAATTGGACCCCCTGGTCCAATCGTTATGAAACTTGGGGGATATTTTGGGGAGAGGCACTAGATGCTGTACTGAAAATTTGATAACTCTACCTCAAAAAAACAGCTCCCTCAGAGCCCCAGATACCCGCGGATCAATTCTTCATTATTTTCTATGGGAATAAATCTCCACAGGGAATAATAGAGTTCCCAGCAGACATTTCCCTCCCCTCCCCCCACTTTCTGACGACCCTGAAGTGGGGGGGGGCTCCAAACTGGGGGATCCCCTGCCCCCAGCTGGGGATTGGCAACCCTAATTGCACCTTAAAGACCAACATAGTTTTATTCAGAACGTAAACTTTCATGTGCATGCACCCTTCTTCAGGAACCACACCGGTGGGTGCTATGCTGATCCGGCATACCGAAAAAGGGCCACGGAAAGAATTTTAAAATGAAAACATAATTTGAGCATTTGGGCTTTCTGAGGATTATTTCTATTTATTGCAGTGAAGTCAAAACGTAACCCAGAAGCTCAAGACAAATTCAAGCTGAAAATCAAGGCCCTATTTACCTCTTTTAACTGGTTGTGGGACAGGTGCAGCTTTTCAAGTCGAAGCCATGAGTAAGGTTTTTCATTCAAGTCTAGAACATCTATTTGATTACAGTTGAACAGCAGCTCCCTTAAATTAGAAGATCTCCAGTGCGCAGGCCCGGGCAGGCTTATGATTTTATTGTTGCTCAGATCTACAGAACGCAAACTTCAAAAAAAAAAGATTGAACATGAATACAAGAACCAACCGCTTTAAATTTATGTACTAAAATGTACATCATAGAGGAGGCCAGAAGCCACAAAGGAGGAGTGCAGACACCTCAGAAACCTGTGGCCCTTGCCACCCTTGGAACAGTGAGGCTGCGGCATGTCACCCTGCACACGCTCTCATAATAACAAGAGCTGGAACGCCATAAAACAAAGTTGCACTTACCTGTAGCTATTACTCATTGAGAGTCCTCTGGGGACTGCGCATGAGGAGGCCTGCTCTCAGATAGGTCTTTACAGCTAAAAGCCTCCAGGGGGCACTGTTCACTGGAGCCAGAAGCTTAGTCCCAACGAGGACCAGGTCTGTAGCCAGTGGGGTTCACTGAGGGCAGCACCCCTATCAAATTTGCAGTGCCCCCCCCCCCATGCAATCAGGTCCCTGGTAAGATCCAGCTGGCTGCTCCTTCCTTCCCAATCACTGAGTGGCTGCTTCTGATCTTCCCTCTCCACCCCGGGGAAAGAGGCAGCTCTTGCTTGCCTCATGCTGGTGCTCCCATGGTGGGGAGGGAGGCAGGCTGCGTCACAGTGTATGGCATATAGACATCCAGGCCTCCTTTTGGGCAGGAGCTCACAGGAGCGGAAATCTAGAACCTTTAAATTTTATTGTGCTTTCTTTCTTACCCCCCCCCCCCCCAAGCCAAGTTGCTTCTGGGCTCCATTGTCCAAACCCCCATGAGAATTTTGCTGAATTCTTAAGATATGACAAACTTTCTAATATTTTCTTGCACCAAAAATGGAGAAATAAACAAAACATATAAAGCAGACAGATGGAAATCTTCATCATGCCACTGTGGCCACATAGGATAAAGTAATTTAAAAAGTACGTTGGGAATAAGGTTTTATGACAATTATAATTCAAGAAGCATTTTAAGGTAGATGCTGAGCTGATATAATTTAATACACCTTCCGGCAATGTCAAGGGTGTGTGGCGTATGCAAATGAGTTGTGTTAATGCGCTCCAGCAGCTTTAAGTCAAGCAATGTGAATCTTCCATTCAAATTGGGTGGAGCTGCTCCCCTTCGCTGAATATGGCTACAACAATAGTCTCCATAGCTCCACTAAAGCTACACCGTTCAAAATTGTGAATGGCTATGAGGGAAAACCCTTCCCCCTACTACCCAGCAACAACGGGACTCCACCCACCACTTGCCAGCAATGGTGGGAGACTCTGGGGAAGGGCTGGGCAGTTATCCAAGACAACTTGGAGATGGCAAAGAGGGACTCCAAAGCCCAGTTTGACAAAAAACACTCCTGGAGTGGGATTTTAAAGTAGGGGATACAGTGTTCCTGTCCACCAAGAACTTGCCATTGCCATAGACGTCTCGGAAGCTAGCTTATAAATACTTGGGTCCCTTCAAAATAAAGAGAGTGATAAACAAAGTCACGGTGGAACTACAACTGCCTAAATTGTTTAGTAAAATCCACCCTGTTTTCCATTGCAGCCTTCTTCGGAAAGATCCGGGGGCTACGTCTTGGCGCCCACACCCTCCAGAGCCCAAACCTATTCAAACCTAGTCATCATGAGGTGCAGGAGGTGCTAGATGCCAAAATGAAGAAAGGGGTCCTATATTATTTGGTGCGCTGGAAATACTTCCCTCCCAGCTGTGATGAGTGGGTGAAATCCTCAGACCTCCGGGCCCCCCTCCTTCTCAAAAGATTTTACCTACTGCACCCAGACAAACCCCGAGCACGAGCTTAGGGGGGGCAGTATGTCAAACAATGTGAATCTTCCTTTCTTTCAATAATCTGATGCTAATGAAATATTGCAAATGAATGTATCTGTAAAGCTTCATGAATGTTACTAACCAAAGCCAAGATGGGCACATCAAAGCAGGGAATATTTAGGGGGTAGTTTGCTCCTCTCGCTTTCACTAACAAATGCAGGAATTTGCTCTTTGAAGATAAAGCGCCTCCAGGGACGGTTCCCAGGCCTGACCCCCAGGAAGGAAACCACAAAGAGATAAGGGATTGCCGTGTGAATCTTCACACGTGAATGTAGCATTGTTTAGAGAATGTAGCTTTGTTTAGAAAATGCTTTGATGTGCCACCTTTAAGTATGCCTTTCACTGTTACTATGTATCAGTTCCAATCTTCAGCTCAACTCTGGACTATCAAATAAATCATACTTTGTTTCAAATCAAGGACTGATTACTTTGAGATCCAATTGCTTGACACTTTTTTTCTATGAAAAGACCCCTGTTGACATCAACTTGACATGACATCTTCACGTTGGTAATGTTTGGGGTGATGCTGTGGTTTTGGGGCAAACTCTATGGTAAAATTGGCATCAGACCATAGAGTTTTGCCCAAGTCCCAGAGTGTTGCCATGCAATGTCCCCAAAGTGGTGATATCACTTCTTTTGGAGGGGGGTTTCCCCACCTGTCACCTGGCCAGCTGTGGGCAGAAGCCCCCCCCAAATCAGGGTATTCCCCACCTGGACCTAGGGAATGGTGACCATATAAACACAGTTGATAAACAAGGTGTCAGATCTGGTGGAAGGAGATGTAATTTTAACTAGAGCTATAAATGAATAATAGGTTGGCACTGGATACTTCTGCAGCTTTAAGTTCTGGAGTTCCAGGGATGCCATCCAGGAATCCTGCGGAATTAAGGGTAGGATGGATTGGATGGAGATCATTCTGAATTTCTTGTAGACTATCCGCTTGTTTAGTCTCCTGAGATCCAGAATGGGTCCCTTGCCCCTGTCCTTCTTGGGCACCAGGAAATATCGTGAGTAGAAACCTGTCCCCCGATGGTGAGGAGAAACAGGTTCTATGGCATTCTTTTGGAGCAGGTCCAGAATCTCTTGTTTGAGATGAGGGGATGGTGGCGGTGAAATAGTGGCGGTGAGGTAGCAAAACAAACTCGATTGCGTAACCTAGGTGGATTATGGTGAGCACCCAAGAGTCTGTGGTGATTGAACTCCAGGTTGCATAGAACGGGAAAAGTCGTGTTTGATAACAGAGATTCAGCTGTTGGGTGAGCTGCAGAGGGGAGTCAAAGAGACTGCTTGGCTGGCTGGGAAGACTTCTTTGGCTGCTGAGAGTATGGCCTCTGTTGAAAAGGTTGCTTTTGCTGAGGGGGTTTCTTCTTCCAGTAATCGGATTGCTTAGGAGAGCGTTGACGCCTCTGAAAAGATGGTCTCCAGGGCTTGGGTCGGTTGAACTGCTGAGAGGCTAGCTGAGAGACTCCAAGGCGCTTCACCCTCTGGCAGCCATCATCTACCGAAGTGAGGACCATCAGTGGATGCATGAAAGAGGCCAAGGCCATCAAAGGGTAGGTCTTCGATTTTTTGTTTGATGTCGGGTTGCAGGTTTGTGGACCTTAGCCAAGCATGTCAACGCAGTGCCACCAATGAAGCGAAAACTCTAGATGAGCAGGAAACTGCATGTCGGACGGTGTTAATCTGCTGTTTGGAAACTCGTGAGAGCTCGGAGACTAAGTTGGATGCGACTCTCTGAGAAGTTTCAGGCAGAGAAGGAATGAGAGAAGTAAATTGGTTGGCAAGATTAAATGTTTATGCAGAAAAATAAGCCAGGTAATTGTTAAGTTTGGAATTAGTAGAGGCAAAATTGTAAATTTTGCAAGCCAAGGTGTCCAACTTCCGGCCCTCACAGGAGGAGTAGGATGTCTGGATGGTTTGGCTTTAGTTGCAGAGTGCACGATGACAGAGTTTGGAGCAGGATGGGAGGCTAAAAATTTAGATTCTGGAGCGTGTACTCTGTACAGGGAGTCAAAGCACTTCAAGGTAGGCGGAATCGAAGCAGGTTTGTCCCAGGCCTCACAAAGTCCCTCCAAGTGCACTGGCAACATAGGTAGGAGTGACCCCGCTGGGAAATCCGCCTGAACCAGATTGTGGACTATGTCAGAAACCTTGGGTGAGTTGGAAGGAAGAGTAACATTCAAGGCCTCAGCCATGGTAGTAATCAGATTAAGGCAGGCCTTCGAACCGTCTGATGGAGAGAGACAGGCTGGATGTGTGGAATTGGAGGCAGGAGAGCCAGGAGGATCTTCGGGGTCTGAAGAGCCAGAGCTGTCCCTGTCGGATTGGGATTCCTCGGTTGCGGGAGAGATTAGAGGTTTGGTAGGTGCAGATATGGATGCACGTTCCTCGGAAGGTTTAGACTGTAATTGCAAGGCAGTTGAAGTCATGGCCGATGAAGAGGTCGTGGCCGGAGCCAAAGATATGGTGGCGGAAGCTGTTCAGGGTATAAAAGATTCCCGGTACCGAAGAGGTTCACGGACTCGAAGGGCTTCATGGTCTCGAGAAGAGAGATACTCTGGGTCTCGGGTTCGAGAGGGCTTACGGTACCGAGGAGATTCGAAGTCACGGATTCGAGGTGTTAATGCATTACGGTCTCTGTGGGACGTGACCTCTAATTCACGGTACCAAGAGCGACGGAAACCTTCATCCGAGGGGGAACGAGAGAAGTGATGGTAAACTCGACAGTGTCTGGGAGATGGAGATCTGGAGAGTGAAGAATACTCATATCGACCCCTCTGGTAATAGTCCTGGTACTCATGGTAGACTGGAGAGCATGAACAGAAATCACGATGTTGAACCAGTGAGCGAGATCTGACATGTTGGTTGGAAACCTGTGTCGAAGACTCTCTGTACAGAGGAAAGACTCCGATGTCTCGAAAGGATCCAGCCTGTAGCAAAGACTGGGGATGCTCCTGAGAGAAAGTTGGATCCGAACGGGGGTTGGGCTCGAGGATGTCGAACAGCACCACGCTATGGACCGAGGGCGAACCAGATCGGACCGGTATAACCTCGACTGCAGCTGGAGAGTGAGGAGTAAGATGAGGCATGTTGGAAATGATGTCGGAGGGTGCCGAAAGCTCTGGTGGAACTAGAGGTTGGATTGGAGCTGAGTGTGTGGAAACCGACGCCATAGATGTCGCTATAGTGGTCGAAGTGGTAGCCCTTGGAAAAGTCATCGGAGTCGACCTTGTCAGATCGTGAGATTTCTTCGGAGCCGATGCCGACGGATTGGTATGGCAAGACTTCTTTGAAGCCTTGTGGCTGGTGTCAGAGTGCTTGGATGCTCTCTTGTTGGACTTATGCTTCTTATGGAGTTGAAGAGCAGCCGACGCAGCCGAATCTCCCGCTTGGTGTGGGGGAGGCGGCAAATCAGAGCTGGGCATAGCCCAGAGAGATTTTTCGAGCAGGAAACTCTGAAGTCTAGCCACTCGATTTTTTCGCGCCTGTTTACTGAAGTTGGCGCAATGAGGGCAAGTATCTACACGATGAGCTTCACCCAAGCAGAAAAGACAGTATGAGTGTCCGTCTGAAGTAGGGATTTTAGATCCACACCTCCAACACTTTTTGAAAGTAATTTTCCCTTCCATACACTCCGGACAAGGGAGGGGAAAAAAACGGAAAGGAAAGCACAGAAACAAGGGCTTTTAAAAAAATTTTTTATAAGGACGAAAAATGACAGAAGAATGGAGATAAGAGAAAAAGGAGAATACGATACCAACAGGAGAAGACGAGCTGGGGAGAGAGGAATGAAGCAAGGTAGGTGTTGTCCGGGCGGTGGAAAGGAAGAAATTGAGTCGGAATGGCGCCTCCCGCTCGCTCCAGGCATGTGCAGTCGATGCCTGCTCCCCAGGGCGAGCGGAAAGCGTGCCAAAAAAAAAACACCCTAGGCGAGCTATTGGAGACTCCGAGGTATGGATCCGTTGCCTGCGGCAAGACCCATGTGTGAGACTGCACAGAGACCACGATGAAGATCCCTTGCATTGTGGTGGCGGCTACTACCAAAGCAATGGTTTAAAAAAATCTGCATAGCTAATCAGAACTCCAAAGGCCAATCAGAAGCCTTGTTGGACGAAAGCTTCACCTGGCCTTGCCCACTTTCTAAAAACATTTAGCTCCATTGTCACCACGTTGGGGACTCCCTATGATTATTTTTATTATACAGAGCCACGAAGGTATACTCAGCATTGCATATTATATGAAACCTAGGTCCTAGGTTTTAGGGGGGGGTGGGAAACAATGCCTCCATGGGAGTTCAACATCACCAAAACGTCTTTGACAGGAAGTAAAACGTTTAGCTAGCAGCTTGGATATCTCAATGGCAGCAATTCACTTTTACGAAAGAATAAAAGCAACGGTTAGAGCTGATGCTTTAACATTCCAAGCCATTTAAATGAATACTTAGCATAAGGATATGTTTATACGTTGCTTATCTCAATGAAAGGAAAATGCAGCAATCACTTACTGAGGGAGGAGAAGAATAGCGTCTGGAATACTAGAAAATCTGTTCTGAGATAATGTTAATGTAGTTATGTTGGATGGCAAGTCCAAGATAGTATCTAAAGACAGAAAAAGAAACACAATTATTTTCTGGTTTGTAAACTTACTGATCTTGGCAGCTAAGCAGGGTTGGCCCTGGCCAGTATTTGGACAGGAGACCTTCAAGGAATACTAAGGGAGGGAGGGATGGTGGCTCAGTGGTAGAGCATCTGCTTGGGAAGCAGAAGGCCCCAGGTTCAATCCCCGGCATCTCCAAAAAGGGTCCAGGCAAATAGGTGTGAAAAACCTCAGCTTGAGACCCTGGAGAGCCGCTGCCAGTCTGAGAAGACAATACTGACTTTGATGGACCAAGGGTCTGATTCAGTAGAAGGCAGCTTCACATGTTCATAGGGTCCAGTGTTCCCTCTAAGTTGAGTTAGCGTGAGCTAGCTCACAGATTTTTAGCCTCCAGCTCACACATTTTTGTCTTAGCTCAGGAAGGATGACCCCAGAGCACACTAATTTATGCAGTAGCTCACCACTTTAATGCCACTAGCTCACAACTTTAATGGCAGCAGCTCACAAAGTAGAAGTTTTGCTCACAAGACTCTGCAGCTTAGAGGGAACATTGGGGGTCACGTCACAGAGGCGGGCAATGGCAAGCCACCTCTGTACATCTCTTGCCTTGAAAACCCTACAGGGTCACCATAAATCAGCTGTGATTTGATGGCAAAAAGCAAACAAACAAAACCCATACTGAATTATCAAGATAATGCGGGAAGCCAGTTATCAAATACAGAGGATTCATAGTCCTTTCTTGAGCACTGACCATGTTCAAATCCCATCTCAGACATGAACATACAAGATAACTCTGTGTGAGACATCACACCTCAGTTCCCCATTTGTAACTTGGCAACTCTAGGGTCACATCTAACAAGGCACTAGTGTAGATCCAACAGCACAATTACACATGTGTAATACAGTGGTTTGCAAACATGTTTTTAGGATTAGCAGTTTCCCTCTTTTAAAAATATACAAAAGTGGGGGCACCATCCTCCACAGATAACAATAGCAACTATTGAGACTATTTAATTATAATTATAATTAGGGTTTGTAGAATTATTTAATTCAACAGAACAATCAGCACAGTCAACAACCATCTGCCCTTTCTTCACACCCCTTCCAACCCTCCCAGCAATTACCACAGAACAATGGTCACATTCAACAGCCAGTTTCCTTATCACTACCCTTCCAGGAAGCCCCACCAAACAATGGGCACATCCACAAAGCTATTGCCCTCTCACCACACCCCCTCCAGCTTAGAAATAGCAGCTCTCCAACAGCCCTGGCCTCACTCAATGCACAGCAGCCAAGAAGGTCTGAGCGCCTGCTCCGGCTGCAACGCCACTGAGGATGTTCTCCGTAGCCGAGAATGAAACGTCTGGAAGAAAAACTTTCTCCAGTAGAACACGGCACTTGAGCCCGAAAGATTCTACAAACCCTAATGATGTTACCAGCCGTGAAAACCTGAAATCTTTGATATTTAATTATAATACATGTCACCTTTATGCCCAAAGACTCACTATATAACACACAATATTTAAAAAGACACAGCCTAAACAAATGACAAAAAAATTACAAATCATAACTATAAAGAAAAGTCTTCCCACACACATATATTAGATCACTTTACCACAATTCCCCCCTCCCCGCCAAAAATTCTGGAATTATTACTCACTAAGTAAATTCATCCCAGCACTGAGTATTTCTAGTTTCAAGCACTCCTTCAGAAAATTCTCAGCAAGGAAAGAAATAGCATTTTTGCTAATGTTTAAAACTTTAAGTTCTTTCAAATGTATAGGTGAGGATATACCCGCAATTTTGTTACTAGAGAGAAAGAAAAACAAGAATTACAATACATAACTATATGACCGCTAAATAAAAACATATTAATGAGTTACAGCCAAGATTCTGGTTGCTGTTTTCCAGTGCCCTCCATTTAACTACCCTCCACTTAACTACCCCATCATCCATCATGGGAGAATCTTTTTCTCTCCCCTATAAGTCTCCACTGCTAGGGCTGCCAGTCTCCAGGTGGGGCCTGGAGATCTCCTGGAATTACAATTGATCTCCAGGGTAGAGCTCAGTTCCCCCGGAGAAAATGGCTGAGTTGGAGGGTGGAGTCTATGGGAGTAGGTCCCTCCCCCACCAAAACATCACACTTCCTATGCTCCACCTCCAAATCTCTAGAAATGTTCCATCCCAGAATTGGCCACTTTACTTCCCTCCTCTCTCTGTCATGTGATGCCTTCATGACCATCTCGCTCTCTCTCTTTTCCTGGCATGTCTCATGCCATCATTTCATCCATCTTTTCCTTTCCTCACACCACCTCCTCTTCTGGCCATTCTCTTTCACACTATTTTAAGCTCTCCCCTACTTCTTTGCTGACACACGCACTATTTGCTTGGGGGAAGGGGAGCGCTACCACAAGATAATTAAGCTGGAATCAAAATTAGACTTAATGAATGCAGATGCATGTTTGAAGTAAAAATATGAAATAAGGCAGGCCTAACGTATTAAGAACCTGGACGGGCAAAGCCACCTAATCTGCAATTCCTATGACGTATTTTGTAGACAGGGTTATGACATGTAGAAGGGGAGCGGAAGCACGTTGTCGTCACATGTTCAATCTAATGCCTTTGAACATGGATCAGAAACTTTAGTTCATTCAAAATGTTGCAGCCAGGCTGCCGTCAGGGTGGGATGCGAGGACTGTATCACCTCAGAACTGAAAGATCTACACTGGCTGTCCGTTTGTTTTCAAGCACGATTCAAAGTGATGGCTCTTTCTTTCAAAACCCTAAATGGTTCGGGGCATGGTATCAGAAGAGTCACCTTCTATCAGACAGGTGTTGGAAATGTAAAAAACATGAAGGTTCTTTCTACCATATGGGGAGAAGGGGAGGGATAGCTTGAGGCTCTCTCAATCGCACAGCAGAGCTACTGTGCCAGGCTTCTATCTACTATCTCTTCTATCTACTGTCTGAGGCTCCTTTCCCCTCCTTGACCCCTGGGGAGGGAGGGAAAGAGCCAGAGCTTCCTTTGCCCAGTTCCCTGGATCAAACAGGAGAGATACAAAGAGATCACCTTTAAGACCAATGAGTGCTAATGCTTTAAGCAGGATTTATTTTAAGTTTTTAAAAATCTTTGTGTTGGTGTGCTTTATAAAGTTTATATTCTATGCTGTAAGCCGCCCTGAGCCCGCCTTGGTGGGGAGGGCGGGATATAAATCGAATAAATTTATTTAATTTTTGTGGGTGTCCCAAGATATATGTAGGATCAATTTCCCGCCCAGTGAGGATTAGACTTGGGGAGCATAAGTCTCGTCTGAAGAGGAATATCACTAATGCACTATTAGTGAATCATTTTGGACAGGCTGGCCAATAATAATAATACCTGGCTTTACATTTTATGACACATATGGCCCAGCCTGACAAGGTCTCATTTCTGTCAGATCTGGCCCTCATAATAAATGAGTTTGATACCTGTGTTCTAGAAACACTGATGCAAGGACCGGAATTTGGGGGGTGGGGTGGGGGGGAGGAACCCTGACATATATGTATCAGGAAACGCTACATCCACAAAACACACAGCACATGCTTGCTTTGACATGCAGTTCAGAGCCACCAGCAACTTTTGAAAAACATCAATCACAGCCACCTCTCACTCTCCTCACCCTTCTAATATAAGATGCTCCAGTTTTCCTGCAACATCAGCAAGAAATTCAGGAACACACAATAATTGGTTGTAAGATAAATTCAGCAGCTTTAGAGAGTTACTGACAAACTTAGAATTGAAAATTAAGGAAGGGCCAATATCGTTGCGTGAGACATCAAGGTATGCTATACAAGGCATTTTCAACAGGTACGTAGGAAAAGATGTAAAGTGGTTGCTATGCAGATCCAGGTAATTCAAATGTTTCAAGGCCTGAAAGAAAAAAAGATGACATATTATCTTAGGTATATAAATCATATGATATAAAATATATTCGGATGTCTTGCCTGAGCTTCTACTATGGGGGGGCTATACATTCCTGAAAGTGGTGTGTTTTGTTGCTGGGAAGTGTTCTCTTTACCTCAGTAAAGCTCATTGATTATTAGCATGAAAATCAGCTGGCTGTTAAGCACCTATTGGTTACTGCTAGAGATATGAAGGCCTGGAAAAAAACTGGAAAAATTAGGAAAAAAACTGTTTCCCCCCCCCGGTTTTTTCCTAAAGCCTTTTTTGTTTTTTTTCCAAAAAATTGAAAAAAAGGAAAGAAAGGAAAAAAAATGATTCTCGAACATTTTATTTTATCATGATGAATAAAATATTGTAATACAAGCTGTTCAAATATTTTCCAAATCATTTCTAAAAGAATATGTATGGTATCAGATTGTTCTAATTTCCGTGCACTGAGGACAAGCCCATTCATTGAAACTTAGTCCTACACTCCCTTCTATACACTTCCCCCCTCTTCAATTCTTTTTATGAGAATGAGTTTTTTATTTTTATTTAATACTGCGGAGAGGAAATATGAATAACCTTTAATTCTGGATTTTTAAAAATTGTTTTGTGGAGGTTTTTTTGGTCTGTTCCACATAAACTGGTAAACAGTTCAGGAGATTGTTGCTCCATTTGTTACAATTACAAATAAATATTATTTTAAAAGTAAATTCTATTTGTAATAATTGTTTGGATACACTATATTTTTTAATATGCTAGTTGTGATAATTTCATGCCAAATAAAATTGTCCATAGTCATATTTTATGTTCCTGACATAACAGAATGACTTTCAATCTGGAAAAAAAAGAAGTGCTAATGTAGCATTTTTTTTTCAATTTTTCTGAAAATTTTTGGTTTTTTTCAGAAAAAAACTGGGCTTTTTTTTTCAGAGCTTCAAAATTTCCAGAAATTTTACATCTCTAGTTACTGCCAGTGCCACCAGTGCTAATAACAGGTGATATATACACTTCCTGCCCATAATCATTTTCAATTTGTATTTTTAAAGGATATTTACTCTGATTGTGTACCACTCAGCAGGCAAGTGCTCTGAAATTTGAGCAAAAAGGAAGTGAACTGGCTTGAACAAGAAGAAGTTTTTGGAAACTAATTATACCAAAAATTACACAATTGACAGGTTTAGTGGCTCCGTGCTCTCCACTAATACTATATCTAAATTTTTGGGAAGAATTTGATGTTTCTAAACCCAGGCGAGATTTAACTTCCATTACTGCAGCTAAATATACCATTGCTGTTCAACGGCGGTCATCCTCTCTGCCCTCCATTCACACGTGGGCACTAAAAATGTGGGAATATTTCCTACTGGATAAGATTACTGAATATAAACTTAGTAAGGTAGATACTCTAACTCATTCATACCTACAAAGTAAGTGGGAACCTTTCCTTCAATAGAACACATCGGTCGTTTTCGGACTCACCTTCCGCCGGCGCGACCCCCCTCTTCACCGCGCAGGATCTGCGCGGATTTCACACTAAACGCTGCGGAGCAGCCAGAAAAGCCGGAAGCTCCCGGTGCAAAAGCCGCTCAAACTGAAACCGCCAAAAAGCACTTTGGCGTTTGCGCGGCTTTTGCGCCGGGAGCTTCCGGCTTTTCTGGCTGCTCCGCAGCGTTTAGTGCGAAATCCGCGCAGATCCTGCGCGGTGAAGAGGGGGGTCGCGCCGCCGGAAGGTGAGTGCGAAAACGACCATCTTGTTTTAAGACAGCGACACAAGAGGAGTATCTCTCATTAATGGCATTTCACTAACCTTTCATCTACTAAAAGTTTTTGAGAATTGCATCACAAGTATGTAGATTTGTTCATATATCATTCTGCATCATATTTCTATAAATTCCAAGTGAATATTATGTGTTTAGCTTTTACTGTTATATTCATTGTAATTTTGGAATTCTGAATAAAGATCTTAGCAGTTTCACAGCTCACAAGCATCTGATGGAGTACCTATATAAATTTATTTATTTATTTATTTATTTACATTTATATCCCGCCCTCTCCGCAAGGGGACTCAGGGCGGCTTACAATATCATAAAAACAATCAATTCCATAAAACATATAAAACCATAATTCACTTATCAATTTAAAAACTATTTGCGCTGTCTCAGTCCAGTCTGGCGGTATTGGGTTCTGACTATGATCGCCAGCTTCTGTAGGATGTCCGGTGGCAGCCCATTTTCAATCAACCAGAAAAGCCTGTCTAAACAGTTCGGTCTTACAGGCCCTGCGGAACGCCGACAAATCCCGCAGGGCCCTTATAGCTTCTGGGAGGGTGTTCCAAAGTTCTGGTGCTGCCACCGAGAAAGCCCTGGATCTTGTTGCACATAGCCTGGCTTCTTTTGGGCCAGGGGCAGACAGCAGATTTTTTGTCCCTGATCGCAGTGCCCTCTGGGGGATATATGGGGAAAGGCGGTCCCGTAGATAGGCAGGTCCCTGACCATAAAGAAGGCACCATTGGGCAGTGCAGCAGTTATCATTGGCTGCAAAGCTGAACAGAGCTCCTATTTTCTGAAAGGAGGACAAGATTAAGCAGTCACTCCCAAAGAGGACTGTTTGAAAGCAATGGGAGCAACAGAGCTAAAGCAACAGCTGGAGATTATAATCCCATTGCCCAGGTTATGGAGACTCACAAGATGGCAGGTAACCAAGTTAACAGCAGCTCCCAGAGGAACCTACATAAATGCCCAGATGGACTGCAGTGTTGGCGAGTAGGCACAGATCTGTGACAGAACAGCCACTGTCCTTAGAAGCCTTAAACGTTAAAGCTTAAAAGGACAGACCAAGAAGGGTACAGAACAGCCGGTGTTAAGTGCATGTTCCATTTGATAGGCGAGGATGGCCTCTCAGCAGATTTAGAACCATGTCCTCTGAGGCTAACTAGCATCTGTAGCAATTGTGCCAGTGTCTGCTTTTTTCGGTCACCTCCCCCCACCCCAAATCCTGGATAAACTCTTCGATTCATTTCACGTTAATCTCTGCATATGTACCAGTGGATTAGGAACAGCATTCATTTAGCTCACTTCCTAGAGACATTTCTGAAATTACAGCAGAATAGTGGTCACTGCAAGTCAATGACGAGTCTGAATGCTACATGTCTAAAATTGGGATGCCAACCTCCAGGTAGGACCTGGAGATCTCAGAGAATTATAACTGGTCTCCAGACTACAGAAAACACAGCTGCTTTGGATGATGCATGTGAGGCATCTTATGCCTAACAAAGTCCCTCCCCAAACCTCCAGGAATTCATCCTTACAACCACAATGTAAGGTCACCTGGTAAGCGTCATGGTTCCATGAGGATTTGAACCTGTACCTTTCCAGTCCAACATATTATCCACTACATTACCCTGGATTTGCCCATTATCACTTATTACACAGGGATGACTTTTTTAGTCATGATCACAATATACAAAATAGCACATTCAAGGCAGGCAGGCTACCATAATGGAGGCATTAGCAGCGGCATACAAAGTTCTCCATTCTGGGCAGAACTGCTTCATGGAGGCAATATATCTGAACCAGCATAATCACGACTACTCACCTCACACAGTTGTTCTGGAATACGAGAAAGTGCATTCTGATGCAGCTCTAATTTCTCAAGGTGTTCCAAGTGAGTAATCAGGAAAGAGCAGTGGCAGACGCTGTCTATATTCTCCAGCTCATTTGATGAAAGGTCCAGTGACTTAATATATTCCTTGTCGAAGACCAATGAAGAAAAACTGTCCGACCTCTTTAAACTCGACTGGAATTTAGATATGCCCTCTATTAAAAATGAGAGATAAATGTAGAAGCATCCATTTTGGGGGGGCAGACGTCTGCTTTCTATACCATGCTTTCATTTATTACTTACTTGCGCAACTGAAGACTGACTATTTTTTTAACTGAGTAGAGAGCCTTCAGGTTGAGAAATTTCCTTTAAAATGCTGACAGTAAGAAAATACCATACATTTCTGTGTTCAGGGGTAGGTGTAGGGAGCTGAAGAAAATATCTGCAGAATACGGCTCTTGCAAAAATGCCTTTGACAGATGGATTCTGACACAGTGCCACAAAAACATCAATGAATATGACAACCCATCACCATCCCACTAGACTTCTGTGAACTGTTTTACAATGCCCACGTTATGCCCTGAAAATATTATTCTATAAGATCTGGGAAATGAATGGATAAGTAAACTCCAGAATTCTTATTTAAACAGTTTTGCTCAAGCTCAGATAAAACTCATTAGTATGCTAAGTATCAGGATAGAATTTTACGGGTTGCACTGCCCAAGGAGTCTGTCTTGTTTTCTGACTACGTATGGCCTGGTTCTCATGACAATCATCTAGTGGTATTTGAATTTGTTCTCTACATGAAGCATGTTTGGTTCTAGACTAAGGGTGTGCAAACCCCACCCCCCTCCGCATTTTTCACATTTGGGTATATGGCCCCCCAATTCTATGGGTCCCCAAAGAAGGTGCTCCCATTCTCCATTGAAACCAGTGGAGGAAAAAGAGGAGTTTAAAGGAGTTGTGGCCCCTTTAAATGCCTTCTCCAAGCTGTGCAAGCAGCAGAACTCTGAAGGCATTTAAAGGGACCACAATGCCTTTAAACACCTTCTCCAAGATGTGAATTCACCTGGAAGATTTAAAGCGACCATGATTTCGTTAAACATCTTCTCCAAGCCCTTTAATTTTTGCTATCTGGTGCTCCCAAAAAATTCAAAATATTTTTGGGGTTTTCAGGACCAGCCACCTTGGATAGGCAAAAAATGGCCAAATCTCTATCCAGCTGAAAGAATACCTGGGAAATACCAATAAGGCAATTTTAAAAAATAATTTTTCAGTTCGGATTTAGCCAAACTCACCGCTAGTCTAGACCAGGGGTGGCCAACGGTAGCTCTCCAGATGTTTTTTGCCTACAACTCCCATCAGCCCCAGCCAGCATGGCCAATGGCTGGGGCTGATGGGAGTTGTAGGCAAAAAAAACATCTGGCGAGCTACCGTTGGCCACCCCTGCTCTAGACTGAATAGAAATACTGCCCAGCCACACAGCACAGGGAACTGAATGAGACAGCCACTTGACAGAAGTGGCTCCACAATGGTTTATATCAGGGGTGTCGAACTCATCTTTTATGAGGGCCGGGTCTGACATAAATGAGACCTTGTCAGGCCGGGTCATGGGTGTCGTACAATGGAATCCCAGGTAGCAGAGATATAAAGTTTATAAAAGACACAAACACATATATTATAGAATCACAGAATGATAGGGTTGAAAGGGGCCTTCAAGGTCATCTAGTCCAACTCCATGCACAATGCAGGAAATTCACAAACACCTCCCCCCACACCCATGACTCCTGCTTTTTTATTTTAAACACAAACGTGCTTAAAACATTTAACATTCATGCAGTATTTTGTTGCTGATGCCCTCATGCTGACTACACTGGGGAATCTACATAACTAAACT
Source organism: Heteronotia binoei (assembly GCF_032191835.1). NCBI lineage: Eukaryota > Metazoa > Chordata > Lepidosauria > Squamata > Gekkonidae > Heteronotia > Heteronotia binoei. The sequence continues at coordinate 9,712,275 of NC_083230.1, forward strand.
GGAGTGTTTGTCTACAAAACCAGAGTCTTCCTCAGAAAAATAACTAGAACCCCTATGAGGCAGTGCATTAATAAACAACGTATAGTGGTCAGACTATTATTTGGGAGGCTTAGGTTCAAAATACCCAGTGTATAAAAGGAAATGCGCTGGGTGAACTTGGTATGGACAGACACTCTCAGCCTAACCCAGCTCTATGACTTGCTTCACACACACACACACACACACACACACACACACACACACAGTAGCAAGGCAAGGGGGAGGAGGAGGCACTCAGAACTGCAGTATAACAAGCCCAAGAAAGACACAGAGAGGAACAAAACACAGCCCATACCTTAAAAGAAATGTTTTTAGGTGCCAGTGGACTCAAAACTTAGGTGCCAGTGTAATGGACTGAAAACACACACAGAGATTCCTGGGAAGGGAAGGGAAGAGGCAGGCAGGGGTGGGGGGGGAGAGGGGAGTAGGAACCAGAGTCAGCTCATACCTGCAAGTACAGTAAGTGTCTTCTTTAGTGCTGGTGGACTCAAAACTTAGCTTCCTCTCTCTCTCTTTCACACAAACACAAGCCCGGGAGGGAAAGGGAGCGGGGAACAGGAGGAGGAAGTGGAGCCAGCTCATATTTGCAAGTAAGCGTCTGTTTTAGTGCCGGTGGACTAAAAAAAAACTTAGCTCCTCTCTCTCTTTCTCTCAGACACACACACAGATGCTGGGGAGGGAAAGAGGTGGGGGAGGAGGGGAGGAAGTAGCACAGCCTGCTCATATCTGCAAGTAAACGTCTTCTTTAATGAGAGTGGATTCAAAGCTTCACACAGAGAGGTACGAGGCAGGAAAGAGGCAGGCGGGGTGGGAAAGGGGCGAGGAGAGGAAGCAGGGCGAAAAGTTGTTCTCACAGCTGCCCAGAGAGTAAGACAAAACCATGTTTGGGCAGTTGCTTTCTGGGCCTTGGCCCTTCCAGTCTTCACTGCCCAGCAGAGCAACATTAGGCTCTGTGCCCGAGTCCCTCCTTCAGGGGAGGGAGTGGAAGGATGGTCTCTCCGCAGGCCGGATTGAGGGCTTCCGCGGGCTGGTTTTGGCCCACGGGCCAGACATTTGACACCCCTGGTTTATACGATGTAAAGATCATTTTCTCTTCCTTTTAGCTGCATTCAAAAATGTTTTTTCTCAGAGCTGTTAATGCTATACAGAATTCAACTGAATAATGTAAAAATTCCTATAAGACTCATACACATTTACTATAATTTCCCACTTACTGTCAGCAGAAGACTTTATTTTTCTTCTCTGATCCATTAAGGGTTCATAATGTGATCCAGGACCCTGAATAGTAACAAAAAAATCCCACAAATGTATAGTCAAGGGCATCTGAATACACTTAAAACTAGCAGATGACAAAAACATGCTGGCACGATTATTTCACTGACTGACTGGCAGCCAATGTGCTACCTGAAGGACCGTCTCTCCCCACACGTTCCCCAGAGAGTACTGAGATCGGGAACCCAAAATCTTCTCGTTATCCCTGGGCCAAAAGAAGCCCGTCTAAAATCCACTAGGGACAGGGCCTTCTCCGTTATGGCCCCTACATGGTGGAATCAGCTGCCGGAGGAGGTGAGGGCCCTGCGGGACCTTGTTCAGTTCCGCAGGGCCTGTAAGACAACCCTCTTCCGGCTAGCCTACACCTAGCTGAGATGAGAAACTAAATGTAGCTGGCCAGACTTCTGTTATACATATTTTTGTAATGTTAATGGTTTTTAGGTTTTAACAGTTTTAAATGTTTTAATTCTTTATATATTTAAATACCTGTTTAATTTTATGTTTGACTATTTGTTGGGAGCCGCCCTGAGCCACTTGTGGGAAGGGTGGGATACAAATCATAAATAAATAAATAAATAAAATACCCAATCGCTGCAACCTCAAAGACATCTTCATGTCCTGTATGTTAACTTGTCTAAATATGCTCCCTGGCTAGTTCAGCTAGGCTAGACTTGCTTCTCCAAGCAGAGCAAGGAAGGTACCCAACTACACTGTGCATTTGAGATTTCAGCGCAATTTTTTGGTTGCTATTCAAACATAGTTCTCTGTGCGTAGGTCCACACACAGTCAGATGCTTCAAGCAAGAATCTGTGGAACAGGAGCCCCCTTTTTTTAAAAAAGCAAACAAACCCCAACAGACATGGAAAGTCCTTGTAATACACTGTCACTCCACAGTTATAGCCTTTATTTATGCAACACGAGCTGTATCTGTTACTGAGAATGGGGGAAAGCAACAGAAGCCATGTTCACTCTGGTGCAACAGATTCAGTGTTCTCTCTTGTGAACGTATGAAGCTGCCTTCTACTGAATCAGACCCTTGGTCCATCAATGTCAGTATCGTCTACTCAGACTGGAAGTGGCTCTCCAGGGTTTCAAGCTGAGGTTTTTCACGCCTACTTGCCTGGACCCTTTTTAGTTGGAGATGCCGGGGATTGAACCTGGGACCTTCTGCTTACCAAGCAGATGCTCTATCACTGAGCCACCATCCCTCCCCACCGTCCCTCTTGTGACTTGCATACAAATATCATGATCATGAACAGACATTTGCAAAACAGGACTTCTCTATTTGGCCTCCCACTGCAGCCTCCTGAACTCCCTGAAATTTGGATCCTGGGATTCAGGGGACCCTTGCAAATAGAGTGGGGAGTGAAGGGAATGGCTGTTCACCCTTCATCAACAGCGATGATGTTCCAGTGATGTAAGGGCCATCATGCCAATGAAAGAGCAACTGTGGATCTAACCCTATCTCATTTATACAAATTAATAACTGGCCATACCATGGAATGCCTTTGGGGAATAGAAGAACATGTCTGTGAAGCCGTGTCTTTATGGAGATCTGCAATTGCCACAGAGCTGGATTTCTTCTTTGTGATAAATGAGCTTTCACTCCCTGTCAAAGAGAATAATTAATTAGGATTTCATGAATGTCTACCTACAACAGACAGGGGGGGAAATCAGACTCCAGATAATACCCTACATGCCAGCACTGTTTCTAGCACAAAATTTAGGAATTAATATTCACATTACATTTATGTGCATCAGGGGCTCGCACGGGCCCTGCACTCTCGCAAATGGCCTCAGCCGGCCCCTGCTGGCATCCAGCACCAGGGAAGAGCAGGGAGAAGCCTTACTTCGCTGCTGATCAGCTGGCCTGTCCCCAAGTGGATGATGCCAGAGGAAAGCAAAGAATAAGTTATGCCATATTGGAAGCAAGGCAGCAGCTTGTATGACCCTATGTCTACCCATGAATGACACAGGTGGGGTCCTCTGTGGCCAACAACTCTAACTCCCAAATGACCATGGAGAGCAAGGAAGTGCTGAGGCAGCCAACCCAATGACCTCTAGGGAGGTGTGGCAAGCAACAAGTTGGGACTTTTGGGGAGGGCTCCACCTTCATCCTCATCTTATAGGTGAACAGTTGGAATCATGGGGGAGGAAAGAGGTGAAACAAGGCACAAATCCAATCCCTACAAGGGATGTGAGGCGGAAGGGAAGCCACAACCCTATAAATAGGGAACTCTCCCCAGAGGCTAGAGAGGAAAAGGGCTGGAGTGTTCCACATGTGGGAACAAACCAACCAGGGCACAGGAGGGCTAGGGTGCTTGAATCTCCTCCATGACCCATTCTGAGGCCTGGGGAAGCTCCCCGGGCAAGGACAGACAGATGGCTAAGACTCAGGAAACAGAGGTAGCAGGTGAGAGCCTTCACAATGTTTGTGCATGCATGTGGCAAGATTTCCTTCCCCCTTCTCCTAGGTTTCAAGTATGCCAGCAAAGCTGAGAATCATACTGTAAAGAGTTTAGACCTTCAATAGCCAGAAGACAACGGACAGATCCAGTGTTGATGAGGATGGAGGAATCAGTAAGGGGGAGCTACTGAGCAGAAGTGACAATGGAAGGTAACACTGGCAGAGGATCTATCATGGACAACAGCAGTTAAAACTGTGCAGAAGAAGCATAGAATCACAGAATTGGAAGGGGCTATACACGGAGGATCAGCACGGAGCATCCCTGACAAGTGTTTGTCCAGCCGCCGCCAGTGACTGCCAGTGAGGGAGAGCTCACCACCTCCCTTGGTAGCTGATTCCACTGTTGAACAACTTTTACAGCAAAAAGTGTTTTCCTGATATCCAGCTGGTACCTTCCCACCATTCATTTAAACTCATTATTGTGAGTCCTTTCCTCTGCTCCCCTCATCTAAGTGACAGCCCTACAAATACGTAAAGAGAGCAATCATGTCTGCTCTCAATGGTAAACCACTTTTGATCATCTCATACTTTGAAAACCCTATGATGAGAGAACCCAAAACAAAAGAAGATAGTACTGGAAGACAGGACCCCCCCAGGGTCACATTGCACTCTATTAGCTACTGTGGAAGAGCAAAGGAAAGGAAAGGGAAAAAGGGAAAAAGGGAAAAAGGGAAAAAGGGGGAAAGGGGGAAAGGGGGAAAGGGGGAAGGGGGGGAAAGGAAAGGAAAGGAAAGGAAAGGAAAGGAAAGGAAAGGAAAGGAAAGGAAAGGAAAGGAAAGGAAAGGAAAGGAAAGGAAAGGAAAGGAAAGGAAAGGAAAGGAAAGGAAAGGAAAGGAAAGGAAAGGAAAGGAAAGGAAAGGAAAGGAAAGGTCCCCTGTGAAAGCATCAGTCGTTTCCGACTCTGGGGTGACGTTGCTTTCACAACGTTTTCACGGCAGACTTTTTACCAGGTGGTTTGCCATTGCCTTCCCCAGTCATCTATACTTTCCCCCCAGCAAGCTGGGTACTCATTTGACCGACCTCGGAAGACAAGTACAAATAGCTCTATTCTATTCTTAATGATGCCAATACAAAAATCAAATAGATTAAAAAACCAGATGCAGAAAATTGAGAAGTTCTATTCTCTGCTAAAACAAGACCAAGAGCCGATTGTGGTACAGACCATTAATTGCTAATACAGGGAATCAGAAGCCAAAATACGATCTAAACAACCTTCCTGAAGAGTTTAAAGAAGAGATTTACATTACTAAGTTCAAGTGAATAGGAAACAGAAGGACTACGGGTTAAAATCAGAGCTATTATCAAGTAAGAATGCACGAAGGCTATTTCTGTTTTCTCCAGAGCTAGTGCTACGAGAAGTGCTTTATTTTTGCGTTGATGAGTGGGAAACGTCTCTTAGATGAAGGAAAGTGAAACAGTATTACAGGCAGCTTTACTGCTAGAGGCTGTGAAAACCCACTGAATTTAAAATTGCTTCAAAAAGATGGAAGTTTTAATAGAACACCTGCAACAGAAGAAACATCTTTGAAAAACTAAAATCATTTGCACTTGAAATCTGGTCGGCACTGGCACTTTATTCTTCCCGCAGAGCCGGGTAAAATAGTCATTGAGCGCTTGAAGTCTGAAACGGACAGGATGAACTGAAAGGATGGTGTAAACTTGTTCTCTTGCACATTTACCTTGTTTTTTGGAATTTATAGTGATATTAATGATTATATTGTTTAAGAGGCAGTTGACTAACCACATCTATTTTTGAAATAATTTTCAGTCTTTTTCGTTATTTTCCCACAGTTTTCTGCGGCTTTATATTGAGTTCCAGCAATTGGCAGGCACAGACAAAGAGAACTATATAACACAAACAATGTAAAGAAATAGAACAAAGGAAAGGAAGGACAAGAGATCTTAATTAGAGGTTGACAATGAAGAAATAGAAATTGTTAAAAGATTTTCTTTTCCTTGGCTCCATCACCAACCGAAACAGAGATTGCAAGCACAAAATCAGAAGGAGGCTGAGACTGGAAAGGGCACCCATGAAAGAACTAGAAAAGATCCTTATGAGTAAGGAGTGTTGCTGGTGACCAAGATCAAGATAATTTATAATATAATAATCCCCATTACTATGTACAGATGTGTTGTTATGCCAATAAAGGTGTGATCTTGATATTCATTGATGTACAGATGTGAAAGTTGACAATTAAGGCAGCAGACAGGAAGAATGTTGATTTATCTGAAATGTAGTATCAGAGAAGAGATTTATGGATACCATGGGCCACCAAATAGACACATCAGTGGATTCTAGATCAAATCAAACTTGAATTCTCCCTAGAAGCTAAAGTGGCTCAACTGCGGTTATCATACTTTAGTCACATTATAAGAAGACAAGAGTTGCTGGAAAAGACAATAATTCCAGGAAAGTTGAAGACAACAGAAAAAGAGAAAAATCCAACATGAGATAGATTGATTCAGTAAAGGAAGAAGATATTGGATTTATATCCCACCCTCCACTCCAAAGAGTCTCAGAGCGGCTCACAATCTCCTTTACCTTCCTCCCCCACAACAAACACCCTGTGAGGTGGGTGGGGCTGGAGAGGGCTCTCCCAGCAGCTGCCCTTTCAAGGACAACTTCTGCCAGAGCTATGGCTGACCCAAGGCCATTCCAGCAGGTGCAAGTGGAGGAGTGGGGAATCAAACCTGGTTCTCCCAGATAAGAGTCCACACACTTAACCACTACACCAAACTGGCTCTCCGGAAGCCACCGTCCTCAGTCTGCAAGACCTAAGAATGGCTGTTAATTTTAGGACGTTCTGGATTCATATTGTCAACATTAGTCAGAAGTGACTTGACAGACCATAATGTACATAGTTTGCCCTATGTTCCTGTTCACTTTCTTTTATGGTCACACTTTACACATAGCTTAGCTTTCCCCCTGTATACTTTGTACTCTGATGGAGATACCAAGCTAGAGCCAAAAAGTCAGCTAGCATTTGTGATACAAATAAAAAAAGCTTTTTGGGTGTCCATTCTTACTGCAGAAAAATAACAGAAAAAACTGTGTTGCACATAATTCTAGCTGGACAGCTATGTAAGTCTGCAGCAGCAAAATAACACACTCTTCCAGTGGCACTTTAAAGACTAATATATTTTATTATGATATATTCTAGTGTATGCCAGAATAACTATGTTAAGTCAAATAGCAAATAGCAAGCCTTTATTGGCATAAAACAGATTTAGCAGTAAAATAGCAATATAAATAATATAAAATCCTAGATTATAAAGTACATAGGGAGCTAAAATACATAAAATAAGTAAAATATATATGAGTCGCGTTTAGCCAAATTAAATAATTAAAACAAATAAATGTGGTCATTCCAGAACCATTCTCTGTCGTATTTCCATGGCCTGTTGGAGAAATCTAGCCACCATTAAAGTTACCTCAGCGCAAGTGTCATTTAAAAGTTTGTGGACTTTGCTTGAATCAGCACAGCCCAACATATCTGGTAAGATATCTTTCAAGTATATACAACGAATTTCATCATAAAGAGGACAGTTCAGTAGTACATGGGAAATAGTTTCAATACACTTGGAATTACAAAGACAGTGTCTATTAGAGTACTCCATCAAAATTCCTACGGAAAATTCTGGGATTCTCAAAGTGCGTACCATATGCAGTTTTGTGTTTAGAAACAGGGACGAATCTTGTGGAAACACAAGCATGGCTAATGTCACTTAAATACTGGCTATGGCTACATTTCCACTTTGACTCAGAGAGCCTTTTATATCAACTGCTCTCAGAATCTAATTTCTCAAATTGGCTAGTATTTATTGAGAGGAAAATAAAATCCAGGGGCATTGATTTAGATTCACTTCTTATGCTTATGTTAAGTCTTTAAGGTGCCACCGGAAGAGTGTTTTATTTTACATTATACACAGGACTGAAATTGTTCCTTTATTTTCTTGAACCTTGGATAAAATTTAGGTGATGATGAGAAGGTGGTGTTTGCGGCTCTTGAGTGAATGTGGCAGCCGAATTCTATTTTCCCATCGTTGGCAGGTTGTGAAAATGCAAAATCACATCGGCAGTACAACACTTCAGGTGGCAATTGTTATTGCGCTGTGAATGCAAATAAAAACTCCATGTTCAAGCAATGCCAGAACGAGAGAAAGAATATACATGCTGTTTAGTGTAGCCAGAGTGATAAAGCTATGAAAACTCATCCCCCCATTCCCATCCTCCCAAATTAAATAAAAGCATTTTCCAGCGGCACTAAACTTGTAGGAGACTCCCAGACTTTGCTTGGGGCTCTTGCACTCTAATTTCATGACGTTTGCTTTTTTAAAAAAAAATAACTTTCCATTAACACTGCAATAGTATCATTTATAGATCAGTCAGAGGAATCAGAGTGTGGCTTGCACAATATGCCTGTAAGAATTTATGACTCTCTGTCTACTGAGGTGCAACTGGTGTGTATATGCATACACGTGCATTTGCACTTCCTCAGTATTTGAAGAACAATACTGGAATAACCGGCAAAGCCAAGGGAAAAGTTTAAAATAAAAGTCACAAGCTCAACTTTGTAATGTGATGCCAAATTCCTTCTTTTAGGTAGCAAACATACCTTCACTATCCACATCATCATTCATTCGGAAAACGTCGTCAACTGATGGGTCAGGCAGGAACGCCCAATCATCATATTTCTCCAATGCATCTTCTTCAGTGTTTACATCAGAACTGGATTTTGACTGGTCTTCATAGCTGCTTTTCCTCTGATATCTAAGCACCAATCTGGCCAATACAGAACCTGCATCTAACGTTCAAGAAACCAATAACCTACCAATTTCAGAAACACTGCATATATACACAAAGCAATAATCTGTAAAAATGCTGACACAAGTAAAACCACCTTAAAACTGTAATAAACCAAGGACTCTGAAAGGTTGTTTGACAAGGTTTAGCCGTGAAATGCTTCAAATTTATAACACTTTAGAGGCCATGGACATGGTAATGTGAATGGCCAACTATTAAAATTGCCACAAGATCACTTTCTCTTGCAAATACTCCTATTTATATTAATAAATTCCAACACATGGTTAGTAACCCACCACCACCCATTCCCTGAAGGGCATTGGTTTTGATACGCACCAATCGTCACTGAAACACAAGACCTGCTTCTCCGGAAATGTTTAATTGAATGAAGATTGGTGGGAGAAAGCTAAGATCAATTTTAACCACCCATGAGAGAACCCTTGTCATACATTATTTTCTTAGAGGCTGCTCTGAACTAGTCAAAAGCTCACTTAACGTTTTGATACTCGAATCCAGTCTACAACCACTTACAAGTTTGTTTCTTGAAGGAAGTTCGTTTGTTTGGAAAGAAAGGGGTCAGCCAAGAAGGTTCAATTCTACCAATGCCAAATCCTCCAAGACATATGCTGCTGTTGGCTACATCCAAGCTAAGTTTTTTTAAGAGCAAGCTAATGATCTGGCTGTCTCCCTTCTTGATGCTGGCTGTTAGAGCATTCCGAACATCCTGCTCACGAGCACCACTGTTCAACAGCAGTTCCACCAACTCAGGATTGCTTCCTTTCTCACAGACCTGTTACAGGACGAACAATGAATGCATTAATGAAGTCATGCAAATGATACTTCTACTTTTGACAGTAATGTATCGGGAACAGCTCCGGTAAAATAAATGTAATCTGCATGGAACTAAACCTGCTTGAAACTCATCCCAAAGGGTGATTAACATGTGGAATTCACTGCCACAGGAGGTGGTGGTGGCCACAAGCATAGCCACCTTCAAGAGGGGTTTAGATAAAAATATGGAGCACAGGTCCATCAGTGGCTATTAGCCACAGTGTGTGTGTATATATAAAATTTTTTGTCACTGTGTGACACAGAGTGTTGGACTGGATGAGCCACTGGCCTGATCCAACATGGCTTCTCTTATGTTCTTATGTTCTAGTGTGCCAAGTCGCTTGAGCAAACTAGTACAGAAAAATTGCCGGTGATATGAATGATCAGGTTAATCATTAATTCATTTCAGTGAAAGAAAAGCAATCGTTCCCTATTATTTAACAGACTGCTGACAAGCCTTCTTCCAACCCTCCTGCAATGCTGCACTCCAAGTAGTCAACAAACCACAGATCAAAAGGTTCCCAAGCCATGAAGTATCTGTTGACTTCAAGATCCTCTTTGCAGTGCCCAAGGAATTCGAAAACGTAATGCATTAGTACCAATGAGCAGAGTTCAACATGGTTCAAAATGCAGCCATAAACTCCCATGCAGGGGTGTCAAACTCATTTGTTATGAGGGCCGGATCTGATATAAATGAAACCTTGTTGGGCTGGGCCTAGTTGGGCCAGGCCATGTGTATACCTATTTAAGAGCAGGTAGCAGACAAACACAATTATTTTTTTAAAAAAAACCCTTAAAATATGCTTAAAATCTTAGCACTTGTTGGTATTAAAGGTGCTTTCTTTGTAACTCTTCCATGGGATCCAGGGAACTGGGCAAAGGAAGCTCTGGCTCCTTCCTTCCTTCCCCAGGGGACCAGGAGGGGGAAGGAAGAGAGGCTTGGCTCAGTAGCCAATGGAGAAAATAGAGGTTTTGCTCTGTAGCTCCTGCATGATTGAGCAAGCCTTGCAAAGCAAGTTGTTATGCAGAAAGAAGCAAGAGATAGCTAGTTGCTCAAGGGCCTGATAGGAGCCCTTTGGGGGCCTGATTTGGCTCCTGGGCCGCATGTTTGACACCCCCACTCTAACGTATCAGCTTTAGTTCTCCTATATGTCAGTGGCTCTCAAGCTTTAGAAATTCAGGGACCTCCATATTGATTCTGAAATTTTCACAGATCCCCAAAAAGGGATCTTCCCTGTCAATGAAAGGGAAGACTGGGTGGGGGTGCTGCAGATTCTATAGGATGGGGTGGCCAACGGTAGCTCTCCAGATTTTTTTGCCTACAACTCCCATCAGCCCCAGCCAGCATGGCCAATGGCTGAGGCTGATGGGAGTTGTAGGCAAAAAACATCTGGAGAGCTACCGTTGGCCACCCCTGCTATAGGGGGCACCACCCCCAGTGCCCCCTACTGGCATGGCCCTGTCCCCAAGTTCTCCCCCAGGCACAGGACACATCCCCCTTCCAAAGCGCTAAGCAAGCTATGTGTGTTCCATCAAGGCACATGTCATCTAGTGTCCTTAAAGCAGTAATGTGAGAAACCCATCAGCTAATTGAAAAGCAAGTTTTGTCTCAATGTGCCTTACAAGGTCAGGTCTCAGAGGCTAGCACCGGAACTGCAAATGGCCTTTGGAAACAAAAAAATCCCCATGAGTATCACTCAAAAGTTGAATTTATGTATTCAGCTGAAAACATCCATTAGCTATAATTGTCTAGGGAGGTGGCAAAATCTTTTCACTGGAAAATAAAGTGAAACCTTGTCCAACTTCACACTGCAAGCAAATATGTCAAGTGTGTTAGTACTTCCTTGGTTAAAGTCAATTATGGTGCTGAGAATGGGCATTTTAATCTAAATCTAAGATGTACAATATATTTGTGCCAATTTGTTCTAATGCTGAGCTCTCCTTCGCTATTAGCCACTTTTTTTGGCCACTGTGTGACACAGAGTGTTGGACTGGATGGGCCACTGGCCTGATCCAACATGGCTTCTCTTATGTTCTTATGTGACTCAGAGTGTTGGACTGGATGGTCCATTGGCCTGATCCAACATGGCTTCTCTTATGTTCTTATGTGACTCAGAATGTTGGACTGGATGGGCCATTGGCCTGATCCAACAGGGCTTCTCTTATGTTCTTCTGTGACACAGAGGGTTGGACTGGATGGGCCATTGGCCTGATCCAACATGGCTTCTCTTATGTTCTTATGTGACACAGAGTGTTGGACTGGATGGGCCACTGGCCTGATCCAACATGGCTTCTCTTATGTTCTTATGCTATCAACAATTCTATCAGGGACCGATGGACTCCCACCTCCAGGCCTTTTCAAGGCTCCCAGGGTCACCTCTGTGCTAGGGAACTTCTGGCCCACATGTGCTTATACCCAAGTGGGCCAGACTCAGCATTGACCCTATGTCTCTTCTCTGCAGCCAACTCCTAAAAACAGGTTTCCTACCTGTAACTGATGATCTTCAAGTGGTCATTTGTGCATTCACACTCATGGGATGAAGCGCCAGCGCCGATCCCCGATCGGTAACTCCAAAGTCCGGGATTTTTCGCAGCCCGACCCCAGTAGGCATGCGCAACAACCCCAGTGCACATGCCCACCCGGTGGGTGTGAATATCCCGCCAGTTCCTTCCCGCCACCACCTATCAAGAGTACCATGACCAGCAGCAGAGGGGAAGGAGGACAGGTAGTGTGAATGCACAGATGACCACTCGAAGATCATCAGTTACAGGTAGGAAACCTGTTTATCTTTTTCATGGTCTCTGTGCTTCACACTCATGGGAGATTAGCAAGCTAGGCTTACCTGGAGGGGGAGCTGGCGGTTATGCAGAAGTAGCGGCTTGAAGGACCAGGGTAGCCAGCTGTGCTCTGCGACGCTTCCGGACATCCAGGGCATAATGTCGCATGAAGACATGAAGAGATGCCCAGGTTGCAGCTGAACAGATGTCCCCCAAGGAAGCACCCTTCAGAAACGCTGTGGACGTAGCCATAGCCCTAGCGGAATGCGCATGGAGTGGCCCTGGTAAGGGACGCTTAGCCAACAGGTAGCAGAGTTTAATGGCTTCCGTGATCCACTCAGAAAGCCTCTGTGCAGAGATCTTGAAACCCAACCTAGGGATCCTTTTGAAACGGCTTGGTGCAATGCACAAAAAACAACAATGCCCTCTTAACATCCAGAGCGTGCAGACGTCTTTCTTCTGCAGAAGAAGGAGAAGGGTAAAATGTAGGCAGAAACACTTCCAAATTGAGGTGGAAACTAGACACCACCTTAGGGAGGAACGAGATGTCCGGGGCCAAGGATATTCCATCGTCCTGAAAAGAGATGTATGGAGCATCACACCGCAGAGCCACTAACTCAACTGCCCTCCTGGCCGTAATGACGGCCACTAAGAAAGCAGTCTTCCAGGCGAGAAGATGCAACGTGCAGGTAGCCAAGGGTTCAAAGGGCTGCCTCGAGAGCTGTTCCAGGACCAACGGCAGATCCCAAGCAGGAGGAGGAACCTTAGATGGCGGGTGAAGCCGTAGAAGACCCTTCAAAAAATGTTTTGTATGCTGGTGTGTGAAAACCGATGTGCCATCCACAGGGTTGTGATGAGCTGAGATGGCAGCCAGATATACTCGAATCGAGGTATGATTAAGCCCAGCATCAACAAGAGTCAGTAAGAACTCAAACACAAGCTCAAGACCAGCAGAACGTGCACTGATACCCTTGTCCCCCAGAAAGGACAGGAACTTAGACCACTTTCCCGCATAGGAGCGGCGAGTTGACAGCTTTCTACTGTTCAACATCGCATGTTTTACTCTGTCAGATAATTCTAGACGCTGACCCTCCAAGCCGTCAGTTTGAGATAAGGGATGTCGTGGTGAAACAGGTGACCTTCTTGAGCCAAAAGGAGGTCCGGTTCCGACGGAAACTTGTGGTGACACCCCCCACCATGGCTAGGAGGACAGGAAGCCAGCTCTGTCTCGGCCACCACGGAGCAATTAGGATGCACTCTGGACGCTCCTAGAACAATTTGTGAAGCACTCTGGTGAGAAGAGGCAAGGGTGGAAACAGGTAGAGGAACCTGTTCGCCCACAGAAGAAGAAGGCCGTCCCCTAGGGACTTTGGGTCCGTCCCTCCTCTGGAGCAGAATTGTTCGCATTTTCGATTGTTTGCCGTGGCAAATACGTCTATTCTGGGATGACCCCAATCCCGGAACAGAGGTCCGAGGTATCTCCAGTTCAGCTCCCATTCGTGATGGGAAACCTCCTCCCTGCTCAGGGAGTATGCTTGAACATTGAGCTCTCCCGGCAGGTGGGTGGCTATAACGAAGGTCTGGGAGGCTATGCAGGTGTCAGAACTGGGAACTTCAAAAGGAAACGCATCACTTTGTTTCAAAAAGTTAATACGTTTATTTGAGAACTCTTGTTCATGAAGAAGCAGGTTGACTCTGATGGCTTCCAAGGCCACCGGTACATTCTTATACATTGGTAACATAAAACAATAAATCTTTTCTCACACTCAGAGAGACAGTTGTCTGTTCCCAGGCTCCTTATCTCCCATCAGGGAGGAAGGAACCCCGCTGTCCTTCTCCGGCCTGCCAGCTTCAAAGGTATGCGCAGATGTTTGCCAGCGGTTATCAGTCACCCTTCAGTGGTTAGTGTTTGTTTGAAATGCAAAGTTACAGGGTTAGTAAACGTTTCCAACATGGAGTCAGTTAGGCTAACAGCATATAATTCTTACTAAGCATAGACAAGTAAAGTTACAAGTTCTGACAGCAGGTCTCCCAAAGCTGCATCGCCAACGCACACAGCTTTCTGGACACAGCCCCCCCCCTTGATGGTTTCTATAACATACAGCTATTGTGTTGTGTGACATCACAGCTACAGTCTGACCGTTGATCAGTGACGACGAACGTGTCTATCCGACGCAGCGGTAAAGAAGGAACTGGCGGGATATTAGCGCCCACCAGGTGGGCATGCACACTGGGGCTGTCACGCATGCCTATTGGGATCGGGCTGTGAAAAATCTGAACTTTGGCGTGACCGATCGGGGATCAGCGCTGGCGCTTCATCCCATGAGTGTGAAGCACAGAGACCACGAAGAAGATCTACACCAATTTATGCACAATGTATGTTTTTTAAAAATCAAGGTATCCCTGTTTCTCCCACAAGGGAAGCCTCATTCTAAGTTCTGGGTTTGTTGGTTCTCAGAAATAGAACAGAATATTGGGAAGAGTGATTTCTATTTAAACATTTAACGAGTTTTAAAACTTTTTTTGCCCACGATACCCAAAATGGGTTTGATACATCTGCAATATCATTGTTTACATAAACGATTTTAAAAACAAACACTCCCCAAACAAGCATTCAGAGCAACACAATGGTATCTTCCAAAGCATACATACTTGATAAATCAAGGCGTTTGTCTTTGTCTTCTTATTCAAATCAGCTCCGAGCAGCAGCAGACATTCAGACATAATGATATTGTTTTCGACACATGCTTTCTCCAACATTAAGTTTTTCAGATCATCATCATCAGCTATCTTAGCAAAACATTTACAACAAAGACTCTGAAACTAAATTCGGAAGATGGACAATTAGAAGTATTAGACAATCTTCCAGAATATGTCAGACTAGATGTGTTGGGATTGCGGAGGGGGGGGGGGAGGGGTTGAGGAGAAGGCCACAGAAAGAGTCTAAAAAGTTCAAGATACCTGCTGGTCTCTCTTTTCACTGAAGCACATGGACATCTGATAGAAAATAGCAGTGTCAAATGACTCCTGGATCAGCAGCTTAGCAAAGCAAGGCGATAGGTCAAGTATTGTTATAATTGCGTGAAATCCCTAAGAGATTGAAGGATACCAGAATGGTAAGAACAGCAATCAAGAGGTACATTGCTAAAAACATTCATCTTGAAAATAATAAACCTTTAAAACTAGAAAAACTATACTTCATAAAACTTAGAGCAATTACTGGGTTCTGCAACTGAATGGAGTTATGCTAGATCCTACCAAAATCTAGCAGAGTTCTACCTTGGTGGCTTCTATGGCATTACTGGCCTTGCTGAGCACGAGCTGAAGCTTCTGCTGGTTGTGATCTAGAAGATATTGGACTTATATCCCGCCCTCCACTCTGAAGAGTCTCAGAGCGGCTCACAATCTCCTTTACCTTCCTCCCCACCCCCCCACAACAGACACCCTGTGAGGTGGGTGGGGCTGGAGAGGGCTCTCCCAGCAGCTGCCCTTTCAAGGACAACCTCTGCCAGAGCTATGACTGACCCAAGGCCATTCCAGCAGGTGCAAGTGGAGGAGTGGGGAATCAAACCCGGTTCTCCCAGATAAGAGTCCGCACACTTAACCACTACACCAAACTGGCTCTCCACACCAAACTGGCTCTCCGATCGGGGACTCTTCTACTATAAGTATCTAATGATACTAGCATGAGTCATTCTGTTCCCCTGGCCCAGTCCCAAATCAACTGTATTCTGCAGTATGAAGACAAAGCCAGCAATTCCATGTACCACAAAAGGTATCAGAAGGTGCAGAAACTTTGGCAGACTTTCAGATGAAAAACTGTGTTTGCTGCATTTTTTCGGAACTGAATAAAGTAGACTATTATTCTGCGACTTAGGAAAACTTATGATGGAATAAAACTGTGAGGTCTCTGAAGTGCCACGGAACCTGTTTTATTATTCTTTCCGTCTGCTTCCTTTTCACTAACAGAGAGGCTCAACAAACAGGAAACAAAAAGTATATCCAAAATGATAAGCCATGTGTTAGTTTTCCATTTCAGATAGCGACCGTCCCCACACAAAGCAAATTTTAGGTATCCATCTCAAGGTCAAGAACATTTATAAACAGGTTTCCCATGTACTCTGCCATCATTTGCATAAACACCTAAGGAGAAGACCATTCACAAGGACCAAGTTCACTACAGAATTCTACTATAAGACTATTGTGCTACTATCAAAGATTTCAGGTTTTCATGGCTGGTAACATCATTAGGGATTGTAGAATCTTTCAGGCTCAAGTGCCGTGTTCTACTGGAGAAAGTTTCTCTTCCAGAAAATGCCTGGTAGAGAAACTTTCTCCAGTAGAACACAGCACTTGAGCCCGAAAGATTCTACAAACCCTAATATTGTGCTACTGTTTATTAGATTAGTTTCTGTAGTACAACAGACAAGAGTGCAACAGAAGGCCTGTTCTATCACCCTATTTAACTGCAAGACTAGAGATTCTTCACTTGTTCAAAGTTCAGGATGGGTCATATGCATGCACATCACCCGACAACTATACATCACGATGATTTGCATGGAGGAAGGAATGAGTCATCATGAACAGAACATGTTATCTCAAATGCTGCATTATTCTATGGGATCCGCTCCACGTTCTCCACTAATCAAACCTGGTCCCATGCTTGCATGTGCATCAACTGAATAATCTACACAATACTACTGGCCGCTTGATATATGAACCAACTCCACGGCAAAGCCCTACCAACATCCTGTGAGGAATTACAAAAGGTTTACCTGTGCTCCACTTACACATGCAGTATCATTTGATGCTGCCTTCAAAAGGTTCTTAGTTCTTGACCTCTAAAGGCTATCTCCACTGATGATGCAACTGAGGCTACGATCCCATCCATAATAACTTAGAACAAAGCAGGAGTCAAGTGGCACCTTTAAGGCCAACAAACTTTTATTCAGAAGCTTTCGTGTGCACTTCTTTGTAGCTCTGCTTACTGTACCTCGTTCCTTGTCTGAAGAAGTGTGCATGCACACGAAAGCTTACATTCTGAACAAAAGTTAGTTGGTCTTCAGGGTGATACTTGACTCTTGCTTTGTTCTGCTGCTTCAGACCAAAACGGCTGCCCACCTGGATGTATAATAACTTAGAAATAAGCCTCACTAAAATCGGTTGGGCGTGCCCAGATTTCACTGAGGCTTGCTTCCAAGTAAATACGATTGAGATCACAGCCTCAGCTGAATTATCATTATAATTAAACACACTTCATGACAAGACTTCTCACTGAAAAGCAACAAAGCTGGTTACCGAACTTCCTGTTTTTATTCAACGTTCTCGCATGGCCTTGAGTAATGGCATGCTTCAGTTTCAACATTTGCAAAAGAGCCCACCCATCCAGGATGAATTATACTGCTTGAATAAATTAAGAACTGCACATCTTTAAGATGTCATCAGTTCCCAGGAAAAAACACTCTGACAGGATCACTTGAACATATGAACATCTGGAGCTGCCTTATACTGAATCAGACCCTTGGTCCATCAAAGTCAGTATTGTCTTCTCAGACTGGCAGCTGCTCTCCAGAGTCTCAAGCTGAGGTTTTTCACACCTATTTGCCTGGACCCTTTTTTGGAGATGCCGGGGATTGAACCTGGGACCTTCTGCTTCCCAAGCAGATGCTCTACCACTGAGCCACCATCCCTCCCCATGAACATATGAAGCTGCCTTCTACTGAATCAGACCCTTGGTCCATCAAAGTCAGTATTGTCTACTCAGACTGGCAGCGGCTCTCCAGGGTCTCAAGCTGAGGTTTTTCACATCTATTTGCCTGGACCCTTTTTTGGAGATGCCGGGGATTGAACCTGGGACCTTCTGCTTACCAAGCAGATGCTCTACCACTGAGCCACAGCCCCCTCCAGGGTCTCCAGCTGCGGTTCTTCATGCCTACTTGCCTGGATCCTTTTTAGTTGGAGATGCCGGGGATTGAACCTGGGACCTTCTGCTTACCAAGCAGATGCTCTACCACTGAGCCACAGCCCCCTCCAGGGTCTCCAGCTGCGGTTCTTCATGCCTACTTGCCTGGATCCTTTTTAGTTGGAGATGCCAGGGATTGAACCTGGGACCTTCTGCATACCAAGCAGATGCTCTACCACTGAGCCACCGTCCCTCCCCAAAAATTTAAATACACTTAAATTTTAAATACACATTTCAAGGAAATATGTGTCACGTTAAAGGCAGTTTTTGTACGAACTACCTGAATCAAAGACAAGAATTAAAACAAAAAAATATATTCTCAACTAACAGGAATGACAGGGGAAAGGGTAGAAGAATTCAACTTCAGTATAATAGGAAGGTACAACCTGGAGATCAAGAGTTTCTGGCATTTAATGGTAAGATTTAGCACAAAGTTGTGCAGACAAATCCTGCCCACTAACAGAGAGTATAAGAACAGGCAAGACACATTCGAAACCAAGGTTTCCCAAAGATGCTCCCAACCACCAGCACCTTTATACCAGACACATACGTGCATCTGTATTTCAACATCATCCTTAAATCGTCGCAAAGCAGAAACCAGAACTGTTGCCAGGACGTGTATTGTTGCAAGACACAAGTTCTTTCTTGTGATCAAAGTCCCCAGAAGACTTAATCCTATGCATTGTATTTCTAGAAATTAAAAAGAGTGTCAAGAATATTAAACATAGGCATTGGAATAAAACACGTTTTTTTTTCCCTATTTGCTCAGCACGTACCTTTTGTGCTGTTTTTTTCCCCCTACAGATTTTATCATATATGAAAAGAAACATTACTCCAGCAAAAAAAATTCCAAAATCTTTTGGTCTGGGCCTGACTTCCGGATAAAAGGGCCATCATACCAACCCATCAATTAATTCCAGTATGTATTTACTTGCCTTCTTATGTCTTCTGAATTTCTAATCTCCTCTTTGTCTAGTCCCATAGAAAATAATTCCAAATAGTCAATTTATATATTTAATAACTTCCAACAAATTTCTGGGGTTGCATTTCTCTTTGGCCTTTAAGATTATACAGAACATTTTATTTTATACCTTGATCATCAGGATACATTTGCAGAGAGTGGAGGAGTGTGTCTGTCATGCCCTGCTGCAACAACATTTCAAGAGCCCCTGAACATTCCACTACAGAGGAAAGTATCTGAAATCCACATCTCTGAATGCCCGGACTTCCAATAAACTAGAAACAAAAACACAAATATACAGTCATGCCTTCTATTGTCTAACAAAGATAAAAATGTTTCTGTTTACTATTGCAAATTTGACCGCTTTCTTTTTTTCCCACTCTCTTTATATTTCAGCTTTCAAACAGGTATGTATATGGCAGGTTCACCTCTAAGGACTGCTTCAAAGAATCACTCATGCTATATGTGAGCAGCTCTGTCTTAACTTTGAACCACAGAAATCTTTGCAATGGAATGGGAGAACACTCATTTAAATCAGGTTATGCAGCTGACAGAGGCTGCTGAGGCTGCGGAAGCGTTTGAAGATGCAGCCACAATCATGGGGCTGCATCTTGTATCCATATACAGGACAGTTTTCCACAGGAGCTTGTGTTTTCCATATTGTTGTGAATTGCATTTGTCTAGGGGCACACGTGATTTTGTAAATCAGACTCGTGTAAACAAACTTGTACATATGAACATATGAAGCTGCCTTATACTGAATCAGACCTTTGGTCCATCAAAGTCAGTATTGTCTTCTCAGACTGGCAGCGGCTCTCCAGGGTCTCAAGCTGAGGTTTTTCACACCTATTTGCCTGGACCCTTTTTTGGAGATGCCAGGGATTGAACCTGGGACCCTCTGCTTCCCAAGCAGATGCTCTACCACTGAGCCACAGCCCCATTCATTGCTCTCCAGGGTCTCAAGCTGAGGTTTTTCTCACCTATTTGCCTGGACCCTTTTTTGGAGATGCCAGGGATTGAACCTGGGACCTTCTGCTTCCCAAGCAGATGCTCTACCACTGAGCCACCATCCCTCCCCATGAACATATGAAGCTGCCTTATACTGAATCAGACCCTTGGTCCATCAAAGTCAGTATTGTCTTCTCAGACTGGCAGCGGCTCTCCAGGGTCTCAAGCTGAGGCTTTTCACACCTATTTGCCTGGACCCTTTTTTGGAGATGCCAGGGATTGAACCTGGGACCTTCTGCTTCCCAAGCAGATGCTCTACCACTGAGCCACTGTCCCTCCCCTAAAGGCTTTGGGAGATCCATTGTTCATATGAAGATATGAAGCTGCCTTATACTGAATCAGACCTTTGGTCCATCAAAGTCAGTATTGTCTTCTCAGACTGGCAGCGGCTCTCCAGGGTCTCAAGCTGAGGATTTTCACGCCAACTTGCCTGGACCCTTTTTAGTTGGAGATGCCAGGGATTGAACCTGGGACCTTCTGCTTCCCAAGCAGATGCTCTACCACTCAGCCACCGTCCCTCCCCAAATATTGTAATATTTAAAAGTGCCAAAACACTGTTCATAAAAATCGAGAGATTTCACAAAAGCCTGTGTATGAAAAATAGTCTAAAGCTTTGCCACACTTCACAGTTTTGTAACAGTTATCTAATAACAAGTTACCCTCATGCACACTGAGTTATGAAACAAAAATATCTTGCCCTACCCTGTTCAGAGCATCCAGGACTAGCGTGTGAGTCCCTTCCAACAAGCACTGGTTTTTAATCACTTTTAACGTCAGAGCTAGGTCAGCATCTTCTGATGAGCTATTCAGCTGTTCTTTTATTTCTCCTGGAAAAAAAATATACATATCTATATCTATATGCCAGAAACAGTATTTCCCAAGTAAACAAAAATACCATGATAAAAATTCATCAGGAGCCTGAAGCCAGTGATCCACCAGCAAAATATGTTGCCGGTTATGCTCCCTCCTGCTGGCAGTCTCTTTTTACTACAGTGATGGTGGGACCTGAAAGAACGAATAACTATGGGGGGGGGGGTTGCACAGAGGAGGGTGAAGGGACAAAAATCACCCTCTGGTCTCAGCTTTCCCAGGAACAGAAGGAACTTCTGGGCGAGGTGAAAGCAGGAAGGACCCCAGTTCCTGTACCCACAAATAGTGGGATTCAACTCAAGAATCTGAAAATGTATACTGAAAGTCTGAATCACATCATGATTTCATTTAGAATGGCAGAAGACCTAACTCACAGACGGAGGTTCTCTATCTGGGTCGGGGTGGTCCAAGGGGAGAGATCCAGCTGCCGACTCTTGACGGGGTGCCATTAATATCGGCCCCTAAGGTCAGGAGTTTAGGCGTGCTCCTTGAGCCCTCCCTTACAATGGAGGCCCAGGTAGCAGCCACTGTTAGATCTGCCTTTTTTCACCTTCGGCGGGTGCGGCAGCTGGCCCCTTTCCTGGAGCGCAACGACTTAGCGACGGTAATCCATGCTACGGTCACCTCAAGAATAGATCACTGTAATGCTCTCTACGTGGGGCTACCCTTGACGCTAACCCGGAGACTACAGCTAGTGCAGAACGCTGCAGCACGGCTGTTAATGAGGCTGCCGCGATGGGAGCACATTCAGCCAGTGCTGAGAGAGCTGCACTGGCTGCCTGTTGTGTTCCGAGTTCGCTTCAAGGTGTTGGTATTAACCTTTAAAGCCCTTTATGGTCAGGGACCTGCCTATCTACGGGACCGCCTTTCCCCATATATCCCCCAGAAAGCACTGCACTCAGGGGCAATCTACTGTCCGCCCCGGGCCAAAAGAAGCCAGGTTATGTGTAACAAGATCTAGGGCTTTTTCGGTGGCAGCACTAGAACTTTGGAACACCCTTCCGGAAGCCATAAGGGCCCAGCGGGATTTGTCTGCATTCCACAGGGCCTGTAAGACCGAATTGTTTAAGCAGGCTTTCGATGTTTAATTGAAGAGGGCTGCCACCGGACATCACATAGAATGCTGGTGATCGCTGTTCGAGAATTCAATGCCGCCTATATTATATTGTACTGATGCAGCACCATAGAATGGTTTTAAAATTGAAATATGTTTTTAAAAATTGAAATTATGGTTTTATATGTTTTATTGGTTTAATTATATTGATACGATGTTGTGAGCCGCCCTGAGCCCGCTTGCGGAGAGGACGGGATATAAGTTGAATGTAATAAATAAATAAATAAATAAAGTCTAGACCTGGGGTGTCGAACTTATTTGTTATGAGGGCTGAATCTGACATCAATAAGACCTTGTCGGGTTGGGCCATGTTGGGCCGGGCCATATGTGTACCTATTTAAGATTAAGTTAAAAAAAACCTTAAAATATGATTAAAACATTAGCACTTGTTGGTCTTATTCTCTGTATTTCTTCCATGGGATCCAGAGAACTGGGCAAAGGAATCTCTTTCTCTTTTCTTCCTTCCTCAGGGGACCAGGAGGCGGAGGAGCCTCAGCCAACAGAAGGAAGAGAGGCTTGGCTCAGTAGCTCTGCTGCGCGATTGAGAGAGCCTGGCAAAGCAAGCTTTCCTCCTCCCCCCTTTCCTCCCAAGGGAGGAGCCTCAGCCATTGGAAAAATAGAGGTTGTAGCTCCTGTGCAACTGAGCAAGCCCTGCAAAGCAAGCTTGTTATGCAGAAGAAAGCAGATGACAGTCAGTTGTTCAGGGGCCCGATACAAGCCCTGATACGAGGGCAGCATGTTTGATACCCCCTGGCCTAGACTAAAATCAGCTACTTGCGTCTCCCTTATCCTCTCTCAATGTTGATGTATTTATTTTATTCAATTTGTATTCTGCCCTCCCTGCAAGCAGGCTCAAGGCAGGTTTGAATGATGAGATGAGGAGGCTGCTGCTGTTCCCTTTGGCCTTTGGTTTGCAAAGTCCTGCAAGGTTCCATCTACCTCCTATGCTATTTAAATATGTCTATGAAACCCCCATGGAGAGGCTGTCCAGAGCTTTGCAGTGTGATGTTTCCAGTATGGGGATGACATCCAGCTCTGTCTCTCCTTTACGACTTCTAAGGAAGATGCTAAACAGAGTGGGTATCATTTGGATAAAAGCAATCCGATTAAAGATAGAGGCGGTTTTGACTGGGGAATTTTGCTGATGCTGGAATAGGTATACACAACCAGTTGGGTGGCATTATACGCTCTTTTCAGTTCTCCTGGACCAGGCCTTACTCTAGGATGTAGCCAGAATGCCTTTCACCAAATACGATCTGTCCTAGAGAAGCCTGCCCTGGACAGTTACACATGTTCAGGTGACTTCCAGACTGGACTAATGCAATATGCTCTACATGAGCTGACCCTGGGAAGTTCTTGAAAGCTTCATTTGGTGGAGAATGTGGCTGCCTAGTTACTGACAGAGGCACACCTCTTTAATGACATTATCCCACTCCTGACAAGATTTTGATGGCTTACAATTTGCCTCCAGACACTGTGAATGGTGCCGATGCTGATTTTGAATGTGAAAGCCTTAAATGGCTAAGTAGAAGATACTTCAATTTTCCCACATGAATCAACCTACAGGAGACAGTGTATGGTCTATTCATCTGCTATCAGAGATTCAACAAGTAACCACAGATAAGGCGTTTCAGCAACAGTATCAAGATGATGGAAATTCCCTAAGTCACAAAGTACACTTTAATGTTAATTAAAGAGCCAGTTTGGTGTAGTGGTTAAGTGTGCGGACTCTTAATTGGGAGAACCAGGTTTGATTCCCCACTCCTCCACTTGCACCTGCTGGCATGGCCTTGGGTCAGCCATAGCTCTGGCAGAGGTTGTCCTTGAAAGGGCAGTTGCTGTGAGAGCTCTCTCCAGCCCCACCCATCTCACAGGGTGTCTGTTGTGGGGGAGGAAGTTAAAGGAGATTGTGAGCCGCTCTGAGACTCTTCGGAGTGGAGGGCGGGATATAAATCCAATATCTTCATCTACCTCACAGGGTGCCTGTTGTGGGGGAGGAAGGTAAAGGAGATTGTGAGCCGCTGTGAGACTCTTCGGAGTGGAGGGCGGGATATAAATCCAATATCTTCATCTACCTCACAGGGTGCCTGTTGTGGGGGAGGAAGGGAAAGGAGATTGTGAGCCGCTGTGAGACTCTTCGGAGTGGAGGGCGGGATATAAATTCAATATCTTCATCTACCTCACAGGGTGTCTGTTGTGGGGGAGGAAGGGAAAGGAGATTGTGAGCCGCTCTGAGACTCTTCGGAGTGGAGGGCGGGATATAAATCCAATATCTTCAATTGTGCTGTTTTAACTATATTTACAGGAAGCCACTCTGGAAGTTTAAAAAACAATAGAGAATATTTCTCAATAAAATAAAGGTCAGTTTGTACCTATGTATTTTCTGAATATCTTTTATTTGTCATAAAACAATTTTGGTTATTTACACATGGCTTACAAATAAGCTAGCTTGTCTTCCCATTAGCAGATGCTGCTCCAATTTTTGCTTCACTGTAATTATTAAAAAGTGATGAAGCAAACAACTTCAAATTCATAAAACTGGGGTCACCATGTTTCTTCCTTTTTGATCCCATTGGGGAATATTAAAATGAACAGTTGAATATGAACTCCTTATATTCACTCATTTGCAGAGCTTTTTTTGTAGAAAAAGCCCAGCAGGAACTCATTAGCATATTAGACCACATCCCCTGACATCACCAGAAGGGTGTCATCCAGCCATGGCCACCTCATAGAGTTTCTGGTGATTGATGCTGGACATTCTAGAGAGAGTAGGCACTCTAGTCACTCCAGTAGACAAACACCTCATGTACCTTAGCTTTAAAGCAGTTTCCAACACAGTTATCAAAGGTTGCCACGTTGCTAATTTTTTAAACAGAGGAAACACAACACTGGGAAACTCAGGAATGTGTGTGATTAAATTTCTGAACATACTCTGAGGAATAAAGGAAGCTGACATAGAAGGGTTTTTAATATACCTTCAAAACATGGGAAATTAATTATAAAGCAAAAATATAAAAAGGAGGAAATGTTTCATTTAAAATCAGAAGCGCCCCCCTCCCTAATACTGCAGAAAACCTGACTCTTTGGCTCAGTAAGAACACTCTAACAATCGTGAAATTTGTCTCAGTCCTTTTAGCGCTTTCATTAAAAAAAATGAAATGTGTCTTTTGTTTGCTCAAGATTCTGGAATCAATGAGTTTCTTAAATCAAAGAGCTGCTAAGGGTACGAAAGGAAAGGAAATAATAAGGCACTAATACCAGTGGAAAACACAAATGTATATTAAAAAATGAAACCTGAGGGGAGAAATTAATATTTCTAGAACAGTTATTTGAATATTTGAAACTGTTTTCAAAGGCTGACTACCAATTAGAAGCTCACTCGGTAAGTAAAGGGGTACCTGAAGAAGATATTTAAATATAATGTTTAAAAGAGAGAGAAAGAGCCCCATGGCACAGTGTTAGAGCTGCAGTACTGTAGTCCTAAAGCTCTGCTCACGACCTGAGTTCAATCCCCGGCGGAAGCTGGGTTTTCAGGTAGCCGGCTCAAGGTTGACTCAGTCTTCCATCCTTCCAAGATCGGTAAAATGAGTACCCAGCTTGCTGGGGGGAAAGTGTAGATGACTGGGGAAAGCAATGGCAAACCACCCCGTAAAAAGTCTGCCGTGAAAACGTTGTGAAAGCAACGTCACTCCAGAGTCGGAAACGATTGGTGCTTGCAAAGGGGACCTTTCCTTTCCTTAAAAGAGAGAACATTCACAAGCAGACTACAAATCATCCAAATAGTTATTTAACTTTTTCCTGCCCAAAGCAAAAGGAAAAAACATAAGAGTAATGACTGTGACAAAGGTGAAATAACCATGTTCAATTCAAATGAAGTCACTCCAAGTATTAAGAACCATTTAAAGCAGAGTAACACAAAGGTCTGTAGAAAGAACTCTGAAAAGGAAAGACTATAATAATACTAATAATATAAAAAAGATATATAGAAGAAACTTGAGGATAGCTCAAGGAATTAAGACACACACCCAGAGAGCAGCCAAATAAACACAACAGCCACACAGGAGAGTTCTTGAATGTAACCAAGTTTCAAACAAGTTCTTCAGACTAACACAGGGAAGCCAAAGGTTCCATTTTACTATTTAGTCTATTTTACAGCGCAAATGACTTCTGAAAGGAATATAAAACAAATGGAAGGACTGGGCTAGTTGCTATTTCTTACTCACAGTTTCAGAGTTCACTAGGAGCAGCCATGTTGTTCTGCTGCCTTCCCCTGCCCCTGTTCAGTCAGACTCCTACATGCTTAAAGGCACACACACACCTACCAAAAAGGAAGTCCTTCCCAGGCTGCTTCTAGCCTCCTGACCTGCAGAGGCTCATGGTGGCTGTGGGGTTGGGGTTTTCCCCACAGCCTAGCTGACTGGTGGAGGGGAGGAGCCTCCAAAATTAGGACCTGAGGACTGGCAAGACTAGGAGGCAGGCACTTAGCAGTCTTACTAAATGCCTGCTTTCTCCAAGGCACATGAATGGAGAAAGCAGGCTTGGAGAGGGCAGACACTTCAAGAGACAGTTCCCTAAGTGCCTGCCTTTTCTCCAAGCCTGCCGGAAGGCTCTCTGAGCCAGCCAGAACTCTGTTCCTGCAAGTTCCGGCTCAAAAAAAATCCCTGCTCATTTGGCTTAAGGTAAAGGTCCCCTGTGCAAGCACCAAGTCGTTACCGCCCCATGGGGTGATGTCACATCACGACGTTTTCACGACAGACTTTTTATGGGGGTGGTTTGCCATTGCCTTCCCCAGTCATCTACACTTTTCCCCCCCAGCAAGCTGGGTACTCATTTTACCAATCTCGGAAGGCTGAATCAATCGAGCTGGCTACCTGAACCCAGCTTCTGCCGGCATTGAACTCAGGTTGTGAGCAGAGATCTCGGACTACAGTATTGCACCTTTACCACTCTGTGCCACAGGGCTGCTTTCATTTGGCTTACAGTTACGCTAATATCCACCATGACTGTACTTACGTGGATTCATAAAATGTAATATAATTCGAAGTGCTTCTAGCTGCACAGATGACAATTTTTTATGCCTCCTCATAATGTTTACAACTCTGGATGCGGCCACTGTCATTATATCCAAAGGAGGGCAACTGAAAAGATCAATCAGGGAAACAATTGAATACCACATTTCTCACCAACACATTAAAAATCAGTCTGTAATATTTTTTCCTTTTTATGAACTAAACCATATTTTTAAAAAACAACATCTGCTCACTTAAACTAGGGTTGCCTAATCCTGGTTTGGAGGCCCTCCCCCCGCTTCAGGGTCATCAGAAAGTGGGGAGGGGGGGAGGGAAATGTCTTCTGGGCACTCCATTACTCCCTATGGAGACCAATTCCCATAGGGTATGATGGGACTCTTGGGGAGGGCTGTTCTTTGAGGTAGAGGCACCAAAATTTCAGCATGGCATCCAATGCCTCTCCTCAAAACACCCCCCAAGTTTCAAAAGGATTGGACCAGAGGATCCAATTCTATGAGTCCCCCCAACAAAAGTTCCCCATCTTTCATTAATTCCAGCTGAGGGAAGGCATTCAAAAGGTGTGCTTTAAATGGGATGGCCAGAACTCCCTTTGGAGTTCAATTATTCTTGTCACACCCTTGTTCCTGGCTCCACCCCCACTGTCTCCTGGCTCAACCCCAAAAGTCCCCAGATATTTCTCAAATGGGACTTGGCCACCCTACTTATGATCCTAACATGCCTCTGAGCCTGAACAACATCTACTTCATTATTCTCTGTTGAGATGCAGAGATCCACACGATTAGTTCTCTGCTCACAAGCTTTGGACTTGGTGTTTCTTGAACAACAGTTCCGATGTGGGCCATACAACAAACAGTAAAGCTGAAAAACTCTTTGGACTTTCAAAAACAGGTGTTGATGGTGCAAGGAGGGGGCTGCTGTTCAAACATCACATCAGTCAGCTGCCACGTAGAAGCCATTTGACAAGTTGCTCCATACTGTGGCTGTCATCACATGGCAGTGTTACTTGTGTGCTGCTGCCCACCTCAGGATTTCTACCCCAACACTCCCAACCCTGGTTTGTTTTGGGTTTTTTTAAAATAAGTTTGTGACAGTGTGGAAAACAGCAGCCAAGATAGACAGGTGAGGTGCAGTAAGTCAAGAGTCATTACAAATCGTATCTATGCGAAAAGTGCAAAACAGCCTTAACTAAGTTTTCAACTCAGCCCACCCACGAACGTTTTTACCTTCCCTCAAATGTATGGTACAGTAATCTGCAAGCGCTTTCTGCGACTTCAGGGGAGATGTACTTCTTCATTATCTCCAGCACATTCATGTGTATTCCTTTTGCCAAGAGGATTTTCCTAATACCTACTACAATCAGAAAAAAATGTAAATAAAACTTGTACAGGAACACAAGCACCTCACTTCTTCTCTTTTTTTTTAGTTTTTGCCTAAAGCAAACAAATGGAGCAGAGATTGGTACTGTCAAAATACGCCTGGCTCATTTCCCACTTCCTCTCCCACTGAATTCTCTTTTACCATCTTGTTCTGATAGAGTTGCCAGGGCATTTGCAGCTGCTTGAAACACCTCTTTTGAGCTGGAATGCACTAACATGGCTAGCATCATCTCTCTGTGTGCTGGGAACCTAAAACAAGATTAACAAAAAAAGAAAAGTGTCATAAATCAAAACAAAGGTCTGTGAATGCTGACTCTCGTTCTCCTCGTATCAAGGGATCACAGTGCATTCTGGGCTAATGTGCCATTCCAGGAGCAAAGGCTGATACTTTCTTCCACTGTTTTGTCACACCTTCCTGGGAAAGCCCACTGAAGCAACTCACTGGGGGAAGAAACTGGGGCATAGAATGACACAGGTACTTGACTTCCATGGTACCTAGGTGGGTGGGGTAGGGAAAAGGCTTATCATACACTGCACGAAGGATGTCAGACATACAGCCCACAGACAGGAACTGGCCCCTATCGGGCTCCTATCTGGCCTGTGAGCAACTGGCTCTCGCCAGCTTCCTGATTTGCAGCTTGGTTTTGCCCAGCTATTTCCTCTCCCTTCCCTCAGTTGGCTGAGTGCTCCTCCTCCTCCTTTGGAGAAGAAGAGAGGGGAAGGAATGAGTCAGAGAGAGATTCCCCTTTCCATTTCTAACAGAGGAGGGGGACATAACAGCACAGCTTACAATCTTTATTAGTGGGGGGGAGAGAGAGGGAGGGGAAGAGAGAGGGAAGGTGAAAGAGCCAGAGAGAGAGAGACCCTTTCCAGCTCTAATGGGTGGGAGGGGAAAAAAGCTAACGGCACAGCTTCCTATCTTTATTAGTGGAAGGGTGCAAGAGCCCAACAGCACCTTTAACAACTAACAAAATTTGTGGCTGGCCATGAGCTTTCACGAGTCACTGCTCATTTTTCCAGATATGACTAGAATGTGAGTCCACCTCTCCTTATATCTTGGAGAGTGAAGTAATTTCAGACGTTAAATGGCAATAGCAGGCATAGGGAAGGGCAAGCCTAAGTTGCAATTCAGTCCAGGAGGACGCATTGTCTTGAGCTTCATTATCAGCTACAATTCAGCAGTCTTTCCTTCTAATTTCCCATTGAAATGCCTCTGTGAGAGAACTGCCGCTCTTAGGTCAGCAACTGAATGTCCTGGAAGATTAAAATGTTCCCCCGCTGGTTTTTGAATGCTGGGGTTTCTAATAGCAGCAGGAAAAGTAACAGTCCAGTTCTGCTTTAAAGACCAACAAGATTTGTGGTAGAGTTGTGATAGGATACGGGCTTTCATGAGTCACTGCTCACGTCCTTCAACTTATTTCCACTTATTCTTTACATCCTCCTAGATTGACTCCTCCTGGACCAAACTGAGACCTAGGTTTCCTGTCTCATTACCAATACAGATATCTCCACCTCTACTATCCCTCTGCATATTACACCTAATTCAATCAAGCCTGCTATTGCTATTTGACATCTGAAATAATCTTTATAAAGTTTATCTCTCTGGTACGTTGTGTTACATTTTATGGTACACATGGCCCAGCCTGACAAACTGACATTAATATCAGATCTGACCCTTGTAACAAATTTAATTTGACACCACTGCCTTACACTGTTCATGTCAGAAAGAACCCTAGTGTCCCTCTTTGCTCCGGTAATGTATTTGGAAATCCATACACATACTGGCTTCCTGGCATAGCCACAAAGCTAAAGAAAGGCAGCTGTGCAGTTTTCATGCATTCTGTTCCATGCTTTTTGTAATATAAACACTGCAGAACAATGCAACTTGTGAACAAACACTAGTGCCATCTGTCTTAAGATAGCCTCGAGTTCCGATTGTGTGTCAGACAGTGGGACAAAACGCTCCGAGCTATATATCTGGACAAAGAGTGTGTGTGTGTCACATTTCCAGGCATTCAGTTCAGATAACTGACTTTTTCTCTTCATCTCCAATCTTCTCATGAAGACGTGATTGATACATAAGGAGGTTGTTCAAAGCCCAACATGCAGCTTCCTAAATTAGAAACAGACAAACAAAAACATTATTTGGAAACCACACTCCACAGAAACATTTCCCAATTATTGCAAGAATAATCACTACAATTTGTGGCAATGCTGAAAACATAACAATCAATACAAAATGCCACATTAGGAATGTGATCTATGAAAACATAGAGATGATTTTTAAAACTTCACATAATCTTCTGAATCTATGTGATGATTTCCTAGGACATATTTTATTTCACAAGGACTCTGTCACCTAGAAATGTCTTAAACAAAACCACATATGAGATGCTTACATCAGATTTATAATGACGGAGTGAACTACTAGCTGCCAATCAATCTTTATTTGTTATTATCATGGATCAACTAAGACAGACGTACAGACAACATCCTCAATATGTGTCCATACAATAAAATTTCAGTCACACAGGCTGATTTCAATATTATAAATTTCTGTAGTACAAACATGATTAATAAAAGACTTACCCAGCTCCTTCCTTGTATATGCATTGCAGCATTAGCTTCCAGCACCAAAATAGATCTCCTGAACTCTGTAGGATTTGTTACATTTTTAAGCAGCCCTTTCTTTGGGGTCAAAAAGATTGCCAGCTTCCAGGTGGGAGAGCATACAAAGCAACTATGGAATATTAACGAAATGCCATTCAATAAAGAGAAATGTCACTATTAAATACAGTTCAAAAACTTTTTGGAGCCGAAACAGCTACAAAATAAATTCTCATATCCAAAACTCCATATATTTCATAATACTACAATCCCCATATACAAATCACTTCGGCGATCAAATACAAAATTTATTAGAAGAATCTTCTCCACGCATAGTGCTGTGTGAGTGGTCTGTTGTGGAGTGATGAGTGAGAGATGCCCCTTCGAGGAAGGGTCGATCGGGAAAAGTAACACATGCTAGCGTTCTCATCAGAGGCTTTTGCTGCACCCGCTTTTCGAATGTCATATTTTTGAATATATGACGCTATTAAATATGCTGTTTGGAAAGAAAAAAAGAACTTCCAGAGACTGCAAAGAAATATATCGCTATGAAATCATTGTGAGCACTAGCACTTTAATTCGTCCCGCGGGAGCGGGCCGATCTTTGAAGCTTCCGAAGTCAGAAATTGACATGCACGTATGAATGCGAATGGAGTGGAGATTTTGATAAATTTTGTATTGAATTGCTGAAGTGATTTGTATGTGGGGATTGTAGTATTATGAAATATATGGAGTTCTGGATATGAGAATTTCTTCTATAGCTGTTTCGGCTCCAAAAAGTTTTTGAACTGTATTTAATAGTGACATTTCTCTTTATCGAATGGTATTCCGTTAATGTTCCACAGTTGTTTTGTATGCTCTCGCTTCTTACTGTAATCTGGAGAGCCAGTTTGGTGTAGTGGTTAAGTACGCAGACTCTTATCTGGGAGAACTGGGTTTGATTCCCCACTCCTCCACTTGCACCTGCTAGCATGGCCTTGGGTCAGCCATAGCTCTGGCAGAGGTTGTCCTTGAAAGGGCAGCTGCTGGGAGAGCCCTCTCCAGCCCCACCCACCTCACAGGGTGTCTGTTGTGGGGGAGGAAGGTAAAGGAGATTGTGAGCCGCTCTGAGACTCTTCGAAGTGGAGGGCGGGATATAAATCCAATATCTTCTTCTTCTACTACTACTCTAGGGTGGCTAATAAGCTTCTAAGTGAGGCCTGGAGCTCTCCAGATGATAGAAATCAGTTCACCTAGAGAAAATGGCCGCTTTGGATGGTGGACTCTAAGGCTTTATATGCAGTTGAGGTCCCTCCTCTCCCTAAAACCTGCCCTCTTCTTGCTTCACCTCCAGATCTCCACAAATTTCCCAGCCTGGAGGTAGGATTAGAGCTCTGACATGAAGCTACCAGATGGCCTCCCATCCAGATCCTGACTAAAGATCTGCTTTGGAAGCAGTATTAGATTAGACTCTTGTGAATCCACACCATATGGGAAACTCATGTCTGTCTTGGAGGATAGTCACATTCTTTGCTGGTTGAAGTACTTATATATGAGAATCCTATGGCAATAGGGTTGCCAATCCCCAGGTGGGGGCAGAAGATTCCCCAGTTTGGAGGCCCTCCCCCTGCTTCAGAGTCATCAGAAAGCGGGGGGAGGGGGGGAGGAAAATGTCTGCTGGGCACTCCATTATTCCCTATGGAGACTGATTCCCACAGAGTATAATGGAGAATTGATCTGCAGGTATTTATTTATTTATTTGGGACTTTGTGGGGGGGGCTGTTTTTTTAGATAGAGGCACCAAATTTGCAGCATAGCATCCAGTTCCTCTCCTCAAAACACCCTCCAAGATTCAAAAGGATAGGACCAGGGGGTCCAATTCTATGAGCCCCAAAAGAAGGTGTCCCTATCCTTCATTATTTCCAGCGGAGGAAAGGCGTTGAAAAGGTGTGTAGTCCCTTTAAATGTGATGGCCAGAACTCCCTTTGGAGTTCATTTCTGCTTATCACAACCTTGCTCCTCACTCCACCCCCAAAGTCCCCAGATATTTCTTGAATTGAACTTGGCAACTCTATATGGTAATGCAGTAACTGTTGCACACTTTTCACTTACGAAAGAACTGATAACGCTACGAAAAAGATATTGGAATGTAAAGCAATTCAGTTGTGTTGCAAATATTGGCTCAGGCTACATCATTATCAAACCCAACTGTCTACATCATGGGCAAACTGCTTTCTCACAGTTTCATTTCCCCATCTGCAAAGCAAATTTAACAATGACAACAGACATCTTAGAAAGCAAGACAGTGAAAACTGTAAAGTGACATCTGTAAAAACTGAAGTGCGATATAAACCTTCTGCAGTAAATAAACACAGAAGAACTGTTTTATACAGTGTGATTCCCAGCTTCCCCAATTACAATAAGTAACACATTACTTAAGACCTAGCCATATACCTATATATCTAATTCTGAACAGTCCCCTCTGACTGCAGATATGTATTTCCTCAGAGGGCAAACTTCCCCCCAACTTTTCTACAGACTCAGAGGACTCCATGGGTCTGCAGTTTTTTTTAAAGCTCAGCGAGGGTTGAATTTCCCCTCCCCCCATGTAGGGTTGCCAAGTCCAATTCAAGAAATATTTGGGGACTTTGGGGGTGCAGCCAGGAAACTTTGGGGGTGGAGCCAGGAGACACTGGGGGCGGAGCCAGGAACAAGGGTGTGACAAGCGTAATTGAACTCCAAGAGAGTTCTGGCCATCACATTTAAAGGGATAGCACACCTTTTTAAATGTCTTCCTTCTATAGGAAATAATGAAGAATAGGGGCACCTTCTTTTTGGGCTCATAGAATTGGACCCCCTGGTCCAATTGTTTTGAAACTTGGGGGGTACTTTGGGGAGAGCCACTAGATACTATACTGAAAATTTGGTGCCTCTACCTCAAAAAACAGTTCCCCCAGAGCCCCCGAAACCTCCAGATCAATTCCCCATTATACCCTATGAGAATCAATCTCCACATAGGGAATAATGAAGTGCTCAGCAGACGTTTCCCTACCCCCCCCACCCCTTTCTGGCAAATCTGATGCAGGGGATTGGCCTCCCTACTCACGAGTTGCTGCCAACTTCTTCACAGCAACACAGACACACCATCCCAAGAGGAAGCCTTTCAATCGGAGACTGAAGCCTCCAGAGGTAGAAAGGCACATGGTCCTCTGGGGGCGGGGCTTCCCCCCACTGGCCAGCTGACTGGGGGCGGGAAGGAGCCTGGGAAAGCGGAAAAACCCCCGCTGGGACCTGGGGATTGGCAAGCCTACCCCAATACCTTTTGAAATGGCTGCTGCAGGAATCTACTCCAGGCCCTGCCACATCAACAGTGAGAGACAGATTGGCTGATAACCAGAGTGAGGTGGGGGCGGGGCGGGGGGGAGGAAGCAAAAGCAGAACGGGAGCTCAGATTGGGAAGGAGTCCTCCTCCAGTATGAATGGCTAAATATCAGGGGGACGTTTTAAAAGGACACTTGAGCTTCTCACCCCTATCTCTTTTGCTACAGGCTCCACTGTCCTCTTAAAAATTTCTCAGGGGGGAGGCTTCTACCTGCTTCTCCCCCCCTCACCAGATCAAGAAAGACTGATTGGCTGAGAGGGAGATGGATGTAGAGTAACCTCCCCCCGACCCAAGAAAAATTGTTGCTAGTCTTAATAAATATTCAAACGAGGTATAAGGCACAATGATCCATGAGCCTCCATGAGTAAAGCCCCTCGCCTCTTTCTGAGTAGAAACAGACAATTCTTTTAATTATGTTTTTCAACCTTGACAAGGAATGGCTGCTTGCCAGCAAAATCCCCCCACCGATATTAAGACTGTGAGCTAAAGATATTGACCGTTTTCGCACATAGCTTACCTCGCAGTCACAATCCTGTTCCCTCCGCAGCGTCTGTCGGATTTCCCACCATCTGTGCCGGAGTTACAGGAAGTGCCACGGCTTTTGCGTAGCAAACGTAAACTGCGTTTTAGCGGTTTATGTTTGCTACGCAAAAGCCGCAGCACTTCTTGTAACTTCGGCGCAGATGGTGGGAGATCCGACCAGACGCTGCCGAGGGAACAGGATTGTGACTGCAAGGTAAGTTGTGTGAGAAAACAGTATTTATTTTTACATTTCATTTCTTTAAGATAGTATTGTATTAACATGGTTCTAAGATTCTCTTTCCCAGGGCTTTTTTGGTAGAAAAAGTCCAGTAGGAACTCATTTGCATCTTAGGCCACACCCCATGATGTCACAACTGTTTTTCTACAAAAAAGCCCAGCAGGAATTCATTTGTATATTAGGCCACACCCCTGGTGTCAAGCCAGCCAAAACTGTATTCCTGTGCGTTCCTGCTCAAAAAAAGCTCTGCTCCCTACCAAAAGAGCCATTGTTAGCTTATATATAAAGAAGTATTGACCTAAAATATATCTACACCTAACAACTTGTTTAATTAAGCACATTGTGAGTATTGCAAACTAACTGTAAAGGAGGTATCTGTTTCTAAGTATAGGATTGTCTTCTACTCTTGCCAAGTCTGTAAATGTTCCAAAATTTCTCTGGATGTCCTAATTCGCTAGAATGTATATGAATTGGTTGTATTTGATTAATGTATGAGAAAACCTATAGGTGATAGCCAAGTCTCCTACAGGAGGGGTCCTGCAAATGGCCAATCCATAGATAAGACCTGCAAAAAAGATCTACAGCTATTCATAGCCAAATTAGTTTCCTGATGTTGGGGAACAAAACCTTGACATTTTGGCTTGAAACATGGGTTTGTAACACTTTACTACTGGCGGAGTCAAAGCATCAATAATTAAAAAGAGCTGACAAATATGTTTTGTTATATGCATGTGTAAAGGAAAACAAAGAATTGTGACTCCCACGTTCCTGATTTGAAACAAAGAAATTGCATCTGAGCGTGCCCTGTGCGAAACAATGGTGACGTCAGGGGGCATGGCCTAATATGCAAATGAGTTCCTGCTGGGCTTTTTCTACCACAAAAGCCAACCTGATCCATAAAAATGTGATGTACCTGCCAAAGAATTTTGGGTTGGGTCTCTTATGAAATGGGCACTAAGCTCTTCAAACATCTTGAGTTTCTATAATTCTCTTTGAGTTGTCCCTCACAATTATTTTGGATGCAGTTATGGAATTTGGCCACTAGAGGTCTCCATCTTCCAGCACCTTAGAGCATCTCTATTAGGGCTAAATTGGGTTGGTGGGTGAGGGGTCCAGCTGCCTCTCCATATTTGGTGTGGCAGGAAGCAAGATGGCTACTAAGCCTGCTAAGTGGGTGAAAGGCCAGGATGAACTAAGGACAATCTGGGCTCTGATTGTCAGAGCTCAGTTGGCTGTAAAATTGTTTACAGAAAGTGACCCAGTAGATCTGATATGGAATCGATTGGAGCCTTTATAAGCTGTGGATTTCTGGGCACAAGTGGCTGATCTGCACAAGAGGCTCCCTCTGTGTCAATCATGCCAAGCTAATAGACTTAGACTCTGGGGTTGACTGTATGAGAGACAGGGACCTCTTTGTCAGTCTAGCCAAGAAACTAACAATTCTTGTTAATTTCTGTTTGGGGCCTCAAACAGAGAAAATGCTCAGACTTAGAATCTAGAGCATAGCATCTATTAGGGACTCAGATTTTAAATGGGAAAATGTAGACCAATTGGTTAAAGTTTCTGTTGCTTTTGGGACTTACAGTTTTCAGTATGCTCTCTGCTTTATTGTATTTTATGCTTTATGCTTGATTGAATTCTAACTGTGTAGCTGTTTCCTGTGTTGTTTTCTGTCCATATATTTTAAGCCTTCTATCTATTGTAGAAACGGACTAAGTTTATCTAACTACTTTGTTTTCTATCCATTTGAAGACTTCTGTCTAAAGAAACTGTATGAGCAACTGTACTAACGTAATCTCTTTTTTTGCCTTTCTAACGTATTTTAAGCCTTCTGTCTAAAAAAGAAACGTGGAGTCTAATAAACTGATAACTGCCTTTCTAAACTTGGAGTCTAATAAAGTTTATCTATTGCCACCCATTGGCAATTATAAGTCTTAAAACTTATTAGTGAATAGGTATTAGCCTTCTGATAACTGCCGGTTGTTTTGGTAACTGCAGGTGTTGGTTTTAGGTTGATGCTATTGGGGGTACAAAAGAAATCCCCCAACGAAGTTGGTGACCTGTGCATAAACAGAATTTGCTAACAGTACCATAGCTAAGTTGAACTCTTGGGCTGAAACACCTGCTGAAAAGAGTTCCCTTTATTAATAAAGTTTTTCCTCTGCTAACCTGTATCCCAGCCTTGGTGTGACCCATTGGCTCAAGTCATAATAGCCTAAGAACAGCTTCTGGGCTTATTGGTAACAGGGTGACACACAGAGAGACAATGGGTGGGGGGAAATGGGAAGAAGCGAAACTGGAGTTGTGGTGCTGTGGGTGAAAGTGGACTCATTGCAGGCTAAAGAAGACTGAAGCCCTGTAACCACATAGTTCTCCATGGCAAGGCAAGAGACTGAAAAAGCAAAGGTGCACCAGGCTGATTCACTGATTAAACCAATGGCCATTTAAACAGCTGCTTATGGCAAGGGCACTTAGAATCAGAGAATCATAAAGTTGGAAGGGGCCTACAGTGTCATCTAGTCCAACCTCCTGCACAATGCAGGAAAAAAAAAAGATTTAGAAGTCTTCACCCGTTGGCAATTATATGTTACAATGCTTAGAGTACAATGCTTTGAAAATTTAAAAATCCAAGTCTGCAGCACTTCAATCCGAGGATATTTTAGAAATGAAGAAGGAACATTTACATCTAATGTAGTATTGAAAGAAATACTTTCATTAAAAGCAACAACAACAAATATGAAAAACAACAGGATACAGAAATAAAAAGAGCTGTGACATTTAGAATTAATGCACACAGAAACATGCAAAAACAAGGAAACAAAATAAAAGGATTACTGCTTTGCAGACATTCTGAGTACTGTGCTGAGTAGATCTCATCACAACAGTATATATCTTTAGTAACTACAAATCCTACAGTGCAGTTTTTTTTTTGAGCAAATGCAATTACAACTTAAAACAAACTACAACACATTACACAACTTTTTGTTCTAGGTCCCCACTTTATGCATCTATATATTTCTTACCTGTACATCAACATTTTTTCGGTGACACCTTAAGGCTTTATAACAGGCTTCCAACCAATATAATTGCTCTCCCTCCTCCTTTTCTTCCTTTTCTTTTTTTCCTTCCAAATCTCTGTTTAAAAATATTGTTTCTGCTTTGGAGGGAAATGTTATTTAGTTTAGGCGGGGGGAAGCATTTTGAAATTCTAGAAATATTTTGAAATTCTAGAACAGATTTGTGAAAGTGATGAAACATGATACTTATGAAACACTACTCGCAAAACACTTTCATTTCTTTGCACCTTCTTTTCATAAGGAAAAGACAAGCTGACATGTATAACAGGGAAGCATTTGACAGGAGTTGAACAAAATACCATTTGACTCAAAGTTTGAAAACTGTGAGCAATTATAAAAATGAAACTCAGTCATTGATAGCAGAGCATTTTTGCCAAATAAAGCTTCTCTATTTGTCACAAAGCACATATGTTTTGCCATCCAAATACTTAAAATCTTACTTCAGCTCATATATTTCTTTGATTTGCAGCTATCTTTATTTCCAATACAGCCCCGTGGCGCAGAGTGTTAAAGCTGCGGTACTGCAGTCCTAAGTCTGCTCACAACCTGAGTTCGATCCCTGGTGGAAGCTGGGTTTTCAGGTAGCCGGCTTGAGGTTGACTCAGCCTTCCATCCTTCCGAGGTTGGTAAAATGAGTCCCCAGCTTGCGGGGGGGGGGGGAGCGTAGATGAATGGGGAAGGCAATGGCAAACCACCCTGTAAAAAGTCTGCCCTGAAAACGTTGTGAAAGCAACATCACCCCAGAGTTGGAAACGACTGGTGCTTGCACAGGGGACCTTTCCTTTCCTTACTTCCAATAATTTGTAACAAATGACTGAGGCAATGATGGGTTAACCTGGGCTGGCCTCCCCTTGCCTTCCCCTTACTCTGACCACTTACCCTGTCTTTAATACCAGCTATAATGTCTGCTTGCTTTCTACAGACACACGAGGAACAGTTACTCCTGGTTAAGGAGGCCCGGTTGAAGTCAACCAGGGACAGGGCCTTCTCGATCACAGCCCCTTGCTGCTGGAACCAGTTACCGGAAGAGGTCAGGGCCCTGCGGGATACTGGGCAATTCCGCAGGGCCTGTAAGACAGTCCTCTTCCGGTTGGCCTATAACTGACGGGCACCAAACCACCAAAGTACCAAAAAACTGAAGGAAGTGTATGGAGTGGATGTTGTTGGACGGATGCACTGTTTTTAATGTTTTAATTTCTTAACGATGTAAATTGTTATTATATTTAAATTTGAACTTTATGTTAGAATTTTTGTATTGTGAGCCGCCCTGAGCCCGCCTTGGTGGGGTAGGGCGGGATATAAATCCAATAAATAAATAAGATGTACCAGCTTGTGATCTATATGCCATCTGTTTGATGTCAATTATTGTGACAGAAATCGTTTAAATGGTTAAATTATTGTTTTTAGCACAGTTGATACCCACGCTGGGCCCTGCTGTGCAGGGGAGGGAGGGCTAATAAAATAAATATGCTTTAACGCTCATAGCAAAGTTAAGATTATGAAATCTAAAACCGTGTTAGCAGTCACAGATGGTGTGCAAGCAAATACCTCATACTTAACACACTTAATTATTTATAGCCTCTCAAACAGTGGTGATATTCTGGAGCGAATAAAAAGTAACTAGTTGTCAAGTAACCAAAGCATTTCTTTTTTTAATAACAGCGTGGATTGAGAATTCCCCAAAGATGAGGCATGATTTATTAGGCACCAGATCCTAACTTGATTCTTTTGGAACTTTTTTTGCTTAAGTACTTATTATTGGTGGACAGAAATTCTGGCAGCAGGAGCTGGCCGGCCCCCTTTTCCTCAAAGACATTGGCAAAGTCTGCGTAGGCCGGGGGAAGTAGAGGACCAGCAGCCGGTGGCCAACCGGGCCTGGTGAGGACAAGGGTCCTTGACGTTCAGCTTTCCCTGTGCCCAGTCCACGAGGGGGTTGTGCTTTATGAACCAGGAGAGTCCCAGAATGAGGGGAAAGTGGGGCATGCGAGCAACATCGAATTGTACTTGCTCGTGATGGTGTTGGATCTGGAGCGTGACCGGGTGGGTCTCCTGGGTCACCGGACCAGAGCGGAGGAGGCACCTGTCGATGGCTTCGACCACGGTCGGGGTGTCTTTGTCCTGCACTGGGATCTGGTTTTGCTTCACAAAGGCCACGTCGACGAAGCAGCGAGCGGTCCCGGAGTCGACCATGGCGTAGGCAAACAGCCAGCGCCTGTCCGGCAAGCTGAGTGTGACCGGTACAAGGAACTGGCCCTGGCTGGTAACGTAGGGTTAAGGGGACCCAGCTAGGTGCTCCAAGTCAGGGGGTCCACTCAGACTTGGGGCTGGTCTTTTACTGGCAGCGATGGCACAGTACTGAGCTGGGTGCGCTTGGCAGGGCAGCCAGAGGAGAAGTGCCCTGCCCCTCCACAGTACAGGCAGAGATTCTGTGAGCGGTGCCATGCTTTTTCCTCGGGGGTGAGCTGCGGCTGTGCAGTCCCGAGTTACATGGGCTCGGGGTTGTCAGTCTTGGGACTGGTGTACATCGGGGTTGTCACCGTCGCTAGGCAGCGGGGCAGCTGAGAGGGACGGGTGCTGCTTCACGCTTGACAGCGGCTTTCCAGGCAGCCATCGATGCGGAGACACAGCATGATTAGGTCTTGTAGTGTGGCTGGTCGGTCTACTCATGCCAGCTCATCAAGGACTTCGTCAGCCAGCCCCTCCGTATACTGGTCCATGAAGGCAGCCTCTTTCCAGGCCATGTCTTGGGTCAGAAGCTTGAACTCGGTGGAGTACTGGGAAACCGAGTCCCTACCCTGGGTCCGGATCTTCTGACTGGCAGTGGCTGTTTACTGGGGGTTAGCAAAGGCTACCGCCATACGATCCATAAAGTCCTGTTAGTCAGTCAGCAGGGGCGATGGGGCTAGAAGCAAGGGGGTAGCCCATTTAGCTGCCCGCCCCTTTAAGAGGCTGACAATGAAGCATACCTTCATTGGGGAAGTCATTGGGGAAGTCTCTGGCACATAACTCAATATAGTTTGCACTGTGGCAGGAATGCAGGAAACTCCTCCACCTTCCCAATGAACTTCTCTGGGGGAAGCAC
Source organism: Heteronotia binoei (assembly GCF_032191835.1). NCBI lineage: Eukaryota > Metazoa > Chordata > Lepidosauria > Squamata > Gekkonidae > Heteronotia > Heteronotia binoei. The sequence continues at coordinate 9,753,674 of NC_083230.1, forward strand.
CAGGCACTTGGGTGGGGCAGCGACAGTGGCTTGCTGCTGCTGTTGTAGGTGAGCCACCATTTGAGTGAGGTGCTGTACCTGAGTGAGCAAGGCTGCCAGCTGCCCAGAGCCTCCGCTTGCCTCCTCATCCATCTTGTGGAGTGAGTGTGTAGGTGGAAGCAATCTGTCACGTTCTCAGGGTGCAGGCAGGCAAGAGTCCAAAGCCAGACCAAGGTCAAAGTCCAGGAAGTCAAGCAGGAGCGAAGTCATCAATGTAGAATCGCAAACCGGCATCAGAAGTCAATGTCCAAAAGCCACAAGGTCAGGGTGCCAAGGAAATCAAGCAGGTCAGGATCAGGAAGGAGCGTGGATGCAAGCCAGAGAATAGACGTGTTGCTTCCACAAGGTTACCAGGTCCTGGGTGGGAGCTATATGGGAGTCTCAATCAGCCTGCTCCCTTGGTAGCAGTGACTCTGTTAGAACTCAGGGCTGAGAGATCTGAAACATCAGCGTGCCTCATGTCTTCGCTCTGAAAGTTCTTTCCGGAGCCTGCTTCGAACTCTTGAGATGGGAGGAGGAGAGCTCGGAGGAGATTGATCGTCAACAGCTGACACTGGTGCCTGGAGAGTGATTGATGGGTCAGCTGCTGTTTGAGGAACTGCCTGGCAACTCTTCCAGGTCTGTTAACCCTTCCAGCTCCTCCTCATCACGTATTTAGTGAAAAAGTAAAGAAAGTCTTTTGAGTCTACTTAGAAGTGATCTTTATAAATCCAACTGGGATATGATGGTGGAGAGTAAATTGTTACACCTAAGTATAAAATGAAATGATGGTTCCCCTGGGAAGAGAGGAACTGAGCAATTTGATAAGATGCCATCTGAACGATCTAGATAACTGAAGCATGACCATTAGAGCCAGAGAGTGTGTTCTACTTTTACTACTTTTATTCCTCCTCCAATTAAAATGTCAAGGTATTGTCTTCTGCTGATAATAAAGGTAAAGGTAGTCCCTTGTGCAAGCATCAGTCGTTTCTGACTCTGGGGTGATGTCACATCACGTGACAATACTAAGGTACAGAAGAGCATTTATGTTACCACGGTTGAATGCGTTGTTGTCTGTTGTTTTAATCAGAAGAAACCCATACCATTTCCTGATAGATAAAAAGTGAAATTTTCTGATAGATTATGTACCTGTGGTTCAAACTGAAACTATATATCTATTTCCCAAGTGTGGCCCTCATCTGCGGATATCTAAATCAACAGATTGGGGCTATGCAGGAAGAAATCGGATAGTGCAAAGTGAGAGACAGAGAGAAGGGGTGGTTGGAGAGAGGAATAAACAAAAGTGTACGAATAGGAAAGTTGTTTCCACGTGTTCCTTTGGGGTCCCTACTAGTAGACTCTTTTGACCATATAATATTAGATTGTCCTGTATTTTCAAATTTAAGATCAAACTTAAACTGACTTTGATTCCCTAAATGACAAAATGTCTTAGTTATTAAGAGATGTAGAAAACCAAGTTACCGTACGCATGGCCAAAGGAACAGAGATTAGATTGGATTGATATATATGACTATACCAATGTCTATGAGAGAGAGTGTTTTCCTGGGAATTTGGACAACGCCCCCCCCTTTGTAAACAAGAGGCATTCAAGCAGCAATAGAAGCCAATAGAAAACAGATGGAAATTAAATAGACCTCCAGATGCATTTGACAGAGGCCTGAGGCAAAAAGAAAAAAAAACTGCAGCAGTTGGAGAGGAGCACTAAAAGTAAAAGGCCAGGGCAGGCAGTTAGGTATGAAGGGTAGGGTTGCCAAGTCCAATTTAAGAAATATCTGGGGACTTTGGGGGTGGAGCCAGGAGACTTTGGGGGTGGAGCCAGGAGACATTAGGGGTGGAGACAAGATCAAGGCTGTTGCAAGCATCATTGAACTCCAAAGGGAGTTCTGGCCATCACATTTAAAGGGGCGGCACACCTTTTCAATGCCTTCCTTCCATAGGAAATAATGAAGGATAGGGGCACCTTCTTTTGGGGCTCATAGAATTGGACCCCCTAGTCCAATCTTTTTGAAACTTGGGGGGTATTTTGGGGAGAGGCATTAGATGCTATATTGAAAATTTGGTGCCTCTACCTCAAAACACCCCCCCCCCCCGAGCCCCAGATACCCGTGGATCAATTCTCCATGATTTTCTATGGGAATAAATCTCCCTAGGGAATAAGAAAGTTCCCAGCAGACATTTCCCTCCCCTCCCCCCGCTTTCTGACAACCCTGAAGCGGGGGGAGGGCCTCCAAACCAGGAGATCCCCTGCCCCCACCTGGGGATTGGCAACCCTAATGACGGGTAAGGGAAACATAGGAGGGAAGTAAACAGATAAGCAGCTTTGGGGAAAGGAAGGGTTGTGGCTCAGCAGCGGAACATCGGCCTGGTATGCCAAAATCTCTGGCATTTCCCATTAAAAGGATCAGTTAGTAGGTGATGCAAAAGACCTGAGGCCCTGGAAATCTGCTGCCAGTTTGAGTAGACAATACTGACCTTGAGAGACCAGTGGTCTAATTCAGTATAAGGCAACTATATGTGTGTGATGGGATTGGTGTTGGGTCTGGTCTAGGATGGCTGGACTTGTCAGGCAGCCGTCGTTACCTTCACTGAGCCGAGTGCTCCTTCTGAGCTTCAGCACAGCAGCGTGGTCTAGTTTATGGTTACCACACTACCTCACAAACTGCACAGAGAGCCTTTGCTTTTAGATTAAGAAACCAATACTGATAAAGGAAACATAACAACTACGTATCGTGGCGAGACAGAGTGTCTGAACTATTCCAGCTAAATGGATGGCTTTGGATTGTAGTAGGCCATCTGCTTAGTTCCGTTCAGGAGGAGAGACACCATCTGTTCCTCCTGATGCATGCAGGGAAGAAATAGGAAGAGGAGGAGAAAAAACAGGAAGTTCCCTGAGATGACATTCTATTGGTTAGAGAGAGTGAGTGATAGTAAAATCAGAGAGGAAGGAGACTGATATGAACCTAGCTTAGGGTTGCCAATCCCCAGGTGGGGGCAGGGGATCCCCCGGTTTGGAGGACCTCCCCCCCGCTTCAGGGTCGTCAGAAAGCAGGGGGGGGGGAGGGAAATGTCTACTGGGAACTCTGTTATTCCCTATAGAGATTTATTCCCATAGAAAATCATGGAGAATTGATTGCGGGTATCTGGGGCTCTGGGGGAGCTGTTTTTTGAGGTAGAGGCACCAAATTTTCAGTACAGCATCTAGTGCCTCTCCCCAAAATATCCCCCAAGTTTCAAAATGATTGGACCAGGGGGTCCAATTCTATGAGCCCCAAAAGAAGGTGCCCCTATCCTTCATTATTTCCTAAGGAAGGAAGGCATGGAAAAGGTGTGCTGTCCCTTTAAATGTGATGGCCAGAACTCCCTTTGGAGTTCAATTATGCTTGTCACAGCCTTGATCTTGGCTCCACCCTGAGGACTCCTGGCTCCTCCCCCAAAGTCTCCTGGCTCCACCCCCAAAGTTCCCAGATATTTCTTAAATTGGACTTGGCAACCCTAACCTAGCTATCTATCTAGCTCTACAGTGTCTGTAGTTTTTGGAGGGCTGAGCTAGAGACATCGCCAGTCTGTTCTTCTAACAATTGGATAAAGAGACAAGAGAGGCTGGAATAGAAATAATTAGGCTGGTAGGAGTTTGGGAAAGTTGTGTATACATAACTTTGTTGTGAATATATAACAGATGTGGAGCTGGAACACCCATTATGGGTCATACTCGTTTTAAAAAGCATCTCTCCCAGACTGGGCATTCCTGCTCTAGCCATGATATGTAGCAGTATTCACTACATAGACCAAAAGCATTCTTGTTGAAAGTCTTGTCCATCTTAGAACATGGAAACTTCAACAGGGATCTGCGTCGACCATGGCCAGGAACCAGGCATGGGTGACTCACCCAGAAGGCCATTTTCAGCAGCATCTCACTATGCCAGCTCTAAAAAAGGCAATGAATGTAATTCCAGAGGAATATAAAGGCTCTGAGCATAAGATATAAGGGATGGGTGGTCCCAGCAGCTGCTTGGGAGGCTGTCCAGCATCAGGTTTTGGCTGGATTCATTGGAAGAGACTGAGCAAAAGCAGTTATGCCTTAATACATACCAGCTTTCTATGTCAATGTACACGACTGCATTCAAGCAGCTTAAAACCGCCTTCATTTATGTTTTATAGGTACTTACTGAGAAGAGCCAAACAGCTGAGGCCCGCCGCCTGTAGCTTTGCATTTGCAGGGTACTTGTCAACAGCCTGTACAATGACTTCATGTACACCATTCAACACGAGGATATTGTAAAAGTTTCCTGAAGAGTGGAGAAAATTTAATAGCTGTCGCATGAAAATGCAAACTCTATCCCAAGGGCGCTTAACATAAGGGCAACATAGAATAAATGTCAGATGTTTGAGAGCCACAAGATGTGAACACATATTATACACACGCCTTTATTAAAACTCTTAATACTTTCTTTGCACAGAAAGATAAAATACAGGTATATGCACTTTACAGCACAGCCAAAGCTGGGAATAACAGTCACCATAAGACCAGCAGAGGGAACGGATAGGGAACTGTTTTGGGGCACGAGTGGGAGAAGGAAACACACATGTATCATATAAATCACCGTTTGCATCATTATACATCTCTCTTCGCCTTGACACCAAAGTTAGTAAATACAGCTCCCGCAAGAGCTATGAAACTCAGGGGGAACTCTATGCCACCCTCTTTAATTCGGTCCCTCCTTCCAGTGGCTCCCTTGGCTCTTGCACTCTCTTTCCCTACTCTAGGTCTCCAGGTGACCTCTGTGGTGGTGGAGAAGAGCTTGCAAGCCTGCCTATTTCCCTCTCCTTCCCCACTGCACACATGATGGAAATAATCGCCTAAACTACGGGTCTGCACTTAGAGGCTGACTGAGGTCCTGATGCTAAGTATGCTCACTTAAGAGTAAGCCTGCATTAAGTTCCTCCTCGACCTCTGTGAGCCACACAGGATGTATGAAAAAGCTGCATGTGGCTTCTGACTCACAGTTTGGCCACCCTTGCTCTATTCCAAGGACACCCAACTTCTGTAGCAATGGCACTGGAATTTCAGTACCCAAATCAACTTGCATCCTGAAGGAATTGTGAGGCAGGGGAGTTTTTCAGACGGAGAGCAGTAGAGAAACCTCGGCACTTTAGGTAAAACACCTTCTGAGCTTTCAGCAGGTTTACAACCTCTCAAAAAATTAATTTACAATTTCTGTGACTTTGGGATCAAATAAAAGATTTCCAAAACAGTTCCATTCTAAAAACCAATTTAGACGGGTACAAGACATTTAGAAGATGCAATAGCCATGTGTTAAGAACTGTTTCCCTTAAAAAGTAGCATCATTAATCAAGAACACAAAGTGACTTGGGTCTCCCTAGAATTCATGGGTGTCGTTCATTTGCTACGAGGGCCGGATCTGACATGAGACCTTGTCGGACCAGGCCATGTTGTGCCGGGCCGTGTGTAGACCTATTTAAGATTAGGTAGCGGAGATATAAACTTTATCACGGACACAGACAAACATAATACCCAGGCCCTGCAAGATCTGAAACCATTATGCAGGGCCTGCAAGACAAAGAATTTCCACCAGACATATGGGCAGGGATAGTGATGATAAAAAGCACTGTCCTTCCTCTTATGGTTCTGTTCCCCTTGACCAATGGTAACCACCTGCACTGCTTTGATCTGATTATACTGAGCACTATTGTAGATAGAACTGTTATTTTAATATTGTAAATGATGGATTGGAAGCTGCTCACCAAACTGCTCTCCAGGATTCAGACTTGGAGGAGACTGTCCAGCAGCACAAGCAACTGTCTTTAAAAGGCTCCGTTCAGAGCACGTAAGCTTCCTGCTGCTGTCTCCCTCAGAGGTGCAACACCTCTGAGGGAGGGATGGTGGCTCAGTGGTAGAGCATCTGCTTGGGAAGCAGAAGGTCCCAGGTTCAATCCCTGGCATCTCCAAAAAAGGGTCCAGGCAAATAGGTGTGAAAAACCTCAGCTGGAGACCCTGGAGAGCCGCTGCCAGTCTGAGAAGACAATACTGACTTTGATGGACCGAGGGTCTGATTCAGAATATGTTCAACACCTGCTTATCCTGGCAGCCTTGCCAGAGTTAAGCAAAGAACGTCATATTCTTGTTTTATGACTCACCCAGCGTAAGTTTGTGCAACAAGCTGCAGCTCACTTCCTGAACTGGTTCACTGTGGGGAAACTTCTTCATCATCTCCACTATTACGTTGTAACACCTCACATTTCCAGACATAAGAACTTCCACGTTGCTGGCTAGAACAAAAAGAACAAACATACTTGAAAGAGAGTTCATGCTATTTTTGTTTACACAACTGTCAAGATTTTCACTAATCTGATTGGTGCTTTGGAAAACCAAAAGGGGCTTTTTTAATAAGGGTGGAATCCGTTAACGCATACTAACTGAGGAGTGACTCAGAGGTGAACCAGTGTTTGACCAAGTGTTACTCTGCCCCCAAGGCTTCTGTACTCCCCTGGTGCAAACGATAGATTTTCCATCAGTAGCTCCATGGCTGCATTTTGACATGGGGCTCCAATTCCCTGCACGGCATCATAATCCTTAAAACACAGCATCACAGAATCGTGCAAACTGGAGGGAGCATAATGTCAAAATGTGCCCGTGGAGCACATTTAGTGAGAAATCGGTCTGTTTAGCTTTCCACAGGTTGCTAAGGACTCATTGTACTTTATAGCCATCAACACTATGTCATGGTTTCCTTGGTATGACAGTAATCCAACACCATGGAAAGTGTTCATTCTACAATATACAACAAAATTGAAAATGGATCCTCACAATCTTTTTACCACCACAAAATGAGGTTAAAAAAATAAAAAAAAATAACTCACAACTGTCTAGTTCATCAAGAAACGGAGCCGTTTGTGTTCTGCAGCTATGCACTCAGCAAAACCCTATTTTTGAGCTTGCCAGACCAATGGTGGATCCTTCACATAACGCACGAGAATTTTAGCTTAACATGACTAACCAAAAAAAATCTCTGTGTGATGGGAAGAAAGTTAACACAACAGTCCACACTAATTTGTACTCTGTGCAGGGACTTCAGAGAATTTTATGACAGCGCCGACAAGTTTTGGATTGCGACAAACAGAGCTCAGATAAACCTTTATTTCCAAATATTTTCCATTTTGGCTATGGTTACACGAGCTGTAGAAAGCACAGGACGCTGTGCCATTATCATTTGTATTACTCACACCACCTAAAAACACTTCTAGTGTTACCATGAGTTAATAAATTGTGTTGACCTTTATGTCCAAGGTTGACACCTCCACTCTCACACTTACCAGAGAGCCAGTTTGGTGTAGTGGTTAAGTGTGCGGACTCTTATCTGGGAGGACCGGGTTTGATTCCCCACTCCTCCACTTGCACCTGGTAGCATGGCCTTGGGTCAGCCATAGCTCTGGCAGAAGTTGTCCTTGAAAGGGCAGCTGCTGTGAGAGCCCTCTCCAGCCCCACCCACCTCACAGGGTGTCTGTTGTGGGGGAGGAAGGTAAAGGAGATTGTGAGCCGCTTTGAGACTCTTCGGAGTGGAGGGCGGGATATAAATCCAATATCATCTTCTTCTTCATCATCTTCTACCCCAGGGGACTGCAAGCCTCACTGGAGGTTATCCATTGAGACCTTCTGTAGTTCATGGACCTACACACTGTGTCCTGGTGGAGACAAGATACCCACTTCACTGATTTGTATATCATTTCAGGACTGCAAGATATATAGACTGATATACTTTGAGGATTCTCAGTGGACTTTGTTTGGAACTGTTTTGTATGCCTGCAGGTGGATGTTCAACAGGTGTTTCATTTTATAATTTTGTCATATACAGTTGAATTTGTATAAGCACTTTCATAGACACCTTACTGTGTGTTGTGAATGTTTATTGCTGTGTGGCTACTTTTGCACATTGTGGTTTCAGTGCTGTACAGTGTGCTCCCAGTTTTTTTATCTGAGGCATTCGGTGGAGGCAACAGTGAAACAACAAGTAGTCTGGCACGTGTCATGAGCAATGAGGATGGGCAGTTTCGGCTTCAGTTTATTTCAGTTTATATCCCGCCCTTCCCACCGAAGCGGCTCAGGGCGGCTCACAACATATAAAATCTAACATAAAGTTTGGCTTTAAAACACATCAATTTGCAACAATGGCTTTAAAAATACATCCATTTAGACAATTTAAAACAGTAAAATAATAAAACATATAGAACAAGCGATCTGCCAAAATGATACACTACAACCTTCCATAAAGTTTCCAATGTCAGTTAGTTATAGGCCAGCCGGAAGAGGGCTGTCTTGCAGGCCCTGCGGAACTGCCCAAGGTCCCGCTGGGCCCTCACCTCTTCCGGCAGCTGGTTCCACCAGCAAGGAGCCATTACTGAAAAGGCCCTGTCCCTGGTGGATTTCCGACGGGCCTCCTTTGGCCCGGGGATTACAAGCAGGTTTTGAGAGCTCAATCTCAGTACTCTCTGGGGAACATGTGGGGAGAGATGGTCCCTAAGGTAGGCAGGTCCTAGGGCAGGCATCAGAACCTATAGCCGGCCTCTCTAGTGCTCAGGAGGTTGACACCTTGCCGCCAGCAGCCTCCCCCCTGATCCGGCAGCAGAGGAGGAGCAGGCACAAAGCCCACCTGACTCTCCCCCACCAGTAGTTCAATTAAGGAAATGGCTACGCCGTGATTTAGCAACCCAGAGAAGAGAGGCATGCCAAAGGGGAAGGCATTCAATTAGCCCTGAGTACTAGCAGGAGCTTCTCCGCTGTTAATTGATCCTGGCTGGGACTTGGTCTCGTCCCCTGCCTGGCCCCTAGGGCGTGACAGCATGCTCATTACCCCCCCCCCCTTCCATTCTTTATAAGCCTTCCCCACGAGGCACTGAAGAAATTATGCTCGCCATCTGTAATATAAGAATATTTTTACTACTGTTTTTAATTTGAGATGTTGTATTTTACCATGTTGTTAGCTGCCCTAAGCTCTACTTGCAGGGAAGGGTGGCTTATAAATCAAATATAATAAACGAATAAATCCACTGTAGCATTTAAATACCTCAGCATGGTGTCAGATACACTTAAACCTAGTTTGGCAATGAGTGAGAGGTCCAGGGAGGGGGAGCGACTGTTGGGCGATGGTGATATGTCACTTCCGGGAAAACCTGGAAGTTATGTCATACTTCTCTAGGAATTGGCTGAAACTCTGTGTTAAAATCACAGGTTTTTTTGAGAGAGAACTGACCTCGCTTCCAGGATTTTTCCTGGAAGGAACATCACCCCATCAGATTTTTAATTTTTTTTTCTCCAGCTGCTGTTCTGAGCAGTGGTGAGAAATGCTAGCCAGGGGGCTGACAATCCTAATTATTCCCATTGATGACTGTGGGCGCCAACATCACCGTTGTCTTCTAAACAACTAAGGGTGCAATCCTATGCACATTTTCCTGGGAGTAAGCACTTCGGAATGTCACTGAACTTATTTCTGAGTGGGCATGCCTATGACTGCACTATGAATTTACTTCATTGTGTTTTATAATACCACGAGTTACTTATACAACACTATTCATTTGGAAAATAATTTACAATTTTTATTATACACATCCTTAGAGTAGCCTGTGAAGCAAGTAATTTCAATCCCATTTTACAAACAGGGAACTGAGATTGACAGTGAAAGAGATACTTGCCAAAGATCATACAGCTAGTTGGAGATTAGCGTGTATAAACTAATACAAATCCACATAACTGGCAGTTGCAACAAACCTAAATTATGCCTGTATTGCCTTAAACTTAATATATTGTACATTCAAAAGGTAACGACTACAAAAACAACAGCAAAAATGTGATTACAATGTTATTAGCCTCCTTCCCCAATTCCACAGTTTTTATATTACGGTTTGGAATGTGAGCTTGCTCTTCTGCTGTCTTATTCAAATAGGATGTTCTCATCCACTCCTTCCCTACACAGGGCTTTGAGTTGCCACCTTCTTACCAATTTCCTCACCACTTAATGACATCTCAGACAAAATACTGCCCAGTTAATTTCTGCATATCATGTTGCAGTTCAAATCTCAAGTTTTGCCTTGCTGGGAAACTATTTTCAGAGACCCTGTACAGACACTGTGATATCCAGTAGCATCCTGAATGGGAATTTTTGCCTTAGGATAAAGACCACAATTCACAAGGCTCAAATATAAACGGATGGAAATTTTCCTTCCTGTCATCATTCTACATACTACAACTGCAATACTTACATGGTCCAGCCAGTGAATGGAGAGAAAGAAGTGCAAGAAGTACTATGTTTTCTTTCTCTGGGAATTTTTTCAATACATTGAGTAGGATTGTATGATCTCGGTCCTCAACAAATTCAATCAGCTGCTCCTCTGGAACTGCATTTAAAAATGGAAGCAAGTATTAATATTGACAATATTTATTGTTCTGTTGAGAGACTTTGGTAGAATTGTAGCCACACATTCAGGGAGGCTCTTTTCTCCTAACTCTGGGAGAAGGTGGAATCTAAGTCTCCCAGCAGCCTCTAATATATTTATCAATTTTTATTCAAAGAACATATATGAATAGCTGCACCTGGAACAGAGCAAAGGATTTTCATGGGTCTCATTGGCACTCTGTTAGTTTATCTGGGAAGAGTCTTCCCACCTGGCTGAGCCCTGCACACTGACTGAAAATCTTCCATCCAAGACTGAGCTTTTCCACCTGCGGAAAAATTCTATAAGTAAGAAGAAGAGAAACAGGCTCTAGAGAGCAAAGGCTAGGAAAAGAACAGCCATGGAGCAATTCCCGGGGGTTTGGGAGTGGAGTCTGGGGAAAGAGCTCAATGGAATATGATGCCATGGATTCCATACTCCAAAGCAGCCATTTTCTCCAGGGGATCTGATCTGCTGTCTGGAAATCAGTTGTTAATTTGGAAGATCTCCAGGCCCCACCTGGAGGCTGGCAACCAATCAAGAAAATTCTTCTACAGATGTTATGGTCCTTGCCAGAGCAACGTAACAAAGCTTTGCTGCAGCATAGTATGAAGTATTTAAGGTACGGACTGAGTAAACAAGATGGTACGGTGGCTCAGTGGTAGAGCATCTGCTTGAGAAAGGACCGTGGCTCAGTGGTAGAGCATCTGCTTGGGAAGCAGAAGGTCGCAGGTTCAATCCCTGGCATCTCCAAAAAAGGGTCCAGGCAAATAGGTGTGAAAAGCCTCAGCTTGAGACCCTGGAGAGCCGCTGCCAGTCTGAGTAGACAATACTGACTTTGATGGACCAAGGGTCTGATTCAGTAGAAGGCAGCTTCATATGTACCCCTTTGCCTGGAAGGCAGCATATAAAGGAGACAGCAAACAGGGGTGTCGAACTCATTTGCTGACAAAAATAGACTTTGTAGGGCCAGGCCATGTGTGTAATAAAATGTAATGTGAGGTAACAGAGATATAAACTTTATAAAGGACACAAACACAATTAAATGCATTATTTTTCAACTTACAATACAAAGATGCTTTCAACCCTTGCAATATTTTATTTAAAATGGAAAGGTGGTGGAATGGTGGGATTTGGCAAGGCAAAAAAAGCACAAAAATCACAGCAGAAACTAAAAATATAAAATGGTCTGAGCCTGGGAAAACAATTAAATGGCATTGCAAGCTTCTCCCCCCCACCCCGGGTCTACTTAGAGTGGTAATGACCCTCCAGTATAATATCCCCCTTTGGCTGTAGGTTCCCAGGTTAGAGTACTCACAAGGCACCAGTTCTCAGGTCCATTGAACAGAGACATGCTGGTTCAAAGCACCAACCCTTTATCTGCAAGGATACAACTCTAGGAAGTATGAGCTTCAGCTGGCTATAGGAATACTGAAAAATGAAGCTGATCTCCACTCCATTGAAACACATTGCAGCACAAAGTTGCAAGGAAAACATGGAATGGATTTTCCATTAAGGTCTCTGGGCCCTAGCTATCTGAGCGCAGAGACCTTAATGGAAAATCCACTCATTTTCTTTGCAGCTTTGAAGAAGAAGAAGAATTGCAGATTTATACCCCGCCCTTTTCTCTGAATCAGAGACTCAGAGCGGCTTACAATCTCCTTTATCTTCTCCCCCCACAACAGACAACCTGTGAGGTGGGTGGGGCTGAGAGGGCTCTCACAGCAGCTGCCCTTTCAAGGACAATCTCTGCCAGAGCTATGTCTAACCCAAGGCCATTCCAGCAGGTGCAAGTGGAGGAGTGGGGAATCAAACCCGGTTCTCCCAGATAAGAGTCCACGAACTTAACCAATACACCAAACTTTGCTTCCTGCTGCAGCTGGCAAAGACAAGGCAGAAAGAGCAGGGAACTTCATCAGTCTTGGAGCTTCAAAGAGTGAGGACAGGAGGGGAGGAGGGAGGAGAAAAGAGCTCCATAGGCTTGTTTAAAGCCCTGGGCAGGCCAGTTCTGGCCCATGGGACGGACATTTGACACCCCTATATAATATGGTCCCTTCCATTTCTCTCTTAAATGAAGTATTCACAATGTTGCTTAGTCTTTTAGAAGTGAGGTGCTTTTTTTTAAAGCAAGATGGCTTATCAAAGTGGCAAAGTCCCCCACATTCCCTCAGTTATGAAGTTATTTTCTGTTCTGGGTGGCAATGTTTGTCAAACTTAAGTATGCAGGTTGGGATTACAACACAACATGGTTGGGCTGTTAGCTCTCATTTGTCAGCTCTGTGCTGCGGTTGCCAGTTGGGTTGCCAAGTCCAATTCAAGAAATATCTGGGGACTTTGGGGGTGGAGTCAGGAGATTTTGGAGGTGGAGCCATAAGCAAAGTTGTGACAAGCACAATTGAACTCCAAAGGGAGTTCTGGCCATCACATTTAAAGGAACCGCACACCTTTTAAATGCCTTCCGTACATTAGAAATAATGAAGGATAGGGGCACCCTCTTTCGAGGCTCATAGAATAGTACCCCCTGGTCCAATCTTTTTGAAATGTGGAGAGCATTTTGAGGAGAGTCATCAGATGCTATGCTGAAACTGTGGTGCTTCTACCTCAAGAAACAGCCCCTCCAGAGCCCCAGATACCGCCAGATCAATTCTCCATTATACCCTATGAGAATCGATCTCCATAGGGAATAATGAAGTGCCCAGCAAACATTTCCTTCCCGCCCCCCATTTCTGATGATTCTGAAGCGGGGGATTGGCATCTCTACTCACGAATTGCTGACCTTCCAACTTTTTTAAAGTAACATAGAGCAACCTTTTCTGCCTATTTCTGCTTGCAAGTCCTTGTTGTTTTTCCTTGGCTCTTTTATCTTTATTGTTCAATGTAATTAGTAATCCTCTCATAACAGCTTTACACACGTCCCATACAGTCTAAGTATTGACCTCTTGGTCTTCATTAGCCTGGAAGAAAGCTTTAGTCTCTTTTTCAAGAGATTTCACTACTTCAGCTTTTAACAACAGGTCTTCATTTAGTCTCCATCTTCTTCTGGGCTGGCTGGCAGCTTTTATAATAGTGCAAAGAAGTAATACAATCTCCACTAGAGGAGAGCACAAAGTATCACTAGAGACAACTTCGAGGCTACTATACCTTGTGGTATTCAGCTCCCTGACATGTCAATTTGCTGGAGTTTGGTTGAAATGAGGATTGCAAATAATACTTGCCAACAATCTTGAGAAAAAGATGTCTTGCCCCTTTAACAAAGGTTTAATGTGTGGAAATGGACATCTGAAATGTGTGGAAATGGGCGTCTGAATAACTTCCTATTAGCCTCTATTAGAGACAGGACTTTTTTTTAATAGGCTGCTGGCAACCCTAAGTGTGCTGGGAGGAGGAAAAAATGCCACATGGCAGAAATGTGATTTGGGAGCTCCATGCTAGAAACTTAATACCCAGGAATCCATTGGCATTGAGACTGGGATGTATCGGGAAAGGGAAGTTAAGCTACATCACATTTTCCCCATCTCAAAATATCCCCAGAGAACTGCTATTTGTCCTGTTGGGGGAAACTTTCATATACTGATGGCTACATGCACGTCCCCCCAGTAGTGCAAACAACAGCTCCCAATACTGCTTTAGTGTGGGGAAACAGTACATGGGAAGACCTTCTCCCTTCACATCACAGTCCCAATTTGAACTGGATTTCCACAAACCTGGGTATTAAATTCCTAGACCATCTCTCTGCCATGTGGACTTTGTAACATGTGAACTAGCTTTTAGTTTATATAGTCTGATTTTCCACTCACATATTAAATGGATTGTCTTGAAATCCACACAACCCTGCAGTTAAGTCAACCTACGACAGTATGCAAGGCTATTTGGATCCCATGCTATTCAGATAAGTTCAAGCAATTTGTTTCCTTATCGACATCATGCTTCCCACTATGCCCTCACAAAATGCTGCAGCATTTCTACATCTGCTTTTTTAAAAAAGTGACTTCTGATACTTTATTGGTTGAGGCAGCAAAAAGACGATGCTTGAGAACCGAGGAACAGAAATTATTCATTTGGAAATTTAATTGTGGAACACGTTCTCCCCGGGCACCTTACCCTACAAACCTCTTTCCTGCTGCACCAGGAAATACTATCAATCAACATTTTTTTTTATTTATATCCCGCCCTCCCCGCCGAAGCAGGCTCAGGGCGGCTAAACCTGAAAAGCAACAATATCTACCTTTTTCAAGGAGCATCTGCAAAGCTTGGCATCCATATTTCTGGATCTCTTCATTATCAGAAAAAGTATCCATGGCGTCAAATAACAGCAGAAACACATCAGTCCCTTCTTCCAAGAGAAGAAGTGTTATTGCATCTGCAAACAAAGGACACGTTTTCAGAGCATTTTTGTATAACAAATATTTAACTCCTGAAATCATTGTTCACTTTTAATGGATATAACATTCTGCCACAACGAGACTATGTCCGTCAACTTTCAGGGTTAAAAAATGTTAAAGAAAAAAGTAGCCACATAGGGGCTTCATTTGAATTGGGAACATGGCATATGGGAGGATTTATTACCAGGTATGCCTTAGAATAACAGCCTTACCTAGATATCCCAGATGCATTGTTCCTTAACCTTAAGTACTCAGCAGAATCTGTTGCTAATGTTAAGATTCTCAAAGGCAGTAGTTTAGGAAAGTAACAGATGTGAACATATGACAGGAGAAAAAGCCATTACTCCACTTCTGGCTATATCACACATAAATTTAACAGCACTATCTTGCACCAAGATATAGTCTCTTTGTACAGTAGTTTTATGTATTTTTGTATAACAATGCACCGTGCAGGATTCAAATGAAGACCCTATTCCTATCTCTATCTCTAGATGTACAAGCAAGGAGCAGGAAAAAGAAACCACCTGTGTTCTTCAAAGAAACAACAATTCCAAGGCTCAGATAGATACAAAAGTGAGGTATCTATAATTGGTTCTCCTACGTTTATAAAATTGCCAACTCAATTTGTGGGGGTGGGGGGAGGGTAATATTAGGTGACACCACTGGAGCAGCATCACAGTTTAAATCACTTGCAATACAATCCTAAACTCATAGTCTCCAAAATCCAACGAAATCAGTGGGCTAAGAGGAGAGCATCTATGCTTAAGAAGTACTGTTGCTCCCAGAGGGAAAGCATACAGGTACAAAGATTTCAGGTTTTCACGGCTGGTAACCTCATTAGGGTTTGTAGAGTCCTTCGGGATCAAGTGCCGTGTTCTACTGGAGAAAGTTTTCCTTCCAGACGTTTCGTTCTCAGCTACGGAGAACATTCAACAGCCAACATTCAACAGCCAGTTTCCTTATCACTACCCTTCCAGGAAGCCCCACCAAACAATGGGCACATCCACAAACCAATTGCCCTTTCATCACACCCCCTCCAGCCTAGAAATAGCAGCTCTCCAGCAGCCCTGGCCCCACTCAATGCACAGCAGCCAAGAAGGTCTGAGCGCCTGCTCCGGCTGCAACGCCACTAAGGATGTTCTCTGCAGCTGAGAGCGAAACGTCTGGAAGGAAAACTTTCTCCAGTAGAACATGGCACTTGATCCCGAAAGACTCTACAAACCCTAATCATACAGGTACAATCTATCAGAAAATTGTTTCAGAAGGAAATGGTTAATCCTGCCTCCGACAGAATCTCAATCCAATTCATACACTCCACTTCCCAAGGCTGTCAATGTTTATTTTTTTAAAATGCAGGAATCACATACAAGTGAATACATTCTGCCAATTGCTGAGTTTGGGTTCTTAGTAACCCAAAATCAAGATACAGGAGTGGGGCCCACGTGTGCACACTCCCACACACCCACAGTCTCTCTTTGTATTTAGTTGTATCATGGGCTGTAATAAACCATAGCAGAAGTTTTTCAAAAATAAAAAAAATAAAAATAAATCAAGACCACGACCGCCACCACTGAGTCCTGTGGTGCTGAAATATTGAGGAAAACGTAATATTCCATGATAGCTTGCAATTTTATACGCAGGTTTCTAAATGTTATGTACTTCATTTATACCCTACTTTTCCCACCAGCGAGGACTCAAAGCAGCTGACATAGCTATCTTCCACTCCATTTTATCCTCACAACAACCCTGCGAAGTAGGTTGGGCAGAGAGTGTGTGACTGGTCCAAGGTCACCCAACAAGTCTTCATGGCAGAGTCAGCATTGGAACCTGGTTCTCTCAGATCTAGTGTGACTAACTACTACACCACACACACTTCAGGAATTATACAAGTACAAAAGTTGATACCTGAAATAAGAAGCAGATTCAGTGCTCTTAGTCCAACAACTGAAAGGTGTATGTTCGCATGGTGGAGCGTAAGCATTTTAAGAATCTGTCTAAAGATGAGAGAAGGAAAAAAATAAGCTTCATGCCAGTTCATTATATGCAAAATGGGCATATTTTCAAATCTGCCACACAGTTATATTTTTTAAAAACAAAAGATTCAATGAAATAGAGAAACAGACAAATACCTTTCATGTTAAAAGTACATAGGCTAATCAAATAGCAATATATATACAAAGACTTTCAGCAAACTCTTGCCATGTGTGATATTTGGTGATTCTGGATGGGTGTTTACATCCATAAATTAAGATGCAATATACCAGCTTAATAGGGCCCAAATGAGCATCACAATATGGATGCACAACCATCCAGATGTGTGCATACAAATAGGGTTGCCTGGACAATTTCCCCTCTAAGCTGTGGAGTCTTTGCTAAAATAACAGACTGGAGATGGCTCTTGCTCAGTCCCCCAAGACTACAAACACCATAGAGCTAGACAGATAGCTAGGTTCATATCAGTCTCTTTCCTGTTCTGCTTTCACTCACCCTCTCTAACCAATAGAATGTAACTCAGAGAATGTCCTTCTTCTTGTTCTCCTCCTCTTCCTTTTTCTTCTTTCCTGCATGCACCATGGTGTCTCTCCTCCTGAACTGAACTAAGCAGATGGTCTACTACAATCCAAAGCCATCCAGTTAGTTAGTATAGTTGTCACTCTTTCTCTCCACTAGTTATACGTTACCTTTCTTCAAATAAATCCACCAGTATTGGTTTCTTAATTTAAAGCAAGGCTTTCTGTGCAGTTTGTGAGATAGTGTGGTAACCATTTGACTAGGCCCCGCTGCTGCACTGAAGCTCAGAAGGCGCACTCTGCTGAGTGAAGGCAAGGATGGCTGCCTGACCAATCCAACCATCCTAGACCAAGTAGGTGTGCAATTTACAAATACACACCTGAACAGCATATTCAAGATTGCTACAGCATAGACATCGTCACCCAGTTTTGATGCAATAATTCAGAGCAAGAGGTGTCAGTTATCAGAGACCGTTAAGTAAACAAAATATTGCAAGAATGCTAATGTTTTAAGCATGTTTTATTTTAAGTTTTTTTTAAAAAAAATATTTCATTGTGTTTGTCTGTGTTCTTTATATCTCCCTTACCTGGCATGACATTTTATAACACACACACACGGTCCAGCTCTACAAGGTCTCATTAATGTCAGATGTGGCTCTCATAATAAATAAGTTTAACACCTCTGACTAAGGGCAGTCTAAACAGACAGAATCACAACTTGTCTGGAGGTACATTCAAAGAATTAAGTTTGCTCAGGCCATCATTTTAATGGAGAGCGGCTACATGATGTACATTGTCCACATATAGCAAGGGTAATCATGGAACACAACATCCTTATAAATACCATCTTTTGGAACTGACAGAGTTAGGGCACAAAGCAAAATATCTGTCCTCACTAGAGCACATTTTTTTTTAAATAAAGAAGTTTCAGAGGTGCTGCTTTTAGGGTAGGGTGCTAGAAGACTAGCATCTTACGGTAGCAGCTCCCACGATGAACCATAAAAAAATGCAACCAACCGGACGTTCCCACTACAGGCAAATGCAATAGTTCATGCAAAAGAACGGAGACTTTCAGCACACAGCTGAACATGCCCAGCTTTGATTCAAGCATGCAGTGAGTGGCACAGTAGTTGGCTTAGCAAATATAATAAGGTCAATACTGTTCCATATTCCTGATGCTGGAAATTGCTTTCCTTGCAGAATGCGATGTTTTATACTGAAATTACTTTGTGAATAGAGTCAGTGCATGGGAGCAGGCGGGGTACGCAGCTGCCTCGGGCGCTACCCCACATGGGGGGGCACCATTGGGCACCCCCTCTCCCCTGAGCAGAGCTGGGGCCTGGGGCCAATGCTTGCATAGCGTGCTCCTTGCAAGGAGCACGGTACACAAGCGCACTGTTTTAGTGGTGCCCAGCTGCTTTCGGGTTGAAAGCGGCCAAGGGGTGCCTTCCCATTGCGCTCATCAGTGCAATGTCATGCCAACTAAGCAGGCCACTACTAGGCCACCGGCAACTTCCCACCAGTCAAAGGCCAGCAGCCTCCACCTCACCCCCTGCCAACCAGTCTTCAGCCTCCGACCATTCTACCACCAGATGGCTGCTTCCTCCCGCTTCCCAGCCCTTAGCGCATGGCAGACAGCAACCTTTGATTGAGGGCCTTAGAACTCTATTAATATTTGAACACATGGCATATGGACTACAATTGCACATGGACTTATTTTTAGATAGTTGGAAACTTATTATAGAAACTTACGTGTAGATCCACTGCCCCATTATATTTTTGTCTCTACTTTATGTGTACTCCCCCCCCCTTTCTTCCTTCTTTCTTTGCTCTCTTAGTTGCTGGATCTTGAATTCCCCCCCCCCCCCTTTGTTATTGTCATGTTTTTTTTAATGAAGTTTAAAAATCCACTTGAGAGATACCCCATATTTGTCACCACTAAGGTCACCAAGGACTGCATAGCTGGCAGGATCATAGGGCTCTTTCATCACCCTCCACTCCTGAAGTTGGTGTCCCCATTGGGAGTGGTCCCCAAGAAGGCAATGGGTAAATTCCACATGATCCACCATCTATCCTACTCAAAAGGGTCATCTGTCAATGAGGCCATCCCTAAGGAGTTTTGTTCCATGAGTTATGTCCCTTTTGATCGCACCATGAACTGGTGTGGTCCTGCAGCCCAGGGACCGCTAAGGCGGGAGGACGGTGGCTGAGTGGTAGAGCATCTGCTTGGGAAGCAGAAGGTCCCAGGTTCAATCCCTGGCATCTCCCAAAAAGGGTCCAGGCAAATAGGTGTGAAAAACCTCAGCTTGAGACCCTGGAGAGCCGCTGCCAGTCTGAGTAGACAATACTGACTTTGATGGACCAAGGGTCTGATTCAGTATAAGGCAGCTTCGTATGTATGTATGTAAGGCCAAGCGCAACATGCAGTTAGCCTTCAGGCTGCTGCCCATGCATCTTGACAACTTTTGCCTGCTGGGCTTTAAATTGAATGGTCAATGGTATGTAGACAAGGCCATGCCCATGCATTGCTGGGTGGCTTGCAGTCTTCAAGACTCTGAGCACATTTCTTCAGTGGGCACTTAAGAACTGTACCCAATCCCCTTTGGATAACTTCCCATTTGCTGGCCCAGTTGGAAGCTTTGCATGTGCCTTCCATTTGGCTGCTTTCTAGGGCCTAGCAGCCAAGCCCAGGGTACCCTTAGGATGGATAAAACTGATGACCTGGCCACTCAGCTAGGGATCCTACTTGATTCCATCCACAGCGCTTTCTGCCTCCCAGACAACAAGGTGCCCACTTTAAGAACCCTAACTGCTCAAACTTTCTCCAGGAAGAAACATGCATGGAAGGAGGTCCAGGCACTCTAGGGGCACCTCAGTTTTGCCTGTAGGGTGATGTTATCGGACCAAGCCTTTTGTGATCACAAAGGGCATGAAGGCTGACCTCCAAGTCTGGCTCAACTTCTTGTCAGAATTCAATGAGATATCCATTTGGTAATCACTTTCATGCTTGCCTTCTATGGGGACTTCTGAAGCAGTGAATTAGTCTCCACCTTGTGCTGGGATTGTTCAGGCCAGGCCCTCCATCGCTGAGACATGGCCACATTGGGGCCTGGGCTCTACCAGGTCTTGCAGCAGTCCAAGACAGACAAGAGAGGCATAATGCCAAAGTGAATCCTACTCCTGCCTTTGGGGATCAGCCATGCCCAGTCTGGACCACAAGGGAGTACCTAGTCCACAAGCCCACCCCACCTCTTTCAGGTCCTCTTCTCATCCACACTGACAGAACCTTCCTTACAAAGTTCCAGTTTATTAGCATCATGCAAGCTAATCTGGCTGCCCTAGGGCTCCCCCCAGGGGATTTTGGGACCCATTCCTTTTGTAAAGGTGCTATTGGTCACTGGAAGTTCTCAGCTTTCAGGACCTATATTCAGCCTCTTTGCAGATGTGCTTGCTAACTCTTCTTCAATCCCAGCCAGACAGTTTAGATTAGTCTGGATTGTGGCCACAGCACTGTGCATTAGGCTGGGATTTATGTATCATCATCCAGCAAAGCCTTGGGACTTCAGGATTGGGTCACAATCTACCGCATTGGACCTGGGATTGCATTGAGAAGCCTTGATCCCAACTGTCAGTCAACATATGGCCTGCCATGGACCTCTGGATGCACTCATTATCCAGCTGAGCAAGAATGACCTACCCAGCAGAAACGGTGTGGACATTGCTCTGGCCTTGAAGGGCAACTGATGGGCCATAGCTTCCCACCTTCTGGACAATCAACTCTTCTTGTTGGAGCTCCAAGAATGGGACACATGGTGACGGGCCTTTCCCCTAGACAAGATTGACCTGGCAAGGAGAAAACTGAGCAAGGCAGCTGGTGGAAGCAGCAGGTGGTTCCATCATACAGCATCCAGTTTGGTGTAGTGCAGAGCCAGTTTGGTGTAGTGGTTAAGTGTGTGGACTCTTATCTGGGAGAACCGGGTTTGATTCCCCACTCCTCCACTTGCACTTGCTGGAATGGCCTCAGGTTAGCCATAGCCCTGGCAGAGGTTGTCCTTGAAAGGGCAGCTGCTGTAAGAGCTCTCTTAGCCCCACCCACCTCACAGGGTGTCTGTTGTGGGGGAGGAAGGTAAAGGAGATTGTGAGCCGCTCTGAGACTCTTCGGAGTGGAGGGCGGGATATAAATCCAATATTTTCTTCATCCAGACATTTCTTTTTGGCATATAGCTCTCTTTCAGCAGGATGGTATACACCTCTCTGAATGGAGGTAGGATATTTGGCTTCACAGAATCCAGTATGCCTTCAGTCATAGGAGCTTCAGTGGAAGTTGGGCAGTTGCCCAGCTCTTGTGGTAGTTTGGACACTGGGTCAGATCCAGTTTTGAGCCTGCATGCCTGCCTCCCTGGGTCTGCTAACAGTAACAGTTCAGTTTTATGTTTAACATACTGAATATGGTTAGACCAAGATAAATCTGACAAGGCACAGACTGGAGAAGCTAGTTCAGCCTGAGACTCATGAACCGGGTGTCCCTGAACTGAACACCCCCCCAAAACCATCCAAACTGAACTGGTTTGAGTGATGTCAGGACCCACCCCCAGTGTGCCACGTCAACCAGAAGCGATGCAAGCACATCACCTCCCAACACACTTGCGTCGCTTCTGGGTGGCATCAGGCCCCATCCTAGTGCACCTGCATCATCTAGATGTGATGTCAGCATGTTGGGGTGGGGCCTGAAGCCACCTAGAAGCGGCCTGCTGAACACACGAGCCATCCCGAGCAGAAGAACTTGCTGACTTTTGGGGGGAAGGTGCCTTCCCCAGGCCTCGGCTTGCAAAATTCAAACTGGGCAAAGTCCACGCTGGACTTTGGCTTGGGTTCAGGTCTGCACCCATCCTGAAAGTTGACCTGAAGACACTTGCATCAAGTGTGTGCCAATTGCACACTTTTAATTGGTAACTTCTTAGATTTTGCAAAAAAATAATAATTTTATATTTAATATATGCCACAATCAATAGAAATTTACTCCTTTGTTGCACGAATAAAGTAGCAATCTGCTAGACGTGTCAGACTTTCTGTAATTTGATTAATATATTCATGTGGAAGCCCCCTACTTTCTGGATACATACTTTACCTAACTTAATAAAACATTTCAACATCATGCAGATCAGACCAGAGCAGCTCATTTTGGGGTAAGGAAGTAACTCATGTGGGATGTTTGTAAACAGATCAACAAGTACAACAAAGGGCAGTAGGTAGCAACTTGCACAAAACCCTCAAATGCAGCACGTAGAAAAGGCAACCAAGTTTGTCATTTAGACTGAAGAAAAAAACAGGAAATTCTCTGCTTGTATCTACCTTCCCCAAAGCTTTTCAGAGATGGAAGTGAAACCCTTTTACTTCTTTGTACTCAGTGGTATGACAAAATATATGAAGAAATATTTCTCCACATTCTGAAAGAACCAGGAAACAGAAAGAATTTCCTTTTTTCTCTTCTTGAAAGTGGTTACTACATTATCAGTCACCACTCTAAGGAACAATAACGCATGGTATTTCGGTCTGTAGAAATGAACTGTATTTCGACAATAGTTGTTTCTGTTCTGCCCAAAGACACAAGCATTTTCTGAGAGCTTCATCACCACACAGCAGCTCTCCTGGGTGTGTTTTATTTTAAATCTCTTATTGTCTAGCATCCATACCAGGATACAGGACAGACAAAATGGGCTGTAAGCAACACTTCGAATATTTTCCTTCTGTGCATGGAAGGTGGAACAGGCTGGTGCATTTCAATGCTGGAAAAAATATTATTTCTTGTAAAAAGAAAAACATATGGTCTTATGTAAAACTCAGTTTATTCCATTCAAATAATTAATTGCACATTGGGAAAGTCCTTTGATCGCATATTGGGGTAACTGAAATATGTTGGACTAAATCCTATGTAACTTTTCTGCTTGTGAGAGGTACTTACAAGAGCAGGGCAGGTTAACTGTGCCAATTCCCACTCTCACTACAGTCAACGATGTCCTCCTAAAATCCCCTCCAGGTACAGCCATGGAAGGCCTAGTGGGGACGGCAGATCAAGATAAAAGTCCCTGGAAACTGCCCCCCCTTACAAGTGGAAAACTAGCACAGCCAGTTTGGCATAGTGGTTATCATGTTAGACCAAGATCCAAGAGACCCAAGTTCAAGTCCTGCTGTGAAGTCTGCTGGGGGACCTGGAGTCAGTCACTACCTCTTAGCCTAACTGGGTTGTAGTGAGGTCAAAATGAAAGAGGGGAGTTCAATGTATACTGCCCCAAGAGGAAGGCAGGATAAAAATGCAGAATAGAAATAAAGCATAGCTACAATCCCCTGATTTTGAGGAGGAAAGATATCTTTTTCATATTAGTTACATAATAGCGTAAGAGATTTTGATTAATAGTTGAATGGAAGAAGTTTTACATGAAAGAAATAAAAGATGTGGCCTCTGTAATCTGCATAGCCATTTGTTTAAGTCCTCAAAACTATTAACTATCCAAATCTACACACATTTTCTTACACTTTTACCATATCAACCCAGGAGTACATCTACGTGACAAAAAGGCCCAATTCTTCAAGTCTTCCTATTCTGGCCTCTCCCTGTGCTAGAGCATCACACCTGTAACTCAGAACTAAACATTCCCTGGCCCCTCAAAAGGATTGTTGAAAAGTAACACCAAACAATGGAACAAAGAGTCCAGTGACACCTTTAATACCAGCAAAGTTTTATTCAAGGTTTGAGCTTTCGTGTGCAAGCAGACTTCATGACTTTCTGATGAAGTGTGCTTGCACAGAAAAGCTCACACCATGAATAAAACTTTGTTGGTCTTAAAGGCACCTCTGGGCTCTAATTTTGTTCTGTGGCTGCAGACCAACACAGCTACCCACCTGGATCTACCAAGTAATAGCTTAAGAATACAACATGCTGAGATGCTGCCTCCCTTCCCCTTCCGCTGCCAGTGAGTGCTTTAGCACAAACCTCAGTTTGGTTCTGCATCTGGCCCACCAAATGGAGTTGTTGCCAATCCCTGCAAGGCGGGACTAAATCAGAAACATAAAAGTTGACAAAGAATCACCACATTTAGATTCAAAAGTGATACTTTATCCATTTCTAAAGAATACCATTTGTAAATAAATAACTTCAAAAGTATCCCTTACATTCTTTAAGGATCCTGCTCACAGTCATAGGGCCTTTTCACACTTACCGGTGGAAACCGGAAGGGAGTCAGTATTGTGCCGCCTTGCAGTAATCCGAGACAGGGATGGGCGTTTTCAGACACATGGTTTTTTCCCCGGTAGGGTTCCGTGATTGAAGTGAGCCATTTCACACTGTTCCGCTTTTATCTCGCTTCCACCAGCGCCAGCCGTTTTCGCCTGCCGGCGTGCGATCTCCGGCTTTTTTTGGGGGGGGGGAACGTTGGGCGAAGATTGCTATAGCGCTATAGTGACGTATCACAACAGCACCACCATAGAGATGGCTAGGCTCCATTGAGATAAGTTACCAAGTTTCAGCGACGGCAATCTCTGGCATCTTAATGGAACCCAGGCATCCCTATGGTGATGCTGTTGTGATACGTCGCTATAGCGCTATAGCAATCTTAGTCCGATGTTCCAAAAAAAAAAAAAAAGCCGGAGATCATGAGCTGGCAGGCGAAAAAGGGCACGAAAACTGCTCCCGGATTAGATACTGGACATTTCACACAGCGCCTCATACCGATTTCAACCCGGAAGGAGGGGTTGAAAACTGGAAGAAGCTGCTCTTTGTTAGTAACGACTCAGGCATGCCTCACTACCGGGACAGCTGTGGGACTGT
The DNA here is from genome assembly GCF_032191835.1 of Heteronotia binoei. Taxonomy (NCBI): domain Eukaryota; kingdom Metazoa; phylum Chordata; class Lepidosauria; order Squamata; family Gekkonidae; genus Heteronotia; species Heteronotia binoei. The sequence goes on from NC_083230.1 coordinate 9,778,873, forward strand.
GTGAAAAGGTGACAGTATTCCGGTAGCAGCCAGTTACTGAGTCGGGTCTGTCTGAAATGCCAGCAGAAACCCGTTACTGTTCAGTAACTAACCAGCTTCCATACCGGAATACATAGGCTGTGTGAAAAAGTTTATAGCCACAGGGCTGGCTTGCCCACTAGGCAAATTAGGCATTTGCCTAGGGTGCTGTGAGGGGGGGCACTGAATTGGGCTCCCTTCCCCCCCGGTACCCCAGACAAATGCCAAATTTGCCACCAGCCCAGCGCACTGAGAGGAGCAACGCCAGTCTTCCCTTACTCGCTTCGATGCGGGCATCTCTGTAAAGCATTCTCTTATGAGAGCACAGGACGTGACCAGGCTCCGCTCTCCCCTCCCTTCCAGGAGGCGGGGAGAAGCCTCGTCGCATCCTGTGCTCTCTTAAGAGAACGCTTTATGGCGACGCCCACATCGAACCGGGTAAAGGGAGGCTGGTGTCACTCCTCTCAGCACGCTGGGGGGAAGAGGACGGTGGCTTGCCCACCCCCACCCCGGCATGCTCACAGGAGTGTGCCAGCCTCCCCTTACCCGGGCGGCTTCAACCCGGGCATTTCTGTAAAGCATTTTCTTAAGAGGGCATGGCATGACAAGGCTTCACTCGGGAATACATTACGGAAATATCTGGGTCAAAGCGGCCCGGGGAAGGGGAGGCTGGTGTACTCCTGTGAACACGCAGGGGGCAGGGATTGAAGCGCCATGCCGTGTTGCGGTGCCGCAAATAACACAACAAAGGAGGAAGGGGCAGGAGGGGCATGTCGTGGGCAGGCAGAGGGGAGAGCCGGTGGGGCTTGCTGCCACAGAGGGGGCACCACGGGGCAACTTTGCCCGCAGCACAGGGCATCATAGGGCCAGCCCTGCATACCCATTTGCCCCAGGAGTATGAAAATATAACAGCCTGCCTGGTGTCAGGTTATAGGCACTTACGAGGCAGCTGCCAGGCCCCGAACCAGGAAGGCCAAGAACTGGTTATTATGTGACCCCACTGACTTGACACCCTACACCGATAATTCAGCTGTGGTAAGCATCTGCCTCTCTTTGCTCTGTAACAGGGAGAAAAAGGGGGAAAAAATAAATGTTCTATGTTACTGTGTACAAGCATCCCCCAAGGGAGGAAGGCCCAGTCTCCTCATCTGGTTCACACACGAACACATGAAACTACCTTATACTGAATCAGCCTCTTGGTCCACCAGCACTGTGAATTGGGCACACCAACAAACTGGCAGCCAATGTAGATGGGCCAAGATTGACGTGATATAGCCTCTACGACTCACTTCAGTCAACATTCTGGCTTCAGTGGTCTGTACCAACTGAAAATTTATTTTGAGAGTCATATCCCACCCCTCCCACAACATGTGACTTGAGGTGGCTCACAACATTTTAAAATGCAGCAATATCATAAGGTTCAAAACAGTTAAAACAGTTAGAATCTTGACATGCTCATGGTACCCAGATTTTTTTTTAAATGTCTGGCAGTGGAAAACCAATTGCAGCAGAAAACAAAAAAGGATTAACTAAAGGTCTACTGGAACAATTCCTTCTTATATACCCTAAAGAACCTGTCGAGGTCCTGCAGGGCATGTGTTTCTTTTGGGAGGAGGAGGAGATGGAGATGGAGATGATGGAGATGGAGATGATGGAGATGGAGATGATGGAGATGGAGATGATGGAGATGGAGATGATGGAGATGATGGAGATGGAGATGGAAATGGAGATGGAGATGATGGAGATGTTGGAGGTGGAGGTGATATTGGATTTATATCCCACCCTCCACTCCGAAGAGTCTCAGAGCGGCTCACAATCTCCTTTACCTCTCTCCCCCACAACAGACACCCTGTGAGGTGGGTGGGGCTGGAGAGGGCTCTCACAGCAGCTGCCCTTTCAAGGACAACCTCTGCCAGAGCTATGGCTGACCCAAGGCCATGCTGGAAGGAGCAAGAGGAGGAGTGGGGAATCAAACCCGGTTCTCCCATATAAGAGTCCGCACACTTAACCACTACACCAAACTGGCTCTCCACACTTAACCACTACACCAAACGGATAAAGCATTCCACCAGGACAGGGCTATGATGGAAAAACTCCTTGCCATGGCGAAAGCAAGACTGATTTCCCAAGGACCAGACTGTCAAAAAATTGTGCAATGATGAGCACAAGCAATTGGGGGGGGGGAGGGGTTTATATCAGGAGAGACAGGCCTTCGGATATGCCAGTCCCAGATTGTTTAAGGCCTAGAAGTCTTTAAAGGTTATAAACAGCATCTTGAACCTAATCTGGAAACAAGTTGACAACCAATTCAGCTGCCTTAAGATTGGCTGTCTATCAGTAGAGCAAGATGAGCTGGTCAACAGCCCAGCAGCTGCATTCCTGATCACCTGAAGTTTCTGAAACTCTGTGTAGCTCTGTGTAGAGCACATTGTTATGTGACTGTGACAAGATCAGGCTGGGCCAAATGGGGGACAGTTGGCTAGCTTGGTGTAGAAAGAAAAATTCTGACCTTACCATTGTGGACATCTGTCTGTCTAACAGAAGCAAGGAATCAAGCCACACCCCCAGGCTCTTTACTAAGTCCACTAGATTTAATGGGACTCCATCAAGAGCCGGTAACCGCAGTCCTGCCAAAGACCCAGCCTTCCCCAGCCACATGACTTCCATCTTTGATGAATTTGACTTCAGCCACCTCTCCCTCAGCTAACCAATCACTGTGCCCAGACACTCACTCGAGGCCAAGAGGGTCACATCTGACTGCCTATGAAGCAGGAGAAAGGGTTGGATGTCATCAGCATATTGATAGCACCCAAGACCAGATCTCCTGAAGAGTTCCACTAGAGGGCACATATACTGCATTTTTCACTCCATAAGACGCACCTAGTTTTTAGAGGCGTTTGTGTGAATTTTTTGCAGTATTCGCACCTTAAGACGCACACACTCCCCCCCCCCCCCCACCGAACTGAACTCTGCAACACCACCATCTACTGCATGCAAGGAGCCTTGGTCCCCTCTGAGAGCATCCCTGGAGAAATGAGGAAATTTGCTAGGTCTTTCACTATCCAAGATGGGCAAGGAGCCGAGGAGTAGGTGGTAGGCTTCCCAGCCATCAGAATCTGGTCAACATTCTGCAAGGAGAGCAAGAAGTGGCCCAAAACAGGACCAGATGGAGCCAACATAACCCCCAATATACTTCCAGCCTTCAAACTAGCAGTGAAGTCATGGTGGAGTTGTGAGATTTTATCCACCAAAAAAGTTTGCAAAAATATCCCAGCTAAATACCAAATTATTCCAATTGCGACTTCCCTTTCAGGGAATTCAGATTCTGAACTACCCTTAATAATTGGATTAGATGTGAAGTAGTGGACATGGAGACAAAAAAGCAAGGCTTCTTTGCTGCTTTCACTGCCACCTCATAGGCTTTCACTACTTTGTTGTAAGCAGGGCTTTTTTTTTTGTAGCAGGAATTCCTTTGCATATTAGACCACACACTCCTGATGTAGCCAATCCTCCAAGAGCTTACAGGGCTCTTAGTACCAGGCCTACTGTAAGCTCCAGGAGGATTGGCTACATCAGGGGTGTGCGGCTAATATGCAAATGATTTTCTGCTACAAAAAAAGCCCTGATCGTAAGACCTTTGCCAAGATTGCTCTAGCCATCTGACCAACCTTTTTGTATCTCACAGGTCCTTGGTCAGGGCACAGAAGTTATCAAGGTATGATACACCTGATGGTCAACCAAAGAACACTGGTTGGTAAGCTCATCAAGGCAACTGCTGACAGGCCCCGGTAAATCCTGCAGAGCACCTGGGATCCAACTGGATACATAAGTCTCTGCAGGCAAGCAAAAATCAATTTGCCACTCTTGAGGAGGGCAGTTGTAAATCTCACTTTGGCCTTTAGGAGGGAGTGATCTGGGAAATCCAGATCTATACTTCCATAGAAAAGATCCAGTGGGTGGCCTGCTTCATGTGTAGGGGCTGATACTACTTGGGAGAGTCCCAGTGCTGCCATGGACAACATAAAGTCCAAGGTAGCACCAGTCAGGGCTGTGCCCGTATGGACACTGAAGTCAACCAGGACTAATAGTCCTGGGAAATGCAAGTCCCACTCAAAGAGTGCCTCAGCTAGCCTTGGCAGGGTATTCATCAAAAAACCAGCAGCCCTCTCCCTGCATCCCCATGCCAGGCCAACACATTCAGTGCTGGAGATCTGAGGCACAAGGATCCTCTGAAAGAAGAGGAGGAGGAAGAAGATAAAGGATTTATATCCTGCCCTCTGCTCCGAATCTCAGAGTGGCTCACAATCTCCTTTACCTTCCCTCCCCCACAACAGACACCCTGTGAGGTGGGTGGGGCTGGAGAGGGCTCTCATAGCAGCTGCCCTTTCAAGGACAGAGTCTCAGAGCGGCCTACAATCTCCTTTACCTTCCCTCCCCCACAACAGACACCCTGTGAGGTGGGTGGGGCTGGAGAGGGCTCTCACAGCAGCTGCCCTTTCAAGGACAGAGTCTCAGAGTGGCCTACAATCTCCTTTACCTTCCCTTCCCCACAACAGACACCCTGTGAGGTGGGTGGGGCTGGAGAGGGCTCTCACAGGAGCTGCCCTTTCAAGGACAACCTCTGCCAGAGCTGTGGCTGACCCAAGGCCATTCCAGCAGGTGCAAGTGGAGGAGCAGGCAATCAAACCCAATTCTCCCAGATAAGAGTCTGCACACTTAACCACTACACCAAACTGGCTCTCTCAGATGGATAAGAGAAACAACCTCATCAGGCCCCACCCAGGTCTCAGTCAAGCAAGCCAGATCAAAACTGCAAGGTTTTATTATATCCTGCAGTTTTATTCCTTATTGATAGGCAGGAGATCAAAAGGGATCTAAGTATTCCCATATCTCAGACTCCTCCATACTAACCTCCCCCCTTACCTCATGTTCCCCCCTTTACTGGAATGTGTGATCCACTGGAGCACATCAGGTGATGGAACTAACAGAGGGGGTAAATGCAAGACCAGATGACAATCTAAATTAAAGTCAAATATTAACTACACCAGTCAGTTCAATAAAGAGGACTAACAACAAACAACATCTCTTTCTGTAGAAACACTGAGTTACAAATTCTGTGCAATCTTTACAATATAAATACACGCTATTGAAATGCCCGCATATACTTACTGGTGAACACCAAGTACTTCCCATTCCTTTCCAACTCCTTGAGGAGCCGCTAGCCTTTGAAGCACATCTGGACAGACTTCAATAAGTTTGCAAAGAAGTGACCAGCCAATCTGTCAAGCAAAGAACAAAAAACAGAGCTCATGCTCATAATAATAATAATAATAATAATAATAATAATAACAATAACAATAATAAATTTTATTTATATCCCGCCCTCCCCGCCAAAGCAGGCTCAGGGCGGCTAACAGGACATGGTATATACCATGATATTGTATAAAACAATTATAAAATACAGCTAATAAATACATTTAAAAAACAGTTACATAAAATTTAAAACTACAATAAATTAAGGTGCTATGTTCAATAGGTATATTCCGATGGCTAGATGTTGCTTTCAGGGTTCTTTATAAGCTTGCAGAAAGAGGGTGATTTTGCAAGCCCTGCGGAACTGATTAAAGTCCCGCAGGGCTCACACCTCCTCCGGAAATTGATTCCACCAGTGGGGGGCCATTATAGAGAAGGCTTCTTATAGCCCGCTCCCCAATTCCTAAACTTGCCAGTTTGAAAATATTTAGGATGAATCACATCAGTGGCTGAGTTGGTCCAGCTTCACAAAGCATACCATTCCACAATTCAGATTCGCATGCTAGCTTGAGGGTTTTGAACTGGAATACTGGTTTGAAATCTCTGGGCCACTGCTTGTGTGTATATAACATTTATTTTAAATATTTCTATCCTGCCTTTCAATTCAATTAGGGCCCTCAAGGCAGTAAACAATTAAAAACATTAAAGCCAACCTAATATATGTGTATAACAAAACTGGCAGAGACTGACCAAGAGAGAGATCTTGGGGTCATGGTAGATAACTCACTGAAAATGTCAAGACAGTGTGTGATTGCAATAAAAAAGGCCAACGCCATGCTGGGAATTTTTAGGAAGGGAATTGAAAACAAATCAGCCAGTATCATAATGCCCCTGTATAAATCGATGGTGCGGTCTCATTTGGAGTACTGTGTGCAGTTCTGGTCGCCGCACCTCAAAAAGGATATTATAGCATTGGAGAAAGTCCAGAAAAGGGCAACTAGAATGATTAAAGGGTTGGAACACCTTCCCTATGAAGAAAGGTTGAAAAGCTTGGGGCTCTTTAGCTTGGAGAAACGTCGACTGCAGGGTGACATGATAGAGGTTTACAAGATAATGCATGGGATGGAGAAAGTAGAGAAAGAAGTACTTTTCTCCTTTTCTCACAATACAAGAACTCATGGGCATTCGATGAAATTGCTGAGCAGACAGGTTAAAACGGATAAAAGGAAGTACTTCTTCACCCAAAGGGTGATTAACATGTGCAATTCACTGCCACAGGAGGTGGTGGCGGCCACAAGCATAGGGTTTAGATAAAAATATGGAGCAGAAGTCCATCAGTGGCTATTAGCCGCAGTGTGTGTGTGTGTGTGTGTGTAATTTTTTTTGGCCACTGTGTGACACAGAGCGTTGGACTGGATGGGCCATTGGCCTGATCCAACATGGCTTCTCTTATGTTTTTATGTGACACAGAGGTTGGACTGGATGGGCCATTGGCTTGATCCAACATGGCTTCTCTTATGTTCTTATGTGACACAGAGTGTTGGACTGGATGGGCCATTGGCCTGATCCAACATGGCTTCTCTTATGTTCTTATGTGACACAGAGTGTTGGACTGGAGGGGTCATTGGCTTGATCCAACAGGGCTTCTCTTATGTTCTTATGTGACACAGAGTGTTGGACTGGATGGGCCATTGGCCTGATCCAACATGGCTTCTGTTATGCTCTTATGTGACACAGAGTGTTGGACTGGATGGGCCATTGGCCTGATCCAACAGGGCTTCTCTTATGTTCTTATGTGACACAGAGTGTTGGACTGGATGGGCCACTGGCCTGATCCAACATGGCTTCTCTTATGTTCTTATGTGACACAGAGTGTTGGACTGGATGGGCCATTGGCCTGATCCAACAGGGCTTCTCTTATGTTCTTATGTGACACAGAGTGTTGGACTGGATGGGCCACTGGCCTGATCCAACATGGCTTCTCTTATGTTCTTATGTGACACAGAGTGTTGGACTGGATGGGCCATTGGCCTGATCCAACATGGCTTCTCTTATGTTCTTATGTGACAGAGAGTGTTGGACTGGATGGGCCATTGGCCTGATCCAACATGGCTTCTCTTATGTTCTTATGTGACACAGAGTGTTGGACTGGATGGGCCATTGGCCTGATCCAACAGGGCTTCTCTTATGTTCTTATGTGACACAGAGTGTTGGACTGGATGGGCCACTGGCCTGATCCAACATGGCTTCTCTTATGTTCTTATGTGACACAGAGTGCTGGACTGGATGGGCCATTGGCCTGATCCAACATGGCTTCTCTTATGTTCTTATGTGACACAGAGTGTTGGACTGGAGGGGCCATTGGCTTGATCCAACATGGCTTCTCTTATGTTCTTAGGGTCTTAAAACTGAAAACAAACATTAAAAACGAATAGACTAACAGTGCAATCCTAAGGGGGGGAGAGTCCTTTGGAAGCAAACTAAGGCTCATGTCCGTGGAAGTTGGGGATACAACAGCGCAAGTCCACTTGTGTGGGGAGCGGAGGCAACCTACACAGGCATGGGCCCGCTGAAGCAGGCCCCCTCCCCAGGGCATTGATGCCTCAGCCCTGTGCCCGAGCACAGAGTCCAGCGGAGAGGCCTATGCCAGCATGAGGGGTGCGGTGTCAGGGGTGTGCCGCAGCTTAGTTGGCTCCCTTAGAACTTTGGGCCTTGACATGCCCCGCCCCAAGGCGCATAGTTGCGCCACAGAAAAAGCTGACGTATCCCATAGACACACACTGAAACAGAAAGCAACGTCCGGCGCCGCACAAGCTTGCAAACCCCATAGGGAGCCATGTAATTGCCTCACCAATCCCCTCACGGCCCAGGCTGGACGAGCCCCCTCCTCAGCACCCAGTCGCCACTTTCCATCTCCCAGGAAAGCTTCCGCCCCGACCTCGCAAAACTGTTCAGGTAGAGTAGAACGCACAGTGCGGGACTCTGCCACGGAGCTCCCTGCCGTGTGGACTTAGTATGAGGGCCGGGGCACTTTGGTGGGGGGAGCTACACAGAATAGGCACGTAGGTAGTACAGTGTGTGGTCTTTGTCTTGTGAGGAGGAGAGTGAAGTCTCTGCTCTACAGCTAACCTCTCCTGTTTCCAAGCCCCCACAGGTATCCAGCTCCTGGAGACTCAGCACACAAGGGTGTTCGCACATGGATAGGTAAGTGTGATTGCGCACCCTCGCGGTGCTCACCCTTCTCCTCGCTCTAGGCTGGGCAGATAGACAGCATCTCCGGCACTGGAACCAGGCATGGGGCAATTGCCCCAACCCCTGCATGCTGCTGGAGAGCCCCCTCTTGTCTGTCCTTTGCCTTGTTCCCACCCCTGGCAGGGCACCATGAGGGGACCCAGCAGCTGCTCTGTTGCCTGTGGGGAGGCAGGTCAGTGACTGTCCCTTTAAGAGGGTCGCTGGCTAAGGCACAGCCCCATGATGCAGCTGCCGTGGCTGAGGAATTACAAGCGAGCCAGGAATGCTTTAACCCAGGACAGGTAGGTGTGTGTTGGCTGATCCCATCATGTGCTGCAGGGTTGTTTTTTTCGTCCACCCCCCCACCCGCTACCTCTGTTGCCCCTGTCAGGACGGGACCTCCCAGTCCGCAAGTGGCATGGCGCTCCTCCTCAAGTGCAATGGGCCTCTATCTCTGTTTTGCAGGTGCGAATTCAACAGAGAGGCTTCCATTTGTGGCAATTCACACCCTGCCCCCCCACCTACTCAGCCAGCTGTTCCTCCCCTCCCCTCTGAGTGGAGCCAGCCCTGTGAGACTTTCCTGGGATGCTCTTCTGCTTGGTTGCAGCACAATAAAACCTTAAATGTGCAACTACTTTGTCTCTCCTTCTTGGCTTCTGCTTTGCTCCTCTCTGCCCCTCCCCTTCTGCCACTCTGTCAGTGGGCTCCCGGAGAGAAAGTCTCAGCGGGTGGGCTTGCTTGTATCTTGGGAAGGGGGCTGGGGGAAACTATAAGCCGCCATGAGGCTGGACAGGGGAGGGGGTCTTTGCCCCACGCATCCCATGGAAGCGGGGGTGACCTTGGGCCAGGTGCTGCACCTCAGCCTGGCTGGCATGGCTAATGGAGTGGATGCATGGCTGATGTCTCGCACTCTAGAGTTCTTGGCCCCCGGGGGAGGAGTTCCATGCACACAGCAGGGGGCATCAGGGTGACACGGAGGGTCTCTGAGTCCGCATTGGGGAGAGGTTGCCTCTGGGACTTGGTGGCATGCCAGGACTCTGTCTGCTGGTTCCACTGCACACATTTTGCCTGGTTTCGTTGATTGCAGTCTCCTGCAATATGTTTCTCCTGTTTGTTTATGGCTTGCGGGGAGGGCACATGACTCCGCTCACCTGCTTGCCATTGGAATGAGTTTTTGACAGTGGGTGGGCGCAGCTGCGGGACTGGCCAATCCTGAAGAAGAAGAAGATATTGGATTTATATCCCGACCTCCACTCCGAAGAGTCTCAGAGCGGCTCACAATCTCTTTTATCTTCCTCCCCCACAACAGACACCCTGTGAGGTGGGTGGGGCTGGAGAGGGCTCTCACAGCAGCTGCCCTTTCAAGGACAACCTCTGCCAGAGCTATGGCTGACCCAAGGCCATGCCAGCAGGTGCAAGTGGAGGAGTGGGGAATCAAACCCGGTTCTCCCAGATAAGAGTCCGCACACTTAACCACTACACCAAACTGAAGCGCCACACTTCCTCTTCCCGCCCCCACCTCGGCAGTGAGACAGGTTTCTCTCGTGCACACGCACAGCCTCACTCCTTCCCCCTCCCCACGTCGCCTGGACTTCCCTACTTTGACTTGAGGTGGGGAGGGACAGGTGATCGGCCTCTCCGGGGCTGCCTCCCTGGCTATTATGTACCCTGCACCTGTGCCAGGACTGGCCAATCCAGCGGCCTTGTGTGGCCCCTCCGACGGAGTTGCCATGGGGACAGTCTCACATGCGGAGAGCTATGCTTCTTCTCTCCCCCCCGCCATGCCTGAGCTTGCCAAAGCCCTTAGAAAGTGGACTAGTGGCACCTCGGTTTATGCCCAAGTTCGAGCCTCCGTGTAAATCAGGATTGGGCTGTAAATGACCGTGGAGGTCCCTTCCCACTCTAAGAGTTTATGAAATAGGAAAGAGGTTAATAAGTTAATGCCAGACCTGCTAGCAGGAGATAGAGGGAGAGTCAAATATTCATGGGGAGGGAATGCCATAGTTTTGGTGCCATGACTGAGAAGGCCCTTTCTTGGATTGCTACCTGTCTAGCCACACAGATAAGGGTGCCTGAAGCAACGCCTGTAACAACCGGGAAGTTCATAGGGGAGCAGGCAGTCCTCAATGTATGCTTGCCTCAAACCATATAGGGCTTTAAAGCTCAATACCAACACCTTCAAGAGGATCTGGAAATAAACTGAAAGCCAATATAGTTTAAACAAGAAAAAGGTGATATAGTCCCTACAACCCATTCCAGTTAATGAAGTCACACACAGAACTTCCTTTTTGCTCCATTTTTTCCTCATTCGTCACTAACTTATTCCATTCTCTTCAACAAAGCTCTGCTGTGTAATCCATAAAATACCAGCACACTTGTGTTAAGACGGAGGGTTTCATTTACTAATCGAAGTACTTTGCATGCCAGAAGCTTCCGAAGAAATTCAGGGATCATTTTGTATTCTGTGAGCATATCACTGCAAGTAGTACTAGAATCACTGGGAAGCAATTCGTAATCCACTTAAACCTAGACTGCCTGCTGTAAACTGTCTAGCAGCCCAATGTAAAGGGTACCTGTAATGAGTTTCTGCTGTATGAGCATCTGCACCCACAAGATTCAGTCAGTATCATGTTTCTACCTGGCTGGCTTCCTTTAGTTGCTGATGTTTTATGGCGTTGGCCGACTATATCCTTCATTAGAAGAACTCCTCACTGCCCTTACTCTAATCCTTATTTTACTCTCAAATCCATATACCAAATGCTTCCGCAGCACTACCCCACCACACCTTCACACTTTGTCCAGTTCTTAAATGGCCCTACATTACACCCTTTGCACGATGCATCTGCAACAGTAATGTGTACCAAGTCTCTGAACCATCACCACCTACATGTGCAATTTTGGACTGGTGCCTCCACCCTTCGTTGAACCTTCTTTTTTTACATGGCAAATAGGGTTGCCAAGTCCAACTCCAGAAATATCTGGGGACTTTGGGGGTGGAGCCAGGAGACACTGGGGTGGAGCTAGGGGGAGGGGGGGAAACGGCACCGGGGAGCGTGGTGAGCCGCCCCGTCTCGGAGCGAGCGACGCCGCTCTGCAGCTGCCGCCTCTTCTCCGCTCGCGTGGCTGCTCCTCCGAGATGGGCTCAGCCTGGGCCCATCTCGGAGGAGCAGCTGCGGTGGGCGGGGAGGGGGCAGCAGCGGAGCGGCGGCGTCGCCCGCTCCGGGATGGGGCGGCTCACCATGCTTCTTGGCGCCATTTCCCCCCTCCCCCCGCTTCCGTTTTTTTGGGGAGCAGGGGAAGAGGCTGGAAATCCTGGGGTCCCCCGCCAGGGCGGGAGGGTTGGGAAGCCTAATGGCAAAACAGAAATAACTTTTTGCTAAATGTTTTCACTTAACCGTAACTGTAGAACAGGCTCTTTAATACGTATGCTCTCTATTTAATTACTTACTTAACTTCATTCTTGCTAAGGCTCAATGAATATTAAACATTTAAGAACAAAATAATCAGTATAATACAATATGTACAACAAACAGTGCAATCAAACAAGATTACACAATCGAGAACAGTACACTACAAACAGTATTACTCAATGAAGAATGCAATGAGGGGCCCAAGATTGCTGCCTAAGACTGCCACATACATTATATTTTTTAGCGTTTAAACTAACCACAATAAATGTTGGGAAACAACTAAGTCTTTTTTGTCTAGAACACTTCTTTGATGTCTTTCTTTCTGCCAAGTATTGTAAGATTTTTCTAACTTTTTACATCCAGTAATTAGGATTGGCTTGAGGTATGAAGAAGATATATTTTCAAAAGCAAAAAAAAAACAAAGTCACATCAATTTGGGTATGAAACATATATTATTAAGAGCTCTTAATATTGACAACCTTGTGGAGAAATCCAGAACTTAACAAGGTTTTTTTGTAACATATCCATAACTTGGAATAGGCTCCATTCTGCTCTTGAAAGACTGGCAGCTCAAAACTATTTATGCATGTGTTATCTGCCGGGGTTCAATGCTGTTGGGAAACTCTGTGCATCTCCTGGAGCTTCCTTGGCTTTTTCTGATCTTTCCTTGGTTTTTTCTGACCTTTACTGCTTTGGTCCAAAATTTACAGTAAATGACAGTAGACCCTGGATGGCTGATGCATGGATGGAAAAATCCAAATTTTCCCAATCATATGGCAGACATTTCTCCTGACCCTGTCTGTCCCCGCAGCAGCCATTTTTTGTTCCACACATCCAAGGCTTTTTAATTTAAAAAGTAGTACTAGAACATTATAGCAATATACTGTTTAACAATGTATGCAACAGGTTCTCCAAATTCTCAGCTTTCATTTAAAAAAAAAGTCTCTGCCACCTTTCCTTGCGGAGATATAAAGGGAAAGGGAACAGAAGAAAACTTACTTTCCTAAAAATGAAAGCTGGGAATTCCCAGAACTTGTTACCTCTATTGGTACAATGGTGTATCAATATAATGATATTCTGATGCTGATTAAAAAAAAAAATAGCAAAAGTCCCCATGACCCAGGAAGAAAGAGGATGGCTGCTTCTGGGGAGGCTGGGGTGGGGAAACTGCAGAGGAACCTATCACATGGAAGGCCGGTTGTCATTGCACATTACCTGCAGCCATATTAGGCTTCCCAATCCCCAGGTCCCAGCGGGGGATCCCCCAATTTTGCAGGCTTCCCCCCTCCCCCAGCCAGCTGGCTGGTGGGGGAAGCCCCGCCCCCACAGCCATTATGCACCTCCACTAACGATTCCCATAGGGAATGATAGGGAATTGATCCGCGGGTATCAGGGGCTCTGGGGGGGCTGTTTTTTGAGGTAGAGGTGCCAAATTTTCAGTATAGCATCTAGTGCCTCTCCCCAAAATACCCCCCAAGTTTCAAAAGGATTGGACCAGGGGGTCCAATTCTATGAGCCCCAAAAGAAGGTGCCCCTATCCTTCATTATTTTCTATGGAAGGAAGGCGGTTTAAAAGGTGTGCTGTCCCTTTAAATGTGATGGCCAGAACTCCCTTGGAGTTCAATTACGCTTGTCACACCCTTGCTCCTGGCTCCGCCCCAATGTCACCTGGCTCCACCCCCAAAGTCTCCTAGCTCCACCCCCAAAGTCCCCAGCTATTTCTTGAATTGGACTTGGCAACCCCAAGCCATACCAGCAATGGGAAAAACACACAAGCCCTTATCCATGTAGAAACTACCAGAATTCTGTTATGTCCACAACAACTTAAATAATGAAGGATGGATTTACAGGGATTCCCCGATATTACTTCATCTTTCATAACAGAGGCTTTGGCTAGTAATTCACCAATTACATTCAATTATGAATGACTCATGCATGTAAGAGGCTGAGTCTTCCCACAGAAAATATGGAAATAGTGATCTGAGGAGATACTGCTCCTGCTTCTGTATTTATGACTGGGAAGCAGGCAAGGGCATAGCCACGGTGGGGCACATGCCCCATCACTCATGGGCCAGACCCCAAAACTCCCTTACCGCCGCCCCACCAAGAGTCCAGTGCTACTAGGATGAGGCCTCCTCCTCTTGGTTCAGCTTCTCCACTCACATTCCTGGCTAGGTGGCCTCAGGAAAAGGAAGGGGGCACCGAGGGAGTTGCCTTGCAGGGTGTGGGGAGGAGGAGGCAGCAGCTGAAGGAGGAAATGGTGGGAGATGCTGCTTAGGAGGCCTTTCCCTTCTCCTTCCATTCCCTCAGTTCCAAGGCAGAGCGGGCAGTGAAGTGGCCTCAGCAAGGCTCCCCTCAGCTACCTCCGTGGGAGGAAGGTGAGTCAGCTGGCTAGAAAAGCTGCTGGGGCAAGCAGTGTTGTGCTCTGGCCAATGGAGCTCTCGGGACAGAGGAGGACAGAGCAGAGTTCCCTTAAGCAGAAGGAGCATCCGGGCTTGAAAGGGGGGAGGGGGGGAGAGCACTGGAATTGACAGTGTTTTCATTTTTTTTTGTGATGTCATACCCTCCAGTGCCGCCCCCCCCCCTTTTTTTCTGGCTACAGGCCTGGAAGCAGGGCAATTTATATGTGTGTTCGATTATTCTTGCATTACTGTGAACTACGGCCCACAACATTTTTTCCCATTTCAAGCAGCTTTTGGGCCCATTCGTTTTCCTCTTACATGTCTAAAAAGACTGTACACTTTCACGAAGATGTGAATCTTGACATTTTACTTCTTGAGGTTTTTTTAAAAGCCACTTTGGTGTAGTGGTTACGTGTGCGGACTCTTATCTGGGAGAACCGGGTTTGATTCCCCACTCCTCCACTTGCACCTGCTGGCATGGCCTTGGGTCAGCCATAGCTCTGGCAGAGGTTGTCCTTGAAAGGGCAGCTGCTGTGAGAGCCCTCTCCAGCCCCACCCACCTCACAGGGTGTCTGTTGTGGGGGAGGAAGGTAAAGGAGATTGGGAGCCGCTCTGAGACTCTTTGGAGTGGAGGGCGGGATATAAATCCAATATCTTCATCTACCTCACAGGGTGTCTGTTGTGGTGGGGGGGGGGGGGGAGGTAAAGGAGATTGTGAGCCGCTCTGAGACTCTTTGGAGTGGAGGGCGGGATATAAATCCAATATCTTCATCTACCTCACAGGGTGTCTGTTGGGGGGGGGAGGAAGGGAAAGGAGATTGTGAGCCGCTCTGAGACTCTTCGGAGTGGAGGGCGGGATATAAATCCAATATCATCATCTTCTTCTAAACTGGACAACCACCTAATTTCTTTAAAAAGAAACATTAAAAAATATGGTGACTGCCCCATGATCTTCCTGTATCGCTAGTCTGCACAACAGAAGCACAACTTTGCTGCATTGCTTCCAGCAATGGCTGCAAAGAAGCAGGTCAGGCTATGGAAGAATACTCTGTAAAACTACTGCATCCATGTAAGAAGAAAACTCCTCAGAAATGCAGTTCCAAGAGCTTATGAAGCCTGACTGGGGACTGAGAGCAATTTCATGCCCCCCCCCAGGTGCCAACACAAGTAAGGCCCAATTCACACAGAATAAAGCAATCACCCCCTCCCCAGATGTACTACTTCAAATAGGTGGGTTACTATTTCTAGTATTCCCACTTTAATTCCTACAGACAGAAAATGAGCACACCAAGGGAAAGAATTCTGCCATGCCCCCCCCCCCCCCAATAAGCTATTTTTCACAACTTTTTGATAGCAGAAAGATCAAACTTATAGCAGCATCATTCCATGGGATATGATGGCGAAGGGACCAAGAATATAACCATCTTCTGTAGCTAATTTAGATATACTAACCCTCCCAAAATGCAGCACTGTAATTATTATTCAAGTTATTAAACCCTCCAAAAATGCAGCAAAGGGCTTACATAATTATCAAGCACAGGAAGCAAAACCATAGAATGTTGCTTTGGCTTTCAGGCACAAGCAGGTAGAACAGATCTCCTGACAACATTTCTAGAAGCATTAGAGGAGAAGTCTGAAAGCAGAAATGACTTCAAGCGACATGCAATATCACAACCAGTTCAAACTCTGGAAGTGACCTAAGCTGAGCACATGTTTAGGTCACATCCAGGTTTTCAGCTAAAGAATGAGGAGTGGAGACTGGATCCATCAGCGGGAGCCCACTCACCAGAAATAAGCCCCTGTCAAACCGTAGGCACAAGCCCCTCCTTGCCCTACAACTGTAAAACCAGGTATAAGATTGGGATGTGATGTTCATACACATAGAACAATAAAACAAAAGTCCAGTAGCATCTTGAAGACAGCAACATTTATTTCACTACAACTGTTCCGGGTCACAGCTCCTTCAGACACGTGAATAGTATCTTCATATCTGAAAAAGTGACTGTGACCTAAGAAAGCTCAAACTGAAATATTATCACTGGTGCTTTATTTTGCCACAATGGAGTAACATGTTAATCCTTTGAAACCATGTGCTTAGAGCAAAGAATATGTACTACTGGCCCCTCACTCAAATCCTTAAGACTCTTTTAGCATACAGAAATATCATAGCTAAGCACAATGTTTCAGGACTAACTGAAATCATACAAATGCATTGTTAGCAAAATAATGGAAAGATTTCTCAGGCACAAAACAAACCAACAGAACACCCACAGAGCTCTGGGGAGGGAAGTGGATATTGGATGCCTACATGTTCATTTCTCTCAGTGACAACAGATTCATTTCATTATACTAACAGCGCACCCATCTCATTTCCATTTTAAACACACAGTTGGACCTTAAAGTGCTTGAGGTCTGATATTCATTGTTCATTACACTATGCAAATATAATCTTAGAATAAGAACTGTTTAGATGATCTTATCTGGAATCACCGGAATGTACTCATCAGAGATTGAGCGCAACAAAAATACTGTTGCATGTACAGCAATTTTATTTGAAAGGACCCATGGTTTCAGGGGTTACATCAAGTAGTAGTTGAAAACATAAAGAACTTAAAAAATAATGTCAGCTAAAATAGCAAGAACCATTCATAACACATAAGCAAATAAGTTCTTTTTTTTCTATTTACACTATTCTTAAAGTTTTCTGGAGCTGAATAGTAGTTATTTAGGTCTGAGATTATTTCCTCACTGACATTCTGTCAAGCATAAATACATACAAAAAGCACAGATTTGACAGGTAATGATTTTCTTGGGGGGAAAAATTCCCCAAAGACAAAAGTTTAACATCTTCAAATTTCTGCTTGTCATACGGTTTTTAAAGGCTCAGAATCCAGGGGATGGGGGTGGGTGGAAAACTACTTCGTTAAAAACCCACTTTTGTTTGCAAAAGATGAAACTAACTTAGCAGCAAGCATATCATTCAATTTTTCAAATATTGCCATTCTGGACTAATTTTATTTATGCAGAGTTAACTCCACAGCTGGATTTACCTACTAATTGGGAGTTAGGGTTGCCAATCCCGGGGGGGGGGGCAGGGGATCCCCCCCCCCGGTTTGGAGACCCTCCCTTGCTTCAGGGTCATCAGAAAGCGGAGGGAGGGGAGGGAAATGTCTGCTGGGAACTCTATTATTCCCTATGGAGATTTATTCCTATAGAAAATCATGGAGAATTGATCTGCGGGTATCTGGGGCTCTGGGGGGGGGCTGTTTTTTGGGGTAGAGGCACCAAATTTTCAGTATAGCATCTGGTGCCTCTCCCTAAAATACCCCCCAAGTTTCAAAAAGATTGGACCCGGGGGTGCAATTCTATGAGCCCCAAAAGAAGGTGCCCCTATCCTTCATTATTTCCTATGGAAGGAAGGCATTGAAAAGGTGTACCGTCCCTTTAAATGTGACGGCCAGAACTCCCTTTGGAGTTCAATGATGCTTGTCGCGGCCTTGATCTTGGCTCCACCCCTAATGTCTCCTGGCTCCACCCCCCAAAGTCCCCAGATATTTCTTGAATTGGACTTGGCAACCCTATTGGGAGTCGCCCTGAGCTGCAGTAACTTTGCATACTATTCTGCATTTCGAAATGGAGGCCCGGGGGTTCAACTCTTCCCCAACTTTAGAGCATCGCTAAATCTCTGCTGCGTAACCAGCGTTTACATTCTTTTGCTCCTTAAGAATCCGCAACGCGGAGATCACCGTAACCAGCAGCTGAGTGCCTTCCAACTTTCCCAAAGGATATAGAGACGGAAAAGTGTTTTTACCTGTTGCACGTCTGCCACCCGCATGTAAGAGACCAACACCAGCAGCAAAGGCACCTGAACGTTTTCCCCACGGAGTAATCTGGGACCTGAGGACCAAGCGGGGAAAAAGGGGAGGCGTATTTTAAAACAGCAACAACAAACCACCCTCTCTCGCCACTTTTCCTCGGACTGCTTGCATCGAGGAGCTTCAGGAGCGGAAAGTGACTCCCATAGCTCCGCTCCGCAATGGCAAGCCCCAACTTTTACCGCTCGGCGAAGAGGCGACGGCGAGGAGGTCTTCCAGAATCTGGAGCAAGGTCTCCACTTGCTTCCCTTCCTGGACGTTTTGCAGCCGGACGATCAGCTTCTGGAGAGCCGCCTCTTGCCTCTCGTCTTCCTCTCCGCTGCGGCGGCTGCGGCAGCTCTCGTGGCCCTGGCGGCGGCTCATGACTGCGCCTTCGCTCAGCCCCAGCAGCGGCTCGCCTTGGCCGCGGGCCGCCCCTCCAGTCCAGCGGGGGAAACCTGCGGAGCTCTTGGGCCGTCTCGGCGGCCTTGCTCTCTCGTTGCCCTTCAGTGCCAAGGAAGGCTCGTCCGGGGAGGAGAGAGCGCTGTGCGCGCCGGGGCTCCTAGATGGCGCTGCCGCTGCCGCTCGAGAAAGCGAAAGGGCTGCGGAAGCCGTTCCAGGGCTTGCTGCGAGCTGCGCTGCCCGACGCCGGGAGAGGCTGAAGTCTCCGCCTCGGAGCAGCGCCTCTGCTCAGCAAAAAGAAACCCAGGATGGGGCTGGCGGGTTCAAAAAGCCCGGCTGGCTAGTAGAACAAGCCGACTGCTTGCATCCAGGGGATTTCGCCTTTGCCCGGGGCAGACAAGCCGCTGGAGGAAGGAAATAATGAATTTTTGGGAACGCCTCTGGTCAGGGTCAGGAAAGGCGTCGACCCGGAATCTCCTTAAGAGATCCTGCTAGGGTTGCCAAGTCCAATTGAAGAACTATCTGGGGACTTTGGGGGTGGAGCCAGGAGACTTTGGGGGTGGAGCCAGGAGACATTAGGGGTGGAGCCAAGACCAAGGCTGTGACAAGCATCATTGAACTCCAAAGGGAGTTCTGGCCATCACATTGAAAGGGACCTTTTCAATGCCTTTTCAATGCCTTCCTTCCATAGGAAATAGTGAAGGATAGGGGCACCTTCTTTCTTTTTTTTCTTTTTTCTTTTTTTCCCAAAACAATTTTTATTGAAACTTATATATAGTACAAAATACTTATGATATTAAATTGGTTCGGATATAAAATACAGTGAAACAATCAACACACCCCCAGCACCCTTCCCACCCCATCACCAAGAGCCTAAGGGGGATTACCAAAACATAAATTCAAGTTTCTCAATTCAATTCCCTCACTTTTTATCCATAGATACAGTGGATTCCAAATTTCTTTAGAAGTTGAATAAGACTGTCCTCTCAATTTCATTGTTAAAATATCTAATTCTACTGCCTCTAATAACTTTTGTACAATCTCATCCCTTCTTGGGATTTCTGCAACTTTCCAGTACCTGGCATATAGAATTCTAGCTACAGTGGCAATATATAATAAACATTCGTTTTTTTTCTAGTTTGGGGAGTTTTTCTTTTACTATACTTAACAAATAAAATTCTGGCGTATGCGGGAGCCTTATTTTAAGGATTTTTTGGCACCAGGTATTAACCTGGGCCCAATATTTCTTAGCATAGGCACACTGCCACCAAATGTGGAATAAGGTTCCTTTCACCTTTCCGCACTTCCAACACTTGTTAGAATAACTTGGATAGATCTTGGCCAGTCTCTCTGGAGTTTTGAAACTTGGGGGGTATTTTGAGGAGAGGCGCTAGATGCTATACTGAAGATTTGGTGCCTCTACCCCAAAACACAGGGGCCCCCCCAGAGCCCCAGATACCCGCAGATCAATTCTTCATGATTTTCTATGGGAATAAATCTCCATAGGGAATAATAGAGTTCCCAGCAGACATTTCCCTCCCCTCTCCCCGCCTGAAGCGGGGGGAGGGCCTCCAAACCGGGGGATCCCCTGCCCCCACCTGGGGATTGGCAACCCTAGATCCTGCACTAGAGGCTACCTCATCTCTACGTCTTGTTTTAATTTTTGTTTAGGGAGCTCCCCCAATTATGGCTTTTCTCACCCTGTTAGCTTAAAGGGGAAGAGACAGCTTCTATACACATTCACATTTCCCCAAAGTGATGCAGTATGCAGGTAATGAGCATGCTGATATCTAAATCAAACTGTAATATGAAAAGCACCAGAAGCCAATAAGCCTGTTTCTCTAAAGTGAGCAGATCACATCAAGAAAGCACTTTTTCTTCATACTGTTACCCCAGTCTTCTCTCTCGCCAGTTAGATTTTTTTCTTTCACTTAATTATAGGCAATTACCAGAACTCAGTTTAGCTGGACAATGAGCAGATTCAAGGAAGCAAACTGAAAACACTATATAGCAAACTGACCAAAGTTACTAAGACTCCATACTTACAGTTAGGTGAAGGAAGGATTGAAGCATACATTCATTTAAATATATATTTACTTAAATATCTTGGGCCTTTTGAAGGCTTTTATTTATTTAGGCAATTAATATGCTTCCATCCACAATCCTGCTCAAGGGGGCTTACAAATTAAAACAGCATAAAGTTACCAAACAGCACCCTTAAAATAGATCAAAGTAGGCCATAAAGTAGATTAAAAGATAAAAACTTCTCAGTTAAAAAGTCTGGGGTTTAAAAAATATTTGAAATATTTCAGATTTTGCTTTTTTTCCTGATCAATGGGACTCAACGTGGCTTACACCATTTAAAAAACATACAACAGAAATACAGAAAAAGGAAGCAAACCACAAACTCCACTCATGGGCCACCAAAACACAGTGGAAAAGCTCTGCTTTTCAGAGCGTTCTTTGCAAAGTTGGGGCTTTCTTTATGTCCTCAGGAAGCCCATTCCAAAAAACAGGGATAGCCCAAGCCACAACAGTTTTTACTGATTTGAGTGGTGGAACTACTGTCTAGTAATTAGAGCTGCCTTGCGAGAAGATAATGATGTACTTTAATTACAAAACCTTATCTCCCTAGTTTGATTTACTGAATTTAATATATAACATATATGATAATATATTATCAATTGATATTTAGAGACTTGGTAGTGGTAAAGAGAAAAAGAGAGAGGTGTTTGTCAGTGCAAAAATAGTTCTTTGAATAAAAGAAAACATACTATTATCTCTATCAAAATATCAGTTGCTGCTTGTCACTGAAATCAGATTCCTTATAGAAGGACTGATATATAATCAATGTAAGGCCAATGAGGGGTTTCCAGAAGGACTCTGGAAACTATAGGATGATTAACCTAAGATCTGCTCCAGGTAAATTGGCAGAAGGGATAGTTAGCATGGATTCTACAAAAGAAAGTGCCAATTAATTCTTTCAGAGTATCAAAGAAGAATCCCTATGAAACATGTAGATAGGTAGATCTTATATACTTTCAAAAGTCTTTTTTGTTAAATGCTACAAGCGAACTTAGCATCTATGGGTAAGACAAGTCACCTGTTATGAATCAATAACTGGTTAAAGAACATGAAGCAGAAGGTAATTGGGCAGTTCTCACAATGCACCGAAATAATAAGTGGATATGACAGTGACTTTCTGAATGACAGTCTTCAACAAAATGCTAACCAATATCCAGTGCTGAATCTGTCCCTCATGCCAATTGGCAGACCCAGAGAATGGGACCAGGTTAAAATAGGGGGTATTATTCTGTGGACCTGGAGGACCCTCTCCCCCTTTGTTTTGAAATGAGGGTTTGTGAATAGTAAGAGGCCTCTTGAAAACTGACCAGAGTTATATATGGGTCATGGCCTTGATGTCTAGGACATAGGTGTAAACTATGTGGGGGCTCGGGGGCTTGAGCCCCCATTTTCCTGGCAGGGTCTGAGCCCCCTCTGGGCAACCAACACAGGACTTGGGGCTTCAAAGGCATGAATGGGGTGATAAAGTCTATGTGTGACTTTCCCTCTGAGCTGCAAAGAAGTCAGTGGTGTAATGATTTTACAACCTCAGCTTCTTAGAAATGCTAATTGAGCTAAAACAGACACTAATGGATTAGATAGAGGGATGGAGAAACTTCTCCTGCCAGAGACTAGGTGTCAATATGCATATTAACCAGTGTGGGTAAGCTCTAATTGGGTAAATCAATACATTGGCAGACCTGAGTCAAGGGGGTGGGTCCGGTAACTTTCTTTCCTGGCATAGCTCTTTCAGCACTTATGAGATACAGACTTCTCTGAGATCTTGGAAAGGTGACTATTTTTTTCCTCCATGCAGCTGATCTAGAGTGTTGGAGGAATCTTGATATTGTACGGTAATTGAGAACTGCAAAAGTTACTTGCTTGGTTCCAATTTACATTTGGGGGGAAAGTGAGATTGAGTGTGGGTGGGCCTGAAGATGACATGAAGGACTTTAAAAATTTCCTAATGGTTTTAGGTGGAGTAGCTATGTTGGTCTGAAACAGCAGAACAAAATTTGAGGTCAGTGGCACCTTTAAGAACCAGCCAAGTTTTTATTCTGGGCATCAGCTTTTGTGTGCATGTACACTGTTTCGTTTAGATTACACATGCACTTATTTTATCTGATATGAGCCTTTTTTTGCTATTGATCATTGATCTTATTTATTGTTTTGCTACTGTTGGTTTTACGATGTGAGCCACCCTGAGCCCATTTTGTGGGTAGGGCAGGATATGTTGAATACATGAAATGAAATGAAAGTTTGATTTCTGAGTATATAAGTGAAAACTGAATGATTTAGGTATCAGCAGCTTCCTTGATAAACTGTAGCATATGCTGAACCCAACATGTAGTTGGTGACAGCCAGTTTGGTGCAGTAGTTAAGTGCACAGACTCTTATCTGGGAGAACTGGGTTTGATTCCCCCACTCCTCCACTTGCAGCTGCTGGAATGGCCTTGGGTCAGTCATCGCTTCCGTAGGAGTTGTCCTTGAAAGGGCAGCTGCTGTAAGAGTCCCACCTATCTCACAGGGTGTCTGTTGTGTTTGGGGGGGGGGGGAGTAAAGGACAATTGTGACCACTCTGAGATTCAGAGTATGGGGCGGGATATAAATCCAATAATAATATCCTCCTCCTCCTTCCTCCTCCTCATCTCAATTTATATCCCATCCTACCCCCTAGCAAAAAAAAAAAAATCCATGCCTCATGTCAGAGAAATATTTGTGTGTGTGTGTAACCCCAGAAACTCTAGTGTCTGAAAAAAATATCAAAAGGTAAGAAGGCACTGTGAAGGGGCTATAGACACCACTTTGTTGGTGTTAAAGGTGCCACTGGGCTCCAACTGCTGTTAGGGAGAGTTTAAAGACCATAATGAAGGAGAACTTGGGGTGGACTCTGGGAGCTGAAGAGAATGGTCCGTCATGTACAGTGGAGTGGCATGAGAAAGCCATGGCAGCAGCACCTGCAAACAAAGGTGTGTGAATAAAAGACTATTGGCAATTCCTGGGAGGCCATTTCTTATTCTCAGAGGGAGTACTACTGGAGTCCTTATTGCTCTCCAGTTAGCATAGGGTTGCCAAGTCCAACTCCAGAAATATCTGGGGACTTTGGGGGTGGAGCCAGGGGACTTTGGGGGTGGAGCCAGGAGACACTGGGGTGGAGCTAGGGGGGAGGGGGGATTCGGCGCCGGGGAGTGTGGCGAGCCGCTGCGCAGCTGCCGCCTCTTCTCCGCTTGCCGTGGCTGCTCCTCCGAGATGGGCTCAGCCTGGGCCGATCTCGGAGGAGCAGCTGTGGTGGGCGGGGAGGGGGCAGCAGCGGCGCCCGCTCCGCGATGGGGCGGCTCGTCATGCTCCTTGGCGCCGTTTCCCCCCCTCCCCCCGCTTCCGTTTTTTTGGGGAGCAGGGGAAGAGGCTGGAAACCCTGGGGTCCCCCGCCAGGGCGGGAGGGTTGGGAAGCCTAAGTTAGCACCAGGCCCTGACCTCGTAGGTGTCCTGGATGATGGCAACAAATTCAGCAGTGACTACACTGTACTGTATAACTGCATCTTCAAAATGAACACGGACTAAGACTGTCATCATGTCTTTCATTCCTATCAGTGGTGCCACAATGCAAATTTAAAAATGCAAGGCTAGGGCTTACCTTTCTGTAACCCTCACGTTTCCACAAAAATACAAGAAGTTTTAAAAGGCAGAGATTGGGAGGGGGGATAGGATTAGCAGATATGGTGTGTTGGGGAGAAGAGACCGGAAATAGGTGTGCAAGCCAAATTGCCCTCAAAAGAGGTTGGGGAATTAGTTTGGTGGGCAAAGATGGCCAACTTAAGCGGGGTCACAAACCTGTGTATACAGGAGGTGGACTCCCAAGAATTTCCTTTTTAAATAATGAGGAGAATTTTGGTAAACTAACATTTATTAGAAAATTACATGTTAACAATTTATTAATAACATATGGTTACAATATTTAATTGTCTCTTTTCTATACTAACCCATATGATATTTCAACCCCCCTCCCTCCCATATTTGACTTCCCTGAAGTTATAAATTTAAATTCAATTATAAAGGTACCACTAACCAATCAAATACAAGTTCAATACATTTCTTTTTCTCATTAATACTAAAAGATTGTCCAATGTCTGTTTACATTCCATTCTTTCTCCATGTAGCCTTTAAATTTCTTCCACTCCTTTTTGAATATATCTAAATCATAGTCTCTTAAGGTTTTAGTTAATTTGTCCATCTCACTCCACGATAAAACTTTCACGATCCAATCCCATTTCTCTGGTATTTTTCCCTGTTTCCACAGCTGCACATATAATGTCCTAGCAGCTGAGAGCAAATACCAAATTAAAGTCCTGTCTTTTTTTGGAAATTTTTCTAATTGTAATCCAAGCAAAAAAGTCTCTGCAGTTTTCTTAAAGTCATAACCCAAAATTTTGGAGATTTATTAGAAAATTATTCAAACATACAAGAAAATAAAATCACTCATCAATCACACAGTTCCGAAGAAAAACAGAGATGAAAATTACATAGAGAAACATATAAGGGAAAGACATACAGGGGTAATACTTTACCTGTCTTGAAGACTAAGGCCCCACCATTTTGTCTTAGTAGGTAGTTATCAATAAAGCATGACTCCTGTGTTACTCCGATGCATCAACATTGGAGTAACACAAGGGTAACAACATTTAACACCTGCAAACAAAAAACCTGAAAAATAATTTTTAAGTGTTAATTAAAAAACAACAGAGGGGATTTTTTAAAACCAGTGAGAGGTTTTTTTTTTATGTCTAGGCTTTTGCCTTACTCTGGAGTGACATCTAGTGTCTGAAGAGTGCAATATTTTTAAATGGTGCCAACTCTGGGTCGTAATACTTCGTCTATTTTAATAGTTTTGCCATCAGTGGTTTACAAGTATACCAGTAAATCCGGCATGAATTCTGCAAATTTACACTGCAGGAAATTCCTCTAAGGCTGATTCAAGATATTCAAGGTGGGTGAACAGAATTCTCCCTTCCAAATATTCCATCCTGTGCTAGTCTCCGAGCTTGGTCTTGTATTTCAAAGATAGTTGACCTTTCCTGGAGAAACTGCTAATCCTCCCTTTCTCTCCAAGCTGCTTAATCTAGCGAGTCACTCCAAAGTGGTTTTGTATCAGTACTGAGGTTTTAGCTGTTTAGCAAGGACCAAAATATCTTGAAACACTTTGGGGGACAATTTGTTTTTCCTGTTGGTGGAACAATAGACAGGCCTTCAGTTTCCTTGGCATTTTCCAGACTGTATCTGCCTTTTGGTCAGTGTTTGTGGCATGTTTTCTTTGTTTTCCACCCATTAATGTTCCATCTGTTCACATTCACATTGTGGATTGGTTTTGGCTTTTGTTGGGGTTTTTTGCACGTGTGCTGAAGCATTGCAGTGCTTCAGCAGCCCCAAGGGATTGAGAAATCCCCTTATGAGTATGTTCCCCACCCACCACACCAAACCTGAAAGTCATACCTGGTGTATGTGTCTCAGTCCTATTGATTGCCTCTTTTTCCACATTTGAGTGTTTACTCTCATTGCCCCACCCCCATTTTTGAATTCCTTTATCTGAGTTGCATCAGGTACACAGCTCACAACAGCTTGTTTCCTTTGATTGCATGTTTTTAGGCTAGCTGCATTAGGGTTGCCAAGTCCAATTAAAGAAAAATCTGGGGACTTTGGGGGCGGAGCCAGGAGACTTTGGGGGGTGGAGCCAGGAGACATTGGGGGTGGAGCCAGGAACAAGGATGTGACAAGCATCATTGAACTACAAGGGAGTTCTGGCCATCACATTTAAAGGGACAGCACGCCTTTTTAAATGCCTTTCTTCCATAGGAAATAATTAAGGATAGGGGCACCATCTTTTGGGGCTCATAGAATTGGACCCTCTGGTCCAATATTTTTGAAACTTGGGGGGTATTTTGGGGAGAGGCACTAGCTGCTATACTAAAAATCTGGTGCCTCTACCTCAAAAAATAGCCCCCCCCCAGAGCCCCCAATACCCATGGATCAATTCCCTATTATTCTCTATGGGAATCGTTCTCCATAGGGAATAATAGAGTGCCTAGTAGACATTTCCCTCCCCCCCCACGCTTTCTAAAGCGGGGGGCCTCCATACCAGGGAATCCCCCCTTCCTCTCTCTCTCTCTCTCTCTCTCACACACACACACACAAATACTTACCGTACTTGGTCTTCTTCCAGCAGAATTTGCTCACTGTGAAAACAAAAGCAGGCTGCACATGAAAAGAAAGGGAGGGGCCTGTTTCCTGTTTCCTGTGCAGCCTTAAAGGGACACATTTTAAAAACGGATCCCAAGCTGTAAAACAACATGATTCCTACAGGTATGTTCTCTCTCCCCCTGCCCCCAGATTTTTTAAGAGCAGGGGAGGAGGCTGAAAATTCGGGGGTCCCCCGCCAGGGCGGGAGGGTTGGGAAGCCTAAGCTGCATAGGGTTGCCAATCCCCAGGTGGAGGCAGTTGCGCGGTGGCGCTGGAGCTCAGTGCGCTTGGCGGTGCTGGGGTGCCCTGGACCTCGCTCATCCAGATCCCACCTTCGTCGCCACTATAATATAGTGGGTTCTAGGCATGGCAGAGTCTCACATAGTGATAACAAGCTCTTTATTAGGAATCACATAGTAAAGGTTACAATACAAAACCGGCGATGGGGCCTGCAGGCCCAACTTATATACACCTCTAGGTTCCCGTGCTAGCACATCATTGGGTCATTCAAACTGGTGGGGCTTGTGAGTGGGTCATTCAAACTGGCGGGGCTTTGTTCCTACATCCCCAAGCTCAGTCTGCCTGGCTCAAATCAAAGTCTTCTCTTGAGTCCGCATACATAACACCTATGTTGCCATTTTTCCCTTCTGTTTAGACAACTTTGTTAACATCCTTTTGCTGTCCCAGTTTTTCCTCATTTCCCCCCTCATTCTATCCTAAGCTAGATTTTCCTGTACTTTTTTTCAATTGTGGAATGAATTCGCAAGTTAGCCTCTAGCTCAGAATCTGAACATTTTCCCTCACACACACATACGATTCATGGATTGCCACCCAAACCTGCCCGGAAAGAATGAGTTTGGGTGGAGAGCATTTCTTTTTCTTTTTATTTTCATGTCAGCATTTCAGTGTTTCAGTGCTGGGGGACACCTACACTGAAACAAATGGTCATTCCACTGTAGGCTTCCCAATCCCCAGGTCCCAGCGGGGGATCCCCCGCTTTTGCAGGCTTCTCCCCGCCCCCAGCCAGCTGGCCCCCAGCCCCACCCTCCTCAGTCACCACGTAGTTTTAGAGCTCCTGCAGGTCCATTTTTAAAATATGTGCCTTTGGACTACTGCACCTTTCTTAAATCTTCATTTGTGAAGTCAAGCCGAGAGAGAGAGAGGCCTTTAAGGCTGAGCAGGAAACAGGAAGGGCTTCAGAGAACGGCCTCGACCTTTGTTTTGCTTTCATTTTCAGATCAAGTAAAGTTCTGCAGGAACAAGACCCAGTAAGTATCTGTGTGTGAGAGAGAGGGAGGGGGCAGGGGATTCCCTGGTTTGGAGGCCCTCCCCCCCACTTTAGAAAGCATGGGGGGAGGGAAATGTCTACTGGGCACTATATTATTCCCTATGGAGAATGATTCCCATAGGGAATAATGGGGAATTGATCCGTGGATATTGGGGGCTCTGGGGGGGGCTATGTTTTGAGGTAGAGGCACCAAATTTCTAGTATAGCATCTAGTGCCTCTCCCCAAAATACCCCCCAAGTTTCAAAATGATTGGACTAGGGGGTCCAATTCTATGAGCCCCAAAAGATGGTGCCCCTATCCTTCATTATTTCCTATGGAAGAAAGGCATTTAAAAAGGTGTGCTGTCCCTTTAAATGTGATGGCCAGAACTCCCTTTGGAGTTCAATTATGCTTGTCACACACTTGCTCCTGGCTCCACCCCTAAAGTCTCCTGGCTCCACCCCCAAAGTCTCCTGGCTCCACCCCCAAAGTCCCCAGATATTTCTTGAATTGGACTTGGCAACCCTATTCCACTGGGAGGCCTGACACCAGCAACCAATCATTGCCTTCCTTAGCATTCCATCATTCACACTCAAGAGCAAATTCCATCACGTCCCTGGCACCATTTTCAAATACATTTTGCAGTACATGCAGCTATAGGGTTGCCAAGTCCGATTTAAGAAATATCTGGGGACTTTGGAGGTGGAGCCAAGATACTTTGGGGGTGGAGCCAAGATACTTTGGAGGTGGAGCCAAGATACTTTGGGAGTGGAGTCAAGATCAAGGCTGTGACAAGCATAAGTGAACTCCAAAGGGAGTTCTGGCCATCACATTTAAAGGGACGGCACACCTTTTCAATGCCTTCCTTCCATAGGAAATAATGAAGGATAGGGGCACCTTCTTTTGGGGCTCATAGAATTGGACCCCCTGGTCCAATCATTTTGAAACTTGGGGGATATTTTGGGGAGAGGCACTAGATGGTATACTGAAAATTTGGTGCCTCTACCTCAAAAAACAGCCCCCCCCAGAGCCCCAGATACCCGCAGATCAATTCTCCATGATTTTCTATAGGAATAAATCTCCATAGGGAATAACAGAGTTCCCAGCAGACATTTCCCTCCCCTCCCCCCACATTCTGATGACCCTAACGAGGGGGGAGGGCCTCCAACCCGGGGGATCCCCTGCCTCCACCTGGGGATTGGCAACCCTACATACAAGCGATGCATGGCCTCCCTCTCTCCTCCCTCCCACCCACCTGAAAGGACTCAAGCCGCCCCTCCCCCACCAGGAGCAGAAGGGTCGAGTGCTGCTCCCCGGGAGAACTTTCCCCTTGGAAGCCTGAACAAGTGGTGCGTGGCCTGGCGACTCTCTTCCCTCCCATCCACTCGAAAGGATTCCAGTCACCCCACCCCCCTGGGCAATCTAGGGGCCTGGGCAATCTAGAAGCCTCTCCTCTCAGCTATCCTAAAACAAACCCTTCTGGCTTCTGTTGGTGGCAGCAAGACAAGGCAACATGCACAGGCCCCAGCTCTTCCTGGCCCGACTGAGGGCTGCTGGAAGCAGGGAGGCTGGCTTAGTTGCCTCCCTGGATGCCCACCCAACTCTCTGAACTCTGTAAAAGGGTTTGGACAAACCTCTGCTTTCTAAGCAGAGGGGTGTGGGGAGGAAAGCTCAGGGGACACACAGGAGGACTTGAAGAGCCACATGTGGCTCATGAGCCATGGTCTGACCCCTCTGCTTTATAGGATGCATCCTTTTGTACCTGTTTTGCTTCTTTGTCTTTGTGAGCTTGAGAAAGTCCAATGTGTTTCAGTGATGTACTGAGGTAAGTGGAGAACATCTTCTATTGCATCTTGGAGGTTACTTTGAGAAACTGAATTTAAAGTTTATCTGAGGGTTTTATACAGCACCTTACTGATACTTCATTTAATGCAATTTCAAAATAATACCTAAAATATGCTACAACAACACAAAAGGAAATAAGGACAGAAGAGGAAAAGGGGAGGGACGGTGGCTCAGTGGTAGAGCATCTGCTTGGTAAGCAGAAGGTCTCAGGTTCAATCCCTGGCATCTCCAAAAAGGGTCCAGGCAAATAGGTGTGAAAAACCTCAGCTTGAGACCTTGGAGAGCCGCTGCCAGTCTGAGAAGACAATACTGACTTTGATGGACTAAGGGTCTGATTCAGTATAAGGCAGCTTCGTATGTTCATATGAAAACAAGCAAATTCGGGCGCATGGAAAATGGTTTCACTGTGACCTGTTGCTGTTCTGTGAGGACATGGCATAAATGGGCAGTTGATCTTTGTCAAGTCAATGGAGAGAGCCTCATGTTCTCCTTAGAGCCAACAACCAGGCATATTTTAAAACTATTGGTTCATCACAGTTTCTTTTTGGAAATGGCAACATGGCTGGGTCCTTGAATTTGATACTTCATTTGGCTTTTTTGTTACCATGGAAAATGCCCAAGCTGATTTGATATATGATGGAATTTTAGGATTAATAAACCCTTACTTATTTATAGTCCACCTTTCTCACAGGGACTCAAGGTAGATTACACTGAGTCAGTAAAGTCAACAAAATGAGGCATTAGGATTTTAGAAGTCTGGAACTATGCACACACACACACATATACACACAAAGCCTCAAAACCCTGAAGCGTAGCATAACACATTCAGTGGCACTGAGATTATATAAGAGCATCCTACTACAATAAGCTATTCATAGAAGTATAGGCCACATTCCCAACAATTTATCCAGGTATGTCTGTGAACCATTTTATATACTGCAACCCTATCACCTGTGCAGAAGAGCTAATGGTATATTAGCTGTTGTCACATGTCATCTGTGTGACAACATCAGACCAAGGAACCCTTGCCTAGTCACATAGAGAATCTATCCCAGGCTCCTCCTTAGCCACCTCTTTAACTACTAGTGTGCCCAAGCTTTTGCAAGTGATATCCCCTCTTATTCTTTATATTTCTATGCCCTCCCACTTGGTGGAGCAGAGTGACTATCCCACCAGAGGGCTAGGTGTCTAGGGCCGTCTTGAGGAAGCCTCCTTGGTGGTTAAGACCACCCATGCCTCCTTGGCCACTTGAAGATGCTCTCACCTCCTCCAGGTAAATCACCTGCTGGTACCTTCCCCTCAGTCTTCTGGGCTGTGAAGAAGAATGGTCCGTGGGCATCAGTGTCCTGTCAGCCTGTTCCTGGAGCACCACTCCTGTTGCTGCACCACTGCCTTTCTCTGCTTCCGGGGCAGATACTTGTCCCTTGCCCTCAACCCCATGCTCTCCAGATGCTTGCTGACTCTCCTTTCTGGCCACCACATCTCTTCTCTGCTCCCACACACCTTCCCTTTCTGGCCTTTTCCCCAGCTACGCTTCCACCTTTTCACCCAGCAGTGGCAGCTCCCATCCTTTTAAAGTTACTGGTATCTAAAAAGGGCTCACCACCTCAGCCCTGCCCATTCTCACTTCCATCCAGGTTGTTGGGTGTGCCCTGTTACCATGTGTGACCCTCAGGGCTGTCCAGGCATCACTGTTGAGTATGTATAAATAATGGTGTTCCAAGGATGTGTGGGGGGTGCAACTTGAGGAAGGCCCTTAAATGAGGGCAATTGAATCCAGTGTCAGGCTGTGTCTAGTCAAACATCTTTCCTTTTATTATTATTTTTGTAATATATTTATTTTAAAAGGGGGTACAGAAGAAGTGCTTATATAAGGATTATGAAACAGACTTATACTGGGTATGTTAAACAAAGAGGTAAGAGTTACTTCTCCCCAGCATCCACTTCATTAGAATTTTTAAGACATTATACAATAATTTCATCATTAATACATATTGTATATTGCAAATTTCATCAATACTACTTACATGCCATAACTTTAATGTACCAAAAATTGAAGGAATTCATATCCAAAACTTATTCTCCTTCTTTTCCCACAATGAACTATGTTGATATGTCTTACAACATTTATAGACCATTTTGGAACAGACGTTACAGGAATATAAAGCATTTTTATTAAATATGCTTCAAAATGTAATTTTATAGCGTTTTGATCTAGTTTTAGTGTATTCTATTGTACATTATTTTTATTGTTTGTAATGGCTACTGGCCCTATGCAATAAAACTGATCTGAATCTAGAGGCCATTTTTGATTGGTTTCTCATTCTAACAGTGCAATCCTGAGGAGGGGGAGTACTCTGCAACCCAATTTATGTTGGTGTAAGTCCCAGTTACAGTGTAAGTCCAGTTATGAGAGTGAAGCTTTTTTCCCCCTAGTTGTTGTTTGGTAGCAAAATTCTGGTGAAAGAAAAGGTCAAATAGATAAACTAAGGAAGTCCGTCTCCAGGTACGAAAACCAGGATACTGTGCAGGGGAAAACCATGGTTGACCCTTAAAAGAGGAAAGGGGAGAAATATCAGGGGCAAAATATTTGCATTCTAGGTCCCAAACAGTCAATAGGGCTTTGATTCAAAAGAAGCCATCGTGGTCCATCCTTAGGATTCAAGCAGAGAAATTTATAATATCTGTAAGGCATAAAGTGAGCTTTTTCAATGCTAGCCCAAGCTGTGAAGGGTTTAAGATAGAGTAGTTTAACCATAAATGACAGAATAATAGCTTTGTAATATAACAAAATATTAGAAAAAAACTAAACCTCCTTTTGATTTAGATCTACATATAGTGGGAAATTGAATCCTGGGATTTTTATTATTCCATATAAATTGGATTTTTGCCATTTGAGTAATAAAGAAAAGGGAATATAAATAGGTAATGCTCTGAAAAAATATAAGAGCTTTGGAAAAATAAAAGATTTGATTACGTTGATATATTCCAAACAAGATAAAGATAATAATTCCCAGTGTTTGAGCAAGTTGGATATTTCTTTGACGATTACAGAGTAGTTGGCTTTAGCAAGAGCCTTAAGATGATGAGGAATGCAAATGCCTAAATAAGGCCAAGTGGTAGTAACCCAATGGTAGGGATAGGAGAAAGCTAAGATAGACTAAGTTTGGGAAGAAAGTTTTATGGGGTAAAGGAGTGATTTAGTGAGATTGAAAGATAAGCCAGAATGCATGTGAAAGTCAGAGAAAAAACGTTTCAAGTAAGGTAAGGATGAAAGTGGGTCTTTCAGGTATAAAACAATATTGGTGGTGAATAAACTGATCTTAAAAATAAGATCTTGGATAGAAATGCTTTGGATTTCAGTGGACTGCCTAATAAAATTTACCAGCAGTTCTATAGCTATGGCAAATAGCAAAGGAGAGAGAGGCCGTCCCTGATGGGTGCCACATGATGGAGATAATTCGATAGTATTAATACCATTTATGCAGAAATGGGCTGATGGAGAGGAATATAAAGCAGTAATAGTTGTCAAAAATTTGGTTCCAAACCCCATT
Organism: Heteronotia binoei; assembly: GCF_032191835.1. NCBI lineage: Eukaryota > Metazoa > Chordata > Lepidosauria > Squamata > Gekkonidae > Heteronotia > Heteronotia binoei. The sequence goes on from NC_083230.1 coordinate 9,812,405, forward strand.
TCACATAGGAGAGTTAGTAAGTATGATGGTTCCACTTTATCAAAAGCTTTTTCTATGTCAAGGGCTAAAATACAGGATTCAAAAGGTTGAAATCTGCCAAATTAAATGATGTTTAATATTGATGTTTAATGTCTGATATTGTCCAAAATTTCTCTATGGGGAATAAAACCTGTCTAGTTAATATTAATGTAATTTCCAATGAAACAATTGAGCCTAGCAGTTAAAATAGAGGTAAAGATTTTATTACATCAGTGGTGGCCCCAGGATGGGAGCTGCTAATTGCCCCTGACTTTTTCCCATGCCCCCAATTTTTAAAATCTTGGTACGGGCCTAGCCTGCTTCTAAGTTTGTGGCATTTTACTGGAGTCCAGAACGTGATTACATAAATCTGTAAGGTAAGGGAGTAATTTTAAAGCAAACTTCTTATAAAAATCAGAAGGGAAGTCATCACATCCTGGGGTCTTATCTACCTTGGAAGATTTAATAGCACCAAGAGCCTCCTGAGATGAAATGGGGGGATCTAAAAATTATGTTCTAGGACAATTTTGTTAACTATATTATGCTGCTGAAGGAAGGTGCAAATGTTTTTAGAATTAGGATTATCAGAATTATAAAACTGTTGGAAGATTTCTTGAATCTTACTAAAGAAAGAATGTACAGAAGCAGATGGGTCTGTCAGGCCGATGTGTCTGTCAGCTATCTCGTTTCGCAGTTTCCAAGATAGAAGTTTTAGAGATCAGGGATGACTGTATTAGTACTGTTGTTTAGTGAAGTTCTTTTTAATGCAAGAGGATTCCATCAATCAGGTTTTTTTCTTTCAATTTGCAATTTATGGTAAATTCTCTGGGGACCTGTTTGGTTATGTTTCATCTCCAAATGTTGAATAGTCTAAAATCTCCTGCCTAAGTTTTTTTTCATTTCTTGTAGGTGGAGCTTAAGAAGAAACATTGTCCATGTACAACAGATTTCATCGCATCCCAGACAGTATCCTTGGAAATGCCGCAATCAGAATTAAGCTCAAAAATGTTTTGGATTTCTTGTTCTAGTTCTGAGCAAGCTATTGGGTCAAATAAAAGAGATTTATTTAACGACCAATTGTGTGAAGGTCTTTCTTGTGGGTCCAATTTTAAATAGCATTCAACCCAGGTGTGATATGACAGTGTGCTGAGACAAATGTCAGTGTGGGCTACTTGTCGATGAGAGAAGAAGAAATAAAAAAATAATCAATCTGAGTAAAAATGTTAAACTGTGAAGAAAAATAAGTATAGTCTTTAACACCTTTGTTCTAGTTTTGCCAAATATCACAAAGGTTATACTGGGAAAGAAAAGGTAAGCTTTTGGGGATTCTGGGAATATTGGTAGGACCTGTCCCATTTGTTGTCTATGATGTAATTGAAATGGCCACCTATAACAACTGGCCCTTCTTGAAACAAAGCGAATTTAACGAAAACATTCCTTAAGAAGGAAAGCTAATTGTCATTAGGAGCATAAAGAGAAACAAAGGTGTACAGAGAGTCATTGAGTTTACCTTTTAAAAAAAACATAGCGACTTGCAGGGTCCAGTTCATGGGTCCGCCAGGTAAAGTGGACCTTTTTAGAGAATAATATGGCCATGCCTCTGGATTTTGAGGTCCCAGCTGCCAGATATTGTGAGGAGAACCATTTGGAGTGAAAAATAGAAGTGGAATTTTTTTTAAGTGGGTCTCTTGCAGAAAAAGAAGGTCCGGTTGAAGCTTTGACAATGCTGATAAAAGTTTTTTTAAAGCTTTTATTAAGTTATTAAGAGCACAATCCTATGGGGGGGGGGGCAAAGGGCTTTGGGAGCAAACCATCTCCCATGTTGGCAGAAATTGCCTTTGTGCCCACGCAAGTCCAGTTCTGCCGCGCCGGAGGAGACTTACATGGGCGTGGGGCCGCTGGAGCACCTCTCCGCCCGAGAGTGGAGCAAAATAATGTGAACAGATTAGGACTCTTAAACTGACACAGTTGCTGTTGAAGTAAGCATGGCCTGAAACTGTTTAGAGAGCAGAAGAAAACTGATGGAAAGCGCAAAGTTCTTTCAACATTACCACTAATTTCCACATTAGCACTTCCCAGGGCTTTTTTTTTAGCAGGAACTCCTTTGCATATTAGGCCACACCCTCCTGATGTAGCCAAGAGTTCACAGGGCTCTGTACAGGGCCTACTGTAAGCTCCAGGATGATTGGCTACATCAGAATGTGTGGCTTAATATGCAAAGGAGTTTCTACAAAAGGAGTTCCTACAAAAAAAAAAAAACCCTGAGCACTGCCATTAGATGTAATAAACAATGCCCATGATGTCTCTCATTTTCCACTTTGGAATATTATGTTTTATCTCTCCCCACCCCCACCCTCCTGCACCAGTAGCTTGGTATTAAAGAATACATAAAAAGGTAATTTTCAATCTGCAGTGCAAGCCAGTGTATGCAGGTGGTGGCATTTTGAGTTATCTCAGCAGCCTTTATTTAATCAACCGTAATCCCTGTTCACATTAATACATGACCTCTTGTTCTCCACTCTGGTATTTGTGTGCTGAGTCTCACCTTCATTAAAATGGAATATTTTAATCTCTTGCTCTCCAGGAGCACAATTCTCAAGGCAGTGTCATGTTTAGCACTGTCAGCTGCATCCCAACTCAAATCGCTAGCTCATTCTTTGCCTTAAGGAAGCATCACCAAGTCTCTTATTTAAAACTGGGATTCTACAGGCAAGTGGAACATCTCTATTAAGTACTATATAAGAAGAATTCTGCACTAATTCTTCTGTTCCTCTGTCTCTCTTCTTATGCCACAACACATCCCCACCAAAGACTTTCCATAATCCAGCTTCACCTCCTTCAACTCCTCAATCAACTATTTCAACTACTCATTCAACTACTCAACCCCTTGCTAAGGGGATGGCTTGGTAGGTGGGAGGGGTGGGTGGTAAGGAGTTTGATTAGAAGTCCGCTGCTGATTGGAGCCAGTCGATTGGGGTCATTGCTGTTTGAGCCTTATTGGAATAGCGGGGAGGTTGATTTTATTAGGGCTCTGTGCCACTCTCAGCTGGATACTAGTGGGCTACTTCAGGGCCAATAAGAGCTGGCAGGGAGGCCATACAAGGGTCCGGGATACCAGTAATAGGGGGGAGGGGGAGATACAGTGGTCAGTCTAGGTGGAATTCTGTTCAAAAGAATGGAAGGAGTCATAGATATGGGAATGCTCAGACTTCTTCCCACTTACGTTCTATCCCAAAACATGCTGGTTGTGGAGTAAATGAAATATACCTGACACGGGTGCTGTGCAATGCCAGGTCTATCAACAATAACAACTCAGTCCCAGGAGATTTTCTCATGGGCCAGAATGTACACCTGGCTTGTGTGACTGAGACTTGGGTGAGGGAGGAAAAAACAGTCACCCTAGGTCAGCTTACCCCTTCTGGGTTTTCAGTCCTTCACCAGTCTCAGACAAATGGGTGGTGTGTGTGTGTGTGGCATTGCTTATTTGAGAATCTTTTTTCCTTCAGGGCACTCAAAATTGCCACTGTTGAATGTGTTGGTCTGGCCTGGGATGCCGAGGAGAGTTTGGCTGCCTAGTTGGTGTACTGATTGCCTAAGGCACCACCAGACAGCCTGCCTGAGCTGGTGGCTGCCATGTCCAGGTGAACACTGCAATTTCCCCAACTATTGGTCCTGGGGGACTTCAATGTCCATGCCAATGATACAAAAAATACACACTGCGGGTAGCACATACAAACTCTATTGTGAAACAAATCGCACTAAAAAGACACAGTATCATAAACAATACCAAAATACTATACTGGAGAGCCAGTTTGGTGTAGTGGTTAAGTGTGCGGACTCTTATCTGCGAGCACCGGGTTTGATTCCCCACTCCTCCACTTGCACCTGCTAGCATGGCCTTGGGTCAGCCATAGCTCTGGCAGAGGTTGTCCTTGAAAGGGCAGCTGCTGTGAGAGCCCTCTCCAGCCCCACCCACCTCACAGGGTGTTTGTTGTGGGGGAGGAAGGGAAAGGAGATTGTGAGCCGCTCTGAGACTCTTCGGGGTGGAGGGCGGGATATAAATTCAATATCTTCATCTACCTCACAGAGTGTCTGTTGTGGGGGGGAAGGTAAAGGAGATTGTGAGCCGCTCTGAGACTCTTCAGAGTGGTGGGCGGGATATAAATACAATATCTTCTTCTATCAAAAGTCCCAGTGCAATTAATACAAAATAGTCTAAATTCTTGTACTTGTAGTCCTCAATGACGTGAGTTCAATTCTGGAGAAGAAATAATTCATACAAGAGACCGGTTTTGGCCACGCCTTCCTCAGTCACAAGTTACACGCAATGAACTGCACATAGCTTCTCCTAGTACAAAAATAAATAAACATATAGTACAACCAAACAATATTACCATATTTCCAATATCAGCCTAGAAAATCAAGCCCCCCTCCTATTCCACATACCAATTTAAGTTACGATTATTCACTAGTTGGGACCCAGTCAATTTCTTCATGTTAAAACAATTTTATTTGGTAACATCTGGTAACAAATTATATTTCTTGCATCATTAATAACTTCTTTTATCTATCCCAGATATTACTTTCTACCCACCCCTCCCCCCGTTACTTGACCCCTGCCGGTGTTATTTACTTAAAGTACTAATGTTTAAAGGTACCCTTAACTAATAAAAACAAAAATTAATATTCTTCTTTTTTTCTAAGACTTAATCATTATCAAAAATTGTCCAAAGTCCTTTTATTTTCCACTCTTTTTCTACATATCTTCTGAACTTTTTCCACTCCATCTTAAAAACTTCTAAATCATAGTCTCCTAAAATTCTTGTTAATTTGTCCATTTCACTCCATGTCATAACTTTTACAATCCAATCCCATTTCTCTAGTATTTTTTCTTGCTTCCACAACTGCACATATAATGTCCTAGCAGCTGAAAGCAAGTACCAAATTATAGTTCTATCTTCTTTTGGAAATTTTTCCATTTGTAATCCTAACAGAAAAGTCTCTGCAACTTTCTTAAATTCATATCCCAAGATCCTAGAAATTTCTTGTTGAATCAGCCAATACTTTTTTGCTCTTTCACAAGTCCACCACATATGGTAGAAAGAACCTTCATGTTTTTTACATTTCCAACATCTGTCTGGCATTTTATTATTAATCTTTGCCAATTTCTTAGGAGTCATATACCATCTATACATCATTTTAAAACAGTTCTCTTTAATACTATGACACGTTGCAAGCTTCATAGAGTTCTTCCACAAATATTCCCAAGTTTCTATCTGTATTTCTTTATTTACATTAATTGCCCACTTAATTATTTGAGATTTCACTACTTCATCTTCCGTAGACCATTTTAAAAGTAATTTATATAATTTTGAAATTAATTTTTCGTTGTCTCCAAGCAGAACTTTTTCCATTTCTGTTTGCTCTTTTCTTATTCCTTCAGTTTTAATGTCATTCTCCACCAAGCTCTTTATTTGTTGCATTTGAAACCAATCATATTTATTATTCAACTCTTCAGCAGTTTTCAATTCTATTTTGCCACTTTGTATTTTTAATAGTTGATTATATGACAACCACTTTTCTTCACCCGTCTCAGCTGTTATTTTTATCACTTCTGCTGGCACTATCCATAATGGTTTTCTCTCATCTCCATATTTCTTATATTTCATCCATGTATTTAGAAGCTGTTTCTTATATAACGGTGAGAGAAAAAGCCGTCTATCTTTTCCCCCCCATAATACATATAAGCGTGCCAGCCAAATTTACTTCCATGACCTTCCAACGCTAAGAGTTTTTTGTTTAAGAACATTATCCATTATCCATTTTGTTTAAGAACATTATCCATTCTTTTATCCGCACTAAGCAAACTGCTTCATGATATAATTTTAAGTCTGGTAACTGAAATCCGCCTCTCTCTTTTGCATCTGTTAAAATGTTCTTTTTAATTCTTGGTTTCTTCCCCACCCACACAAACTCTGAAATTTTTCTTTGCCATCTATTAAATTGTTTACTGTCTTTCACAACTGGAATAGTTTGAAACAAATACATTATTCTTGGTAGAATATTCATTTTAATTGCGGCTATTCTACCCAACAGTGACAAATTAAGTTTATTCCACTTTAACATATCTTCATCTATTTTATGCTTCTCATAACTATTTTTGAACAAATCAATATTCTCCATTGTTATCTCCACACCCAAATATTTTACCTTGGAGGTAACTTCACAGCTCGTTAGTCCCTGCAATTCTTGTTGCTTATTTATTTGCATATTTTTACATAGAAGTTTTGATGTTCATCAATTTCTGAAGTTTCAGTATTAACTCCTTTTTGAAGGTTTTAAAAAATTTAGCTGTATATCCATCTGGCCCAGGTGCTTTTCCATTTTCCATTGCATTAATTGCTGCTTCAATTTCTATTTTTTCAATTGGATCATTCAAAACTTTTCCCATATTTTCTGTTAAGGGTGCTATTTTAATCTTTTGTAAATACTCTTTCATCTTTTCTTTCTTTATTTTAACACCCTTAAATAATTTGGCATAATACTTAAAGAATTCTCTTTTTATTCCTTCTTGATCTACCACCTCTCTTCCCTCCACCACAATTTTATTAATAATATTACTTTCTCTCTTTTTCTTCAGTTGCCAGGCCAAATATTTTCCAGGTTTATTTGCTCCCTCAAAAGATTTCTGCTGCAATCTTTTCAGATTCCATTCCAGTTCTTTATTTAACAAATGTCTCATTTGTGTTTGTAATATTGTAATCTCCCTCATAATTTTCTTTTTCCCTGGCCTTTTTCTCAATTCCCTTTTTTTTTTCTTTATTTCATTTTGAATGTCCAGCATCTGTTTTTCTTTTGCCCTCTTGTCTTTATTATTCAATGTAATCAGTATTCCTCTCATTACTGCTTTATAAGCATCCCACACCGTCTGAAATTCTATATATTCTTTATCATTTATTTGGAAGAAAGCTTTAGTTTCATTTTCTAGAGATGTCACTATTTCTTCATTCAATCTCCATCTTCTCGACTTTTTAGACAATTTTGTAATCCACATTATTGGGTTATGATATGCCCCTATTTTAGGTAAAATCTCTATTTTCTTTGTTATAAGGCCTAAATCTTTAGTACCCCACGACATGTCAATTCTGGAAAAAGTTTTATGTCTTGCTGAAAAAAAAAAGTATAGCCCCACACTTCAGGATTAAATTTCCTCCATATATCCTCCAAATTTTCTTGTTTGACCAATTCAAAAAAAAGACTTTGGCAATTTTCCTTCCTTATTATTTTTCCCCCCAGACCTATCCAGTGTGTTCTTAATTGTTCCATTAAAGTCCCCCATAATCAACACTTGGTCACAAGTCAATTCATCAAACTGTTGTATAATGTCTTTTTAAAAAGCATCCTTTGCACTATTTGGTGTATACAGTCCCGATAACAATTTTTTTTTTTTTGCATTTAATATTATTTCTACCGCTACAAATCTTCCATCTTTATCTTTAAACACTAATTTCGGCTCCAATTCTTGTTTAATATAGAAAATCATTCCCCTTTTCTTCTGTTCAGCCAATGAATAAAATTCTAGTTCCAGTTGTTTATTCCATAAAAAATTGTAATCCTTTTGTTTGATATGCACTTCTTGTAAACAAACTATATTTCAATTTTGCTTTTTAATCCAATGAAACGTTGCCTTTCTTTTTTGTGGTGAATTTAGTCCATTTACATTCCAAGATAATAATTTGTAATCCATCATGGTGCAAATTCTTTATGTTCATAAAACTTACGCAGTTCCTGTGTGCTTGTAATTGTAATCCTTTTTCCTTGCAGCTCAAAGCTCAGACCTTCAGGTATTATCCATCTATACCTCATTTCGTTGTCACGTAGTTTTTCTGTCAATTTTTTGTATGTTTTCTGTCATTTATCACTTGTCTTGGCAATTCTTTCATGATTCTTACTCTGCTGCCTCCCACTATCAATGTCTTTTCAAAATTTTTATTCAAGATTTTTCCCACCATTTCTTTTGTCATATATCTTATAACCACATCTCTTGGTAGATTATTTTTCTTGGCATATAGTGAGTTCACTCTATACATATAGTCATACATGCTTCTAGTTCCTTCAGGATCTTCCTCCAAAAATTCTGCATTTATTCTTATTATATATCCTTTCAAATCAGTCTCTTCATCCTCAAGTACTCCTCTCAGACATATCTGGGTTTCCATCAATTTGCAGTCATGAATTGTCACCTTTTCTTGAATTTTTAGCTAAGCTTTCCGAACCTTCCCTGTTTAGGTGGCAAGTGAGCTGGTAGAGGATTGGCATAGCCAGTTCTCCCACGCCCTCTCTGCCCTCATGCCAAATGGGCTCTGTGGTATAACTTGGAGTTCCATGGAATTAAGTGAAAGCTGAGATAGCTAGAGCAAAAGCGGTGGCATATCCATGATGAATCATCAAGAACATTTTATAGGATGCTTATGAAAGTCTATGAGGTGGTAGTGAAGACTGCGAAGAGGAATTTCTACTCAGCCTCCATTGCATTTGTGAACTTGCACCCAGCCCAATTATTTAGGATAATTCAGTTGTTAACTATTCTGCCACAAAGCAAGCAAAACAGTAAGGAATTGGATATTGGCTGTGAGGCTTTTGCAAGGTATTTTGCAGATAAAATCTTGTCGCTCTGCCAGGATTTCCCAACCACATTTGGTGCAGTAATGGAACTGGAAGTCCCTTGTCTGTCTTCTAGTCTTTGTCTGGACCAATTCAGTCAGCTCTCCTGGAAAGATGTCGAGAGGGTCCTGGCAGCTATGAGGCTCACCACCTGCATCTTAGATCTGTGCCCATCCTGGCTGGTCAAAGCCTGTGGAGATGGGGCACGGGTCCCCCTGGAAGAGACTGTCAACTTGTCCCTCTTGTCAGGGGTTTTTCCAGTGGGACTGAAAGAGGCAGTAGTATGGCCACTCCTGAAGAAACCATCATTGGACCCTGTGGTTCTATCCAACTACTGCCCAGTATTTAACTTACTATTCCTGGGTAAGGTGGTTGAGAGAGCGGTTGCCAAACAACTCCAGGTTTTCCTAGATGAAGCATCTGTCCTGGATGCATTCCAGTCTGGTTTCCAATCTGGCCATGGGGTGGAGACAGCATTGTTTGCCCCCATGGATGACTTCCAGAGACATATGAATCGAGGTGGATCAGCATTGCTGTTATTGTTAGATCTGACAGCAGTGTTCAATATGATCGATTATGATTACCGACATAGGAGTGCCTTGAAATGGTTTTCCTCCTTCCTTTGGGGTCGGGGACAGAGAGTGGCAATTGGTGACACCGTCTCCCTGCAGTACCCAGTACAATGCGGAGTGCCACAGGGAGCAATTTTGTCACCAATGTTGTCTAACATCTATATGCACCCCCTCGCCCAGTTAGTAAGGAGGTATGGGTTGGGTTGCCATCAATATGCTAATGACACTCAGCTCTATCTGTTGACGGATGGCCGCCAAGAGTCTGCTCTGGAAAATTTGGGCTGTGGAGGCCATGGAGGAGTGATTGTAATAGAGCTGGCTGAAACTAAATCCATCAAAGATGGAGGTCCTGTGTCTGGTCCTAAACTGGATAGGTATAGGAATGAGGCTCCCAACCATTGACAGGGCACCACTGTTGCCAACGCCAAATGTCTGGAGCCTTGGGGTGATTCTGGATGTCTTACTTTCCATGAAGGCCCAGGTCACCATGGTGGTCAAGGTCTGCCTTTTACTATCTATGGCAGGTGAGACAGCTGGCTTCCTACTGTCAGACCCAGAGTCAAGGAAAAGACAATTGAAGTTCAAGATCTTTATTCCAGCTTCATGGGCATACACACGCATTGTCGGAAATGACGTCTCTGTCAGCTCCCCTAACTTATAAACCTTTGCCCTGACCGTTATAATTCAATCCAAAGGGCGCCAAGCAAAAGCGGGGGTTTTGTGTGGGGTTTTTGCTAAGCTCTCATCACCACAGGTGCCCACTATCAGTTCATGGTTCTCATCTTCTCCAGCTGTTTGACTTTGGTTACCTAGCAACTAGCCAATTCCCAGACATGCCATCCTCCCTCCATATAAGCAACAAGTTACAGTTATATCGAAGACATAGCAAGCGCAGTGTAGCATTGAAGCGCAGCACAGCATTGTACAATTGAATACACATGACAAGAGAAACAAGATGGAGTGACTCTTGACACCTGCCTTTCAGCCCAGGATCTGGCCACAGTGATCTCTGCAATGGTCACTTCCAGACTGGATTACTGCAATTTGCTCTACATGGGCTTGCCCTTGAATCTGACTCAGAAACTCCAGCTGATGCAGAATACAGCAGCACGCCTGCTTACTGCAGCGTCTATACAGGTGAACATGCAGCCGGTGCTGTACCAGTTGCACTGGCTACCAATTGAGTACTGGATCCAGTTCAAGGTTTTGGTTTTGACCTTTAAAGCCCTGAACAGCTGGGACCAGTATATCTACAGGACCATGAAGCAGTGAAATAACGAGGTCCGCACAGACTTACTGTTTGAAGCGAGGTTTACTTTATGGTACCATAAGCAGAACCCAGTCGGGCATGGGCTCCCAAAACGACTGAGTTAAAATCATTCTACATACAGACAGTTTTGTTCACACAGAAAACCAGCAGGCAGGCACACGAGCTTATCTGATTTCAAAGGGTCCCGCCTCCACTAAGTTCCCCCTGGTAAAATTCCATGACTAAGTTTCCTTACTTATCAATATACAGCAAGTCGCCTTGTAGGAGGCTGTTCCCTTATCTAATCTGGAGCTCACACCCACCGGGTGGTAGAGTCAGTTTCTAATGGCAGTTTTACAAAAGACCCCTTTGTTTGAAGACAAAGTATATTTTTACTCAATATGATAAATATTATTATTATTGGGGGTATTAATTAATTATTCAGGGGCTGCCCCTTCAACCGCCTCTTCTCATATACTCCCCGGAGAGCTTTATGCTCCATGGATCAACATTTGCTGGTGACCCCTGGCCCCAAAGAAGTCCACATAGCCTCAATCCAGGCAGGGCATTTTCTGTCCTGGTCCCCGCCTGGTGGAACAAGCTCCCACTGGCGATTAGGGCCCTGCAGGGACTGTTGCAATTCCACAGGGCCTGTAAGACAGAGCTGTTCTGCCAGGCTTTCAACTAAGGTGGTGGACATTTGTCAATCTGGGGCTTCCCTGCTGAAATCATTCTGTTGAATTGACCCACGGCATTAAGACTATGTCATCTGTCTTATACCAGCTGGGGGATGTACGGGAGGAGTGGATGCAATTTAATATCGCCATCTGCAGAATTTGAGTTGTTCTAAAGGTTGTCATATTGTTTTTATTGTATGCATTAATTTTAATTCTGTATATTAATGGTTGTTCCCCGCCCTGAGCCCGTTGATGGAAGAGTGGGTTATAAATAGAAAATCAATCAATCAATCAATCAATGGTCACACCTTCCTCTCTTATGTCTGGAATGGACTTGCAAAACATCTCTCACTTTCTTCAAATCTCTCCTCAAAACTCACATTTTCTGAAGGACATGTAACATCACCGCTTGTCCCCTTTCTATAGAGAAGCAAATCCTGTACACACATAACTGAAATAAATAGATATTTTCCTCCTTTTGATCTCTATTTCCATTATGCTCCCCAGGGCAGGGACCACTGTTTCTGTAAAGCAAGGATGTGCAATTTGTTTGGACTTTGCTCAGCGAGCCTGCCCTCCTGACCAATGTTTTAATAACTGTTTTTCTGTCTTTGTATGTATTTTAACTCTCTTTTAAATTTGTTTCAATTACGTATGTTGGGGGTGAGTTTAATGATTTTTAAATGCGATTTTTATCGTGTATATTTTAAATGGATAGGCACTTTGGTGGCCTATGTGATGGCAGAAAGGCAGGATATAACATTTGTAAATAAATAATTAAAATGGATTTGGAAAATTTCAGAATTCCCCCCAAATAATGCCACATTTGTAATATTCTGAATATCTCTTAATTCAAATTTTATAATTCTGGATATTTGGGATTCCATGGACTCCTACAGAAAGCATGTTTGGCTTCCTGGAAATGAAAGGGAAAAATATTTGCCTGGTGCCCTGGCACCAAAGGGAGCGGCTACAAAGAGGGTGCTGTGCCCCTGAGGCACGTTGCCATGGTTTTGCTAATGAAGGAGTTCCAGGGGTGAGAGCAACGCCTATGATTAATATGAGCATGCACTTATCAAATCATAAAGCAGGCACAGAAGCACTCATTGTTTTTGAAAGTTGAAGCATGGCAAAACCATTCTTTTCCTGCAGATCTCAATTGTAGCTCACTCCCCTTGCTGGGTCCCATTGTCCCCTCCATTGGTTCTAGCTCCACCTTTCATACACCCTGCTTGCTGACTCCTGCTTTCTTCCTTCCTCCCCCATCTAACTCTTCATTTTCCTCTTCTCAGTTGCCACCAGCCACATAACTAGGATTTTTTTCGGGGGGGGGCACTGAAGAAGAAGAAGATGAAGATATTGGATTTATATCCCGCCCTCCACTCGGAAGAGTCTCAGAGCGGCTCACAATCTCCTTTTCCTTCCTCCCCCCCACAAGAGACACCCTGTGAGGTAGATGAAGATATTGGATTTATATCCCACGCTTCACTCCGAAGAGTCTCAGAGCGGCTCACAATCTCCTTTAACTCCCCCCCCACACACACACACAACAGACACCCTGTGAGGTAGATGAAGATATTGGATTTATATCTCGGCCTCCACTTGGAAGAGTCTCAGAGCGGCTCACAATCTCCTTTGCCTTCCCCTCCCCACAACAGACACCCTGTGAGGTAGATGAAGATATTGGATTTATATCTCGGCCTCCACTTGGAAGAGTCTCAGAGCGGCTTACAATCTCCTTTACCTTCCTCCCCCACAACAGACACCCTGTGAGGTGGGTGGGGCTGGAGAGAGCTCTCACAGCAGCTGCCCTTTCAAGGACAACCTCTGCCAGAGCTATGGCTGACCCAAGGCCATGCTAGCAGGTGCAAGTGGAGGAGTGGGGAATCAAACCCGGTTCTCCCAGATTAGAGTCCGCACACTTAACCACTACACTAAACTGGGGGTGTGATGTCAGTGATGTCACAAAAATGATTTAAAAAATCACTCCTAAGCAAAGCAGAATGACTCTGAGAATTCCCTCTGGATCCTCCAAAGGGATGGGGTGGGATGCTGGAGATATTCTATGATCACCTGCCTGTCCCCCCCATGCCATGCTCAGCTGGTGCCCCTTCTGCCTGCCATGACTCATGGAATGTAGGACCCATCGGAAGTCCCCAGGGCTGCATCTGGAGGCTGGCTCTTGCTGGCTACTTTCCTTGCTCACCTATCACGGCCTGGACACTTCCTGCAGCACAAAGCAAGCCCATAGCCCAGAGTCCTCTGCAAGCCAAACCTGCCTGCCTGCCTCTAGTCTGCATGCCTGTCTTTGGGGGTGGGGGCCCTGGAGAGCCTGGGGCTTGCAATGTGAGTCTCTCCTGGACCGGAGTGTGTGGCAGCAGGGGCCAGCTTCCTCCTGCCTGCTTCCGTCTCGCCAGTTGCTGCCTCCTCCTGTTCTGCAGAGGCAAGTGGGAGAAGTTCTGTGGGGAAGGAGTATGGCAGGGGTGGGTTAGTTTACTTGCACCTGGCTTGGGCATGCCTAAAATCAGTTGCGAGTCCCTGGGCAGTGGTGAGCTCCACAGCTGGGGCTTGATGTAGGTCTTCTTTGGTAGGGCTGGAGTTTTTGCCCATTGCCCCACTGTTCTGGGTGAGTCTGAGACTGCGCAACAATGTAATTTGAATTCAATATTTATTTCTTCAGCCACTGCCCTTTTAACACCACACATCTGCCGTTGTACTTAAATGTCTTTTTTCAGCTACCTTTTGTAGGACAGAGAGTTCTAAATTTTGCCTTTGGATCTCAAAAGGTGTTAATAAGTAATGGAGACCAAATGGCATCTTCTTTTTCTAGTTTTAAATTAACAGTGAGAACAACAGCTTATCTAAATTCCAGTAGAAACAGGGCACAGCAGAAGTTTGCAACCCCATCCTTATTTTTCCCCCCAAGACCCACTAAAAATCTCCTCCTAGGAATGTCTCTTCTGCTACCTCATTCCAAAACTACCTCCAAATTACTGAGCTGACTTGGTTGTCATGGTGAACCAAACAGGCCTCGACAGAGTAAATGTTGTGAACAGTGACCATGTTGCAAGGGCAGTATCTGCTTTAACGCCTGTGCAGCTGAGCAATAGGGAACATCTGTTATTTCTTCTAAACTAACATAAATAAGAGATGTTTGGCCTGCCTACTTGCATTCTACTGTTCAAGAATTGTGGAGTTTCATTCTTGAAAGCATATTTTCGAGGTTCCCTGCCATCTCCTTTCTCCATAAGAGAACAGCTATGTGATGAGATAGCAATTGCTCATAGGTCACAGCAATCAGCGGAATCAGCCAACAGCAGTGCATCTAAAAATCTGCACTAAAATATGAGCAGCCTCAGTTTTGTCTGTAGTATCTAAAAAGTGTGTTGTAAAGAAACTCTTTACACAACAGACAAAACTGATGGTATTTATGAGGGCCGGGGGTAGCAGTGGTATAATACTTTTTAAAGTTAGGACCAACCAAAATATCACTGTATAGTGATCACAAGCTTTATATGTCTCTGGAACTCTTAATCAGACTGGATATTAAGTACAAGAAATAAGGTGGGGGGGGGGGCGAAAGAGATACTTAGTAGGACATGATGTAACAACCCAAAGTCTGGTTCTGCTGTTTTGCCCCTCCTTCACCTTTTCCAAGCTGATTCTTAAACAGGATACTTTGAATTGTCACAGATGTGTATAAGAATTTTCATGGCTCTATCTTAAGGAGAAAACAAAGAGAAAATGTGTTATGTATGAGCAGTGGTGGACTGGGTTTAAAAATATTGGTTGCCAAAAGACAAAGGGGGGCCCACCCACAACTATAAGGCTATCATTTCATTTTTATAAGTAATAAATACATTTTTCAAAAAATCCGTAAGTGGAAAAAAGGTACTATTAAAACTTTTGCAAAATAAATGTGTACACACACACACACACACACACACACATATATTACTAATTACAGTGTACATATATTGTACATTTCACTGGCAGTATGCAGTAGATATTAAATGTAAATACAGATGGCATTTCCTCCAGGGGAGCTGATCTCTGCCAGCTGGAGATCAGTTGTAAAAGCAGGAGATCCCCAGGCCCCACCTGGAGGCTGGCAACCCTAATTACAACATAAATTTTAGTTGCATTACAGCAATAATACTGGAACTTCTATTATATTTTCAAGCTACTAAAGGGACATTAGCATTTTTAACATATTGTCTAATGTTTAAGGGAGCCCACTTCATCAGGGGCCCACTTGCCATCGGGCAAGCTGGCACCTTGGCCAGTCCACCACTGTGTATGAGAGTAAATGCTGTTTATCAGTGGTGTTCCTGCCTGGCTCATTGGAGCCTGAAGGACTGAGCTTGGGGGCTTAGGAACAATGGGCAGGAGGATCCAAATCCAAACTGCCCTGCTCCAATCACAGGCCCCTGCTGGTTTGAATGACCCAATAATGTGCTAGCACGGGAACCCAGTGTTGTATATGGTTGGCCCAGCGAGCCCCCGTTCTCCCGTCTTGTCAGTGCAGCCACCTACCATGCTGTACGCAATAAAGAGCTTGTTATCTCTTCCACCTCGCCTCTTCAATGCCTAAGAACTCACTATATTATAGGCGCGACGAGGATGGGATCTTGGTAGGCAATCCAGTAACCGGCACCACACCACGCCTCACAGCAGCTGCTTCCAGCTCCATGCACTGCACCACCAACGCTGAGAACGGTCGCCAAGCCAGGACCAGAAGAAGATGAGCAATGGTCAAGCATCCAGTGTCAAGTCAGCTGGATTCAATAACGAGTCCTTGGTTGAAAACAAGCTTCTAGTTTATTGAAAGCCGAAAAGTAGACCATGATAACAATTGAAGGACTAAGGTACCAAACATGAACCAAGCATTTTTAAGGTGTAGATCAAAGGATTCCTACGGGCGGGGTACACGAAACAACAGGTTTTCACACTAGGATGTTAATCTCTCATTCTCACACCAAAGCCGCGGCGCTCTGTACTCCCACAGCCCTTTTGGTCTGAGAAGGCTCCAACATCTCATTCCCATATCAGCATTTCAAAGTAAACTACCCAACAAAGGCATAGCTAGGAGGAGGGGGGGGGAAGGAGAGTTAGCTAGCAGCATTCGGTGTTCAGTATGGACCCAGAATCCCTTGCTTCTGAACCAGAGTTAGAAAATATATTCCCAAAAATACAGCAGACTTGACATACTGCCCCCCCTAAGCCCCCCCTACGGTGCGGGCTCGAGGTTGTTCTTGATCATGCTTTCGTGCTTTGAAGCCTGGGGGGGGCTCTGCACTCCCCCGACCCGAGAGGGGCGTTGATTCCGTTTGATGCCAATTGGTCGAGGTTGGGCTTCGACGCAGCAGGCTGCAATGAAACACAGGGTGAACTTTACCAAGGGCCGGAGGCAAATCTAACTCCACAGTTACTGGGTTAATCACTCGTTTGATCTTGAAAGGCCCTATGAACTTAAACGCCAACTTTCTGGATGGTTGGGAGAGAGGTAGATTTTTCGTTGACAGGTACACTGAGTCCCCAACCTTTAGTTCCCAGACTGGCACATGAGACTTATCATATTGCTTCTTGTAAGCCTCCTTTGCTGCTTTTAAGTTCTCCTGGATGGAGGGCCAGTATTGGCTAGGTCCTTGCCACCATTGCTCAAACGCAGAACCCGTTTCTGGGCTCTCCCCCCCCGGCAGCAGCGGGATTGGCTTTCCCTCATATCCCAACACCGTGGCGAAGGGGGAGGCTTTGGTGGAACTGTGGGCGCTGTTGTTGTAGGCGTACTCTGCAAACGGGAGGAGGTCTACCCAGTCTGCCTGGCGTTGGCCCACAAAGCATCGTAAATACTGTTCTAGCACCCCGTTCACTCTCTCCGTCTGTCCATCTGTCTGGGGGTGGTATGCTGAACTTAACCCCTGCTCCATCCCTAATAGTTTGCAGAACTCCCGCCAGAAGGTGGCAACGAACTGAGGCCCCCTGTCACTAATTACTTTGTCTGGGATTGTATGGTGTTTGGCCACGTGATCGAAGAATAGGATGGCCAGCTTCCTGGCTGTGGGTAGTTGGGCACAGGGAATGAAATGGGCTTGCTTGGAAAACGTGTCCACTACCACCAAAATGACCGTCTTCCCCCGTGAAGAGGGGAGCTCTACTATAAAATCCATCGACACAATGGCCCAGGGGCGTTTGGCTGTTTCTAGCGGCTGCAGGAGACCGGGGGGCTTCCCCCCTCTCTTCTTCGCCATTATGCACACTGGGCAGCTGGTCGCGAATTCCGACACGTCCCTTCGGAGGGACGGCCACCAGAACTGCCGGTTTACTAGGTGCAGCGTCTTTACATAGCCAAAGTGGCCCGCCAATTTAGATGAGTGGCAAAGCTGCAAGATTTCTTTTCTCAGATTCATCGGGATGTACAGTTTCTCCCCTTTATACCACAGTCCATCCTTCCCCTTCTGCACCCCCTCAGGCCGCCCGCCTCCCTCCCTCTCGGCCTCTAGAGCGATGCGTTCCCGACTGATTCCGTCCAGCTCCCTCCTCTTTTGCGAGCGGGTGGTGACCATGGCTGCCACTTGTGTGGGGGAAATTAAGGAGTCGACCACCTCTTCCCTCTGGCTTTCGTGCTGCGGGAGCCTGGACAGGGCATCAGCCAAGAAGTTACGTGTCCCCGGGATGTGTTTCAGAATGAAATCGAACTTGGAAAAGAACCCCGCCCATCTGATCTGTTTCTCACTGAGCTTTCTTTTCCCCGTGAGTGCCTCCAGGTTTTTGTGATCCGTCCATATTTCAAATGGCACTCTAGCCCCCTCCAGCCACGATCTCCATGTCTTTAGCGCAAACATGACTGCGAAGGCTTCCTTGTCCCACACTGACCAGTTCCTCTGCTCATCTGAGAATTTCCTTGAGATGTAGGCACAGGGTCGCAATTTCCCCTCCCCATCCCTCTGCATGAGAATGGCTCCTACGGCGACATCGGAGGCGTCGCACTGGACCACGAAGCCCTTGAGCTCGTCTGGGTGACTCAGGACTGGCTCGCTAGTGAACAGTTGCTTGAGCCGGTCGAAAGCCGCCTGGCAAGCGGGTGTCCAGTTAAGCTTTGACCCCGGTCGCTTTGAGTCTTCCCCCTTCCCCTTTGTTTTGAGGAGGTCCGTCAGGGGCAGGGCGATTTGAGCGAACCCCTCAATGAATCCTCTGTAAAAATTGGAGAATCCGATGAAAGATTGGAGCTGTCTACGTGTCCTCGGGGGGGCCCATTCTACGACTGCCTGCACCTTCGCGGGATCCATGGCTAGTCCATCTTTGGACACCCGGAACCCGAGGTAGTCTAATTCGGTGCGGTGAAACTCGCATTTAGACAGCTTGGCATACAGTTGGTGCTCCAGCAGGGTGGTTAGCACCTCCCTCACTAGTTTTACATGGGACTGTTCGTCCTGGGAATAAATAATGATGTCATCCAGGTACACCACCACCCCTTTGTACAGAAATTTTCTCAGTACATCATTTATAAAATTCATGAATACCCCAGGCGCCCCCTGCAGCCCGAATGGCATGACTAGGTACTCAAATTGTCCCATCGGGGTGTTGAACGCCGTTTTCCACTCATCCCCCTCTTTGATGCGCACTCGGAAGTACGCGTCTCTCAGATCAAGCTTTGTAAAGATCTTCCCCCCCACCACCGTGCTCAGCAAGTCTTTAATGAGGGGGATGGGGTAAGCGTTGGACATGGAAATCGCGTTTATCCCGCGAAAATCAGTGCAAAGTCTAAGCGTATGGTCCTTCTTCTTTCTAAACAGCACCGGGGCCGCGTGGGGCGCCGTGGCGGGCCTGATGAAATCCCTCTCCAGGTTCAGGTCTAGGAACTTGCGCAGCTCCTTCTTCTCAGCCCACCCCATTTGGTAAAGTTTGGCCCGGGGGAGGGTTTCCCCGGGGATCAGTTCTATGGCACAGTCCGTGTTCCGGTGGGGGGGTAGTTGGTTGGCTTCCCGCTCACTAAACACTTCCATGAGGTCCTGATATACACTCGGGACCTGGTGCACCTCCTCTACCAGGACGCACGCCCTCTCTCGGGCGGCGGGCGCCCGCGGTCCCCACGCCGTGTCCCACGAGTGCCCGCTGCAATCAGGGTCGGGGAACCGGATGGTTTGTGCTTTCCAGCGGATAAGGGGCTCGTGTTTCTCCAACCATCCCACTCCCAACACCACGGGGTAGCCACAAGCCGGGGCGATGACAAACGTTTCCCTGTCCCAATGGCTCTCAATCCCCAGGGGGCATGGTTCTGTTTCCTGCGTGCAAGGCTCCCCCCCCATCACTGACTCGTCCATTTGTGCAAACCGCATGGGGTGGGGAAGTTGCAACCGCTCTAGTCCCAGGGCCTCCACCACCTTGGGGGAAATTAGTTCCCGGTTGCACCCCGAGTCTATGAGGGCGCGGATCTGCAGGAACCTTTTCAGTTTTGGGTTTAGCAGCTTCACCATTACAAAGTACAGTCTTCCCGTGGTTTTTACCGTTAATGGTGCCTCCTCCCGATCGACCTGCTGGCTGGCACCGTTCAAAGCAGGTCGGCGCCGTTTCCCGCCGGCTCCTCCTCCCACGCGAGGTCAGCTAACTCTGCGGAGAGACTGACTTCTTCCTCCTGCAACTCCTCTTGCACCATCAGAGTGCTGCTTTTCGCCGCGTCCTTAGGGCGGCCCGTGGTTTTCTTCGGACCCGGGGTGCCTTGCCTGTTCAGCCCCGGCGTAGGGGTGGCTCCTGCGGGCGGCTGGGGGCAGTTGGAGGCGAGGTGTTTGGGGTCGCCGCAACGGAAGCAGCGGCGGGGCCCTGCCGGGGCGGCCGCTGGCGGCTTCTTGGTTTTGGGAGGCTCGACCTTTCCGGGTGGGGTTTTGGGTGCGCCTCTTCCGGCAGTCAGTGCCTGCCGCAGCATTGCCACCCGCTTCAGGTTGGTCTCCACCTCTCCCGCGAGCTGGATCCACCCCACTAGCGTGTCTGGGTGGGCCTGGGTTAGCGCCCGGTCCAGGATGCTGGGGTTCAGCCCGTTGGTGAAGTGTTCAATCTTCATTACTTCGTTCCAATTCCGGGCCCGGGCGGCGTTAGCCTGGAAATCCGCCGCATACTCCCGGATGGATCGGGCCCCTTGCTTCATATTTCGTAGCGCCGAGAGCGCCCTGGCCTCTTGCAGGGGGTCCTCGTATTGGGTCAGTAGAGCTTGCACGAACGTGTTCACGAAGTGCAGGATCGGACTGTTGGTCTCACACAGGCTCACATACCACTTCTTGGCGGCCCCCCGCAACTTCGAGCCCAAATAGTCCCCTCGGCTCACTTCATCGGGGAACAGATCTCCCCAATAGTACATGTAACTATTCGCTTGGATTGCAAAATAGTTCACCTCCTCCGGATCCCCGTCGAATGTTGCATCCAGCTCCCGGCTCCCCCCAAGGTCTCGCTGTCTGACCGGGGCGGGGCCCGCCGGCGCCTGGGTGGCCGCCACAGCGGCGGGTGGGGGTTGGCTCGGTCGGCCGCGTGGCCCCCCTGGCCCCGGCTGCTGTTGGCGAGTCCCGGTTACTCCCAACGCTCTCCCCAGTTGGGCGGTCAGGGTCTGTAGTTGGTCCTTGAGGTCCCTCACTGCCCCGTCGACCTCACGGCGCACCATTGACCGGAACATCTGGAAGTCCTCGTCGTGCGGGTCCTTGGGTTTCAGCCCCCCTTCGTCCTCCTCCCCGCACTCTACGCTTTCGCTCCCGCCGCCCGGGGCTTGGGTCGCGGTCGCCTCGGCTCCTTCCTCCGGCTCTCCCGGGTTGGTAGCCGTGGCTTCGGCCAGTTGAACCCGCTTGGTGTGGCGGGTCATGATCGCCTCTCGGCGGATCGGTGCCTGGTCCATCAACGTGGTCGAGGTCCTCGGCTGGTATTGCCGGGGGGTGCCCACCAACTGGAACTGGGGAGGGGAAGCCGCGGTCCTTCTGGCAGTGTGGATGTGCCAGGGTGTCTCGGCCCCCTCCGCTCTGGCTGGGAGTTCCCCGTTGTCCGGAGGCTGATCGGACATCGCCTTTTCAGTTGCCGGAAAGGTTGAACTCCAATAAAGGGAGTCCTTCAAAATGTCAAGTCAGCTGGATTCAATAACGAGTCCTTGGTTGAAAACAAGCTTCTAGTTTATTGAAAGCCGAAAAGTAGACCATGATAACAATTGAAGGACTAAGGTACCAAACATGAACCAAGCATTTTTAAGGTGTAGATCAAAGGATTCCTACGGGCGGGGTACACTAAACAACAGGTTTTCACACTAGGATGTTAATCTCTCATTCTCACACCAAAGCCGCGGCGCTCTGTACTCCCACAGCCCTTTTGGTCTGAGAAGGCTCCAACATCTCATTCCCATATCAGCATTTCAAAGTAAACTACCCAACAAAGGCATAGCTAGGAGGAGGGGGGGGGGGAAGGAGAGTTAGCTAGCAGCATTCGGTGTTCAGTATGGACCCAGAATCCCTTGCTTCTGAACCAGTTAGAAAATATATTCCCAAAAATACAGCAGACTTGACATCCAGTGCCTCTGGGCCTCCAGTGGCTGACCTTCCACTGACGGGCCACCCCATGGCCATTCAGCCTGGGCCTCAAGGGTTCATCCGAGAGTTCAACCTCAAGCAACTAAAGTGGTGGGAGAGATGGGAAAAGCGGCTGAAATTCTTCATCCTATACCATAAAATCACGGATGAAGAACAGCAGAAGCATTTACTGTTCAGTTGCTGTGGCAAGGACATGCTGGAGCTGGTGGAGAGTTTGCTGTTGCCGCTGATGCTGATCAAGGCCACCTACAAGGCCATCATGGAGAAGCTGACTGACCACTTCTCGGGAGAATCGGTCACTGCCTTCCTCGCAGAGCCCTGCTGCCTTGCTCGTGAGTGCGCATTCGTGAGTCTTAGCGAGGCCTTGCTAGACTGCTTCATAACAGGCCTCCGTGATGAACAAATGCGGACAAAGTTTGTGGTCAAGAACTCTTATTTTGGAAGACGTCGTGAGTGAAGCTGCTGCCTATGAGAAGTTGCACTCAACAGGAGCACACCAGGTTGCCAGCGGCGCCAACCCAGAGGACATAAGAACTTAAGAACATAAGAGAAGCCATGTTGGATCAGGCCAATGGCCCATCCAGTCCAACACTCTGTATCACACAGTGGCCAATACACACACACACACACTGTGGCTAATAGCCACTGATGGACCTCTGCTCCATATTTTTATCCAATCCCCTTTTGAAGCTGGCTATGCTCCTCATGGACTGGCAGCTGACAACCTTGCTAGACCACATGCACCCGGACCACGCCCCAGACCTACAAGAAGTTCCAGGGGTGGTCCGGGCTTCTTGAGGGTTCAACACAGGGGATTTGGTGTATGCAAAGAACTTGGGGGGGGGGCGGGGCCAGCCTGGATACCCGCCGGGGTTTCCAGAGTACTTGGGGCCGTCATGTATGAGGTCGTCTCCGAGGACGGTTTTACATGGAGGCAGCACATAGACCACTTAAGGTCACGTGAGGGGCTGGGGGGTGGGAGTGATCTACCAGCCATGCCAGCCCTGAGCCACACAAAATTGAGGCCCTGATTCCCACTTCTCCATCAGAACCTGAAACCTTTGGAGAACTGGAGCTGCCGTACATGCCCAAGACCTCAGAGGTCCCGGAACTGCTGGCCGAAGTTCCTGCATCACCAGCCAGCCACAACAGAAGCCACAACAGAAGCCGCAACTGAACCAGCGCCCACTCCAGTGCTCCGGAGGTCAACACGAACCGCAGCCAGCCACAACAGAAGCCGCAACTGAACCACCACCCACTCCAGTGCTCCAGAGGTCAACACGAAAGCACCGCAAGCCTGCCTATCTACAGGACAATGATTGCTAAGGCTTGTGAACTGGGGGGGGGGGGATGCTATGTATGAGAGTAAATGCTGTTATCAATGGTGTTCCTGCCTGGCTCATTGGAGCCTGAAGGACTGAGCTTGGGGACTTAGGAACAATGGGCAGTAGGATCCAAATCCAAACTGCCCTGCTCCAATCACAGGCCCCTGCTGGCTTGAATGACCCAATAATGTGCTAGCGTGGGAACCCAGTGTTGTATATAATTGGCCCAGCGGGCCTCTGTTCTCCAGTCTTGGCAGTGCAGCCATGCTGTATGCAATAAAGAGCTTGTTATCACTTCCACCTCGCCTCTTCAAAGCCTGAGAACCCACTATATTATAAAATACCAACCAGACTTCATTAAATCTAGAGTCTCACGTTAAAGCATGCAATAAAGTGCACAAGAATAATGAAGACAGTCCATGCAATCACACCCCTTTCCCATTTAATAGTCTCATATCATTTTCAACCCATCCTGTCTAGTATTGCCATGCCAGTGTAAAGCGGTGTGAGACAGTAAAACTGTGGTCTCAAGGAAGTAAGGTGGAGTTCTGAAAAGCCAATCAGCTCCCATTTGTTCCAATGATGGCTGAACTCCACCCACATTTAGTTTCCAGCTTGGCTGCCGCCAAGATCTCCTAGATTCTATTCTAGCTTCAGACCACCAGATGCAATCTTGGCTCCCCTCTAAACCTACCAGAATCTGCCAGTAGAACTGCCATCTCTGGCTTGGGAAATTCTTGAGGATTTGCGGGTGGTGCCTGGGAGGGCAGAGTTTGGGGAGGGAGCAGAGAGAACTGAGTGGAGATTTGATATCATAGAGTTTGCTCTCTGAAACTGCCATTTTCTCCAGGCAAGTAATCTCTTGTCTGGAGACCAGTTGTCATTCCTGGAGAACTCCAGAACCTACCTTGAGATTGGTAATGCTAGCTTCTGCTCTAGCTCCACCTGTATCGATCTGGTCATTCTAAGGTCAGACATTGAAGGATTGTATTAGAGGAGGAGGAGGAGGAGGAGGAGGAGGAGGAGGAGGAGGAGAAGGAGAAGGAGAAGGAGAAGGAGAAGGAGAAGGAGAAGGAGAAGGAGAAGAGAAGAAGAAGAAGAAGAAGAAGAAGAAGAAGAAGAAGAAGAAGATAATATTGGATTTATTTCCCGCCCTCCACTCCGAAGAGTCTCAGAGCAGCTCACAATCTCCTTTCCCTTCCTCCCCCACAACAGACACCCTGTGAGGTGGGTGGGGCTGGAGAGGGCTCTCACAGCAGATGCCCTTTCAAGGACAACCTCTGCTTGAGCTATGGCTGACCCAAGGCCATTCCAGCAGGTGCAAGTGGCGGAGTGGGGAATCAAACCCGGTTCTCCCAGATAAGAGTCCGCACACTTAACCACTACACCAAACTGGCTCACCAAACTATTGGTGTTTCCAAGGCTGCAGATTAGATGTACCAATGTATCTATTTATGTTTCCATTGGTTTTCTGTTTGATTTTTAAATGTAATACTGTTGGATTAAAAATTATTTTAATTTTTTTTTTTTAAATCTGATCTTTCTCAGGAATCTAATCAGTTTAAAGCAAAAAGTTGGTAATTCTCTTTCTACTTCCTTCCACAGCTGAGCCTGCTTTGAATTTGCAATTTTGTCTTGCAATTTTGGGATGTCCATTTGATTCTGGAACTGAGATTCCAGCCACTTTGAATGAGCATCTTTCCCTCTCTAGAATTGAAACTTCATTCCTTGAAGGAAGGAAAACATTTATTATTCTGAGTCACCCCTGAGAAGGAGAAGAAGTGGGGAGGCAGGATGATTAATACTTCCTACTAGTTAATTTCAACACTTTCTCCCAGGCACTAACATCACAATTTACTCAGCACCTCTCCCACATGTGTTAGACACGAGAAGTATGTCTGGATGTTGGAAATTCTCACTGTATCTCAATTCTCTCAAGTATCAGCTTATCAAACATTTGCTCAAACTTCTGCTTTTAAAAAACATATTCTGTTAGGGTAAGGAGTAGAGATGGGCACAAATCTCATCATGAACCTAAGTTCATCACAAAAATTGCCCAGTTCATGATTCGTGAACTGAGGTTCATGTAATTGTGTCTCTCATGAACTGCCATGTTTTTTTTACAAAGGTTCTTGTGGTTCATCTCAGTGTTTTATGAGGCAGGCCCACCGGTACTGATCAAGTAATTGTCAAAGCAATTGGAGGGGGGATGGACTTCTGCAACCCTTCTGCAGCCTTGGAAACACCAATAGTGGTCCTCCAAATTTCAACAGACAGTGCTGGCTGCCAACAAGAGCGCTCCCATTCTGTTCAATGGGAGTAGAATGGATATATACCCCCAGCTCATATGCAGCTATTTTTACTTGGCAGCAGGCAGTTAGGCGGAGAGGAAGTTCGAGGCAGAGATGGAAGGGAACTGGAAATCATTTCTCAGTGTGAACAGTGGAGTTGGGGGTGTTTGGTGCTTATTCACGGCTCTGAGCCACCACCTATCCTTCTGCTCAAGCCACTGTCCTTCTGTGATTTCCTGAGAGAGCACTTTCCTGGAAGCACTTGCTTTAGGGGAATACTACTTGGACCCTTCTGCAGCCAATCCTCACCAAACTTGAAGGGCAAGCAGAGGGGCACCTGGGGAGGCCCTCTGTGAGTTTGTGCCTCTAGTTTGCAGGGGGTCCATTTGACACACTCCTAAATCTGCAGCTTTGATTTTCTCAGAGAACACTTTCCTGAAGGCACCTGCTTTGGAGGGCTGTAACTCAGCCACCCTAATTCTCACCAAACTTGGAGGGCAAGTAGAGGAGATTTAGCTGGAGACTTGCTATGAGTTTGGCATCTCTAGTCTGCAAGGGGTCATTCTACTGTATAACAAACCTGACAAAATGAACCAGTTCAGTAAACAGGAAGGTTCAGGAAGGTTCGTGGTATGTGAGACTCCGTGAACCATGAACCGGGATGAACCTTCAGTTTTCCCATTTGTGCCCATCCCTAGTCAGGAGTTGCCAGCTTTAAAGCTGGGAACCACAGATCTGTATGCTGTGATGTTAGTCCATTAAGAGAGTCTAACGGACTTCAGGTCAGAGTGTTCTTGGCCTGTGATGTGTTTCTAGGCTTCAGAGTGATCTTTCCATCTGCCTAGCCCATTCATAGACTGTCTCTGTACTTGAATTACTTTAAATGGGCTAATTGTCTTTACAGTTTAGCATAGCTTGCAAGCTGTGTCAGTTGGTCAGTCAAAAATGTATTGTATATAGCCACTGGCTGTTACAAAACAAAGCAGAATCCAAACAACAAAGTTTCAAATTAGCACCTTAAAAGTTCCCCAGAAAGGCCAACCTCAAGAAGTTACAGCATTTGAAAATACTCTTGCGCTTATCTTCTTTGCTGCAAGGGCAAACAAAGAGACTCTATAGGACACATGAGCATCATTGTCAGATAACAGAAATATAATCTTTTCAGTTTCTGAATGTGCTTTTAAGGAGGTTAGTACACCAGACAGAAATTTAATTCTGGGGGCATTGTAGAGTGGACAGGATAGAATATAGTGTGGGAGTTCCTCTATCATAGGTGAGCCACAAATGCAAAAACAATGTTTTGTTGGGATGTGGGAATATCGACCGGTTAACAGAGTTGTTTGCATAGTCTGAAAGCGGAGAGCTGT
The DNA here is from genome assembly GCF_032191835.1 of Heteronotia binoei. NCBI lineage: Eukaryota > Metazoa > Chordata > Lepidosauria > Squamata > Gekkonidae > Heteronotia > Heteronotia binoei. Next base: position 9,839,124 of record NC_083230.1, read on the forward strand.
GAAGGATGTTCTGATGTTAAATCTGGAGATATTAACCAGGTATGGGGATCTCAGATAATCAGATTTGATTAGTCTGAACCAGGGAGCTACTTTAGATTTTAGGATTAGAGAATGGTCTAGCAACGGATCTGAAAAATATATCCAGTCCCTAAATTGAGAATTGTCATTTTGGACCCCTAGGAGATAATCAAGAATAGAATAACTGGATAATGTTGAGGTATCTAGAACATCTGTGATCTTTTGATAGTAGAAAATTAAATGAATGGTAATTAAGGGAAGTATGATGAGAGGATTTACTTTTTCCCCAATGTTTTATTATAGCTAGGTGTACCCATGCTCTTAGGAAGGGAGTCCTGTTTCAGCCCTCATCAAGGCAGCAGGAGAGCCTCTAGGAAGAGCAAGAATTTGTTTTAGGAATTAATTCTGGATTACCTCCAGACTGGATAAAGCGTTCTCATTCCACCCCCATATTTCAACACCATACAAAAGATGTGGTAGAACCTTGCTTTTAAATAATTTTAGTGCTGGATCTATCAAGCACCCACCCTTTGTATGAAAAAAGTGGAGAACTGACTCAACAATTCTCAGTGCCAAGAATTTTACCAATGCCAGGTGGGCATTCCAATTCAGGGTCTCCTTAAAGGTTACTCCACAGGTATTTAAAGGAGCTGCAGTGGTTGATTGGATTGTCCACTATACTCCAGCAGAAGATTTGGGGCTTTTTTCTGAAGACCGTGATTTTAGTCTTTGCATGGTTGATCTTAAGGGCTTCATCATTACAGTATGTCCCTAGACGTTGTAATAGCCTTCTCAGACCTATTTTGGTCAAGGATATTATGGCCATATCATCTGCGGAAAGCAAGATTGAAACCTTCTGCTGTCCTAAAGTTGGAGACTGGGGACCTGACAGGCTCTCTGTGATTTTAAGTACATCTGGTTTGTTCTGCAGAAGAGATGTCCTTAAACTGTTCATATCTGGACTTGCCAAGGTATGAGATAGTGTGTTATGTATCTTCTCTGACCACTTAAGTCTCCTACAACCAGGTGTGACATCCTCTGCAAAGTCTTGGGCTGGTTTTGATAATACATTATCAGTAATAATCAGAAGCAAATGTAAAGGACAGTGGTCACTCAAGATAAGGTCTAAGACCTAGTCACAAAATTCATTAGAGCTAGAGATACTGCAATATAATCTACAGTGCTAGCCTTACAAGTTGCCACATAGGTAAAGGTACCACCAGTTAAATCAAATGTGGTGACATGCAAAATATGCAAGTTGGTCAACGAGAGACATTCCAGCAATTTCAGACCAAACTTATTTACAGTTAGGTCCTTTGAGGAATAATTCAGGAGGTGAGCATGTGATGCTATCTGCTTGTTTATACCAACCAGTGACCTGGCCCTTTTCTTGCATTAAAATTGCCACATAAAATGACATAGGCATTTGGGAAACGTTCAATTAACTATTCCAATGTTTCCATTAGTAAGTCCCATATGCTTCCACCTTGCTGGAGGGGTAAGCCCTTAGGGGGGATATACACATTTATACATAAAGGACTTCTAAAATGGGTTCCTTTAAAAAGCACAATCTGAAAGTTATTGGGACAGTTGTTCTCCAGGACTTGTATTTCTACTTTTAAGTCTACTGAAACTAGAGTTACTAAACCCCCACGTCCTCGACCCTTCAAATGTATTCTAGTTGCAGGAGCTGAATAGGCTCTATATCCCTGTAAGCCAGGAAAATCAGAGTTGCGTATCCATATTTCCTGTAAACAGAGAATGTCATGCCCATATAAAAATGATAAAGAGTCTGGCTCATGGAGCTTATTATACCAACCCCCCAAGTTCCAGGAAAGAAACTTTAGTTGTCAGTTGGCTGATGTAATCTTATTCAGGTCACTGCCTATGTCCTGAAAGATGCAGCCATTCTTAGGTAAGGGGGCTTCATTGAGGAGATTCTGCGCACCCAAGCTGAAAGTCTGGGGAGCGTTAGATACCTTCTCTTCAGGATTCAGTTGTTGGGAGGGTGAGTAGTTTACTCCTGTTTTCCTTTGGTCTACCTCCATAGAAATAAGAGGAATTAGAGGGGTTGATAAAGCAGAACCATTCTCAAGAGGGTATCATAAGCAGATTAGATACGTTGCATGTGACCACTTTTTGTTCTCAAAAGTTTGTCCCTCAACACTTTGAGTTTAGTTGTGATTGCAAGTTGTTCCATAGATCTGGACTGTGAAAGAGTTAATTAGATCCTGTTCTATGGTGTTCTCAAGAAGGAGATGCCCTGAAGCTGGGTTCAGGTAGAAAGGTGAATCAGGACCCTGAGCCAGGTCACTCTGGTCTCCAGCTTCCGTCGCTCCTGCCTTGAAATTGATGTCTTCTGTCAAAGAGCCCTCTTTTCGCCAGTGGGGTAGCAAGGGGTTTATAAGAGAATTGATAAAAACCCTAGCCGGAAAAATCCCCTTGGTGTGAAGGAAATCTTTCTGGGACAGTAACAGACTGGGGATCCTGGAACTGCTGAAAGTGAGCATGATTCTTTGAGCCTGATTTGGACTAGTAAGAGGTTCCACCATAATTAAATCAATTGATGGTAATTTCCCCCTTAGAAGGGCTTTTAGATGGTAAGTAGCCCATTGAATTGAATTCCATAGGAACTTCTGTCCTTTGTAGGGGCAGACAGTTAAACACACTTTAGAGGGTTGCAGTTTTAATTTTAATTGGGCTTCCTCCTCACACCGCTGCCATACCAAGTTCTTCTTTGGACTCGTCACCTCTTCACTTGCTAATTTCCCAGGGTTTGTTTTAACTTTGGTATTTGGCAAGAATTTCTGAGACAAGCGGTCAATTTTATTTTCAATTTGTCTAAGTCTCTCAAAAATAGATTCAACAGTTTTAGCAATTAGCTGTATATGATCAACTATAGCAAGTTCGAAGTCTTTGTAAACTGTTTGCAGCAGGAGAGATTTATCTCCCCTCCTGTCAGTGGAGTTGGTATCTTCCTCGAGATTTATGAGGAGTGTAAAATGATTGGAAGTTGGAATATCACAGGTTGGTGGGAATAGACTTGAAGCATAGAAATCATTAATTTTAGTTTGTTTACATGCTGGCTGAGAGAAAGAATCATCTAGGTCACAAGTTCTTTTGCTGATGCCCATAATGAAGAGCCAGAATTCAGACCTAGGCTGAGAAGGGGAGAGGAAAGAGCTCTAAAAGCCACAAAGCCAGACACAAGGTGCTGGAACTCTAAATAAAAGCCTTGGCTGTAGTTCAACTTTTTTCAGTAAAGGCTTTCCTTCTGCTGAGGTATAAAACTCACGGCTAAAATCTCCAGCAGTCAGAGAGACCAAATGTAATGCAGTCAAAACATCAGTGGGAGGCAGGGCCGGATCTAAGGGGGGGGGGCAGAGGGGGGTGCTTGCCCTGGGTGCTGACGGAGGGGGGGTGTGCCAAATTGGGTATGGAGTTCATTGTATTCTATGGGACCATAAGATAGAATGGCCCAAAAGGGGGCATCATTTTTTAATTTTGCCCCCCCCCTCAAAAACATGTAGATTCGGTCCTGGTGGGGGATGGAGAATAGCAGTCTCGTTACTGTTTGCTCATTAAAAGCCCTCCTTCTCCCCCACCTCTGCAACCATTATAAAAGGTTGTAGATAAGATTACTATAAAAATATAAAGGCTAAAACTGAAATAAAACCAAACAACAGTACTCCCCTTCAACGGAGCTCAGTCAGCAGGTGTCTGCTCCCTCAGAGCCGGAACCCGGAAGCCTGCAAACTGTGTTGAATTGATACTTTGAATTGATACAAGAGATAGTACAAGACTGGTGGATGAAGCTACAGATCAAATCTAGATTTGCAAAAGATAAAGTGAGAGGCTTTGCCAGAGATCAATCCTTTTTTGACAAGATAGTGTTTGGGCCAAAAACCAAACTAATAACAAAATTTTATAATTTTCTCTTAAATCTAAAGATGCAAGATGAGACAGTAAAAGATTGCATCATTAAGTGGGCCCAAAACTTGGGACATAATATAGACTTAGAAGCCTGGGAGAAAGTGTGGAAATGTAATATAAAAATGACTAGATCAATGAACTTAAAAGAAAATATCTACAAAATGTTTTACAGATGGCATGTAACCCCAGATAAATTAGCAAAAATGTACCAAAATATGCCAAATAAGTGTTGGAAATGTAAGAATACAACTGGAACTTTTTACCATATGTGGTAGTTATGTGACAAAACCAAATCTTATTGGAAATCTTATGATCTACTACAAAAGATCCTGAAAATACAAATTAGATTTCAACCAGAATTTTTTTTATTAAACGTATTACCAGAAGATCATTTCAGACAGACCAAAACGTTTTTAATACACGCAGTGACTGCAGCCAGAATAATTTTTGCCAAATACTGGAAGTTACACGAAATACCAAGAAAAGAGGAATTATTATCTAAGCGTTTAAACTTCATAGAAATATCTATTAGCCAGATTGAGAGATGCCAATCTCTGTGAAACTAAGAAAACATAGGAGCCATTATATAACTGGTTACGTTATAATATATGAACTTCCAAAATAAGAAAACAATGTAATTTATGATAACTATTGCCATGTAAAAATATATTCTTGTCTTAGTAGAAGCTTTGACAGCTTAGCTTTGACAGAGGTTGTCCTTGAAAGGGCAGCTGCTGTGAGAGCCCTCTCCAGCCCAACCCACCTCACAGGGTGTCTGTTGTGGGGGAGGAAGGTAAAGGAGACTGTGAGCCGCTCTGAGACTCTTCGGAGTGGAGGGCGGGATATAAATCCAATATCTTCATCTACCTCACAGGGTGTCTGTTGTGGGGGAGGAAGGGAAAGGAGATTGTGAGCCACTCTGAGACTCTTCGGAGTGGAGGGCGGGATATAAATCCAATATCTTCATCTACCTCGCAGGGTATCTGTTGTGGGGGAGGAAGGGAAAGGAGATTGTGAGCTGCTCTGAGACTCTTAGGAGTGGAGGGCGGGATATAAATCCAATATCTTCATCTACCTCACAGGGTGTCTGTTGTGGGGGAGGAAGGGAAAGGAGATTGTGAGCCGCTCTGAGACTCTTCGGAGTGGAGGGCGGGATATAAATCCAATATCGTCTTCTTCTTCTTCTTCTTTTAAAAGATAATAATTATTGAATTACTGAATTATAAGATGTACTTGCAGAGACTGTTATAAGATGACCGACAATGATGATTATATGAAATGGTTTTGAGATGATATGAGATGGTTTTCCATTGCCTGCTTCTTCGTAGCAACCCTGGATTTCCTTTGTGGTCTCCCATTCAAGTACCAGCCAGGGCCAACCCTTCTTAACTTCTAAGGTTGCCTGGTCCCTCAGAACGGCCAGCGGCAGAGTGGGGTGAACTTACTGGGAGCAGGGAGGAACACCAAAAATAAAATACCTGAGCTAGCTCATGCTAACTCAGCTTAGAGGGAACATGTGACCCAGAAGTGACGTAGGCATGTCAAGGATGTTGGGGGTGACATGCTGCTTTTTGGGCAAATTAACACCTACCATAAGTTGTGCCTAAAAACCAGAGTGTTGCCCCTGACATTCCCAACATGCCTACATCATTTCCAGGTCATGTAGGCACGATGCATTTAATTTGTGTGTTCTTCCCTGTGTTTTTTTTTGGGGGGGGGGGGTAATTCCCTCTGCCAGCTAGCTGGCCAATAGCAGAGAGGTGGGGCCCAAGATTGGGGTACCTCTGCCCTTGCCAGGGATCTGACATCCCTAGTAGCTTCTGAGATCTGATAAGATTGGGTTAGACTGGACCAACCACGTCAGAGATATGCAATATCTAGGATGTGAAATTTACATGTACTGGAATGCTGGAATGAGAAGATGCTGGTTTATATAGCATTTTATATGACAGAATCCTAAAGTTACACTAAATGTGACATTTGTGCCTAACTTAAAAGATAAAAGGGCTGCAATAAAACCGTCTCAGCTTCTATGCCCTGTTGTTTACCCTCTAGTGAAACGAGTTGGCCGTTGTGAGAGACAGGGTTCTGGACTAGATTGACGAAATAATTTTCAGCATTACTATGGTCTCAAAAATAAAACTGTTTTGTTTTTAAAATGCAACACAACTAACCCATGATGATTATATCAAGGTTGTGAAGATGTAACGGTTCTGTGTTTGAGACTGGATTGATATATATGCAGCTGAAAAAAGGTGTGGAATGGGGCATACCACTTTTGAATGCTAGTCCATAAAACACCCAGTAGTGGAGAAAAACACCCCTAGATGTTTGTGCAGGGCTTTTTTTGAGCAGGAACCCAGGGGAAAGCAGTTCCGGCTGGCTTGGTATCAGGGGGTGTGGCCTAATATGCAAATTAGTTCCTGCTGGGCTTTTTCTACAAAAAAAGCCCTGTGTGAAACAATGATGTTATCAGGGGTGTGGCCTAATAAGCAAATGAGTTCATGCTGGGCTTCTTCTACAAGAAAAGCCCTGTGGTATGCAGGGCATATAGTATCCATTTGGCTCTTTTGGTTTATGACAATTGCGAATGGGGCTCTCCATTACTTGAAAAGTAAGTACCACTGCCTTAAAAGAAGTATTTTAAATTTTGGATACTTTGTAACAAGATGGGAAATACTAGAGGAAAAGGAAGAAGAAAGCCAGCTAAGCTGTACTCTCTGAATTTGAACATCTGAACATCTGAAGCTGCCTTATACTGAATCAGACCTTTGGTCCATCAAAGTCAGTATTGTCTTCTCAGACTGGCAGCGGCTCTCCAGGGTCTCAAGCTGAGGTTTTTCACACCTATTTGCCTGGACCCTTTTTTTGGAGATGCCAGGGATTGAACCTGGGACCTTTTGCTTCCCAAGCAGATGCTCTACCACTGAGCCACCGTCCCTCCCTTTCTTCAACCTTTCTTCCTAGGGAAAGCATGGGTATAAACTTTCCAAAGCCCACCTTCCCTTCCTCAACTCCCTCACAGCTGGGCAAAAAAAGAATTGGAGGCATTGAAACCAAGATTCTCAGTTAGCCCAGTGTCTCAGAGCTGATCTACATATTATGGCAACCACAAGTCCAGGTGATATCTGGTTTGTCTTTCAACTGAGCCCCAGAGCTTGAACATTCAGCCCACTTGCACCACGACCTAAGAGTTTACTGATGTGAGAGCCAGTTTGGTATAGTGGTTAAGTGTGCGGACTCTTATCTGGGAGAACTGGGTTTGATCCCCCACTCCTCCACTTACACCTGCTAGCATGGCCTTGGGTCAGCCATAGCTCTGGCAGAGGTTGTCCTTGAAAGGGCAGCTACTATGAGAGCCCTCTCAGCCCCACCCACCTCACAGGGTGTCTGTTGTGGGGGAGGAAGGGAAAGGAGATTGTGAGCCGCTCTGAGACTCTTCAGAGTGGAGGGCGGGATATAAATCCAATATCTTCTTCTTCTGATGTTTTAAGCATTTTTGGAAGTAATACTGGCCTTCTCTGGGAGCTTTTATACTATCTGCAGCATTTGCCAGCTGGAACCTGCTTGCCATGGTCATACGACTCCCCCTGAGACCTGCCTTGTTCAGCAGCCTACAGTCTGGCTTGAAGTGGACATTTGGAAGGTTATCCTAAGCGGTGTGCACCCTTTTCAGCCTATTTTTGTCAATGAACAATACACTTTCATACATACTGAATAATGCACTTTCAATCCACTTTCAGTGCAATCTACAACCGTGTGGAGTGGGAAATCCACTTGCAAACCATCACTACAGTGTACCGAAAGTGGATTTTAAGGGCATTATTCAGCATGTGTGAAAGCACAAAGGTGTAAACACTGCTTCGGACTGTCCTGTTCTTCAGTCATTAGAAAACAGTACTAGTGAATTCCTTCAGAAGTTAACTTTATTTTTTTATTTATAGTAATGCTTATTTATATTGAAAAGCTCAGCTCTTTACTGTCCTTCTAATATAATATAGTGGGTTCGTTGCAGTGATCATGGCTCTCTTTATTAGTTACAGCATGTAACGTGTAAACTAGAAGACTAGGGCCAACTATATACAGTTCAGGTTTCCCATGCTAGAGCACCATTGGGTTATTTGAACCTGCAAGGGGCCTCTGATTGGGCCAGAGTAGGCTTCCCAACCCTCCCGCTCTGGCGGGAGACCCCTGGGTTCGCAGCCTCATCTCCCACTCTTCAAAAATCGGGAAGCGGGGGGTGGGGGGTGGAGTGGGGGGGGAGAACATACCTGTAGGCTTCATGTTATTATACAGCTCCTGAGTAGTTTGTAAAATGTATGCCCCTTTAAGGCTGGGCAGGAAGCAGGAAGGGCTTGGGAGAACAGCCCCTCCCTTTCTTTTGCTTTCGTTTTCACAGCAAGAGTTCTCCGGAAGAAGATCTGGTAAGTATTTGTGTGTGAGAGAGAGGGAGGGGGCAGGGGATTCCCTGGTTTGGAGGCCCTCCCCCCTTTAGAAAGCATGGGGGGGGAGGGAAATGTCTACTGGGCACTCTATTATTCCCTATGGAGAACGATTCCCATAGGGAATAATAGGGAATTCATCCGTGGGTATTGGAGGCTCTGGGGGGTCTATTTTTTGAGGTAGATGCACCAGATTTTTAGTATAGCATCTAGTGCCTCTCCCCAAAATACCCCCCAAGTTTCAAAACGATTGGACCAGAGGGTCCAATTCTATGAGCCCCAAAAGATGGTGCCCCTATCCTTCATTATTTCCTATGGAAGAAAGGCATTTTAAAAGGCGTGCTGTCCCTTTAAATGTGATGGCCAGAACTCCCTTGGAGTTCAATTATGCTTGTCACATCCTTGTTCTTGGCTCCACCCCCAATGTCTCCTGGCTCCACCCCCAAAGTCTCCTGGCTCCGCCCCCAAAGTCCCCAGATTTTTCTTTAATTGGACTTGGCAACCCTAGGCCAGAGTGACAGGGATTTGGATCCCACTGCCCATCGTTCCAGAGTGCCCAAGCTCAGTCCTAAAGGCTCCTATGAGCCCAGCAGGAATGGTAATACAGGAACATACACAACATCTAACGTGCTATCTGAAATGTTCTCAGGCAACACCCATGACTATTTTTCCTATTAATAAAATATTTTGTTTTAAAAATTGTGGGCATTTAGCCTGTTTTTTTGAGGAGAGCAGTTGCCCTCATCTGTATACCAGATTGGAGGTGTGGGTGGTTGGCAAGGTTATTTGTCACAATGAGCAAGTATATAATTTATGTGTGGGGATCAACTGATTTCCTTCTTTTGGCGCAGATGAAAATCAATTTGATGACTAGTCAGGTAAGCAAAAGTGTCATGGAAAGATGTTACTTACTCTATTCAGTATAGGCTTCGTGTATCTATTTTCGGCTCACATGGAACTCTCCAGTTCAATTGCTCATCTTTAAAGATTTCCTATGGGCTGTTTGCCTTCCAGTAAACAGGAAAATATATTTTGTTTTATTAAATTAAGTAATGATTGAAGATTGCACAGACCTTGACATTGCAGTCCTTTTGTCTAAATAATGACCTAAATATCTGCCGTATATTATATTCCTCTTCTCTTCAAGTCTAACTTATGGAAAATAAAATCCTTGCGTCTGAAACACAACAGTATCTTTCAGAAGGAAATGCGTTCGTCATCTGGACTGGAAAGGGAAATACAGACAGCAGTTTCCTGCTGGATGCTGGGGATATTTTACTTTGAGCCAACTGTATAACTTTGCAGGACACCATTGGAGACGTCTAGATATTTCAAGTAAAATTATTCATGTCCTGTACTCCAAAGATCTTGCCAGAGAGGAGAAATATCCTGGGGAAAGTACACATGAAGCTATTTTATAATGAAACAGACTGTTGGTCCTTCAAGGTCAGCATTGGCTATTCAGACCCCAGGGTCTCAGGCAGGAGAGTTTCACAATACACACCACCTGATCCTTTCGACTGGAGATCCTGGAGACTGAACCTGAGACCTTCTGCATGCAAAGTAGATGCTCTGCCACTGAACCATAGCCCTTCACTTGAGCCACAGTTCTTGCCACTAAAGCATTTCCCTCAAGCAACGGTCCCGTGGTGTGTCATCCTTTCAGCTAACCCGGGTGCCCCCGTTGGAATGTTGTGGTTCAAATGTACTGTGAAAAGATCATCCAGTGCAGCGGCGGATGGTCTTTTCATATAGGGCTACAACTTCTTTTGTTCAATTAGCTGTGAAGCTCTTGAGGGGAAAAAAGAATTATTGCTTGAGACTGATGCCAAGACTTTTCAAACGTCTGGACTGTAAAGGAAATATCCTCTGCCTAACTCATTCCTGACTTGGACATACCCAGGCTAGGTCATATGAACATATGAAGCTGCCTAATACTGAATCAGACCCTTGGTCCATCAAAGTCAGTATTGTCTTCTCAGACTGGCAGCTGCTCTCCAGGGTCTCAAGCTGAGGATTTTCATGCCTACTTGCCTGGACCCTTTTTGGAGATGCCAGGGATTGAACCTGGGACCTTCTGCTTCCCAAGCAGATGCTCTACCACTGAGCCACCGTCCCTCCCATATGGTCATATGGTCTGAGGTGAAATCAAAGGCAAACAATATTGTCCACCTCCAATTAAAAGCTGTTTTTAAAACAATCAGTATGCTGAAATTGAAGGGGTTTGTCCTGTTGTCCCCGTGGCTGTTGATGGAGAGCAGCATCAATGGGGCTTCCACAAGGGAGGTTTCCCTACATTTCCCATGCCCAAGTCCTCTGAGGGGGCCATTCCCTTTGCACCACCAGGAGGGTTTTGTCAAGGGTTTTAAAACTCTGTCATTTACAAATCGACATGTGATTATATTGATATGTCAGTTATCGAAGAAGAAAACTGGTCGTTTGCATGGGGAAGCTTCTGAGGGGAACTGGGTCAGGAAAAAATGGCACCAATGAGGGTGGGACCAGGAACACCCAGTGCTTCCTGTCCACAAAGAAGCCATCCTGGCTTTACTGAGATATTTCCCAAAACATCACAGCCTCCAGGACAGGCTGACTCCATACTCCTCAAGCACCTTCTCTATCGATCAACAACATGTCCGTCTTGTCTGGCTTGAGCTTCAGTACTGGCTGCCATTCATCTCATTACTTTCCCTAGGCACTTCCTTGGGATTTCCACTGACCTACCTGACTCAGCTGTAAAGATAAAATAGCATTGGATGTTATCTTCATATTGGTGACTCCAGATCCTGGGATGGTCACTGCCAGTGGTTTCATGGAGGGAAGAAAAAAATGGAACCCAGTGGGACCCCATGGTACATATGACACGGGGCCAAGCACTATCCCTCTGCCAATCAAGTAAGAGTGAAAGCGCAAAAGCAGTGAGAGATCCGAGGTTATCAGTCAAGGGCAATGAGAGCCATTTCTATCCTGGACCCAGGCCTGAATCCAGATTGAAATGTGTTCAATGTTGCCCCCTTCAAGAGCACCTGAAACTGCATAAGTCTCTCTCTCTCGGCTTGGCTTCGCGAACGAAGATTTAAGAAGGGTGCAATAGTCCACGTTTGCTGCAGGCTCGCTGGTGGCTGACAAGACCAATGTGGGACAGGCAGGTCCGGCCACAGCGGCTGCAGGGAAAAGTCTGATTTAGGGTTGGTCCTGTAGCAGTGCGATTCTTCCTCAATCCTTCTTCCTCATAAGTACTGCTTGCTTAAACATCTTGTCTTGAATTGAATAATTACCACTGAGTGCTAGTTATTTAGGTCATTTGGGTCCAGTGATGCCGTCTTATGATGAGGTCTCATGACTGCCTCTTTCAAGGTGGTCAGAACTGTACCCCCTGGCATGAAGGTTCTTTCTACCATATGTGGTGGACTTGTGAAAGAGCTAAAATGTTTTGGCAAATGATTCAGCAAGAGATTTCTAAGATTTTGGGGTATGAATTCAATAAAGTGGCAGAGACTTTTCTGCTGGGATTACAAATGGAAAAATTTCCAAAAGAAGACAGAACTTTAATATGGTACTTGCTCTCAGCTGCTAGGAGATTGTATGCGCAGCTGTGGAAGCAAGAAAAAAATACCAGAGAAATGGGACTGGATTAGAAAAGTTATGTCATGGAGTGAAATGGACAAACTAACAAGAAAATTAAGAGACTATGGTTTGGAACTCTTTAAGTTGGAGTGGAAGAAGTTCAGAAGATACGTAGAAAAAGAGTGGAAAATAAAAGGACATTGGACAATCTTTGATAATGATTAAGTTTTTAAAATAAGAATATAACTTTTGATTTTTTAACATTTTAGGGTACCTTTAATATTTGTTTCTTTTAAGTAAATAACACTGGCGGGGGTCAAGTAACGGGGGGAGGGGTGGGGGAAAAGTAAGATATGGGGTAGAAATTTTTTTTTCTTTTAGTTTTTATAAGTTGTAGATATAGTTTTGCTACCATATGTTACCACTAAAAATTGTTTATCACAAAAGAACTGTACCCCCTGGCAAAGAGGCATCTCCTGGATCAACTCGTCCGGTCCTGCCTGGCACGATACTGTTAGCCATTAGGGACAAGCCCACACACGGTGGACTGCGCACTTTTAAGCAGCTTGTCCACTTCACCAGAGTCTCCAACTGTAAGTTTTCCCTGCAGTTAGGACCAGTCTGCACTTTAGCAGTACCCTGAGATCAGCTGGGGTGTCTAGCTGGGGTGTCTAAGTCATGATGGATGTGAGCAATTATATCTGCAAAATGCATTGCAGAGGAATCTCTCCCTCCCTCTTTTCTGTGTCGTGAGCAATTTCTTTTCCCTTTGAGAGAACGCTTAAGGTGAGATATTAAAATCAAATCACTTTGTTGAGCTTGTTTTGGCATTGGTTTCTTTGTTTGCTGGTCAAGGGCATTGATGTCCTGTTTCTTTCTCACTTTTTGCTCTCTCGGATTGTTTTAAAGCAGGGGTGCCCAACCAGCTCACCCAGGGCTTCAATCAGGCCCGCAGGGCTCCCCCCCTCCCCTCTCCTGTCCTTACCCTGCGAAGCTCCAATGCTGCTGACCATGTTCCAGCTCCTTCTGCCTTCTCTTTGCAGAGACTAAAGCAAGAGCAAAGTGGCAAAGAAAATGTGGAATGGATTTCCCATTCCAGCCTATTGGCAGAGCGGACTGGAATGTTAAATCCACTCCACGTTTTCCTGGCTTGCAACTTTGTTTCAATGGAGGCTTAACTTCCCAGAGTTCCTGTGGCCAGCTGAAGCTTCCTGGAGTCGTGTGCTTGCAAATCAAGCGTCCATGCTCTGAGTCAGCTTTGTCTCTTCAAACTAGTGCCTAGTGAGTACTCAAACTTGGGAACCCACAGCCAAAGGGGGATATTACACAGGAGAGCCATTGCTAATCTGAGTAGACGGGAGGAGAGGAGCTTGCAATGCCTTGCCATTTCATGTTTTCCCAGCCTGAGAGCATTTTAATTTTTTTTCCGTTTTCTGCTGTGTGATCCTTGTGCTTTTCCTTGACGCTTTATTTTTAAAATTACATTGTAAAATCCCACTATTTTAAGCATGTTTGAATTTTAAGTTAAAAATAATATTTTTAATTGTGTTTGCCTGGGTTCTTTGTAAAGTCTATATCTCCTCTATCTGGCATTACATTTTAGGACATGCGTGACTTGGCCCCACCAAGTCCCATTTCTGTCAAATCCAGCCCTCTTAGCAAATGTGTTTGACACCCTTGTTTTAAAGATTCATTCTCATGGCCCAGGGCTATTTCTTTGTCTCTGGAGTATGGAGAAACTATTCATCGGGCCACACTCATGTGGTTGGGTCATCTGAACATTTCCCCTGCTCTGTTGGAATTGCTGCTGGCTAAGAAATTAAAAGGTGGTGTGATTAGAACAAAACATGTGGCTACTGCAGGATTTGAGCCTGTAACAATTTACCTGGTGAAACTAAGAAGACGTTATGCATTCCTGCAGTAGTCTTTTCTTTTTTCTTCATTTAGTTTTAAGGATGGTAAGGCTGGGGTTATGAGACTCTTTGCTGGCATTCAATCTGAAACAGTTTATGATCAGAAATGTTCAGTAGCCTTGTTCAATTGAAGCCAGCTATTTTCTGATTTTTAAATAGTGAAATAAGTTACATGCTCACAGTTTGTGAGGTCATTGTTGAAACCTAATTTTTCACTGTCACTTTACATGCCTGGTCAGGTCAAAAGTGATTGAACTGCTAATGGTGAAGAGGAAAAAACAGGATTTTTCAGAGCTTGGCAATTACTGACATGTCTGGAGAGTTCACAGACAAATGAGCTTGCTCTGGTTGACTAGTCTTCATCACAACAGAGCCCATGTAGTGCAGTGGTTAGAGTGCTGGACTAGCATCTGGAAGACCCAGGTTTAAATCCCTGCTCTGCTATGGAAGCTGATTGAATTATCTTGGACTAGGGTTGCCAAATCCTCTTCATCCCCCAGCGGGGGACATTCATGTGTGCACTGCGCTGCGCGATGAAATGATGTCACCCAGAAGTGACGTCATAAAAATGGCGGCGCCCGTGGGGGGCTGCTCTAGGCATTTCTGAGGAAACTCTATGGTTTGCCTGGATGCGCTAGCCATTTGGGAGGTTAAAACTCTATGGTATTGATTGTACCATAGAGTTTTACCTCCCAAATGTCTAGAGCATCCGGGGAAAACCATAGAGTTTTCCCAGAAACGCCTAGAGCGGCCCTGCACGGGCACCGCCATTTTGATGATGTCACTTCTGGGTGATGTAATCATGCCAGTGATGCAGGGGGAGTTTCCCCCCACTGGCCCAATGTGGGCCAGCAGGTTGAGAACCTCCCGGGCGGGAGATTCCCCGCCCGGACCGGGGTGTTGGCAGCCCTATCTTGGACTCATCAATCTTTCAGCCTGTCCTCCCTCACAGGGTTGTGGGAATGAAGTGGAAAAGAAGACAGTGATATTGTAAGCAGTTTTAGGTCCCCAGTGAGGAGAAAAAACAGGTTCTAAATATCTACATAAATAAGTAATAAATTACAGCAGTACAAAATGGCCAACTTGTTAATGCTTTAGGGTTTTTTAAAGTGCCTGTTTACCAGAAAGATATAGAAAGGTAATGGCTGGTTTTAGGATTTCTTGTTTTCTATGACACGCTCTCGCTGAAACCGGAGTACACCCCTGCTTCAACTGAGACCGTGCCTGCTGCTCCCATCCTGCTGCCCTCAGTGTTTGCAGCCACCTCCACTCCCCCAGCACTCGTGGAGGACATTCGTGCTAGCCAGGCCAATGATCCCTGGGCCCAGCAACACCTCCAGGCACTCCAAGATAGCTCAACAGGCGAGTTCATGACTTGAGGCGGCCTCTTGCTACATCGCCTCTATGTGCCGCCCGGGCCCTTGCGGGCAGAAGTGCTACGCCTGACGCACGACTCGTTACCCGCCGGACACTTTGGACAGCATAAGACCACCCACTTGCTGACATGGGAATTCTGGTGGCCACAAGTTCGCTCCGATGTTGCCCGTTATGTCAGCTCCTGTGATGTCTGCCGACAGGCCAAAGACATCCCAGCCAAACCCTCAGGGTTGCTACAGCCCTTGCCCACATCCTCAGGGCCCTGGGATACCATCGCGATGGACTTCATCACAGAACTTCCACGATCCAAGGGTCAGACTTGTATCTTGATGGTCGTCAACTTATTTACAAAAATGGCCCACTTCATTCCGTGCCCGAAACTTCCCACAACTCAGGAGACGGCCCACCTCTACCTGCAACGCATCTTTCGTCTGCACGGACTCCCAGCCCACCTGATCTCAGACCGGGGCCCCCAGTTCTCCTCTCGGTTCTGGCAAGTCCTCCATTCCAGCCTGGGTACTCGAGTGCACCTATCCTCAGCCTACCACCCCCAGACAGATGGTCAGACAGAGTGCACCAATGCCACGCTAGAGCAATATCTTCGCTGTTACACCTTTTACCAGCAGGACGACTGGTCCACGCTGTTGCCCCTGGCGGAGTTTGCATACAACAACGCGGTCCATTCATCCACCCAAATGACCCCGTTTGCTGCAACCTACAGGTACCACCCTCGGTTCTTCCCAGCCGTCCTGCCACCCATGAATGTCCCCACCGTCGATGCCTACCTGCAAGAACTCCGCGCCGGCCAAGACTTGCTCCGAGAGCAGCTACAGCGGGCCAAGGAAGCCTATAAACTGGCTGCGGACTGGAAAAGGCAAGAAGGCCCTCCAGTACAGCCAGGGGATCATGTGTGGCTCTCAACTCGCTACCTGCGCCAGCCTGGTCAGTCTCACAAGCTGGATGCGCGGTTCATTGGACCCTACCCCGTCATGGAACAAATAAACCCCGTCGCCTTCAGGCTCCAGTTGCCAACCCACCTCTGCATGCACCCTGTGTTTCATCGCTCCCTCCTGGTTCCGGCTGCGCCCCCTGACCCAGCTTGGCCCCTTTCCCCACCACCGCCACCACCGGTGCTGGTGGATGACGCAGAAAAATATGAGGTGCACCAGATCCTGGACTCCCGGTACCATCGTGGAGGCCTCCAGTACCTTGTGGACTGGGAGGGGTACGGCCCGGAAGACCGGTCTTGGGAGCCCGTGGACAACCTTCATGCCCCGGCCTTGGTACAGCAGTTCCACAATGACCACCCCGACCTTCCAGGCCCTTCGACGGAGGGGGGCCCTGGGGGGGGGATAGTGTCATGGATGCTGGGGACCCTGCAGAAGAAGCTGAGCCTGCAGGAGAAACTGTGCCCCTGCCACCTGCACCAGTGCCCCCGCCTCCTGCTGGAGAAGATCCAAGTCCCCCTGCCTCACCCTCTCGGGTGGCTCAGGTGCGTGACCACCTTCGTTGGGACCTCAGGGATCGGAGGAGGAAGGCACGCTCACGAGCAAGACGCTCCCTGAGCCCTGAGTTTTAAAAGGATTCTGGTCTCCCTAGGTGTGAGGATGCTGGAGTCTCAGCAGGATCCTGGCCGCCTCTCTGGGTCAGCAATTAGCCCAAATGGGCAACAGACAGCAGAGGGCTATATAGCTGTTGGTTTTTGGAGGAGGCTTTGTGGAAGCAACTAGTCACTTACCTGACATTCTAGCATCCACTCCGGCTTCTGACTTTGGCTTCTGGACCTCTTGACGTTGGCTTTGACTTCCGGACCCCCTGACTTCTGAACCTCTGACCTGTGATACCTGGACTGTAATTCGGTTTTGGCGCTTTGAACCCTCTTTGCTCACCAGCTACAGACCTTGGACTGCCCCTGGACTTCGCCTGGCCTGGCCCCAGCTCGTGACACCGTGGCTCAGAGTGGTAAAGCTGCAGTACTGCAGTCGGAGCCCTCTGCTCATGACCTGAGTTTGATCCCAGCGGAAGCTGGTTCAGGTCGCTGGCTCCAGGTTGACTCAGCGTTCCATCCTTCCGAGGTCGGTAAAATGAGTACCCAGCTTGCTGGGGGGGGGGGAAGTGGGGAAGGATGACTGGAGAAGACAATGGCGAACCACCCTGTAAAAAGTCTGCCGTGAAATGTTGTGAAAGCAATGTCACCCCAGAGTTGAAAACGACTGGTGCTTGCACAGGGGACTACCTTTACCTTTGAGGTGTTTGAAGAGCTTAGTGCCCATTTCATAAGAGACCCAACCCAAAATTCTGCAATAATGACAAAGTATCAAAAGTCCAAAAGGCTCAGCTATAACCAATCCTTGAAATCTGGCAGAAAAGCTTCCAGGTATTTTGCTGGCAATATTCCCAAATTAGATGTAATCTGATGTATTGAAGTCTCCTGAAATATACAACACGATTTCCATATGTCTTAGCACGTTTCAAAGCATAGCCCTTTGTCAGGCAGTCTTATTCCACTTAGGGATAATTTGCATGATCTTGCCGCGATATTGAACACAATTTCTCAGCTTCCTCACCAGCCATGCTGCTGCAATCCATTTCAAAACTATCTCGACTTCCTTGAGAACTCCACTACCAAAGTGCCTCTTGAAACTACTTGTGAGGAGCTACTCACCTTCCTCCGGGGCTCCCAGGCCAGACTCCCAGGCTAAGAGCCACTGGATTCAGCCATAGTTCTTTGCTGTAGATATGTCTTTAATGTGAAGAAAGATTAAGTCATGTCTAACATTGTTTACCCCAATGAAGTCATTATCCTGTCAATATATTTATTGTTTCTTGTATAACTGGTCTTGAGGCGCACGCATAGCTGGTTTTGAGGACAAAAGGAGATCGAGGAAGACTCGTACTGCTATAGCACCAACCCCAAATCAGACTTTTCCCTGCAGCCGCTGTGGCCAGACCTGCCTGTCCCGCATTGGTCTTGTCAGCCACCAGCGAGCCTGCAACAGACGTGGACTACTGCACCTTTCTTAAATTTTCATTCGCGAAGTCAAGCCGAGAGAGATATTTATTGTTTCTTGTATGGAAAGTGAAATCCAATCTCAAGTGGGATGCATCTGTCCATAGATAACTATGGGATATCCGTGCATTTCAGGTCCTCAGGACTGCAGTTTGTATGTCAGTGATAAATGACACCTTGGCTTAGATGAGGAAACAACAACATGGACATATACATGGACACTTGAGGACCCTAAATAAGTACTATGTGAATTAAATATGCCAAATTTATACTAAAGATAAATCCAGCCAATTACGTTAAATTTTGAGGCTGATTTTGTCAGTTTTGCCAAGGGGGAGAGGACTGGGTTCCAGGAGTCCTCGTCACTCCTGGGGCTGACAGAGCTTGGGAAAAGTAATGTTTCAGTTGGATCTTTGTCTGGAAGCTGCTGGGGACACTTGGAAACCTTGCATTTTGTTATCTGGTAAAGTCAATACTCTCTCTCTAAACAATAAATGCTCCCATCTTACCATATGAGAATGCTGTTAAATGAAAAGTTTGCTGTGTGAACATAATACAGGAAATTCACCTTACGGTGACTTAACCATGTGAAAAATTAAAATGAGGATTGGACTTGACAGGATCTATATCTGTCTGTCTAGAGCAAAGCCCCGTGGCGCAGAGTGGTAAAACTGCCGTACTGCAGTCTGAGCTCTCTGCTCACAACTTGAGTTCGATCCCGGTGAAAGCTGGGTTCAGGTAGCCAGCTCAAGGTTGACTCAGCCTTTCATCCATCCGAGGTCGATAAAATGAGTACCCAGCTTTCTGGGGGAAAAGTGTAGATGACTGGGGAAGACAATGGCAAACCACCCCATAAAAAGTCTGCTGTGAAAACATTGTGATGCGACGTCATCCCAGAGTCGGAAATGACTGGTGCTTGCACAGGGGACTACCTTTACCTTGTCTAGAGGATGCGATGGATGTAATCAGTTGGATACTCCATTTGTTCCAACATGTTCTCTTTCATTTGTAAATCCCTCCCAAATAATTTTATTTGCCCATGTGTCACTCATATGAAGTATATTTCCCAGAATTAATATAAGATATGTTCTAGCTTTTGGCTAAAATCCTCACTTGGTTAATTTTGCTTACTGGTATTGTAACTTGAAGATCACAATGTATTTCATAAAGTAGAGCCCTCTGAATGGTGCCCAGCAACCACATAATTTAATATATATTACTTCTTAAGAAATAGGCTACTTAGGGAGAAATCCTAAATGGGTCTACGCATAAGAAGTCAGTGGGGTTTACTCCCAGAAAGGTGTTATTAAGATTGCAGCCATAGGTGCCAGAACACTCTAAGTTGCGGGTAATTGACAGTGCAATCCTCTGCAGGAGCTTGTAGTCCACACAAAGCCTGTTAATAAATGACTGTTATGAGGTGAGTTTCTAAGGCAGAAAACAACAAATTATTTCATTGTGAAATCCCAATTGGAGAGAAAAGCGGGGTATAAATATCCAAATAGATATTTCTCTATATAAATGAATGAATGAATGAATGAGTGAGTGAGTGTCTGGCGCTGCACCACATTAAGCTTGCCCATTGATACTGTATCTTGGTAGGCCCAGCTGGATGTTTGCATGGCTGGGCTGGAAGTGACATGTCAGTGCTTGGAGTGTTGTGTGGATGCCTCAGTGCATGCCCAGGTAGGTATAAAAGACCTTGACGATGGGAGTAGCAGTCAGAGGAGAGGCATGGTTGGGGGATGGAGACCCTAAAGTGGCACAACAGAGCTGTCCATCATTATGCCCACAGCAGTAGGAACAACAGCCTAGCTGTTGTTGGAAGGGGAGAAGAATCGCTGAACTATTGGGACAACAGACCTTCACCCATCCAGCCCAATAATGCTTCTAAAAAGAAGCCAAGAGGAGGTTTTGTGTGAACTTGACTCTCTCACAGGATATTCCTAACAAGCTTGTGAAGGAAGAGGTAAACCCCAGCCCAGCTCAGGCCAGCCGTCTCTTTGGCTAGAGGCTTGGCCATCCAGTAGGCACTAGCAGGGGTTGGAGCAGTGATTTCAGAGATTCCTCGAAGATACGGGTGGGCATCCCACAATAGGCTTGGGATAACTTTCTGGTAGCCTAAAGGAACCTCCCTCCAACTTTGTGGTTTTTCTATAGAGGAAGGCTCCAGACTTTTCAGTATAATGGTAGGTTACAGAACAGTATTTCTGACAGTGCTACATAGAATTGAACTGTATTTGGTGGCCACAAATGAAGCAGCTGTTCAAAAGCTATGGATTTTTATTTTTATTTTGCTGATCGTTCACTGTTACATTTATATTTGCAGTATTCATTGGTTGAGAAGTGTTTTTAATAAGTCTTCAAGGTTATTGAATGGATAGCAAATAACTATTTTTCATTCTATGGAGGAATACATTCACTGGGGAATATCATGTTCCTTCCATTAAGCCTATTTGAAGTACTGGAGTCTTTTTAGAATCTGACACACAGAACATAAAGGTCGTTCTGACACATGCTTGCTCCTTGCTGTTTTCTGGCGGAACTGTTTTTTCCCAGGTGACTCATGTGATACAGGCAGCCTGATTCTATCCTCTACCATAGCTATCAGAGAGCTTGTGCCTCCACGCTACAACAGCATTCTATTGGAGGCAACCAAGGCAGAACTCTCTGTCTCTTTCCAGCCAATGGACTATGGCATCAGTTGCTGTCATCACTGTATACCTAGTTGAAATTTAGAAGTAGGGAAATGAATTGGTTGCTGCTGATGGGCTTGAAGCTGCACGTGACACTTTGCCAACCATTTATGTCCCTCCTCCCAATGCTATGAATTTATTTTCTATTTTCAAAAATAAGAACAAGGGGGAAATGGCTATAAAGTTTAATCATGATGTGTCTATATGCTGTAGTTTCATAATTTCAAAAATATAGTCAGTATTAAACAATAATTATTTTCTGTCTTCCATTACACACCCATATGTAATTGGTTTAAGCTAACAGGTGACATGATGTTCATTTCCCTACTTCTAAATAGAAAAAACAAACACTTCCTGTAACTATTTTACGTATGAGGCAGCGATTCATCTGAGAATAAGAGAGAGGTGGAAAAATTCTGTTTTCTGTGTCACCAGGAGAAACAGGGCCCTTCCATATCCTTCACTACTTTAATTAAAAGACTATTAACTAATGGGAAGTTTGATTGGTGCTAATTTTTATTAGTTGTTGTTAGTGTTGCAGGATATGCTTTTTTTTTCCACAGAAAATTTTATTTTTTCTTAAACTTCAACATACAACAACAAAACAGCTTAATACCAGATTCCAGAGACCTTTATTGGCATAACTAGCTTAATACAATTCAGGTAACCAACTGAATATCAGTAAAATGTTACACCACTATAATTGGATTATTGGTTAACACAGTCTTAGTCGATGTAAATAGAACTTATCTTTTACATTTTTAAAATGATAATGCCTATGTAAAGTATCTATAATTAGATTAACAAGCTGATTTCCAAAAATTGTAATATTGGTAATGTTGTGAGTGCCCTGTATGTCCAAGGATACCTTTAATTTTTCCAATATTGGGAACCATCTTTCAAAATAATTTGAAGACTTAACTGAAGGATCACAATTTAATATTTTATCAGATATCCTGTCCATCAATAGATGATCCCAAATTTTAAGACACCAATTTTTAACTACAGGGACTTCCTTGGTTTTCCAGCCTGATGCTATTGTTGTTTTAGCTGCTGAAAGAAGAATAATTAAGAGTTCTTTTCTAATTTGCGGGATAGGAATGCCATGCCAGTGTTTCAGTAATACAACCTCGTTTAAAGGGGACATCCTGTTAGACATAAAATCTGCAATGAAATTTCATACCAGAATTGGGTTATGACTTTACACTCCCACCAACAACGGATATTTGTTTATCTGTAAACTTCATTCAACCCAAGCATGATCTGACCAAAGCCTATGGCTTATACTAGCCTCAGAAAAGTCATAAGACATCAAATTGGATATTAAACAAAGCTTTACTATCAAAACACGTATTGTGACTTTATAGCAAAAGAGATTAGAATTTTTTTCAATATCAATTCAGCTCCAGATCTGACTCCAAATGTCATTTGGGAAGGAGCTAAAGCTGTTATTTGAGGACAATATCCCTCAGAAAAAGATAAAATTAATCAGGAACCTAGAAGTGAAATAGGGCTCGAGTTATTTCATAAAAGAACCTGTAGTAAGTGTATCTATAAAAAAACTTATAGAGGAACGAAAAAATCTGGAATTGGTAGAAATAGATCAGATTGCTAAGAACCTTCTTTATTTTAAGCAGGCTCATTGGTATAAGAGTCAAAAATATTCAAAGGTGTTGGCATGGAAAGTTAAAAAAACAGAGAGCCAGTAGAAATATACATCATATTAGGGATGATCAGGGTCAAATACATCTTGACAATACTTATATCATACAGGATTTTGAAAAATACTATAGGAACCTTTATTCGTCCTCAGCCCTTGTAAAATTGATATTCAACAATTTTTACCTAGTTGTAGTTCTTTTCCAACACTTAGTTCCCATCATTGAGAACTTCTTGACAAACCTTTTACAATAAATTAGGTTCTGGAGGCTATTAAATCTCTGAAACCAGGTAAAGCCCCAGGGTGTGAGAGATATCCTAGCGAGTACGATAAGAAGCTTGTGGGGTTACTAACCCAGCATATGGTTAAAATTTATAATGGAGTATTGGAGTCTGGCATTATGCCAGCCTCATGGAATTTTGCAAATATTGTGGCAATACATAAAAAGGGCAATGATCCACTAAACCAAGGTGTCGAACTCATTTGTCATGAGGGCCAAATCTGACATAAATGAGACCTTGTTGGGCTGGGCTGTGTTGGGCCAGGCCGTGTGTGTTTTAAGATTAGGTAAATTTAAGATTTAAGATAGGTAGCAGAGATATAAACTTTATAAAGGACACAAACACATTTAAAAAAAACCTTAAAGCATTAGCATTTATTGGCCTTAAAGGTGCTTTCTTTGTATTTCTCCCATGGGAGCCAGGGAACTGGGTAAAAGAAGCTCTGGCTCTTTCCTTCCTTCCCCAGGGGACCAGGAGGGGGAGGAGCTTCTGGTAATAGAAGGAAAAGAGGCTTGGCTCAGTAGCTCTGCTGTGCGATTGAGAGAGCCTGGCAAAGCAAGCTTTGCCTCCCCCCTTCCTCTCCATGGGAGGAGCCTCAGCCAATGGAGAAAACAGAGGCTTTGCTCTGTAACTCCTGTGTGATTGAGCAAGCCTTGCAAAGCAAGCTGTTATGAACATATGAACATATGAAGCTGCCTTATACTGAATCAGACACTTGGTCCATCAAAGTCAGTATTGTCTTCTCAGACTGGCAGCGGCTCTCCAGGGTCTCAAGCTGAGGCTTTTTCACACCTATTTGCCTGGACCCTTTTTTGGAGATGCCAGGGATTGAACCTGGGACCTTCTGCTTCCCAAGCAGATGCTCTACCACTGAGCCACCGTCCCTCCCCATGCAGAAGAAAGCAAGCAAGCAAGAAGAAGAAGATATTGGATTTATATCCCGCCCTCCACTCTGAATCTCAGAGTCTCAGAGTGGCTCACAATCTCCTTTATCTTCCTCCCTCACAACAGACACCCTGTGAGGTGGGTGGGGCTGAGAGGACTCTCACAGCAGCTGCCGTTTCAAGGACAACCTCTGCCAGAGCTATGGCTGACCCAAGGCCATTGCAGCAGCTGCGAGTGGTTCTCCCAGATAAGAGTCTACACACTTAACCAGTACACCAAACTGGCTCTCAGGGTAACAGGGTCAGTTAGGGTAACACTGTCAGTTGGGTCGGGGATGTCTGTCCTATGATATACCATAGGGACTAGGAGCATAAAAAGAGAGAGGGAAAAGGAAGAAGATGATAGCCAGTTGCTCAGGGGCCTGATAGGAGCCCTCTGGGGGCCTAATTCGGCCCCCTGACCACATGTTTGACACCCCTGTACTAAGCACTAAATCTTATAGGCCAGTTTCTCTGCTCAACTATGACTACAAGATATTTGTCACCATTTTGGCCCGCAAACTTAATTCATTTCTAGATAATTATATTCATGAAAACCAGGCAGGTTTTATAACAAATAGAGATATAATGGCTAACTTTCATAAAACAATTAATATTATTCAGTATGCTAGACACCATAGCTTGCCCTCAGCATTTATCCTAGCAGTTGATATAGAGAAAGCATTTGACAGTATGGAAAAAATTACTTGTCATTGTTAAATCACATGAATTTTGGCCCTAGATTTTATACTGCTGTTTCTGCCTTATATTATTTGGCACGTTTAAGGATTAATGATTGGCTCCCTGGCAGCACCAGCTGGGCTGCCCTCTCCCGCTGCCTGGTTTAAACGAGGCTGCAGGATTCAAGCTAGCCAATCTGCTCTGGCCTTTCAGCTGTTTTCAGATTTCGGAAGATAAGGGTTTTTGGGGTATATTTTCAGCTTCGTTAGATCTGAATGCACACCCCTAGTATGCATGACTACCATTCATGAAATCTCAGCTTGTCAGCCTTGGCTTCATCTGGTAGCTTTCTTCAGTGTTAGGCTTTTATTGCAGTAGCTCTGAGGCTCGTCAGTGGGGTATACTCTGTTTGTGAAATTCCTGGGGAGGGTGAGGTTTGGAGTGGGGAGGGTGCTCAGTGATATAATAACTTCACAGTCTGACCTTTGAAGCAGCCATTTTCTCCAGGGGAGCTGATTTCTATTGCCTGGAGATTTAATTCCAGGAGATCTCCAGGACCACCCTCATGGAGGTTGGCAACTGTAGGTAAATCTGCTGTGTTTGTTCAGCTTTTCAGAGAGGACCTGCCATTTCCAAAAGGCTGTGTGAATGCAGGCATTGTGTTCCTGGCCGTTGCTTTTGAGTCTATTGTCATTGTTGATTTTAATTTGCTTTTATTGCTATTATTAGTATTTATTCTCTGCAGGAAACTCCCAGCTAATGAGGAAAGCGGCATAATTTCTGAACTGTGCGCATATTAGCATGGTTTCTGTGAAACCAACATGTGCATTTCAGGAAAAGAGAGGTAATGCTGATTTCTTTGTTATAATGCCACCAGTTGCTAGGAATCACACTTACATCAAGAAACTATTAGAATTTCTCTAATCTCTCTTTTTAGAATACAGCAGGGGTGGCCAACGGTAGCTCTCCAGATGTTTTTTGCCTACAACTCCCATCAGCCCCAGCCAGCATGGCCAATGGCTGAGGCTGATGGGAGTTGTAGGCAAAAAACATCTGGAGAGCTACTGTTGGCCACCTCTGGAATACAGCATTTATTGTCGATAATACCTGTCCTTCACATTTGGTGGAATACTGTGTACTCTACTTTCCCTACTGAGTTCTGAGAACAGAAGACTAAGGGGAGACGTGACAGAGGTTTATAAAATTGTGCATAATGTGGAAAAAGTAGATAGAATTTTTTCTCCCTCTCCCCCAATTCTAGAATTTGTGACCACCCAATTGGGTCTATTGGACTCAATTTTTTTTCCAGGATTTCCAAAAAATCCCAGACTTTTTGGAAATCCTGATTTATTTTTCGTTCAATAGACCAGAACCAAAAAATGCTGGTTAAAAAAAAAAAATCAGCCTGATGCTGGGACTAGCTTGGTTTCTTCTGCAGTTCGGTTTAAACCAAGCTTCAGGAGAAGACATTGATAGGCAGTAGATTTAGAACAACAGGACATATGTCTTCATTCGAAGATTTATGCATTTGTGGAATTCATTGCCTTGGATGTAGTGATGTCTACTAGTTTAGTTTGCTTTACAAGGTAATTTGACACATAGAGGATGATGAAATGGTCCCTCCAGAAAGAATAACCCTCAATACTAGGGCTGGGGAGGCAACGACGCACCTTTGGCCTTCTGAGGGCATCTGTGTAGGAAACAGTGGACAAGATGAACTACTGTTATATTTATTATAAGGAAATGTCCTTACATTAGATGGAGCTGGCATGGAAGTAAATATACATAGGACTGTAGCCTCTGATTAACGATTGAATCATCTATGGTAAATGATGTTGGACCAATTTTGATGCTAATTGGACACAACAAATACGACAAAACTTATTTATTCACTTCATTTATACCCCACCATTCTCTTCAAGGGAGACCATAAGCAACTTACATCATTCTCTCCTCCATTTTATCCTTATAACAGCCCAAAGAGGGAGGTTATGCTGAGAGTGTGCGACTATCCCAAAGTCACCCAGTGAGCTTCCATGACAGAGTGGGAATCTGAACTCGAGTCTCCTCCATCTTAGTCCCACACTCTAACCACTATATCACACACTGGCTCTCATACTGTGCAACAACTGAATTCTTGAAGTTGAAATTGATAATGGAAATACTCAGTAGTCTCCAAATGCTTCCTTGGTGGCTCCTTTGCTACGCAGAGCCGCAGGAATTATTGGAAGAAAAGTACAAGTATTTTAAAAAAATACTGAAATTAGTCAATAACATTTCCAGCCACTAGGAGGTGCAATATCTCTAATGGTTCCACAAACAAAATATGCCCAGATAAGCAGTAGATTTTCAGTGCATTTCAAACATCTAGATTGTATAAAAATTTGGGTTTTAACTATTATATCTCAGTTTTATGTTAAGTTCACTCAATATTTACAGAAAACATTCAGAACACTAACTGAATACATGGAAGTGATTTTTGTTTACCTTAAAGCATATGTGTAAAGTACGGGGCGGAGGGGGCTCAAGCCTCCCCCAAATTTTTCTTTGGGGGTGGGGTCTGAGCATCTCCTGGGCAACCAGTGCTAGGCAATAGTGACAAACCCCTTTGAGTGAGTGTATGAAAATGTTTTACGATCCATTTTAGATTTTCAAGGAGAGATAATGATCTGCAGAGACATGAATAGGGTAGCGGATCCTGTGATGAAATGCATTTTTCTTCTGAGACATCGTGAGGCAGAACTCCCTCCTGCGTGTATTTTTTCCTCTGGGCTGGAAAGAAGGAAGTCCGTGGGGTAATAATCCTCCAAGCTCACCTTCTTACAAATGCTAATTGAGTCAGCAGGACAGACAGTGGATAAACACCCCACTTCTCCTTCCCTTCTCCAAGCAGAAAAATATATGTGGAGGTATCAAATGAGAGTCTTTAGGAAGACTGATCTCTGAAGACAGGAAAAGCTGTTTTGACCTGGGCAGACCTGGGTCAAGGGGAAAGAGATTTGATAATGTTCCTGGCAATAGGGAGAGAAGGGTCCATCAGGGAGGACAATCTCATCTGAA
Organism: Heteronotia binoei; assembly: GCF_032191835.1. Lineage (NCBI taxonomy): Eukaryota > Metazoa > Chordata > Lepidosauria > Squamata > Gekkonidae > Heteronotia > Heteronotia binoei. Next base: position 9,866,685 of record NC_083230.1, read on the forward strand.
ATCTAGGAAAGGTGGCTATTTTGTCCATCCATCCATCCATCCATCCATCCATCCATCCATCCATCCATCCATCCATCCAGCCAGCCAGCCAGCCAGCCAGCCAGCCAGCCAGCCAGCCAGCCAGCCAGCCAGCCAGCCTAAAGAGCTGAAGGATGCTTGATATTGTAAAAGGTAATTGTGATTGGCAAAAGTTTTCGGCTATGTCTTTGGACTCTCCAGATTAATAACTACGGTTTTGATATCCAGCACATATCAATCCTTAAATATGTTTGGTGTCTGTTGGAAAAGAAAGTATAGTCCTTAACCCTGACTGTCTGAACTCACTTTCAATGTGGCAACAGTCAGTTGGGTTTAACATACTTCCTTGGCTCCAATTTACATTTTGGGGGAAAGTGAAATTTTTTTTGGGGGGGGGGCGCCCTGAAGATCAGAGGCCTTTTAAATTTTCCTTTTGTCCTGTGTGCAGTCCATTGCCAAGGAATATGCACTCTGTACACATTCATGCTCTTCATTTAGCTGTTACCTAAAATGGTGTGGTATGGTTTCAAAGGGACAACCAACTAGCTAATGGATTCAGGTGGGTAGCTTTGTTGGTCTGAAGCAGCAGAACAAAGTCGGAGTCCAGTGCTACCTTTAAGAGCAACCAAGTTGTAATTCTAGGTATAAGCTTTCGTGTGCGTGCACACTTCATCAGATACAAGGGAAACAAAATTTAGAGTTAATATGCATAAGTACTAGGTCAATATAGCTGAGTTTGGATGTGAGAAAGCTCTGTGAATGGGAGTAAATTAGCATGCAAATAAAAGAGGTAGCAAGCAGATGTGGGAACAAGGGGCGTTTTCGCACTGACCTTACGCAGGAGCGACGTCCCTCTTCACCGCGCAGCGTCTGCGCGGATTTCGCACTAATTGCTCCGCAGAATCCGGAAGAGCCGCAAAGTCCCGCAGCTTTTGCGTCGCAAATGTAAACCGCCAAAAACCAGTTTACATTTGTGACGCAAAAGCCGCGGGACTTTGCAGCTCTTCCGGGTTCTGCGGAGCAATTAGTGCGAAATCCGCGCAGACGCTGCGCGGTGAAGAGGGACGTCGCTCTGGCGTAAGGTCAGTGCGAAAACGCCCAAGGTTTGAGTTCAGTGGTACCTACAGGTAAAGTCAATTTTCATAAGGGGTACAGGCAAGAACTGAGAGACTTAGTGTGTTCACTCCCTAAGATTAATTGAAACAGATTTCTTCAAACATTACATATAGGTAAGGGGAGGGGTTAATTGCCAGGAAGAGCTAATTGGAGCCAAAAGGTCTAAGTAACTGAGGAACAAACAGCTAAAACTGGAATTACACATTAGGTAAGAAATGAACATTGCAGTAAATTGGGAAGCTGAGAGTGGCCAGATGGTGCACCAGTGTGTGCTCTCCTCTGAACCCAGTTTCCTAGCCGGGCTCAGAGGAGAGCGGCCTTGCTCGGAGGCTGTCTCCTCTTGAAGGGGAGACAGCCTTGGAACAAGGCAGAACAGCCCCGAGAACAGAACTCTCCTGAGCACAGAACTCTCCCGAGCAGGCCCAGCACTATACTTTCCAGCGCCCCAGGCCAGTTGCTGCTCCTCCACCCCCCCCACACTGATTAAGTTGGTGCGCGCAAAGTGTGTACATGCTGATGATGTCACAATGATGTCACTCTCATGCACCCCCCCTCCCAACTTTGCGGAGGTCGCCTGAGTCTCGGAAAGCCTCTGCAAAGTCAGGATGGCAGTGGAGCATGCGGGGAGGGGGTGCCTTGTGGCACTCCTAGGCGAAGTGGTGCCCAAGGCGGCCGCCTACTTGGTCTACTCGGGTGCAGGGCTGCCATGTAGGAGCTGGTGAGGTAGGCAGACACCTGGAGTGCCACCTTGCTGCAGGGGGGGGGCGAGGGCAGGAGCCCCCTCCCCATCCCCACTCACGCAGACCCTGTGAAGAAAGAAGGAGGTAGGACGCAAGGGGCGGTCCAAGCCACATGTTCTTTCTTTGAGAACGTGCAGCTCAGGCCGTCCCTTGTTTGGCCCTCTCCCACGTCAGAGAAAGCCAGGAAGAAGCTGCCTCCTTCTGCCTCTTTCCGGCTCCCTCTGAAGTCGCAGAGGGCCGGGCAAGGGGTGGCCCAAGCCATGCGTTCTCCAAGAAAGAACGTGCAGCTCTGACTGCCCCTTGCCTGGCCCTCTCTTGTGCCTCTTTCCAGCTCCTTTTGAAACAGGAGAGAGGTGGTTGAGCGTTCCCGCGAAGTGCGTGTGAGAAGACGCCTGGGGGGGCGTGGAGTTTGGCCTGGGGCGCACTAGCACCAGGCCTGCTTCTGAGACCCAGGCAGATGAAAGCAGGGGAAATACACGCAGTCTGGCAGGAACAGACCTTGAGTTCTCCTTGGCTTTTGCTGGAATGCTTGCTGCTTGGCCCTACACAGAGTAAAATGCCCATGTTGGGCTGATGCCCAGGTAATGGCTTAGACTCAGGTAAAGCTGAGAGTCTAATGTAGCAGGATTCATGTGTTTGTGAGGGTACACAGCCCATAAAACTAAAAGTCCATGGAGTCTGGCACCAGGGCCAAAGTGAACAGAGTCCCTAAAAGGTGGAGGGCCTACACCTGCCCTTATAGACATCTAGGGTTGCCAAGTCCAATTCAAGAAATATCTGGGAACTTTGGGGGTGGAGCCAGGAGACTTTGGGGTGGAGCCAGGAGACATTGGGGTGGAGCCAGGAGACATTGGGGGTTGAGCCAGGAGCAAGGTTGTGACAAGCACAATTGAACTCCAAAGGGAGTTCTGGCCATCACATTTCAAGGGACTGAACACCTTTTAAATGCCTTCCTTCCATAGGAAATAATGGATAGGGGCACCTTCTTTTGGGGCTCATAGAATTGGACCCCCTGGTCCAATCTTTTTGAAACTTGGGAGGTATTTTGGGGAGAGGCACTAGATGCTATACTGAAAATTTGGTGCTTCTATCTCAAAACACAGCCCCCCCAGAGCCATGGATCAATTTCCCATCATTCCCTTTGGGAATCGTTCATGTAGGTGCATGATGGCTCTGGGGGTGGGGCTTCTCCCGCCAGCCAGCTGGCTGGGGGAGGGGGATAGCCTGTAAAACCGGGGGATCCCCCTCTGGGACCTGGGGATTGGGAAGCCTATAGACATCCCAAACTCCCTTTTCCAGGGCACAGATACAAGACACCTCCTAGTTCACTAATATTGAACTCGCTTCTACCTTCTCTTAGATCCAAAGTAAATGGGATGCAGGAGAGTAAGGTGAACCCACCTGGCCTGACTTTTTGTTGAAATGCAGCCATGGTCGGTTGAACATTGTATTGGAAAAATGACAGGACAGAGGCTGTAGTTAGGCCTTTTCTGTACTAGCTGTTTTTCTGATCAGAAGCACCTCCCTCCCCGCCCCAAAGAAAATGCTAAAGAAAAATAAATAGCAAGGGGTGAGTTTAATAAGCAAAGGACATGGGTATGGAAAATGGGGAAGGATTTCTCCCACATGCTGCTGCTCCAATAAAATTCAGAACCTCTGTTGCTGTCCCCCACCCCCTTTTGCCATCAAGTTGTAGCTGATGGCGATGCCATATGGTTTTCAAGGCAAGAGAAGTTCAGAGGTGGTTGGCCATTGCCTGCCTGTATGTAGCACTAGCAATCATGGACTTCCTGTCAAGCATAGGAGTTTCAAAATAACCAAGCGATGATTTGGAGACAAAGTCTTATACCGTTTTTGCACACAGCTCGCCTCGCAGTCACAATCCTGTTCCCTCCACAGCATCTGTCGGATTCCCCACCATCTGCGCCGGAGTTACAGGAAGTGCCGCGGGTTTTGCGTAGCAAACGTAAACTGGGTTTTAGTGGTTTACATTTGCTACGCAAAAGCTGCAGCACTTCCTGTAACTTCGGCGCAGATGGTGGGAAATCCGACAGACACTGCGGAGGGAACAGGATTGTGACTGCGAGGTAAGCTGTGTGCGAAAACGGTCTTAGTTTATTGATAATCCATTGTGCTCATGGATGGCACAGGTTGAAAGTGATACAGTGTAACGTATAGTAGCTGGCTTTAAGGGGTACATCAAAGAGACATTAGAGATAACTAGGAATTCTAACACAGGCGTGTGAAAGACTACAATTATGCGTTTGGCTATCTTTTGTGGTTAACAACATCCTGAGTCTCAGGCTTAAGCCTGGGAATTGTCCCGGGATGCACTATCTTCAAAGCAGGCATTCCTGCATTTGTTGCAAGAGGTGAGAACTAAGGAAGGCTTTGATATGCACCAGCGAAGTAACAGACTAAATAATACAGCTTTATATTGAGAATAACTTGTATGCTTGACACTTCCTTGGTGGTCTCTCATTTGAACATAACCCCGTTTAGCTTCTTGAATCTGATGAAATCAGGGTAACTTTGGTATGCTGGGTCAGGGCACCCTTTCTGTTCTGTTTTTTTAAAAAGTGAGACTATTTCCCCCCACCTTTGCCATATTGGAGCTGTTAGGCAATTATCTTTTATTGCACATAGGCTTGGCAGTTGATCCCCACCCACCCCACAGTTATGGCCTGGCTATGCTCACAACCAGATTGTCAGGAATTCAGTACTGACAATGTGGTGCCCAGTGTCAGACGTTATATGGTTCATGTTGTTTCCTGAGTTGTTCTTGCATTATTGTCGTTACTTATTATATATAATTTCTTTTTATACATTTAGCCATCATACCCTTCACCGTGTATTCATGTACTCAGTTAATTGGTCTAATTTCACTTGGCACTAACCACCAGTTGTTTTAACAGCTTGTTTTATATTCTTGAATATTGTAAAGTGTTAACATAATGTTAATGGACTATTATGGGTAAGCGTGCTCAAAAGCAAAAGTGGTTGCTGGATTTCTAATGTCATCTCCAAGGAGACGGAGGTGCACGGAACTCAAGATGTGTATACGACCTTGGCTGAAGGGAAACATCAGAATCGGGAAACTGAATTTAAATAGTTCTTGTAGAAACAGGTTGAGCAGAAAAGTATGTGACAGTTAATTTGTATCTGTATTAAGTGGTTAACTTTAATTTTTCCCTAAGAACATAAGAGAAGCCATGTTGGATCAGGCCAACGGCCCATCCAGTCCAACACTCTGTGTCACATAAGAACATAAGAGAAGCCCTGTTGGATCAGGCCGATGGCCCATCCAGTCCAACACTCTGTGTCACATAAGAACATAAGAGTAGCCATGTTGGATCAGGCCGATGGCCCATCCAGTCCAACACTCTGTGTCACATAAGAACATTAGAGAAGCCATGTTGGATCAGGCCAATGGCCCATCCAGTCCAACACTCTGTGTCACATAAGAACATAAGAGAAGCCATGTTGGATCAGGCCAATGGCCCCTCCAGTCCAATACTCTGTGTCACATAAGAACATAAGAGAAGCCAAGTTGGATCAGGCCAGTGGCCCATCCAGTCCTACACTCTGTGTCACATAAGAACATAAGAGAAGCCCTGTTGGATCAAGCCAATGGCCCCTCCAGTCCAACACTCTGTGTCACATAAGAACATAAGAGAAGCCAAGTTGGATCAGGCCAGTGGCCCATCCAGTCCTACACTCTGTGTCACATAAGAACATAAGAGAAGCCATGTTGGATCAGGCCAATGGCCCCTCCAGTCCAACACTCTGTGTCACATAAGAACATAAGAGAAGCCAAGTTGGATCAGGCCAGTGGCCCATCCAGTCCTACACTCTGTGTCACATAAGAACATAAGAGAAGCCATGTTGGATCAGGCCAATGGCCCATCCAGTCCAACACTCTGTGTCACACAGTGGCCAATAATTTTTATATATATATATATACACACACACACACATATATATACACACACACATATATATACACACACTGTGGCTAATAGCCACTGATGGACCTCTGCTCCATATTTTTATCTAACCCCCTCTTGAAGCTGGCTATGCCTGGCTATTCCCTAGTTTTGAGAAGACCTCAGTCTTGTCAACATCTTGTCACAGCCCCCCCCCCCCCCAAGCAGGTGCACAGGTAGTTTGCTAGTTTGGGAGGCAGAACGGGCCCTCAATGGGCTAGAGATGCCAAACTGGCATTAAACTCTTCAGTGGGCTCTCCTATACCTGCCAGGCTGTCTGGAAAAATGAACCAAAAATGACCCAAATGAACTATCTAGGAAAATAGCCAGTTTGTTTTCCAGTTCAGGCACGATGCGATCAAATGAAACAGTTTGGAATGGACCAGAGACTGGCCCATTTTGAGCATGAATTGCGATTCGTGGTTTGTTTCATGCCCATGCCTCCAGGGCCGGCCCTCCCACTAGGCAAACTAGGCGATTACCTAGGCCTTCTAAAGGTGCCAAATGGGGCACCCCATGTGACTCAGTGACATCACATGATGTGCTGCCTCTGGCTTGCTTCCATCAGTGCGGGGGTGGGGAGGGGCCTGAAGTTAGCCTGGCCTAGGGTGCCAGAGAGTCTAGGGCCAGCACTGCATGCCCACTAGCAACCCAAGGCTACCATAGTCACACAATTGTTGTGGGGATTAAATGGAGAACTATGTGTGCTCTTAGTAGAAGAGTTACCTTGCTGGATTACAGTGGTCCACGTAACCCAGCATCCACACATTCACACAGTGGCCAGTTGACCCTGGAGGGCCAACGAACAGGACATAGTGGCCAAGACACACCGCCTCACAAGGACTACTAAGGCAGCTAACGAAGTAAAGCATACATAATGAAATCACATTTGAAAAGCATTTTAAACCAGCCCCCCAGCTGCGGCATTCTATTTATTGTGTGCATTTTTTAAATATCCTGCTCTGCTCTGCGGATGTCAGGGTAATGTACACGAGTCTCCCTCCTCCATTGTATCTTCACAACAACCCTAAGAGGAAGGCTGGGCTGAGACAACCCACTCTTGGCACTTACCACAGCGACTAGTAGCCATTGATTAGGGTTGCCAATCCCCAGGTGGGAGCAGGGGATCCCCTGGTTTGGAGGCCCTCCCCCCGCTTCAGGGTCGTCAGAAAGCGGGGGGAGGGGAGGGAAATGTCTGCTGGGAACTCTGTTATTCCCTATGTAGGTTTATTCCCATAAAAATCATTGAGAATTGATCCGTGGAGATCTGAAGCTCTGGGGGGGGGGGCTGTTTTTTGGGGAAGGGTCCAAATTTTCAGTATAGCATCTAGTGCCTCTCCCCCAAATACCTCTTAGGTTTCAAAACGATTGGACCAGGGGGTCCAATTCTATGAGCCCCCAAAGAAGGTGCCCCTACCCTTCATTATTTCCTATGGAAGGAAAGCATTGAAAAGGTGTGCCGTCCCTTTAAATGGGATGGCCAGAACTCCCTTTGGAGTTCAATGATGCTTGTCACAGCCTTGATCTTGGCTCCACCCCTAATATCTCCTGGCTCCGCCCCCAAAGTCCCCTGGCTCCGCCCCCAAAGTCCCCAGATATTTCTCACATTGGACTTGGCAACCCCACCCTCGATGGACCTAAACCTGGGAAAGGAGACAGGATAAGAATTTGACAGCCATATCCGACGGCATTAAATCGTTCATCCAGGCCGCCTGATCTGCTGCAGCAAGAGACTCAGGTTGGGGAACTATCACGCCGGCTAGCATAATTCCTTCCTGGACAAACATAAGGAAGGGCACGATCGGCGGCTTCTTTCCAGCGCAATACGCGTGCTCGCGGGAAGGCTCTCCCCGCCTCCTGCGCTTGCTCCGTGGAAAAGCAAAGAAAGCGAGCTCTCCCCACCTCGTTAAAATACCATTTTTTTTAACCAAAACAACCCCCCCCCGCATGTTTTGCCCCGCCCCTTCTCGCCGTTTCAGCCGGGCTCCGCGCTCGCTTCGAGCTGCGCCGCTGCCGGTGTCGTGGAGCGGGGCGGGCGCCAGGGGGAGGCGACTGCCGTCGTCAGCAGCAGCAGCAGCAGGCTCGGGCCGAGGGCAGCGCAGTCGGGCGACGCGCACCAGCGAGCCGGGCCGAGCGAGCGGGCGGCTCTTCATCAGCGCCGCCGCCAGAGGCCGCTGAGCGAGGCGGAGGCGCTGCTGCTGCTGCTCCATGTCCCGCCAGGCCAATGCGGAGTACACTCTGCGGAGCCTGAGCAGCCTGATGGGGGAGAAGCACCGCCGGCAGCGGCAGCAGCGGCAGCAGCAGCAGGCGGCGCCCGACGCGGGCAGCCTGGGCGAGCGGAGCCTCATCGCGGGCGCCGAGTCGTGCTCCAGCCTCGCGAGCCAAGCGGCGGCTGACCTGGAGCGGGCGGCGCGGCGCCAGTTCCAGCAGGGCGAGACGCCGGCCTTCGTGTACGTGGCGTCGGTCTTCTCGGCGCTGGGCGGCTTCCTCTTCGGCTACGACACGGGCGTGGTGTCGGGGGCGCTGCTGCTGCTCAAGAGGGAGCTGCGCCTCGACGCCTTCTGGCAGGAGCTGCTCGTCTCCAGCACGGTGGCCGCCGCCGCCCTCTCGGCTCTGGCCGGCGGGGCGCTCAACGGCGCTTGCGGCCGCCGAGCGTGCATCCTCCTGGCCAGCTGCGTCTTCGCCGCCGGCTCGGCTCTGCTGGCCGCCGCCCAGAACAAGGAGACCCTGCTCGGGGGACGCATCGTCGTGGGGCTCGGCATAGGTGAGCCGCGGGCGGCCGGGCGCGCTTCGGCCAAACTTTTGCGCGCTGCCCGGGCTCGCTCGGGCTCTTCTCTCGGCGCGCGCGCGGAGGGGCCCCGGGGGCTGTGCGGACGGGAAGCAGGCGCTGCTCGAGGCTGGGGGAAGCTCCGCTTGCCCGCCTGGGAGGGAGTGGAGGAAGGGAAGGGGGGCTTTGCAAAGTTGGTACCCGCGCTTTCCCTAGGAAGGAAGGAAGGTTGAAGAAAGGGAGGGACGGTGGCTCAGTGGTAGAGCATCTGCTTGGAAGCAGAAGGTCCCAGGTTCGATCCCCGGCATCTCCAACTAAAAAGGGTCCAGGCAGTAGGTGATGGAGATGGAGGGATGGTGGCTCAGTGGTAGAGCATCTGCTGGGGAAGGACAAGGTCCCAGGTTCGATCCCTGGCATCTCCAACTAAAAAGGGTCCAGGCAGTAGGTGATGGAGATGGAGGGATGGTGGCTCAGTGGCAGAGCATCTGCTTGGGAAGCAGAAGGTCCCAGGTTCGATCCCCGGCATCTCCAACTAAAAAGGGTCCAGGCAGTAGGTGATGGAGATGGTGGGATGGTGGCTCAGTGGCAGAGCATCTGCGTGGGAAGCAGAAGGTCCCAGGTTCGATCCCCGGCATCTCCAACTAAAAAGGGTCCAGGCAGTAGGTGATGGAGATGGAGGGATGGTGGCTCAGTGGCAGAGCATCTGCTTGGGAAGCAGAAGGTCCCAGGTTCGATCCCCGGCATCTCCAACTAAAAAGGGTCCAGGCAGTAGGTGATGGAGATGGTGGGATGGTGGCTCAGTGGCAGAGCATCTGCGTGGGAAGCAGAAGGTCCCAGGTTCGATCCCCGGCATCTCCAACTAAAAAGGGTCCAGGCAGTAGGTGATGGAGATGGAGGGATGGTGGCTCAGTGGTAGAGCATCTGCTTGGGAAGCAGAAGGTCCCAGGTTCGATCCCCGGCATCTCCAACTAAAAAGGGCTCAGGCAGTAGGTGATGGAGATGGAGGGATGGTGGCTCAGTGGCAGAGCATCTGCTTGGGAAGCAAAAGGTCCCAGGTTCAATCCCCGGCATCTCCAACTAAAAAGGGTCCAGGCAGTAGGTGATGGAGATGGAGGGATGGTGGCTCAATGGCAGAGCATCTGCTTGGGAAGCAGAAGGTCCCAGGTTCGATCCCCGGCATCTCCAACTAAAAAGGGTCCAGGCAGTAGGTGATGGAGATGGTGGGATGGTGGCTCAGTGATAGAGCATCTGCTTGGGAAGCAGAAGGTCCCAGGTTCGATCCCCGGCATCTCCAACTAAAAAGGGCTCAGGCAGTAGGTGATGGAGATGGAGGGATGGTGGCTCAGTGGTAGAGCATTTGCTTGGGAAGCAGAAGGTCCCAGGTTCGATCCCCGGCATCTCCAACTAAAAAGGGTCCAGGCAGTAGGTGATGGAGATGGAGGGATGGTGGCTCAGTGGTAGAGCATCTGCTTGGGAAGCAGAAGGTCCCAGGTTCGATCCCCGGCATCTCCAACTAAAAAGGGTCCAGGCAGTAGGTGATGGAGATGGAGGGATGGTGGCTCAGTGGCAGAGCATCTGCTTGGGAAGCAGAAGGTCCCAGGTTCGATCCCCGGCATCTCCCACTAAAAAGGGCTCAGGCAGTAGGTGATGGAGATGGAGGGATGGTGGCTCAGTGGCAGAGCATCTGCTTGGGAAGCAGAAGGTCCCAGGTTCGATCCCCGGCATCTCCAACTAAAAAGGATCCAGGCAGTAGGTGATGGAGATGGAGGGATGGTGGCTCAGTGGCAGAGCATCTGCTTGGGAAGCACAAGGTCCCAGGTTCGATCCCCGGCATCTCCAACTAAAAAGGGTCCAGGCAGTAGGTGATGGAGATGGAGGGATGGTGGCTCAGTGGTAGAGCATCTGCTTGGGAAGCAGAAGGTCCCAGGTTCGATCCCCGGCATCTCCAATTAAAAAGGGCTCAGGCAGTAGGTGATGGAGATGGAGGGATGGTGGCTCAGTGGCAGAGCATCTGCTTGGGAAGCAGAAGGTCCCAGGTTCGATCCCCGGCATCTCCAACTAAAAAGGGTCCAGGCAGTAGGTGATGGAGATGGAGGGATGGTGGCTCAGTGGCAGAGCATCTGCGTGGGAAGCAGAAGGTCCCAGGTTCGATCCCCGGCATCTCCAACTAAAAAGGGTCCAGGCAGTAGGTGATGGAGATGGAGGGATGGTGGCTCAGTGGTAGAGCATCTGCTTGGGAAGCAGAAGGTCCCAGGTTCGATCCCCGGCATCTCCAACTAAAAAGGGTCCAGGCAGTAGGTGATGGAGATGGAGGGATGGGGGCTCAGTGGCAGAGCATCTGCTTGGGAAGCAGAAGGTCCCAGGTTCGATCCCCGGCATCTCCAACTAAAAAGGGTCCAGGCAGTAGGTGATGGAGATGGAGGGATGGTGGCTCAGTGGTAGAGCATCTGCTTGGGAAGCAGAAGGTCCCAGGTTCGATCCCCGGCATCTCCAACTAAAAAGGGTCCAGGCAGTAGGTGATGGAGATGGAGGGATGGTGGCTCAGTGGCAGAGCATCTGCTTGGGAAGCAGAAGGTCCCAGGTTCAATCCCCGGCATCTCCAACTAAAAAGGGTCCAGGCAGTAGGTGATGGAGATGGAGGGATGGTGGCTCAGTGGTAGAGCATCTGCTTGGGAAGCAGAAGGTCCCAGGTTCAATCCCCGGCATCTCCAACTAAAAAGGGTCCAGGCAGTAGGTGATGGAGATGGAGAGATGGTGGCTCAGTGGCAGAGCATCTGCTTGGGAAGCAGAAGGTCCCAGGTTCAATCCCCGGCATCTCCAACTAAAAGGGTCCAGGCAAATAGGTGTGAAAAACCTCAGCTGGAGACCCTGGAGAGCCACTGCCAGTCTGAGTAGACAATACTGACTTTGATGGACCGAGGGTCTGATTCAGGATAAGGTGGCTTCATAAGTTCAAACGCTTGGAGCTCTTTAGCTTGGAGAAACGTTGACTGCGGGGTGATGTGATAGAGGTTGACAAGATAGTGCATGGGGATGGAGAAGGTAGAGAAAGAAGTCCTTTTCTCCCTTTCCCACAATACAAGAACTTGATGAAACTGCTGAGCAGTCGGGTTAGAACAGATAAAAGGAGGTCCTTCTTCACCCAAAGGGTGATTAACATGTGGAATTCACTGCCACAGGAGGTGGCGGCAGCTGCAAGCATAGCCAGCTTCAAGAGGGGGTTAGATAAAAATATGGAGCAGAGGTCCATCAGTGGCTATATATATATATATATAAAAATTATATATATATTTATAAATAGGCTGGGACAAAATCCTGCCTCTTCTTAAAACTCTTTTAGTTCTTTTAACCCATACCTTACCTCTGTCACTTCATGTGTGCTTTGGGGGAAGTGACCACTTAAATTTATATATATATATATATATATATATATATATATATATATATATATATATATATATATATATATATATATAGGCCAAAATTTTTTGGCTACTGTGTGACACAGAGTGTTGGACTGGAGGGGCCACTGGCCTGATCCAACATGGCTTCTCTTATGTTCTTATGAGACACAGAGTGTTGGACTGGAGGGGCCACTGGCCTGATCCAACATGGCTTCTCTTATGTTCTTATGAGACACAGAGTGTTGGACTGGAGGGGCCACTGGCCTGATCCAACATGGCTTCTCTTATGTTCTTAAATCTGGTTTAAGGTGCTACTGCTGTACTGCAAACCAACAACTATTAACCTGAAGTGGTCACTTCCCCCAAAGCACACATGAAGTGACAGAGGTAAGGTATGGGTTAAAAGAACTCAAAGAGTTTGAAGAAGAGACAGGATTTTGTCCCAGCCTATCCTGAGGAAGAGGCTGTCTTCTCCATGGAAGTTCATGACCTGTTACAATCTCACTAGACTTTCAGGACCACAGGACACTGGGCAGCTCTATTCTAGCACATGCTTCTGGGCATCTAACCAAAGAGACTCTTGTCTACAAAAGCTGATGCTGAAAAAAAATCTTGCTAGTCTTTGCAGTGTTGCAAAATATCTATGTTGGTAAAATAACTTGTTAGGCTGCAAGGTGCCACAGGTGTAACTGAGTTTGTTCTTGCAGAGGTCTCTCAGCCTCACCTGTCTCACAGGGTGTCTGTTGTGGGGATAGGAAGGGAAGGTGATTGTAAGCTGCTCTGAGACAGTGATTGTAAGCCGCTCTGCTCTGAGTCTCTGATTCAGAGAGAAGGGTGGGGTATAAATCTGCATTTCTTCTTCCTTCAGCTAGTGAAGGGCAGGGTATAAAACCAGTTATTTTTCTCTTTTTCTAATGTTTGAACAGAGACAGCATGGTATAGTGCAGGGGTGTCAAACGTCTGGCCTCTGGGCCAGATCTGGCCGCCCAGGGCTTTAATCAGGCCTGCAGGGCTCTTTTCTCCCCCTCCAGTTTGGTGCAGTGGTTAAGTGTGTGGACTCTTATCTGGGAGAACCAGGTTTGATTCCCCACTCCTCCACTTGCACCTGCTGGCATGGCCTTGGGTCAGCCATAGCTCTGGCAGAGGTTGTCCTTGAAAGGGCAGCTGCTGTGAGAGTCCTCTCAGCCCCACCCACCTCACAGGGTGTCTGTTGTGGGGGAGGGAGATAAAGGAGATTGTGAGCCGCTCTGAGACTCTTGAGTGGAGGGCGGAATATAAATCCAATGTCGTCTTCTTCTTCTCTTGTAAGTAAAGTAAAGTAAAGTAAATTTATTTTTATATCCCGCCCTCCCCCGCCAGAGGCGGGCTCAGGGCGGCTCAAAGACATGGAATACCATGATTTAAAAATACAATCTAGACAAAACAAATTTAAATACAATTCAATTACATAGGTTAATTAAAATAAATAAAACAGTTGTTATGGATTAAAATTAGGTTAAGGTGCTATAGTTCACAATCATACATAAGATGGCCAGGTGGCCACAGGTCAGTTTAGCCGGGTTCTGTCTTAAAAGCAAGCTGAAAGAGGATGGTTTTGCAAGCCCTCGCCCTTTGAAGTTCCGAGGCTGCCAAAGTTCCCTGCTCTTTCTGCCTTGTCTTTGCTGTCTGAAGGAGGAAGCGAAGCTGCAAAGGAAATGCAGAATGGATTTTCCATTAAGGTCTGGAAAATCCATGCTGTGTTTTTCTTGCGACTTTGTGCTGCAGTGTGTTTCAATGGAGTGGAAATCAGTTTCACTTTTCCGTGTTCCTATAGCCAGCTGAAGCTCATGCTTCCTGTAGCTGTGTCCTCGCAAATAAAGAGCTGATGCTTTGAGCCAGCTTGTCTCCGCTAGAACTGGTGTCTAGTGAGTACTCTAACCTGGGAACCCACAGTCAAAGGCAGGCCCGTAGCCGGGGGGGGCACTGCCCCCCAACCCTTCCTGGACCTTTATGGCCCCTCAGTTACCTGGTCTCCGCTTTCTCCACGCTGCTTTGCCGGCCCCCACCCAACTCCACGGGCGCCTCTCCCTCCCTCCCTCCTTCCCATATGCCAGCTTTCCATCACGCTCATATGCCGGCTTTCCATCACGCTCAGCCAGTTCAGCACTGAACTTGCTGAGCGCACTGGAAAGCTGGTGTAGGAACCGCTGGCCTCGGAGCAGCTTTTCCCACTGGTCACATGACCCGCGGGGGGCATCTTGAAAGAGCCCCTGAAGCCCGCTCTTCCCTGTTTTGCTGCGTTGGTGAGTTGGGTGGGAGGGAGGGGAGGTGCCGTGCAGAGGGGGGCAGGGCCACCAGAGCGGCACGGAGATCAGGGCCAGAGCGAGGGCCGCTGGGGGGGCCCTCCATCCAAATTTTTTTTCCCGTGCCCCCCCCCAATCTGGAATTTTCTGGTTATGGGTCTGGAATGGGGATATTACACTGGAGAGCCGTTGCCAGTCATGGCCAGCAGGTTGGAGAAGGCTAGGTAGGCAGCTGGGCACCCCCTCCCCTCCTCTCCCCAATGCAGGAGACTCCCAGGCGAGACCCACGACCATGCTCGCTGGGCATGCTTCACCTTGGCTTCCAAGCTGCCTCCCTCTGGCCTCCAAGCACACCGCTCACTGGCACCAGCCCCCGCCTGCCTGTAAAACTGCAACCACAAGTGAGGCCTTCTATGGCCAGCCTCAGCCTGGCACTACAAGCCCAGCCCCGAAAAACCCCAGACTGCCACGCCAGTGAGTTCACATTCTGGCATTGACTTCCTGGACTCCAGGGTGGTGATCAGGCGGCAGCCGAGTGACCGCATGATGCAGGGAAGCAGCTGTGTCCATGCTGCACTACGGGAGCCAAGTGTTGTGCAGGGGAGGTCTGCCCCTGAAGTTGCTTGCAAAGTTGCCCCCCCCCTCCCGCAACCTCGAGCTACCTGGCCTTGCTCTTGAACCCATTGCCCTTGTTGCTGGCATGCAAGTGGGGATCAGACACCCCTGGAGGAGCCTCTGCAGCCTCTTCCCTGGCTGGCTGGCTCCCCCTCCAGCCCCCGCCTGCCGCCTGGGCTCTGAAGCCGCTGGAAGTGGCATGGGACTTGAGCTTGCTCTTCACTGCCTGAGTGGGTTAGGCAATGGGTTGCCTATTATGGGGGTTCCAAATCTAGTGAGAATCCTTTGTTGATCACCTTCTCTGGGTTTCTTTTTCCCTGGGAGGGAGCTGGCAATCGCTGGGCAGAAGGAAAGGAGGCGGCGAACGTGGCAGGAAACGGAGATGTTTCCGCTTATTTTGTAAGGCGCTTCTCTCAACAATTCACACAAATGAGTCTTGGTAAAGGCTTCTGCTGTGGCTTTCGCCGCAGCAATTAATTCATAGATAGTAGGGCTGCCAATCCCGAGGCGGGAGCAGGGGATCCCCTGGTTTGGGAGCTATGGGGGGCTGTTGTTGTTTTTTAGGTAGAGGCACCACATTTTCAGCATAGCATCTGGTGCCTCTCCTCAAAAAACTCTGCAAGTTTCAAAAAGATTGGACTGGGGGGGTCCAATTCTATGAGCCCCAAAAGAAGGGACCCCTATCCTTCATTATTCCAAATGGAGGGAAGGCATTTAAAAGGAGTGTGGTCCCTTGAAATGTGATGGCCAGAACTCCCTTTGGAGTTTAATTGTGCTTGTCACACCCTTGCTTCTGGTTCCATCCCCAAAGTCCCCAGATATTTCTTGAGTCGGACTGGGCAACCCTAATAGATAGACTGCCTCTGGATACAGAGGCTCCATTAATACATGGCTGCTAACTTTTAATAGACCCTCCACACATATTTGGCTAATCCCCTTTTGAAGTCCTTTTAGCTCCTGTCTGTCACCACATCTTGGGGCAGCGAGTTCCACCAGTTAGTTACGTGCTCACACACACAAAGCTGTCTTATACTGACCCAGATTCTTGGTCCATCAAGGTCATTACTGGCTACTCTTGACTGCCAGCCGTTCTCCTGGGTTTCAGGCAGGGGTCTTTCACCTCCCAGACTGCCAGATCCTTCAATTGGAGATGCTGGGTATTGAACCTGGGATCTTCTGCATGTCAGCAGATGCTCTACCGTTGAACAACAGCCCCTCTCTAATGGAAGAAGGACTCTCTTTTGTCTGTTCTGAGCCTCTAATTGGATTCCTCTCCCTAATTCTAGTATTAAGGGATGGGGGAGTTTATTTTCCTCTACTTTCTCCGCTGTGTGTACTTTTTTACTCTATCATACCGCCCCCCCCCACCCCTTTGCAAGAAAAGAAACAAACTTGTAAAGCAAGGATTACTTTGGAAAGAGCTTTGGATCAGTCCCCAATTTAAAAGAGGAAGACACGTATGTAGAGTTTCCAGTGAATGATCTTTTACCATCAGTGCAAGGTTTAAAGTGGAATCTTGAACATTTTGATGTCGTTTCTTTTGTGTTAATATTAGAATGTTTCATCTATGTTTTCAGCCTTATGTGTTTTGGATACAGGGTGTTTGTTTAATTTCCAGCTTTACTGTTTGCATTCTCTTTGTGTGTGATGTGTTTTCAGAGATTGCTGTGCCCCCAGATCTCTGTACAGGAGTGGAGAGCCAGTTTGGTGTAGCGGTTAAGTGTGCAGACTCTTGTCTGGGAGAACCGGGTTTGATTCTCCACTCCTCCACTTGCAGCTGGTGGCATGGCCTTGGGTCAGCCAGAGCTCTGGCAGAGGTTGTCCTTGAAAGGGCAGCTGCTGGAAGAGCCCTCTCCAGCCCCACCCACCTCACAGGGTGTCTGTTGTGGGGAAGGAAGGTAAAGGAGATTGTGAGCCGCTCTGAGACTCTTCAGAGTGGAGGGTGGGATATAAATCCAATATCTTCATTTACCTCACAGGGTGTCTGTTGTGGGGGAGGAAGGGAAAGGAGATTGTGAGCCGCTCTGAGACTCTTCGGAGTGGAGGGTGGGATATAAATCCAATATCTTCATCTACCTCACAGGGTGTCTGTTGCGGGGGAGGAAGGGAAAGGAGATTGTGAGCCGCTCTGAGACTCTTCAGAGTGGAGGGCGGGATATAAATCCAATATCTTCATCTACCTCACAGGGTGTCTGTTGTGGGGGAGGAAGGTAAACGAGATTGTAGGCCGCTCTGAGACTCTGTCCTTGAAAGGGCAGCTGCTGTGAGAGCCCTCTCAACCCCACCCACCTCACAGGGTGTCTGTTGTGGGGGAGGAAGGTAAAGGAGATTGTGAGCCGCTCTGAGACTCTTCGGAGTGGAGGGTGGGATATAAATCCAATATCTTCATCTACCTCACAGGGTGTCTGTTGTGGGGGAGGAAGGTAAACGAGATTGTAAGCCGCTCTGAGACTCTTTGGAGTGGAGGGCGGGATATAAATCCAATATCTTCATCTACCTCACAGGGTGTCTGTTGTGGGTGGGGGGGAGGTAAAGGAGATTGTGAGCCGCTCTGAGACTCTTTGGAGTGGAGGGAGGGATATAAATCCAATATCTTCATCTACCTTACAGGGTGTCTGTTGTGGGGGCGGGGAGGTAAAGGAGATTGTGAGCCGCTCTGAAACTCTTCGGAGTGGAGGGCGGGATATAAATCCAATATCTTCATCTACCTCACAGGGTGTCTGTTGTGGGGGAGGAAGGGAAAGGAGATTGTGAGCCGCTCTGAGACTCTTTGGAGTGGAGGGCGGGATATAAATCCAATATCTTCATCTACCTCACAGGGTGTCTGTTGTGGGGGAGGAAGGGAAAGGAGATTGTGAGCCACTCTGAGACTCTTTGGAGTGGAGGGCGGGATATAAATCCAATATCTTCATCTACCTCACAGGGTATCTGTTGTGGGGAAGGAAGGTAAAGGAGATGGTGAGCTGCTCTGAGACTCTTCAGAGTGGAGGGTGGGATATAAATCCAATATCATCTTCTTCTTCTGTACATGTGTGTTGCACTTTTCTGTTCCTGCGGGAGTATACTGGAAATGAGTTGAAAAGCAGTGTGGTCATAGTGGTTGCATTGCATTCTTGCATTGCCGGGATGCTTTCTTTTTTTAAAGCCGGCTTGGTTTTGTTGTCAAAATATTGGAGTATTGTGCCGGGGTGGAGATTCCCAAGGAAGTGCAAGGTTGCCCACCACTTTCAGGCAGTGGCAAACCACCTGTCTTTGTCTCTTGCCATGAAAACCCCGTGGTGCTGTGAGTGACTGTATCTTAAAAGTTTAAAATGTGAACTCTGGCTAACATCTGGCTGCCAAGCACATTTTCGAAGTGTTGGGTATTGCCCATCGCTCTCCGTCCTTAGAATAAGCAGTTTTGGGCCATTTTCTCTGGGGAACTGATCTCCAGGCCCTGCCTGGAGGCTGGCAACCCACCCCAGTGGTGCTTCCATTATCTCATTTGCATTCTTTTCTGAACAGATTGCTAGTGGAGTGATTGTTTACTTGGCTGCAACATGAATCATGTTGCCTATGAGGTTCAGGATGCCACTTCTGAAGAGACCTGAAATAGGACGCAAATTTTATTAAAGGGGTGGGGGGGGGAGACTAGTGATTGAAAGACTCTTGTGTATTCATGTACGTGGTTTTGAGTATATGGAGGTAGATAGATTAAGTTCATTTAAAATATTTTTATGCTGAACGTACTGGAGGAAAGAAGGGCCATCTTCTCTCAGTGGCTTTTTTGAGGGTTTTTTTGTGTCTGATGTTGTCTACCCAACTCCATAGTGTTGCAAACCGAGGGGAAGAAAAGCAAAGATTGATGATATTGTTGTATTACTTAGTCTCACAATTTAAAAAAAAAATTTAAATTTAAATTAAAAAACAGCAAATTCAAATGTGAAAAGTTTTAAGTTTGGTGTTCTTTATTTTTCCTACTTTTTCTGTTTTTTTAAACATTGGTTTGAGGGGGTTGCTAGTATGTAGTTTCACCTAGGGTATCAAAAAGGCTAGCCCTGGTCTTGTTGCCAATCTGAGTAGACCCTGGGTTGGGGAGGGAAGCTTGCAATGCCATTTCATTGTTTTCCCAGGCTCAGAGCATTTTACATTTTTCGTTTTGGCTGTGATCCTTGTGCTTTTTCTTTGTTTGGTTTAAAAAAATTGCACTGTCAAATCCCACTAATTTCCCACCTTTTCATTCTATACAAAATATTGCAAGAGTTTTCAGCACGTTTATATATTAAGTTGAAAAATAATATATTTAATTGTGTTTGTGTCCTTTATAAAGCGTATCTCTTTGCTACCTCACATTAATCAGGCCTTTTTTTTCTTATTTCACCTTAGCCTTTGCAGTAATGTGATTTTAAGTAACAAAAATCACATTAAATTTTATGATGCTAATGGCCCAACCCCACAAAGTCCCATTTGTGTCAGATCTGGCCCTCCTAACAAATGAATTTGACTCCCCTGGATAGTGGTTAACGTCAGACAAGGCTTTGGGAGACCCAGGTTGAAATATCTCTCTGCCATGGAATCTTGCTGAGTAACTTTGGGCCAGTCACACACCCTTGGCCCAAATCTGCCTTCAGGGATGTTGAGAGGATAAAATGGAAGGGAGGAGAATTGTGTAAGCTGCTTTAGGTCCCCCACTGGGGAGAAAAGTGGGGTAAAAAATGAAGTAAATAATCAATAGGGCTACCCCTCTGTAACTTAGAAACTACTCAAATTCTATCCACATTTCTTCTATCCTTGTCACTTTCTTAAACTCTCAATGTTGTTCTTCACTTTTTTTAAAAAATTTCACCTCCGCCTTTGCAGTAATGTGATTTTAAGCAACAAAAATTTAAGCTAGTTAACTCCAGGAATTGTGACCTGAACATACAAGGCCTTTATCTACTGACAAAATATTGTCCTCTTTCCAATGCAATTAGAAAGAAAATTTACTGTCATACAATCGGGATTATACATGGCTTGGTTTTTTTGTTTTTAAGAAAAAAAAAACCCCTATGTCATTGCAGCTGTCGTGGTTCTTCAAGAAAATTTGTCATGTTTGCCCTATTCTGGTAACCTTGAGCTGCTGTTCACATTTTAGAAAGTCCATTTTGAATACCACAAATCCAGATCAGCTGGGTTGCTCCTGAATAGTCCTTTAGCACTAGACCTCTTACTCTGTCCAGTTTGCAAAACATGTGACTTGAAAATGGGACTGGTCCGGCATACCTTTTTGGCAAAGCGTGCAGGAGGGCTTACTGACTCAGAGGTCCTGAGTTAGACCCAGGGCTTTTTTTGTAGCAGGAATGCCTTTGAATATTAGGCTACATCCCTTCTGATGTAGCTAAGCCTCCAAGAGCTTACAGCAGGGGTCCTCAACCTACGGCCCGCGGGCCAGATGCGGCCCGCTGAGGACGTTTATGCGGCCCGCCGGGTTATGGCAAAATCAGATCGGAAGTGACGTTCGACCTAAACTTGCGTTAGCAACGCACACTTCCGGCACTGGGCTGAGGCGGCGGAGACAGAGTGTGAGGTGATACCGAGGTGAGGTGAGTTCCCAGGCCAGGGTGTGTGGTGTGGGGAAGGGAGAGAGATGCAGAAGACGGAGAACTGACGGCCCGCGGCCTTGTACAGTAACGGCAGTCCGGCCCTCCAACAGTCTGAGGGACAGTGAACTGGCCCCCTATTTAAAAAGGTTGAGGACCCCTGGCTTACAGGGCTCTTCTTCCAGGGCCTACTGTAAGCTCTTGGAGGACTGGCTACATCACGGGGGTGTAGCCTAATATGCAAAGGAGCTCCTGCTACAAAAAAACAGCCCCGGAGACCTATGATTTGGCACTCTGTCACAGAGTCTCTGTGGTAAGGAAAACCAATTTCATTTCCTTAAAAAAGCTTGTCACCTGAACAGCTGCCTCTTTCATTAAGGTCAGGTGGACCTTAGCAGCGGGCGTGGTGTCCAACAGCAGCCCATTAGCCATCTGCAATCTGGGACTGAACGACTGCTGTCACTTTCGATAGTTCATGTGTAGATTTGTGAGCGAACAAAAAAGAATGTAAACAGACACTCCTCCTGAATTGCATTACATATTGAAGAGCACCCTTATTGTGATATGCCTGAACATCTACTCGGCTGTGAAATGGTCTTTCTAACAGCTGACTCTGCTCTGGCCTACGGTATCACGCCATGAAATCCTTAAAGTCTCATTAATTTACTTGACCCATGAAGGAGTGCAGGAGGTACCGTTTCTTCTTTTTCCCTCTTCTCTCCCTGTGCTTGGAAGAAGTGTTAACATCTGCAGGGGTGTGGATTTACTAGAACTGAGCTTTTCTTCAGGTGTGCCTCTGAGTTCCAGAATCCCTTGCCCCCCAATTCCAACATTTCTGTAACACAGATTAGACTGATGGTAACTATGGATTTAAATTATTAGCTTTGAGACTTGCTTTCAAATAAGTATGCCTAGGATCCACTGCCTTTGAATATGTTTGAATCTTGGGCAAATACATTCATTTTATATAGCAGTGTATGGGAATGAGGGCAAAGGCAAACCCTGTGCGGATGTCAAACAGAGGCATGCAGGTTTGGTTCTCTACTGAGTTACCTGAGGTGAGGCTCTGAGGTACGGGCTGGTGCTACTGGAGCTGGTGGCATCAGGGCCGATGCGTGGGAGTAGGCCAAGTAGGCAGCTGCCTTGGACGCCATTTGGCCTAGGAGCACCATGAGGCACCTCCTCTTCCCGTGCCCGCTGCCTTCCATCTTCCCACGCCCATTACCCTCCATCTCCCCATGCCCGCTGCCCTCCGTCTCCCCGCACCCACTGGCCCGCCCCTG
Source organism: Heteronotia binoei (assembly GCF_032191835.1). Taxonomy (NCBI): domain Eukaryota; kingdom Metazoa; phylum Chordata; class Lepidosauria; order Squamata; family Gekkonidae; genus Heteronotia; species Heteronotia binoei. The sequence continues at coordinate 9,888,454 of NC_083230.1, forward strand.
CTTCAAAGGGAGCTGACTGGCTGGCCCACCCCTGCTTCAGAGGGAGCTGACTGGCTGGCCTGCCCCTGCTTCAGAGGGAGCTGACTGGCTGGCCCGCCCCTGCTTCAAAGGGAGCTGACTGGCTGGCCCGCCCCTGCTTCAGAGGGAGCTGACTGGCTGGCCCGCCCCTGTTTCAGAGGGAGCTGACTGGCTGGCCCGCCCCTGCTTCAAAGGGAGCTGACTGGCTGGCCCGCCCCTGCTTCAGAGGGAGCTGACTGGCTGGCCCGCCCCTGTTTCAGAGGGAGCTGACTGGTTGGCCCGCCCCTGCTTCAGAGGGAGCTGACTGGCTGGCCCGCCCCTGCTTCAAAGGGAGCTGACTGGCTGGCCCGCCCCTGCTTCAAAGGGAGCTGACTGGCTGGCCCGCCCCTGCTTCAAAGGGAGCTGACTGGCTGGCCCACCCCTGCTTCAGAGGGAGCTGACTGGCTGGCCCGCCCCTGCTTCAGAGGGAGCTGACTGGCTGGCCCGCCCCTGCTTCAGAGGGAGCTGACTGGCTGGCCCGCCCCTGCTTCAAAGGGAGCTGACTGGCTGGCCCGCCCCTGCTTCAAAGGGAGCTGACTGGCTGGCCCGCCCCTGCTTCAAAGGGAGCTGACTGGTTGGCCTGCCCCTGCTTCAGAGGGAGCTGACTGGCTGGCCCGCCCCTGCTTCAAAGGGAGCTGACTGGCTGGCCCGCCCCTGCTTCAAAGGGAGCTGACTGGCTGGCCCACCCCTGCTTCAGAGGGAGCTGACTGGCTGGCCCGCCCCTGCTTCAGAGGGAGCTGACTGGCTGGCCCACCCCTGCTTCAGAGGGAGCTGACTGGCTGGCCCGCCCCTGCTTCAGAGGGAGCTGACTGGCTGGCCCGCCCCTGCTTCAAAGGGAGCTGACTGGCTGGCCCGCCCCTGCTTCAGAGGGAGCTGACTGGCTGGCCCGCCCCTGCTCCAGAGGGAGCTGACTGGCTGGCCCGCCCCTGCTCCAGAGGGAGCTGACTGGCTGGCCCGCCCCTGCTTCAGAGGGAGCTGACTGGCTGGCCCGCCCCTGCTTCAGAGGGAGCTGACTGGCTGGCCCGCCCCTGCTCCAGAGGGAGCTGACTGGCTGGCCCGCCCCTGCTCCAGAGGGAGCTGACTGGCTGGCCCGCCCCTGCTTCAGAGGGAGCTGACTGGCTCCCTTTGAAGCAGAGGAGGGCTGGACTGAGCGCTTGTGTGCAAGCACGCAGCCCAGTGATGTCACTTCTGGAGGAGAGACGGGGGGCGGGGAACCAGGCCTTGGCCTAGGGGATGCAGAGCCCCTAGCGCTGGGCGTGGGTGGCATGAGAAAAGCAGTTGCCTCAACTGAAAGTGTGGCGGAACAGCTGCGTTTTATAGGCCCTGCAGAATTCCAGTAAATCCTACAGGGCCCTGATCCCAGATGGGAGTTTGTTCCACCAGGCTGGGGCCCGGCCTGAAAAAGCCCTGGCCCCTAGTTGAGGCCAGTCTCACTTTATGGTCTGGGACCTGCCTACCTTAGGGACCGTCTCTCCCCACATGTTCCCCAGAGAGTGCTGAGGTCGGGGTCTCAGAACCTCCTTACAATCCCTGGGCCAAAGGAGGCCCGTCTGAAAGTGACCAGGGACAGGGCCTTTTCGATTGCAGCTCCCTGTTGGTGGAACCAGCTCCCGGAGGAGGTGAGGGCCCTGCGGAACCTTGAACAGTTCCGCAGGGCCTGTAAAACGGCCCTCTTCTGGTTGGCATATAATTAATTGTGATCGGAATGCCTGAATATTAAATCTCGAACATCAGATTATTGAATACTGGAAAATTTGAAGGACTGATTTAAGGAAAGGTAGCATAGTGTATATTGATGTGAGTTTTATGTATTTTAGGTCTTTTATGCATTTTATTGTATAATTATTAACGTATTTTAAACTGATCCTTGTTAGCTTTTTGTGTTGTAAGCCACCCTGAGCCCACCTCGGTGGGGTAGGGCAGGATATAAATCGAATAAAATGAAAATGAAATGAAAATGAAATGTCCTTCAGGCCAGGAATTGCCAGAAAGTTTTGGCCGCTTGATTGCAAAGCTCTGCAGGGTACATATGGGAAGAGATGGTCTCTGAGATATGCATAGGCCACATAGGGCTTTAAAAGTTAGCACTAGAACTTTGAACTGGATCTGGTAGTCTATAGGTAGCCAATGCAGCTTGCAGAATACTGACTGAATATGAGCCCACACAGGCGTCATTATCAGATGTCAGCAGCTTCTTTATGCACCAGCTGCAGTTTCCAGGTCAAGTTCAAAGTAGGTGCCTAGACTTTGGAACTTTTTCCCTGCAGAGGCTCAACTAGCACAGAATTTGGGATCTTTTAGGTGCTAGATGAAGACATCCTTATTTTTCAGAGCTTTAAGAAAGTTCTGCACGCTGTGTATTTTTATCAGCTGTCCCGTTTTTGTACTGCTGCTGTGTTTTAGAACGGTCTGCTTTCTTTTTGGTATTCTGCTTTTAGGAGACCTGTAGGATCATTAATGACAGAGTAGTAGCAGAAGCGTCCCACTGGACCGCTCTGGTCAGACCAGTCTCAGTTGCAGTTCTAATGAAGACACTCACAAAGACAGCCGGTTCAACAAAATGTATTAGGGTCAAGCAGATATCAAAGTCAAGAAGCAGTCGAAGGGTCATACACTTACAATCAATAAAGCCAGGCAGAGGTACAGATACACAGTCCAACAGAATAGTCAATACACAGTCCACAGTCATCAATTCCAATATCCGTCCAACGGTATGCCACGCTATATCCGTCCTTTCCTATCCCACACTGAACAGGTAGCAGGCCACTGCATTTCAAGTCGCCCTAGCCAATCCCATTCCAAATTGGTTAAAGGCTTACACCTGATGACACTATAGCACCTGTACTCAAGGATGACACAATCCCTTGGCAGTTCCAGTTCATCTCAAAGAAATAGGACACTGACATTTAACACCAGTATCTTAATGTGATGCTGTTTTAATCCTTTTAGTTAGTAATTTTGTTTTCTTTTTGCTGCAGTTTGGAATGACTTACCTTGAGATAACTTTCCTTAAAAATGTTGAAAGCCACCTCATTGTATGTTTAGGTGAGGTACAGAAAGAATAAAATATTTCCCTTCTTTTCTTTTAAGCTCAGAATATCTTTTCCTTTCCCGCTATATCCGATGGGAAGACGCCATTCCTGTTTCAGTTAACTCTTTCAGCTACATTTTACAAGAGACAACTCGAAACCATACGACTTCCAGTGCAATTTGAATAATTTCATTTTTTTCTCTTTCAATTTGTTTTCCCTCCAGTATTTAATACGAGCCTATGGGCAGGGCCTGTCTGAATTTTGAATTTTATGTTTTCCGAGTAATTGTTTTCTAAAACAATCATCTTTTGCCAGATACATAACCCCCTCTTGCCCTCAGACTTAACACTAAAAATACAAAACACAAAAGGGAATGGATGTGGCTGGAAATGGTAGGGGAGGGGAGATCAAGCTAGTATTGTTGGAACAAGATAAGTATTTATATACTAGGGAAGCTGATCTTTCCTTGGTGGTGTGGGCAAGTTTGCAGTCTTGCGGTGGCCGTGTATTCTTATTGTTTCTACAGCCTCTGGGGCACTGGCAAAGCGGAATTCTTTTTCATAGAGAGGAGGGGAAGGAAGCTGTCTTCAGAAATATTCTGAGGCAGGGACTGGTTGGGTTGATCTGTAGGTTACAGAACTATAGTGTAAGGTGTTTGACAGTAGTACGAATGTTGCATCTCCTCATATGAGGAATCAAATTCACTTAGTTTCCAAGGAGCTTCAGATAGTGTACAATCAAGAGTGTCAAACATGCAGCCCGGGGGCCAAATTAGGCTCCCAGAGGGCTCATATCAGGCCTCCCAAGCAACTGTCTGTCATCTGCTTCCTTCTCCCTCTCTCTTGCTTCCTTCTGCATCACAGCTTGCCTTGCCAAGCTTGCTCAATTGCGCAGGAGGCACAGAGCAAAGCCTTGGGGAGGAAGCGAGGGAGGGATAGCTTGCTTCAAAGGAAGCTCTGACTCTTTCCTTCCTTCCCCGTGGGACCAGGAGGGGGAGGAGCCTCAGTCAATAGAAGGAAGAGAGGCTTGGCACAGTAGGTCTGCTGTGCAACTGAGAAAGCCTGGATTGCATGAGAGAAATGCAAAGGAAGCACCTTTAAGACCAACAAGTGCTAATGTTTTAAGCATGTTTTATTTTAAGTTATTTTAAAAAAAATCTTTCTGTTTGTCTGTGTCCTTTATAAAGTTTGCATCTCTGCCACCTGGCATTACATTTTATGTGGCTCGGCTGGCAAGGTCTCATTTATGTCAGATCCAGCCCTCATAACAAATGAGTTTGACACCCCTGGTTACATGATTTTCATTTTATTTTCACAACCCACTGTGTGAAGTAGATTGGGCTGAGGGAGAGTAACTGGCTTACCAAGTAAACTTCGTGGATGAATACCCTTGGGCATTCCAATTCCTAGTCTAATGCTGTACCTGCAACATCAAATGGCTATCAAATATTTTAGATGGGGACTGAGAGAGAATTGTTTCCTGTAGGTAACCTAGTGTGAGTGGAGTGAGTTGTAAACTGGCTACCTTGCAAAAGGCCATGATTTGCTATGATGTTTTTTATTTGAAACTCAAACATAACCAATATAAGGGTGGTGACCAGTTAACAACATAAATCATTGGTGATCATATTTGAATTTGATCTAGAAATGGTCCAAGATTGTAATACTTGTGTTTCAGCTTTTCAACCTTGCTTTTTTCATTTTAGTTACCCAGTATCTTTTCTGTAGTGTTGTGTGTCTGCAGTTGGGGATCCATTGTGGCCATAATCCATATAGCCTTCCCCTTTGTTGTGACTGCTTTTAGAGTTCAGATAACACAGTAGTATTATGTGGTGGTTAGAGTGATGGACTAGATTCTGGGAGATGCAGGTTTGAATCCCTCAGTCACACTTAGCCTTAGCTACCTTACAGGATTGCTGTGATGATAAAATGGAGAAGAGAACAATGAAAAGATTGGTTCCTCATTGGGAGGAAAAGTGGGGTGTAAATGGAGTAAATAAATACAGATGTTTTCACCTCTGAAGGTAACCTTACCTCCAGGAAGAAGGAAGTGACCTCCTCACTACCTCACCCTTGGGAGTCTGGCCAATTTCTGATGCTTTTACACACTTATGAGCATATATCAAGGAGTAGGAGCCATTGAATTCAGCAGGACTTCCAAATAAACATGCATTGGGCTTGCATTGCAATTGTAGGCACAGCATATTTGGGAAATAGTTGGTTCAATTTGTCTTAATATCATTGGATATTATGGTGGATTATGCTGGAACTGCCTGAGAAGTCCCAAGGATGAGTGGGGGAAATCTGCCTTATGGGCCCAAAGCTATGGAGGGTTTATTTTCCTGTTTAAAATCTTTTTGTTGTTCTTTGTCACGCTGCCTGGTCTTCATGCCTAATTTCTTGGCCAAAGCCAGGGATCTGAAGGGCTTGGGAGGGGACTCTGGGGCCTTCCTAAGGGACCTTAATTCCAGAGTGGTGGCAGCGTCAGGTGGCACCCCAATCTGAGTCATGACAGCATATTTTGCTTGAGAGGCAGTCTACAAAGTACTGTGCAGTAATAGTAGATGCCACTCCAGATTCCTCACATAGAGAACAAACATTTCTTTCAAGATTCGTAATTTTAAAAGAAACATAGTATGAAATTCAAGAGAGATTTTTAAAGTTTGCAGATTGCACCAGTAAGAAAGGTGAAAAAATTGCTCAATTGATAACTGATACTTCCTCTCAGCAATTGTAGAGCTCAAATTTATGACAATGGACCAAATATGGCTGGAAGATACAATGGTGCACAAGCAAAAAAAAAATACAAGAACTGTGTCCAACAGAGTTTTTTCACCTTGTGGTTGTTACACATTTAACTTATGTGGAAATGATGCTACTGAATGAATACCTGAAACAATAACCTTTTTTGGAACAATTCAAATTATCTACCACTTATTTAGTTTATATTTTATTTATTCATTTCTCGGATTTGTATCCTACTCAGGGCGGGTTACACAACTTCAATAAATATACAACAAAGCCATAAAATATAGTTCCAGACCCAAGCGTGTGGAAATACTTGAAAATCTCATAGGCTTTTCTCTTCATGGTATGTCTGAAACAAGATTGTCAGATCATGTTGAGAGGGTAAAGCCTTTTGCAGCTCACCTGCCTGGAATTAAATTAGCACTGCAAGACCTCCTAGAACTAAATTTGACTTCCAAAACAAGAAATGAAGTCCGGGGAGTTTTATTCTATGTGACATCTTTTGTCTCGGTGTTAAAGCCAGCTCTGTGGTACAAAATACTAACTTGCATACACAATTGCAATAAAGCAATCCAAGCAACAAATGCTACAATGGATGTCGAAGCAGAAAACACTGAAACATTCCTCACAGATGTTACCAAAGTTTGAAATGACTGGAAATGACTGTGGAATGAAGCCAAAATTGTTGCATTGACACTTAAGACGGAAATGAAATTATCGCACGGATGTGATGGAGGGCAGAGGGCAAGGCTGCGTGATAACAGACCTGATGCTAACTTTCTGGAAATGAATGACACAGATGATTCACCGGAAGAAGCCTACTTCAGAAAACCTGTGTTTTATGCTTTGGTAGACAGTGACATAGCAAGATTAAACCATCAGATTCAGTGTTGTGAAGTAGTTGACTGAAAAGTTCAATTTGTGGAAATAGCTCACCATGTTTGAAAGTGATTTGAAAGGAAAAGATTTATTCTTCTATCAAAACAATATCCTGCTGACCTTAATGAGGATTTTTTTTTGTAGTAAATGCAGAAATTAACTTCAGTGCCGAAGTTAAATCTGGAAATGCACAGTTAAAACCATTGGATTTGTTGAACACATCCACAGAATACAGACTTGGTGACCTGTTTTCAAATATTTGTGTCAGCTGATGAATTCTTTCAAAAATTCCTGCAATAGTGGCTTCTGTAGAGAGATCATTTAGCAAACTCAAGCTGATTAAGAATTTTTTGTTTTAATAATATTTATTGGTTTTGGTCAGTAAAAGGCAAAAAGAAGGAAGGGAAGGTAAAGGGAAAAACATATATATTCAAAGTTTTACATAGTTACACTAAAACATATTTCTCTTAAATTCTATTATTTCCATTTCGTTCCATTATAACATTTCTATAAGCCTGTTATCGATTGTTTTAAACTTTATATTACCTTGTAATTATGTATCTTTACAGTTTAAAACGTATTTGCTCTGAGGGTGAGCACATAAACTTATGGAAACTGTTTTGGGTTCAGTCGCTTGTATTTATCCATTCATATAATGATCACCAAAGTTCTGATTAAGAATTTTTAAGGTCTACAGTGCCTCAAGAACATATTGTGGGTTTGGCCAGGCTGACTATTGAATCAGGTATTGCCAAAACAGTTCATTTTGATGCTGTCATTAGAAATTTTTCACAAAAAAGGCAAGGCAAGCTCATTTTAAGTAAATACAAAGCCTTTTAAAAACCATTTTTAACTTATGCTTAAAACCACTGTGGATTTTAAAAAGAAGATATCTAACAGAGCAGGAAAGGGGCCCTGAATTATTATTTTTTCTTTGCACCATCTCATAACATTTCTCTCAGAGGTCCTGTTTAAGTAGAAGAAGAAGAAGAAGAAGATATTGGATTTATATCCCGCCCTCCACTCCAAAGAGTCTCAGAGCGGCTCACAATCTCCTTTCCCTTCCTCCCCCACAATAGACACCCTGTGAGGTAGAAGAAGATATTGGATTTATATCCCGCCCTCCACTCCAAAGAGTCTCAGAGCGGCTCACAATCTCCTTTCCCTTCCTCCCCCACAATAGACACCCTGTGAGGTAGATGAAGATAGTGGATTTATATCCCGCCCTCCACTCATGAGTCTCAGAGCGGCTCACAATTTCCTTTACCTTCCCCCCCCCCCCACAACAGACACCCTGTGAGGTGGGTGGGGCTGGAGAGGGCTCTCACAACAGCTGCCCTTTCAAGGACAATCTCTGCCAGAGCTATGGCTGACTCAAGGCCATTCCAGCAGCTGCAAGTGGGGGAGTGGGGAATCAAATCCGGTTCTCCCAGATGAGAGTCCGCACACTTAACCCCTACACCAAACTGGTAACTTTAGATCATGGGTAATCCTACTTTCAGTTTTAAATCTTGCAGGCACTTGTGAGCTCAGTAAATTTGCTGTGGCTCCAGCAGATGCGCAGAAAGAAAGGAAGGCAATTCCATCTACTGAAACCATTGAGTGTTTTGAAACCCGGCCCTGCCACCACAGCATTTCTTGTGATAGCTGCAAAGGTGCTGATGCCAGAACCTCACTTGGGGCTACTGGTAGGTGACTTCAGTTGAGCTTGGACAGGCCAGGAACTGACAAAGTGCAGAAGGAAAGGAAGGAAAGCCCACTTGCAGAGTCCTCTGAATCTTTCGACTGCCATGAACATTGACCCTGCTGCAGCTTTTCCTGTGATGATTGCACAGCTGCAGACCCTCGGCTGGAGCTACTGGCAGACAACTTTGGATGGGCCTGTGGGCCAGGAGCGAATCTTGGGCAGGCCCCAGATCCGGATGGCTTTGGGCAGTCTTTGGGTAGTCCTGGATGGTCCCCAGACGCCAGAGGCTTGCCTGAACGACAGCATGTCCCGGTCTGGACTTCAGCCTCAAGTGACTTGAGCAGCGTTGGGCTCTGAAGCAACAACTTATGTGGCCCTGTGAAAGAGTTCAGAGGAGGAACGTATGTGGAACTGGACTAGAGACTTCAGCCCTCCTTGAGGGTTTCCCTTTAAGACAGGCTGCTTGTGGACGATTGTGGAGCTATAGTTTAGGGAAAGGAAAGGTCCCCTGTGCAAGCACCAGTCATTTGCGACTCTGGGGTGACATTGCATCATGATGCTTTCATGGCAGACTTTTTACGAGGTGGTTTGCCATTGCCTTCTCCAGTCATCTACACTTTCCCCCCAACAAGCTGGGTACTCATTTTACCGACCTCTGAAGGATGGAAGGCTGAGTCAACCTTGAGCTGGCTACCTGAATCCAGCTTCCACCGGAATTGAACTCAGGTCGTGAGCAGAGAGTTCAGACCGCAGAACTGCAGCTTTACCACTCTGCGCCACGGGGCTGCTTGTAGTTTAGGAACCACATACCATTGCAGCCCTCTGCTGGTGACTGCTGGTTCTGCCACCAAAGATCATCTCTATGGAGGCGGATTCTTGGAGCTACTGATTTTTGTTTCACTGAGTTGTTAAACATCTGTGCTCCTATAGTGTTCTTGCCCGTTGTTTTAATGCTTAGGTTAGTTAGATCTGGTTAGGTGAGTTGTGAAGGGTTACTCCCATCCATAAATGTGTTCCTAGTTAGTAAGTTAGTAGCAGGTTGGTTTTCTTTCTTACTTAGTGGTATTGGGGGAGGGAAGAAAGATGGAAGGTTTGGGCAGGAAGGAGAGTTTTATTATTAGGAAGTTAATTGTTGGTAGTCGCCTGGCAGGTCAAATTGTTATCAATTTATTATTGTTACTTGGTGATATATGAGTGAGGGGAGGGACTGTGATATGGGCATTCAGTACCAACATTTCAATACTAACATTGGGTCCGAGATCCCAGTAATTGGGGGCAGAGGAAGGTATGGCAGTGAGAGAAGTTATTACAAACAAGGGAGATGGAGATATGGATATGTTCAGTCTCCTTCCAATCTTTCTCTCATTCCAAGGCATATTGGTGGAGAGGTACAAAAAGCATACCCTTCTCTGACACTGTGTTGTGTAATGCCAGGTCCATCAATAATAAAATCATAGTGATGCAATTCTGGTCACCGCACCTCAAAAAGGATATTATAGCATTGGAAAAAGTGCAGAAAAGGGCAACTAGAATGATTAAAGGGTTGGAACACTTTCCCTATGAAGAAAGGTTAAAACGCTTGGGGCTCTATAGCTTGGAGAAACATCGACTGCGGGGTGACATGATAGAGGTTTACACGATTATGCATGGGATGGAGAAAGTAGAAAGTAGAGAAAGAAGTACTTTTCTCCCCTTCTCACAATGCAAGAACTCGTGGGCATTCAATGAAATTGCTGAGCAGTCAGGTTAGAACGGATAAAAGGAGGTACTTCTTCACCCAAAGGGTGATTAACATGTGGAATTCACTGCCACAGTGAATAAATTTTTGGCCGCTGTGTGATACAGAGTGTTGGACTGGATGGGCCATTGGCCTGATCCAACATGGCTTCTCTTATGTTCTTATGCAAAGTTACTTTGTTGAGCAGCAAGTGGACCTGGTGTGCATCATGGAGAATGAGGGCGATACAGTCGCCTTAAAAGAACTTTTCCCAGTTTCTTGGACCTTCATCAGTCCAGGACAAATGGGGGGTGGTGTTGATACTCGTCCGTGAGTCCTTTTCTTTTGGAGCACTCCCCACACCAAAGATCTCTGGTGTTGATTGCCTGGGCCCGGTGTGGGAAGCCTCGGAGAGTTTGGCTGTCTGACTGATATACCAGCTGCCTAGTGCACCAGCAGACAGTCTTGGAGTTCCTGAGGCTTTTGGTTCTCAGGGACTTCAATTTCCATGCTGATACAGCCACTTCCATACAGGCCCTGAACCTGGTGTCATCTATGTCAATGCTGAGACACTCCCAGATTGTATCAGGTGCTACACGTCAAGCAGGTCTATAATACAGTGGGTTCTAGGCATCGATGAGACGAGATGGCAGTTTGGTGTAGTGGTTAAGTGAGACTGACCAAGAGAGAGATCTTGGGGTCATGGTAGATAACTCACTGAAAATGTCAAGACAGTGTGCGATTGCAATAAAAAAGGCCAACGCCATGCTGGGAATTGTTAGGAAGGGAACTCAAAACAAAGCAGCCAGTATCATAATGCCCCTGTATAAATCGATGGTGCGGTCTCATTTGGAATACTGTGTACAATTCTGGTCACCGCACCTCAAAAAGGATATTATAGCATTGGAAAAAATTCAGAAAAGGGCAATTAGAATGATTAAAGGTTTGGAACACTTTCCCTATGAAGAAAGGTTGAAACGCTTGGGGCTCTTTAGCTTGGAGAAACATCGACTGCGGGGTGACATGATAGAGGTTTACAAGATTATGCATGGGATGGAGAAAGAGAAAGAAGTCCTTTTCTCCCTTTCTCACAATACAAGAACTCATGGGCATTCAATGAAATTGCTGAGCAGTCATGTTAAAATGGATTAAAGGAAGTACTTCTTCACCCAAAGGGTGATTAACATGTGGAATTCACTGCCACAGGAGGTGGCGGCGGCTACAAGCATAGCCAGTTTTAAGAGGGGATTGGATAAAAATATGGAGCAGAGGTCCAAATGCAGAATTGTTCTTTGCGGCATCAGATTTTCCTTTCACTATCAGACACATCCACAGCTGAGTGTCCTTTCGGCTTTGGTCCAGCCGCTTCACTCTTTCTGTGGTTACTTGGACTTGCCCTCTGCTCTTCCCCAGTAGCGTATTGGGCACCGTCTGACCTGAGGGGCTCATCTTCCAGCGCCATATCTTTTAGCCTTTTGTTACTGTTCATGGGTTTTCTTGGCAAGGATACTGGAGTGGTTTGCCTTTTCTTTCTCCAGTGGATCGTATTTTGTCTGGGTTTTCAGCTGTGGCCTGCCCATCTTGGGTGGCCCTGCCTGGCATAGCCCACAGCCTCACTGAAGTGTGCAAGCCCTCTCACCACATCAAGGCAGTAATCCATGAGAGGAATTACCTGGCTACCCTTTGAATTTTTTAAAAAATAGCTTCCAGTATAAGGTGCTGCCTTGCAAGTGTCACCCAGTTTGGATTGCTTCAGGGCAGAGTTGCCAGCTCAAGATTGAGAAATTCCTGGAAATCTGGGGGTGGACCTGAAGAGAACAGACTATCAGCAGGGATATCCTGCCATACAATCCACCCTTTGGAGCTGCCATTTCTTCCAGGGGAATGGATCTCCGTAGTTCCAAGTCCACTCCTGCTTTGAAACAGCCAGCAATGGGGTGGGCGGGGGCTGGGGGGAGGGGAAGTAAGGCTATGACTACAAAGCAGGGGAGCACTTCCATTCCCCCAGGGATTTTCTAGGTCCCTGAATTTTCAGGATGTTTTTTTTATTTTAAAGCAAATCCTCTTCTGCCTTTATTTCTGGAGACTGTAAGAAATGGAAATAAATGGGGGCGGGGAGAGAGAATGAGGAAGGGGAGAAATGGAACCAGGAGGGGGAAGAAATTGAAAGTAAGAAATAGAAGGAAGGGGGGAAAGAATGAGGAGGAAGAGAAATAGAACAGGGGAGGTAAAAAATGGAACAAAGAGGAAAAGAAATGGAATGAGGGGGAAAAGAAATTTGAAAGAAGGGGAAAAGAAAGGGAAAAAAGAAAGAAAAAGAAAGAACTGTCTTACTCACCACCACATACTGTTGTGCAGCCCAGGAAGCTGCCATGTGAGCTGGCTTGGGCCCCCAAAGTCAGCAGGTGACCCGGGCACTGGGAGGCAGCTGCAGGAGTAAGGCTGGGCCCTCTGAAGGCAGGAAGCGACCTGGGCACCGGGAGGCAGCCGCAGGAGTGCGGCTGGGCCCCCCGAAGTTGGCAGGTGACCCAGGCACCGGGAGGCAGCTGCTCTGGATGCCAGGAGGCAGTCGCTCCAGTAGCCAGAAAGGGGGCCCAACCACTCAGGGAATGCCTTAATAAGCTCAGGAGGAATAACATCTGGACCCGGGGCCTTTCTTGGTTTAATATGTTTAATAACTCCATCTGGACCAGTGGCCACTGTGGACAATGAGCCAAATTAACTTCGAAATTCTCTAAAGGGCTGAGTCTGGTCTCCTTAAAAACCTGTGAGAAATAGTCATACCAGTTGCTAGGTGAAATCAGACTGTTACAGGCATGCTTACGACTCAGAGATCCAAGCCCAGAATTTCTTAGGTTCATTATTTAATGTAGCCTGGATATATAAGCTATATAATTTTATTTAATTTAAAGCGTTTCTGCTCTACCGCCTCTTGTCAGATACAAGACAACTAGTAATATGTGATTACATATTAGACCTTCTTTATGTTCCAGCTGCTTTTACAGTTTATTTTCTGCTTTAATAATCATCTATCTATTTTGGATGTTTGCTTAAAATATTACCAGCCAGCACTTCGATATGAATACAACTTTTCCTTCTTTTTGGGCAAGTGTCATGGTAGTTAGATAACTGTGATGATATTAAGGACGTGCTCTGCGTGCATGCTTAAAGTCCTGTTGAATTGATTATGGATTTAATTTCTCCCTTGCAGGTATTGCTTCTATGACAGTTCCAGTATACATTGCTGAAGTTGCCCCACCCCATCTGAGAGGCAGATTAGTTACTATAAATACACTCTTCATCACAGGTGGCCAGTTTTTTGCAAGTGTAATAGATGGAGCCTTCAGTTACCTTCCCAAAAATGGATGGAGGTTGGTGTGATTTCTTTTTTTAACATTTAAAGCTGCAAATGGAGTTGCCATAACAAATTGTGTAATAGTTTTCTTAGCGGCAGTTTCTTTTGCAGAGTTGAACTGTGACGATTTCGCTTCCCCTTTTGAACAGCTGCAACAAGGAAGAACGATTCCAAGGGTATAGCAAAAATCCCACTCAAATATATTTATAAAATAGCCAATCCATGAAAATTCCCTCTAAAATATTTTATAAATAAGTTGTTTCAAAAATGTGACAGAATCTTTCCTCCTTTTGCGATTCTGGAAGTTCAGTCTGTCTGAATAGTTACTCCATGTTTTGGGCATATCTGTTTAAAATATATTAATAAGCAGAACAAATGGGGGGGACCTTTATCTGGGACACTGGCTTGAATGTGAAGTGATGTGGATTCCCTGCTTTCTTTCCCCTGCTTTATTTCTCACCCCCAACCTCAAAAAAGTGCCCTTGAAAATTTGCTCTTTAGAGTTATGAGGACCATTAAGAAGTGCGTGGGATGTTTCATGTGGGGGCTGCAGTGGAAAGGGGAAACTGGAAATCCTCTCCCTCATGTAAGTAAAAGACCATATTTAGATTCAGGTGTTCATAATATTCTTTGTGGATCCTAGCTGGATGAAGACACAACAATAACTGCTAAGTTTCATGAAATAAAAACCGGCTCGTTAAATACAATATCACAACATTCCAGGAACAAATAATCAGCTAAAATACATACAGTGTTTTATGTTACCTCATCCGTGTTCATATTGTGCCTGCTGACAGATTCTGAGCAGCCCAACCATTCACTTCAGTGGCAACTGGGTCATTTTGGTTTCTTAGGAGTAGGAGGAGAAGCAGATGTCCACTGTTGCTCTTGTAGTGTTACAGGGGTTCTGTCAGGTAATTACATGATAGCTTCTGTCTGAGCCTTCTCCACTTTTGGCTGCTATGAGCTTGAATGAGCTGAAATGCCCATTTTCAAAAGGATCCCTAATGGAGGTCAGCTGCCTCTTGCCCATGGATACATGAATAGAGCTTAAGTAGGGCTTAGCAATTTCTGGTATGTCTTCCTCCTGCTTATTTTGCATGTCACTTCAAGCTATAAGGTTTATTTTCTGCATTCCCCCAGTTATTCAGGTTGCATGTGCTTTTCCCCTCTTTCCAGGCAACCTGTGTAGAAAGTGTTCCCTATAGATTCTTTGGCCGGTATACCACAAAATTACTTAAATTGTCTCTTGCTTCATGTGAGTGGCTTCCCCCCCCCCTCCCCGCTAGTGATCTCGTTGCTAAGGTTTACACTAATAGAAATTTTCAGTCAGTGTTTAAGGGTGCAGTTCCAGGAGAATGTAATAGTGGAGGTCATTAGAGCACAGAGAACTCTGAGCAGGTCTCAGCTATTGAAAAATTCTGCAGCTGGTTCAGTAGCTGTAAATGAACAAAATAACTAAATGCCACAGAACAGACCTAGCTGTCTTATCTGTAAGTACAGATTTAATAGCACCCTCAAGGTTAGAACTCGCCTCCGCCGAATGGTCTGACTTCAGAGTTCTTTGGCCATATTGTTAACAAAAAGCACCTCTTTCTTGTCTGTTGAGCTTCAGTTTATTTGACTTCAGCCAGATCATTACTGCTTCTACACAGTTTTTCCAGAACTTCCATTGTCACATCTGACTCAGCTGAAAAGGAATAGCATTGAGCATTCTTAGAATATTTCATTTAAGGACTCTTATCTTTTCCTGTAGTTTCAGGTAGATATTAAACAATGTAGCATTCAAGATAGGACCCCACGAAGGGTCGTTTTGTAGAAAAATAGGTGGTGGAGCTCATCCAGGGATTGTTATGCAGCTACACCTACTATTCAATGGACAAGGTAGGTAGACGGGGAGAAGGAAGGGAGGCCATCAGAAAAGGTTCAGGAGCTGTGCTTTTGTGAGCTCCTGCTGAATTCAGGGCCTGGGCCCTACAGCATAAGAAAACCTGTGCCAGGCTTTGGAGGCTATGGCTGCAAAGGTGTTGGCTGAAACGTAATCCAGCGAAGGCAGAGGTCTTGTGTCTGCCTCGGGCAGAATTAGTTTGGGAATTAAGCTTCCAATCCTTTGGGGAAGCATCTTTCGTCCCGATCCCAAGGGTTAGAAGCCTTGGGGTGATCCTAGACGCCTTGCTTTCTATGGAGGCCCAGGTGATCACAGTGGCCAGATCTGCCTTTTACCATCTACCATCTATGGCAAGTCAGGTAATTAGTCCCTTTTACCTTTCTGCTCAGGATCTTGCCACAGTGACCTGTGCAGTGGCCACTCCCAGACTAGATTTCTGTAATTCACTCTACGTGGGATTACCTCTGACTGACCCAGAAACTCCAGCTGGTGCAGAATGTGGCGGCCTGCCTGCTAACTGCAGTACCTATGTGGGCATGCATGCTGCTTGTGCTCCTCCAGCTGCATTGGCTATCAATTGAATACCAGATGCAGTTCAGATTATTTGTATTGACCTTTAAAACCCTGAGTGGCCTGGGACTAGCATATCTAAGAGACTGGCTCTCCCCATATACCCGCTGGAGAGCCTTGTACTTTACTGATCAACATCTACTGGTTATCCCTCACCCCAAAGAAGTTCGCTTAGCCTCAACCAGGGTCAGGGCATTTTCTGTCCTGGCCCCTACCTGGTGGAACAAGCTCCCACTGGAGATCAGGGACCTGAGAAGCTTGATGCAGTTCTTCAGGGCCTGTAAAATGAAGATTTTCTGCCAGGCTTTTGGTTGAGGTGGTGGACACCATACTCTCTCATGTCCCTGATCAAAACAGCCCCACTCTCTGCCCTCAGGACTATTAATATTATGCAGACATTATTTCTTCTGATCTGCCTTTTTCATCCGTGGAGTTTCATGTGGGATAATAGTTCGTGTCACCACCTTGATAATTTTAACTGATATCTTAATTGATATTTTAATTTTCCATTGCTAAATGGCTTGTAATGTCTTTGTTTTATGCTACTTGTTGTTACGTACTCTGAGCCCACTGGGGAGGAGGGAGGGTTAGAAATTGATTGATTGATTGATTGAATGAATGAATAAAAGAGTCACATGATTAAGCAGCTGTCTGGAATTTATCAGACCACATTTGAATCATTGGTGCATGGTACACAGATATCCAGCTGAATCACTTGGCTTGGAAGGATATCATGGTTGATGGTACTGCAACGTGCTGGGAGGTCCAGTGACATCAACTTAGCTTTTCTGTCTCCTGATGAGCATTGGTCATTGTAACCCAGGCAATAACTGTCATAGAGAATGACTTTCATCTAAGAGAACCTTGTATTTGTGTAGCTAACAGTTCTCTTGAGCACCTGTTCCAAGAAGTGGATGATTACCACACAGGCTGATGATTGTTTAAGCCATTAGGTTTAGGAATGCTTCTTTAGAAGGAAAGGCACTGAAGGCCTCCCTCTTTTTAAGTAAGTATTTATATCAGCTGGGAAATCCCCTTTAGCTAGATATTGTTATAAGTCATATGGGCAGGGGTAGAGCATAGAGGTAATAGATGGCTCTGTGGCTGTCTACATTCTTGGTCCCTCAAAACTGGAGCTGGATCAAAAAGACTATGGAATGAAATTTTTATTGGGAGGGGCTGTGGCTTAGTGGTAGAGCATTTGCTTTAGGTGCTGAAGGCCCCAGATTGCATCCTCAGTATTTTCGGTGAACAGAATTCAGTGTGAGGTAACGTGGAAGAAGTTTATTTGATATCCTGAGGCGTCAACTTCAGTCTGAGTAAATAATACTTCATTGACAGTGTTCTGACACGGTGTAAGGCAGTTTCATGTGTTACAACAGGGGTTTCCAACCTCTGAGTCTTTACACATTGGCATTTGACACAGGATAATAGGCGCAGCCATTCAACATTTCAGGCAGAAGCCCTGTTTAACCAGATGCTTTTTAAAATGAACATCATATTTTAAAATATTTTCTTGCATAACCAAAGTTTGCCTTCAGTTATGCAGTTAAGGTCTTTAAGTGTGGTGGCAGTGTTTGCCAAAGCAGTATTTTAGAAAAATCTGCACAGTCAGTCAGATCTCTAGTGACCAGTCAGAAGCCTTGTTGGGCAAAAGCCCTCTCTGGCCCCACCCACTTTCAAAAAATGCATCAGGAATTGTATCAGCAGCACTGTGTTGGGGGACCCCTTGTTGGAAAGCTCTTGTAAGCTATTGCAACTTGACTCTACTTTGATTTCATTCTGACATTGACCTGTGGAAATAATACGGTCCATGTTGTAATGGATGTGAGTGATTTTGCCTGCATGTAGATGAAGCCGTCTCATGCAGTAGGAGGGGGGAAAAGAAGAGTTCATTACCCGAAGGAGTCTTGGAGTGGCTTGCTATCACCTTCCCTTCCTCTCCCCACAGTAGACACCCTATGAGGTAGGTGAGGCTGAAGAGCTCTGAGAGAACTGTGACGGACCCAAGGTCATCCACTTTGCCTGCATGTGGAGGAAGAGTAAGGAATCAAACCCAGTTCTCCAGATTAGAGTCCACTACACCACAGCTAGCTCTCAGCAGGAGACTGCTGGACAACAGTGTTGGCAATGTTCAAGCAGCATCTCTGTCTGTTTTGGCACTTGTATACTAAAATTAGAATTCTTACTGCCAAATCTCCTGGAGTTGTGATGGCAGCCTAGTCGATGATGCTAGTCCCCTTCCTTAATCTTTGACAATGGACTGAATCAGTACTGAAGAATCTAGTGTGCACAACTGAGAGCCATTTACCCCTCTCATCAGTTTCCTCCAATCTGGAGGAGTGCATTCCAGATTTATCTATTAATTAGTTATTAAGAATGTTTTTAGCCTGCCTCTCTCCAAAACTTGACTCAAGACAGATTAGTTCCATCTAGAATTAAATCCTGAATGGAAGTTGTCTTATCATGGAGTTACCCAAGGTACAGCTACAGCATCCCAAACTTAATGGAATGTTCACGTGGATGTTATAGTCACATAGGAACAGACTCAAAGTTGTCTTATTGGTTCATCGGTATTGTCTACTCAGACTGGCAGTGGCTCTCCAGTGTCTCAGGTTGAGGTCTTTCACATCACCTATTGACTGGTCCTTTATACTGGAGATGCCAGGGATTGTCTTGCCGGTTGAGAGAGGGATTAGAACCAGTGACAGACATGACTATTTTTTTGTAGCAGGAACTCCTTTGCATATTAGGCCACACCTCCCTGATGTAGCCAGTCTTCCAAGAGCTTACAGTATGCCCCGTAATAAGAGCCCTGGAAGCTCTTGGGGGATTGGCTACATCAGGGTTGTATGGCGTAATATGCAAAGGAGTTCCTGCTACAAAAAAAACCCTAGTGACAGACTTCACTGACCCCTCCTCTTTCCCTATCTAATCTTTTCCCCATTGCTGTGTTTCTACTGCCCTCAATAGCAGCAGCAGGGGTGCCCTTTGTCTTTCTTCTGATCCAAAGCCCAGGCACATCTAGAAAACCACAAGTGAAAACCAAACACACATAGTTGTTCATGTCCACTCCTGCATGCTGATGAGTGCGTTTTGCAAGTGTGGAGGAGCAAGTTTTCAACTATGGTATGATAGTTGATACCATTGGGGAGGGACGTTGGCTCAGTGGTAGAGCATCTGCTTGGGAAGCAGAAGGTCCTATGTTCAATCCCTGGCATCTCCAAAAAAGGGTCCAGGCAATTAGGTGTGAAAAACCTCAGCTTGAGACCCTGGAGAGCCACTGCCAGTCTGAGAAGACAATACTGACTTTAGGGAGGGACAGTGGCTCAGTGGTAGAGCATCTGCTTGAGAAGCAGAAGGTCCCAGGTTCAATCCCTGGCATCTCCAAAAAAGGGTCCAGGCAAATAGGTGTGAAAAACCTCAGCTTGAGACCCTGGAGAGCCGCTGCCAGTCTGAGAAGACAATACTGACTTTGATGGACCAAGGGTCAGATTCAGTATAAGGCAGCTTCATATGTTCAATGGTCAATTTGGGCTAATTTTATGCAATCAAGCAGTCACTTAAATAAGTGGGTGTTTGAAGAGTAGAATATTGAAGCTATTACTTTCAGTAAACGTTTTAAAAATCTCTTCAAGATTGCTTGGAATGGCTGACAGAGAAATACAAACAAAAGTACTTCTTCATAGGATTCATAATTAATTTATAGAATTTGTCACTACAAGATGCATTGATAGGCACTACTTGAAATGAACTTACAGGAGGATCAGACAAATCCCTACAGTACACACGATACATCTATCGTGTTATTCGCTGTCATGGCTAAAGGCAACCTCTGTGTTCAGAGACAGTATTCTTCCCAGTTGCTAGGTGGCAACAGTGGGCTATTGCTAAATAACCTGTTTGTGATCTTCCTTGGAGCCATTTGATTGACTTCTGTAGGAAGCAGGATTCTGCAAGGTGGACTTTTGATACGACCCAAGAGGACTTCGTGCGGTTAGGTATGCTAAAAAGAGGGCTGCACCAATAAGGCAAATGAAAAGAACAATTGATACAAGTGGGAAAAAAATAATTTATCTAATTTAAATAATACCTGTGTGTTTTGCCTGTGTTTTGTTGGAGGCATTGTGTTGCCAGACAAACGATAGATGAAATACATAGGGGTTGTTAAGTTCAATAAATTATTTTTCCCACTGAACCAGTTGTTCATCTTCCATCTTTAGTGCAGCTTCACATTGGGACTGCACCTGCGCAGGCCAGCTGCAGAACATTTCTTTTTCAGGTGAAGGGGGGGGCGTGTCTCACCGTTTCTGGAGCTGACATGTGGGCTTTCCTTCCCAATCCATCACATGCTCTGGTAGCAGGTACCTCCTTCCTTCAGTTCCTTTTTTGTCACCAGATTTGATTTGGTTTGATTTGATTTATATCCCGCCCTCCTGAGCCGAAGCAGGCTCAGGGCAGCTCACAAACAATAAAAGGATTATATTACAATAGAACAGTTCAGTTCAATGAATCATTAATTAAACATTTAAACAATTCATCGGTTCAGCAATTTAAACACTTGTCCCCATTTGGGTTTGGTTATCAATTTGGAGAAATCTTGTTTGGAGCCTTCCCTGCAGGTCCAGTTTATTGGAGCTTCCTGGACTCTGTTAGAGCAGAAGCCTTTTTATTTCTAGACAGGGCTAAAAGCTTGAGGACCATGCTACAGGTCTTCCTGGGGAAAAGATGGCACCTGGTTAGATCTATTATTGTTGTTGTTGTTGCTATTATTATTACCTTTAATTTATACCCCGCTCTCTCCACAAGCGGACTCAGGGCGGCTAACAATCAGTTCAAAATTTCAGACAAATACAATTAAATGATCAAACTTCAAACAATAAAAACTATTAAAACATTTTAAAACCATTTTATGGTGCTGTTAAATAACTACCTAGGCAGGATTATCCTTTACTAACAGTTAAACCCGTAGTAGGTCCTCTTGTGGATCAAAAACTGGCTGAGTAATAGGAAGCAGAGAGTGAGTATAAATGGGCAGTCTTCGCAGTGGAGAACCGTAAGCAGTGGGGTGCCGCAGGGCTCGGTACTGGGTCCCATGCTCTTTAACTTGTTCATAAATGATTTAGAGTTGGGAGTGAGCAGTGAAGTGGCCAAATTTGTGGATGACACTAAATTGTTCAGGGTGGTGAGAACCAGAGAGGATTGTGAGGCACTCCAAAGGGATCTGTTGAGGCTGGGTGAGTGGGCGTCAACGTGGCAGATGCGGTTCAATGTGGCCAAGTGCAAAGTAATGCACATTGGGGCCAAGAATCCCAGCTACAAATACAAGTTGATGGGGTGTGAACTGGCAGAGACTGACCATGAGAGAGATCTTGGGGTCGTGGTAGATAATTCACTGAAAATGTCAAGACAGTGTGCGTTTGCAATAAAAAAGGCCAACGCCTTGCTGGGAATTATTAGGAAGGGAATTGAAAACAAATCAGCCAGTATCATAATGCCCCTGTATAAATCGACGGTGCGGTCTCATTTGGAGTACTGTGTGCAGTTCTGGTCGCCGCACCTCAAAAAGGATATTATAGCATTGGAAAAAGTCCACAAAAGGGCAACTAGAATGATTAAAGAAAGGTTGAAACGCTTAGGGCTCTTTAGCTTGGAGAAATGTCAACTGCGGGGTGACATGATAGAGGTTTACAAGATAATGCATGGGATGGAGAAAGTAGAGATAGAAGTACTTTTCTCCCTTTCTCACAATACAAGAACTCGTGGGCATTCGATGAAATTGCTGAGCAGCCAGGTTAAAACGGATAAAAGGAAGTACTTCTTCACCCAAAGGGTGATTAACATGTGGAATTCACTGCCACAGGAGGTGGTGGCGGCCACAAGCATAGCCACCTTCAAGAGGGGGTTAGATAAAAATATGGAGCAGAGGTCCATCAGTGGCTATTAGCCACAGTGTGTGTGTGTGTGTATTTGGCTGCTGTGTGACACAGAATGTTGTACTGGATGGGCCATTGGCCTGATCTAACATGGCTTCTCTTATGTTCTTATGTTCAATATCTCAGTAGTGTAGGTGGCAGTCCTTTCCCGGTTTAAGTGCCAAAAGCCTGTTGGAATAACTCGATTTTGCAGGCCTTGTGAAATTGGGAGAGGTCTCACAGGGCCCTTATGGCCTCCGGAAGGGCATTCCACATTTCAGGTGCTGCCACTGAGAAGGCCCTAGACCATGTAAAACACAGCCTGGCCTCCCTTGGTCTGGGGATGGATAGTAGATGTTGCATCCCTGAATGCAGTGCTCTCTGGGGAACATGTGGAGAAAGGTGGTCCCAAAGATAGATAGGCCCCCAATCATATAGGGCTTTAAAGGTCAATACCAGCACCTTGAAATGGACTCAGAACACAATAGGTAGCCAGTGCAGTTCTTTCAGTACTGGCTGAATGTGCTCCCATTGAGGGAGCCTCATTAACAGCCGCGCCACTGCGTTCTGCACTAGCTGTAGTTTCCAAGTTAGGGTCAAGGGTAGCCCCATGTAGAGAGCATTACAGTGATCTATTCTCGAGGTGACAGTGGCATGGATTACCATTGCTAGGTTGTCGTGTTCCAGGAAAGGGGCCAACTGCCGAGCCCGCCGGAGATGGAAAAAGACGGATTTGGCAGTGGCTGCAACTTGAGCTTCTATTGTCAAAGAGGACTCGAGAAGGGGCCGGTATCAGTGGCACCCCATCAAGAGTTGGGAAAGGGATCTCCCTTTCTGGGCCACCCCGACCCAGATAGAGAACCTCTGTCTTCGTCGGATTCTGCTTCAACCGACTCTGCCTGAGCCAAGAGGCTACGGCTTGAAGAGCCAGGTCTAGATTATCCGGGGTACAGTCAGACTGGCCACCCATCATTAGATAGAGCTGGGTGTTATCTGCATATTGGTGACATCCCAGCCCATACCTTCTGACAATCTGGGCAAGGGGGCGCATATAGATGTTAAATAACATCGGGGATAGAACCGCACCCTGTGGGACACTACATATAAGCGGGTGCCTTTGGGATGATTCTTCCCCTATGACCACCTTTTGTCCCCAACCTTGGAGAAAAGAGGCCATTGTAAGGCTGACCCCTGGATCTCCATGTTGGCGAGGCGGCTAGACAGTAGCTGATGGTCAACCATATCAAATGCAGCCAACAGATCTAATAGCAACAGCACAGCTGAGCCGCCCTGATCCAGATGTCGCATGAGCTCATCCATGAGGGCAACCAGAACCGTCTCTGTCCCATGACCCTGCCAAAAGCCTGACTGGAATGGATCCAGTGCGAAAGTGTCCTCCAGGAATCCCTGTAGCTGAGTCGCTACTGTCCGCTCTATGACCTTGCCCAAAAAGGGCAGGTTCGACACCGGCCAATAATTTGCCAATACGGCTGGGTCTGCAGATGGTTTTTTCAAGAGGTGGTGGACCACAGCCTCTTTAAGGGGCATGGGAAAGATCCCTTCTGTGTGGGATCTGTTGACAATGACCTGTAGTGGTTCCCATAAGACCGCCTGGCTAGCTTTTATAATCCAGTACGGGCATGGATTCAACCCACAGGTCGTACGGCGTACAGCCAAAAGGATCCTGTCAACCTCCTCCAGGCTGAGTGGGGCAAAGGAATCCAGAAATGGACCAGAAGACGTGCTTGGTGCCCCGAGTTCTTTCACTGTATCAATTGTGGCAGGGAGGTCAGGTTGGAGCGACGAGACCTTATCTGCAAAAAAACTTGCAAAAGCCTCACAGCTGATTTCCAATTCTCTAACATTTGGTTGTCAGTGACTGAATTACACTACATAATTGTGCTGGGCGCGAAGTTGCAGATGCAATCCGGGTCTCAAAGTAAGTTTTCTTTGTGGTTCGGACTGCCATCTCATAAGTCCACATAAATGACCTATGAGATGTTCTCGTAGCTTTGTCATGAGTACGTCGCCACTGTCTCTCAAGTTGTCCTAGTTGCCGTTTCATCGATTGCAGCTCCGGGGTATACCACGGCGCGGATCGTGACCGGGTCGAAGAGGATATCAAGGAGTGATCTCGTCAATGGCTGCCTAGAGCTGGTTATTCCGGGTCTCTGCCAGCTCATCCAACGAGTCACCAGAGAGCCAGGAATCCCGCAAAGCCATTTGAAAGTGCATAGGGTCCATCTGGCTTTATGGGCGAGCCAAAACCTGCTCACTGCCTAAACGGGGTAGAGGTGAAGTATTCACACGGACCTTTAGGGCATAGTGGTTAGACCATGGCACTGCAGCAGCAGAAATCTGATCCACTACAACTCCCGCCACAAAGACCAGGTCTAATGTGTGTCCAGCTTGATGCGTGGATGTTGTTACATATTGGGAGAGTCCTAGTGCTGCCATGGAAGACACCAGATCTGTCGCCCGAGTGGAGGCCGCGTCCTCAGCATGGACATTGAAGTCACCCAGGACAATAAACTGGTACTCCAGTGCCCAGCCTGCCACAGCCTCCATCAGGGACGATAAGGCACTGGCTGGTGCATTAGGCGGACGGTACACCAACCAGATTGCAAAACTCTACCCAGCATCCCACATCAATCCAGCACACTCTATACCCCTGATCTTTGGGGGTGGGAGTGCCATAAAGGAGCAAGCCTCCCGTATGAAAAACGCCACCCCTTCCCCCTGTCCGCTAGTCCGTGCCTGGTGAAGGACGGAGAACCCAGGTGGAGCAACCTGGAAGAGAGCTGCTGTCTCCCCGTCTCGCACCCATGTCTCCATCACACAGGCCAGGCCCATGTCCTGCCTGATTAAAAAATCCTGCAGGACTGAGGTGTTATTGTTTATGGACCTGGCATTGCACAACACCAAGGACGGAGGCGAGTGTTTCCACTTGGCCCCCATACCTGCTATCCTTGGGATGGAATACAGGCTGGAAGGTGAGCGAGCCCTCCTATGTCTCAGTCTCCTTCCAGAAGACATGCTATTAAGTAGGCCTGATGGCATCAACCACAGCCACTATCTCCCTGGATAGACTTTGTATGCAGAGGTTGCAGCTTTGGTTTGGAGGGTAACCACATGTTTGGGCTGTTTTAATAGTGGTATGGTGATAACTATCCTTTTTCAAATGGCCTATAAGATTGAATCCTGAAATGACATCCAGCCATCTGATATACATCGTTTTGTATTATAGCACCTTATCTGTTATGGTTTTAATTAATTAATCTATTTATTTAATGTATTTTATTGTATTTTATCGTATAATGTATTTACTGTAATTCATGACACTTTCCATGTCTGTGAGCCGCCCTGAGCCTGCCTTGGCGGGGAGGGCGGGATATAAATTAAAATTATTATTATTATTACATATTTTAATGTTTTGATATTTTAATGTTAATATTTAATATTATTTGTTTTTATGTTGTTTCTACTTTGTTGGTTTTAATGTTGTAAGTTGCCACAAGACCTTGGGGTTTGGGTCTCCCAAGTCACCCCATCATGGACTTCTTGCTGTCATATTGGGGGGTTCATTGTGAAGGTTTTTCTGTACAGGCACAGTGTCCAACTTAGCAGGGACCACGACATCCTGGAGCTATGTGCAGTAAGATTTGCTCTTACCTCCTTTGCAGATATCCTTAGAGGCAAGAGTGTTCTAATTCAAATGGACAATATCTCTACCATGTATAATTTCAACAAACAAGGTGGTACAGGATCTGAGAGGTTTTGTATGGAAGCTATAGCAGCCTGGGAAATGGGTATGAGCATCAGAGAATTCTCCAGGGCTATTTACACAGCTGGGGCCCTAAACTCAGTAGCAGACAATCTGAGCAGGGTGTACTGAACCAATCACAAGTGAACCATCCAGTCCAAATGCCTCAGGACAGTCTTTGAGACCTGCGGGTTTCCTCAGGTGTATCTTTTTGCCACAGCCAAGTCAAGGAAAGCCTCAGAATTTTGCTCCCTATTGGGCAGCGACTCAGCCTCCTTGGGAGAGGAATTCCAGATTCTGAGGTGGGGGGATGTTGTTCTATGCATTCCTCCCTTTCCCCCTTCTGAGCAGGGTGATAGGGAAACTGGTGGTGGAAAGGTCACAATATATCCTGATAAGTCCCCTTTTGGCCTCACCACATTTGGATTTTGGAGCTGTTTCACCTAGCAGGCTTTGAGTTTATTACCTTTCCCCCTGTCTCAGATCTACTGGCAAGGAGCCCAGTGTTGCACCACGATGTGTAATGACTGTACCTCACAGCATGAAGGATCCAAACCCTAGGGCAGTTATTTTCACCAGGGTATGGGATCCAGGCCTGGAAATCCTCTATGAGGTACTCCTGTTATAGAAAATGAGTGTATTTTGAGTCTTGGGCATTGCCCAGAGGGTTGTCTCCCTTCATCTGCCCACTACCTTTTGTTTTGGAGTACTTACTTTCATTAGTACAGGAGGGTTTAGCTGTGTGCTCTGTCAAGACTGATCTAGCCATTTTGGCGTATCATGAGGATGTAGAGGGGTATTTCCCGTAAACTGGCCTAGTGTTTTCTTAAAAGGCTATCCAGTGTTTCTCCCCGCCCACCCCCTACATCATCCCTCAGTGGTCTCTGCCGCTAGTGGTTGCGCAATGAACGAAACCTCAATTTGAGCCCTTGGCTGTTGTCTGTTAACTTTATTGTTGAGGGAAGTGGCCTTCCTGGTAGCTTCTTCTGCTAGGAGGGTATTAGCAGCCCTCAGGGTAGTTTTTTGATGAAAGGGTGGTGTTTCATCCTAACCTGGATTTTCCCCCCTAAGGTGGTGTCCAAATTTCACCTAGCACAGGAAATTGTGCTACCGGTATGCTTCCTATCCCCAGAGTCTAAAGCCAAGAATCTCTACCTACGCTAGGAGGCCACTATTATATTACATTGACAGGAATGAGCCTTTCTGCCATGATAGGGCACTTTTTGTGTGCTACTGGAGCCCAAAGAAAGGGAGGGTTGCCTCTTCACAATCCCAGTTCTGGTGGGTAGTTGCTGCCATCCACTCCTGCTACAAGGTGGCGGCGAAGCCTTATCTGCTGAAGGTGACCTCATAGTCCACTTGGGCTCAGGGTTCCTTGGATGTGTTCCACATTAGGGTTTCTCCTGTAGACATCTGCAAAGCAGTGACTTGGTTGGCAGGGGTCACATTTGTGAGGCATCATGCTTTGGACCTGCAGGCCAGAAGAGATGTGGAGGTGGGCAAAGCAGTTCTTCAGGTGTCTCAGTCTTCAGGTGTTCCAGTGAGAGCTTCACCCCACCTCCTTTGGTGAGTAGCTTGCTAATGTGGGTCTTGCTAATGTGGTAGCCAGTGTGGGTCTGCATCAAAGACAGAAGATAAAAACAGTTGCACTTACTTGTAACTGTTGTTCTTTGACATTGTCTGTGGAGACACACATTCCCTCCCTCCTGCCCTGCTGTGAGCTCTCACATGGTTTTTTTCTTTTTGCTGTGTGGGAGGTTGCAGTGGCCTTGCAGGAGCTGAGGAAAGGGGGCACCCAACACAGTAGCATGTGATGACTTGAGCAGGAAAGCCTGTGCATTGGTTCTGGTTATTCATTTAAGGAGGAACAAAAATTGTTCCATGGCCAGCCTGTGCAGACGCATTCGCAATGTCTGTCTGCACAGAAGACACTGATTAACAACAGTTAGAGGTAAGTGCAACTCTGTTTTCTTTCGCTTTTTCTTGTTCTGCTCTTACTTATGGCAAACATTATGAATTCTGAGTTCTTCCGTCTTATTATTTAGAAAAGTACATCAGGTGATGGATGAGACTGTAAACTCTTGCAGGTTAAACGGTGAAGAGAATTTTGTAAATCTACATTAGAACATTTTCCTCCTCTCCTCCAGGTACATGTTGGGCCTTTCAGCCATTCCAGCTGTAATACAGTTTCTTGGCTTCCTCTTTCTTCCTGAAAGTCCCCGCTGGCTTATTCAGAAAGGGCAAACTCAGAAGGCACGTAGAGTTCTGTCTCGGATGCGGGGTAACCAAACAATAGATGAAGAATATGATAGTATCAAGAATAACATTGAAGAGGAAGAAAAAGAAGTTGGTTCAGGTAAGGCTGAATTTTAGTTGGTTTTATTGCGTGACTATTAACAAGGAGCAAATTAAGACTGAAACTGATTTCGCACCCACCTTACGCCACTCTCACGTTCATCTTCTCAGCATGGCTTTCTTCCAATTTCCCACAATCTGCCCCGGGGCTGCAGCGAGGATCACCATTTTTGTGCAGCAAACAGAAACTGGTTTTTAGTGGCTTCTGTTTGCTGTGTGAAAACGACGATCCTTGCTGCAGCCCTGGGGCAGATAGTGGGAAATTGGAAGAAAGCACATGGAGAAGATGATAGTGAGAGTGGCGTAAGGTGAGTGTGAAATTGGTCTGACTTTGTAGCAGCTGCTTTTTTTACAAAATTTAGGTTGAATGAACATTTTCTCATATAGTAACTACTGATGTAATCCCATGTGTGTTTACTCAGTCATGAATCCCAGTGTGTAAATAGGGCTTATTCCCAGGAAATATACACTGAATTACAACCAGAGACATGAAAACAAAGTAGATTTCATACCCAAGAGACTGCTGATTGCCCTTTTTTGGTGCTCATGTCTTTATAGCCAAGAGAACCAAGTTGCCAAGAGAACCAATAGTTTGCTTAAAATGTTTTTTTGAAATTGGTCTATCAAAAAAAAAAAGATGCTTACCACATTTTTCGATCCATAAGACGCTCCGGACCATAGGAGGCACCTTCCTCCTGGGGGGCAATCCGCTGCCTCCGCCTCCGATCCCGGCGCTTCCCCCGCGCCTGCCTGCCTGCCTGGCTCCAGCTCTGCTTCCAGCAAGCACTGGAATCGCTCCACGCTGCCCCCACCGCAAACCCAGCGCTTTGCGAGTGCCGGCTGCGGAGGGGGCAGCGTGCTTCCTCCATGCCTGTCTGCCTGGCTCCAGCTCTGACGCTTACAGCAAGCGCCAGGATCGCTCCCTCCGCCCTCCGATCCCGGTGTTTGCTTTAAACATCAGAGCTGGAGCCAGGCAGACAGGCACGGAGGAAGCACCCGCCCCCTCCGCAAACCCAGTGCTTCACGAGCGCCGGCTGCGGAGGGGACGGCGTGCTTCCTCCGTGCCTGTCTGCCTGGCTCCAGCTGATGCTTAAAGCAAGCGCCAGGATTGGAGGGCGGAGGGAGCGATCCTGGCGCTTGCTGTAAGCGTCAGAGCTGGAGCCAGGCAGACAGGCACAGAGGAAGCACACCGTCCCTCCGCAGCCAGCTCTCGCGAAGCGCTGGGTTTGTGGTGGGGGCAGCATGGAGCGATCCCAGTGTTTGCTGGAAGCAGAGCTGGAGCCAGGCAAGCAGATGCGGGGGAAGCGCTGGGATCGGAGGCGGAGGCAGCGGATTGCCCCCCCCCCCCCGAGGAAGGTACGTCCTATCGTCCCTTTACTCCATAAGACGCACACACTTTCCCCCCCCCCCCACTTTTTTGGGGGGGGGGAAGTGCGTCTTATGGTCCGAAAAAATACGGTAACCTTCAAAAAGCAGTTCTTTTGTTTAAATAAAAAGGCAGACATTGGAAGTGTTTTCCAGAGTTTGTTATGTGCTTGGTAGAGGAGCTTTGAACATATTGGCTGTATCTGGCTGTATTTGGATATTCATTTGCTGGAAGTGCTGCTTACTCTTTGGGTGGGATCAGACAAGGAATTTACCATGGCAGCCTCTTGGCTGGAAAAAAGCCAATCCTAAAAAAAGGCGTGCTGTAGCAATCACAAAGCTCCCAGGAGGCCACCAACTTCCACATGGCCACATATGTGTTGAGAAGAGTGTTCACAATGCTCCTGCACATGTGTGGCAAGTCCGTGGTGCACCCCAACTGATCAGATGGCCTGGAATGCATCACTGAAGTGTGCCAGGAACTTTTCCACTAGGAAGTTCCCAGTGGTTCTTTAATGTGGTGGCAACTTGTCCTACAACAGGGTAATGATGAGCCCGCCATGAGGAACAGATGTGCGCTTGTGCACCCATATGTTAAATCTAGGGGTGGAGAATGGCTATGGTGGATCAAATCCACTGAATGATTGCACCCTTTGTTTGACATGTTGTGACAGACTCAGGGCCACTAGGCATTTACCCAGGGCACTGGGAGTGGGCTGCCGAATTGGGCTTCCCCCGGCACCCAGACAAATGCCTGATTTCAACCCGCTGCCGCCATCATTGTTGTCAAGTCTGCTCATAACTCTGGTCAAGCCTGCACCCAGTCACTGGTTCAGGAGAAAAGCATCCCGGGTAAAGCCATACTGTATTCCATTGCTGCTAGCTGGAACTCTCCTCACCCCCCTCCTCTCCTTTGTTATGTAGTGTTGCTTTGAAATGGGAATATGTGAACAAGTTACCTGCACCTTCTCAGGCTTGGCACCGGGGGAGGTTGGAGGCAGAGACGCCCAAGGCCAAACCAGGCCTGAGAAAGAAATTGTAACATCAATGTGTGAATGTGCCCTGCATAGTACCCCTCCCTCAAGAATCCCTTTGACGTATACCTTATATCATTGCATTCTACTGTATGATCTTTAGTCTTTCAATCTTACTGTAGTCGAGAACCATGATATCAATAAACTAGTTACTTTGTTTCAACGAAGACTCATTATTGAATCTACTGACTTGACAGTTGTCGCTACTGCCATTTGTCCACCGGGCGAAAGTGGGCCGCCTTCCGCACCCTGCCTCACCCTCCCAGCCCAAGGTCACGCTCAAAGGAGCACCGCTAGCCCCAGTCCTGCCTTCTTCATCGCGGCCAGGCATCTGAGAGCTGGAGGAGGCTTCACTCTCCCTCACTTCTGGTTCCGGAAAGGAGCGTTGCAGGGCTGGAGGGGGAGGGGAGGGGTGATGGAGTGTGGCACCGCATTGCAGGGCTGGAGGGAGGGGGTGGCAGCGGCAGGCAGCCCAGCCTGGGGTGTGCACACGCGCACACACCTAGGGCCCCCTGAGGAGTTCAGGGGAGCAGGCAGTGAGACAGGAGTGGCCAAACTGTGGCTCGAGAGCCACATGTGGCCCTTTCATACATATTGTGTGGCTCTCGAAGCCTCCACTGCCCCACTGGCTATCTTGGAGGATTAATTTAAATTTGAAGTTGCTTTCTTTCCACCTCTCCCCATCTATTTACCTTCCTTTCTTCCTTGTGGCTCTCAAACATCTGATGTTCGTGTCTAGTGGCTCTTAGACATCTGACATTTATTCGATATGGCTCTTACATTATGCAAGTTTGGCCACCCCTGGTCTAAGAAAACTTTGTAGCTTCTTTGACGCATTCACAGATTACAATTAATTGTTGGAAACAGCAGGGGTACTTTTGTTCTGCATTTCTCTCTCTCATTTTTTTTACCCCATCCTGGCCACAAATATGTTTTAAAATACTTACACATAGTGCATGATATGAAGGTCAGAAAAGATTTAAATTCCGATGGATTGATTAATCTGTACCTGAATTTTCCCTAAAAAAAAACCTCTCTAAATGATATATTTCAGATCCCCATCATACAACTTAACTTAAATGACACTTGGTTTTCCATTTAGTCTTTGATTTATAGTTTGGTGTTCTGGGAATTTCAGTTGCATAATAAATTCTGTTTTTCTATAAACCTGTTTCTGCCTTCCCCTCCTTGGCATCCTTCTGAAAACAGAAATCCCTGAATTTTAGGCAGGCAGGAGAAAACATCCCCATTTTAGAGGAGCTAAAATTCTCACTTGCACAGTGAATGAGTGCTTCTCCTTTCCTGGAACTCAATCAGTCAAACAAACCTTTAATGGCGTAATAATACAATAAAACAGGGATAAACAGTTCAAGAACTAGACACCTAAAAATGTAAGGAAGGTCACCACCAACCAGAACCCACTGGAATTAAAAAGGAAGAAATTAAAAAGGAACCTGGACCAGTTCCGCAGGGCCTGCAAGACCGTCCTTTTCAAACAAGCGTATATCGACATCGACTGCTGAATTGCTGTGAATAAAGGATCCGCCACCTACACTATTATCGAACCATTTAAACTGGCAGAATCAGCGTCACAGAATTAACCACTACTACTGCCAGATAAACTTAAATTAACTTAAATTATGTATTTTAATCTATTAACGGGTTTTTATATGTCTAATTTTTAACTGTTAAATTCACAATTTTTTATCAATGTAAATGTATAAAATGCTGTTAGCCGCCCTGAGCCGCCTAGGCGGGGAGGGCGGGATATAAATAAAATCTATTATTATTATTTTTATTATAAGAGCAGTCAGTCAGAATAAATCTATATTTTGTATTCTGTAGTCCTTAACTTCCATACACATGACAGGAACTCAACCACAGATGCAGTTATTGCAGGGGACTTGTCAGATAACAAAAAGGCTAAATTATCATTAGTCAAAGATTTTGAAGAGGGGAGAAGAGGATAAATCCAGTAGCGGGGTGGAGAAGAGTAATGAGAGCAACGAAAAAAAATATGTTGTACGGAATCAGGTTCCTTAAAGAGGCAGGAGCAAACTGTTTCCTGATAAGGAATACCCTTATATCTGCCTTTCAAGACATCCGAAGGGAAAAGATTAAATCTGGCAAGCGTAACGGCTCTGCGATGTAAGGGATTTGTCAGGTTGGAAAAATACTGTGCCATAGAATCTTGCATGAAAAAGGGCCCAAAATAAGGTGAGGAGCAAACTCCAGCCTTGATTATTTGGGTTTCAATATCCCAGATCTTCCTTCAGACAACCTGAAATATGGCCCTTTCATCAGAATTGGCCAGGGAATCTAGATCAATTCCGATGGATTTAATTTTGGACACTGTAAATCGTGAACATGTTGAGCTGTAAGGGTCTGCAAGGAGGAGAGCAACATGACTACTGGAAGGGGGATTAAAATGAGGGCAAAGCAGATTATCATGCCCGCGATTTGATAAGATGCAGTCCTAGTTCAGCACAGAGGTCGAAATAAATGACAGAATTAGGTAGACCAAGAATCCTCCGCTGGAAGATAGCATTAATGTTTTCAACCTCTTTAAAGAAATTCTGGATCCACACAGGGAACCCATACAGCAGATGTGAGATAACTGTGGCCTGGGAAACCCACAGGGCAGCTGGAACAAATTGGTTACCTCTTTGATGGAAAAAAACCGTGTTATAGCTGTGATCCTATTCCTGCCCAAATTAAGAGAACGCTCCCTATGGCAGCACCATTTGAGGTTCTATTGAAACAAAACATCAACGTATCCAAACAATTTGACCTGTTAAATTTCTCTGCCCTCTATTCTCCAGCTGAAAAAAAAAGCTGGAGACTCTCGTCCTATTGTCCTCTCGTAACCCTGAGATTATTGAGACTGGCTAAATATCTGTGCTGTGCTTCTGAGAGGAGAGGAATGTTTCAAATGTTGGGGTAATATATGTTTTCTCCCTTGCTGATTGTGCACATCTATGCTGTTATGCCAATAAAGGTTGTTGTATTCCCCAGCTAAAACACTTCCGAGACCAATATTTTTGTCTTGTCATAATTAACAGAAAGTAAAGTTCTGTCTGCAGTAACTAGTAAACTCTGATAAGAATCACAAAAAGAATCACTGCATCATCAGCGTGTAATAAAATAGGGACCAAAAACGTGTTCAATTTAGGAGGGTGGCCATCTATTTTAGCTAAGCAAGAAGGTAGATCTGAGAGAAATAAATTAAGGGGGGAGGACAGGACACATCCTTGTTTAACACCCTTAAGTCACGGAGAATTTATGTGTAAGGGACCGTCTCCCATCGAATCTAACCTGGCAGGTGTTTCCTGAATGCAATTTGCGAAGCAAAAATGAAAGGCGTTGGTCAATGCCCAGTTTGTGCAGTTTTTCTCATAATAGGGGCCTGTTAATGGAATCAAAAGCTTTATGAAGCTGCATAGAACTTTCTACCTGGGTAGTGAAGATATTTCTCAACTAGAAAGGCTAGAGTGGAACTGTGATCCAGCGTGGAATGGTTTGCCTTAAAACCAATTTGTTCTTTGCCTCGTTAGTTATGCTTGGACATCCATTCAGACAATTTTTTAAGAAGATGTTTATCATAAAGCTTCCCTAGAATGGATAAAAGGCTAATTGGTCTATGATTATCAATATTATTAGGATTACCCTTTTTTAAAAAGGGGACTATTATAGGATTCAATTAGGAGTCAGGGAGAATGGCATATTTATTAATCAATGTAAAAAGATAGGCAAGAGAATTAGATCACCATTCAATATTGGTCTTCAAAAGCTCTGCCAGGATATCATCTAGACCAGGGGTGTCAAACATACAGCCCTGGAGCTGAATCAGGCCCCCGGAGGGCTTTTATCAGCCCCCCCGAGCAACTGGCTCTTGTCTGCTTCCTTCTCCCTCTCTCTTGCTTCCTTTTGCATCTCAGCTTGCTTTGCGAGGCTTGCTCAACCGCACAGGAGCTACAGAGCAAAACCTCGATTTTTCTCCATTGGCTGAGGCTCCTCCCCTCCTGGTCCCCTGGGGAGGGAGGGAAAGAGCCAGAGCTTTCTTTGCCCAGTTTCTGGATCCCATAGGAGAAATACAAAGAAAGCACCTTTAAGCATGTTTTATTTTAAGTTTTAATTTTTAAAACATCTTCAGTCATGTTTGTCTGTGTCCTTTAAAAAGTTTATATATCTGCTACCTAATCTTAAGTAGGTACACACGTGGCCTGGCCCGACTCAGCGCAGCCCAACAAGGTCTCATTTATGTCAGATCCAGCCCTCATAATAAGTGAGATCGACACCCCTGAACTAGACCTAGGGCCTTATTAGGTTTGAGATAATTAATAAGCTCATTAACTTCTTCATGAGTAACTGGAAGCCAATCAGGCACATCTGATGGCATTGAGAAGGCATTAATCGAAACAATTGAAGCTGGATCAATGTAATACGCACTCAATTTCCTTGCTGGTCCTGGAGCTCTTAGGTGGGGAGTATGACAAAATGCCTTCCTTTTTGGAACTTACTTTTAAAAAGGGACTGTTTTTTTCCTTGTGGAAGGGTGTCATCTTGCAGCTCAAAGGGGCAGCAGACTGCTCTCTCTCTCCCCTCCCCTCCTTTACCACAGAGGATGGAGTTATTTGCTAGAGAGATCAGGACAAAAACAGGAATTTTCAGACATGCTCTGGGGCTTTTCTTCCCAGAGTGCTCTATGGAAAAAGTGTCCAGTACCTAGGCAGGAAGGAGAATTTGGGGATATTTCCTGCCAAGGGAGAAAGAAGGGTGGAGAGTGCTGTGAGCCCTCAAGGAAAGTAGACCTCCGGCTGGGCTACACAGCAGCCATTTTGAGACCCCATAACAAAACTAAGGAACACTAAACATTTAATACTTGAAATTTTTCCACAAATGGAAAATGTCAAAGAAAATGTTGAGAAGATGCTACTACAACAAGAAAGTATCTGGATATATAGGTTACAAACTATCGCACCTGATAGTATGAACTTGGCAATAGATTTTTCCTCATTTTTATAAGAGCCTTTTATACAGCATCAGTTTCTTTGTCCTTTTAGTTAAGTTTTTGCTCAGAATTATTAAGTTAATTACCATTGTATAACAGCATCAGGGAAATAAGAGCAGCCAGGTTTTAACTAGAGCAATCTGTTCTGCAAAAAATTACTAGCACTGTTTATTTAATGCTGCTTCACCATTGTCTGTAACATGAGTCTGGTACTATATCTCTTTAAGAATATGCACCTCTTGGCAATTTAATGAGCTCTGTAGAATGGAAACCGCGAGAGCCGGTAGCAGCAGATCAGAGCATATGTTGATCCATGTCGTAAAGAGTAGAGCTGTGGGTAACCGTGCATCCTTTTTCTAGCGTTGATTAATAGTTGCTTTATTACACAAATATTTTCTTTACGTTGTATGGTAACAGCTCCGTGAAATGTCGGGAGAAGGAGGCTGAGGAAGAAAGCGAAACCGCGAGGAGTCCTTTTAAAAGCAGTTCCTTAATCTCTCAGTACAATCACAAGTTGAACACTAAGGAATTAAAGACTTCACCCGCGTCTTCATCAAGTCTAACATTCTAAGACTGTTGAGAGACTTTGTGGAAAAATGTCAAGTATTGAATGTTTAGTGTTCCTTCGTTTTGTTGTGTTTAATTTGCACTAAAACGCATATTTACACGCTTTGTGTGAAAGTTTCATTGTGTCCGGTGGTTACTTTATATAGCCTACTTTCACACAGGTTCTGGTTGTATTTATTATTTTGAGACGTAAGGGCAGCCTGTTGAGAAACTGCAGATCTTCTTTATGGTTTCTGTGCTTCACACTATTGGGATAGACAGTGCCTGCGTCAACTCTGATGGTGATTCTAAAGCTCCAGGTGAGGATTTTTGCCCCGTGATACTGGGCATGCTTGGGAACTCTGCCACACATGCCCAGAGGATGGGCACCAGTATCCTTCCAGTTCTCTTCTGGCTGTGTGCACAAGAGGATATCTCTCCAGCTCTGATAAGTGTATTCTTTCATAGTCTTTAGCTCCCTAAACAACAATAACGAAAAAGTTATTGTAGTTTTTTTGTTGTTAGTTTGGTATAGTGGTTAAGTGCGTGGACTCTTATCTGGGAGAGCCGGGTTTGATTCCCCACTCCTCCACTTGCAGCTGCTGGAATGGCCTTGGGTCAGCCATAGCTCTGGCAGAGGTTGTCCTTGAAAGGGCAGCTGCTGTGAGAGCCCTCTCAGCCCCACCCACCTCACAGGGTGTCTGTTGTGGGGGAGGGAGGTAAAGGAGATTGTGAGCCGCTCTGAGTCTCTGATTCAGAGAGAAGGGTGGGGTATAGATCTGCAGTTGTCTTCCTATCTGGGAGAACCAGGTTTGATTCCCCACTCCTCCACTTGCAGCTGCTGGAATGGCCTTGGGTCAGCCATAGCCCTGGCAGAGATTGTCCTTGAAAGGGCAGCTGCTGTGAGAGCCCTCTCCAGCCCCACCCACCTCACAGGGTGTCTGTTGTGGGGGAGGAAGGTAAAGGAGATTGTGAGCCACTCTAAGACTCTGATTCAGAGAGAAGGGCAGGGTATAGATCTGCAGTCGTCTTCCTATCTGGGAGAACCAGGTTTGATTCCCCACTCCTCCACTTGCACCTGCTGGAATGGCCTTGGGTCAGCCATAGCTCTGGCAGAGGTTGTCCTTGAAAGGGCAGCTGCTGTGAGAGCCCTCTCCAGCCCCACCCACCTCACAGGGTGTCTGTTGTGGGGGGAGAAGATAAAGGAGATTGTGAGCTGCTCTGAGTCTCTGATTCAGAGAGAAGGGTGGGGTATAAATCTGCAATTCTTCTTCTTCTTGTTAGTAGTAGTAGAATGGTAGTATAGTAGGATAGTTTTCTCCATTTTTTAACCCCATCCCCCCCCCCCCACCTCTGGGCCGTTGACTTACACTCACAAACGTACACCCACAGACAGGCACTCATTTTGTCTCCGACTGATATGTGTCTGCATTGTCTAAAGTTCAGAAAACAAACCTGGAAGAACTGAGCAGCCTGCCTTTGTGCGGCTTTGCTAGAGTCAGCTCTTACCCACAAACCCTGGGGGGGAAATCGGCTCTAACAGGCACAGTGCTGTTACAAGGTGCTGGTTATGACCTTTAAAGCCCTATATGGCCGAGGACCTGCCTACCTTAGGGACCGCCTCTCTCCATATATCCCCCAGAGAGCACTGAGATCTAGCTCCCAAAATCTTTTAAAAATCCCTGGACCAAGGGAGGCCAAATTGAAAACCACCCGGGAGCAGGCCTTCTCGGTGGCAGCTCCTCATTGGTGGAACCAACTACCAGCCGAGGTTCGAGCCCTGCGAGACTATAATCAGTTCCGCAGGGCCTGCAAAACTAGCCTTTTTCAAATGGCCTACAAGATTGAATCCTGAAATGACACCTAGCCATCTGATATACATCTAATATGTTCGCATTGTGGCACCTTAATTGTAATGGTTTTAACTAATTATTTATTTAACGTATTTTAATGTATTTTATCGTATAATGTACTAAATGTAATCATGGTACTTCCGTGTCTGTGAGCCACCCTGAGCCTGCTCCGGCGGGGAGGGCGGGATATAAATAAAAATTATTATTATTATTATTATGCTGGCGGTAGCATCTCTCCACCTTTCAACACCATCAAAGTCGATCCTGTCAGCATCTGTGTAGACAGCTATATCTGCTTCGGTTAATGCTGGTGCCTCTGCACTGAAAAGGTCCCTATTGACCTTGTTGTCCTCCTTGACTTCCCCAGCCAAGAATTGGAAGAAAGACAAATACCTTAAGCCACATGGTGAAAAGAGCAAGCATGCCAAATGGAAGCCCTCAAAGAGCCCTTTCGATGGTTCCACCTTGCTCCAAGTGACACCTCATCTACCAGACCTGACTGCCTCAACCTCAGTCCCTACACAGATCTTTCAAACTTTGACTCATTGGATGAACTCCCTGGTAAAGATGACTATACTGTTGATCTCACTATGACAGAAGGAGATGATATTGACCTCACCCAGCAGAGCCCATGCTCGTCAAGATTGGCTTCGACTAGCAGAGTGGATTCTCCAATCTGAGACCCACTGCTGCCAAAACCTCCAACACACCAGGCACCTATTCAGATCCAACCATTAGATCCATATCGACCCTGTTACCTGGAGGTTCTGGATCCACACTTTCTACTCCATTGGCTGTTGCCCCCAAGATTAAATCCATGGGACCAGTGGCAATACCAGTACCTCTATGGCTCCTGTCACTGGCCTTCTTTGTGGGACCAGTACTCCACCCTTTCCATCCATTCCACACCAATGGAACAGAGGGCCCCATTGAAAAAATGTCCACAGCAGTTGAAATCTAAGGACAAAAGCCCTGTCCCACCACCCAAACCACCTCCTCTGCTGCCACCTTCTGAAGGGGGACACTCTGATCAAGGGGATTCAGTCCATTCATCTGCTGATGAGTCGGAATCGACTTCATTGGACCTGGCCCTGGGTACCACCCCCACCCCCACATACCAGTGAGTGAAGACCTGCCTATTTCTCCCTCAGAGGACCTAAAATCTTATGGGGACCTCATCAGATGGATTGCTACCACACTGGGACTTTCCACTGTGCAACCGCAACTGGAAGTCACAGACTTAATATTCAACATTGTACAGAAGGACACCTCCATGGTGATCGTACTTCCAATGACTACAGTTCTATTCAGATTGCAGAGGCTCCCTGGGACAAGCCCGTCTCTACAGCAGTCTTGTTGCGTAGACTAAGCCATATTTACAAGGTGCAGAAGATGGATGCTGAATTCTTATTCTGCCACCCCAGGCCCAACTCACTGGCAGTAACATCTTCTTCTAAGGGCAGACATGTAGCCTCTACTTCAACAGATAAGGAGGGAGAAAAGCTTGATTCCTTCAGTTGAAAATTTTATTCTACCTTGGCATTGGGCATCAAAAATGCAAATTATCTCACCTGTTTACCAGTACATGCTATGGGAGCAACTTTTGGAAGTCTTTCTTTCCATTCTAGAGGAAGTCAAGGCAAAGATCCAGAAAATCCAAAAAGAGGGCATTCTTATATCCAAGCAGCAGGTGAAGCCGTTATTGGTATATATAAAAATATAAAGTAGAGGGTTGGCCAGGTTACAGATTAGGAGAGTACAAAATCCGTACAGAATAAAATTAGAATTACAAGATAAAAACAAAGTAGCAACATAGCGAAACCTGATACGTAGTACTACTTATCGTGACGAGTAACCATAGCTCTATAAAGAAACTTTGATATTAATTCAATTATTTTCGAATCAGAATGATCAAGCAAAAAAAGCACCTTAAAATAATCAGAGGTCTCTAAAATTTGGGCCAATAAGGGGAATAAAAGATCCTGCAGGATGCCAAATAGAGAGGACACTGGAGAAGAACATGAGCGACAGTCTCAACACAATCCACCTCTGTTAAGCGGAATTTGGAAACTTTCACCAAAACGCTCACTTCTGCTGTCACACTCCAGAGACACTCTTGGCTGCTCTCTGCGTCTTTGACACCTGATACCAAATCCACCGTAGAAGACCTTCTGTTCGATGGTGCTGGCCTTTTCCATGCCACCACAGATATTGTCCTGCAGGACATGGACAAGAGTCTGAAGGCATCCAGAAATCTGAGCATAGCTGCATCCTCTAAGCACTACAAATCCAGGTCATGGTCACAATCTTAGTCCCAATGTTCTTCTAATAGAAGCTCTCTGACCAATCTTGCTGGTCCTGATCCTATAGCTCCAATCAGAGGACATATCTGCCAAAATCCAAGTTTTCAGGATCGCAACACCAGTCCAAGACAAAAACATCCAAGGGTCCCAAGCAGAGTGTTTGACTCCTTCCGAGTTGATCCACCACACTTCCATCCACAGTCTTCTTAAATCCACCTCCACCTTTACCTACCATCCTGGCAACAAATTACCACAGACTGGTTGGTTGTATCCATCATTGCCCAGAGGTATGCAATCGAGTTCCACACTTTACCACCTCTACCAAAGGTAGTCATCACCCATCCATTAGCAGTACTTTGGGATGAAGTCTCATCTCTTCTAAACAAAGGGGCCATAGAACCTGTGCCTCCTGCAGAGCAGGGTCACAGGGTCTCCTCCTGTTGCTTCACCATGCCCAAAAAAGATGGAAGTCTCAGACCAACCATGGACCTCAGAGCTCTAAATGAGTTCATCTTGCTGAAGAAGTTCCTCATGTTCCTAACACAAATCCTACCCCTGCTTTTTAAGGGATGCTACATGGCGACTATAGATCTCCAGGATGCGTTTTTTCACCTATCCACAGAATTTTCCTACACTTTGCAGTCAGGGACCACCATTATCAGTATACTGCTCTCCCCTTTGGAATATCCACTGCTCCATAGCTGTTCACAAAGACGATGGTAGTGGTGGCCGCCCATCTGCATCTTCAAGCAATCATGATCTTTCCCTATATAGATTATTGGTTACTGCTGGCCAACTCAGAACAGCTACTCACGACATTCAATGGATGCTAGCCCTCCTATTGGACCTGGACTTTCAAGTGAACCTCAAGAAATCCAACCTGAAACCATCACAGAGAGTTCATTTTATTGGAACCACCCCAAACCCTCAGTTGTTGCCAAGGCCTTCCTCCCACCCCTCAGGCCCAACATTCTTCACCACCTTGTCCAGGCGATAACATTGACAATGCTGGTCTCAGCTTATACCATTCAGCATCTTTTGGGTCTTATGGCTGCCACTACATCTGTCATCCGGTACACCAAGTTGCAAATGAGACCACTATAGTTATGGTTGGCCCACTTCAATCCAGTGAAACATCCGCAAACTGTGCTCCTGTCAATACCAGAGCAGGTTCTCCTTTCCCTCTCATGGTGGGATAAGAACATAAGAACATAAGAGAAGCCATGTTGGATCAGGCCAATGGCCCATCCAGTCCAACACTCTGTGTCACACAGTGGCAAAAAATTTTATACATACACACACTGTGGCTAATAGCCACTGATGGACCTTTGCTCCATATTTTTATCTAAACCCCTCTTGAAGGTGGCTATGCTTGTGGCCGCCACCACCTCCTGTGGCAGTGAATTCCACATGTTAATCACCCTTTGGGTGAAGAAGTACTTCCTTTTATCCGTTTTAACCTGGCTGCTCAGCAATTTCATCGAATGCCCACGAGTTCTTGTATTGTGAGAAAGGGAGAAAAGTACTTCTTTCTCTACTTTCTCCATCCCATGCATTATCTTGTAAACCTCTATCATGTCACCTCGCAGTCGACGTTTCTCCAAGCTAAAGAGTCCCAAGCGTTTCAACCTTTCTTCATAGGGGAAGTGTTCCAGCCCTTTAATCATTCTAGTTGCCCTTTTCTGGACTTTCTCCAATGCTATAATATCCCTTTTGAGGTGCAGCGAGCAGAACTGTACACCAAGTACTCCAAATGAGACTGCACCATCGATTTAAACAGGGGCATTATGATACTGGCTGATTTGTTTTCTATTCCCTTCCTACTAATTCCCAGCATGGTGTTGGCCTTTTTTATTGCAAATGCACACTGTCTTGACATTTTCAGTGAGTTATCTACCACGACCCCAAGATCTCTCTCTTGGTCAGTCTCTGCCAGTTCACACCCCCATCAACTTGTATTTGTAGCTGGGATTCTTGGCCCCAATGTGCATTACTTTGCACTTGGGCACATTGAACCGCATCTGCCACGTTGACGCCCACTCACCCAGCCTCAACAGATCCCTTTGGAGTGCCTCACAATCCTCTCTGGTTCTCACCACCCTGAACAATTTAGTGTCATCCGCAAACTTGGCCACTTTGCTGCACACTCCCAACTATAAATCATTTATGAACAAGTTAAAGAGCATGGGACCCAGTACCGAGCCCTGCAGCACCCCACTGCTTACCGCCCTCCACTGCGAAGACTGCCCATTTATACTCACTCTCTGCTTCCTATTACTCAGCCAGTTTTTGATCCACAAAAGGACCTGTCCTTTTACTCCATGACTCTCAAGCTTTCTAAGGAGTCTTTGATGAGGAACTTTATCAAAAGCTTTCTGGAAGTCAAGGTAAACAACATCTATCGGGTCTGCTTTGTCCACATGTTTGTTCACCCCCTCAAAGAAATGTAACAGGTTAGTGAGGCAAGATCTTCCCTTGCAGAACCCATGCTGAGTCTTCCTCAATAACCCGTGTTCATCAATGTGCCTACTCATTCTGTCCTTGATAATGGTTTCTACCAACTTTCCGGGTATTGAAGTCAGACTGACAGGCCTGTAATTTCCCGGATCTCCTCTGGAACCCTTTTTAAAGATGGGGGTGACATTTGCTACCTTCCAGTCCTCAGGAACGGAGGCAGATTTCAATGAAAGATTACAGATTTTTGTTAGAAGATCCACAAGTTCAACTTTGAGTTCTTTCAGAACTCTCAGATGTATGCCATCCGGACCCGGTGACTTATTAGTTTTTAATTTGTCTATCATTTGTAGGACCTCCTCTTTTGTCACCTCAATCTGACTCAGGTCTTTCAACACCCCTTCCAAAATTAGTGGTTCTGGGGCGGGCAAAAAGTTCTCGTCTTCCACAGTGAAGACGGAGGCAAAAAAATTCATTCAGCTTCTCAGCCATTTCCCTATCCTCCTTCAGTAATCCTTTTACCCCATGGTCATTCAAGGGCCCCACTGACTCCCTGTCTGGTTTCCTACTAATATATTTGAAGAAATTTTTATTGTTGGTCTTTATGTTTTTTGCAATATGCTCCTCATAGTCCCTTTTTGCCTGCCTGATCACAGTCTTGCATTTGATTTGCCACAGCCTGTGTTCCCTTTTACTAATCTCACTTGGACTGGTTTTCCACTGCTTAAAGGAGTCCTTCTTACCTTTTACAGCTTCCATTACTTTGTTTGTTAACCATGTAGGCCTTTTCTTATACCTGTTTGTGCCTTTCCTAACTTGTGGTATGTATTTTATCTGAGCTTCTAGGATTATAGTTTTAAATAGTGTCCAAGCTTCCCCAAGGGTTTTGACCGTATTTACCTTTCCTTTCAGTTTCCTCCTCACATGCCTCCTCATCTCAGTGTATTTACCCCTTTTAAAGTTAAACGTGGTTGTGGCGGTCTTTTTGGGCAACTCCCTGTTTATACAAACGGTGAAATCAATAACATTATGGTCACTGCTCCCAAGCAGCGCAATCACTTTTACATCTCTCACCAAGTCTTGGGCATTACTTAGGACTAAATCCAGGATCGCCCCACCCCTGGTAGGTTCTGAGACCATCTGCTCCATAGCACAGTCATTGAGAGCATCAAGAAACTCAGTCTCTTTCTCTCTACCAGAACACATATTAACCCAATCAATCTGCGGGTAGTTAAAATCACATATTACGACACAGTTTTTACGTTTAGCCGCTATCTTTAAGCCTTCCATCATATTATAATCGTCCTCTCTCTTTTGATTTGGTGGGCGATAAGAAACTCCCATAGTTAAATTTCCTTTTGGGCCCTCTATTTCAAC
The DNA here is from genome assembly GCF_032191835.1 of Heteronotia binoei. Taxonomy (NCBI): domain Eukaryota; kingdom Metazoa; phylum Chordata; class Lepidosauria; order Squamata; family Gekkonidae; genus Heteronotia; species Heteronotia binoei. Next base: position 9,932,362 of record NC_083230.1, read on the forward strand.
CCAAAGCATTTCTAAAAGTGAATCTAATTCTCTGACCTCAGTCTTACTGGACCGTATATCCTCTCTGACATAGAGAGCCACCCCACCTCCAACCCTTCCCTCCCTATCCTTCCGATATAACTTATATATCGGAAGGATAGGGAGGGAAGGGTTGGAGGAACACCAGGGTTGGGATCAGGAGGAACACCTTCTGGAAGGGGTTTTCTTCCATCCTCCAACACTGACAGAAACTCTTACCACAGATGCCTCCCTCTGGGGATGTGGAGCACACCTTCAGGGTACCTCTGTGTGTGCGGTGTGGAACTCCCACATCAACTTCCTGGAATTACTCGCCATTTAGTTTGTCCTCCACTCTTTCCTTCCTCTGGTGGAGAACAAGGTAGTGGCAGTTCTAACTGACAACACGACAGCCCTCAGCGACATCAACAAGCAAGGGGGCACCATCTCAAATAGACTCTGTTTTCTAGCCATCACTATATGGGAATGGTGCCGGGAACATGGCATCACCCTGGTAGCAGCTCACCTCCTCAGGATGAACACCCAGATGGATTTCTTGATTTGCGGGGGCACGATCCTTCACGAGTGGGAACTAAATGACCTATACTTGACATGAGTCTTCAACACATGGGGCTCTTCCATGATAGATATTTTTGTGACACAAAGGAACAAAAAATGTCTACATTCTTCTGCATCTCAGCCGGCTTTGCCATCACTAGTTCCCTCCAGCCTCACATCTTCTCCTTAACAATGGGGGATCGGTTCTATACCATGACATTCCTCACCTGAAGCTAACAGCTTGGCTGATTCCATATGCTCTTTCACCCCTCAAATCTGTGAGGTTCTGGAGAAGCAGTGGCACTCCTTTACTATTGCATTTTGGCTTTATTGTGTATATGGTTTTGTTTGTTTGTTTTCCCCCTTTTCCCTTCACCTTTTCCGGGAAGTTCGTTCACCCTGTGCATTCCATAATCCCCTATTCCTGGCAATGGACTATCAGCACGTATTATTCACACCCAAAACCCATCACTCAGGCTTCCTGAAACCCTTTGTTGGTCTCAGCAAACCCCGTCTTTTTGTCCTTACATTGTCTCACAACTCTAATTCAATCTCATATTGTTCCGAGGAATATCCTGAACACCTATGCCCAAAGGATCTCGGCTTGGCTTCGCGAACGAAGATTTAAGAAGGGTGCAATAGTCCACGTCTGCTGCAGGCTCGCTGGTGGCTGACAAGACCAATGCGGGACAGGCAGGTCCGGCCACAGTGGCTGCAGGGAAAAGTCTGATTTAGGGTTGGTGCTGTAGCAGTGCGATTCTTCCTCAATCTCCTTTTGTCCTCAAGACCAGCTATGCGTGCGTTCTCAAAGGAAGAGACAGCCTGGTGAATGGTGTGCCTCCATGCTTTGTGATCTGAAGCTAGGTCAGACCACTGGTGATGGTTGATGCGACAGGTGCCAAGGGATTTCTTCAAGGAGTCCTTGTACCTCTTCTTTGGTGCCCCTATATTTCGACGGCCGGTGGAGAGTTCACCATACAGGGCAATCTTGGGAAGGCGGTGGTTTTCCATCCTAGAAATATGCCCTGCCCAGCGCAGCTGCGTCTTCAGCAGCAGTGCCTCGATGCTGGTAACCTCCGCCCGCTCGAGGACTTCAGTGTTGGTCACAAAGTCACTCCAGTGGATGTTGAGGATGGTGCGAAGGCAGCGCTGATGAAAGCGCTCGAGGAGTCGCAGGTGATGACGGTATAAAACCCACGATTCGGAGCCGTAGATGAGGGTTGTCATCACAACCGCTTTGTAAACATTGATCTTTGTGCCTTTTTTCAGATGCTTGTTGCTCCACACTCTTTTGTGCAGTCGGCCAAATGCACAGTTTGCCTTTGCCAGCCTGTTGTCAATCTCCTTGTCGATCTTGGCATCTGAGGAGATGATGCACCCCAGGTAGCTGAACTGCTGGACTGTCTTCAGAACTGATTCACCCACAGTGATGCAGTGATACTTTTTTGTCTATTTAAGGAGACATTCTGGACATGCTCAGTGTGTTGTGTGTTCCTGGATCCAACCACATACCCAAGATGCTAGTCATCTTTTCATTCTTTCTCTGGACTTTGGACTTTGTTAGGTTAGGTAGCTATAAATTTCCCCCCACCAACCTCATCCCCTAGCCACTCTGCTAATTCCTATTTTCTGGTGTTCTTGTGTGTGCGTTAGTTTAATTCCCTCTGTGTGTTTTTTAAATATATTATTATTTTTAATAAAATTCCTTTCTTGATTCAAATTTCAAAATTTCTCTCTTTGAAGTTATTACTGGTATACACTATGTGGAGATTTCTGCTCCATAATAGCTCTACCGGGGTCTGTCTCTGCTAAATTCCCCACTATAAAAAGAGGAGACCACCAACATTTCTGGTAACAGGGGTCCAATCTCTGAAGCTTAGTAATTTCGGCTCATGCTCCGCAGAAGGAGATGAGACAACAGCTATGCCAGATGCATTTATTATTTTATTCTATAGTTTTTTAACCTCACATTTCTGCCCTTGTAGGGTCACCTTAGTGTCAAGTCTGCTTAAAACTCTGGTCAAGTCTGTGTCTAAACTTTGGTTCAGGGGAAAAGCACCCTGGGTAAAGCCATACTGTATTCCATTGCTGCTAGCTTGAACTCTCCTCACCCCCCTCCTTTCCTTTGTTATGTTATGTAGTGTTGCTTTGAAATGGGAATATGTGAACACTTTATCTGAGCCTTCTCAGGAATGGGCACCGGGGGAAGTTGGAGCCATCGGTGCTCAAGGCCAAAACTGGTCTGAGAACGAAATGGTAACATCAATGTGTGAATGTGCCCTGCATAGTACCCCTCCCTCAAGAATCTCTTTGAAGTATACCTTATATGATTGCATTCTACTGTCTGATCGTTAGTCTTTCAATCTTACTGTAGTCGAGAACTATGATATCAATAAACTAGCTACTTTGGTTCAACGAAGACTCGTTATTGAATCAGCCGACTTGTCACTTAGGTTAATCCCCTCATACAAATGTACAAGAGATCATGAATGCCTACATGGCAGATCAAACCAGTACCCTTCACTTTGATCATCCAATGAGATCTAGCTAATGATGCCATTATTGCCTGATATCTAGGCTGTGTAACTGGGCATGATCTACCATTTACTGTGAGGAAACAAAGGGTAACATTTTCACATATGCATTAACAGCTTGCTTCCTTTTGCGACTTTGCTTATCATTTTATTGATTAAAAAGTTGCCAATATACTTCCATATTTTAATAGGAAGATGTTATTGATGTGAAAATTGCTAATAAGGTTCATATTTCTGCCAGTTTAAACGCAGAGTGTCTGATTTTTCACTGTCCTTGCAAGATACAGGATTTAAACTAATTAATAAAATCTAGTAAGATTGCATTGCTATAAATTTTCAAATACCTTACAGAAATGCAACATTCCAAATATTTGGTGTTAGTATTAAAAGTATCTTATGGGGTATGTTTATGGGAATTAATTTTGACCTTTCAATTACATCTAAAAATATTTAGCCATGTAATTTAGCCATTGTAACAATGGAAAACTAGGATTTTATGGATGTGCAACAGATCTCTCAGGAAGCCTGTCTGAAGAAGGCTGTCTGAAGTTAATCACCCAACATAAACACTCCTGACATTTTCCTGCCATCAGATCTGCTCTGTACTTGGCTATTCAGTAACTGCAAGTTTTATTGTCAGTGACTGGGTGATTAAAAATAAAATATGTTTTGACAGACGAGACTCAATACAATACTAGGGGAAAAGTCAGACACTGGCAATCTTCTTGCTAACAGCAACACAGAATCACTCACTTTACATATAGAGGCACTTGTAGTTTTCCATTGTTACAAGAGCTAAGCTGAGGGATGAATTGTCAGTGTTCAGATTTTGCCAAGTTTGGTGTAGTGGTTAAGTGTGTGGACTCTAATCTAGGAGAACCAGGTTTGATTCCCTTCTCCTCCATATGCACCTTGGGTCAGTCAGTTCACATATAGTGTCAATTAATTGTTTAGATTTCCCAAACTGAGAAGCAGCTGTGACGATTCACTGTGTGACTGCCCAATTACTGTAGTCACTAGAGCACGCTATTTGCTTTCAAAATTATTTACAGGGGACAATGTCTGGACAATTTCTTAAATAAATATCATTGCCTTCAACATTAAGCTTCCTCAATATTGAGCAAGCCCAGATTCCTCATGCTCCTGTAATATTCATTCCACCCAATAAGACTTTTTAATCTCATTCACTTCAGCATGTAAGAAAGATCTTTTTACCCCACCGATCCCACGGCCAATAAAGAAAACTTGTATAAGGTGTTTTATAGATGGTACTTGACTCCACAGAAATTGTGTAAGATCTTCAACACAGACAGTCATATAGAAACACCATATATATAAATCGAACAGGGCTACGAGGTGGACTAGTTCTGCCTCAAATTTGGGCTTGAGCACAAATAGGACATGCCTTCAGCCTTATAGGCTGCACTGCTGGATTGAGTTGTAGAGACACTGGGGACCCGTATAGTGGCCAAGAGTCCCATCAAAAACCTTGGGGTACTCTTCGCAGATGTGCGTGAAACTGGAAGGCTGAGTCTGGTGCGCCACTATGATTTTGATTCCCAGGGGTTCAAACCAAGCCAGTTCAAGTAGACTTGTGAGCTTGCCCCTGACCACCAACAAGTCCAGCATGCCATCAAAATGCTTGTACTGTATCTGGAAATGGCCCCACCCCTTAATTTTCACTGGATTCTTTTGAAAATCCCTCAGGATGAACTCCCTGGGGACAAAGTTTCTTTAAAGTGTTCTCTGAAATGATGGATATAGAGGACCCAGAGTCTATTTACATTAAGCAAGGAGCACCTCTATCAACACCGTGACGTCAATTTTGTTGGGGGTGTCTTGGGGCTGATTAAGTACCTGGAGATGGTCCATGTAGGTGGTGTGCAGTTCCATTGATCCTTGGTGGGTGGCTTGCTGTCTTCAAATTCCCTTGGCCCTGTAGATGTGGGCGATGTGGCCCATCTTGCCACTCCTCCTATACATGATGCTCTGGAACAGGCAGGAATGGTGCTCATGTGAGTCACCGCAAACCGCACAGGCCTCCTGAGCTGGGGCATCTGAAGGACGTGGGGCGGCAGCTGGTCGGTTCTTGAGGTGAGGGGCCTGTCATATTTGGGTTTTCTCTTTACTGTCGGACGCTTCAGATGAGGATGGAGTAGCCTGATGTGCGGCAGTTGCTTGGTGGTCCCTCCGTGATTGCTTGAAGGCGAGGGCCTCCTGAAGCGCCTTTGGCAGGATGAAGTCATCTTGCATAGCGAGCTTGCAGCGTAGTTTCTCTTCTTGAACCCCCATCATGAATTTGTTGAGTAGGGCCACATCTAGATTCGGGAACTCACAGCTGATGGCTAACCCTTGTAGCTCAGCGACATAGTCCATGGCAGATTCCGTGGCATTCTGTTGCTGGGAGAAGAACTCAATGCGCCAAATAGTTGGTAAGCACCAAATAGTTGGGCACTAAATAGTTGGTAAGCACCAAATAGTTGGTAAGCAGCCGAATCAGTTCCTTGTAAGTGGCAGCTTCCAGCATGGGGGGCGGGGGTGCTATGAGGGGCTTCACCAACTGCAGGGTTGCAATGCCACATGCACTAAATAGAGATTTCTTGCTCTCTGCATCTATTTGATCTTGTGGAAGATCACTTAGTACTTTAGCCTGTCCACCCAGGTTTCCCACAAGTCTGGGTGAGCGGGGTCGAATTGCAGCAGATGCTGTCCTGGAGCAACAGTCATGATCCCAGCTGCAGTGCATGCGAATTAGAGCGCAGTGCACTGGAGCTTGGTGCACGGTGCTGTGAGGTGCGGCTGAACAATAGGCTGACTCAACAGGATCCCACCTTCATCGCCAGTGTTAAATACTGGGTTCGATGCATAGATGTTCAAAACAGGAACATGCTTTATTGATAACTCCAGAACAAGACAAAATGGCAGGGCTGTGACCTCACTTATATGCATGTCCCAGAAACACCCCCCAGATCCCACCCCCCAGATCCCAATCCCAATCACAGCAGTTAAGTTTCACGCCAGAACTGCTCCTTGGTTCCCTTTTAGAGTCTAGATCTCAAAGAATATCCCAGAGATGCTAGAGTTCCCGTGGTTGTCTGGGTGTGCGAAAGCTGCCCACCAAACATAAAAGTCTAGTACATAACAGTGAAGTTCTGTTTTGGACACTAGATAGCAAACAGTAGCAAATATTCATTTAGCAATTTCATTTATGATCTCCTTGTTCTTCAAATGTAGGCATAGTGTTGGCAGATGGTGGTAGACTTCGTAGTTGATGGTGCTGCTGCTAACCAGAGGTGTACAGACTTGCCAATTTTTGCTTTATTATTCTTTAGAGTGAAATTACATTGTTGGACCAATTTACTATTTAAGGGGAAAGCGACCGTTTGATATATTTATTATTAGATTTGCCATTCCAGTAAGTTGTGGATAAAATCTATTTCTTCCTAAAGTTGTATTGTAGAGTAATTTGTCTTCCAGTAATATGTCTCCTCCATCAGAAATGCTCCTGTCCAAATAATTTTGTCTTCCTCTGCCTAAAAGTAGTGCTGCTGTTTTCCTATTCATTGGAGCAGATGTAAAAAGTGTAGTAGTTCGATACTATCTTCAGCAGTTTTTAAAAAATATATAATTTGGTGTTGGATAACATCTCCAGTCATGAGCCAAGTTACCTCTTATCAAGAGTAAGGCAGTGATGGATGTCTCTCCATATCTGATATCTTACCTGGAACATTTTCTTAAGATCTGTATATATATAGTCTCATTAGCATACTTCTCAAAAGTGCTTTTAATTGTATTCCTCTCATGACAGCAGGGAGGACTGATTTTGAATCGAGGAGATGAACTGATTGATTTTAAAATTGTTGATTTAAGTTGTTTTGCATTTTGCGACTAGGGTTGACAAGCATGGATACAAATTGGATTTATTTGCAGATAGATATTCTTTGTGTCACCTAAAAGAACCTCCCCCCCCCCCAAAAAAAAATAGATGATGAATGATGCCTGTGCACTGTAGAACTGAAGCTGCTAGAAACAAGGGGAATAATTGGCTTTGTTTGGTTTTTCTGGCTGCATATGAGCAAAATCAGGTAAGGGCTAATTCCCCCACTTCAGAAGCAAGGACTGGCAGTTATTGAGCAAAATATTTTCCCTGTTGGATGGAAGTAAATATTTTACCAGCACTTGCAAATATTCATAATTTGATAAACGATCAGTTCAGGGTGGTTGGAAAACATAAAATAATGTTATGAGATGGTTGTTGTACTGTTTGCTTTGGATTCTAAGCCATCACCTTGTGCCTCTTAAGGTGGCCTGGAATCTTTACTTCCTCCTTCAAAACATCTCTCCTTTTTAAAGTAGTCTGCCCAGTTGTTCAGTAAGAAGAAAATAATCTCTCACCTTCCACCTTCCAGCATTCTACAAATCATGAAGGCAATGGTTATGACTGTTGTATGATTGGCCACTGAAGAAAAAGCAAGCAACAGCTCTGTTAGTTGCCCAGAATCAGTTGCAGTTGTAAATGGTGTGAGTTTATTTTGTCTAAAGTGCCCAGACTTTCTCATACTCAAAAAGTAAGCTATAAAAATTATGTGTGTGTTTGTTAAATGCCATCCAGTTGCTTCTGACTTATAACGACCCTATAAATTAATGACCTCCAGAATGGCCTACCATTAACAGTCTTGTTCAGGTTTTGCAAAATGAGGGGCGTGGCTTCTTTGGTTGAGTCAATCCATCTCATGTTGGGTCTTTCTCCCTCAGCTTTTCCTAGAATTACTGTCTTTTCCGGTTATCCTTGTCTTCTCGCAATGTGACCAAAGTCCCATAGCTTCAGTTGGGTCATTTAACTTCTAGAAAGAGTTCAGGAGTAGCTTATCGATGAACCAGAAAAAAACACAAGTCTCTCTGCACCAACACGTTTATCAGTTCTTTGTGTTGTTCATGTTCTTCAAAGCAATCAAGTACATCGCAGTAGATTATATACATTTCTGATTGCGTGTGCCGCGTGGTGCCATTAATGATAATTGGTTAATTAAACTATAAACAGTTTCTTGAGCGCTTGATGAATATGTATTCTCCTCACCTGTACTGGTTCCTCTGTTGCCCCTATCCTTCGTGCTGTTGCAACTGATACTAAAACTATTTGAACCTATGACTACTTGCCTGCTAAAACTGTTACCTGTCAAAGTTTGTTTCTTAATTGCAGTTTCTTCCGTTAGAAGAGTTAATGAACCGACAGCATTACTAGTCGATCCTCCGTTTCTGAAGATTTTTACAGAAAGAGCTTACATTGAGTTTAGAGTTTCTCCAATTTCCATTTATTGCAAAATATGGTGGTACCTGTATTTTCCCCCAATGCGTCCTTTCTTGTAGAACACACTTTACATACCTTAGGAGTCAGATGAGCCTTGTTTCATCTGAAAAGAACACAATCATTCACGAAGTGTGTTAAACTTTTTATTTCATATTTAGATTATAATAAAGAGACACCCGTTTCTTCCTAATCTTTATCATGGTGGATTTTGATAGCAGAACGGCTTTGGGATGAAGTAACAGGTGTGCCATCTCGTCTGCACGTTCATGCTCGTTCAGCCAGGGTACAGTCCTCGTCATTGCCTCTGCACAGAGACATTGCATTTCTTGAGATGTGCTGATCTGTCACCTGGTCCTCCGTGAACACTTTTGGAAAACACTTGGCTCCAGACCTGCAAGCGAGAAGAGAGTTAGAGGTCAGCGAGGCTGTCCTGCATTCGTTGTCCAAGTGATGTGACGGGTTTTCTTGGAGGCAACTGACATCCTGGACCTCCTCCAGTCTGGCTTTTGGGGTGCATAGAATTGGACCCTCCGGTCCAATCCTTTTAAAACTCACAGGGTATTTTGGGGGAGGTACTGGGTGTTATGCTAAAAATGTGATACCTCTACCTCAAAAACAGCCCCCCCCCCAAGCCCCAGATACTTGTGGATCAATTCTCCATTGTAACCTATGGGAATCGGTCTCCATAGGGAATAATGGAGTGCCCAGCAGACATTTCCCTCCCCCTCACTTTCTGATGACCCTGAAGCGGGGGGAGGGCCTCCAAACCGGGGGATCCCCTGCTCTCTGGCTCGCACATTTCCTCCCCCTCCCTCTTTTCTATAACTCAAATGCTTGTCAGGCCTGTAACAGGCTGCTAGTGCCAGGTTGCTCTCCAAGGAGAGGGAGGCGAATGCCAAGTCAGAAAATGCAGGTTAGGCAAAACAGCCCTTTATCTTGCCGGAATGTTCTCCCTCTGCTGCCGCCTCCCTCTTGCTTTTCTGCCCCCCCCCCCATCCTTCCCCTACACTGCCATATTTCTAAACCATATTTCATTCTCTGCCCCTAATGAAGGAGATTGGGAAGCAGCAGAAATAGCATCTCTCTACAAAGAAAAGAACAACAATGGGGAGAAAGAGAGGCAGGAAAGGGGCATCGGGGAGAAGAGCAAAGAGTTGTGGATCAGTGGAGTGGTTGGTAGGAGCTGCAGAATGGAGTCTGGGGAGGATAGGGACCTCATGTTCCCTCTAAGCTGTGGAGTCTTGTGAGCAAAAATTCTACTTTGTGAGCTCCTGGCATTAAAGTTGAGAGCTCCTGCATAATTTAGTGTGCTCTGGGGCCATCCTTCCTGAACAGGCTGAGCTAAGAAAAAAAAATGTGTGAGCCAGAGGCTTAAAAACTGTGAGCTAGCTCACATGAACTCAGCTTAGAGGGAACACTGTGAGGAGGGCGTTGTGCTGCAGAATCCTTCAGACAAACTCCAGACCCCCGCTTGAGGTCGGCAACTCTAGTGGAGACAGTGATGGTCATAAGCCTAAATGGTTTTCCAAGGCAGTCAGACAGATTCCTGGAGGGGAGGATCCATCAATGGCTACTAGACATGTTGCCTCAGGGGAGCCTTCATATTTAGAGGCAGTCAGCCTCTGGATCCCAGTGTTGGGAGACAACATGAGCAGAAGGAATTGGCCCCTGTGCCCTGTTTGTTTGGCTCTTTGTATGAAACAGGTTGCTGGATTTTATGGGTCTCTGATCAAATCCAGGAGTGCTTTTCTGAAGTCCTCCTCATTGCATTTTTTATTGGACATTCATCCCTGGCATATTATAGCTGCCCTGGGCTGCAAATGTGGGAGAGGTCTGTAGACTATGATAAAGGGGAAGCAGGAGACTTTATTGACTAGTACAGAAGTGTATTACACATACGTAAAGTGAGGGGGGGGAGAGAACTGCACAAGTAAAGTAAACTTAAGTGGTGGTAGTGGTGTAAAGTGTCATCAAGTTACAGGTAACTTTATACTATAGATTCAGTGTTCTCTCTAAACTGTGTGTGTAGTTAGTGACTCAAATGTAAGCTCACTCACAACTTTAATGCTCGCTCATCAGCTTGCCCACAAAGTGGGATTTTTGCTCACAACAAGTCCACAGTTTAGAGGGAACCTTGACTGGGAACCTGTGGTGGTAGAGCCCCGTTTGTGTCTGCTTCTCAAATGTTTATGTGGAAAAGATTCTATGATGTATGTTTCTAGATTTTTAATCCGAGAGGGTTGAGATTGTCCAAGAAAAATACTCAACTCTGCTTAGACAAACATCAGTTGATTCTTTATTAATGTACAGTTGTAACAGGAGAACTTGCACACGTATTTGAGCAAATTCTAACTAACAATAGAAAGAAAGATTAGTTATACTTTGGCTATGCATGTATACTGTGGATTAGCTGGAGATAAACATTAGCACTCTTGATTGGTTACATACATTGGTCATGCAGTGGCTTTCACATAATTTTCTGAAGGAAACAGACTTGAGCACAGCAGCAATAGCACAGATAAGAAAGCAGGTTTAGCAAGCCTTAAGCAGTAAGTTTTTAACCGGTGTTGATAGCACACTTTCATTTCCTGCAACCTTCCTGGCTGTGTGCTAAACTTTTCTCATAAAGTGGCTTGATTTAAGCTTCCGCTGGGTGAAACATCCGAAACCTTTTTGTATGTTGAGATTAGCCATGTGGAAATGGTTTCTCTAAAGAAATACCGTTTTCGCACACAGCTAACCTCGCAGTCACAATCCTGTTCCCTCCGCAGCGTCCGGTCGGATTTTTCACCATCTGCGCCGGAGTTACAGGAAGTGCCGCGGCTTTTGCATAGCAAACATAAACCGCTAAAACCCAGTTTACGTTTGCAACGCAGAAGCTGCGGCACTTCCTGTAACTCCGGCGCAGATGGTGGGAAATCCGACCGGACGCTGCGGAGGGAACAGGATTGTGACTGCGAGGTACGCTGTGTGCGAAAACGGTAAAACTCTGTCCTCATAGGAAACCCACAACCAATAGTTCACCCCAGGCTTCTAGAAAGTATAGTTAAAATGGCTGTAATGCCCTAACCCAAGATATGTTGTTATATTCCAGAAAGGGGAAGGGACTGTAACATGGTGTTTAAATGGCTGAAAAGATTCAAGGTAAAGCAAATCAAGCTCTGGAATGCCTCCTGGAATCCTTGGACAATTGGGATGGGGAAATATTTTTTAATATTGGCTTAGTATCATAATAAACTGTATTTAATAGTATAGTGAGTAACCCATGTGTAGAAATTCTGGAGAAAAAAATGGTATTCTGCTTGTTCTCAAACTCATATTCAGACCCACAGATGTCATTTTTAAAATGGCACATTCAATTAAAAAAACAACAATTCAGTGTTCTGGTTTAGGAAAACATTCTATGAAAATAAGGAAACTTTCTCATCTACAATTGCTGATGTGTTTCGGAATTTAGTATTGCTTTCCTTTTTGCGTAGGAGAACTTTATTGGATTTTATTCAGTGATAAATTGGCTTCAAGCATGGCACTATATCATGGGTAATATATTATTCTGCCTAGACAGAATTAAATTGTGGTTCTGAAGTGAATTGCTCCCATTGGTGAAAAATATACCAAAGGCTGTTTGGCCTTAAAATAGAGCTGCTTGGAATCAAAGTACTAAATAAGGTGGGGTTTTGTACCCCAAAAATGTTAGCAGAGTAAAAACAATGCTAATGAGTTACAGCAATGAATTGTTTTGCATATGGTGTATACTGCCCTGATACTGTTCATTCGTGTATATGTGTAAATGTATCTTATCACAATATCACAAAAAAAAATCACAAAAAATGTGTTTCCTGCTTGCTGTTAAACTTTTAAAGGAAAAAATACTGTTCTTTCAAAAAAAAAATCTGTTTTTTTTCCTATTAATTTACCTATGCGCTGGACACCTTATTGAAGAGTTGTACATCTGAAAACTATAAAGAAATGCTTTGAATGCATTAAAGCAATAAACCACCAAGACATCTATTAGTTTAATAATTAATGTTTGTACATAATTACCAATTGTCTGTCAGATACAGAAATTATTGCCTTCATTCTGTAGCCAGGAAGCCATTCTCGGGAACGGTAAAAGGAAGCCAGGCTTCTTACTCTGAGGTTGAGCGTAGAATGTATCTTAGCATGGGCGATTGCTCACATCAGGTCAAGAGGTAGTATCTAACTTCAGCTTCTGGTCTCCCCTGTTGTGTGTGTGTGTGTGTGGGGAGAACCACCCATTCCCTAGTTAGGGTTGTCCAGGTGGGATGCTGGAGAAAATCGTGTAATAAACAATTTTGTAAGCAATGCTTAAGCTCACTTAATTTCTTATATGTATCCCAATATGTGGTAATACAGTTAATCATTCACATTCACAATTAAACAGTGTGCAATCGTAACACTGATGGCTTAAAACGACGCAGAGAGTCCTCATTTAAAGAGACAAGCTCTATGCTTGTATTATGTCCAAGAAGGTGCTGCCAATTGAAGACTGATACTGTTACGCTGCTAAATTTTCTTCAGCAAAAATGCCAAGATTCAGCAAAAATACAGCGCTGCTAGTAAATTTCCTTCGGCAAGAGAATGCCGTATTTCATCAAAGATGCAGTGTGACATGCGTCTGGTTTTTAGGCGTGTTTCAATAGCCTTCGTCTGACACATTAGAACTGCTAATGCCGCTTGAGAAATTGACCAGTAGACTAATGCGCTGTAACTTTTTTGAGCATTGGTTCCAGATACTGAAAATAAGTGTGTCAGACGAAGGCTATCGAAACACATCTAAAAACCAGAAGTGTGTCACACTGCATCTTTGATGAAATACAGCATTCTTTTGCTGGAGGAAATTTACTAGCAACACTGTATTTTTGCTGAATCTCAACATTTTTGCTGAAGAAAATAAATAAATAAATAGTTCTCACGAGGCAAACGAGGCAATTGCCTAGATTGCAAGACTTCTGGGAGCACCAAATTGGGTGCCCCCATGTGACTTGGTGACTCAGTGTGGGGAGGGGCACCAGAAGTTAGCCTGAGAGGAGTTTGTAGAGTAGAGGTCCCCAACATAATGCCTGTAGGCACCATGGTTCCCAATGACTCCTCTCCTGGTACCCACCAAGTTGTTTAAAAATGTGGGCAGGGCCAAGTGGGGATTTTGTACAGTAGGGTTTCTGATTGGCCACTGGAGATCTAATTGGCTGTGCAGATATTTTTCAAAAATGTTGCTTTGGCAGCCGCCACCACTACAGCACAAGGATCTTTCTTGCATGACTGAAGGTAAGCTGCATATATGCAATAAGATATTTTAAAACAATATGTTCATTTTAAAAGAATCTTGTTAAACAGAACTTACGTCTGAAATGTTGAAGAACTGTTAGAATTACGTATAACCTCACTACTTGACATTTTGCAGTTGGCTCCACCTCTGAGCAGCCGATTTGCCGTTGTACTCACCCTGTGTTGGAATTCCAGAGGTTGCCAGAGGCACAAAAAGGTTGGGGACCTTGGTATAGAGTAAGCCTTTAAAAAGGTGTGGACTGACCCTTGCAATAATAGAAAATAATTAGATGATTTGATTGATATATTAATAAATTTCATTTTTGTTATTTGGTTTAAGCTGGACTTGTGATCTGCAGAATGCTGACCTATCCTCCAACTCGAAGAGAATTGATTGTAGGTTGTGGTCTACAAATGTTTCAACAACTTGCAGGGATTAACACAGTCATGTATGTATCAATTTCTTTTCCTTTTTTTTTTTTTAAAAAGTTGGAATATATTTCAAGTGTTCCAATGCAAAATGATGAATAAAGATTTGTCTCAATCATTGAGTACAATATAGAAAAGAAAAAAAAAATACACATATAAGAATTTTCAATAGCATTTTAGGGGTTTTCAGATAAGTTTTTATAATATTGAATGAAAATGTGTCACATATTTTCGTTTTCCAGAAAACTCCTGGGAAGATTTTCACTTTGTGATTATTGATTGCTTTGTGCGAGGATTGACTGAATGCAAAACTGCAGCCGGTGGGGTTGTGCTGGGTGCAGGTGGATTCTGCTGTATTCCATTAAAATCTCCAAATTGGACCCACTAAACATAAGACAAGGGCTGCTGTGGCTCTCAGCCCTGGCTTTTTGAAATTCTTAGAAATATTCCAGACGTACATTGTTTGTGAATTCTTCCAGTCTCTGCGTAGGAACATCAGCAGTTCATCTGTAGTGGATGTGGGAGAATACTTGTTTCAAATTCTGCTATGCATCCCTCTAGAGTTTAGAGCAGGGGTCCTCAAACTACGGCCCGTGGGCCAGATGCAGCCCGCTGAGGACGTTTATGCGGCCCGCCGGGTTATGGCAAAATCAGACTGGAAGTGACGTTCGACCTAAATTCGCGTTAGCAACGCACACTTCCGGCACTGGGCTGAGGCGGCGGAGACAGAGTGTGAGGTGATACCGAGGTGAGGTAAGTTCCCAGGCCGGGGTGTGTGGTGTGGGGAAGGGAGAGAGATGCAGAAGACGGAGAACTGACGGCCCCCAGCCTTGTACAGTAACGGCAGTCCGGCCCTCCAACAGTCTGAGGGACAGTGAACTGGCCCCCTATTTAAAAAGTTTGAGGACCCCTGGTTTAGAGCCTAGACTTAGATATATTCAGAGATTTCATGTGGTGCAACATTTTTCTAGCCTGCTGCAACTACCTGTTTTGTCTGCTGTGTAAATGAAAGAGAACAGAGACTGTGTATGCTGTTGCCAAGACCTCTAATCAATGATTTACTAGACCCGTATTTTGCTCCAGTGTAACAAACAGCGACCCTGTGGAGCAGTTTTGAGTTGGGAAAATGTGTGTGTGTGGGGGGGGAAAGGGGGTATGTTTAGAGCATATATTTAAATTCCTTAAGGTTAGGTAAATGTTACGTATCACGTGTCTGCAGAGCACCTTTAAAGTGTTTTCCTATGCGTTACAAGACAACCCAGAAGGTGTGTCAGAGTCAAATTATTTTAAGAATGTTGACATAAATATAACGTATGCAGATGACAAATGAGCGAACTTCTGAAGTCCCTAAAGAAAAAAAGCTCTTTTGGAGCAGGTCCAAACTTTTTTTTAAAAAGTACTAGTACGTCGAAACCTTGTAAGATAGATGGTACATATTAGCTGACTTTGCTTATCCTAAACATACAGATGTGTTTGCAAACTAAATGCCTTACCAAGCAGTAATTTTTGCAGATGGCATGGGACTGCACTTGTTTGACAATGTGTGTGGGAGAAGAGGAAGAAGTTACTGCTAGAAAACTTCTAGTTCTAAAAGCATGCTAAGCTAAAGATTTAGCTAATTAATTCCTTAGAAGCGTAGTACTAAAAGTGTTCAATCTCGTGGGGAGGGGCCATTGTTCAATGGTAGAGCATCTGTTTGGCATGCCGAAGGCTCCGGGCTGGATCCCTGGGATCTGCATTTAAGTATCAGTTACTGGGTGATGTGAAAGACTTCTGCTGAAGACCTTGGAGAAGCCACTGCCCATTAGAGTAGGCAATACTTTGATGGACTGCCGGTCGGATTCACTATAGGGCAACATTGTGTGTTCAGTTGTAAAGCAATTTCCTTTTTTAGTTTGTTTATTTGCTAAATATTTGGTGGGTGTCTGAACTTTAAAAAGCATTTTTAAAAATCTCAAAAAAGAAAATAAAGCACTATTTGAAGGTTTGGATGGCAACTATAGATCTACAGGGCACATATTTTTACCTCAGCATCAGGCCCAACCATAGGCGGTATTACAGTTTTCTGCAGGAGATGGCCAATACCAGTACATGGTACTCCCCTTCAGGACCTCTACCCCCAAACTATGACAGGATACCACAACATGTTCTCCTCTCCCAGTCATGGTGTAGCCACAAATGCAGCCTCCTGGACACCTTTGGAAACTGTCATGACAGACACATCTCTCTGGGGATTGGAGCTCATCTCAGAGGCATGCCAGTGGGGGTGATTTGGGACTCCTCTTGCCGTAGCTGCCACATCAGTTTCCTGGAACTTCTGGCTTTTCAGTTTGCTCTACACTCCTTCCTACCGATTCTGAAAGGGAAAGTAGTGTTAGTTCTCACAGACAATACAACAGCTCTCAGCTATATCAATCAAAAAGGAGGCACTGTCTATCAATCTGTGAGTTTGGTGTAGTCACCTGGCTATCTGCGAGCTTGGTATATCCACCTTGGGATCACCATCATTGCAATGTATTTACCAGGGGAACTGAACACCCAGGCAGACTTCCTAAGCAGAGGGGATGTAGTACTTCACAAATGGGAGCCGAACCAAGTGTATTTGGACTCTGTCTTCAACAAGCGGGTTCACCCACACACAGGTGTATTCACAACAAGGACAAACAAGAGATGCCCAGACTTTTGCTCAAGGGGCAGAAAAGATACCCTGTTATTGGGGGATGGCCTCTTCCTCCTGTAGTCACAACTATTCCTCTTCACGTTCCTTCATATCCCCCTCATCACAAGGGTTGTTTATAAGGCCATGAGGGACAAACCTCATTGTATCCCAGTGACCCCCTGGTGGCCTTGTCAACTATGGTTCCCTCTCCTGCTTCAACTCTGTAAGGGGACACTTTCATACTTTTCTTCCAGCTGCATATCTACTACTCAGTCAACAGGGCAATGCCTTATGTCTGATCTGTTGTTTCAGTCAAATACTATAGGCTGCCCTGAGCTCATTTGCGGGAAGGGCAGGATAGAGATTGAATCAAATAAAAATAATAAATAAATAAAGTGTACCATGACATTCCCCATCTGAAATTCACTCTTTGGAAGATTTACTAATCCTTTACCCCTCGAGAGTTAGGGAAGTCATGGAAAATAGCAGGAAACCTCCCACCAGGAGAAATTGAAAGCATTTGTTGTAGACTCAATTCTGTTATTAGTTCACTATATAATTTTTGTGAAGGCCTGTCAATGACTCAATCAAGGGTTTAGTTTACCCACCTAAGGGCAGAATCACTGATGTACTATAAGGCGGTGAGCAGGGTTCTCTCTGTTGGTTTCAAACAGCCCAAAACAGAAAAACATGACATATGGTTGGGTTAGAACTGATAAAAGGAAATACTTCTTCACCCAAAGGATGATTAACACATGGAATTTACTGCCACAGGAGGTGGCTGCTGCTGCAAGCATAGACAGCTGAGGGGATTGGATAAACATATGGAGCAGAGGTCCATCAGTGGCTATTAGCCATAGCATATTGTTGGAACTCTCTGTCTGGGACAGAGATGCTCTGTATTCTTGGTGCTCTGTATTCCTCTTTACCACTTCCTCAAAGCAAAGTGCAAAAAGTTTTGTTCCCGTTCCGGGAGGGCCCCCTCTTCCCTGGAGGATGTGTTCCAGATTTCCAATAAAAAGGAGCTTTTTAATGTGTTCCTCCATCATTACCCAGACCCTCAGCAAAATGTTGAGGGATAGAACATTGGCCATACTTGTTGCCCCATTGATCCAAACACAGTTGGTTTACTGTGTTGGTTTACTCAGTTGGTTTACTCACTCAGTTGTGTGTTGGTTTACACAGTTGGTTTACTCACCCAAATGGTTCAGAACAGGACCCCCACACCTTTCCTTCTGCCCCAGATCTTCTACAATAGACAGCCTCTTGCATCATAACGCTGGAACCCTAATACTGATAGCATGGCTCGTTCTACCTCCTTTGTAATGTTTTCTGACTGCACAGAGATTAATGTTGGAGACCAGAAAATACTCCACTAGGAAATTGCATCAGTAGAAGAGTTTCTCTCTCTGTGTTGGCTAAACTGGGGTTTTCCCAGCTGATAGCCCTTTATCATCTCTGCCAGAATACCTGCTGATTCTCAGAGAAAGCTCTAGCTATTTCTCAATTAAAGGTATATATTGCAGTTATTTCAGCTTTTCACATACCCATAAAGAGAAAAAAATCTCTATTTTCCCAGAAGGACTCATCAGTAGACAGAGCTGTTCTGTCTGTTCAGTTAAAAAGCTTCACATTCACTTTATTGGTAAATCAGCTTGCTAGTTTCACATAGGGGACTGCACAAAAGACACAGTGATGCAAACAAGGTTGCGCTTACCCGTAACTATTGTTCATCGAGTCCTCATCCCTCCCTCTTTTGTTGCTGTGAGCTCTTAGTCACCTTTAATGCATTATCCAGTAGTGGACTCTATGAACTGAGGGAGGGAGGTACTCTCCTGCTTTTTATATGCACAATAGGTGGGAAAATGCTATGAAAGGGGGAGGGAGAGTTTTAAAATTGCATGCACAATTCCCATGTATACCTGCACAGAAGAACACTTGATGAACATCAGTTACAGTTAAGTGCAACCTTGTTTTCCTGCAGTAACCAACTATTGTAGTCTTTCTTGCTGCAGTGGCTCTGCATTCCTCTGTATGCCAAGCGCCCTCGGCACCTGAGGTATTTGTTTTCGCCTCTCTCTTGCCAAGGGTACCAAGACTCTGAAGTACTCTTCCTGATAACACATACTTCCAACAGGTGTTAAGTAAAAGGGTCTCTCTCTCTGTCTCTGTCTCTCATTCTCATTGTTGTTGCTGCAACAAACCTGGCTTGGCTTGATACAGGGTTTGGAGGAGAGGTCACTCAGACTCTTGTCTTTTCCTATGGAGAACAGCTATAGAAAGGAGGTAAAGAGCTCTGACCAAGGCATAGAGAAAAGCAGGTGCTCCCTTGATTGCCATCTGCCTTCTCACATGATCCCTTGAAACTGGAGCATGAACTATTGCTATTAAATTTTGGTTACACTGCTCTTTGAAAAAGACGATGGTAGTCTCATTACTCACTTGTTAATGGAATCCGAGTCCTCTACTTGGCTGTGCCACATAGAGGGGGGAAAAAATCAAATCAGTTGGGATTAACATTGGAGACCTATTTCTCCATACAGAAAAATCAGCTTTCTCGTTTATTAGACAAAGATTGGTTGACATTGAATTGCAGATGTTGAGAGTCTTGCCAAAGGCAGATGCTCACCCTTGAGTTTGGGGGTTTTCCCTCCTGGATATAGGGCTGAATATCAAACCTGCCTAACAGCCCCTTGGCAATGCAGAGCCTATTCACTAGTTAGGTTGAATGCGCTACCGTCTGCAATACTTCTTGGAAGATTCCATAAAATTCCCTATGCCAACTGATTGTGCACTTGTGTGTGACCAGAGATAGAAACTTTAGAACATCTGTTCTTAATTTGTACTTTTTATTCTGACCTTACATACTCATTGGCCCCTGTGAGTGAGCAAACAGGAAGCCTGACAAATGTAAAATTGCCTTCTTGCTGTCGACTTGGAACCAACTGGTAATTGAAGCTGTTGCAAAATACATGTATCTAGCATCTAGGAGGCGCTCAGTATATTTGCAAATTGCCAGTTGATGAATGGACTGGTTCCTTCTCAGGTTGGATATCATGCCAATAAAAGTTGTTGAATTGAATTGATTGGCATCTTGGCAAAACACTGTAGCTTGTAGATCCCTTTTTGTATTTCACATAACTCCTCTGATTGGCTGACAACCTGAGACATCGTCAGCCACCCATCAGTTCCCTTCCTCCAAAGGGACACACAAAAGTACTAGAAAATGGTTCATCTTCATGGCTCCATTTGGGGACTGCGTTTTTCCAGGCCTGTCATGGAGACAAGCTAGCAAGCTATTTAAAAGAATTTTCCAGACTCCCAAGAGTGCTCTGTCCCCTCCCTGCTCAGTGTGATTCCCTGTTCAAAAATTACATGAGGTGCACTCTTCCCTCAGTTTTCTTTTCACTGCCTACAAGAGAGGATGTAAATATTGTGAGCTTTGTTCACTTTCTTTGGTAAACTTTGAGGGAGAAAATCAGCATCTTTATTTCTCCATCTTGCCATTGGGAGTGACTTCCTCACAATGGCTCTCTTTTAAAAGTGTGTGGACTGTGGGCCAAATGGCCCAATTGGATGAGTATTCATGCTTTCTCTTCCTCAATACTGCCACTTGCCTGCTAGGATACTAGCAGAAAGACTCCAACAGCATTTGAACAATTTTATTAAAGACGAGCAAGCAGGTTTTCTTCCCAGGAGACAAATTAGAGACATTATTAGAACTGTCATAGACGTGGTTGAATATTATGAGAAGCACCCTGAAAAAGAAGTGGCATTATTCTTTGCTGATGCAGAGAAGGCCTTTGATAATGTGAATTGGGACTTTATGTTTGCAGTGATGGAGAAATTAGGACTAGGAGAAAATTTTATAAGAATGGTTAAGCCATGCGTAGCAAAAGCTCTGCAGAGCACCCGGGAGGAGGTCGATGACATTGGGGCCACCTCTAGCCATTTCGAATGGGAGTCCACAATCACAAAGAAAAGCTGACCTTGGAAAGGGCCGGCAAAGTCCAAATGAAATTGGGACCAGGGGTTGCATGTGAACTCCAAGTGCTGTACAGGGGCGTGTGCTGGTACCGGTCTTGTCTCCTGGCAAGGTTCACATCTCTTGACCTAGGCCTCAATCTCCTTGTCAATTCCAGGCCACCAAACATAACTGTGGGCCAGTGCTTTCATCCGCACAATTCCTGGGTGGGTTTTGTGCAAGGCAGCCAGGACCCATTGGTGCAGGGGTGGGGCACAACTACTCTGCTACCCCACAGCAAACATCCTTTGTGGGCCAAGAGGGCCTCCTGGAGGGATGCAAACGCTGTAAAATCCAGGCCCACCCTGCCAGTGAGCCATCCCCTCCACACGCAGTCCAGAACATCGGAGAGGATGTGGTCCTTCTCAGAGAGGCGAGCAATGTCCCTAGCGTGCATGGTCCAGTTTGGAAGGTCTTCTACCAGGAGGTCTGGTGGGCGGGAGCCGGGTCCAAATCAGTGGATGGGAGCGGCAGGTGGCTCAAAGCGTTGGCATGGCCCATCACCTTTCTAGGCCGGTATTGAAGTGCATATTGGTAACTGGCCAAGAAAATGGACAGCATCTGGGGGGTTGGTGGTCTGGCACAAAAAGGCCCAGCAGCAGCTTCTGGTCCATCAGGATGGTGAAGTGCAGCTCATAGAGGTAATCATGGAATTTTTTAACTCTCACCATGATGGCTAGCCCCTCCTTATCAATCTGTGCATAGTTGCGCTTGGTGGGCTGCAAGGTCCGAGAGTAGTATGTGATTGGGACCTTGAGCCATCTGTCAGCATGTGGCTGAGGACCACACCAACCCCGTAGGGGGAGCCATCACATGCTAGGACAGGGGTGTCAAACTCATTTGTTATGAGGGCCAATTCTGACATAAATGAGACCTTGTTGGGCCGGGCCGTGTATCTATTTATGATTAGGTAACAAAGATATAAATGTTATAAAGGACTCAGACAAACAAAAAGATTTTTTTTAAAAAAACAACAACCCCTAGAACATCCTTAAAATAATAGCACTTGGTCTTAAAGGTGCTTTCTTTGTATTTCTCCCATGGGGCCCAGGGAACTGGGCAAAGAAAGCTCTGGCTCTTTCCTTCCTTCTCCAGGGGATCAGGAGGGGAAGGAGCCTCAGACAATAGAAGGAAGAAAGACTTGGCTCAGTAACTCTGCTGTGTCTGGCAAAGCAAGCTCTCCCTCCCCCCTTCCTCCCCAAGGGAGGACCCTCAGCCAATGGAGAAGACAGAGGCTTTGCTCTGTAGCTCCTGTGCTATTGAGCAAGCCTGGCAAAGCAAGCTGTGATGCAGAAGGAAGCAAGAGAGAGGGAGAAGGAAGCAGATGACAGTGAGTTGCTCGAGGGCCTGATAGGAGCCCTCTGGGGGCTGATTTGGCTCCAAGCCGCATGTCTGACACCCCTGTGCTAAGACAACCAGCAGCTGCTCATTGAAGTGGGTCAACAGACTCTTGGAGACAAGCAAGCCCTTTACAGCCTTAAACACAGCAGCCTGCTTGTGGCCCCATACCCAGGGTGTTTTTTTCTGTCCAGAAGCCAGTGTAGGGGCTTGGCTACCTCCACTTTGTGTGAGAGGAAAGCATGGTAGGAGTCCCAGGAAGGCCTGTAGTTCTGGCTTTGAGGTGGGGGCCAGGGCCTTGCAGATGGCCCAGATCTTGTCTTGTGCTGGGTGGATATCCTCCGTGTCTACGGAGTCACCCAGGAAGTTAACGCGGGGGACCCTTAGAAGACATTTCACCTGCTTATCCTTGAATCTATCCAACTGGAATCGCTGCAGCACTGTGCGGAGGTGGGAGGCAAATTCCATCTCATTGGGGGCCATAACCAGCACATCGTCGAAGAAGGGCTGCATCCTGGGGATCCCTTTAAGGAAAGAGTCCATTAGATTTTGAAAGATCCCCGGTGCCATGCTGACCCCAAACAATAGCTGCTTCACTCGAAAGGCCCCCCTGTGCGTGGCGATCGTCTGAGCTTCTGCTGAGGCTTTGTCCATGAGAACTGCTGGGCTAGGTCCAGCTTTCAAAAAAACCTTCGCCCCTGCCAGTGAAGCGAGCACATAGCTAACTTTGGGGACTGGATAAGCATGGTCGTGTAATGCCTTGTTGATCGTGCATTTGTAGTCCGCGCAGATGTGGCGCTCCCATCTTGCTTCACTGGGGTTACTATGGGGATCTCTCACCGTGCATTAGATACGAGTTTCAGGACCTCTTGCGCCATGAGGTGGTCTAGCTCAGCCTCGATTTTTTAACGCAAATGGGACCCGGCAGACCTTCAGCCTTATGGGCTGCATGGTAGGGTTAAGCTGTAGGGATATCTGGGGACCAGTGTTCTGTCAAAGACAGATGAAAACTCATCACAAATGTTAGAAAAATTGGGGCTCACGGTGGCTTGGTGGATTCCTGTTACACGAAATCCTAGGGGCTGGAACCAAGCCCGCCCCAGCAAACTAGCAAAAGGGCCTTAGCCTCCAACAAGTCCCTCAAATTGTCTGTACTTGACTTGAAAGGAGCCAATGTCTTCAGCCACCACCACCCTCTTCTGGAAGTCCTTTAAAATCATGGGGGCTGGCCTGAGGTGGTATCCACCATTCGGGCACAGTCACTGTAGGGTCTTGGCAGATACAATTGAAATCCCCAACCCGGTATCTAGTTCCATAGAGCAGGCCACCCCTTCAATGAGTATGGTGACTTTAATCTTATTGGGCAATGGCTCAGACAGTTGCAGTACCTATAGAGGTGCAGCAGTGACTGTATGAAGCTCCTCAAGGTGCGCTGATTTCTGTCTTTGGCCCTGGGTGTGATGGTGTGCTCTGCCAGGCAGTGCCCTGGCCACCTTGGAGTGGCAGACACATGCTAGGTGGCCCAATTTGCCACAGGTGCGGCAAATGGTATAGCGCAACTTGCAGGTCCAGCGCTTGTGTGGCTCCCCACAGCTGGCGCAGGCTTAGGCAACTGTAGCCTCAGAGGCATGCGTAGATGTATGCTTTGGTACGTTTTCAGCGCTTTCTCACCATCAGAGTCTTCAGAAGCGGAAGATGTAGCGACTAGATGCACAGATGTGGTGGCGGCCATTTTGGGGCCCAACGCCTGATGGACCTTGTGTGTGAACTTTTTGGCAGTCTCGGCGGCTAAGGTCTCCTCGAGGGCCACTTGGAAAGTTGGATCTCACTTCATGATGATCTTGTGTTGCAGATGCTCATCCTCCAGGCCGCACACCAACCAGTTGCGAAGAGCCTCCTCAAGGTCATGGAAGTTGCAGTTGCGAGCAACTCTGTGGAGAGCAGTCACCTATGCAATGATTGACTCGCCTGCAGCCTGGATCCTGATGGTAGAACACATGGCAGGCAGCAATGATGAACAGCTTTGGTGTGAAGTGTTTCTGCAGCTTGTCCATGATGGTTGGGTATGCGGTTGCCCGGAGCTCAGCGGGAGCCAGCAGTGACCGAGTAACCTTGAAAGTTGATCTTCCGCATACCAGAAATAAGGTAGCCCTCTTCATGTCTTCGTCGGTGATTTTGGATGCCTCCAGGAAGAACTCAAATCGGGAGTGACAGGAGTCCCAGTCCTCGGTGGGGGGGTCAGAAGTGTCAAATGATCCATTGGCTTCCGGGGTTGAAGCTTGGTGAGCTGTCCTGTTTCCCTGTGTGGAGCAGACCAGGATCTTTGTTTTTGGACAGAAAAGGCTTTTTAAAGCCTACTGTCTACTTTTTCCAGTAAAGGAAATTGTCTACGGCATGCATGTTTATTTCGAGGGGGATTCACTTTGGCTGACGAAAGATCCCAGGAGGGGTTTTTTTCGGCTTTGAAAATTCCCCCGATGAAGAATTGCATTCTATCGCCTACAAAGAATCCTTGGAGTCATTAAATTGACATAAACTCACTAAGGCTTCAACTTCCTATGGACTATAACAACATCTGAGATAAAGTGGGCAGGATAATGAGAGAATAGACGTCGTTAATTAAGGTAACGATCCTTATCTGCTACTCCGGGTTCAATTTAAGCTTGTTAAAAGGGAAGATCTGGGACCCAGAACTATTTTTCAAAGTGGAAAATCAAGGAGAAGTGGAAGGGGGTAGAAGTGGTTTTTTTGGACTCAAAAGAAAGCAGAAAAGTGCAGAAAAATACTTGCTGTTATGAATTCCTGTGGCTTCGGAAAAAAACCCCAGTCATAACAAAGCTGCAGTCTCTCTCCTCAAAACAGGAAGTGACGTTTTCTGTAATCATTATGAGACTTCAATGCTAGAGAGTCAGGAAGTAAGTGTGGAGTAATTGTCACAATTACAGCTGAATTTTTGGAAGAAGATCCGGAGGAGATGGAGCGTTTATGTGATGATGCATACAGAGTCAATTCAGAGCTTGCCAGAAAGCGTAAACTACCCAGGGAAGTTGTGAAACAATTTTGGATAATGATTCAACAGGAGATCTCGAAAATCTTGGGTTATAACATTAGGAGAGCACCAGATGTCTTTCTGGTGGGATTACAAATAGAAAGCTTTCCAAAGCAAGACAGAACATTGTTGTGGTATTTGCTTTCAGCTGCGATAACACTGTATGCGCAAATGTGGAAGCAAGATAGAATACCTGAAAAATGGGACTGGGCTTTAAAGGTTCTTAACTGGAGTGAAATGGACAAACTTACCAGAATCTTAAATGACATAATTTGGAGAAGTTTAAAGAAGACTGGAGTAAATCCCAAAGTTACGTGGAAATATAATGGAGGGTGAAGAGTCATTTAGTCTTTTATGACAACATTAACTGAACTTTAAATGATAAAGAGGAATTGTAATTATTTCGTTAGTAAGATATAGTTACATGGTAATTATACATATATGAGTTAAGATAAGAATAAGATAACGGGAATTCCGGAGTTGATTTTATAACTATGAGTTTTGTGCGTAATGAATACCAAGCAAATTATAAAGAAAAGGTTATCGAAAAATTACTTTTTGTATAAAAATTTTATAATGGTGAAAAGATATTTAGTAGTGTTTGATAACATTAATCAAACTTTTAATGATAAAGAGGAATTGTGATATTGTGATAAAAGCATTAGTAGAACATGGTTATTTGGTAAACATATATATATGAGAGTTAAGATAAGACTAAGATAGGGTGAACTCTGGAACTGAATCAATAACTATGAGCGTTGTGTTTAATAAGTGCTAAGTGATTATTAGAGAATAGGTTAGTGAATGATAATTTTTTTTCTTTTTAAAGATTTTACAAGTGTGAATTTACCTTTAATATGCTTTTAATTTGTTTTAAGTACCGGCGGAGGTCATGAATAAGAGTGGGGGGGGGGAGGAAAATATGTAATGTATTGGAGAAATATATTTGAATTTGTAGAGATGAATTTATCTCAATATATTGCAAAATAAAAAGTTTGGTCACGCAGAAGTGTCAAATGATCCCAGAGCCACAGCCATGATCCCAGCCGTGATTCATAGTGGAGAGCGCGATGGCACTGGAGCTCGGTGCATGTGGTGCAGCTGGGCGATAGGCTGACTCAACGGGATCCCATCCTCATCGCCACTATTAAATAGTGGGTTCAATACACGAAGAGGCTAGAGTTGCTTGCAGTGATCAAAGTTCTTTATTCTGTTACAGCTCGGTAATGGTTAGGTTAAGACTGCTGAACGGGGCCAACTATATGCACACCAAAATTCCCGCGCTAGAACGTCATTGGGGCATTTGAACCAGCAGGGGGCTGGCGATTGGTCCAGGAAAGCAGGGATTTAGATCTTGTTTATCATTGTTTCCATGTCCCCCATGCTCTGTCCTAAAGGCTCCAGTGAGCCAGGCAGGAACTAACCCATCACATGAAACACAGAGTCCACATATACAACAGAACCTCTGAGTGGGACCTATGGATTTGTTCTTCTAATGGTAGCACCTTCCCCTGATGCAAAAGGTTGTTCCACCTGGAGGAAGAATGTCTTGCATTCAGAAGGCATGTTGGGCTGGATGAATGTGCTACACATAGTGGAACAAATCCATCCAACCCTCAGCTCTTAATGAAGATTTAGGTGTTTAGAAAGATTACTGTCAAGGAACCTTTTGATTGTTCAGGGTGCTCTTTATTTGCTATATTTGAAGAAGCAGCTTCACGGAGGACAATTATTTTTATCAGGAGTATTATATAAAGCCCCTCTTCTAGAGAGCTTGAGAGTATTTTCACAGCTCTCTTGTGACCACAGATAAACAGAACTGGCAGCCAGACACGTGTTCAGTAAGCAAAAGGAGAAGGAATAAGGTAATACAGAAAAACATGAGCTAGGAACACTCACATTTTATACCACTACATCCAAAACAAAGACTTTGGTCCTTCTAGAAGATAGAAGAAGATATTGGATTTCTATCCCGCCCTCCACTCCGAAGAGTCTCAGAGCGGCTCACAATCTCCTTTACCTTCCCCCCACAACAGACGCCCTGTGAGGTAGATGAAGATATTGGATTTATATCCCGCCCTCCACTCCGAAGAGTCTCAGAGCGGCTCACAATCTCCTTTACCTTCCCCCCACAACAGACGCCCTGTGAGGTAGATGAAGATATTGGATTTATATCCCGCCCTCCACTCCGAAGAGTCTCAGAGCGGCTCACAATCTCCTTTACCTTCCTCCCTCACAACAGACACCCTGTGAGGTAAATGAAGATATTGGATTTCTATCCCGCCCTCCACTCCGAAGAGTCTCAGAGCGGCTCACAATCTCCTTTCCCTTCCTCCCCCACAACAGACACCCTGTGAGGTGGGTGGGGCTGGAGAGGGCTCTCACAGCAGCTGCCCTTTCAAGGAGAACCTCTGCCAGAGCTATGGTGGACCCAAGGCCATGCTAGCAGGTGCAAGTGGAGGAGTGGGGAATCAAACCCGGTTCTCCCAGATAAGAGTCGGCACACTTAACCATTACACCAAACTGGCTCTTCTAAAGACCCCTAATTTTCTAAATAAAAGACAACAACATTAATAAAATGAACAGAGCAATTTACTTTTTTTTTTTTTGCATTATGAAATTTAAATGCTCAATGAGATAGGGTTTTTTTTGTTTTGTTTTTTTTAAAGAAAAGCGGTTCATGAAGGAAAGGAAAGATGACCTTGGCATTTTGTTTGCTGACTGCGTCATTGAAATCT
Source organism: Heteronotia binoei (assembly GCF_032191835.1). NCBI lineage: Eukaryota > Metazoa > Chordata > Lepidosauria > Squamata > Gekkonidae > Heteronotia > Heteronotia binoei. Next base: position 9,960,285 of record NC_083230.1, read on the forward strand.
GGAGGATTTTTACATTTGGAAACCACATTTAAACGATTAACCAATTCTTAACAAAGTACGGGAAGAAACTTTATTTGGAGGAAGAAAAATCTGGTTTGTTACTTGACGTATTTGTTAACCCAGAATTTTTGAGCAATTTCTAAAATTTATGGCAGTCAGCTTAGGGCAGGGGGAATCATTCTGCCCTTGAATTTCATTTTGAATCATCTCCTGTGCAAATTTACTGCGTTTGGGTGAATATTTGATATGGCTATTTGGATTGGCTGCAATCCAAACTTTCCAAAAGCATAAACACTCTAGGTATAAGTTGTCAAACAGAATTATTTTAAAATGCCTTCATTTGACTCTGATGCATTATCAGAGTTCTCACTATCAACAGGACTATTTTCTGGTCTACTTCACACCACATCTTGTTAGCCACCCTGGGCCTGCCTAGGCGGGGAGGGTGGGGTATAAATAAAAGTTTATTATTATTAATTATCATTATTATTATCATCATCATCATCATCATCTAAATGCAGTTATTGCCGTGTAGAAACTCAAAGAGTGCCATCTAAATAGACTGCATTATTGTAAACTTCCTTGAGTTCACTTTGGGTGAACACAAGGGGTAAAAAACTATCTTAAGATATGTAAAGGTAAATAACATTTTAATTTAAATGCACATTCCTGTCCTTTTAATTTGACTTAGATTATGTCAATTACTTAGATTATGTAATTATGTATAGCCACAGTAATCCGTACAATGGTCACCTCCAGACTAGGCTACTGTAACTCACTCGACATTGGTCTACCCTTGAGACTGACCTGGAAACGGCAACAAAATGCAGCAGCATGCATGCTAATGGGAATGCCACAGACAGCACACATTCAGCTGGTGCTGCACCAGCTGCACTGGCTCCTAGTGGAGTACCAAGTCAGACTGAAGGTTTTGGTTTTGACCTTTAAGGCCTTGAGTGGTCTGGGACCAACATATCTGTGGGACTGTCTCCTCCAATACGTCCGTGGAAGAGCACTGCGCTCTACTGGTAACAATGCTCTGGTGATCCCTGGCCCTAGATGTCCTCAGTCATGGCCAAGGTCTTCTCAGTCCTGGCACTAGCCTGGTGAAACTTTTTGCCAGGTGAGATGAAGCCCCTGTGGGACCTTATGCAGATCTGCATGAGGGACGGTGGCTCAGTGGTAGAGCATCTGCTTGGGAAGCAGAAAGTCCCAGGTTCAATCCCTGGCATCTCCAAAAAAGGGTCCAGGCAAATAGGTGTGAAAATTCTCAGCTTGAGACCCTGGAGAGCCACTGCCAGTCTGAGAAGACAATACTGACTTTGATGGACCGAGGGTCTGATTCAGTATAAGGCAGCTTCATATGTTCATATATGCTCATATTCATCCTTAACCAGCAGACCATGCTGCCTCTGTTTGGTCCAGCTTAGGGGGACATTTTAGGGGAGGGACGGTGGCTCAGTGGTAGAGTATCTGCTTGGGAAGCAGAAGGTCCCAGATTCAATCCCCAGCATCTCCAGCTAAAAAGGGTCCAGGCAAATAGGCATGAAAAACCTCAGCTTGAGACCCTGGAGAGCCACTGCCAGTCTGAGAAGACAATACTGACTTTAGGGAGGGACGGTGGCTCAGTGGTAGAGCATCTGCTTGAGAAGCAGAAGGTCCCAGGTTCAATCCCTGACCTCCAAAAAAGGGTCCAGGCAAATAGGTGTGAAAAACCTCAGCTTGAGACCCTGGAGAGCCGCTGCCAGTCTGAGAAGACAATACTGACTTTGATGGACCGAGGGTCTGATTCAGTATATGGCAGCTTCATATGTTCATATATGTTCATATGCAGGGCCTGTAAGGCACATATGTTCTGCCAGGCTCTTAGCTGAGGGCAGCAACAGTTTGTTATTTGGCTGGCACCTTCTTTTTCTACTCCCCCCTCTGACACTATATATGCAACCCCCCCCCAAAAAAAAACAACAACAAAAAAACCATGATGCTCTGGCAGTCCAGACTGTAGAAAATTTTCAGGGCACCATCAGAGACTTATAAATCAATGAGATTTCTCTCTTACCGGGACATACATTTTGACCTTCAAGGACATTAAGAAACTGAATGAGCAATCTTCAACAGCAGCTTTAGTTATCTGGTTTGGGTTGGTACTAATATGTTAACCTTTGTTTTCCATTTTGTTGTGATAAGATACATACATCAAGCTTACTACATATAGATTGCATTGAAATCAAGGTACCTTTCTGCTCATGGAAGAAGCCCTTCTGTAAATGGAAGAGCATCTTCAGAATATAAAATCTTTATAAAATCTTCTGTGCTGTTTTTTAACGTATGTATTGCTTTACTGTGTGTTGTACATCACCCAGAGCCTGGTGTGAGCCAGGTCAGGGCGATTAAGCCCAATAAGTAATAATAATAATCTAAAAGCTGCTATTGAAGATTGCTCATTCAGTTTCTTAATGTCCTTGAAGGTCAAAGTATATGACTTGGAAAGAGAGAAATCGCATTGATTTGTTCAAAGGAAAAAATTATGTATTAAGCCACCATTTTCTAATGTCTGGATCATTGATAGGACTTTATTCATTTAGTTATTTTCATCATCTTTCAGGTACTACAGTGCTACCATTATGCAGATGTCTGGCGTTCAAGACGATCGGCTGGCAATTTGGCTTGCTGCGGTGACAGCCTTAACTAACTTCCTTTTCACTCTGGTTGGAGTCTGGCTGGTTGACAGAGTGGGCCGTAGGAAACTCACACTTGGAAGTTTAACAGGTATGTGTTGAAACTGGAGAACTGTATGCTAGGGATGTGCATTCGGTTCGGCCGAACCGAATATACAGCCGAATCAACACTGATTCGGCTGTATACGGAATCGGCTGTAGCCGATTCCCATTGCCACCTATTATGCGGCAGCCGAATACGGCTCGCCGTATGCTTCCGAATAGCTATTCGGAAGTATACGGCTGTCAAAGCTGTCAAAGCAAAAGGGGGGAAAGTGGCTTCTGCAGCCTCAAAGGAGCTGCTTGCCTAGTACTTTCCCGCCTTTAGTGGCCTCTTCCCGCCGCTCCCATAGCCTCCCTGGGATCAGGGAGGGGGGGAGGGGGAAGAGGAGCCCCAGCAGCCAATCCAAAGCATGCATTTGCAAAATGCATTGCCAATGCATGCTTTGCAGGGCTGTTGTGTAGCTGATGGCCCAGCCATCAGCTACATTGTTGTTATTTTGATCTTTTGCTTACTTGGGTATCCAAGTAAGCACTGTTGTCTGGCCAATCAGAGAGCAGTGCTATTTTTTGAAATTGCTCTCTGTAGGGCCAGAGAACCTTTTTAAGGAGTCTTCCTGCTGGACTCCTCCATTGCTGTGTTGGTGTGTGGCTTGGTGTGTGTGTGTGAGAGAGAGAGATTGTGCTGCTGCTGGTGGCTGGCCCTTGGCTTCATCTGCTGCTGCCTGCTGCTCTCTCATTCAGCCTTACTTCCCTTGACTCAGAGAAGACAAGGTAAGACAGTTCTGGGGTTCTTGTTTTAGTTTTTGTTGGTAAAAGGACTAGAGTCCCTTTACTTGTCCAGATTTGGGTGGGTGAGTACTGGGTGGGTAGGGTAGCCTATTTGGGGTTGGGTTAGGTTCTGCTGGGGGTGGGGGCCTGGGGTGGGGTTTTTTTGCTAATTTGCCCATATCTTAATTTAGTGAGAGGACTTTTAAAAGTGCAGTGTCCTTTTACTTCTCCTGATTTGGGCGGCTTGGATTTCTTGGGGTTAGGGTGAAGGGGTTTTTTTTTGGGGGGGGGGGAAGTTCCTGTATTGTTAAAAGTTGAGTTTTTTACTGTTTCGGTGTTTGATTTGTTGCTGCTGTGTTACTTTTCTCTTCAGGTTATTGGGGGGGGGGGGTGTTGTCTGATTTGGCCTGAGCTTTCTTATTGGTGAAAAGGCCATTTTTTAATACTTGAGTTGCTTGGCCTTTTCTCCTGTTGTCCCTTTTCTTGGTTTGGGGGTGGGGGTGGGGGTGTTGTTGACTTATTTGGCCTGAGCTTTCTTGTTGGTGAAAAGGCCACTTTTTTAACACTTGGCCTTTTGTGATTCTGCTGGTTTTGTTTTGGTTTTTTTAAATTACCTCTGGTTGGTGTGGGGGTTGGCGAGGGTGTGTGTGGGCTGGGTCACTTTCTTGTTTTTATAGAGTAGATTGTGTGTTCTGTGGCAGGGAAGCTGGCACCTGGGTGAGAGACCCAGAACCACAGGTTTGTTGTGGTTGGCCAGCTCTCCCCGTGTTGTTTGGGGCAGGGCTGGAGAGCTGGCATCTGTAGATTGTGTGTTCTGTGGCAGGGAAGCTGGCACCTGGGTGAGAGACCCAGAACCAGCAGGTTTGTTGTGGTTGGCCAGCTCTCCCCGTGTTGTTTGGGGCAGGGCTGGAGAGCTGGCATCTGTAGATTGTGTGTTCTGTGGCAGGGAAGCTGGCACCTGGGTGAGAGACCCAGAACCAGCAGGTTTGTTGTGGTTGGCCAGCTCTCCCCGTGTTGTTTGGGGCAGGGCTGGAGAGCTGGCATCTGGGTTTGCTGTAGCCAGGTCTGCAGAGCAGACCTTGAGCAGATTGTGTTTTGTGTGGCAGTGACGTTGGCAACTGGGTTTATATTGCTTCCAGGCCTGCAGGGTTCATAGAGTAGATAGAGGGATGTAGTGCATTTGGGTCCTATAGAGATTCTCTGATGTGGTTAGGTTTGGCTTTGGGTGCCCCAGGAATTGGACCCCCTGGTCCAATTTTTTTTGGCCTTGTGGGTTTTGTGTGGGACAGTGCCCTGAAGCTGCACAGCAGTTTGGGGGGCTCTCCTCAAAACCCCCTGCTTTCCAGAGCCACTTTTCCCACGACAATTACAGTGAGGAAGTGGCTAATTGGGCTTTCCCCATCGTTAGCAATGGGCCTTTTGGGGAGCCCAAAGACAGGGACCCCCTGGCCCAATCTTTTTGGGACTTGGGGGGGTTGGAGGGGAGAGTCTCCTGCAGGTCCCCTGCAAATTTGGGGGCTCTCCCTCAAACCCCCTGCCCCCCAGTAGCCTCTAATTATGCCCTATGTTGCCATTGATTTCAATGGCCCATAGGGTATAATGATGGAATAGGGGCACCCTCTTTGGGTGCCCCTGGAATGGGATCCCCTGGCCCAATCTTTTTGGGACTTGGGGGGGTTGGAGGGGAGAGTCCCCTGCAGTTCCCCTGCAAATTTGGGGGCTCTCCCTCAAACCCCCTCCCCTCCATGCGGCTTCAAATATACCCTATTTGCCATTGATTTCAATGGCCCATAGGGTATAATAGGGCCGTATATTCGGTAATAGCCGCACATATACCGTATATGCGGCTATTCCGAATGCGGTATTCAGGAGTATACGGGGATTCCGAATTCCCCCCCCCCCGTATACTTCCGAATCCGTGTCGATCTGATTTTTTTTTTTTTTTTGGCACATCCCTACTGTATGCAAGTCTTCATTGAGTGTGTGGCATCAAAACATGATTGAAAAGAAGTAGGCTTGAAAATGGAAATGCTCTGTCCATTGACTGTACTAGAATCTGCAAAAATATTGCTGTTATGTGTGATATGTACATCCCTCAAACTTACTACATATAGATTGCATTAACATCAAGGTACCTTTCTGCTCATGGAAGAAGCTCTTCTGTAAATGGAAGAGCATCTTTAGAATCCATGCTTCTATCCATACATTTTATTGTATTCTGCTTTTGATTTTAGATGGTTTTATACTGGAATTATATATGTACAGTATATTAATTATTACGCTTCAATATTCTGCAGAACTAGTAGTGGCCCAAAGGACTAATAAAACCCATTTCAGAAATATATATATTCTATGTCAGTGAATAATTCTGTTGTTTCTATTCTGTTAAGTGATGATTATTTTTAATTTCTAATCCCTCCCTCTTCCATTTGGAACCATGCAGCCTGCTCAAATAAGTAACGCTATCTCTGTCCAAAAAAGATTCTAATGTATTAATTGCTTAGTAGTTTTTCTGAAAGTAAGGATGTTTAATTTTTAGTCCATTCAAACGTATAGGAGGAGTATTTCACTTATCACATTTCACTAAAAGAAAATGGATTACAGACTAAATAGCTAGATGTTCTAGTGCTTCAACATGCTTTGGCATGTTTCAGGGTTGGAAGAGAAAGGCTATCAAAAATCCAATTTAGTTTGTGACATCTTGGGGGTAGAATAACCCTAACCACCCCCCCCCCCCAAAGGTGCCTATGCTTGGCAAATGAGTCTTAACCGAAAGCCAATATATAGCATCTTGTTATTTCATGTTTTTAAATACGTTAACCCCTTCATCGCTTGTGGATGTTTGCTAGTCACAGCCAAGCAGTTACTTTCCCTCCAGGCTGAATTCCCTCCAGGCTGTGTTTTGGAATTGCAGCAAAAGGAAAGCAGGGGGTGGGGTGAGCAGCCAGAGCCACGAGTGTGTGAAGCTATGAGAAAGGCAGAGAACAGAGTCCCTCTGTTTTGCATTAGCTTCAGAAGTCATTTCTATAGCGAAACAAATAGGAAAGAGTTAGCTAGAACCTGATTATGGGATGGAGGAAAGCTCCACCCCCAAGACTGCTCTCCTTTCTTGTTTCTTTCTGAAGAAGCTGGTTAAATACAGCAGATTGTTACATTCAGCAACTTCTGTGAGTAAATTGCCTCACTGAGATCACAAAAGTGTGGGCTTGCAAACACTGTTTCTTTTGGCTACCGTGTGAGTGTGTGCGAGTGTCCCTTTAAAAAAGCCATGCTTAGAAATGCTTCCAAAGCCTGACAAGGTGTCTTCTGGGGGTGTGATAAATTTCACTTTCATTGAGTGGAAGTGCAACTGCCAGGGTAGGCAAAAAAAGAGAATGAGGAACTGAAGACTGCGTTAGTTTAGTTTAGTCTAGTTTATTTAATTTATATCCTGCCCTCCCCACTGAAGCAGGCTCAGAGCGGCTCACAAAACATAATAGAATAATAATAAAAACAGTTAAACATTAAAATAAACAGTTTATACAATTTGGTGCTAATTCTGTATGATTTAAGGATGGCATTCCGTGTTCTTGGACATCCAGTTGGATCTAATATCGCAGCGGTGGTCATTCAGTTAAAAGCTAACTGAAAACTGGGCAAGGTCCCGCAAGGCTCTGACCTCCTCAGGCAGTTGGTTCTACCAGTGGGGGGCAGCGATGGAGAAGGCTCTTTCTCTAATTGTTTTCAGTCTTGCCTCCCTCATCCTAGAGATTGATAATAGATTTTGTGTTCCTAATCTAAGTATCCTCTGGGGAACATGTGGGGAGACACTCCCTAAGGTAGGCAGGTCCTCGGCCATATAGGGCTTTAAAGGTAATAACTAGTACCTTGTAGTGAATCCGGTATACCACCAGCAGCCAGTGCAGCGTCCGCAGTCCAGGCTGTATGTGCTCCTGCATGGAGAGCCCCAATAGCAGCCTGGCTGCTGCGTTCTGCACCAGCTGCAGTTTCTGGATTTGGGACAGGGGCAGCCCCATGTAGAGGGCATCTCAAGCTGACTGCAGCATGGATCGCAGTTGCCAGGTCGCCGCACTCGAGGAAGGGAATCAACTGCCGTACTTGGTAAAAGGCAGATTTGGCAGTGGCTGCTATCTGGGCCTCCATTGTCAGGGAAGGCTCCAGTAGCGCCCCCAAGCTTCTGACCCTGGGGGCTGTTATAAGTGGCACACCGTCAAAAGCCTATAGGGGGATTTCCCTGCCAGGACCACCATGACTCAGGCAAAGGACCTCTGTCTTCATCGGATTCAGCTTCAGACGACTCAGCTTGAGCCATGCTGCCATGACTCGCAACGCCAGGTCCAGATTTCCTGGGACACAGTCAGACCGGCTGTCCATCAGTAGATAGAGCTGGGCGTCATCCGCATACTGAGGGCAACGCAGCCCATTCAGGGGAACTGTACTGCTGTATTTTTATTTATTATTTAGGGAATGGGAAAGTCTCCTGGCTCCACCCCCAGAGTCCCCAGATATTTCCTGAATTGGACCTGGCAACCCTATAACCATAAGGTTCTTGAAGGTCCAATCTGAAGGTACTCCAGAACTGGCCCGTGATGTAGCTGTTGAGGATTTAGTTGCCTATGACAGAGCCATTATTGCAGGGGCACAGTCAGTTCAAGTGGGTTGAATTGTATCGGATAGTTTTTCTACCAGAGAAACACTTTGGCATTGTTCAATTTCTGTTTGATTGATTAATGTGCCTTGTTTCTCTATTGTAGGCACTGCAATTGCACTTCTTATCCTGGCTTTGGGATTTTTGCTATCAGCTCAGGTTTCGCCACAAGTTACTCTTAATCCGGAAGGCCCTTCAGGACAAAACTCTAGCTGCACAAAATACAGGTGAGTAACCATGATTTCTTCTTGTAAATGTCTTGTTTTCCTCTGATTCTTCTAGGCCTGTTTCCAATAAACATAGAGCAGGAATTCAGAACACTTTAGAGATCTGTAAGGAAGAGATCAACTTGTGCTCAAAATAGCAACACTGACAAATTAAAAGAAGACCACTGATTTATAAGTCTTTGCAGGAATGGTTTACTGTTCATTTTGCTATAGCTGGACTGGAGGAAGGGTGCAGCCAGGGAGTCAAAGTTTTTTCCTCTCAAGATAAAGCCAAGCAGGAAAAAGGGTTTTTTAAAAAAAATTCCTGTGTGTTCTGCCGGGTTGGAAACCCTCCTGCCCTTGAAATTTGAATTTATTTGATTTTAATTGTCTTGTTATTGTTTGTGGACCTCCTAGAGCATTCCAAATGTTCTTTGTGCGGTTAATGATGAGCATTAGAGCTCTTTTGGGGTCCTCTGCATCAATAAAGTACCTTTTGCCTTACCTGTTGGAGTGGAGTGTGCACAGTTGAACAAGCCTCCTAGCAAGTGATTTACAGCCTGAAATCCTACAAGGTTTTTGCTTTTTCTGTCATATGGTATGTTCTGTTTCAGCACTGCTCACTAGCTGTTAGATCCTCAGATTTTGATTAGCAGTCATTAAGTCTCCATGAAGACATTCTGGTCTCTTAACTATAGCTTGTTTTTCTAGAACAAAGCCAGCAAAATCTCAAGCTTTGTGCACGGCCAAGGGCCATTTTAATAAAGTGCTTTGCGTCTTTTGAATGCTTGCTAATCTACTCTTTGCAACTTGGTAGCAGATGATACCTAGTTATTCTAGAGTGTACAAGCATTCAAGAAATTTTTGCTATTCTTGGTTGGATTCAAAGAACCTTTTGTAGAAATAGAATTCATGTTTGGTTGCACAAGGAAGTGGACCTCTATTCTTTGCTGATTCTCCTCAGGAATGTTTTCCATCATCTGCATTAGTTGCTAATCTGGAAAGTTTTGTAACCCTCAGGAACAGCTTTTGGTAGGAGTGAGTATATTGAAAGGTGCAACAGTTGCATGAGTAGAATTCTGGTCATCATCCATGGGCTAGTGTCTGGGTGTGTGGCTGTTGTATTACATAGGGGCTATCATAACTTTGGGCAAGGACAATGAACATTTGATTGGTTTTTCTGTGGTTTTGTTTTGACTGCCTTTCTGGCCAGTGTATTGTTTTTTTACTCGGTTTCACCCATGTTGGACCCTGACTATGTCTATGTGTTTGTTTTATTATTTTATTATTTTATGCCATTAAAGGTTTTTGACTTTGAGAAGAAAAAAAAAAGAGTAGAATTCTGGTTGCAGCTCCTAGGAAAAAAATTACTGCTTTATTTATTTATTTGTTTAAAAGCATTTGTATCCCACCCTTCTGGCCAACTTTTTAAAATCTATGTAAAGCTGTTTGGAGGGGTCATCTGGAGACTTCAGCTGATGGGCCACCAGTACACAGATGACCCTCAGCTCTATTTCAGTGGGTCCCAGGAAGGCTATGGAAACAGTGAACAGGTGCTTGGAGGCAGTTTTGGAATGATGCTGGCTAACCATCTGAAATTTAACACTAACAAAACGGAGGTGCTCCTGGTGAGGGGGAAGTTCTGACCCAGGAAATGGGCTATCCTCTTTTTTAGATAGGGTTTTACTCCCTCTAAAGTAGCAGGTTTGTAGCTTAGGGGTGCTTTTAGACCTGGGCCTCCTGTTGGATAAATGAGCCAGCTACAGCCCTTCTTGGGCTGAAAATATCTCGCTACTGTGGTGCACACCCTAGTAGCATCTAGATTAAATTAATACAATAAACTGTACATACAGTTGCCCTCGAAGACTTTCCAGAAGCTACAGTTGGTACAAAGTGCTTCAGCCAGAATGTTGACTGGACCAGTGTTCCCTCTAAGCTGAGTTAGTCTGAGCTAGCTCACAGTTTTTTTGCCTCTGGCTCACATATTTTTGTCTTAGCACAGAAAAAAATGGTTCCAGAGCAAATTAATTTATGCAGTAGCTAAACAACTTTAATGCCAGCAGCTCACAAAGCAGAATTTTTGCTCACAAGACTCCGCAGCGTTGGTAGGGGCTATATCAATCCAGTCTTGACCCACCTACAGCGGCTTCCAGTTTGCTTCTGGTCTCAATTCGAGGTGCTGGTATCGACCTTTAAGTCTTGTACAGTCTAGTACCAACATACCTTAAAAACATACAAACCTTTTGGCTCACTCCAGTCATCCTTGGAGGCCATTCCAGAGTTGCCCCTGCTATCTGAGTTAGATGGGTGGCAACTCAAGAATGGGCTTTCTCCATCGTGGCAGCAAAACTCTGGGACTCTCTCCCCAGGGAGATTCATCTGTCTCTCTCAATCAGTGTCTTTACACAAGCGAGCACATTTTACTGTATTTTAAATTGTTTAAATGTATTTTATTGTGGACCCTGCTGGCAGTATAAAATGTTTCAAATAAATAAAATGAATTGGTTTCAGCTATAAAAACACTATGGGCGTTTTCGCACTCACCTTCAGCCGGCGCGACCCCCCTCTTCACCGCGCAGGATCTGCGCGGATTTCGCACTAAATGCCGCGGAGCAGCCGGAAGAGCCGGAAGCTCCCTGCGCAAAAGCAACTCAAACGTAAACCGCCAAAAAGCAGTTTCCGTTTGCACGGCTTTTGCGACGGGAGTTTCCGGCTCTTCTGGCTGCTCCGCAGCATTTAGTGCGAAATCCGCGCAGATCCTGCGCGGTGAAGAGGGGGGTCGCGCCGGCTGAAGGTGAGTGCGAAAACGCCCTATGTATGTGTGTGTGCACGTGCACAAGCTTTCCAGCTCTCCCATTGACTGTGGTGTGTACTCCATCAGCCATTGGCCTGTCAACCACCACTCAAGTTCCATTGCATTCCATTGGTTGAGTCCACTCCTGTCTCTCACCTGCTGTCAACTACCAGCTCTCTGTGGCATTCAGAAGAGAAAGCAGGGAGATGGTGAAGAGACAGGGAATGAAGGTCATAATGTAATTAGAATCATAGAATCATAGAGTTGGAAGGGACCTCCAGGGTCATCTAGTCCAACCCCCCTGCACAATGCAGGAAACTCACAAATACCTCCCCCTAAATTCACAGGATCTTCATTGCTGTCAGATAGCCATCTAGCCTCTGTTTAAAAACCTCCAAGGAAGGAGAGCCCACCACCTCCGGAGGAAGCCTGTTCCACTGGGAAACCATTCTAATGGTCAGGAAGTTATTCCTAATGTTGAGCCGGAAACTCTTTTGATTTTAATTTCAACCTATTGGTTCTGGTCCTACCTTCTGGGGCCACAGAAAACAATTCCGCACCATCCTCCATATGACAGCCCTTCAACTACTTCTCAGCCGCCTCCTCTCCAGGCAAAACATGTCATGCTCCTTCAGCTTTTCATCATAGGACTTGGTCTCCAGACCCTTCACCATCGTTGTTGCCCTCCTCTGGCCCCGTACCAACTTGTCTATATTCTTCTTAAAATGTGGTGCCCAAAACTGAACACAGTACTCCAGGTGGCAAGGCCTGGCCCTGCCAGGAGCATTTCCTCAGAGGCCATGGTGACCACCTTTTCACTGTCACTTCCTCTCTCCCTCCTTCCCTCAGAATTGCCTCAGGTCAGACAAGAATTGGCCCACTGGGGAAGCTACTAGGCAGTGGCTGTTGCTAGGCAACCAAGCTTGTTTCTGTCAGTAAAGGGAGAGTCTTCAGCTGAAAATAATGCCATAGAATCCACCCTCCAAAGCAGTTATTTTCTCCAGGGGGAGAGAGATCTGTTGTCTAGAGTTCAGTTGTGATCCCAGATCTTCAGGCTCCATCTGGAGGTTGGTACCCTAGGCCTGGCTGCTTGCTGCTGTTCAGCAGCGACACCTCCTCCCCCAATGACAGCCAGTGTGGAATAGGAGTTAGTGCTTCAGAACAGGGTCTGTTAGACCCGGGTTCTTGCTGTGGAAGCTGACTGGGTGATTTCGGACCAGTAACAGACTTTCAGTTTAACCTACCTCACAGGGTTATTGTGCAGATCAAGAGAAGTAGAGGAGAATGATGTAAGAGACTTTGGTCCTGTCACACAGCAGGAGCCTAGGAGGGCTTGCTACTGGCTGCCACCACTCTGGTCAGGGTCTACATGGGAGGGCCCAGAGCACCCAACCATCCCTGTCTTTCTTATTAGTAAATACCTCTTAACTGTGACCAAGGAGATGTGAGAACCCAGGCAGTATAACAACAGGAGTTTCTTTACAGTGCTCAAATAATAAGTGGGTAAAAACAGTGAAATATATATACAGTAAGGAAAGGTCCCCTGTGCAAGCACCAGTAGTTTCCGACTCTGGGGTAACATTGTTTTCACGGCAGACTTTTTTTTTATGGGGTGGTTTGCCATTACCTTCCCCAGTCTTTTACACTTTCCCCCCAGCAAGCTGGGTACTCATTTTACCGATCTCGGAAGGATAGAAGGCTGAATCAACCTTGGGCCGGCTACCTGAATCCAGCTTCCGCCGGAATCGAACTCAGGTCGTGAGCAGAGATTCAGACCACAGTACTGCAGTACTGCTGCTTTACCACTCTGCGCCACGGGCCTGCTTATATACAGTAAAAGTGCGAGCAAATAAACAGAAGCCCTGACACTACTAGCTAAATGTTCCCTGCTCTAATACCAAAACTCAACACCTTGGGTAAGGGATCTCTCCTGCTGCCTTCTCTCCTGCAGCCTTTTCCAGAGAGAACACCCCCTGTCTGTGCTTGGCCCGTTTATGTTTTCCTCCCAGGTCCCACCCCTCTCTGGGCCAGTTTCCCTCCAAAACCTTGCCACCCAATCAGAGGGACAGAGGGGATCCTGGGAGATGTAGGCTTTCTGTAGTAGCTTCTAGGCAGGCTTCTCTGGAGCCTGTAGGCCTTGCTAGGCCCAGGATTATGACAGGTCCTCATTGTATGTTTCCTAGGGAGACTGTTAACTGCAAGGGAGATGGAAAGCTGAAGTCAGAGGAGCAGATAAAGGTAGGTTGATGATTAGCTGAGAAGGAGAAAGGATTGCCAGCTCCAGGTTAGGAAATTCCTGGAGATTTGAGGGGTGGAGCCTGAAGAGGGTGGGGTTTGAGTGGGTCCTCAGACAGGCACAATGCCATAGACTTCACCCTCCAAATCAGCCATTTTCCCTAGGGAACTATTGTTGCCAATCTCCAGGTGAGGGCTGGAGATCACTGAGATTTACAACTGGTTTCTGATGGCAGAGATCAGCTCCCCTGGGGAAAATGACTGCTTTACAGGGTGGACTCTGTGTCATTATATCCTGCTGAGGTCACTTCTCTCCTGCTTTGGTCCCCACTGTGGAGAAAGACTGTTTTCCTAGGTAGAGGCTGCAAGGAGGGGAGAGGAGATGGAAAGCTGAAGTCAGATCAGTTCCTTTACAGAAAATGACTGCTTTGAGGTGCACATTCTATAGTATACCATAACACTACCATGCCAGGCCAAAAAATGCAGATCATGCCACAAACTCACGCTGATGTTAAACACTGCAAGACTGAATATGATAGGAAAAGGCAACAATAATGCACTACAAACAAAAGAAATGCTGAGCTTCAGTGTCTGTGTGACCATCGTCATGACCCCTCCCCTGCACCCCAATAATTATTTTCCCTTATCTCCATTCTAAGTCTCTTTCAGGGCTTTGAGCCACCACAGACATGGGGACGCACACACACACACATACATGTGGGGGAAAGAAGCTGGCATCTGTTTCAGCTGTGGGGCGGGTGGGAAGACAACAAGGGTGGGGGGCTGAGTGAAGGCCAAGGTTTGTTGGGTTGGTAGGAAGACAGCAAGGGTGGGGGTGAGTGAATGTGATGGGTGGGAGGAGGAGTGGAGTGCCAAGGGTGTGGGGGTAATTGAGAGGAAGAGGTGGTTGCGGGTCGGGGGGAGACACCAAGGGTGGAGGGGAGTGAATGCCTTCACTTGGGTGTGTGCAGGGCACTCACCCAAAGTCTCTTTCTACAGCCCATTGTATTTTGCTCCACAATGGGCCTTATTCTTAGATATATTTGGTGTCATTTTCTAAGAGATGCAATGTAAAATTGATATTTGCTAAGAAATGCTGGTAAAAATCAATGATTTTTCAAAAGAGGAATATTCTCTATAAAGATATACTTGATCATTTTTTCAGATGGGTAACTGTGTTGGTCTGTCAAGCACGATATTTCTGTGTGTTGGATCAATACATTTATTGGCATCCAATTCCACTCACTCTGTTTGGAAGCTCCTCTTTCCCATAATTGCATTTCAAAGCTGGCTCCCCCCCCCCGCTTTTCTCACCTTTCTTTTCTCACCTCTGGGTAAAAAATGTAGGAATGCAAGTAACTTTGATGATAGAAAGAAAGGAGGCGCCTCCCCTGAATTGTTCCCATTCATACCGCTTATCAAGAGATGCAGGAATGTATGGGAACCAGGGAAGTTATAACCGCATAATAGCAACGGGTAGTATTTTGAATATCTGTAGTAATTCACTATGGTATGTTATGACTTGAAGCTATCTCTTCTATTGCCTTTGAAGTAACCCTTAAAACACTATGCTGCGTGATACACTGTATCACTCTCAAGGTATCATACCTTGAGCCAACAACAGATTATCAATAAAACGAGTCTTTGTATCAAACAACTGGTTGTTTATTCGAAATACCGATGCTTGACATTTTGAGAGTGATACTTTTGGAATTCAACTGAACTGGCAACTTACTGACCAAATGGCGGAGAGAGCTCCAGATAACAGTGAACACCCGAACCCTCTGGAGAGAGGATGAGGCGACCGAGAGGAAGAGATTGAAGTGAGGACCCCCCCCCCCCCCCCATGGCACATAATAGAGGCTGGACGAGCCGTGGGAAGAGGGTCCCCTCTGCATGTACAGCAGCTTCTCGTTACGCCTCGTAATTGGGAACCCTGAACCTCCACTACCTTGATGGAGGAGGCACCAGCCCGGAGGGAGGCCATCCTGACACGACATTCCTGTAGAGTAAGAATAATGATCAGGGAGAATGGGCAAGAAACCGCTCACGAAAGTGCCCGACCCATCAGCAGTGGGGAGCGAGAACAACCCCAACCTGATGAGGGGGAAGAAGGTGAGGCTCCCGAGCAACCTGGCCCTGACGGGGAGGAGGAGGAGGTTGAACCCAATGATCGAGGAATACTCCAGACGGTGAGAAATGAAATGGCCGACCTGGTGAGGGGCTTGAGGGACAAAATTCAAGCCAATGCCACCTTCATGGCGCAAGAAATTAGGAGGCAGCTCGATCAGGTACTAAGACTCGTCGACCCAAGGGGAGCACCAATACCTCCCCTGGTGAGACAACCCGCCGTTGATCAAACCCAAGCAGTGCCAGTGGGCATAGAAAACCACAGGGATACCGAACTCTTTGTAATAGTCCCCTCCGCATCTTTCGACGTGGTCTTAGGAGTGGGTTGGTTGGCGAAGCAAGAACCAGACATTAAATGGGGAGACCAAATCATAGACTTTACTGATAGTAAATGCAAATGCCACCAATGGGACAAGACTTTGGGCGTGGAGCCACCCCCCAGGAATGAAAGACTATATTTAACAGTAGAAGAAGTACGCTCCATCCCCAAGGAGTATAAAGATTTGAAAAGGGTGTTTAGCGAAGAGGAAGCAAACCAACTTCCTCCCCGCCGGAATACTCTGTGCTATAGAACTGATCCCGGGGCAAGAACTTCCTAAGGCTAAGCTGTATTCCATGGGGTGGGCAGAAAAAGCCAAACTCCGGAAGTTTTTTGATAAAAACCTAAAGAGGGGTTTCATCAGACCTGCGACAGCCCCACATGCTGCCCCAGTACTGTTTAGAAAGAAGGAGGACGGGGGGCTTAAACTTTGCACAGATTTTCAAGGAATCAATGGGATTTCCACCTCGAATGCCTACCCCATACCCTTAATTAAGGATTTATTAAGCAGAGTGTCTGGGGGAAAAACCTTTACAAAGTTATATTTGCGAGATAAACGAAAAGGGAAAGTCCCGGAAGCAAAGAGACCAGGTGCAAAACTAGAATGGACAGCCAAGTGTCAAGAGAAGTTTAATAAACTGAAAAGATTATTCACTAGTGAACCCATTCTTAGTCACCCAGATGAGCTACGACCCTTTGTCGTCCAATGCGACGACTCTGATGTCACTGTAGGAGCCATTCTGATGCAAGCAGATGATGAAGGGAGACTAAGGCCCTGTGCATACGTTTCTAAAAAATTCTCTCAGGAGCAGTGAAATTGGTCTGTGTGGGATAAAGAGGCATTTGCGTTAAAAACTTGGAGGTCCTGGCTAGAGAAAGCCAGAGTCCCGTTTGAAATTTGAACTCATCATAAAAACTTCGCCTGAAACTCACTGAAAAACAGATTAGGTGGGCGGGGTTTTTCGCCAAATTTGATTTTACTTTAAAACATATTCCAGGATCCAAAAACTTTTTAGTGGACACTTTGCCTCAACTCCCTCAACACAATAGTCAAAGGGAAGAAGTCATTGACTCTGTCATATCACCCAATCATTTAGTGGGGGCAGTCACTACTAGATCTAAAGCGAAGAAAGGAAATATAGAAGAAAAGTAGGGGGGAGACAAACTGATCACAGAGGTGGAAAAGGAGGGAGATAGTAAACCAGATGGTGTTATCAAAGGAGAAGGAGGATTCTGGTACTGAGAAGGGAAACTCTACGTGCCCGAGAGCCTCAGGAAGGAAGTGCTACAATTTTGTCACAGTAGTAAACTCTCAGGACACTTTGGTTATGTGAAAACCTTACATTTGGTAAACCAGCAATTTTGGTGGCCGCATATAAAAAAGGATATCTCGAGTTATGTAGCCACCTGCCCAGTTTGCATAATGGCCAAGAAAAGGGGAGGAAAACCCCCAGGATTACTACAACCTTTAGAAACCACAGGGAGACCGTGGTCAGTACTCCACATGGACTTTATTGTGGAGCTCCCAATGTCTCAAGGAAAAACCGTGATATTGGTGGTAGTAGATATTTTCTCAAAACAAGCCCATTTTATCACATGCTCGCAACTGCCGACCGTGAAAAAACTAGCCTACCTATTCTTCTAACACAGTTAAATTACACTCATTCCCTGATAAGATCATTAGTGACAGAGGGCCGCAGTTTGTTGCCAACTTCTGGCAGGAGTTTTGTAAATTAACAGGCATAGAACAAGGTCTGAGCTCAGCGTACCACCCTCAGACCAACGGTCAAACAGAGAGAGTGAATGCCCTTCTAGAACAGTATTTACGGTGTTATGTAAACTACCAACAATCCAATTGGGCAGATTTGTTACCCTTTGCAGAGTATGGATATAACAACAGTGTCCACAGTTCCACCAAAACCTCTCCCTTTAGAGTGGTGAATGGTTACGAAGGAAAGCCTTTCCCTCTGCTACCAGGTGGAGATACCCCAGAATTACCATCATCCTTTGAACATTGGTGGGAGAACTTAGGGAAAGTGTGGAAAGTAATACAAGAGAACTTGGAAACAGCTAAAGACACTTACAAAAGACATTATGACAAAAATCATGTTCCCGTATGGGACTTCAAAGTAGGGGAGACTGTTTTCCTATCAACTAAGAACTTACCAATATCTCAACCTTCAAGGAAACTAGCTTACAAATTTCTGGGTCGTTCAAAATAAAGAGAGTCATCAATAAAGTTACCTTGGAACTAAAACTACCAAAAATGTTTAGTAAAATCCACCCTGTCTTTCATTGCAGCCTATTACGCCGGGATCCTGGAGCTATGTCTTGGCACCCTCAACCACAAGCTCCACAACCTATCCAGATTGGGAATCAGAGTCACCATGAAGTGCAAGAAATTCTAGATGCCAAATTAAAAAGAGGGGTGTTGTACTTTTTAATTAGATGGAAACATTTCCCACCAAGTCACAATGAGTGGGTGGAGGCTTCGAATGTGAGAGCAGCAAATTTGATTAAAAAATTCTAGAAGTTAAACCCAAATAAACCTCAGAAATAGTCTTAGGGGAGGCAATATGTCAAGCACGATATTTCTCTGTGTTAGATCAATATATTTATTGGCATCCAGTTCCACTCACTCTGTTTTGGAAGCTCCTCTTTCCCATAATTGCATTTCAAAGCTGGCTTCCCCCCCCACCCTCTGCTTTGCTCGCCTTTCTTTTCTTTTCTTACCTCTGGGTAGAAAATGTAGGAATGCAAGTAACTTTGATGATAGAAAGAAAGGAGGCCCCTCCCCTGAATTGTTCCCATTCATACCACTTATCAAGAGACGCAGGAATGTATGGGAACCAGGGAAGTTATAACCGCATAATAGCAACGGGTAGTATTTTGAATATCTATAGTAATTCACAATGGTATGTTCTGACTTGAAGCTATCTCTTCTATTGCCTTTGAAGTAGCCCTTAAAACACTATGCTGTGTGACACACTGTATCACTCTCAAGGTATCATACCTTGAGCCAACAACGGATTATCAATAAAAGGTGTCTTTGTATCAAACAACTGCTTGTTTATTCAAAATACCGATGCTTGACAGTACAATGGCAAAATTCCAGTAGCACCTTAAAGACTAACTAAATTTCTAGGGTATAAGCTTTAAGAGGAGGGAGCTTTGACTCTCAAAACTTATTCCCTGGAAATTTAATTAGTCCTTAAGATGCTACTGGACTCAAAGCTCGCTCTTTGACCAATCATATTATTAAACTGTAAGGAATCCTTTGACATACCCAAAGTTTGTAATGAGTTTGTCAGTTTCCTTTCCTCAATGGCAAAATCCCAGTTATTGGCCTAATGGAAATACACAAGATCTATATCTGAAATGGGTTTGGACAGAGTCTGGAAAATGATGTTCATATGCAAATTTACTGTACATCTTGACCTTGAGCTGAGATTGCTGAAAAGTCTGTAAATTAAAGGAATTCAGAAAAAAAATACTTACCTAAGATGGAACCTATGTCCCATCTATTGTCCCACAGATGTTCTTAAAATCTTTACTGTTCTATTCTAACACATATTTTGCCAGTATCACAGCAAAAAGAAAAACCAGTATCTATTTTAAATGTCTGTACTACCATAACCATGTGGACAATAAATACTACTTGGGAGGAATGAACTCTGTAGGACTACTACTATCTTAGTAAAGCAGATTGGTTTCATTCTTATGTGCGATCTTTAAAAGTGGAATCTTAAAACTCATCTGAAATAAAACATGATAGGGTTCTTGGTAAGTTCAGTTTGTGGCTACTCAGGAGTGCTGGTGAAGGAGGGCATTAATCTGTATACTATTAGCCACCCATGGCTCCCCATCTGCAAAGAACTAAATCCATGGACTAGGGCTATGCAGAAGCTAAACAGATTTTTTTTTTTTTTAGCAAACTTGGGACACTTCCCAGGTTTGCAGGGGGAAAAATGATTAAAAAAAATACACAGGAGGGGCTAAATCCCCTGAAAAGTAAAGCAGCATTCTCCGAACAAGTGCAGAAAATACACTTACCTTTAGTGGTCAGAGGCAGTGGGTGGGGACCCATGTTGAATACAGTGGCGGCGGCAGCTGCACTCTGGGTCCAGCAGTGGTGGCCATGCAGCCTGGGAGCTGTGCTGGGCCTGGTGGTAGCCAAGCCCAGGATTCCTTGCTGGGCCTGGTAGTGGATGCTTGGCCAGGACAGGGGTGGCCAAACTGTGGCTCAGGAGCCACAAGTGGCTCTTTCACACATATTGTGAGGCTCTTGAAGCCCCCACTGCCCCATCAGCCAGCCATTTGTCTCTTTAGATCCCTTCTCAAAGCCAAGCCAGCCAGCACCTTGGACAATGCATTTAAAGTTAAAGTTGCTTTCTTCCCACCTCTCCCTCCCTTCGTTCCTTCCCTCCTTCCTTCCTTTCCTTGCAGCTCTCAAACATCTGACGATCATACCTTGCGGCTTTCAAACATCTGATGTTTATCCTGTGTGGCTCTTACGTTAAGCAGGTATTGTCACTCCTGCTCTAAGCTGAGTTAGTGTGAGCTAGCTCACAATTTTTTAGCCTCCAGCTCACCCATGTTTGTCTCAGCTCAGGAAATATGACCCTAGAGCAAACTAATTTATGCAGCAGCTCACAGCTTTAATGCCAGGAGCTCACACAGTAGAATTTTTGCTCACAAGACTCCGTAGCTTAGCGGGAACATTGGTGGGGGGTGCCCATTTTGGCACCCTCCGGAAGCCAGCGCCCTAGGCAATTGCCTAGTTTGTCTAGTGGCCGGCCCAGCCCTGCGATTGACTAAACTTTGATCACGTTACTTTGATCACGTTATGAGAAGACACCAGTCGCTGGAAAAGAGAAGAGTGCTAGGAAAAGCTGAAGGCAAAGGGAAAAGAGGAAGACCCGACAGGAGGTGGATCGACTTAACCGAGGAAGCCACAGTTCTCCGCTTGCAAGACCCGAGCAAGGCTGTTAAGAATTGGATGTTTTGGAGGTCATTAATTCATAGGGATCACTGCAACTCAGTAGCAACTTGATAGTACCGAACACACGTGCCCCCCCCACCCAAGGCTCTTTTTTGTAGCAGGAACTCCTTTGCTTATTAGGCCACACCCTCTGATGTAGCCAATCTTCCTGCAGCTTACAGTAGGCTCTGGACTAAGAACCCTGTAAGCTCTTGGAGGATTGGCTACTTCAGGGGTGTGTGGCCCAATAGGCAAAGGAGTTTCTGCTACAAAAACCCTGCGCCCACCAAGTTTGTTTTTTGAGGGCATAACCAGACTGGCTCCTTGCCACATTTCGGTTTGGAATCTCACGCCCTCAGAAGAAATCCTTGTATGTCTCCTTGTGGTGTCTCCCCCTACAATCATAAATGTAATTGAGTCAAGGTCAGATCGCCAGCCAAGCTGCTGGGACATGGTTGCCAACCTCCAGGAGGGGCCTGGAGACCCCCCCCCCAAAAAAAAAATAAATCTGCAGACCACAAGGATCAGTTCCTCTGGAGAAAAGCTCAACACCCACTTATGAACGCAGGATGCTCTGTTGATTGCATTCTATCTGACATATGTACCCCTAGAACTTCCGGCTCAGATAGGAAATGCTGCTAAATGCAATTTTCAGATATTTAATCATATATCCCAGGGGTGGCCAAAGGCTCTTTCACACATATTGTGAAGCTCTTGAAGCCTCCACCATCCCATCAGCTGGCTTGGAGAAGGCATTTGTCTCTTTAGATCACTTCTCCAAGCCAAGCCAGCCAGCACCTTGGACAATGCAGTTAAAGTTGCTTTCTTTCCACCTCTCCATCCCTCCCCATCTCCCTCCCTCCCTCACAGCTCTCAAACATCTGATGTTCACGTCTTGTGGCTCTCAAACCTCTGGTGTTTATTCGGTGTGGCTCTTACGTTAAGCAAGTCTGGCCTAGGAGCTGCACTGGACATGCCACCGCTGTACCCTGGGAGCCAAGCAGGGCATGCTGCCATTCCAGCAGTGGTGCAGCCCAGGAAGAGCCTGGGGACTGCACCAAGCCCAAGGGTGGATGCTGGCAAGATCAGGGGCTTCACCAGACCTGCTAGCAGCAGTCTCATAGCCCAGGACTCTGCACGGTGCCTGGCAGTGAGTTGCACTGAGCCTGTTGGTGGCACAGCCCAACAGAAACCCAGTGGCCCCCCAGGTCTGACAACAACTGCCAAACAATGTAGGGCTCCATGCTGGACTTGGTGGTGGCTGCTGGGAAGCCTGGCGGTTGTGCTAGGCTCAGCTAGAGAGGGGGGGGGGAGTGATGGGACCCCCCACAAGACTTGTGGGCCTCTACTTCTAATATTATACCTGTGAAGCTTTAATAGCTTCGATCTTGCAAAGCAATTCCACTTGACCGGGCTTATCAAATATATAATCACCCCAAATGTAGTAATGGCATACCAGAATAGGGTATGTGTGAACTGTCAGAGAACAGCAATACCACAGATACTGCCTCTTTATAAACAAGAGTCCATATTAGTTCTGAAGGACTCAGTAAAGTTTTTCCAAAGTACTTCAGTGTGACTTTTTTCATTTGTGTGCTGATTGACTCCATCTACTTTCGCCAGTACATGATTTCTTCTCCATTACAGAGGAAGATTGAAAACAGAGCCAACACTAGATGATAACAATGGAATTGCTTTCAAAGCTTACAAAAGCAATTTTAGCGTGCATACATCTTCCTTCCAAGTTGTAGGGTATTTGAGGGACAAATAGTGCACAATGGAGAAGTTCTGTTGAAATTCAGAACAAATTAACATAGGAACTCTTCAATTTAAATATACCATGCCAAACCTTTAATGGCATAACAATCGCAAACGAGAATACACAGAATGTATAAAGATTAAACGTCGGAGATAAAACCAAAAAAAGAAACAAAAGATTACATATGCATTAATACATGGTCAGATTTACATTTAAGAATATCTACCAAAAATTTTGCTACAGCCTCAGTAACCTCCCATTTAGTATCATTCAGTAAATAATGACAGGGTGGGAAAGTAGACCAGTGATCCGGAGACAAAGAAATTTTGTAAAATAGTTCTTTATGGAGATTATCATATATGGAACAATCTAACAATATATGCTGAATAGAGCCAGGAATATTCGCTCTGCAGGAACAGTGTCTTTTACAGAGTCTTTCAATATCTTCCCTGTAAAACTTTGGAGGGGAACACATTTAATCTAGCCAACATGAATGCCCTGCAACGACTTGGGATCGTTAAATCTGATAAATAATCGATCATCTTACCACAAAAACTATTGAGATCTAAGGATGCTGGGGAGCAGATATAAGGGACTGCTGGGCATAGTTTCATTTTCTCCAGCTCCAACAATCTGTTTAATGCATCTGAAGATGTATGACTCATCAGATGTAAGAAAATCATCAACTGCTATCCTTAATTGGTTAAGTTTGGACATAAGAACTGCTGACCAGGATGGGATATATTAATCTTTTTTCAGACAATCAAGAAGACTGCTAGGATCCGTTCTAAAATGGATTTTAAGCCAGAATTTAAACGTTGCAATCCAGGCTTTTGTCTCCACCAAAGACTGACCCACTTCAGAGCAGAGAGCAAAGTAAGACAAACATTTTGGCATACCATAAATTTGTCTGAAGAATGAGGCTTGGATGCCCTCCACTTTCTTAGTAAATGCTGAGATCCATATAGGGATATCACAGAGAATGTGGGCTAGTGTTTTAGCTTTAAACACTTTAATTGCGGCCAGGACTAATTGGTTGCCCCTTGCAAAGATGTGGGGCCAGCACACAACCTTGTTGAACCCCCTTTAACAAGGGGATTTTACTAGTCTGGTCACCACTAGAAGAAAATTTCACTTGGCAAAATATTGTGTAAAGAGTAGGTCTCCAATTATAGCATAAATCAATGCAGACACAGCTTTAGCATATTGGTAACAATCAGAAATCCTCACAGGTCTTATGCTTTCGGTTCACCTTTCCTCATTACAAATGGCGTTAAAATGGGCAAAAACTACATATCTGGTTGGCGACTCTCAACTGGATAGAATTAAGATTATCTCATACTAGTAGTACAATATGATTGTAGTGATAATCTAGTACTGAGCTATAAAAGGTCTATAGGCACTAATAGAACTGTTAAAATATTGTGTTTGATTATGTTTGTGTGTTGTTGTTGTTATTACATTTAGAAGAAGAAGAAGAAGAAGAAGAAGAAGAAAATTTTATTTATACCCCGCCCTCCCTGCCGGGGCAGGCTCAGGACCGAAAGGCTCCTGAGACCGAAAGGCTCAAGGCAGTGCGCAGCAAATTAAAAATATACTGAGTAATTGTTCTCAGTATACAATAAGAATAAAAGAATTTAATGACAGCATAAAATTGTGCTTCGCTCCCTCCCTTGTGGAGATCAGGGACTGATCATAGAGGAGGCCATAATGAGATCCACGGTGTGAACTGTTGCTGTCCTCAACTGGAGACCTGGTAGAACATTTCTGTTTTACATGCCGTGCAGAACTGAGCAAGGTCCCGCAGAGCATGGATGTCACCAGGTAGAGAGGTTCCACGAGGCAACATTCAACACAGTCAACTATGATCTATTGGACTGCCACCTTGCCAACATAGGAATCCATGGAATAGCCTTGGAATGGCTTACTTCATTCTCCAGGGTCAGGGACAGAGTGGTGGTTGGGGACGGGATGTCACCTTTGGTGTGCAGGTCCCTCAAAGGGGCATCCTCTCCCCTATGTTGTTTAATATGTGCCCTCTCATCCAGCTGGTGTGGAGTTTTGGACTGAGTTGTTATCAGCATGCTACGGGATATCTTGCTTGGCCACTGCTCTCTCAATCACTTTGCCCAGAAATGAAAGATTCAAAACTGGGCAATAATTAGGCAGATCTGACAGATCCAAGGATGACTTCTTCAAGAGCGGTGTTACCATGGCCTATTTTAATCCTCCTGGATAGACCCCTGAACTAAGGAACAGGGGTTGGACTAGATGACCCTGGGAGTCCCTTTCAACTCTATGATTCTATGGGGGGCACGTATTCTATCATTGCTGACTTTAGACAGTCACAAAGGATATGGATCCAAGAGGCGCACGTTCAGCCTAACAGCAACAAGGATCCTGTCAGCATCACCCTGAGAGAGTCAGATGAAGTTGTCAAACACTGAGTCCAAGGGGCCTCAAGTTCCATTACCGTATCAACAGTGGCAGAACAAGTCTTTGTCAGCAAAGAAGTTCACAAATTCCTCACAGCTAAGGGTTAAATTGTTTGTGTTGAAAGGGAGATTAGAGACCTGATCACCCTAAATAATTTAGCCAAGTGAGAGCTAGGGGGGGTGCAGCGTCACTCAAGATGGTGAATGTGATCTGAAGGAGCTCCAGGCTGGATCACCCCTGACGAAGTCAAAACTGCCTACAGACATTCTGAATCCTTTTAACAAATGCCAGGGAAGCAGAATGGAGGAAAAAGGAGAGCTTCCCAGAAAGAAAAACTGCCAGTTTTGTCCTTTTTTCCTTTGAGGAACCACAAAACGCAACTCCGAGCAAGGTAATGAAACGAGGCCCAAAATGGCGCCCGGGGGGAGAGGGGAAACTGATAAGAACACAAACGACCCTCCACCGCTATGTAAACAAGATTTGGAAGACTTTAAAGAAGACTTTAATTTATATCTAAAATTGACAATGGATGATGCATTCCAGCCTATAAAAACAGAACTGAGTAATCTCTCTACTGCCCTCCAGGACGTTTCTAAAATGGCGGAGCAGGCATCCAACCTTGGTAAAACGGCAGTGACTCGTATAAAACATTTGCAAAAAATGAAGAGGAATATGCTTGATAGAATTAATGCCCTGGAAAATAAACGGAGAGCTAATAACCTGAAGATTAGAGGGATAGAGGAATCGGTGGATTGGCAGGGAGACCTAGCCACACACCTCTCTTCCTGGCCAGCTAAAGCGTTGGAAACGGAGGAAGGGTGGTGCCTGCCATTTTGAGAGCCACTAGGATCAGCGCCATGGCTAAAGCGTGACCCAGCCGCCCCAGAGACATTCTGGTTCAATTTTTATACCCACGATGGAGGGATAAAATATTAAGAGAGGCACGTAGGAGAGGCTCCTTGCTGCATGAGGGCAAAAGAATACAAATTCTGCTGGACCTGCCACTGGAAACCCTACAGAAGCGGAGAATATTAATTTTTTTTGCATCGAAGCTGTTTAAAGCCAACATATGATTTTGCTGGAGCGCTTCTTCAGATATACACATTTATAGAAATGGACTGCTGCTCGAAGCTTCAGACATCCCGTCAGGTAAAAAACTGCTGGCTGATTTAGACATTAAACTAACAACTGAGGAAGAAGAAATACTGAACACAAGAGCATCTGAGAAGTAGAGGAGCTCTACCAACAGCAGACAAAGATGTACCACCTGCTTAAAGGGACCTTGATAAAAAAAAAGACGGAACTTTGAACTTTCAGATGAAGGATTTGCTTGGACTAGATCTCCACCCAAATAGCTGAGACACTGGCAGCACTGCTTGGGGGCAGCAATTCGAGAGAAGGAAGAGGCGGGATCGTGCTCAGGTTTGCCAATCAGTTGGTATCTGGAGGTCTCCTGATCTCCAGGTGACTAGGGTTGCCAAGTCCAATTCAAGAAATATCTGGGGACTTTGGGGGTGGAGCCAGGAGACTTTGGGGGTGGAGCCAGGAGACATTGGGGGCGGAGCCAGGAACAAGGGTGTGACAAGCATAATTGAACTCCAAAGGGAGTTCTGGCCATCACATTTAAAGGGACTGAACACTTTTTAAATGCCTTCCTTCCATAGGAAATAATGAAGGATAGGGGCACCCTCTTTTGGGGCACATAGAATTGGACCCCCTTGTCCAATCTTTTTGAAATTTGGAGGGTATTTTGGGGAGAGACACCAGATGCTATGCTGCAAATATGGGGCCTCTACCTCAAAAAACAGCCACCCTAGAGCCCCAGATACCCGCGGATCCATTCTCCATTATTTCCTATGGGAATACATCTCCATAGGAATAATAAAGTTCCCAGCAGATATTTCCCTCCCTTCCCCCCCGCTTTCTGATGACCCTGAAGCAGGGGGAGGGCCTCCAAACCAGGGGATTGCCTGATCCCACCTGGGGATTGGCAACCCTACCAGGTGACAGAGATCAGTTCACCTGGACAAAATGGCCACTTTGGAAAGTGGACTCTATAGCATTATACCCTTCCCTCTCAAATCTCCACCTTCCTCAGGCACCATCCCTGAAATCTCCAGACATTTTCCAACCCAGAGCTGGCAACTCTACTTGTGTCTGTTTTCACCTCCTGGGTCTGTGCAGCCACCAGCCGAGTTGATGGCTAATCCATGAGATGCCAGCAATGGTGCTGGGGCTTGATATGTTCCAAAGGTGTCTCCAAGTTCCTCTCCCCGTTTTTTTGCCTGTAGACCAACACAACATCTTCAAAGGAAGATGACACCTTTATGCACTTTTTTTTGGAGGAGACTCTTGGGCCAAAACGTTTGCCCACTGATGCTTTAGTCTATGCTTAATAGTAACAATATAGAACTTTAATTATCATCTGACAAAATTTAGACCGCATCCCTTCTATTGTTTCAAAACTTCCATGGTTTGAAAATGTACATTTGATTTCTCATACAACAATCACCTCATTTCCTCACTTTTTAAATCTTCCATGAAATGTTTATCTTGTCCCTGAAATTCATCCAGCCTTTGGCCATGAGAATTAATGACACTTTTGAAGTAAAAAAGAAACTTCTGGATAAATCTCTGGGCTTCTGTGAGGCTAAAGCCTGCCTAGGCGGGGTGGGCGGGGTATAATAAAAGTTTATTATTATTATTATTATTATTATTATTATTATTATTATTATTATTATTATTATTATTATATTAAAGTCTGTTCTATATTTAAAAGTGTATTATTAAATTGAATTCTTAAATTGTGCCATCTTTTTGTTTTAAGTTTGTCCTGGAAGTATATTTTAAAGAAGTAAAAAAAGGAATACAAAGCCTGCTTTTTCAAACTAACAATCTGTGTAGATAAAGCAGAATTTGGATCTCCTGTTGTAGCTCTGTAGTCCTTCAGAAATAAATCACATGTTGAAACAACCCCTTTTTTGAGTATATTCACAACAAGCAAGTAACTGTGTTTCCAATTATGAGTCATTGCCAGAGCTTCCATTGTTCTTTACCACATATTCATATTTTTTTTCACTATTACAGTTGTTTCTGTAAGCTTAAAATATGGACTTGAGGTCATCCAATTATTTTCAGTACGTTGCTGAATCAAAATAGATAATCCAGATACTGTATTCTGCTTAGTATAGCTCTGATGCAGATCTTTGATGGAGTAGCAGATTCCTATCCAGGGCCACTTCTAATGCTAGCTGCATACAAGTTTGTGTGAGGCAGAAAGCAATCTGGTGCGTCTAGCACAGTGGCCCCCAACCTTTTTGGCCCCTGGCACTGGCCCCAGGGCCGCCGGGTGGGGGCACCAAATTCGGCCTCCTCACCTTGCCCCCCACGGCGTCTCCTCCCTCTTTCACAATTTTAATGCCCAGGAAGGGGCAGTGAAGCACCTCCCAGGCCGACCACCCTCCCCCCACGACAGCAGTGCCAATGACCTGCTGAAAAAGCAACGCTGCCCTTGCCTTCTTCCCACTTCCTTCCCACGCCCAGGAAGGAAGTGGGAAGGAGGCAAGGGCAGTGCCGCTTTGTCAGCGGGTCGCTCGCCGCTGCTGCCGCGGTCTTCCCCGGGGGGAGTCAGCCTGGGAGGCACTTCACCACCCCTTCCCGGGCCTTAAAATGGTGAAAATGGGGGGGAGGCACCGCGGGGGGCAGTGAGGCTGTGCAGCCCAGTTGCTAACAGGCCACGGATCAGTAGCGGTCCGCAGACCCCTGGTGACCCCTGATCTAGAACACATCCTTTGTGATGTTTAGCAAAATCTGAGTCATTAGGGGGAGGTATTTGTGAGTTTCCTCCATTGTGCAGGGGGTTGGACTAGATGACCCTGGAAGTCCCTTCCAACTCTATGATCCTTACAAAATTAAACATGTAGACTTAATTATAACAGTATCACGGATTAAAATAAATGCATTGATGCTTGATAGTATTATGAATCAGTATTGTTAAAAGACTAAAGAGAAAAATAATTATTTGTAGGTATTTAGCAATGGGAGTATCATTTGTATATTTGTGGATATTTAAAGTGAAGTGTTAAATATGAATGGCTGTATTTAAATAATGTATAAATAAGAGTTCATCTCCATCCCCATCAGTGTTTCATAACCTCTTCATTTGTGTAGTTTCCTCTGATCTCTCCTCCCATCTGAGTCTTTTGAAGCCATACAATTATCTATGTGTGGCAATAGAACTTTGCTAATGACTTGCGTGCTCTGATGTTACAGAAGGCCCAGGCATCTATAGGTCTAATAGCTGCATTTTAAGGAGCTTGCAGAATTGGAATCACATATTCTACCAACAGCTTTTTATTTAACTCAAGTATTGTCTAAAGGACATGCCATTAGCTTTCAATTAAATTTTACTGGTGATTCTACCTGGTTCAGTTATTTATTTCTTTACATTAAGGTTTGCACTGTGTAAAATACTCAAAAGAAGATATTATATCATTGTTGACTCATTCAGATTCATACTTTAGTCTATACTGACTTCTGTTTTGAGTTAGTTTTTTGCTTTTTAAACTTTCTGTGGATCACTGAATAATACAGTGCAAAACAGTATATTCGGGTTGCCAATCTCCTGTCGGGGGCAGAAGATCCCCTGATTTGGAGCCCCCCCCCACTTTAGGGTTATCAGAAAGTGGGGAGGGGAAAGGAAAATGTTCTCAGAGCATTCCATTATACCCAATGGAGACTGATCCCCATAGGGTGTTTCTCCCCCCCCCCCCCATTTTCAAACTTTATTGATGTTAAACAGGATACAACACAATATTACTTGGGAGAAGGGAAGTGGAGCAGTAAGTTATCAAACCAAAAAGGCTTAGCATAGAGTACGGTATGCACATATTACATTGAATATGATCAGTTATTACAATTTAGATTTTGAAGCATTTCAATATTTCCAAAACACATATCAAGGCAGGTAAGCTTAGGAAAAATTGGAAAATAATTCCAGAAATAGACAAATAGATTTATATATATGTATGAATATATAAAGCAGTATTATGTGCTACATATCAAGAAGAAATAATGAGCAGACATTTGGTGAAGTGCTTGATGTATACCATTTCATCCAAAGAAATGAAAGTCATTTCTTTAATAGTTGTGAGCATTCTATTTGAGAATCTCAAAATTGTAAACCAGCTGTAATTTTATCAAAGATGAAGTATTCCCATACTTTGATATACCATGACTCCATTATAAGGGGGGGGGGGTGGATCTTTCCATTTTAGGGCTTTTACATTTTTTGCTGCAGTGAGGAGGATCATAATGAGGTCTTTCTTTAGGGATGGAATGTGTACATTTTCCCATAGATTGAGGAGAACTACTTCAGGAGATTCTGGGATGATACATCCTGTGAAAAAAATCTTAATGACTGGGCACAGCCACCAGTTATGGAAGAAAGTGCCTTTCTGCCCTCAGCGTTTCCAGCAGTGTGGAGGAACAGAGGGCATTGAGTGGGAGAGCGGTACAGGAGTGATGTACCATCGGGACAGCACTTTGTATGTTTGGATTTGAATGTTTAATGACTTAGATGTGTTGACAGGAGAGGACCAAATTTGAGACCACTGATCATTTGTTAGTTGGTTCTCAAGGTCTTTGTGCTGTGTCTTTTGGTAAGAATGCATGCCTTCTTCTGTTTCCCTGCCCAGAATTTGGTATATTTTAGAAATAAGACCTTTAATGGGAATGGTATCATATAAAAATTTTTCATAGTCTGAGAGAGCCATACGTATGGGACTCTTAAAGTTGTGTGTATTAAGGAGATGTTGCACCTGTAGGTATTCAAACCGGTTTAGCGAAGTATAATGATTAGTTTCTAGTGTTTGTTTTTTAACCAAGACACCCTTTGAAGTCATATCAATAAATCGTGTGAGGTGATTGCATTTCCAATTCCTAAAAGAATGTCAACCTACAGCAGCTGGGAACCATTTTTGGCCTGTGAAATTCGTTAGTAGTGGTGTTGGTGGGGCTAAATAGTTAACATGCCTTTTCCAAATCCCCATAGGGTATAATGGAGAATGGACCCATGGTTATCTGGAGCTCTACAGGGCTGTTCTTTGAGATAGAGGCACAAAATTTTCAGCATCGCATCTCTCTTTGAAGCCTCCCCCCAAGTTTTAAAAATATTGGGTGTCCAACTCTATGAGGCCCCAAAGGAGGTGCCCCCACCCTCCATTATTTCCAATGGAGGGAAGGCATTTAAAAAGAATGTGGTCCCTTTAAATGTGATGGCTGGAATTCCCTTCAGGGTTCAATCATGCTTGTCACAACCTTACTCCTGGCTCCACCCCCAAAAGTCTCCTGGTTCCATCCCCAAAGTTCCCAAAGATTTCTTGAGTTGGACCTGGCAACCCTACTGCATGTTCAGGTAATTTTTACAGGTAAAACTCAAAATTCACTTAGTTCACATCATTGGAAGAATCCCAGCAACACCTAGGTGGTGGTCCTTTGTTTGTTGTTGCTTTCATGGCAAGGTTGTCAAGCTGAGCCTGGCCACTGGTGGGAGGATTGGGAGCAGGAACATGAGGGGTGCATGCAACATTGGCTGTGTCTCTGGGTCATTTATGGGAAAAATCCAGACGTGACAGAGAGTAGTTAGAGTTTGCAGAGATCCCTAGAGCTTCCCCATGTCACTCCGAGAATCTTTCCAGGAGTGATGTAGGGCTGCAGACATTGCCACCTTTTAAAACCCCCCCAAAACTCCCCAGCACCACTTCAAGCAGCAGCGGACGACAGAACTTTGATGTGGGAATCCCCTGGCCAAACTGAAGGACTAGCAAGCCTATTCCAATAATAGATGGTATCTTTATTGAAGTTATTTTAAGACCTATTACTTATTCCAATTTGGTTTTTTTTAGAATATAATTTATATTTTATTGAAATATTGAAGGCAGATATAACACAAAAAATAGTTTCTGCTAATTTCCATGCAAAATTCAGAAGAACTGAATCCCAGAGTGAAGTACAAATATATGTTCAGATCACTGTTTTGAGCTCTAATCAAAATGTAATTAAAATTCTATTGCAGAGCTGTAGAGCTGAAGGATGACCTTATAATAAATCCTGAAATTGCCTAACTAATCAAAGCTGTTCTCAGGTACTCGTATTTAACCTTTCTTTAGCATATTTCTCTCTATAGCCAATGTCCTAATTTAATTTACAACTCCAGAGGGGAAACAGGACATATTTCAATATAATAGCCTAAGCATCTATCGTTTTTGTAATACAATATTTAAGGTGAGAGGTTTTATTTTAAATCAGTTAAAGCATGTGCAAAGGAATATTTTGTAGTGCTTGAGATGCTATTTTTGTAAAAGGATTCAAAATTAATGGTTAGATCACACATAAGGGAATAGATGATAGTGTACTAAAGGTATGCTCACCAGCAACTGAAGAAGGCTTTTTTGTTTTATCCGGCATACCCCCACCCCAGTAGCAGTTACTGGCCCTCCTTCAAGTGTTATGTGTTTTTAATTTAATTATATTATAATTTTAACTATATTTTTAATTGCTTGAATGTTTCAATTTTTTTATGTTTGCCACTTCAGGGATCCTGATTGGATAGAAGGCAGCCTAAAAGTATTAAAATAAAATAAATAAACTAGATTCTAACTGAAAGAGTAGGAAGTGATGACAACAAAGTTATGCCATGTTGGGTTTTTTGTTTGTTTGTTTGTTTAATTTTTATTCAACACCACAAAAAGACGAACGTAAAATGGAGTTGTATGCATACAAAATAGTCAAAAGAATCATTCTTAAATATATGTATACATATATCCTCAGAAACCGATAGACAAATTATAACCAAATATTTCAAATTAAAACCAAAAGGCCTGCCCAAAACTAACCATATTTACAATAGTAACAAAAATGTATAACACTCATATTTCAAAAGCGAATTTACATAGCAAGGATCGTTGTCTAACTTCTCAATTATTGGAAACCTTTTTGCAATAAACTTTTCATGGGCCATGTAGAGATCCATAGAATTAAGACCTGATGCTATTTTTTCCATGGCCATATGGTCCCAAATTTTGGAAAACCATTGATCAACACTTAAATAATTAGGGCTTTTCCATGTGGTAGCTATGACAGATTTCGCTGCTGTCAGCAGAGTTACCAACAATGAGCGATGCCTAGATGGAATTTTCAAATCTAACCAGTTATACGATAATATGAAATCTGGAGTATATGGAATGCGAACACCCGTAATTTCTGACACCTTTTGGATAATACATTTCCAGAAGCTTACGACTTTCTCACATTCCCACCAACAATGGAAAAAAGAGGCTTTCTGGCCACACCCTCTCCAACACAAAGGGGAACAGTCTGGTAAAATACGTGCTAAACGTATAGGAGTATAATACCACTTTAGAAGTATTTTATAATTTAACTGCAGAGTATTAAGTGAATTGGTGTTAAAAGCTTCTGATGACCATATAGAATCCCAATGGTCTGCATCAAGAATCGTATCACAATCTCTATGCCAACGTACGACATAAGAGGGTGGCTGTCTAAAATGATCTAACAATAACATGTGATACAATTTAGAGATAGTATGTTTACTGTTTTGGTTAAAATTTATCACCAATCATTCAAATTCAGTTTTAGCACATAATTTAGCTGCTAACAACATTGGGGAATTTAAAAGGTGTGTTAGCTGAATATACTCAAACCAAGGCGGAAGGCAATTTAGTTTCTTTCCCAGTTCGACCATTGACAAAATTGAGCTCCCAACGATTAATTGAAACAAAAAATTTATTGAGTTTCTGTTCCAAAAACCGTAAGAGTCCTGTTTTGCCACTGGAGCAAACCAGGGTTGCCTCAAAAAGGTAGCAATTAAAGAGATAGGAGGGGCCAATCTCTTGCGATTGTTATCCCATATATTTACTATTGCTTTCAAGAAGGGGCTCTGTAACAGCCAGCTTGGTCTAGATGACCTTTCCAGCCACATATATTCATGGTATTTCAGTGGGGTAAAATGTTGTTCTTCTATTATCACCCAATCTGGAGTATCTTTAGCATAAACTGCTTTTAAAAAGCCTGAAAGTACCGTCGCTGAATAAATAAATATAAATTTGGGTAAGCTAGGCCACCTCTGTCGGAATGATGACAGAGAGTTGAGAAAGCAACCCTTGGTTTCTTATAGCTTCATACAAAATCATTCAGTAGCGTTTGCCACCTACTAATCATACTGTGTGATAAATGGATGGGTAAAGCTCTAAACAAATATAAAAAATTTGGGAAAATAAAAGTCTTAATCACACTCAAACGTTCCAGCCATGATAATTGCTTTGAATCCCATTGTTTTAAAAGTTTAGAAATATTAGTGACTACCTCCATATAATTAACTGTAACTATGTTTGAAATATCAATCGGGACCTTAATACCTAAATAGGTCCATGAAGACTTTACCCATTGATAGGGACATACAATGCCTATTTCCTGCTTGTCCTCAGGGGTAAGCTTAATGGGATAAATCAAGGACTTACTATGGTTAATTTTTAAGCCTGAAACCAGCAAAAAGTCAAAAAGCAATTTTTGTAACACCTGCAGAGATTTCACAGGGTCAGACAGATAAATTACTATGTCATCTGCAAATAATGATATCTTAAAGGGTGTGTTTGCAACTTGAATACCTTGGAGATCTGGGCATTGGCGAACCAGGTTGGCAAAAGGTTCTATAGCCAAAGCAAAGAACAGAGGTGAAAGAGGACAACCTTGCTGGGTGCCCCTAGATAGCCCAAAATCAGAGGAATGTTGATTATTAATAGATAGCAGTGCTTTGGGCGAGTCATACAAAGCCTTGACTATATGAATAAAGTTCTCGCCAAAGCCCATCTCCTGAAGAGTTGCAAGAAGGTATACCGGCTCAACCATGTCAAAGGCTTTTTCAAAGTCCAATGCCACAATACAAGAACTCTGCCATGTTGTTCTAGGCCAGGAGTGTCAAACTCATTTGATATGAGGGCCAGATCTATCATAAATGAGACCTTTATATAGGACACAAACGCAATTAAAGATTTTTTAAAAAACTTAAAACATGCTTAAAAGATTAGCACTCTTGCAATATTTTGTTTATTTCAGAGTTTTTGCTCTGAATTATTGCATCAAAACCTGGAGACAATGTCTGTGCTGTAGCAATCTTGAGTATGCTGTTCAGGTGTGTATCTGTAAGTTGCAAACCTACTTTTGATTTATTGACATTCATTACAGAAATCTCATGGTCATTGCTTTGAATCTAAGACCCAGGGGAAAACATGAAATGGCTGAGCATTGTGAGCTTTTGTACACACGTTGCTTCATGCGCTGATCAGCCAATGAAGAAAATAGACTTTGCTCTGTAGCTCCTGTGCAATTGAGCAAGCCTGGCAAAGCAAACTGTGATGCAGAAAGAAGCAAGGAAGATAGAAGGAAGCAGATGACAGTGTGTTGCTTGTGGGCTTGATAGGAACCCTCTGGGGGCTTGATCTGGCCCTTGGGCCGCACATTTGACACCCCTGCATTAGAGAGTCTCTCAAACCACCACATCCGCTCTCCAACTCCACTTCAGCTGCCAGACTGTCACACCCCTCTCTACAGTTAGCTGCAGTCTCCAATCAGAGCAAGTTCCATGAGCTATCAGTCAGGTTAGTCCACTCACTCTCTTCCAAGCAGCACTGCCAATAAGCTTGCCTTTGCTTGCTATCTGTCACACTCCTCTTGGTGGCTTCTTAGCTTAAAAACCTCTTCTTAGCAGACCTATTCATGTATAGTCCCCATGGATGACTGCACAGAAGATCAAAGATGAACAGAATGTGTTTCAAAATGATATGCCATGCATACTGATAGAATTGTTAAAATTCTTGTTAGTGAAACCATGAGACAAAGAGAGAGCGATTATTGTCTAAAAAAGGATTTGTCAGAAGGCTACACAACCACATCTTTGCTACTGTCATTTGCATTCTCTTTCATACACAGAAACAATGCATATGATTGATGGGGAAAGAATGGTATGCTAGACAGCTTTCAAAGAATTCCAGAGTAGTTGTAGTCATAGTTTATTACGGTCTCAAGACCAGGATACAGTGTAAACTGTATGGTAAAGTAAAAACAAATATAGTATACAAAAATAGAGATCTAAATTTAAGAACTTTTAAAATGTAATTCCCGCAGTCTTAGAATTAATGCACAAAATTCACCAACTGAATGTATAATCTCTGAATTCTTTTCTGATAGGAACCAATGAAGTCTTGCTTTGTTTTATTAATATAACCAGGTGTCCTATCAACTAATGGAGTAATAATTCTAAGACAAGCCTCCCTATAATATGGGCAGCTGAAAAAATATGCTTTACAGATTCAACCTTGCTTAGAGGACATGAGCATAGCCTTTCAGAATAGGGGATGTTATTGTACCTGCCTTGCATAACTGCAGATGGAAGGGCAGAACATCTAGCTAGAGCAAATGCCCTAAAATTTCTTCTTTCCACTGAAGTCAGATATGATTTGATGTTTTTGATGTTTAACAACACCCCAAGTTTTGATGCACTAGAGATGTCAGACTGTCGCTCTATATCCTCTATTCTATGTTTAATTAGCCCTTTAGCTTGTTCAAGTCCGTAAGATAAAAGTAGCTGAGGTAAAAAGCCAGTTCTGTGAATATGGCTGTAAACTGCCTTGAGCCAACTGGATTGGCAATCATCCGGGAAAATCAGAGGAAACAAGCCTTGTGGGTTAAAACGACCTTTCAGCCATATATAGATGGATAGAATACAAACCCTAGCTTCAAACCTGAGATTACCAATCGTATCCAAGCATTGGATACTCAGTTTGGAACTTGCAGAACAGCTCTTAGAAATTTGGACTGAACTATTTCTTGTGGGGCAAAGCATGTGGAGGGTGGTCCTAGAAACGTTCCATAGAGCAGTTGTGCCAATGATTTGGCCTTATATAACTTCAGGGCTGCAGGAACATAGTATCCACTGTGAGCTCGAAAAAATTTCAGTATGGCATTTGCTGATCTTTCCCCTAAATTGGCAACATATTCGCTGTGCTTAACCCTAGAACCAGAGGCCTGTAAAACTGCACCCGAGTATTTAAAACTGTCGAGTTCTATCTGATGTCCATTTATTGCCCAATTCCTGGGTTTTGATCTACTCTCAAAGGCTACAGTTTTGGTTTTTGGATAGTTTATTATTTATTATTCATCTTCACAGAACACGGTGGACTTCCTTAGGGCTCACCTAAGACCAACTGGGGTTCGAGATAATATCACAGCATCATCAGCATACAGTAAGACAGATATATGCCGGTTTGCAAGTTTAGGGGGGTGAAGATCAGATGTGTTGCGTCAACTTACTATATTATTGATATAAAAAATAAACAAAGCTGGGGCTAATAGACATCCTTGCCTAACACCTCCAAGGGTTTTTATAGGGTCAGTGAGATGGCCAAATCTACTGCATCTGATTCTTAAGAAAGTATGATCGTGCAGGGTCTGTAATAGAAACAAAAGTCTTTTATCAATATTTGAATTTAGGAACTTATTCCAGAGCCAGGGTCTAGAAACAGAGTCAAAGGCAGATTTAAGATCGACAAAGGCAGCATATAACGATGTTGCTCCCCGACTGAATATTTCTCAATGAGGTGCTGTAGTGTAAGACAGTGATCAAGCATAGACCTACCTGGTCGGAAGCCTGCGTGTTCAGCCCACTACATGTCTTCTAAGCAAGAAAAAAATTGTATCACTCTATATGCTGCTGCAGGAACAGGCTGCAAGTCTATCATGCCTTTAACAACTGAAGACTTCTCCTTCTCCCTCCAGCCTTTCCATGCTGGTGTGCAACCAAAAAGCAGTGGCCCAGGCCCTTTCACCTCTCCTCCACTTCCCAATTTAGAGTTTCTCTACTCAGTGTGAAACCAATGAAGCCCTCTGGTGAATTCAGGTTAATGCATTACTTGTCCTATCCCAGTGGGAATTCTGTAAATGATGCAGTTGCCTCTGAAATGCAGTATGCCTCTTTCAGTCACACAGTCTGCCTTGTGCGATCCTGTGGCCCAGGAGTAGTTATGGCCAAGTACAACATACAGTTCCCCTTCTGCCTATTGCCTGTTCATCCAGGGGACTTCTGCTTGCTGGGCATCAAGTTCAGTGGGCACTGGCATGTTAGGGTTGCCAAGTCCAATTCAAGAAATATCTGGGGACTTTGGGGGTGGAGCCAAGAGACATTAGAAGTGGAGCCAAGATCAAGGCTGTGACAAGCATAATTGAACTCTAAGGGAGTTCTGGCCATCACATTTAAAGGGACGGCACACCTTTTTAATGCCTTCCTTCCATAGGAAATAATGAAGGATAGGGGCACCTTCTTGGGGGGAAGGGAGGAAGGAAGGAAGGAAGGAAGGAAGGAAGGAAGGAAGGAAGGAAGGAAGGAAGGAAGGAAGGAAGGAAGGAAGGAAGGAAGGAAGGGAGGGAGGAAAATAGGTGGGGAGGGAGAGAGAGAGGTGAAAAGAACGCAACTTGAACTTTAAATGCTTGGCTTGAAGAAGTGGTTTAAAGAGACAAATACTTTCTCTGGTGGGGGCTTCAAGAGCCACACGATGTGTGTGAAAGAGCCACATGTGGCTCCTGAGCCACAGTTTGGCCACCCCTGCGCTAGAGAGATGGGTATAAGGCAGCTTCACGTTTTCATGTGGCCAAGACCTGGTTGCTTCATATTTCAAGACTGTTGTGGCATGGTCCAAGCCGAAGGGAAAAAGAGAGCATGGGTGTGTGGGGAGGAGAGATCAGGACCTTGAATTAAGCATGTCTTTTCAAAGGGATGTGGGTTTATTACAGGAAATGTTGGATCCCACTAATCTGGCAGAAACAGCGGCCGGGATCACCTCTGGTTTAGGATTGGAAAGGGAGGAACTGCAGGCTTCCTTGCTTTCAAACACGATGTTTCTGATAGCAGTATATGAGTTCTTTCAAGCTACAGGGACCATAAGGCAAATTGTTGATAAGCTGTTTTTGAACTGTTGCACTGCTGTTCTGGTTTTCCAGAACATCCCTGACAAGTGTTTGTCCAACCGCTGCTTAAAGAATTGTAGAATCTGTAATTTTATAATACGTAATGTTTTAATTGTTGCTGACTGAGGCTTTCTAACTGAGGCTTTCTGTTTCCTTTGCTGCTAGAGTTCTAGGAGAGATTGGGGTGCGGGGGATGATAGAGATGCACACTATATTCAGGAAGTTCCTGGTCTGCTTGTTCCACCACATCTTGAATGGGACCCTGCTGTGTGGGCAGGGGATCTCCCCAAGGATCCAAGCACCATTCAGGGGTTCCTCTCCCCTTGAGTTCTCCTTCCAAGTCAAGGCTGGACAAGGATAGATCCTGCCATAAAACATACTTGGGCATTACTCTACGAGACATCCAAATACAGCATTGGAGTCCATTGCTGAATCCCAATGGCTGCGAACCTTGGTCTTAAGGGATAGAGTAACTCTGTCAAACACATCCTATTTATTTTAGCGTATTTCTTATTTGGAATAGTAGAATAGTGATTGTAATGTAATGCAATGAATCAGAATGGAATGCATTTCTCTGGTCTGGTAACAGAGGAGACATAACACAGCACCACAGATCATCCCATGTCAAGGAAAAGATACCATCAGTTACCTCCATCCTTGAGAGGAAATGGATGGAGCGTGACAACAAGGTCAGATGATTACTCTTAACACTCCATAATTAACACATTTATTTGCCTGTTTTCTCCCAGAATTGAATCATGAAACAACGGTGACCCTATAAACTTAGCTTGTTATTCCTGTTGCCATCTGTTAAAACAGTTCGTTATTTTGTATACTTGCATGCTAATTTGCTGTTCAACCTCTGCCTTATATGCATGGAATTGTAACTCTCATTCCATTCTGCCTGACAAAGTGTGTGTGCACACAAAAGCTCACACCCTGAATAAAACTTTATTGGTCTTAAAGGTACCAAAGGTACCATTTGTTCTACCGCTTCAGACCAACACGGCTACCTGGATCTATCTGTCAAACACAGGTTGTCCAATACTATCGCCAGTCAACAGTACTACTATTGTGTCCCGATAAAGATTCACTTTGTTTGCTCTCATCCAGTCCATTAGGGATTCAGAATTTCTACTTTCTCTCTGGAAGCAAGAGAGGGAGCTTGATCTACATGTATTCCAAATCCTGGGCAATTTCCCCAGTATTTTCATGTAAAAGTGTGTGAGGGATGAGATGGGATCTTATTGTTCACCTGAAACTTACCAATTCTTTAATTGATGTTTTGTTCCCAGATTGTGTTTAACACTGCTGTGATCTTTTTATGCTTTCTTTCAGTTACTGTAATGGGTGCATGCTGGATCCAATTTGTGGCTTTTGCTACAAACTGAACAAG
Source organism: Heteronotia binoei (assembly GCF_032191835.1). NCBI lineage: Eukaryota > Metazoa > Chordata > Lepidosauria > Squamata > Gekkonidae > Heteronotia > Heteronotia binoei. Next base: position 10,000,714 of record NC_083230.1, read on the forward strand.
TCCAGTGTGGTGGAGTCCTCCTGTGTTCCTGTCAATAAGAAATCTACAATGGAAGCTGCTTGGGGCAGGCATGTTACTTTTCTTGTTAATTAATTTTATTAGACGCAGTAAATGAAATATTAGTTTTAAATGAGAACTTAGCCATTTACATTACAAAGTATGGTTGATATACAAGCCTTCAAAATAGCATTTGTCATTTCATCTGTCAAAAAGTCTTTCATTTGGGTCTCTTTTTTCACTGCCTCTCTAGGAAAATAAAAACACTCTTCCATGAAATCATTTGCGACTGCCCACTTAAAGGTCACATCTAGGTATGGGCATAAACCTCATCAGAAATCTAAATTTTGTGATGAACGTTGCTGGTTTGTGGTTTGCAAAACCGGTTCGTGCCCATCCTTATGACCACAACCTTCCATGTGGTTTGGGAGGCTCATGTGTTGGAAAGTGGGGAGAATGAGAGGGATTGCTGAAATGGCTTGCATCCGCTTTATCCTGAGGAGTGTGTGTGTGTGTGTGTGTGTGTGGAAGGTATTGCTGAAATGGCTTGCATCTATCATAATCTAACTGGCAGAAAGGGATGCAAGTCATTTCAGCGATTCCTCTCCACTTCCAGGCATTCCCCTTAAATGTTTTTTGCAAGTGGGTGCTGTGCTTGTAAAAGCCCACTTGCGAAAGCCATTGAAAGGGAATGTTCCCTTTCGCAAGCGAGTGCTGCATGTGAATGAAGTCCAAGCGGCAAGTTCACCACTTCTGGGTGACCTCACGAACCAAGAACCATTTCCTTGGTTCATGCCCATCCTTAGTTACATCATATTTCTCCTGAACATTTCCTGAACATTATGAAACTTTCAACATGTCAAAGTATTAAAGAAAACTGTTTTAAGATGATGTATAGATGGTATATGGCTCCTAAAAAATTGGCAAAGATGAATAACAAAATGCCAGACAGATGTTGGAAATGTAAAAAAACATGAAGGTTCTTTCTACCATATGTGGTGGACTTGTGAAAGACCTGAAATGTTTTGGCAGATGATTCAGCAAGAGATCTCTAAGATCTTGGGATATGAATTCAACAAAGTTGCAGAGACTTTTGTGTTGAGATTACAAATGGAAAAATTTCCAAAAGAAGATAGAACTTTGATCTGGTACTTGCTCTCAGCTGTTAGGACATTGTATGCGCAGTTGTGGAAGCAAGAAAAAATACCAGAGAAATGGGATTGGATTGTTAAAGTTATGACATGGAGTGAAATGGATAAGTTAACAAGAACTTTAAGAGACTATGATTTAGAAGTATTTAAGATGGAGTGGAAGAAGTTCAGAAGATACATAGAAAAAGAATGGAAAATAAAGGGACATTGGACAATTTTTGATAATGATTAACTAAGAGTGGGAGGAGGATATGAATTGGGGTTCTTATTAATTAGGGGTACCTTTTATATTGATGGTTTGAATAGAGTACACTGGCGGGAGTCAAGTAATGGGGGGAGGGGTAGGTAGAAAGTAATATATGGGATAGAAAAAAAGTAATTATTAATGTTATAAGAAATTGAATATATTGCCATATGTTACTAATAAAATTGTTTAAACCAGAAGAACCCCCCCCCCCCGATTTTTAATAAACTTTGTGCCAAGACTCAGTCAATACTTTTGAATAAATGAGATGTTCATAAAACTGGTGAAGTGACAAAAGAAGGTGCAAGTAATTGGAATTAATACAGAATGCCAAATAGCACATATTCATACTTCTAATATTAAACCAATGCTTGTGACATGTGTTGAGTTAAGCCAGCGTGCACAGAGGAGGTATGACTACACTGGGTCCACCCCTGCATTGTATATGCATTACATAGGAGCATAATGCCTGTGTCCATAGAGTTTGTACATGCTGTATCGTTTTGGGACAAGGGCCAGGGTGCTTGCCTTCTCTCTATGTGCATTGGCTTGTTGCTAGATCTGTTGTGCATAATTTTTTTGTTTATGAATAGGAAAGTGTGGCAAATTTAGAACAACTGAAGGAGTGTTCCATTTTCTCCCAAATTTAGGTATGTACATCGCAGAAGCCATTGCTGCATCTGAAATTTTTATTGTTTCTTTGAATGATACCTTTGCTCAAACGTTTTAAAACTGCGAGCCAGTATAAAAAGCTTCTGTATTGATGAGCTCAGCTAAACATGTCTCAAATGCTAGTAGTGTTGCTTGGGTAACAATTTCTTTGCTTTCTAACTTTATCTTTGTCTAATGCTTGTGTAACCCAGGCACTGGAAGTAAGGGCAAGTACAAGGCTTAAGGCCTCCTTACTTATATCCCCCCCTCCCACTCACACACCTTGACTTAAGCAAAGTAACTATTTATTATAAGAGTAAACACAGTTTTGTACACAGGGCATGGTGCTCCCCACCCCCAAAGTACTTTCCCTTCCCAAACCAGAGATCAGCAGCAGGCCTCCAGTGGGAAGGAAAATCCTCAGGGCTGCTCTCCTCACCATCCAACAGAAGAAGTCAGCTTCAGTTCATAGGCAGGTGGTCTGGGGACTAACCTCCAGAAAAACAGCCAGTTCCAAAAAATAGAGGGCCCCCACCAGACAAAATCTCTTCATCTGAGGCCTCAGCACTTCAGTCCTTGGAGAGCCCAAATGACTAGTTGTCTTTTCTTCTAGTCACTCCTACATACACTCCTCCCAATATGTATATGAAGTGCTTCCATTTCTCTCCCCAGCAGCATATATCCCCAAAGCTCTACATTCTCCCCCCAGCCATAATTTGGCCGTCCTGGCAAAACTATATTATAGGAACACAGTGTTGCATATTGTCAGAACTTAAGAACTTCAAACGGATCCCATACTTGGTTACAAAGCTAGGATTTTATTAGAAAGAACTAAGCACTGGAAGAGGCAAGATAACAGTGCTGGCGAGAGCCAGCACCAACTCAATTTTATACACGTAAAGCAAACATCTCACAAAGCCACAATTCACACCGTTACAGGCACATCTGTCTTCTCACCATCACTATCAGTAGAGAGGATGCCTCCCTACTCCGAAGGCCATGCTGTTCGGCTTCAAAGGGTCCCAGTGTGAGAATGTGCAGAGACATAACATAACTCATTCTACAGCCCCAAATATTTTGGATACCAGTGGGGCAAGGTTAATTACTATTCAAGCACTTTGGGTTAAACAAGGGTTACAACATGGAGTCGGTTTGGTTCAGTAACAAAACCGTTCTGAATTACAGTGAGAGTACAATACAGCATTGGTTGCATTATAAGAAAGCAGCAGTAAAGATACAAGTTCTGACATACTGCCCCCCCTAAGCGCCCCCTCCCGCGGGGCCCGCCTTGGGCTTGTGCGGGTACAGTAGGTGAAATTTTTTCAGCAGTTGCGGAGCAGCTACGTTCTGAGATTCGACCCACTCGTCACAGCTCGGGGGGAAGTGTTTCCACCTGATCAAATAATACAGTTTCCCCCGTTTGACTTTGGAGTCCAGGATCTCCTGGACTTCATGGTGACTCTGACCCCTCACTGTCGTCGGAGGGGGCGGTGGGGCCCTGGGATGGAAGGACGTAGCACCAGGGTCTTTCCGAAGCAAGCTGCAATGAAAAACAGGATGGATCTTACTTAGAGCTTTGGGCAGATCGAGCTCCACCGTTACTTTGTTTATGACCCTTTTGATTTTAAAAGGCCCCAAGAACTTCAGTGCAAGTTTACGGCAGGATTGGGGAAGGGGAAGGTTTTTTGTTGACAAGAAGACTGTATCCCCCACCCTTAGATCCCACTCTGGGGAGTGTTTTTTGTCAAACTGCTTTTTGTAGGCTTTTTTCGCTTCCTCCAGGTTTTCCTGAATACCCTTCCAGCCTTCACGAAGGCCCTCCCACCATTGCTGACATGATGTTGGTTCGGACGGGCTGGCAGGGAGAGTAAGTGTGGGAAACGGCTTGCCTTCGTAACCATTGATGATCTGAAAAGGAGAGGCTTTGGTAGAGCTATGGAGGCTATTGTTGTAGCCATATTCCGCAAAAGGGAGGAGGTCCACCCAGTTGGACTGTTGGAAATTAATGAAACAGCGGAGGTATTGTTCTAAAAGACTATTAACCCTCTCCGTCTGTCCGTCCGACTGGGGGTGGTAGGCAGAGCTCAGTCCTTGCTCAATGCCGGCTAGTTTGCAGAACTCCCGCCAGAAGTTGGCAACGAACTGCGTTCCGCGGTCACTAATGACCTTGTCTGGGAATGAGTGTAGGCGTACAATATGGGTGAAAAAGAGCTGGGCGAGTTTTTTGGCCGTGGGTAGTTGTTTGCATGGGATGAAGTGGGCTTGCTTTGAAAATGTGTCCACCACGACCAATATGACTGTCTTGCCCTGTGAAGGCGGGAGTTCGACAATGAAGTCCATGGAGACTACCGACCAGGGCCGGGCGGCTGTAGGGAGGGGGACCAGGTGACCTGGGGGTTTGCCGCCCCTCCGCTTTGCCATGAGGCAGGTGGGACATGAGAGAACAAATTCCGACACATCTTTTTTAATTTTTGGCCACCAAAACTGGCGGGTGAGCAAGTTGAGAGTTTTGACATAGCCAAAGTGGCCGGCCAGGCGACTAGAATGGCAGCGTTCCAAGACTTCCTTTCTGAGGGGAGTGGGCACATAGATCTTTTCATTGTGCAGCCAGAGACCGTTTTCGGCTTTGACTAAATTGGGTGGGCGGTCAGTTTCCTGGCCATACACTGAGAGGAATTTAGGCAGCAGGTCTGAATCCGGAGAGCCGGTCTGCCTGCCGGAGCGGGTGGTGACTCCCCCCGAAATGGCTGAGGGGGAAATTAGTGAGTCCACCACCTCCTCCCGGAGACTGTCGTGTTGCGGCATGCGAGAGAGGGCATCCGCCAAAAAGTTCTTAGAGCCAGGGATGTGTTTCAGTACAAAGTCGAATTTAGCAAAGAAGCCTGCCCACCGGATTTGCTTTGCAGTCATTTTGCGGCGCCCAGTGAGGGCTTCGAGGTTTTTATGATCGGTCCAGATCTCGAAAGGGACTCTTGCTCCCTCTAGCCAGGAACGCCAGGTTTTAAGGGCAAACATGACTGCAAACGCCTCCTTGTCCCAGACTGACCAATTTCTTTGTTCATTGGAAAATTTCCTTGAGATATAGGCACACGGCCGGAGCACCCCATTCTCCCCTCTTTGCATTAATATGGCTCCCACTGCGGCGTCGGAAGCGTCGCATTGGACCACGAAGGGTTTTAGTTCGTCGGGATGAGCCAACACGGGTTCGGAGGTGAAGAGGCGCTTTAGTTCAGTAAAAGCTTTTTGGCAATCAGGCGTCCACGTTAGGCGCGCGCCTGGCTTTTTCGCCTCGTCACCCTTCCCCTTGGTTTTGAGGAGTTCTGTGAGGGGGAGCATGACTGTAGCGAACCCCTTAATGAAGTCGCGGTAAAAGTTGGCGAACCCGATAAAACTTTGTAATTGTTTGCGGGTTCGAGGGGGTTCCCAGTCCAGCACCGCTTGGACCTTCGCGGGGTCCATTGACAATCCCTCCCCCGACACTCGGAAACCCAAGTAGTCTAGTTCCGTTTTATGAAACTCGCATTTCGACAATTTGGCATACAATTTGTGTTTACAAAGGGTGCTTAACACTTTTCTAACCAGTGGCACATGAGATTTTAGATCTTGTGAATAGATAATGATGTCATCAAGGTACACCACCACCCCCTTAAAGAGGAAGTCCCGTAGCACTTCATTGATAAAGTTCATGAATACACCAGGGGCCCCTTGCAGCCCAAAGGGCATAACTAAGTATTCAAACTGTCCCAGAGGGGTGTTGAAGGCTGTCTTCCACTCGTCTCCCTCCTTGATGCGGACGCGGAAGTACGCGTCTCGGAGGTCAAGCTTGGTAAATACTTTTCCCTTTGCTACGGTGTTCAACAAGTCCTTTATCAACGGGATCGGGTAGGCGTTGGACATGGAAATCCCGTTTATAGCACGAAAATCTGTGCAAAGTCTAAGAGACCCGTCCTTCTTCTTTCGGAATAGGACGGGGGCGGCATGGGGGGCTGTGGCCGGTCGTATAAAGCCACGTTTGAGATTTTTGTCCAAGAACTTTCGGAGTTCTGCTTTCTCCGCCCAACCCATGGAGTATAGTTTTGCTTTGGGAAGCTGTTGCCCTGGGATCAGCTCAATGGCACAGTCTGTAGGGCGGTGGGGCGGTAGCTCGTCCGCTTCCTTCTCGCTAAAGGCTAATCTTAGGTCCCGATACTCCTTGGGGATTGTGGCGACTTCCTCGAGTGTGAGGCAAGCCCGCATGTTTTGGGGGGGAGCGTGCGGCCCCCATTCGGGGCGCCAGTGGTGGTGCTCGCACCTCCAATCGGGGAACCGGACGATTTGTTCCTCCCACCTTATGTCTGGTTGGTGGCGGGCGAGCCAAGCCGAGCCTACCACCACGTCGAAAGAGCAAGAGGGGGCAATTACGAAAGTCTCAATCCCCCAATGTTCCTCGGTTCCTACCGGGACCGCCTGAGTCTCAAGAGTACAGGGCTCCCCCCGCATGGGTCCCCCATCCATCTGCTGGAATTGCATCGGCTGTGGCAGGGGCGAGGTGGCTAATCCCAACGCCTCGACTAGGCGGGGGGTGATCAGGTCTCTGTTACACCCTGAGTCGATTAGCGCTCGGGCGTGCATGAATCTCTTTAGGTTGGGGTTAAGGAGGGTAACGGCCATAAATAGCAAACCCCCCGAGGCTCTCACCGTTAGGAGTGCCGGCTGTTGTTGGACCTGCTTTGCGGCACCCATTAAAGCAGGTCGCTGTCGTTTCCCGCCGACTCGGTGTCGTCCGACTCCTCGGTCGATTCTTCCACGGTCGCCAGGTCGGTGGTAAAATCCTCGTCAGTCGCCAAGGAAGTGGCGACGGAGCCCCGACTGGGCTCCTTCGAGCGGCTACTCTTCTTCTTTTTCGGGCCCGGGGTGGTCGGCTTCGCCGTGGGTGGGGTGGTCCCCGCTTTCACTGGGCTCTCGCCATCACTGTTATAATGTCAGAACTTAAGAACTTCAAACGGATCCCATACTTGGTTACAAAGCTAGGATTTTATTAGAAAGAACTAAGCACTGGAAGAGGCAAGATAACAGTGCTGGCGAGAGCCAGCACCAACTCAATTTTATACACGTAAAGCAAACATCTCACAAAGCCACAATTCACACCGTTACAGGCACATCTGTCTTCTCACCATCACTATCAGTAGAGAGGATGCCTCCCTACTCCGAAGGCCATGCTGTTCGGCTTCAAAGGGTCCCAGTGTGAGAATGTGCAGAGACATAACATAACTCATTCTACAGCCCCAAATATTTTGGATACCAGTGGGGCAAGGTTAATTACTATTCAAGCACTTTGGGTTAAACAAGGGTTACAACATGGAGTCGGTTTGGTTCAGTAACAAAACCGTTCTGAATTACAGTGAGAGTACAATACAGCATTGGTTGCATTATAAGAAAGCAGCAGTAAAGATACAAGTTCTGACACATATCTAAACTGCATCAACCCATGCTCAAACTCTAATAACAAATGTTTTCAGAGGGTGAACAGGTACATAACTTGAAACACTGGGATTATCATGAGTTAATATTCTTACAGGCCGTATTTCTCTGCTGGATCTCCTAATAGTGGGTGAGGCTTTTACTTCCTCATTGACTGGACTTTGAGTCAGTGCAGAGGAGGGGCCTTCATCGGATGTCTCACTGCCGAATATAGGTCTGTTCTGCGTATCTACATTCTCTTCTTCAACATTTACCATGACTGGAGGGTGATTTGTATCAGCATTTACATTTTCATTGGCTGTTGAATTCTGCAGTACTGCTTGTGGCAAAAAAGGGCTCCGCTTCTGCATTTAGAGGACAGGGCACACTGCTCCCTTGGGTTGCATCACACGGGGGCATCCTGTCCAGCAGATCTACTTGCTTAGGCTGCATCTCATCCCCCAAGGCAGGTCCCTGTAACCCATCATCCTTCGATTCAGAAGTATCACCGTTCTCTCCAAACTGTAAATGCTGAGCAGGCAGGTTTCCCTGTCTTCTCAGTTTCCTGCTAGTGTTCACTGTCCTTTCAGCCTGAAGCTGCACTCTAGATAGTTCTGCTTCAGGTATACCTTGCAGCTGTCCAACTGGAAGCAAGTGATTTCTGTGAAGGGTTTTCACAGGCCCATCGCTATCTTCAGGCTTGACCCTATAGATTGGCAAAGTTCCCAGCTTATCGACTACAACATATGGCAGTGCCTTCCATCTATCAGCCAATTTGTGCTTTCCAGGGAGACCTAGGTTTCCGGTCAGTACTCGGTCCCCTTGTAGAAGTTCATGTGCCCGCACTCGGGCATCATAGCGATGTTTGTTGCTATCAGTGCTTTTCCGGGCAGCTGCTGTGGCTAGCCGATAAGCCTCCTGCAATTGTTGCTTCATCCTTTCCACATATTGAAGATGAGTCAGTATAATCTCCGTCCCCAGACACACCAAAACACAAATCTATTGGGAGTCTAGGCTCTCTCCCAAACATCAAGAAGTACGGTGTAAATCCTGTGGAATCATTGCGGGTGGCATTGTAGGCATGCACCAGGAAGGCTATATACTGGCTCCATTTGGTTTTCTGGTCACCCCGGAGGTGCCCAACATATTTAGCAAAGAGCAGTTGAATCTTTCTGGTTGGGGATCACCCTGAGGATGATATGGGGTAGTCCTTGACTTCTTGACTCCTGCCAGGCTCAGTACTTCTTTCAACAGACGGCTCTCAAAATCTGGCCCTTGATCAGAATGAATCCTTGATGGCAATCCATAGACAGAAAAAAATTTCTCTCAAAGTACTTTTGCAACAGTGCTTGCTTTCTGGTCTCTCTCTGGATAAGCTTGGGCATAGTGTGTAAAATGATCTGTCACAACCAGAATATTTCCGTAATTCTGCCTATCAGATTCTACAGATAAAAAGTCAATGCACACCAATTCCGTTGGGCCAGAGGTGCTAGTGGTCTCTAGAGCAGCTGCCTTAATGGGCAAGGTTTTCCGTTGAACACAGCATGCACAGGTCTGGCACTTTTTGGCGACATCTTTTGCCATCTGAGGCCAATAGAACCTGTCCCCAAGTAGCTCTCGTGTCCTTTCAATTCCCAAATGTCCTAAATCATCATGTAAAGCAAGCATTGCAGTCCATCGATACTGTCTGGGCAAGATCAGTTGCTTGCGCTGCCCTCTTACTGGTTCAGATATGACTCGATATAATACCCCATTAATGATCTTTAATTTCCTTCTTTCTCTCCACAAGAGGGTGGCCCCAGCTGACAGGGTCACATTGTTTGATAGATTCTGTTCATTCCTTTTCACAAGAAAGAAAATGTCTCTAATATCAGGATCTCTCTGCTGAGCCTCACTCCAATCTGTAGCATTTAAGTGTGGTAATGGTGACTGTTGTAGTGCAACATAGTTGGCAGACACAGAAGGTATAGTTTCAGGTGGCATAGAAGGTATAGTTTCAGGTTTGTGTATATGGTATCTGGTCTCACTATGGGTGAGTCCCCTTCTTGCAAAAGCAACCAGCTGTTTCTTCCCATCAGTCCCTTGATATAATACTGCACCCAGGCCATTTGTGCTGGCATCTGTATGCAGAATAAATGGTTTATTGGGGGTCTGCATATGCTAAGACTGGGGCTTCTGTTAGACATTTGATAATCTCTTTAAATGCCCTCTCACAATGTTCATCCCATCGTTCCCCAAAAGGTTCTAAAGGGTTGTGATAAAGTTCCTCTATGGTCCCTTTCATGAAGCTCTTTTTCTTGCCACTTTGAGGGGTCATGTTAGTTGACTGGTAACCTCTAGTTATATCATTTAGGGGTTTCATAATAGCAGAGCAGCCACGGACAAACTGCCTATAATAACCAGTAAACCCTAAAAAGGTGTTCCGATCTTTATAATGCCAAGGACGTGGCCACTGAGTGAGCGCACTTATTTTTTCTGGATCTGTACTAACCCCCTCCTGTGACACTATATGCCCTACATATTTGACGGATGTCCTACAAAAACAACATTTCTCAAGTGACAACTTAAGTCCATAGGCTTCCAATCGGTCCAACACCTTTAAAAGCCGTTCCTCATGTTCTTCAAGTGTTTTCCCAAACACTATGAGATCATCTAAATAAACCAATACTTGCAGCAGATTCATGTCCCCCACAGCTTTTTCCATGAGCTGCTGAAAGGTGGCAGGGGCCCCAGAGATGCCTTGAGGCATCCGTCCAATTGATAAAACCCCAATGGACATATGAAAGCTGTCTTTTCCTTGTCTTCCCCTGCAAGTGGAATCTGATAGTATCCACTCTGAAGGTCAAGTACTGAAAACCACTGACTTCCAAATAGATAGTCCAAAGCATCTTGCACATGAGGTATAGTGTACTGGTCAGGTTTTGTGCGTTTATTTAGTGTCCGATAATCAACACACATTATTTTCCCATTCTTTTTCCTTACTACCATTATAGGTGAGGCAGAGGGGCTACGGGGCTCAGTGATAATGCCATTAGCTTGTAAGTCACGAAGGTGTTGTCATATATCTTCTATCTCAGCTAATGCCAGTTTCCTGGATCGTTCACGGAATGGAGAAGGATCTGTTAGTTGAATACGATGTTCCACACCCTTGGCTTTCCCAAGATCCCATTCATGAAGTGAAAATACCTGGGCTCTTTGGCAGAGTTTCTGTCTCAGATGTTCCTTCCATGCCTCAGGAATGGGTGAATCCCCAAAATCAATTACAGCTGGGTCTAATTTTAACTCAGGATGTCTAGGTCTTCCTGTTTCCACAAAAACAGCCTCAAACAGGTCTGCCACCTTTTGGCATGGCTTTAGTGTGATGTCATGATTGGATACATTGGCAATCCTCATCACCACTTGTGGATGTTTTCCTTTAGGTAGGTCAATAAGTCCAGCCAGGACCAATAACCCAGTAGGCAACCCTGGATCTCCAGGATGATCTAGAAGAACAGTCCCTCTTTGTGTTTTGGAGGCAGATACATGTGCTTGAAGTTGCTTCTCAGACCCTACAGGTATCACAATAGAGCTTTGCCCCATATATTCTAAAGTCTCCACTGGCTGTTCAAGTTCTCCATCACCTTGTATAAAGCGCCGATAAGCTGCTGCACGTAATGAATGCTTTTTTAATGTGTCCAAAAACTGTTCCCCAGCTTGCTGCTGACAGTACTTTGCAAGCAGTCTGAAAAGATGGGAGTTGGTCCCAGTGATCACAGGAGGATCTGGAAACCCTCTGGGGTCTGGACAAACCATGGCCATTGTATGCATTACCTCCTTAACTCCTACAGCTTCCTCAGGAGTCTCCAACTGGGCAATGACATAGCCCAGATTGTCAGGACTTGTAACTTTTTGCTCTGCTTGCTTTAGCCACACTGACTCCATGTTGTAATTTAGAGGGCTCAATAACGGTCATTAACCCTGGCCCCATTGCTATGCTAACTATTTAGGGCAGCCAGGAAGGCGACAGATAGTCTCTGCTTAACATCCACAGGTGCCCTTTGAAGACAGGCCGTTTGGCCTTCGCACCGAGGGAGCATCCTCCCTTCTGATAACGAACTCTGGGAATATAGACAACCGCTTGAGACCGTGTGAATAATTGCTTTATTGTGCTTTGCTGCGGGCATAAAATGTAACCAACTGCCAGGAGCCGCCATTACTGTTATTTCGTTACTCTGGTACTGTAGTTCTTCAATAAAAGTCTTAACTTGTAACAAGTATTGGGCTCGACTGAAGTTCGTCCAAGTCCTGACACCAGATAAGGATAATTTGACTCACTGAGACCCTGTAGGTCGAGTCCTTCAAGAGGGTGGATTGGTATCTGTGACATCATTTTGTCATAAGTGGATTTGAAAATGATGGTAACTTGAGATCCACTGTCAAGCACATCCTTACATTCTTGGACCTCAAGCTTCACTTGGATCTATGCACGGAGTCCCACTAGTCCAGTAGGGAATCCTGGATAAGTAATTTTTGTGTCATCTTTCTTGCCTTCCATGTCAGGGCCACTCTTTTTTTCGGACTTGGATGGCCCTTTCACCAAGCCTGTCTGTCGTTTTCCTGACTTTCCCATACGCCACAAAGTTTTTGAATTACTAATGAAGGGTTCTCTTCTTCTTGACACCGAAGAAATATATGCCCATTCTTTCCACACGTACAGCAGAAGAAAGGTCTTCTTCGTTTGTTTGTTTTTTAGTTGTTGTAAGATGTGCTCCTGTTGGTTTTCTGGCAGCTTCATCTTGGGCTCTTCTTTGAACCTTGCTTCTGTTAGCTGCTCCCGCACATGGAAGCACTGCTATTGGCTCATCATGGTCAGGAGGAAGCTCATCAGCTTTTGTCATATATGAAACTGTTGAAGCATGGGCCATTGATTTGGTGGTTCTTTGACCCTGTTTTCTAAAGGCGTCCTTAGTCATCTTCTCTTCCTCCCCTTGGGATTTCTTTCATTAGCTGAAAGAAAGTTGGTGGATTCTCTTGCTGCTCTCTCAGATGGATCCTCATTAGAAGTAGTTCATTGTATAGAGTCCCCTTTAGCACTTGGGCAACTCTCACTCGGTCCATCTGACTGCGGGTCAGTCCACCTTTCTGAACTACTTTTTGCAAAATTTTCTCCAGCCTCTGCAAATAGGAAGACGGTTTCTCTCCTTCCTTCTGCATGGTCGTTCTGCATCTACAAAGAAGATCGTCAGCACTTTCCATATTGCCAAATGTGTGTTCCAAAGCATCAATACATTCTTGTATGCTAACCTGAGGGTTGCTGGTCATCAGGCTATGGATGATATCCATTGCAGGCCCTCTCAGACTTTAAGTAAGACGTCTTCTTTTTCCAGCCTCAGGTACTTGCCAGTTCTGCATCATTGCTTTGACATGCTGGATCCATGCATCATACTCTTCTTCACCCGGCCCAGGTATTAGACTGCCAGAAGAGAGTCTCAGCTTCCGGTAAGGGGTGGCATCAGGACTAACCTGCAAGGCTTTTCCAAGAATTTCTCGCATAGCTTTTATCATTTCTGTGCAAGACGTATTGTCATCTGAAGTGGATGCTTTGGAATATGGGGTTTGTAAAATACGCTGCATCTCAGAAATCGTCTTGCCTTCCTTTTCTAAAAATATTGAAAGTTTTTTTTTACAAATTCCACATTTTGGGTACTGTGTCTTACAAATTTCCAATCCCCAAACTTAGTTGGAATACTTCCAGGAATCTGAAACTGTCCTGCAGGTATATGCAACTCAATTAAGAAGAAGAAGATTGGATTTATATCCCGCCCTCCACTCCGAAGAGTCTCAGAGCGGCTCACAATCTCCTTTCCCTTCCTCCCCCACAACAGACACCCTGTGAGGTGGGTGGGGCTGGAGAGGGTTCTCACAGCAGCTGCCCTTTCAAGGACAACCTCTGCCAGAGCTCTGGCTGACCCAAGGCCATGCTAGCAGGTGCAAGTGGAGGAGTGGGGAATCAAACCCGGTTCTCCCAGATAAGAGTCTGCACACTTAACCACTACACCAAACTGGCTCAATGCAGCATAAGCATTGTCTTCATGCCTGAAAAACAGCCGCCGCACTTTGCACTGACCCAAAGCTTCAGTGGAGCGTGCCTCTTTTTCTACCATCTCAATATCACATCCTTCAGCAATCTGAGTAACCAAAACAGCTTTCTGAGCATCAATATCCAGACCCTTGCACCACCCTTCCAGCATTTGAATGGCCATGTTTTAGGGTACAATATATGCAGGATATAATCCAAGGTGTGTGAAAAATACAGCCCAAATTCTGCTTTTGCCATTCAACATCTGAAATCACCTTTATAAGGTTTATATCTCCCACACCTTGTGTTATATTTTACATTGTATGACCAAGCCCAACAAAGTGACATTTATGTCATGTCTGGCCCTTGTAACAAATGAGTTCCACACCTCTGCGACTAGTTGCTGTCTGAAATTCAGTGTATATTTTCTTCAATTTATTTAAAAAATATTATGTGCTGTCTCTTCTCAATCATACCCAAGGTAGTTCATAACAAAGTATGCAAATACAGTATATAAGAGCACAATCTTAAAGGGGGGGGAGTCCTTTGGAAACAAACTAAGGCCCATGCCCGCATAAGTCAGAGTTATGCCACTCTAAGTCCACTTACCTAGGAGCAGAGGCGACTTAAGCGGGCATGAGCCCCCCACCCGAGTGGTCCCCTGCCTCAGGGCAGCAGCACCTTAGCCATGTGCTCAAGCACAGGCAGAAGTCCGGCAGAGAGCCCGATGCCAGCAAAAGGGGGTGGAGTCAGGGGCGTGCCCAGGCCTAGTTGACTCCTTAAGAACTTTGGGCCCTGACATGCCCCCCTGAGAGGCACAAAGTTATGCCTTGCAAAATGCTGGCACATCCCATCCTGAAAACACATCCCCCCCCACCACTGCATGAGTCCACAAACTCCTTAGGAAGCTGTGTAATTGCTTCACCAATCCCCTCGCGCCCTGGGCTCGGTGAGCCCCCTCCCAGACACCCAATCGCTGTTCCCCCACTCCTAGATAAATGTCTGCTCTGGCTTCACACACTTCCTTAGGTAGGGCACACGGCACAGGACTCTGTCTCAGAGCTCCCTGCCATGTGGACTTAGAGTGAGGGAGAGGTGCTGGTGGTGGGCACTGCACAGAGAGGGCACTCAGTACAGAACAAGCTCTTTGACATGCAAAGAGGAGAGCGAAGTCTCTGCTCTGTGACTAACCTCTCCTGTTTCCAAGTCCCAACAGGTACCCGACCTCCGGACGCTCAGTGCACAAGGCTGGCCGCATGAAGACAGGTTGGTGTGAATGCACACCCCAACCTTGCCTCCCCCCTCCCCTCACTCGAGGCTGGGTGGGGGGCCATGTCGCTTGTTCCCGTGGTCCCTGTATGCTGCTGGAGGCCCCTCCGCAATTCAAGGAGATGGTCTGCCCATTGCCTGATTCCCATCCCTGGTAGGGCAACGGGGGGGGGGGGGGCAACTGCTCCAATACCTGTGGGAAGGCAGGTGACTGTCCATTTAAGGCAGTTCCTGGCCACACGCCGCCTTGTACTGCCGTGGATGATGAATTGCAAGCAAGTTTGGTGTAGTGGTTAAGTGTGTAGACTCTTATCTGGGAGAACTGGGTTTGATCCCCAATCCTCCACTTACAGCTGCTGGAAGGGCCTTGGGTTAGCCATAGCTATCCTAGGAGTTGTCCTTGAAAAGGCAGCTGCTGTGACAGCCCTCTCAGCCCCACCTACCTCACAGGGTGTTTGTTGCAGGGGGAGAAGATATAGGAGATTGTAAGCCGCTCTGATTCAGAGAGAAGAGCGGGGTATAAATCTGCAGTCGTCGTCTTCAATCCAGGAGCACAGCAACTCAGGACAGGAGGGTAAGAATTGGCTGATTCACTCCTGTGCTGAGGAGGGGTGTTCTGTCAAACTCCCCCCGCCCCCCGCTTCCGCTAACCCTGGCTGCAAGTGGCTTGGCACTCCTTCCCAGGTGCTCCAGGTCTTTTTCTCTGTTTTGCAGGTGGGGTTTCGACAGAGAGGCTTCCAGTTATGGCAAGTCTGAGCCCCCCTGCCACTCTACCCAGTCAATTGTTCCTGCCCTCCTCTCAGAGTGGAGCCTCGTGCCCTGCAGGACTTTCCAACATCCACCTTGTTCCTGTGCAATAAAGCCTTAGATGTGTCTCCACTTTGTCTCTCTTGCCCAGCTTCTGCTTCATGCTCCAATCTGCCCCTCTCCCCCACTTCTGCCACTCTGTCTGTGGGCTCCCCAGGGAATGTCTCAGAGGGTGAGCTTGCTTGCTCTGGAGGGGGACAATGGTGGTGGGGACAAATGAGCCACCTCTCCGAGAGGCTGGACAGGGGAGCCAGAGGGTCTTTTCCCCATGCATACCACAGGCGGGAGGGTGGCCTGGGGCCAGATGCATCACCGCAGCCTGCCTGAGCCGGCAGTCTGCCCAACCCCATGGGGCTGCTATGCTCATGGCACACAGAAGAGGGGTGTGCAGGGGACCCCCAATGCAATGGGTGCCTGGCTGGTGCCACGCACTCTGTGTTCTGCTGCCATCAGGGGAGGGGTTCCCCGCAAGTAGTGGGAGGTGAGGAGGGGCTCTGTGCCGGGGGGGGGCTTCCCTGTGGGACTTGGTGGCATGCCGGGACTCTGACTGCTCGTTCCAATACACACATTTTGCCTGGCTTCTCTGATTGCAGTTTTCTGCACTATGTTTTTCCTGTTCGTTTATGGCTCACTGGGAGGGCACATGACTCTGCTTGTCTGACTGCCATTGGCAAAAGTCTCTGACGGTGGGTGGGCGCAACCACGGGACTGGCCAATCCTGCAGCTCCGCACTTCGCCTTCCCTTCCCTCATCCTTTCCATCTTTTTCCCTTGTCATGGGGATGGTCTTGTATGCGGCTACACTCCCCCCCCCCTCATGTCCAGGTGTAACTTAGCCCTTAGGGAGTCAACCAGCGGCACCCCAGTTATGCCTACATCGCAACAGCCAGCCTCCATATAAGTCAGGATTGGGCTGCCCATCAGGAAAAAGATGGAAGGCAGGGATGGTAAAGCTGGAGGGGGTAAAAGTAAAAAAAAAAAAAAGCAAAAAAGGTAAAGATGGAGGAGGAGGAACAGAAAATAATGGTTGACTGGGTGGGAACAGAGGCTGCCAGGGAGAAACAGAAAAGTGGAGGTAGGTGGGTGGGAGAGGAGAGGAGAGGCTGCAAGAACTGCTAGGGTGGCAAAGAGGAAAAACAAGAGGAGTGATGAGGGCATGAGACTCCCCCGCATGAGTTCTCATGGGTCCCACACTTACATACTACAATTTTGTCAGCTTTAATCAAATTATAAGAAACTGAGAAAAGTTAAGATTAAGTTTTGTGAAAGCAATAATTGGGAAATATAATAGGAAACCTTTAAGGCTGAAGAATAAGTTTGGTTCCTAAATGTTTGGTTTTAGTCCTAGACCAAGGAAAATCTGTTAAGGTCTGCTACAACTTGATTATGATACTTAATCTTTGTATCAGTGGGCTGAAGTTGTAGTAGATGAATAGATACCAGCGCTGGTAATGAGACAGGAAAGCTAAGTCTTGGTTCCATCCAGGAGGATTCAGTCCAGGAGGATGCAAAGAATAAATAGACATAAGTCTGACATTAAAAACCACAACATTCAGTTGCTGACCTCAGAGTAGCAGTGCTCTTACAAACGAATTTCAAAGGGAGATTACAAAGAGGTACAGCTGAATTGCAATTGACAAGGAAGCTCAAGACAATGCATTCTTCATGATTGAATTGAGACCTAGTTTTCTTGTCTCATTACTGATGTGTAGTATTATCATTTGACATCTGAAATGGCTCCACTTACCAAGCTATAAGGACCAATCCAAGTGTTCTAATTCCTAATCAGGTCTTTATGAAAGAATATAAATCTTATCTCCCAACCTTTGAAGAAGTGTGCTTTCACACAAAAGTTTATACCTGGAATAAAACACGTGTTAGTTTTAATAATAATAATAATAATTTTTAATTTATATCCTGCCCTCCCTGCCGAAGCAGGATCAGGGCGGCTTACATGGCATAAAATGCAGACATTACAATAATACAATAATAAAATACACTAATTACATAACAATTATATTTCGCAATTAAAATATACTATTACATTAAAACCATCAATTAAAACTATCAAATTTAAAACCAACAAATTAATTTGGTGCTACAATCTTGATGTTACTCATCATGACACAGTTTTACATGACGACGGTAAAATGATTCCACATTAAGAAAAAGCCAGCTGGAAGAGGGTGGTCTTGCAGGCCCGGCGGAACTGGTTAAAGCTCTGCAAGGCCGTACCTCTTCTGGTAATTGGTTCCACCAGTGGGGAGCTGTAATCAAGAAGGCCCTTTCTCTCGTAACTTTCAATTTGGCCTCCTTCAGCCCAGGGATTGTCAGTAGATTTTGCGAGCCAGATCTCAATACCCTCTGGGGAACATATGGAGAGAGACGGTCCCTAAGGTTGGCAGGTCCTCAGCCATATAGGGCTTTAAAGGTAATAACCAGCACCTTGTAACGAATCCGGTACACAATTGGCAGCCAGTGCAGTTCCCGTAGCCTGGGCTGTATGTGCTCCCACTTAGGGAGTCCCAATAACAGGCTGCCACATTCTGCACTAGTTGCAGTTTCCGGGTTCGGCACAGGGGCAGCCCCATGTAGAGGGCATTACAGTAGTCTAACCTCAAGGTGACCATTGCATTGATCACTGTTGCCAGGTCATCACGCTCCAGAAAGGTAGCCAACTGCCTCGCCCACCTAAGATGAAAAAAGGCGGATGGCTGCTATCTGGGCCTCCATTGACAAGGAAGGCTCCAGTAGCACCCCCAGACTCTTGACCTTGAGCGCCGTTTCCAATGGCGCACCATCAAAAACTGGTAGGGGGATTTCCCTTCCCAGGCCGCCACTGCTCAGGCAAAGGAACACTGTCTTCGCTGGATTTAACTTCAACCTACTCAGCCAGAGCCAACCTGCCACGGCTTGCAACACCAGGTCCAGATTTTCTGGGACATCGCCAGGCCAGCCATCCATCAGTAGATAGAGCTGGGTGTCATCAGCATACTGGTGGCAACCCAGCCTATATCTCTGGGCAAGGGGGCGCATGTAGATGTTGAACAACATCGGGGAGAGGATCGCCCCCTGAGGCACACCACAATTAAGTGGGTGCCTCTGGGACAGTTCTCCCCCAATCGTCACCCTTTGTCCCCGACCATCAAGAAAAGAGGAAAGCCATTGCAAGGCCAGCCCCTGAATCCCTGTGTCGGCAAGGCGGCGAGTCAGTAACTGATGGTCAACCGTATTGAATGCAGCCTATAGGTCTAACAACAACAGCACTGCTGAACCACCTCGATCCAGATGCCGCTTGAGATCATCCACCAGGGTGACAAGCACTGTCTCTGCCCCATGGCCCGAGCAGAAGCCGGACTGGTGGGGATCTAGGATGGAAGCGTCATCCAGAAAACTCTGCAATTGTAACACCACTGCCCTCTCAATAATTTTGCCCAAAAAGGGCAAATTTGAGACCGGCTGGTAATGTGCCAATTTGGTCAGATCTAATATAACCTTTTTCAGGAGGGGGCAGACCACAGCCTCTTTAAGACCCTTCAAGAGAGATCTATTTACAATGTCCCGTATAGGACACCTAAGCTCCCTCTGGCAAGCTTTAATTAGCCAGGAGGGACACGGGTCCAGATTACAAGTTGTTGGGCGTACAGTAGAGAGGATTCTGTCAACTTCCTCCAAGCTGAGTGTATCATGGGACACCAACTTTTTTCTCTCTCTTTCTTTCCCCTCCATTCCGCCCCAAAAGAAGGAGGAGCAGGCCCAGAGAGGGAAGCAGAAGCTTTGTGTGTGAGAGAGGGAGGGAGGGAAGAAGCAGGAAGCAAAGAACCACTGAGTGATTTGGAGGGGGGGGAGCAAGCTACAGTAAAGCTGCAGCAGCAATACTGGAAAAACAAACAAGATAACCAAGTTGCTTGTGGGCCAGATTTGAGCCAAAGGCCACATGTTTAACACCCCTGAATTAGGGTATCCTAATATAAATATTTCTGCTGTCTTATCACTCTTACACTAGTCTTATGTAGAGATATATTGATAGTTGAAATAAATGGCATACTGTAGCTCTTCCAATAGGATTGCACTGTTAGAGCACCCTATGTCCCCCAAAGACTTCTGATCTATTTTTATTGTTATGTTTCTATATTTAATTAAATGCTGCTTTTAAAAAATGAAATATTCACTTGTATAAGTTTAAAAGATTATACAACATTTTACTGTATATATATTCTACTGGCCAGCAGGTAGCCTTCACCAAGGCTTTTTTCTTTTGTAGAAAAAGCCCAGCAGGAACTAATTTGCATATAAGGCCATATCCCCTGATGTTACCATTTTTTGCAGAAATTCATTTGCATATTAGGACACACCTCCTTATGCCAAGTCAGCCGGAACTGCATTCCTGTGTGTTCCTGATCAAAAAAAGCTGTGGCCTTCATATTTTTAATATTTCTGTGCGAGGCATGAAATTGCACAGCTGTCAGAATAACTGACAAGCTATGATTAGAATGGTAGAAATATCACTAGAGTTCATACAAATCTAGTCACAGTTGTCAGAAGTAATGGGCTGTTCGTTAATGAGTGCCACACTCTTTTCACACCATTCCACATAACTTAGTCTCTTTTTAATTTGTGCACATCAGTGTTTATTAAAATTGCTAAATCTGTGCACACAGAAATAGAACACTTCTGTTTATCTCTTCCCAGGGGGGAAAAAGCCCAACCCTCAGATACCTACATCTAATCAACATGATGAATTATTTCTAAGTTCAAGTGAAAATTGAGAATTGGGTCTCTTTTGATTTGACAATGTCTGTTGGTCATTCACATACAATGGACTTTCCCCACTCAGTTTGATTTTCTCACCCAAGGAGCAAGAAAGCTAAAGAAGTTAGCAAACACCAGAGAAAGCTAATTGACTACAGATTTTGTATCCAAATTAGTTTCAATTGTTTTCATGAAATATTGTACCTAAATTAGTTTCACTTGTTTTATTTATGTATTGATCCCATTCTTTAATTTTGCATTTAGAAATTAAAGAGACTTTGTGAAAATCATTCAGTTTAATTCAATCTAATTCTAATAACCCCAATAGCAATAGAGCATAGTGCAGTTGTGGAGTAAAGATTAGCTGCTTAAACTGAAAGGCGTAGCTTACTTGGGCTAGCAGAAGATACTGGGAAAGCTGCAGCTTTACCGAGAATTGTATCAGAATAAGAAGATAGTAACCAAACATATGCACTTGGTTCCCTGTGCTATAAGCTGAACCAGTGAATTGTAGTCTTTTCATATATTAATTCAGCATTATAGCTCCATTGTGCTAGTAGTCCGTGCAGAAATATTTTAAGACAAAAATAAATGTCAGGGTGATTAATGTAATCATTGTTCTTCTGACAAACATTGCTCTTCTTCGCTGTTCTTATGCTGTTGATTACAGTTGTTATAATTTTGCGTAATGATGGCTAATGACTGAAATAAAGTGGAATATTAGAACTCTAAAACAAGAGCACGTGTAATACATTTCTATCAAAAAGACCTTTTCACAGTTATGAGAGAGCATAGGTTCCATGAAAAAAACCCACAGGAAAAAGCCAGGGTCATAAATTCTCACAGGAAAAAAGACCACATGGATATAAGCCCACATGGAAAAAACTCTATACAGAAAAAAAACCCTCATGGAAAAATACCATTTAAAGCACCATAGTAGATATTTATAATTGTGGATAACCATTCATCTCCATTTATGAGAATGAACAAGTATTACCTATATTCTACATTGTTATTTTAGGATTAAAATATGTCATATTCACATGCAACAATTTATGTTGTGATTTTATCAAGTATAATTAAATAATGATTTTCCTGTGTCATTAGTATATTGATTCACTACTGTACAAAAGTGGCATGTATGAAGAGGGCTTTAATGCTCTTGAGTGTAAAGGTTTGGAAGGGAGAATGCAAGAAATAAACGTGACCATTTTGTTATCAATGAACTTTACTAAGCAGGAAAAACAATACTAGAAATTAAACTCTATATAGACATTTTTAAATAAAATTAAATACTTCAAATTTATCAATTTACAATTTGTCAACCTTTTTTATTGTTGGTATGAATTTCTACAGTACTGTCTAGTATTCACAGCTTTTGAACAACTATAGGGCTTAAAATTTTTCAAATAATTAATATTTACTTATTTCGTTATTAAAAATTAAAACCATCAGTTAACAAAACCGTAAGAAAACATTAAAATAAGTTGATTTCCTAGCTCAATTTCCCTTTACTTGTACTTTAATGAATACATTAAAATACACCCAGAGACCACAACAAAAGACGACTTAACGCTAATAGTAAAAGTAACAATTATTTAAGAACAATAACAATAAGAATAACTCAGATAGAATTCCTCATTGCAAATTAGCCAGTCTCCTTAAATAATAAGAGTAATATTGCTGCACAGAAGTGGTAACCATGTCATATAGTAACTCATATTTCCTATTTTTCACCTCTAGGTGACCTGCCTGTTCAGTAGCCAGTGTTAGTTTGTGGCAAGCCAGGTCCCTCTGCAGTCCATCAAATATACTAATAACATAGCAAAATTATTATTTAATTAAACTTGATAAAATCACAACACAAATTGTTGCATGTGGATATGACATATTTTAATCCTAAAATAATAACATAAAATATAGGTAGTACCTGTTCATTCTCCTAAATGGAGGTGAATGTCTATCCACATTTCTACGAATCTGAAAAGGGCCCCAGATTTAAAGAAATATATAAAATCTAAAAAATATACCATGGGGGTGTCAAGAAACTCAACACTGATGAAAGGAGAGTTTGTAACTTTAAGCAACAGATTCCTCATTACTGGGCAACCACAGTATTCCAGACTGGGTTTCTATGAGTAAAAGCAGTAGAAAAGGGGAGGCTCCTTTCCAGCCCTATTTTGGCCTTTGAGGGAGGACTCATCAGGGTCAGGCCTGACTAAAGTTGCCAGCTCCAGGTTGGGAAATCCTGGAGATTTTGTGGTGGAGTCTGAGTAGGGCAGAGTTTGGGAGGGGAGAGGCCTCAGCCATGAGTCGATTGTGATGTGGTGGCTAAAAAGGCAAATGCAATTTGGGGCTGTATCAACAGAAGTATAGTGTCCAGATCACGTGAAGTGATGGTATTGCTTTACTCTGCTCTGGTAAGACCTCACCTGGAGTATTGTGTTCAGTTTTGGGCACCGCATATTAAGAAGGATATAGACAAGCTGGAATGGGTCCGGAGGCAGGTGGCAAAGATAGTGAGGGGTCTGGAGACCAAGTTCTATGAAGAAAGGTTGAAGGAGCTGGGCATGTTTAGCCTGGAGAGGAGGGGGCTGAGAGATGATATGATCACCATCTTCAAGTACTTGAAGGGCTGTCATATAGAGGAGAAGAAGAAGACTGCAGATTTATACCCTGCCCTTCTTTCTGAATCGGAGACTCAGAGTGGCTTACAATCTCCAATATCTTCTCCCCCCACAACAGACACCCTGTGAGGTGGGTGGAGCTGAGAGGGCTCTCACAGCAGTTGCCCTTTCAAGGACAACTCCTGCAATAGCTATGGCTAACCCAAGGCCATTTCAGCAGGTGCAAGTGGAGGAGTGGGGAATCAAAACCGGTTCTCCCAGATAAGAGTCTGCGCACTTAACCACTACACCAAACCGGTTCTGAAGATGGTGTGGAATTGTTTTCTGTGGCCCCAAAAGGTAGGACCAGAACCAATGGGTTGAAATTAAATCAAAAGAGTTTCTGGCTCAACATTAGGAAGAACTTCCTGACCGTTAGAGCGATTCCTCAGTGGAACAGGCTTCCTCGGGAGGTGGTGGGCTCTCCTTCCTTGGAGAATTTTAAACAGAGGCTAGATAGCCATCTGACAGCAATGAAGATCCTGTGAATTTAGGGAGAGGCATTTGTGAGTTTCCTGCATTGTGCAGGGGGTTGGACTAGATGACCCTGG
Organism: Heteronotia binoei; assembly: GCF_032191835.1. Taxonomy (NCBI): domain Eukaryota; kingdom Metazoa; phylum Chordata; class Lepidosauria; order Squamata; family Gekkonidae; genus Heteronotia; species Heteronotia binoei. Next base: position 10,024,298 of record NC_083230.1, read on the forward strand.
AGGTCCCTTCCAACTCTATGATTCTATATATAATGTTATACAGTCCACCCTCCAAAACAGTCATTTTCTCTGTCATCTGGAGTTCAGTTATAATTTTGGGAGATCACCAGTTCCCACCTGGAGGCTGGAGAGAAAAACCCAAAGGCTCTGTGCATAAACACCTCTTAAAGACGTCAACCAATATTTTTCAATAATGCACCATAGAATCTTCAATGTGATATTTACTTTTCACAATGTGCCCAAGCACACAGGTATCACTTCAAAATGAAGAAATTCCAATCCAAATATTTATGATATTCCACCAAAGGCAATAATATAAATTTCAGTTGACATCCAATAATTTTATTCCACTCAACCTATTTCGCACATAAGCTTTTTCCAGCTTATGTTAAAATAAAATAAAATAAAACATCAATTATTCTATTAGAATATTACAATTATAATATGCACCTGAGAACCCTACATTCAAACAAGTCTTCCATATAAACCTCTTACCTTGATTTTCAATTACTTAATACACTTTCCACTTAATCCACAGCATTATGCTTCATGCTCAACCTTACACTTCAACAAATTCAGAGAGATGTTGTTTGAAATATGGTTCCCCAGGTGCATTTCATTTGCTTTTCACAGTAATATAATATAATAATAACTTTTTATTTATATCCCACCCTCCCCGCATAGCAGGCTCAGGGCGGCTTACAACACATAAATACAATATACAAGAAACCATAATACATAATAATACATTTAGATAAAACCATCATTTAAAACATCATTTAAAACACATATTAAATTGACATTAAGGTGCTATAACATAGATCTTATAAAATTCAGTGGCTAATAACATCTTCAGTGTATCTATCTTATCTCAGCATTAAGTGAAGGCCAATTTGAATAGAATACCTGTTAAAGTTATACAAGTCTCATTTTTACCTCACCTACAGATCATAATTATGTAAACAATTTAATATTTTACAGGAAACACAAAAGGTCCCTTTCATTATTCAAACTGTTAGGTTCCAGAGTCCTAAATTTAAAAATCCACATCTCCTAACAACGGAGAAATTTTTCCACATCTACTGTGCTCCACTCCTTCTAGAACAAAATCTTTCTAGAACAAAAAACCTTATTGACTCTGGATCATGTAGGAACCTTGAAAAATGCTCCACAAGTGGAGCTTTTGCCACACCATGTCTAAGTCTCGACCGATGTTCCAAGACACGTGTCTTCAGCATTCTCTTTGTACTCCCTATGTAGACACATGTACAAGGACAGATTATTGCATAAATTGCTCTTTTCGTAGAGCAGGTGGTCTGTTGTCTTAATACTACTTTAATTCTGGTTTGTGGGTCATTAAATTCCTTTAACTACAAGCAAAATTGACACATGAGATACAATCCACATTTAAAGTTCCCCACTAAAATGTCATCTCCTCAGCAGTTTTTCATTATGTCAGCCCTAAACAGCATCTCTTGTAAATTCCTCGTTCTTTTGTACCCTGTAATTGAAGATTGTTGGCATCCTGGAAGATCACTTACTAAATACCAATGTTTCTTAATGATTTTACTTATTATTTGTATCAATGGAGAAAATTGCACCGCCCATGTTATGCTCCTCCGTATCTCTCTGCCTTCTTTGTATTGCCATAGCACTTCCCTTTTCATTTTCTCCACTCGCTGTTTGGCTGCCATTAGCACATGATTCGGATAACATCTACTACTAAACTGTCTGCTAAGATTTTCACATTCCATTTTAAAATCTTTCTCCTCAGTGGAATTTCCTTTGAGTCTTAAAAATTGACTGTAGGGCAGGTTATTTCTTAAATGTAAAGGGTGACATTACCCGAAATGAAGGAATGTGTTTCTATCTGTCGCTTTCCTAGAATTTTTTACAGCCTTTATATTGTGTTTAGTTCTAAACACCATCATGTCCAAAAACTGAACCTCATTCTGGTTCCATCCCCCTGCAAATTTATTAGATTCATGTACACTATTCAGCTATGTCATCCATTCCTGCACAGTCTCTTTTTCCTCATACACAGCCATCACATCATCAATGAAATGGTAATAACACACTACCTTCCCCCAGAAGGGGTTCGCTTTAGAGTTACAAAAAAAACACTCCTCGGTTCTTTCTACCATATGTGGTGGACTTGTGAAAAAGTGAAAAAGTTTTGGCAGATGATTCAACAAGAGATTTCTAAGATCTTGGGATACGAATTCAACAAAGTGGCAGAGACTTTTCTGTTGGGATTACAAATGGAAAAATTTCCAAAAGAAGATAGAACTTTAATCTGGTACTTGCTCTCAGCTGCTAGGACATTGTATGCGCAGTTGTGGAAGCAAGAAAAAATACCAGAGAAATGGGATTGGATTGTAAAAGTCATGACATGGAGTGAAATGGACAAGTTAACAAGAACCTTAAGAGACTATGATTTAGAAGTATTTAAGATGGAGTGGAAAAAGGTCAGAAGATACATAGAAAAAGAGTGGAAAATGAAAGGACATTGGACAATTTTTGATAATGACTAAGTATAAGAGGGAGGAGGATATGAATTTTGGTTCTTATTAATTAAAAATACCTTTAATACTAATATTTTAAGTATAGTACACCGGCGGGGGTCAAGTAACCGGGGGAGGGGTTGGTAGAGAGTAATATATGGGATAGAGGGAAAAAGTAGTTATTAATGATGTAAAAAATTGAATATATTACCATATGTTACCTTAAAATTGTTTGAAACAAAAAAAACCCCCTCCTTCTCCAGGTCCACCATGAATAAACATGCCACACTTGGGCAAAGGGGCTCCCCATAGAAACCCCCTTAATTTGTTGAAAAAATTCTTCCCCAAATTCATAAACTCGTGCACCCTAGCCGGAAGACCCATTATGTCAGCAAGCAATTCCATTTTCCCCAAAAGAAAGTTCTTTCAAATATAATGTCAACCAGATCTAAAAGAAAAAAAGTTGGAGGATCCAAGTTCTCCCTTTGATCCAAAATCCCTTGTACCACCTGCTTAGCTTCTTCATGAGGAGTCTGCATGTATAATGAATTAACATCCAGCGACACCAGGACTGCTTGTGCTGGAATGCTCACTCCCTCAATTTTTGCTATAAAATCTGTTGCATCTTTTACATATGATGAAGTTTTAGAGGAAAAGGATTTCAAAAAAATAATCAAGATATTGTGATAATGGTTCAAAAATGGAATTGCTTGCTGACATAATGGGTCTTCCGGCTAGGGTGCACGAGTTTATGAATTTTCGGCAATATATAGAAAATTGGAATGCTAGGGTGCTTGTTGATAAGAAATCCAAAAACTGCATTAGAAATGTAACCTAACTCCCTAGTCTCCGTCACTACATCTATTAATTTAGCAATTTTACTTGTTGGATCCATTTCTAAAAGCATATAGAATTCCTGATCATTCAATTGGTGTCTTACCTCTTTAATATACATTTCCTTATTCAAAACCACAATGGCACCACCCTTGTCAGCTTTCTTTACCACTACGTTTTCATCATTGGCCAGGTCATTCAAGCACTTCCTGTCATCTGTACTCATATTATTCCATTTGCATCTGTAAGTTGCCTCAACCTTTCTACTACCCTCAATACTACCTTTTCAAGCACTGAAATTATTTGATTGAAATGAGTTGGATTAAAGGTAGATTTAGGTCTAAAATAATCAGCCTTTTCATTTTCATTCATTCCACTACCCCAAAGAAATCTCTCAATTTTAATTGTCTTGTCAGATTGAAAAAAAAAGTCCACTCTAAATTGAAAAGCATCATGTGCCGGAGTTGGAACAAAACCCAAGCCAAGATTGAGCACTCATATCTCTTGGGCTGTTAAAGTCCTAGTGGATGAATTAACTACTAGGTTCGCCTGTTCCTCCATGGGCGCTGTTCTAAAAAAGACCCCGTCTTTCTGTTATCATTATTATTCCTATGGGGAAAAGAACATGTTGAACCTCCTTCATCACCCTGGAAGCTGGCACCCTGAACCTCCTTCATCACCTGGAGGCTAGCAGCCTAGGCCTGGAAGCACCTTCTGGGTGGCTTGATACCACCTGACCTTCATGAAGTAACTACATCTACTTCTTGCTAATGTACAGCAGCAGCCACCCAGTGGTAACCAGTGGAAGTTCACTGGGTGATTTTGGGCCAGTCACATTCTTTCATCTTAACCTCCCTGCACCTCATCTTCCCAAAGCACCACCCTCAAATCTCCAGGAATTTCCCAACTCTGAGCAGGCAACCCTAAGGGAGTGCTGATCTTTGTAGTTGAGGAATCTGTTGTGATTCCAGGAGCGCTCCGTGCTCCACCTGGAGGTTGGCAACCCAAGAGGGAAGTAGGAAAAGAGGCTGTGGGAACTTTCAGGACAAGGAAAGAGGAAATAGTGGGGGAGAGGGTATGAGATGTCTCCCACAAGTCCTTGCAGATTCCCAATTGACATACAGGAAATTGAAAAGGCAATGTGGAGGCTTGCTGCAGTTAAATGTATTCTGTAAAGAGCAAATTGAAATCTGTGAAGCTGGGTCTGACAGCATTAGAGACTAGGCTTCAGCATTCCGTTCCATCAGAACAGTGTGAAAGTTTGTAAAACCACCCTAAAGCTACTTGCATGAATAACATGACAACCTAATTAACTTTGCCTTGCGTTCTTGACAAGAGCCATTCACTTGTCAACAGCATATTTTTCAGGCTTCATTTATGGCACTTCAGAAAGCTGGATACCTCCCCTTTGTTATTTTTTTTTCTCTTTAATCTGCTTTGGATGTGCTTTATTTATTAATGCCCTGGCTTGTTACAGTACATTCAAGTGTACTGTTCTCCAACAAGCAGGAATGTTATTAACAACAAACCTTTACTGCGGGTGCTTCTGTATGTCCGTCCTCCTTAACGTTTTTGGACAAGTTGTGATATTTTCCCTGTTTCTGGGTCTGCTGGCTATTCATGAGCTCTCTGTACACAGCTGTCAGGATGATTGGGGAGAGAGCTCCTGAAGGCTCCGGCACATGGCTCCTGGTGTGTTAGTCCAGTGCCCACTTTCTAGGATGCACGCAGTAGCAATCTCATTACCAGGGCAAAGCCAATGAGAATGACACTGTTGTGCCCTCAGCTGCAGTTCAGCTGTCCTCATGATTTGATGAGGTTCAGCTACAGTTCAACTGTCCTCATCATCTGAATGTCATCATAGATTGCATGGAAGCAAGAGAGGGTTAAGCAGGCTTTTCTTCTCCTCTTCACCTGCATTTTCTGGAGCCTTGCTAAAACGGTCAACTAATACAAATACCAGTATAGTTGATAGAATGGCAGTCAGTGATTACAGAACATATTTTTGTACCTGAAACCCAGTGGATAAATTGAAACTAAACCCTGAAAAGACAGAGGTAATGCTGGTTGGGAAGGAGCTTTGGCTTTTCTTGTGACACGGTAGTGAGACTTCCATGGCCCGATACCGGGTCACAACCCTGCAAGTGGGAAACACTGATATATCGAGTGGAAACTGGCACAATCATGTGCCATGCACAGGGCTTTTTTTTTTTTTTTAGCAGGAACGCACAGGAACACAGTTCCAGCTGGCTTGGCATCGGGGTGTGTGGCCTAATATGCAAATGAGTTCTTGCTGAGTTTGTTCTACAAAAAAACCATGTGTGAAACAATGGTGACATGAGGGTGTGGCCTAACATGCAAATGAGTTCCTGCTGGGCTTTTTCTGGGCATGCATAATTTCATGCACCAACATGGCCGTTTCCCAGACTCCAGTTTAACGATTTAAAAAGTGTTGTTATGCTGTGTCCAGCCAAGGGCCATCTAATCAGTATCAGCTAGACAGAATATGAAACTTCAGTTTTCTGGGACTAGCAGCCATTGATTGACATGTTCTCAATTAATTTGTCTTCTCTTTTATTAGAGCAGTTTAGGTGACACCCAAGTACTTGTTTCAGTTTCTAGGCTGAAAATAGTGATGGCTGAAATGGATTGTAAATATTGGCCCATTTTTGATCCGTTGAGTGCCTGTTCCTTTCATCCGCTGTTCCTTTGGAAATAGTTGTGGTTGCTGCTGCTTGCTTCGTACGTCCAGGATTAATCACATGGGAAGTGCCAGCCAATTGGATGAAACAGGATGATTACCACTTCACTGTAAAGAAAACAAAACTTAGCTACTTTGCATTGAGGAAAAAATAACCACTCGGGGGAGATCAATAGAGGAAGATGTAAATAAATAAAATCTTTTTACTGGCATTGTTAATAAAAATTGAAAGAGGGTTACTTTCTGACACAGTTAAAAATGTTACCAGAAAATGGTGAATAGTGGGAATTAATAAGAATTGGGCAATTTTAATTTCTGAAATAGATATTACATTTTCATTGGTGCAGGGCTTCCATTTGTCCAGTTTTATCTTGGTGCAATCCAGAGTACAGTGGAACCCTCTGACTATAACTTCCTTGGAAGGATATTTTCCTGTTTAGAATTGAGCTGTTCCTTTTTGTCTGCTGGGGGTAATGTGGATGTGCTCTAACCCGGGTGGCATGGCCCAGGCTATCCAAATTTCAGAAGCCAAGGATAGGAGACTGCAAAGAAAGTCCAAAGTTGTTATGCAGAAGCAAGTAATGGCATACCACCTCTATTCCTCTGTTGCCTTGAAAATTCTTGGGTTGCTGTAAATTGACTGTGACTTGACAGTACTTACCACTACTGTTCCACTTACACTTGTTTAAACGTTCCCTTTGTTGATGTCCATGGAAAGAACATGAAACAAATAAGCGGCATTAAAATATTTTAGCTGTATGACTTGTATTTCCACTTTGGCAATAATTTGGAGGAAATTATGTGATATGGCATTTATAGTTCACAGCAATGATTCAACATGTGCCTGTTTACAGACTCTTTGGCAGTGACATGAATAATTTTTGCTTCTTCATGCATTTGCATTCCCATTAAGCTGAGTCGCTTGCAAGAAAAGTATCGGGATAATTACTGCACACTGAAACTAGAGAAAGCATTTTGTGTTTGTGGCGCATTGTGCTGTCTTGGGTTATTAAGAGGTTTCTGAGCAAAAAGGCAGAAGTAGCAATAGGATGACCACATTGTTTCAGTATTTCACATAGCAAATGTCTATCTTCACACCTTGCTAATCCTTCCTGATCTTCTTCATGGTCTTTGTGCATCACACCCGTGGGATTAAGGTGCTTGTGCCCTCTTCGATCAGTAACCTACCAAGCCGAAGGGATTTTCGCACACAATCCCCCAGTAACCTGCACAGAAGCCCCACTGCACATGCTCACCTGGGTGGGTGCAGAAATCCCACCAGTTATCTTCTGACCGCTGTGCTGATCAGTTGATATTCTTCATCAGTCAGTAAACCTTCTTCTGTCAATTTCTTCTGGTTTTGTCAGGATTCCCCGTTCTCAGCAAAACTCATTTCACATTTTTTTTGCAACTGCACAAAAAGAGAACTTTCATTAAGAGACTTTTCTTTCACCTTTTGGAGCCCTTTCCCAGCCCCCAGCCCTCTTAATTCCTGCAGTGGTTTATGGAAAGGTTTTTTTTTTCATTTTTTTAAAGTCAAAGACAAGACAAAAATGCTTTGAGTGAAAGAACAGTTTGCAAATGAGGCTTTGGAACCTTTTGCAGCTTAAAAGAAATAGCTTTTCCAGCCACAATGGGGGGAAAGTTATGGTGTCCATGTAGTTTCCCAGTTTAATTTCTCCCAAGCTTGGGTAAGAGAACTGAAGAATTCCATCCTTAGGGTTTGTAGAATCTTTCGGGATCAAGTGCCATGTTCTACTGGAGAAAGTTTTTCTTCCAGACGTTTCGTTCTCAGCTGCGGAGAACATCCTCAGTGGCGTTGCAGCCGGAGCAGGCACTCAGACCTTCTTGGCTGCTGTGCATTGAGTGGGGCCAGGGCTGCTGGAGAGCTGCTATTTGTAGGCTGGAGGGGGTGTGATGAAAGGGCAATTCCATCCTTCCTTTGCCTCCACTGTTCATCCGCGCTTCCTCTCCAGCCTTGAATTAGGAACAAACCAAAAGAAGCAGGGAAATAGAATGTAGCTGGAGCCTCAGCCTTCACTAGTATCCTTCATCTCTCCTTCCTTTTCTCTGCATGGTGGATAAATAAAGTGTGAAGGACCATATTGCTGAGGATGCCAGCTGTACATTACTTTGTAAGGTCAGTGATTCAGATTAGTTGGCCAGAATTTATTCAGTGGGTGCTAATTATTAGGATCCCATGATGGCTTTGGGGAAGGAAGGCAGTGTGATATAATCCAGTCTCATCAGATCTTGGAAGCTAAGCAAGGTTGGTACTTGGATGAGAGACCACCAAGGAAGACTCTGCAGAAGAAGCCATTTCTGCTTTTCTCTTGCCATGAAAGCCCTTTGCTAGGCTTGCCGTGAGTCAGTGCAGCTTGACGGCATTTTACACTCACACATGATGGCTTTATCAAGTACACACCAGAATTTGAATGAGGTGACCATCCCTGTTGAGGGGAGAGGATAGGGGGCATATTTGTTTGCGCACACATGTATGACTAACAGAGTAAGTATGAAGAACAGGCCCATAGCCAGAAAATTTTAAACGGGGGGCCCAGGGAATAAAATTTTAGGTGCGGGAGCCATAGGGCACAAAATGGTATCACAAGCTTAAAAAAAAGACCTGGGCAGCCTGCTTCCCTGTTGAGCCATCACGGTGGTACTCCGAGAATGTGTGCATCGGTGTGTTTATGAGCGAGAAAGCCACAAGAGAGCGGGGAAGGCAGCAGGAGAGCAGGGAAGGTGGCATGAGAGCAGAGAAGCGGGCACAAGAACAGGGAAGGAGGCAGCAGAGTGGAGAAGCTGGCATGAGAGCGGAGAAGCCAGCAGCAGGACGGGGAAGGCGGCACAAGAGCGAGAAAGTGGGAGGAGAGCTAGGAAGGCAGCAGGAGAGCGATGGCAGCAAGTGAGGGTAGAGGGGCCAGAAAAGGAAAACAGGGATGATTTGTAGGGCCTGCCTCCCCCCATGAGCCCTCATAGCTGTGGGCCTGATGAAGAAGCAGCAAGCTTGTATTTTTAAAATTGAAAACACAGATATGACTGTAAGTTGGCTGAAGAGCCTCGGAGTGCACAGGCTCTCTCTTTTCTCTCTGGAATTGGATGTGAGGTAGCAGACCTGTTCCCCTATAGGAGCACCTCCTTGCCTCCATCTGTGCTCATATGCAAATAAAGCAACTTTTACAGTAATACCATACTACAAAGAACTCTCCTTCAAAGGGAACTAGACTTTGACCATAGCTTTAGTAAGCTTATATTGCTTTTGTGAGATGGTAATTTGAACTCAAGCTGGCTCATAGTTCTTAAGGTTTCTAGAAAGCAGATCTTTGGCATCTTCATGAAGGGCTCTGCTTTCTTTAAAGAAAAGCTCTGTGTCTGACTGGGAAGGGTATACTCTGAGGTAAAATTACTGTAGTAGTTTCAGTTTTGTATCAGTACTGCAGTAATTTCAGCATTCTGTCACTTATATAATGTCTGTACCCATAGATCATCAATATATGTGTTTTTCCTGTCTTTGCTGACCTTGCACTTGCTGATGTTTAGAAGCTTTTGGGGTGAAGCCAGGAAACTTTCCCATTCCCTGAATAAATAAAAATACAGTAGTGCAGTTCCCCTGAATACAGTCTTCATTTCCTCATCCTCTTCTTCTGCCTACCCTCACAGCTGAACTTCCACTAAATGAAAGTAAATTTCATCGTACCCCCACAAGTCCCCTTGTCAGGCTTTGGAAGCATTTACAAAGATGGCTTTTTTATGCACACACACACTCACAAAGCTGCCAAAATAAACAGAGTTTGGAAGTCCACACTTTTGTAATCTCACTGGGGCAATTTACTCATGGAAGTTGCTGAATGTAACAATCTGCTGTATTTCAACCAGCTTCTTCAGACAGGAACAGGATATGAGAGCAACTTAAGGGGTGGAGTTTTCCTCCATCCCATATCAGGTTCCAGCTCTCTTTCCTATCCATTTTACTACAGAAATGACTTCTGAAGCAAATGCAAAACAGAGGGACTCGGCTTTCTGCCTTTCTCACAGCCTCACACACTTGTGGATCTGCCTGCTCACCCCATCCCCCGTTTTCCTGCTGCTAAGATTCAAAAGCATGCACATGTTCCAAAACACAAACAGTTGGAAGCATCTTCTAAGCCTGCTGAGGTTTAAAGGCACATGGTGGCTGTTGGGGTGGGGCTTCCCCCCACTGGCCATCTGGCTGGGGGCAGGGAGGAGCATGCAAAATGGGGACAACCCACTGGGACCTGGGGACTGGCAAACCTAAGTTGCTGGGACTTGATGTAGAAGGAATAAGGCCTTTTCCTTCTATCAGCTATATGGAAAATGGCTTTGGTTACTTTGGCTCAGGTGTGAAGACAGGCAGGATTGCATAAGCACTTTTTAAAGTCTGGCAGGGGGAAGTCTAGCTGGACTTGAAACAGTCAACAACCTGGGACACAGGGTTTTTTTTTTAAGAAAGGCGCAAGTTAATACCTCCACCCCAGTGGTATCTGAGTGTACTGATGGTGAATTTTAATTTTGGGGAGATCAAAATACAAATTCCCTCAGTTTAGCTAGCCTGCTCAGTTTGAGCCTCTTGCTTTAGAGTGGTCTCCCGTACTAGCCACGTCCTTCCCCATCTCCTAAGGAATGAAATACCATTATGATGAGTCAAGGAGGGGGGGGGGGCTGACTCATGGTCTAGCTTTCCTTTCTCAAAAATGTCTTTCCTGACTGTCATTTTGTGCTGGGCAGCATGGGGTTTGTTTTTCCTTATCTGCTCTGTCAGGAAGAAAGATGTGTCATACATTTGAATTTGTCTATTCCATGGTCATTAAAAAAAAAAAAAAGATGCCCCAGCTCTCAAAATTCTTTAAAAGATTTCAAGGAGAGCTATCCATCGCAGTATGCAATAGAAAAATGAAAACACTTGGGGATGCAGTAATACAGAGGCAAACCCCTTTTGCCTGCCACAGGAGGCAGAAAAAAATTACAAAATCTATTCTGCCCAGTACAGAATAGATTCTCAGGACCAGAGTTTCAAATCTATTCATTGCTAACACTTGAAAGCAGGCCTCCTCTGTCCAGTGAGGCCTTCCTGTTTAAGGGTAAATTTCTATTGTACTGAGGACAAACCTGTCTTCCAGCACCAAGGATTCATTCCCGCCCAACCCACCCAACCACCCCCCACACAGGGATTTTTAGATAGTACAGCATGCGCCATTGGGGTAAAGGCAGGCACAGCATTTAACAGGATTTAGGTGATACAAGTCCTTCCTTCTCCTTTTACACTATACCTAATAATGTGCACTTTGCCAGTTGAGAGCGTATGGCACACAGTAATCAGTAGGTCGTTTCGAAGTGGCTAATAGCGAAGCTAGATGATAAACTGCCTAGCGTCTTTGTGTAGTATGAGATGTATTCATAAGACGACATTGGATTTTACTTTAATGGGCAGCTGCAGTGCTTCCTGAAAGGAATCTGCTAAACCAATTATAGGATCGTTTGCTTCAAGACACTTCAACATGAATAATCAACCAGTATTCATCACTCTGCACCTGCACAAGATACTAAGAGCAACACTGAAATGAGTTAATATGATGAAGTGAAGTTGTTTAGTGTATTGTCTCGAACTGAATGAAAAAATCTGCCTATGTAAGGTGGGTCACAGAAGGAATTAGACTCATTGAGTCCACTTAGCATAGAAGGAACTAAGAGGCTCATAGCTTCAACACAAAGATGAGCATTGCCCACAAATGTTTACTTGCTACTTTAGCCAGCTGTGGGAAAACAACACAAAACTGTGTAAAAAGTTGAAGAAAAGGGGCTGATAGATTACTTTTTCCAAATCACACTTGTGCAAAATGATTGTGGATGAGACAAGGGAAAAGAGATTGCAATGGAGGGTGTGATGTCTTGTGTTTTTGTTAACTTTTGGTGAAACTCTTTTGGTACAGCTTAGGATCAACTCACTATGTTTTCTTGGGTAGGTGGGTGAAGCTCACCTTTTCCAAGAGTTTTCTACTAGAAAAAATGTTGACGCTTGTGTGCCTTATCATATGGATCACCTTCATGGTTTCTGTGCAGTCCCATATCTGGGTACTGCGCCTACACCAAACCTGACATCGGAATCTTCAAAGCTATCCCTAGCTGTTTTGGTGTACTCTCTCCTGAGGCCTGGGAAGCGAGCACGCTCTGTGCATGCTCAGACCTAAAGTGAGAGTGGATCCCACTCAGTTCCTTTTCATCTGCCACCCAAGCCTAATTTTTTTTTCTCGCCTTGTCAGTGTTCATATACAGTTCTTCTGGAGCAGTGGTTAAGTGCAGTTTGGTGTAGTAGTTAAGTGCACGGACTCTTACCTGGGAGAATTGGGTTTGATTCCCCATTCCTTCACTTACAGCTGGTGGAATGGCCTTGGGTTAACCATAGCTCTCGTAGGAGTTGTCCTTGAAAGGGCAGCTGCTGTGAGAGCCCCACCCACCTCACAGGGTGTCTGTTGTGGGGAGAGAAGATATAGGAGATTGTAAGCCACTCTGAGTCTCTGATTCAGAGAGAAGGGCAGGGTATAAATCTGCAGTCGTCTTCTTCTTCTCATGTTTAGTCTTCTCTATCTCCCTTTCTTCATCTTTCTATATAAAAAGAATGAATTTTATATCTTCATATGTTTGCCATTTCCTCCCTTCCCTTTCCCTCCCTCCCTGGCTTTCCCTTTTCCTCCTTTCTGTGAGCCTCAAGTAGCTGCATATGGGAGGTACTGACTTTTTCAAAAAATGCCATTCTTGCAGGGGTAAAATCCCAGCTTCCAAAAGCCATCAGTTCTGTTTATTTTGTTTGGGAGAGATCCCTGCCTTCATTTTGCTAAGTTCACCAAACAAGCCTGTCAGAATAGAGTCTTCAAACTCTGTAGCCATCTGTTTGAGACAGCCTTGAACCCCTCAATGTCCTCAGCACATTTGGCAGCCACCACACCAACTGGCTCGGTTTCTCGAATCCACGATTCCTCAGATTCTACATTGGTTCCTTAAGTCACTTCTTCTAAATTGGAACCTTCTAAATGACATCACAAAGGCTCCCCTAGAGAGCATAAGAAAAAGCAACAAGACAAGACCCAGGTGGTTACAACCTCAGCCATTCCACCTCTGGTCATATCGGGACTCTCAGCCTCACTACCTGCAGTCCACTCTTCAAACACCAGTCTCTTGGCTCAGACTACACTTTTGAGGGCTCCCCCATCACCATTGTTGGAAACTCAAGATATCTCTACCTCTCTTGCAATGGCTGAGATTGAAGACATTTTCAACATACAGTCCCAGTCTCCGACTCCACATCTGAGCTCCTGAACCTTTCTGAGAGTTCCACCTCCTCCTTCCCACCTTGTCCACTGAATAGTATGTTTAACCACCCTAAGCCCAACTCCCTGGTGGTTACATCTTCATCCAAGGGCAAGCAATGTGCATCATCTCACCCTGACAAAGAGGGAAAGAAGATAGATACATTTGGGCGAAAGTTTTATGCCACTGCATCGCTAGGGATCAAGTCTACCAATTATCTTGCCTGCTTGGGACGTTATCAGTTCGCCTTATGGGACCAAGTTTCTACTCTCCTGCAGCATCTTCTGGAGAAGCACCGCCGTACCCTACAGAAGATCCAGAAAGAGGGTATGGTGGTTGCTAAGCAACAACTTAACTCCTCGAAGCATGCTGCTGACACTTTTGCTAAGACACTGTCTTCTGTGGTTGCTTTCTATAGGCACGCCTGGCTCAGGTCTACTACCTTTAACCACAACACAAGGTCTGCAATCGAGGACCTCCCATTTGATGGTTCTGGTCTATTCCACTCTTCAACCGATACCACTCTTCAGGATAAGAGTATTAAGGCTTCTCGTACCCTGAGTGCTTCTTCATCCTCACGTCCTTCAGACAAAAGCCATATTCTCGCCCATGGTCACGTCGATCTCAGAGCCATTCCTCTCCTGAGCAACCCTGGCGGAACTGACCCCACTCTCAACAGGGAAAATCATTCCCAGCTAAGCAGAAATTCCAAGGCCAATTCCGGCAATCCCGCCCAAGACAGCCTACCCCAAGCAGAGTCTTTGACTTCCCCAGTATTGTCACTCAAGGCATTCCATCACCCACTGTTACCCTGGGAAGCATTCAGCTATCTCCCTTTTTCCATGCTTGGGGGAGTATTACAACAGACTATTGGGTACTTATAATTATCGCCCAGGGATATGCAATCGAGTTTCAAGAATCACCTCCCATTCCACACGTCATTGTTACACCTTCCTCAGAGGCCCTGAATACAGAAGCCCAATCTCTCTTAGAGAAGGGAGCCATCGAACCCATCCCTCACACTCTGCAGGGTCAGGGGTTTTACTCCCGTTATTTCACCATTCCGAAGAAGGATGGTGGACTTCAACCTATTATAGACCTCCGGGGCCTGAACAAATGCATTGTGTACAAGAAGTTCAGGATGACCACTTTGTTTCAAATCCTCCCTCTATTAGAGGAGAACTTGTGGATGGCTATGATCGATCTCAAGGATTTTTCACCTGTCCATACGGCTGAGTTACCGTCAATACCACCGGTTTGCAGTGGGTGCAGATCACTACCAATATACTACCCTTCCATTTGGTTTGTCAACAACCCTTTGGGTTTTTACCAAGGCCATGGTGGTTGTGGCAGCTCACCTCCAACTGTTAGGGGCCACTGTTTTCCCCTACATAGACAATTGATTGTTGGTAGCCAGCTCCAGATCCCTGCTGTTGCAGCACATCTAAATAACGCTAAAGACACTAGAATTGCTGGGCCTCTGTGTGAACCTTCCAAAATCCAATCTGATACCCAGCCAGAGGGTGCCCTTCATTGGAGCCCTCATAGACTCCACTGTATGCAAAGCTTTCCTCCCAATTCCAAGGGCTTAGACTTTGCAACAATGGCGTGCCGAATCGGGACCTTGGGAAGGGCCTCTGCTCATTCCACCAGCAGCTTCTGGGACTTATGGCTGCTATGACAGCAGTCATATCATTGGCAAAGCTGCGTATGAGACCTCTGCAGTTATGGTTCCTCAAAGTATTTAAACCGCCACTCTCCTGCATGCATGCTCACGCTGCCGCCATCAGTCATATACTCCCTCCGTTGGTGGGGGAATCTTTCCAACCTTCTGGAAGGTGCTTCGTTTCGACTACCTCCCCCAGCAGAGACGTTAACGACGGATGCCTCTCTTCTGGGATGGGGAGCCCACCTCAGAGGCTTGACTATGGGAACTACTTGGGACCTATCACATCACGCTCATCACATCAATTACTTAGAACTTCTGGCAATTTGGTTTGCTCTTCAATCCTCCCTCCCTCTAGTGAGGGGAAAATCCATCTCGATCCTGACAGACAAATACAATGGCTATGACCTATATCAATCGACAGGGCAGCACTGTGTCAAGGAGTCTGTGTCGTCTTGCGATGAGCGTTCGGCTCTGGTGTCTGGACCAGGGGATTTTTCTTTGTGCCGTACATATTCCAGGTACCCTGAATGTCCAGGCGGATTATCTGAGCAGAGGGGAAGCACAACTACACGAGTGAGAATTGAATCCACTCTACTTCAGACCTGTATTCACAGCTTGGGGTCACCCCGAGATGGACATTTTTGTCACTCATTACAACCGCAAGTGTCATCATTTTTGCACTCAGGGGGGCCTGGATCCCCTGTCAGAGGGCAACAGCCTTCTTCTCGATTGGTCTCGCAGCTTCCTCTATCTGTTTCCACCCATCCCCTTGCTAACCAGGGTTCTGATCAAGATAAAGAGGGAACAGCCCAGTTCTTGTGAGCCGCCCTGAGCCTGCCTCGGCAGGGAGGGCGGGATATAAATAAAAGTTTATTATTATTATTATTATTATTATTATTATTATTATTATTATTATTATTATTATTATTATTATTATTATTATTATTATTATTATTATTTCCATTCTGATAGCCCCATGGTGGCCATGTCAGTTGTGGTTCCCGCTTCTCCTCCAACTGTCTCAAGGCTGGTAATTTTTAGCTTGCTATTCTCCCAAGGGTGTGATGCGCAGAGACCATGAAGAAGATAAACAGGTTGCTTACCTGTAACTGATGATCTTCGAGTGGTCATCTGTGCATTTTTCCCGAAGGAGCCGGATCTCCTCTTCACCCGCAGGGGCAAGACGTACCATCATGACATCCCTCACTTGAAACTGACGGCTTGGCTCATCACTTAGCGCCAGTTTCTGACAGGATTGACTTTGTTTTATTAAACAGTAGAAAGCCATCTACCAGGAGATCCTATAGTTTAAAGTGGAAGCGGTTTGCTTCTTTTGTTCCTCCTTCTCAACTCAGACTAGTCTTTGCACAATTTTTTCATTTTTATTGCATTTGTTGGACTCTGGTCTTTCGTATTCATCTATCAAGATATACCTAGCATCGATTTCAGCATATCACGCCCAAATTGAGGGGTTTTCCATGTTCTCTCATCCTGAAACAAAACGTTTCTTTAGAGG
Organism: Heteronotia binoei; assembly: GCF_032191835.1. NCBI lineage: Eukaryota > Metazoa > Chordata > Lepidosauria > Squamata > Gekkonidae > Heteronotia > Heteronotia binoei. The sequence goes on from NC_083230.1 coordinate 10,040,848, forward strand.
TCTTATTCGTCTACATCCTCCCGTCTGTCAATTGGTCCCGGCTTGGGCTCTTTCCTTGGTTCTCAGAGGGCTTACGCATCATCCCTTTGTGCCTATGGCCTCACGTCCCCTTCACCTCCTTTCCTGGAAGGCAGCATTCCTGGTGGCAATTACATCTGCTAGGAGAGTCAGTGAGCTCTCAGCCTTCAGATCGGACCCTCCGCACCTGCGTTTTCTTGACCAGGGGGTAGCCATTGCTCCTGACATTCGTTCTTTACCTAAGGTGATGTCTGAATTCCACCTGCATTTTGAGACTTTGTTACCGGCCTTTTTTCCTTCTCCGCATGATCAGGAACAACCGGCCTTGCACACGCTTGATGTTAAACGTGCTTTATCATTTTTCCTTCATAGGACTAAGGAGTTTCATTTGTCATCTAGCCTTTTTGTTTGTTATTCTGGCCCTCCTAAGGAAAAGCAGGTCTCCTCCCAGAGACTGTCGAAGTGGATCGTAGAGACTATAAAGTTAATATATCTGCTGGCCAAGCGCCCTTTGCCGGGACTTCCCAGAGCGCATTCTACATGTGCCTTGGCAACGTCAACGGCCTTCCTTAAGGGGGTGCCCCTGTCAGACATTTGCAGAGCAGCTTCTTGGGCGACCCTGGACACTTTTGTGAAGCATTATGCCTTGGATGCGGGTGTGACGGACCACATGCGTGTGGGGAATGCTGTGCTTCAGGCTGCAGTCGTCTAGTGCCAGTGCCTTCCTCCAGGTAATTTTTAGCTTGCTATTCTCCCAAGGGTGTGACGCACAGAGACCACGAAGAAGATAAACAAGTTGCTTACCTGTAACTGATGATCTTCGAGTGGTCATCTGTGCATTCACACCACCCGCCCTTCCTCCCCTCCGCTGGCAGTTCTTTGGATATTTCTTGGAGTTGCTTTCAGCGGTCAGAAGGAAACTGGCGGGATCTTGGTGCCCCGCCTACTGGGCATGTGCGGTTAGGTCCATGAGCATGCCCAGTGGTTGGGACACAAAAATCCTTTGATGGAGCTTTTCAGTACCGGTAGAGTCGGTGCAGGTGCCTGGAATCCCAAGGGTGCGAATGCGCAGATGACCACTCGAAGATCATCAGTTACAGGTAAGCAACCTGTTTATCTTTGAGTGTTTATCTGTGCAGTTGCACATGCCCATCCAGCCTTCTCCACTGCTGGTAGCCTTCAGTACTACTTTATGAAAACCTGCTGGTGGCGGTTGAAGGAACTGAGCAGGACACACACTCACCTCAGGCCTGAGCTTATGCAGTGCATGCTCACTCCCGAGGCCTCAGGACAGAGTGTTCCAAAATGGCTAGGGATAGCTCTGAAGATTCTGGCGTCAGGTGCAGTACCCAGGTATGCAAGTGCACAGATAACCATTCTAAGATTTTCAGTTACATGTAAGCAATCAGTTTTTTCCAACTGACCATGAAATAGTCAGTTCTCTTTTTTGCCCAAATTGTGAATAGTAATCACAGCTCAAACACAGTTGGGTTTGGTTTCAAGCTTCAGGAAAATCTGCAGTCCCTGAACTGTTGGTCCACAAGATACAGCTCAGGAAAGCTTGTGAGTTTGTCTACAAATTTCAGATAAGCTCTCTAACCCAAAACTAAAGGTTAGGAAGAGTCCCATTCCCACATTATTTATAAATCCTTAGCATTCTATGCTTGGTGGTGTAGATGGTTATGGCCCTTTTTCATCACAGTGGGGACCCAAAGCAGCTCATAATTGTTCTTTGGCCCTCCATTTTACCCTCACAACAACAACTCTGTGTGGGGTAATGGTATTGTGAAGGTAAAATGGAGAAGAGAATTGTGACAGCCACTTTGGTTCCCCACTGGGGAGAAAGGAAAGGTATAAATGAAATAAATAAATTCATAAATATTGTGTTAATTTGATAGGTAGTTACTTCTTAATTTCTTTGGGACTTCCTTTCTTTGGGCTTCCTTGAGATATCATAGAACTGTTTCCTTTCTCTAAAGCTTTGTGGGGGGGGGGGGGCGGGAAATTATGTCATCTGCAGTTAGGTAGAAATTACCATCATTCAGTACACGAGTTGGCTTTTGAGGTCTACCAGATCTTAGTCTGTTGTAACCATATTGCTCCTTTTTTTGGTTCAAGTGTTGATTTAAACTTCATTTTATATGGTCTTTGTCTTTCAGATGCTCAAATGAGACCAAACTCAAGACCGGGGACACTTTTTGGGCTTATAATTTCTGCCCAACACCCTACTCGTGGACAGCGCTCTTGGGACTTATTTTATATCTGGTTTTCTTTGCACCAGGTAAAACGATAAAATATACGGCAACAGAAATTGGGGCTCTTGATTCATTGTTACATGTAGGAAGCATTTTTAACCTGGCATGAATTTTAGACATATGCATTGCCCTTCCTAAAAGGGGTAAATGATGAGTTAACTGGATGGACCACATTCTCATTGACCACACAGTCAAAAACCTGAGGGGTATACTATATCCATATAACTGGTACAACCCATGAAAAATCCCCAGGAGAGGAAAAGGGAATGTAAGATCCTGGTATACATCTTGGATAAAAAATGGCCCCAGTGCATAACAATTGTGTTGAGTATTCACAGTACAGATCACCTTCCTAGTCATTCACTGTCCTACTGATGTTTTAAAAAATTAAAGATTTTTACAACTTGCCCCCATTTAAGTTCTGCCTTCCTTTATTCTATCGATTCCAAAAGAAACAATAAAAAATCCAATGAGAAGAGGGATTCATGCTACTTTTTCTCTGTAGTTTTTGTGTAGCATTACTGCTTCTTCTGGTTTATTCCTTGGCTTAGTATATTTCTCTAAGTCCCCATTATGAATGCCTTATTGCTTTTCTCAATGCAGCTGACACTCTTACTAATAAAATTTGTGTTGGTCTTGGAAGAAAGAGTCATAGATATCCAAGAGGTAAATTTTCCCAGAGGTAAATTTTCAAGCCACAGGATTATGTCCATGTGGTGGGTTTGAGGGAGTTTCAAGTGTTTTCTAAAAAATATTTTAAGCTTATTTGTCCCATCACTCAGCCACCATTCTACTGTGAGTAGAACAGTTTCCATTTATTAGTCTTTCTGCTGTCATCGTTTACTATTAAAGGTAAAACATAACTTTTATATATAGCCTTGTAGCTTGGCTTATACTAGATGTAGAATAGACAGACTCTAAGGATTAACAAGAACCAAATATTTAGAAATGTATTTTAAAAGTAAATATTTAAAAGGATTGTGTGAATTTTTAACTTCTGTTATGCAGTCTTATACTGTATTCTTTAGAATTACTTTAAGCAAGGTGGCAATCCCAATTTGTGTCTCCAATTTCTCTTTAGCCTACCCCCACCCCCAAGTCAGCATCTATAGAGCTTTGCTTGTGTTGCTGTGAGGTCTGGTTTCTTTTCAGGCCATTTCTTGGTTTATGCTGAATCTTGAAGCTCGTGATTTTTCTCTGGCCAGGACTGCTCCCTGAAGATGCTGGAGCAAAGTGTTGCACCTGGAAATTCCCACCTCTTCTCCCACAGTTGAACCCCTGGTTTTCCATCCTCTGTTTTTTTATTCAGAATTTTTTAATCTTTTCTTTTCTTTTTAGGAATGGGACCAATGCCTTGGACGGTAAATTCTGAAATATACCCTCTTTGGGCTAGAAGCACAGGCAATGCATGTTCTTCTGGCGTCAACTGGATTTTCAATGTTCTTGTGTCACTAACATTTTTGCACACAGCTGAGTATCTTACATACTACGGTAAGAAGTGTTTTGTGACTGAATTGATTCTCAAATGAACTATATTTCAGGCAGATAAAATGTTAGCTTTCCAGAAGTAAAGATTTTACTGATATACCTTCTCTCCATAAAGGCCTCCAGAAAGCTAATTTATAATTATGTAAATTATCTCTGCACATTCTGGCCAATAGGAGATATACTTACCAGAGGCATACTGTCAGAGATTCTCCATCATTTAACCAGATCTGATGTAATCCTGTTAAAATGATCAAAAAGGTGTGTTAAAGTTCTAGTGAACGTATTAAACATATTTTGTGAGATACGAGAACCACCATAAATAAATTAGCCTATTGGGCTGTAGCGCATGAACTAGGGGTGCATGAACCATAGCTGGGCACGGTGGGGCAGAAAATGATATCACAAACTTTAAAAAAAACCTGGGCAGCCTGCTCCCCTGTTGAGCCATCACAGTGGTACTCCGAGAGTGTGCGCACCAGTGTGTTTATGAGCAGGAAAGCTTCAGGAGAGCAGGGGAAGGCAGCAGGAGAGCAAGGAAGTTGGCAGGAGAGTGGGAAAGGCAGCACCATGACAGGAGAGTGGGGAAGGCAGCAGGAGAGCAAGAAAGCTGGCAGGAGAGTGGGGAAAGCAGTGCCGTGGCAGGAGAGCAGGGATGGCAGCACAAGAGGGAAGAAGGCAGCACAAGACTGGGGAAGATGGCACAAGAGCAGGGAAGGCAGCATGAGAGTGAGGAAGGTGGCACAAGGGTGGGGAAGGCAGCATGAGAGTAGAGAAACCGGCACGAGACCAGAAAAGGTGGCAGCAGAGCGGGGAAGGTAGCACAAGAGCAAGAAAGTGGCAGGAGAGCGGGGAAGGCAGCAAGAGATGGTGGAGGAGCCAGAAAGGTAAAACACGGGGATGATCTGTGGGTGTCACGCCCTGCCCAATCGGGGGACTCCGCCCCTCGAGTGGCCGTTGCCCATCTACCTCAAGGGCCCTGGGTGGCCGGGAGGTCTCAGAGTAGGGTGGAGGACCAGGTTACAGCACCCTGTTGCCCCTCTGGCTGAGCCTTAGGTCTCCTCTTCCAGCTTTCTCTCTCTGCTTCTGGCTGTATGAGGCTTGCTCAGGTACCAGCTCCACTCCTTCGGCTCATCATCACCGACCTCCCCGCTGGCCACCCAGCCCTCCTTTTAATCCCCTCCCAGCCCCTGTGCCTCCTCCCCCGGGAAAAACCCTCCAGGCTCTGCTCCCCTTTCTAAGGGAAGAAGCCTAGAAGCCCCCTCCCTCTCCTGGGGCTTGCTGGGCTGGCCCCTCCCTTCCTGCTCTTTAGGGGCTCTGCCAGCCAGTGGAGCCCCGGTGCGGGGGCGAGGGAGCCAGGAAATGTTGGCTCGGATCTTGGGCTGGGCTTGCCTATCTGCAGGGCGGCTCCCGGCCCCACTGTTTTTGGCGGGACCTGCTTCCTCCCTGCCCTCGGGAACGGCCACTCCTCTGGCCTCGGCAGCTCCTCCGGCCTCGGTGGTGGGTGCTGGCTTCCCGGCCCTCCAAGTGACTGGGGAAGGGCAGGGCTGTCTTTGACACGCATTGGGGGTGCTGAGCGAGTCCAGGGGGACTGCTGGCAGCCTGGGGGTCCCGTGTTGGTTCGGGGGGGGGGGGCGTGGACAGTGCCAGCAGCAGTCCCGGCAGGCCGTGGCCAGGACAGTGGGGCCTGGCCCCTCCACCCCGGTAGCTATGGGCCTGGCATGAACTATTTTTCTGTGTTACTGCTCTTGGTAGTACATAAATAGTTAAATTTTGAAACAGTAGATTTTGACATATTTTTCTTTGGGTACCAGTTGTTGGAGCTCAACCTGCAGTATAGTCATGGTGGGTGGGAAGTCTTAATTTGCTTACTATTTATAGGATCCCCCAAGCATCCATAAATGGAACGATGGTTCCTGTAATATAAGTGGGGAAGCAAAACTTGTATTTTAATACTGTCATAGATAACAAATGTATACTAGTATCATTGTAATTTTTGGTAGGAATGCAGTATAATTTTAGTACAGTATAATTGCATATAGTACAGTATATCATTAATTATATAGTAAGTATAATAGTGTAGTATGATTGTAATTTTTAGTAGGAATGTGGTCAGAGACCTTCATTCTAACTCTGATACTGATATTTATCAATATTTTCGCAAATCTCTCTCTCTCTCTCTCTCTCTCTCTCGTGTTCTGTATTGCAGGAGCATTCTTCCTATATGCAGGATTTGCTTTTGTGGGCATCATTTTCATCTATGGCTGCCTTCCTGAGACAAAAGGGAAGAAGCTAGAGGAAATCGAATGCTTGTTTGAGAGCTCTCTGTGTACATGTGGTATTTCAGATTCTGATGACGGGAGGTATATTGAATATATCCGGGTAAAGGGAAGTAATTATCATCTTTCTGACAATGATGCTTCCGATGTGGAGTGATTTTCAGCTGCTGGTGTATTTGATCATTTTAAAAGCTTTGGGTGTGGGGATGAAGGAGCTGCTCTTGATGACCGCACTGCCCTGCTTCTGGTCTGATTCTTCTTTCTTCTCGTTTGTTTATTGTTCTCGACCATGTTGTTTTGAGAAAAAATATAATAATAAAGCGAAATACGATAATAGCCAAAATCGATGGCTTGCAAAGCGAAGAGACAGTTATCCCGTGAGGATATAAGCAATCCAGTAGCATGCAGTGTTGCATCAAAACTGTGATGCCAGATGCAACTGTTGACATGCTAAGCTTAGTTGTCAGTCTTGCAGAAACACGTGAAATAGAACAGCTAGCCAGAAACCAGATGAATCATAAAAGTGCAGTTACCTGGCAACCGAGATTTGGTATATTCAGTACAAAAGTGCTCAGTCTGTTACGAAATAAGCAGGGAAGAAAAATCCATTGCCTGCTGCGGAAACAATGATTTGTTGATTTATTCCTTTATTTTTTAAAAAATTTCATATGTATGGAGAATGTGGGGTTTTGCAGTATTCCCCTTTCTGTTTTTTTGAACATGTCTACCTTTTACAAGCAGAAATCTCTTTTAAGTGCCATTGTTCCACTTGAGAAAACCCTTGCAATTCATCACAGAACTCTGTTAGAAATCAAACTGTGAATCATGATGTAGATGGCCAACCATTTGACACTGCGCTTGTGGACGGCTGATCCCTTGTGTGTGGGTGCTCTCCACATGATTGCAGCACACTGAAGCATGTCGTCTTCAGTAGTGCAACAACTATCTTTTGCTTTTGATGTGTTCCTTAAAGTAAACCCAATTCATGTAGTCCCTTAGTGCAAAGCATTCAACAGCCTTCTAGGATGCGATGTTGGTTCTACACTCATCCAAGCCTGTCACTGTATCTAATAGTAGAGTGACAGAATACCTTGCAAACCACAAAAATAGCAAAACCAGGCCAACTTCAGACAAAGCTGGGTTATTGCTACACACATGGCATTTCCAGGCATACAAAAAAAGAAGATTTTGAGGATGAGACTCTAGTATTTAAATAACACGTGACCTCAGGTTAACAACAAAACAAAACTTTATTTGTCCCAGAAGCATATTGGTTTCAAGATGTTAGCCGCCCTGAGCCTGCTTTGGCGGGGAGGGTAGGATATAAATTGGAATAAATAAATAAATAAAGTGTATCGCTTAACTCTTCAGTGAATAATAATAATTTCTGGTGGAGGTGTCACTCTTTCACGTCACACACTCATCAGTCTCAAATCCTTCTTTCTCTTCCTAACTCAAATTTCTGTCAGCTTCTATCTTCCGCGCTCTTATAATACTCAGATAATATTTGGTTTTGGCTCTCTCTCTAGCCACTAATATGTCCTCTAAATATTTTTATTTCTCTTCTATAGAATTTTAATATTTTTCACAGCACCAAGGCTCTTTTGTAACAGAAACTCCTTTGCATATTAGGCAACATACCCCTGATGCAGCCAATCCTCCTAGAGCTTACAGTAGGCCCTATACTAAGAGCCCTGTAAGCTCTTGGAGGATTGGCTATATCAGGGGTGTGTGGTCTAATATGCAAAGGAGTTCCTGCTACAAAAAAAGCCCTGCACAGCACTATATGGGATTCTAATGAGAAGACTACTTCTCAGACTCTATAGACTGCTGACTGACCACAACAGTTAACTGCTGACTGACAGACTGGCTTCTGCCTTCTTTCTCTCCATATACAATTCTTAGCTCCGCCAGTACTCTCGCAGTCACCAATCTATCACTCATTCAGTGTTCCCTCTAAACTGAGATAGTGTGAGCTAACTCACAATTTTTTAGCCTCCTGCTCGCACATTTTTGTCTCAGCTCAGGAAAAATGGCCCTAGAGCACACTAATTTATGCAGTAGCTCACAACTTTAATGCCAGTAGCTCACAAAGTAGAATTTTTGCTCACAAGACTCTGCAGCTTAGAGGGAACATTGCATTCATCCCCCTCTTTCACCCCCCTTGTTCATCTGTAACTTACCAAGCATTTAAAGAAACACACAAACACACAGCACTTTAAATCAGGGGTGTCAAACGTGCGACACAAGAAGCAGGGCTTCTCTCAGGCCCACAAGCAACTCATTGTCATCTGCTTCCTTCTCTCTCTCTTGCTTTCTTCTGCATCACAGTTTGCTTTTCCAGGCTTGCTCATTCACACAGGAGCTGCAGAGTAAAGCCTTGATTTTCTCCATTGGTTGACCAGCACATGAAGCAATGCCCAGCCATTTCATGGTTTCCCCTGGGTCTTAGGCTCAAAGAATTGACCATGAGATTTCTGTAATGAATGTCAATAAATCAAAAGTACTTACGGATACATAACATCATGTCAAGATTGCTACAGCACAGACACGGTCTCCAGATTTTGATGCAGTAATTCAGAGCAAGAGGTGTCAGTGATCAGAAACCGTTAAATAAACAAAATATTGCAAGAGCGCTAATCTATTAAGCATATTTTAAGTTTTTTTAAAAAAAATTGTATTTGTCTGTGTCCTTTATAAAGTTTATATCTCAAAGTAAAAAAAAAAGCATTTAATTGCATAAAATAATGAAATAATGTAACAAATAGCATAGAAGGGGTCCGACATGGGTGAAACTGAGTGGAAAAAAAAGATTATACTGGCCAGAAAGGCAGTCAGGACAAAAACCACAGAAAAACCAATCAAAGGTTCATTGCTCTTGTCCAAAGTTATGATCGCCCCTATGCAATACAACAGCCCCTCGTTCCATCAATCTGAGTGATCCACCAGCATACAAATGCTGGGCAACTTCCACTGAAGAGCCGGAAAGGTCAGAAGTAACAGGATCACAAGTTGCCAATGAAACCCACAGAACACAGGGCAAAAGAGCAGAATACTAAATCAGGCTCTGACAAGCAACACCCACACAGTCTGTTCTGAAAAGAAAAATATTCAGTCCAGTGAACATAAAAGCCCAGCACTGTCGAGAGCCAGTAGGGCCCTGCATGCAAGCAATAAGCAAAAAAGGCAAGGGAAACAAGATGTGGGAGAATAGGAAAAGTATATAAATTGGTGAGGGATAGAAAAGGTGAAACTGGAGGGGGAAGAGCAGATAAGGCAAATAGAGCAAGGTAGAGAAAGAAGGGGAACATTGTACCATTGAGGGGAGAAAGGGCAGAAACCTCCGGGGGAAGCAAAATAATGGAAAGGAGGGGCAGGTAGGCCTGCAAAGACTACTGGAGGAATATGGTGGAAGGAGAAGGAAAGACAAAAAAGACGAAGAAAAAAAGGGGGCGACAGTGTCTCCTCAGGAAGTCCTCATAAGTATCCTAAAGGATAATACCCAACCACCAACAATCCAAGGGCACAGATCAGAACAAATCTGAAAGCAATAGTACAGATTTAAAACCATCCAGCATTTGGGAAGGATTGCAAGAAAAATGGGACTTTGGTTATAATATTATTAGAGACTCCAGCTAACTCTGGGCGTTTTCACACTGACCTTACTCCGGAGCAACGTCCCTCTTCACCGCGCAGTGTCTCTGCGGATTTTGCTGCTCCGCAGAACCCGGAAGAGCTGCAAAGTCCCGCGGCTTTTGCGTCGCAAATGTAAACCGCCAAAAAACAGTTTACATTTGCGACGCAAAAGCCGCGGGACTTTGCGACTCTTCCGGGTTCTGCAGAGCAATTGGTGTGAAATCGGCGCAGACACTGCGCGGTGAAGAGGGACGTCGCTCCGGAGTAAGGTCAGTGCGAAAACGCCCTCTGTCTCCTGATTGCTGAAGTTAATTGCTGTAGAGACAGTGCTGCTTGGTCTTATGGAAACATCTTGAGTTCTCAGTTGCTGTTCTCCTTTCAGCAGAAGTGCAGAGATCAGGATTATTTGGTGGAGTAGCCGATCTTGAATTGGCAAACCTTCGCTCAGAATAGTTGGTTCTGGAGGAGGTGGATTATTTTGAAGTGGGCACTTTATTAGAGGATCAGGCAGACGAAGTTTATATCTCTACTACCTGGCATTACATTTTGTGACACGCATGGACTGTCCCAACCAGGTCTCATTGATGTCAGATCCGGCCCTCATAACAAATGAGTTCGATATCCCTGCTTTAAATCATTACAAATACATTATACAGTCATTCTGGGGTTGTACCATTTTAAATGCAAGTAGGGATTATATATTTGACAGTTTCCATGGAAAGCATATCAGGAGAAGGAACATGGTCATATCCATTCAGTGCTATCATCCCATGGATCAAGAGACATTTGTGCACTGGGAGAATTCTACCATGTGATGTTTCCCTTGTATTCTCCAGTGGTTCAACCCCCAGAAGGATATATCTGAACATGTCACCTGTATGGAAAGGTAGGATTTCACCTTGAAGAGATGTTAGTATAGAGGCAGTAAATTCTGTACATGCTTACACTCAAGTAAACCTCACTATCTATATATCTAATTCCCAAAATGGCCCATCTGTGCAAATACAGATCAGGACCACATTGAAGGTAAACTGATTTTCCTACACACTTGGGGCACTCCCCTGGTGTGCAGAAAAATCTTAGAGGTTTAAAAAAGTGTGTAAAGTACTGGGGTCGGCGCAGTAAGAGACCAGAGTCGGAGAGTGATTTCAGCAAGCTTTACTTCAGGAACACCAACACAGACTGAGCTCTATTCAAACCTCCCACTCCTTTATACAATTCTTGCCCCCTTCTGATTGGACCTTAACTATGTACATGGATTGGCTATTTACAGAGGCCTAAGGGCCTATCAGGGTACAGTATGAGCCTAGATGTTGATTGGCTACTTATGTTTCAGTCCTTCCCCTGATTGGGCACGCTTAGGCCTTCTCTGGAACCCTGGTGTGGAGTACAAGCTTGGCTTGTTCAGCTTCCCTCCAAAAGTAACAGTTCCCTCCAAAAGTAACAGTTCTCCATTTGAACCTAGGACACAACAAAGTGTATGGGGAATACTTAAATCCCCCCAAAACTAAACCTGTGTTCTCAACACGTGTTACTTTGTGCTGCATGCACTCTTTGTCCTTATTGTCAATCATTCCATGTTTGTGTGTACGCGCACACAGACCAATAATCTGGGTCCTTTCACCTTCATCTCCCCCATAGGAAAGGTGGGAGTGTAAAATCCCATTGCTTGACATCCAGCACCCGCTCCCCCTTCCTCCTTCTTCCATGCCTTGGCTTCTCCACCTCTCTCTTCTTTGATGCTGGTGGGGGCGGCCCAAGATGGCAACTACAGCATAACTGCTGCTGACAGTGAGAAGGAGCCCAGCCCAGCATGAGCAGACAAGAGAAGCCAAGCAAGCAATGGCAGAGAAGCCACCATGACAGGTGCCCAGGTAGGTCTAGCATGGTCAGGGTCTGATGCTGACCGCTGCCACCCTGACCTCACTGGATTTGCCCTGTTGGCTGCCAGCATGGGTGAGAGGCTGGAGTTCTGGCTCAAGTGGCTCATTGGAGCCAAGTCACCCAACTACCCTGGCCCCTGCCCATATACCTGAGTGGAGGGGAGATTGTGTTATGCACTATGATGGGTTTGACCTTGGGGAGAGAAAGGGGAAGACGGGGGGAGAGGGAAGGAAGCAAAGTTGGGGGAATGCCCCCTCCCCGCAAGTTTCTTGCGGGTCTCCCTCTTGTATTTAACAATGCTTCCTCCCACGTGGATGTGGTTGGTACTTCAGCCTGGATCAAAAAGTCTGCAGTTCAGACTTTACTTTTGCCATGAACTCAATATGTAGCCTCTTCTTTTTAGCCCCCTACCCATGTGGAAATAACAACACTGATCTAGTCCACATAATATTGCCCCCAATATTTCCCATTCCAACTCTACTTCCTTTGAAAGTTTAGCTCATAAGTTTGAAAGTTTAGCTCATAAGTTTGAAAGTTTAACTCATGTTGGGAATCAAAAAGAGTAAAGCTTGTCAACCTTAATATATTCTTCAGAGTCTTCTCCTAAATAATAACTCGGTCTCCCTACTGGGTAAATAAAACCAATGCCTCTTGTAATGAAAAAGTAACATTTCATCCATCTGCAAAGTCGACTTTCTTAAACAGAGCTCTTTTAAAAGGTAAATAAATTGCCCTTTAACTTAGAAGGATAATGTAGTCCATCTTTAAAAATTAAAATACCTTTTCAAACCTTGATGGAGTAAAAGAAAAATTTCTTTCCTGTATCACAAGCCGTTGCTTTAAATTCTCAGTCCATATAATAGCACAACTTGTAAACAGACAACATACTCCGTAACAGTTCCCAGTGAAAACAGGGACACTCCTGTATACTATCCACCCCTATTTTACACTAAGGATTTCTGCCTGAGCACTTTTTTTCTTCAGTACTATCCATTGTTTGGAGGTTCTTCCCCACCCACCATCCATGTGGTGCATTCATTTATTTTGACAGGTGGTCCTTAGCGGGTGGGAGAGTCCTTGTTGTGCGCTGCCTGAAATGCTCAATTTGAGATGCCATCTGGGAAGTTTGGCATGAGAGTTTCCAAAAAGTTCTCCTGGAATGTGAACACTGCCTTACTTCCACATTTCTCCTCTTCTGCTCTTTGACTAACTGTTCCATTCAATATACAAACAGCTTTTTAAACCAAAGTTTAAAATTAGGAAGCTGCTGAAGAGGAAACAATCAAACAGTAATGCAGGTAACTCTGGATCTGCTTTCAGAGCCAGCTGTGTTCATTGACAGGATTTTTAAAAAACTTTCTTAATAGTCTAGAGTTGTGTTGCCAGCTCTGGGTTAGGGAATTCCTGGAGATTTGGGAGAGTGGAGCCTAAAGAGAGTGAGGCTTGAGGAAAGGAAGGACCTTAGCATCGTATAATTGCCATATAGTCCACTCTCCAAAGCAGCCATTTTCTCCAGGGGAACTGAATTCTGTCATCTGGAGATCAGTTGTAAAAGGGGGAGATCTCGAGGCCTCACGTGGAGGCTGGCAACCCATTTCCCCATTCCAGGCCCCACTGGAAGAAGTGTTTTGTCTTTTATCTGTGTCTACCTTCAAGAAAGCAGGGAAACAAAACCTGCCGGTTTTATGACCCAACTGGTTTCTGCCTGGTCCTAAACATTGTAATTTACACTCAACCGTTCCTTTAATAGTTATCTGGCCAATGAAACATACTGACAACTGAGCCTGTGCCAAAATGCTGCCTTTAATACAGATGACCCCTAAATATGCCTTCACATGATTTACCTGCCTTAATCCAAGAAAAAGTCTCCAAAATATGTCTTGAGGTTAAAAACATGAGGAGAGTTCAGACTGATCTCAGTATTTTGCAGGGCTTGGGTTTAAAGCCAAGCAGAATCCAGTTGCTTACTTAGCAGTCCATCCTTGTGCTGCTGCATTAGTTTATCTGCTATGGGACAGCAAGGATTGCTTGTGGTTTGCTTGATATAATCACGGGATGGCTGTTAGTGACAAATTTCATGGGCAGCTTTGCAAATAATGTTCCAGTTTATATTAACCTGCTTATTTTTCAGGCTGTGCTGAGGCCTTTATCAATGGATGAACATTAGCCAGTATCCCAGTTCCTTAACATTCTCTTCAATAACTTTCAATCATGCATCATACTCATCTGTTTTTCTGAAGCATGTAACTTTCATCTTCTTGTATTTCCTGAAGTCAGACCTGACGTTTTCCTGGTCTCCACCTGCTAAGAGACTGAAAGCCAAGTATTTCAGCTCACTAATAAGAGCACAAAAAAGGGGGCCATTTTTCCTGCGTCTTTTTTCCCCTCATGCCGACTAAAGATTTAATTTCTATTTTTCTCATGCAGTAATTTTGAAAACTTTTTAGTAGCTCATGTCCACATTAATCACAGCACCAAAAAGTATTTGTTATAGAGCTAAAATTGTATTAGTACTTGAAATCGGTTCTTTAAAATTGGGGGTTTTATCTTTAGAATCTGTGAATGTTTATAGTTAATGTTTATTTAGCAACAGATTTTCTAAAAAAAAAAATGTTTTGCATATATTAAGTTTAATGAGATTTTGTTAAAGGGGATCTAGAAACAACATTCCAGAAACAAATATTCAATTACAGGTCAGTTTCCTATGGCAGGATTTTGATTTTTAATGATACATAAATAGCATGCCTAAGCACAAGATTTCTATTAAAACTTTCTAATAAGTAACTTTTACTAGGGGGATGACTTGATTTAGTAATTTCAGGTGGTGTGGCATCTTAAAAACTTCTTCTAATCATGTGGCTCATTCTGGGGAAATTAAACTGCAGGCAGGAGCTGGCTTCTGTGCAAAGATCCATTTGATGAATCAGATTCTTGTTCCAAAACACGCAGCATGGGTTAAAATGCCAGTGGATGTGAGCAAGATTATCTGTGCAAGGCTAGGCTCTAGGAGCTTTCCTTTAATAATGAAGATCATAGGCTGGGAGTGAAGAGAAGTGGATCACAGCTGTCAAAGCTCACTATGCTGATGATCTATTTGATCATCAGGCATGCCCAGATGTTCCCATGGAACCCATTTCGGATCATTGCTGCTTAACTTTGCTCCTTTTCCCTCCTGTTTTATTATGGGTGTGGCTAGATTTAGAATGGTCTCCTTTTGCTTATTTGTTGTTTTTCCTCAATTGATGTGTGAATCATCTTTAAAAGGGGGCAAGTCCTTCAGGAAGTTTAAAAGATGTACAGCCTTACTTCTTATATGTGATACATGCACAGTCTTGGTGAATTATAATGGAATCACTTTTGGAAATAAATTCTACTTGAATTATCCTGTTCTTAATTGATGTTCAAGGAAATTTACACTACTATTGGAAGCAACTTTTTATAGCTAATGCCCACCATTAATAAAGGCATGAAGTTCTCATTATGAATTCTATAAATACTTACCATTAGGCAGGTTGGAAATGTATTTAGAAAATACAGAAAATAGTAGATCCTGCCATCTTTCCTGTAATATAGACGATTCTGTGGCAAGCCATAAACTGACTATAAAACCAAACCAGAAACAACGGAAGTAAAATGGGTCCGTGGGATTTCAAAGAATGAAACTGTTAGGTACAAATGTTTGCAGAGTACATCAACGAGCATGCCCTGCACGGTTTGTAGGCCGCCATTTAACAAAGGTTTTCTTTTGTCCAAATTAGCCAATAGCACTGAATTTCATAATGGGGTGGGTTTGAAAATTAAGCCTCCTGGTTTGGAAAAATTGTGCCAGAACTGAGCCAAATCCCAATAGAGTTTTGCTTTTAATCAGCTTGCCTCAGCACCAACCATCCCCAAACCTCTCTGCTGTTGGTTTCCACCCCTTTCTTAAATTTAAATTGCAGGGGGAGTGAGGAAAGGCTGAGGTGAAGATTACTTTAGATTATTAGTGTTCCCTGCGGCAAACTGAAATGTCAAATGGGATGGACTGGCCATTCTGGAGAGCCAGTTTGGTGTAGTGGTTAAGTGTGTGGACTCTTATCTGGGAGAACCGGGTTTGATCCCCCCCCTCCTCCACTTGCACCGGCTAGCATGGCCTTGGGTCAGCCATAGCTCTGGCAGAGGTTGTCCTTGAAAGGGCAGCTGCTGTGAGAGCCCTCTCCAGCCCCACCCACCTCACAGGGTGTCTGTTGTGGGGGAGGAAGGTAAAGGAGATTGTGAGGCGCTCTGAGACTCTTCGGAGTGGAGGGCGGGATATAAATCCAATATCTTCTTAACTTACAGGAAAAGTTCCTGGTAGACCACTGCCCTAGAGGGCTGCTGGTAGCCTTGAAGCAAACAAAGCTATGGGCCAATAGCACGGCTAGCTCTGCAGGTTTCACTTGGCTCAGACTTGGGCAGTGCAGGGGGAGGAAACCAACACTCATTGTTGGTGCTGCAGGCCAGGTCTGACCTGAGTGGCCCTTGCTTGTTTCACTGCAGGAGTCTCTCAGCCAAGCTTGCTGTTGGGCCATGTTAACATTCTAGTCCATCTCCAGTTTCATGCACGTTTGGAAGTTTCGATCGTTGTTGGGAACACTGTTTTATGTACTTATTATATTCGTTAACTGTATTGAGCCAGGAGGAAGGAAACTTCAGAAATCAGAATTCTAGCGATGATGGCAGTTCTTCCACATGCTCCAAATTCTTCCCTTTCGTTGCCAGGCATTCTGGAAGTTTTACAACGGATGCCCCCATTGTTATTCCCTCCGCACGCCCTCAAGGGGTCAGTAGAAGACTGACAGGGTTATCTAAAACCCCAGTCGGCCTAAGGAGAGCCCTCGGGAAGTTTGCTTTGTAAAACAAGCTAACCACAATTAATTATTTTAAAACAACTAAAACTGTAGCCTTTGGGAGCAGATTGAAATCTAGGAATTGGGGAACAAATGGCCAACAGAGTGAGCAAGTTGATAGTTTTAAATACCTGGGTGTAATCATATAGACCTCTGGTTCTAGGGTTAAGCACAGTAAATATGTTGCCTATCAAGGGGAAAGATCGGCGAATGCCATACTGATTTTTTTTTTTTTTCAAATTCATGGTGGGCATTTCATTCGTGCAGCCTTAAAACTATATAAGGCTAAGTCACTGGCACAATTGCTTTAGTAAACATTTTAGGATGCCTTCCGCATGCTTTGCCCTGCAAGGAAGAGTTCGGTCTAAATTTTTAAGAGCTGTTTTGCAAGTCCCAAACTGTGTACCTAATGCCTGAATATAATTAGAGTCCAGAAATCTCAGGACTGAAGCGAGGGTATGTATTCTATCCATTTATAAGTGACTGCAAGGTCATTTTAACCCACGAGGCTTGTTTCCCTTGATTCTCCAAGATGATTTCCAATCCGGTTGGCTTAAGGTTGTTTATAGCCGTATTAATAGAATTGGCTTCTCTCCTCTCCTCTGGTACTCTCATCATATGGAGCTGAACAAGCAAAAGGGTTAATCAAACAAAGAACTGAGGATTTACAGCATCAATCTTGACATCTCTAGTGTATCAAAACTTGGGGCACTGCTAAATGCCAAAAGCACTATTGAGCTGGCAGCATATTTGGTTTCTGTGGAAGCAAATAGTTGTAGAAGGGCATATACTCCGGCTAGGTGTTCTGTTCTCCCATCTATGGTTATTGAAGGTAAGTATAATAAAATTCCCTACTCAGAAAGTTTATGCTCATGCCCTTTAGGGAAGGTTGAGTCTGTACAGCATATGTTCTTTAGATGCCTTTTTTATAGGGAGGATCGTCTTAGAATTATTACCCAATTACTTGAGATGATCCCTGGCCAAATAAACACACTGGGTTTTATCTGATTTAAAACTCTGTGCATTGATTCTTAAATTATGGGAAGCACATTTTAAAATTTCTTAAATTTGAATTTCTTTACTGTATTTTATATGTGATTGAACTATATGCTGGTCAAGACCGTAATGAATGAATGGGATTGGCAGGGATCTTCCACTGTAGCTGTGTGTCCAACTTTTCAGAGAACTCATTGGGAAATCCCAAGCCTTCTCCAAATGTTCTTTGACAAAACTGAAAAGAATGCTAGTCCAAATTGGAAGATCCAAAAGCCACTTTGTCAGTTTACTAGAATGAGCTTTGGATATATCCCATAAATCAAATCTGTATTCTCTTGCACTGTTTCTATTTGTTTTGATCAGCCTTGTGCAGAAATTCCCAGCATGCTTATGGTTGTTTCTAAACTACTATGAGATTTGTTAGGGTTTTTTTTTTTAATTATTACATGAGAGACTAGAAACTATGTATTGTAAAAATATTTTCATCAGAAGGCTGAAAGGCATAACAAGCACTTTAAAAGGCAATTTATTTGTGGACTTCTCTTTTTGGGTTGCTTGCCTCTTATCTGGAATTCTGCATCAGGCCAGAAGCAGAGAGACTACAATAGATGTTTTATGGTTTTAAAAAATATACAGTTTGTTATTGCGGGTAACTTTTACAGCTTAAATGTAGCCACTGACAATGAAATGATACTGAGATACAAGTCACATTTTTGGGTGGAGATTATCATTTTCTATAAAATTTCATAGCCTTGTGTACAGTTACCATTTGGCATAAGCCACAGAATAGTGTGGACTGTATTTGTGTCTAAAGGAAGAGAAGTCAGCAAATTATATTCTTCTCAGTGAAAAAGGTTATTGGACAAATGAACTCTTTAAAGGCTGTCACTGGCACAACTGCTTTATTAAACATTTTTAGGACTGCCTTCCTCAATTATGTAGTTAAAAATCTGAAAAAATGGGGTAATTATCTATTTTGTGTATTTTCACATAGAGGAGGATTTTTTATTGTGCCAATACTCATCACTGTGCTGTTTTGTAGCAAAGTGCTCATGGTGTTCAAAAATACTGTATATGAAAATATTTTAGCCACAAGATTTATTAATAAATATCAAAACACAGTTCCTAATCTGACTTGCATCTATTGGAGTCAAGGCAGTTAAATTAATGTAAGAAACTAGTTTCTAAAAAAAATCTTTTTGTATGTAGTAAAATTATATATATACATAACTGGGCATGTGTAATTATATAAAGCTTTATATGTTTGTGTACATATATATATATAAATATATATAAATATATAACGTTGCAGCACATATTGGCTTTAGATACTTTTATCCAAATTGATTTTGACGTTTTAATTCACTTTATGTAACCTACCAAAGGAGGTGAGAAGATTGCACAAAACTGCCGCTCCTGCCTCAGTAACAATCAAAACCATTAGAAGCCAGCTGCTTCAGTCTTCACAGCAATGCATACAAAGAATAAATTTATGCTAGAGTCCTATGTAGCAATCCTAAACTAATATCCTTTGAAGTAACTCCCATGTTTTTCAGTGGGCCTCTTTTCCAAGAAAGTGTCCTTAGGATTGCAATCATATTCTTGAAAAGTAGCTAAGTGCGTGATCAGTATTTAGGTATTCCTTTAAAATCTCCCTGCACTTAGAAAAGTAGGTGTCGGGTAAGTGGGTATTTTGTTTCCCATTCAAGCATATGTTTTCTCTTAATTGCTTCTCCTCCCCACTCTTTACATCTAATAGTTTAAAATAGTTTCAGTAGTGAATGAATAATTTATCTAGACTGAGCTTAGAACTTCTATTGTGATTTCTGTTTTCTCTGGTGGCTAGACAGACCTGTCTATATCATACTGAGCCTCAGGCAAGACAGAGTCTCTGTTGGTCAGTTATAGCCTCACTTTGGTCCCAGTTTGAACTGAAGAGGGAAAGGACATTTCACTCTTGAAGGTCCCTCCCATACACTGTTATTAACCCTTTGAAGGAAAAAGGTGGCACTGTGTGAGTTGGAAGGTTAACCCCCCCTTAACCTTTAAGAGATTTTAAAGAAGCGTGCAG
Source organism: Heteronotia binoei (assembly GCF_032191835.1). Classification (NCBI taxonomy): domain Eukaryota; kingdom Metazoa; phylum Chordata; class Lepidosauria; order Squamata; family Gekkonidae; genus Heteronotia; species Heteronotia binoei. Next base: position 10,060,340 of record NC_083230.1, read on the forward strand.
ATCCATGATCTTGTCTCCTTTGAGCCTGAGAAATACTAAAGTAACTTGTGAAGAAAATTGCCTCCCACTTCAGTAATGTATGTGTGAACCGGTCCTAAATCAGCTTGTTTTTACTATTTTAGCACATACTATTTTGTTTCTCAACCAACCAAGCCTATAATGTATAAAAAGTGGTGTATATTTTGTTAAAGCATAGTGATATAAAGTTATATGTTTTTATGTTCCAGTTGCTTTACTGGAAGTTCAGTCTTCATGTAAAAATAAATATCTTTAAAGACTTATCTGACAATTGTAAATGAATGAATAAAAGTGAGAGCTGATTACAGACCTGTTCTGAGGGTTCATTTAGACTTTTTCTTTGAAATATATCTTGCTTCTCTCCTGATCAATGGGACTAGAATGTTCTAGAGTATATATAATTTGTTTGTGTCAAAATCTGTTCAAAATATGATAAAGAAGAAACAAGAAAATGGAACAATGGCAACAAAAAATGAAGAGTTATAAAACATACATTATTATACAAAGGCAGATCACAGTCAGAGATAGCATGGAGAAAATCTGGTCCCAGGATCTCAGGTGTTAGGGATGGAGTATCTATGTCCAGGACTTTGGAGAATTATTGCTAGACACAGTAGACAACAGTGACCTACATGAACCAGTTTGGTTTAAGGCAATTTTACATATGAGAAGAGTAGGGTCCTCTCTTTTTAGAGGTGAAACCCTAACACTAAAGAGATTAAACATGCTGGAAAATTCTTCAGTTTTCTGGTTTCAAAACCCAAGAATTTTGAAAAGGGACTATGTCTTAGTGGTAGGGCACATGCTATATATGCAGAAGATTGCCTTTTCAGTCCCTAATATTTCCAGTTAAAAGATCTCAGTTCAGGGCCCGGGGGGGGGGGGGGGGGGTCAGGGCCCGGGGCGGGGTCATTCTGAGCTTGAGAGACTCTGCCCATTAGAGTAGATACTACTGAGCAAGGTAGATCAGTGATCTAACATGGTTCCTGAATTTATGTGTTACAATATCGCATGCTAAAGTAACAAACGACCTACAGAACAATTTAGTACAAATATTCCAGTTGCTATCTCCTGGTAAGTCTCATAGGCTGCTTACAGACAGGCAGCATGACAGCAACACAGTGACCAGCATGAAGGCAACCTGGAAAAGGAGTACCTGGGAGCATCCTGATGGCCCGAGGATGAGAGACAGGCCACAGACACCCCTGGGAGCGACCAGAGTGCTCATGCGTCCCGTCCACTGCTCCCTGGGCACTTTCTGAGCACTTCCTAGCCATCCAGATGGCCGGGGAGGTGTCCCAGGGAAAAGGCACCACTTTGTGTTTAAAACAACTTTATTAATTTGCGATATATTGCTATAGTAATCTTTAAGAAAAATTAAAAGTATATTGTACCCTTATATCAATGCCAATAAAGGTCTATGGTATGGACTTCATCAGACGAGGAATCCAGCACAGTGAGCAAAGCCATACAAAGCTATGAATTTGCGATATATTGCTATAGTAATCTTTAAGAAAAATTAAAAATAATACAGAATAAAAACAATACATCGCTTCCCCCCCCTTCTCCTCACCTCCCTTTTTCTTGACCCCCGCCAGTGTTTACTTAAAATTAAAAGAAAACAAGGTAACAAGTCAGGAATCTCCATTTTAAAATCTTATAACAATACGGAAGAAATAAAAACAAAAAAATTAGAAAAGTTAACTCTATGGAGTTATAGAAAAGGCAGCACTTTCAAAGCCAGCTCCCGGTAAGTCGGGGACAGCTCGGGGGTGGGACGGAGACAGCAGACAGATGTGCACGCTTGTTTGGGGGTGCTCGCCTGCCATCCCCAGGGTGGCCTAAGCCGCCTGTCTGTAACCAGCCATATTTTGGCTCTTCCATTATTCATGGAGCTTCACATCCATACAGCACGTAAAACAGTTCTAGCCCAGAAAACGTCCCCAAGTCCAATGTGGACGTTTAGCAGCCGAATCAAGGTTAGTCAAATTTATATTTAAAATAATTTTTGCCCACAGTCCTCGTTAAGTAGTGAATTCAGCCAGCCAGTTTATTGAGCACAGCAACTGAACTGAGAACTGAGACCAACAGGCCTGCAATATATACACTATTTACAGTTGGGAATGCCCCCTTTAGTTGGCGAGAAACCATCCGATTGGTCTTGCCAGGACCCGTCATTTGCATGTACTTTGATACATGCCTTTTGTCCCGTTTGGCCAGTTCATATGAACAGCCAATCGGGATGTAGGCATTTGGATTCCGGAGGGCAGAAGCATGCTTCAGTTACTAAAGAAAACTATTTACAGAATGGAAGTCATTATGCGTAGCTATATACAGAGAAGTCTGTAGCCAGCACACACAATACATAACAGTCCTGCTTCAGAGATTTTAGCAGATCTTATATAAACACAGTGCTCTGTTTGTTTATTTATTTATTTCTGAACATTTATATCCCGCTCCTCCGAAAACAGCTCGGAGTGGCTTCCAACAATATTAAAATAAGCACAATACAATAATTATATATCAATGAAATCATATCATACTATAAAACAGGCGTTGTATACAGCAGACTACCGTCAATAATGATAATGGCCATGTGGCCTGTTGGTCTTATGTTAAGCAAAAATATTCTTATAGCAAAGAACCCACAGGGAGACTGATCACTCTTCCCAGAGGCATCGAGATATTAGGGTGGGGGAAAGACACCGCGGGCCAGCTGGCGTGTGGGAAGGGGGTGCCTAGCAGCGCCCCTAGGCCATGCAGCACCCTAGGTAGCTGTCTACGTGGCCTACTCCCATGAGCCGGCCGTGAAGATGGGAAAAAGCTAGGAGTGACTTTTGGAGTCTTGGCTAGAGCTCCTTAGTGGAGGAACAAGTATGAAGAAAAATTAGTCTGTTTTAATGGGGGCTGTATATACTGCTAAAATTGATTTTGTAATCAATTCATACCTTATCAAAGATTTCAGGTTTTCACGGCTGGTAACATCATTAGGGGTTTGAAGATAAGGAAGATGGTTGTTGACCCCTTCCAACCCTCCCAGCAATTAACACAGAACAATGGTCACATTCAACAGCCAGTTTCCTTATCACTACCCTTCCAGGAAGCCCCACCAAACAATGGGCACATCCACAAACCAATTGCCCTTTCATCACACCCCCTCCAGCCTAGAAATAGCAGCTCTCCAGCAGCCCTGGCCCCACTCAATGCACAGCAGCCAAGAAGGTCAGAGCGCCTGCTCCGGCTGCAACGCCACTGAGGATGTTCTCCGCAGCTGAGAACGAAATGTCTGGAAGGAAAACTTTCTCCAGTAGAACACGGCACTTGATCCCGAAAGATTCTACAAACCCTAATTCATACCTTGTTAAAGATCATTACCTTTAATACCCTTAACATTATAGCCAATTTACTGAAGAAAAGTGGTCAGCCAATTTGATTTCTCCCATTCCTCTCTTCACAGAAGTTGTGGGCCTAGCAACAGGAGAATCCCAGTTCTTGGGTGAAAGATCTTCCAGAAGAACATTCTGGAATATTGTATCATCCATTATCCATAGAAACCACTCACATTCTCTCTCTAGGGTTTCATTTAATGCTAAAACCTGGGGACAGACTCGGTGCCTTCATTTGTCATGAATTAAAACACTGCATGTTCACGCAAAAACGAAACAAAAGTTTTCATGCTCTAAAAGTTTGCATAATGAAGTATCTTGAGAATTGGTCTGATAGAAGTGTCTTGTCAGTGTCCTTTTCTGCTGCTAAACAAACGGGGGGTGGGGGGGACGAAGTCCTTTTTGAGATGAAGGATGGAAGGAGAGAGAAAAGGTCATTTAATGACAATTTATGAATTGAAAAATGTCAGATGAAACAGATAAAGTTTGCAATACAAAATCTAACGTAATCTGCTGGAGTTGTTAAATTTGACCTATGAAAGGTTGTCTTTCATATAACAGGAATTCTGCCAAAAGTTAATGTTTGATTGTACTGAAATAAAAACATTCATAGATTGTCTTTGTGCATGTGTCTCTGTGAGAGAAATGTATTCTGCTTATAGATATATATGCTAATATTTTGGCAATCACTTTAAGAGATTTTCTACTTGGAGCAAGAGGCAGAATTTAATAATATTGTAAATAGGTATTTAAATCAAAGTGCAGGAAAGGCTTACATGCTGTGTTTGAAAAATAATTACAGGCATGTCTTCTATAATCCTTAATTCCCACTCGCCACCTTCATGCCTCTTGCAAGCATACCTCTGTAGCATAATAGAATACTGGACCTTTTCTGTTTTCAGGACACGTTTTGGCTTTGCAGATTAGTGCAAACGGAAAGATGGTGAGTGAACAGATGATATTACAGTGAAGCGACAGCACAGGTGAAGTTTACTTAGGGCTAAATCCAGTGACCAGGAATTGTTGTGTTGTGATTTCAATTACTCTTCCACAAATAAGTCAATGTATGTCATTCATAGGCATTTTCCAGTTATCTCCTATACTTGCTTCAACCCAAACCTCAGGCATAGGGCCTTTTAGTCATGACTTCAGCTTGCTGCAGAGTTATTCTTTGAAGTAACTACATCATCAGTGCCCCAGAAGTGCAACCTGCTATATTCCTGGGAGGGACTACTGCCTCCCAGGTGTCAGTGAGTTATTATTATTATTAGCACCAAACTGTTTTTAAAATGTTTTAATTGTAAGATTTTAATTCGTTAATGTTTAACCTGTAAATGCTTTTACTGTTGTGAGCCGCCCTGAGCCTGCTTCGGCGGGGAGGGCGGGATATAAATCCAATAAAATATTATCTATTCCTCTCAGCTGCAAGGAGTCCCAGCCTTGCCTTCTTCTCATCTTTCTTTCATCCTCCTTACTCCCTCCATTTTGAGCCCTTTGTCTCCCATCTCCTGCTCACTCCCAGTTCCTGTCTCCCTTGACTGATGCTTGAGAAATCTCCCAAGGAAGCCTCTATGCCAGAGGAGACCTCTCCTCCACAGGGATCTAGTGCTGGCTGTCAGCCCCCCATCTAGGGTTGCCAAGTCCAATTCAAGAAATATCTGGGGACTTTGGGGGTGGAGCCAGGAAACTTTGGGGGGTGGGGCCAGGAGACTTTGGGGGCAGGGCCAGGAGCAAGGGTGTGACAAGCATAATTGAACTCCAAGAGAGTTCTGGCCATCACATTTAAAGGAACAGCACACCTTTTAAAATGCCTTCCTTCCATAGAAAATAATGAAGGATAGGGGCACCTTCTTTGGGGGCTCATAGAATTGGACCCCCTGGCCCAATCCTTTTGAAACTTGGGAGGTATTTTGGGGAGAGGCACTAGATGCTATACTGAAAATTTGGTACCTTTATCTCAAAAAACAGCCCCCCCAGAGCCCCCAATACCCGCAGATCAATTCCCCATCATTCCCTATGGGACTCGTTCATGGAGGTGCACAATGGCTTTGGGGGCGGGGCTTCCCCTGCCGGCCAGCTGGCTGGGGGAGGGGGGAAGCCTGTAAAACCGGGGGATCCCCCGCTGGGCCCTGGGGATTGGGAAGCCTACCCCCATCTCTTCCTTAGCTACACCTGCAGACCTGCCTAGCTCTTCTGTCTTCCCTGCTGCACACCTTTGCCTCCCTTAGGGCTGTACTCCTGCTCTCCGCCTTCTCCGCTGGGGTTCGAGTGCTCCTGAGCATACCAGATGCACACCTCCCCTTCTTCCTCAGGGTCAGGATACACCAGGCTCGGATGCAACCTCATTTCGCGACTACACAACCTGCAATATTTCGCTACTGCAGTAAATGGAATTATTGTTGTCTGTTTCCAAAAGAGAAGCTGAAGCTGAGTGCATCCTCTGCACTGTTGCATCTGTGCCTTAGGCTATTCAGCTAGTCTGTTGTTGACTCTGAACATATGTCTCCTGGGTTTGAGTCCAACTGTCTATCCTTTAGCATTGAACACTTGAAACTGCTGAAGGGAATAGCACACTCGTGGATCATTAGAATGGCACATGCTGAAATTAGAAAACTGTATGGTACGTATCATTTATTTATTGATTTGATTTGATTTGATTTATATCCCGCCCTACCCCACCGGAGCGAGCTCAGGGCGGCTTACAATACAGAGAGTCTAACAATAAAATTCAAATTTTAAATATAATAACAATTTACATAATTAAGAAATTAGAAACATTAAAAAATATTAAAAAAAATCAGTACATCAATCCAACAATGTGCAATCTATAAACTTCCTTCAGTATTTTGGTGGTTTGATGCCGGTCATTTATAGGCCAACCGGAAGAGGACTGTCTTACAGGCCCTGCGGAATTGTCCAATATCCCGCAGGGCCCTGACCTCTTTCGGTAACTGGTTCCACCAGCAAGGGGCTGTTATTGAGAAGGCCCTGTCCCTGATTGACTTCAACCGGGCCTCCTTTGGCCCGGGGATTACGAGCAGATTAGGGCACACACCCCTGATGTAGTCAATCCTCCAAGAGCTTTACAGGACTCTTATTGCAAGGCCTACTGTAAGCTCCAGGAGGATTGGCTACATCAGGGGTGTGTGGCCTAATATGCAAAGGAGCTCCTGCTGATGATGATCAGGGTATTACTACCAGGGAAGTAACCACATTAGTTTCCCAATTCAAGTTGTTTCTTTAAACAGGTATTATCAGAGTTGTGTGGGGGAGAGAAATCTCTTTGTGCTTGCAACATGTGTCAGACTAGGATACTCTGCCGTGGATGTTTTAGCATCCACTGCCTCTAGCTTCCTCCCTTTGATAGTTCAGGAGTTGACTGAAGATCCAGGCAAGCATATAACAAAGAAGTTTTTACTTAAAAACCATGTAATGAAGGTATTTAATTACAAAAGTGGTAGAACAGGATCACTGGTTTATATAAGAAAACACTGCGTTTTTGACTATGCGACACAACTGTGACCATGCGCAAGGAATTTCCGAGGTTAGTTGTATTGTAAAGTTGGTTTGGAGACAGAAAGGCAGTTTGATATGTCTGTTCTACCGCATAGGAAACTAGTTCACAGGCTCCTGATAACCATGGCTACAACAGTACAGCAAAAATGCAGACCACATGATTAGGGCCCCCTTTCGTTCTGCATCCAGCCTACTGACACCCAGCTTCTGGACATCTCTGTTCTGTTTGGAGGTGTAACCCATGAATACATCAGTGTATGTCAGTTCAAGAATCATTACCTGCTTGAGTTCACATGGACTAATCTGCTTCAAGGGCTTTTGGTGTTCTTTGGTGTTCTTACTCCTTAGTGAAGAGTGAGAGATGTGAAACTTCTCCTACAGACCTTTAGATATCTAAAGTGTAGGACCCATGCATGTTTACTAGGGGTGTGCTTTATCTGAGTTTATAAAGAGCCACAGCTGTTATCTTAATATACACACAGCTGCTGACATGTCAAATACAGACATCCAGACCCAGGGAGTATGTGCCATGCCCTTTGAGACCTGCTAGGAATGGAGAAAAATAACTAAAATAACTTTAAAAACTACCAAACAATATCCTCATGGGTTCTTGTGGTCAAGTGAACTAACCTGGTCCCAGGTCTACAAAATATGGAGACAAAACTATAGAAAAATGTATAAAATTTATTTACATAAAAGAGGGGGAAAGAGAACATAAAAGGGATATAAAAACCAACTAAAATTAACACAGTGTGCACAGAGGAACACAGAAACAAAAACCTATGGCAATTAGCCAACTATTCTCTACACTGTACCACGCAGCCTACTCTGGCTAGTTACCTAAGCCTGCTAACTCAACACTCTCACAATCAGCCACACAACACTGGCAGACGTCTTGCTGTCCCATCTTTCTTCCTTGTTGTTCTCAGTGCTGAATGAATGAATAACTTGAACCTCCTGAACATCCTTAATGTTGGTGCGCACCTAGCCTAAATATATTCGGACTGGCTAATTGGCTACCCAGTCATAGACATGATCTAATTAGAGAGCTGTCATCTAGCTCTGGATTCAGATGGCAACCTGTCAAAGCTAGATCAAAAGGATCTACCTGTCAACTGGGTCTGATTACACAGGTGTGACAAATGACCTTCAGATTTAACTAGGTAATTGCCTATTAACTAAGCTATTCATTGGTGCAAATCCTGGTAATACTTATACATGTAGACACTGAATAAGACAAAACACATACATTACAAGTCAGTTTCTTGACAGAGTTGAATTTTTTAAAAAACCAAATACAGATCAGAAAATTTGACCAGTTATTGAATAAAGCTGATTTTTTTTCTGGCTTTTCCCCCAGGTACGTATATTCAGCTATACTGAATAGCTGGTGGTGCAGAGGTTTAAAGGGCTACAAAGTTAACTTTCAGTTTTCTTCTATAGCAGGGGTGGCCAATGCTAGCTCTCCATCTGGAGAGCTACCATTGGCCACCCCTTGTTCTATAGGGCTCTTTCCTGCCTTTTGCTCTGGTTTCCAAGGGAACAGGAGGGAGGGGGAAGGGGCATCCCTGCAGCCCAATAGCAAAAGCATATTGGGGGAGCTGTAGAGGCTTAGAGCCAATCATTGCAATGATTGCAAATGGCATTACATAGCAGGTTTTTAATTTGCAAGCTTGTTGGCTTCAAATGTTAAGTCCTGTCTGAGAGTCCCTGCTTTGGACTTTGAATCACATCCTGCCTGCTTGCCTGGAGAAGAGCGAAGACAGAGACTGGTTCGACAACATTTTAAAACAGTTATCTTATTTTACTGTTAATTGTTGTTTGGGCTTAGTGGGCAGTTGGATGGGGAGCGGGGTGAGGCCAAGGCCCTCAGGTCCTTTTTTGTTGCTGTTCCCTTAGTTAGGTTTTAATTCCTTCTGTTTTTGTGGCTTGAAGGTTTTTTTGTTACTTGTTTGGGCCTGGTGGTTGCGGGGGGACAGCCAAGGGCCTCAGGCCTTTTGTTGTTGTTTCCTTTGGTTTTATTCTTAGGTTTTAGTTCCTTCTGGTTTTGTGGCTTGCAGCTATTTTTGTTAAGTTTTTTGGTTGTTGTTTGGACCTGGTGGTAGGTGGGGTGGCCAAGGGTGCCTTCCTTTTGCTTTGGTTCTTTGGAGCTAGTTTAAAACTTGGTTAACTTATTCATTTATTGGTTCTTTTTAGTATAGGCTTGTGTGGGGGGGGTGTCTGTTTGATTTTTTTAAAGATCTATTTTTTTCTTGAAATCCCTCTCCTTCACCATCCCTCACTCCCCCCCCCTCTTTTGTGGGGGAGTTGGGTGGTGGGTCTTTGTTGCTTGCTTCCTCTGCTTCCCCCCTACCCCCTTTTTTCCTTTTTTGGTCTATTTTGTGTGTGTATGTGTGTAGGGGCTTTTGATTTAGGTTCTTCTTGCTTTTCCTTCTATCATAAGTCCTTTTCCCCACCTAGTTCCACCCCCCCACAAAAAAATATTTCTTCCCTTTAATTTCTAGGCAGTTAGTTTTGTGGAGAGGGAGGTGTTGAGATGCACTGTTCTCTGTGTTTTTGGTTTCAAGGGCTATTGTTTGCAATATTTAGGTGCTGCTACATAGACTTTTGGTAATAAAGGTCTGTTTTAGAAAATGTTTAACTTTTAAACACTTTTAATTAAGTTTCAGCATAGGTCCTTAGTTCCTCCCTAACTAGGCTGGTGATGGGAGAATATTAAAAAGGCAAGATTGTGTGTGTGTCTTCAAAACAGTGGTATTTTATTTATTTATTTATTTTGCAGATTTCTAGTCCTCCCTTTCCCAAGTCGGGCTCAGGGCGGATTGTTAAAATCAAACAGTTAAAACCATTAAAATGAAATAAAATAAGACAGCGTCAGTGATATGAACATCGTTCACAAATCAAAACACTGGATGCGGTCAATGCAGGAAGGCTGATTAGATGGTGTGAGGACGCCCGCCTGCTTCAGCCAAAAGCCTGGTGGAACAGGCTCCGTTTTACAGGCCCTCCAGAATGGCAATAGATCCGGTAGGACCCGTATCTCCTTGGGGAGCTGATTCCGCCAGGTTGGGGCCAGGGTCAAAAAGGCCCTGGCTCGGGTCGAGGCAAGCTGGACGTCCTTTGGGCCAGGGATAGTCAGAAGATGTTGGTTGGCCCATCCTAGAGGCCTCCAGGGCTCATACGGGGAGAGACGGTCCCGTAGGTATGTAGGTCCCAGGCCGCGTAAGGCTTTAAAAGTTAATATTAAAACTTTGAAACTGATCCGGTACTCAATTGGTAGCCAGCCTAGCTCAAGGGTGGCCAAACTTGCTTAACATAAGAGCTGGATGGAATAAACAGCAGATGTTTAAGAGCTGCAAGACACGAACATCACATGTTTGAGAGCCACAAGACAGGAAGGAAAGAAGGAAGGAGGAGGAGGAAAGAAAGCTTTGGGGAGGGACAGTGGCTCAGTGGTAGAGCATCTGCTTGGGAAGCAGAAGGTCCCAGGTTCAATCCCTGGACTCTCCAAAAAGGGTCCAGGCAAATAGGTGCGAAAAACCTCAGCTTGAGACCCTGGGGAGCCGCTGCCAGTCTGAGAAGACAATACTGACTTTGATGGACCAGTATAAGGCAGCTTCATATGTTCATATGTTCATGTTCAAAGCTACTTTAGCTGTAAATGCATTCTCCACGCCTCTGGCTGGCTTGACTTGGAGAAGTGATTTAAAGAGACAAATGCCTTCTCAAAGCTGGCTGATGAGGCAGTGGGGGCTTGGAGAACAACACAATATGTGTGAAAGAGCCACATGTGGCACCCAAGCCACAGTTTGGCCACCCCTGGCCTAGGTTAACTTTTAAAAAGCAATGTACGGTAGTGTGAGCTTCAGTGAAGGCAGGTGCTTTTAGACAAGTTTTCCTTTAGGTTGTCCTGTAGTTTTTCAGTTTTCAGGATGGTGCTCCTGCGTTTTCGTAAAGGAAATCAGGCTTGTTCCAATATAATCCAGTCAGCAGACGTTTAATAAAGAGCCTTAAATGTTAAAAAAAAGGTTTACTATTCCATCTCAAGGACAGTTTATTAAACTGTAGCCAGGCTTAAGTGCAGGAAGTCACAATTTCTAAACAACTAAAAACAAAGACAGACAACGAAAACTGAAGCAAGAGTAGGTGAGGCTCATTTGAAAGACAAAAACCTACTTTGGTGTGGGAGGCGTCATAAAAAGGCATCCGACACTGTAAGGTTCAGATCCCAGTGCAGGTACTTGGGGGCATGATATCTTCCCCATGAATACTCCTTAGAAAAGAGTCTGGCCTGACGTAATAGCGAAGAGTAGGAAGGGAACACAGTGAGGCCCTCAGGGACAAAGCTAAGAAGAAGAGTAAAGGGGAGGGGGGGGGCTGTGACTTCTCCCCCCACACACACCTGTGCAGAGGATTGCTCCACAGCTGCCTTCTACCACTCCATCCTCTGGCCAGAGTGGTGCGATGAAGAAGCCACACAAGGCCCTCTTCATTGAGGCTGCTGCTGGCATATCAACATATCAGCCACCATCGAAAAACAGCAGCATGGACCTCTCCATGGACTTCATGATTGTAGGACACAGATTCAGATTTGCATTAGAGCATGGACGGAGTGCCAAATAGAATTGCACTAATCCTGGTAATAGAACTCATTTGCACTAACTTGCCTTAAAGTATATAGTGCCTTTTCTCTCTCTGTTCCAGGCTTGGAAGTGGTCTGGGGAACAAAGGACAATCGGCTTCTATTAGAGTCCTTGCTAAGCATATTAGATATGAAAGAAAGCACATTGCATATCACAAAGCACATTTCTCTAGCAAGAAAATGTTATCTGAGTTCTGTTAGCATCCATTGATAAGGAAAGCTTTCCCCCCTACCTCAGGAAAGACCCCCTAGCCTGCAGAAGTCATCATGCCCATGCAGTAGAGATTGTACTTACTGACACATTCTTTGGAACCAAGCCAGAGATCCAAAACAAAGAACTACACAAAAATCTTTTCGGCTATCTGCGCATTCTTAGGGGAAACATCTAACCACAAAGTTCCGTGCAGATGCTAGATGCTAGGAAGACGGGAGATTGGGAGTCGAGAACAAAGAACTCCCCAAGGAATTACCTCACCCTGGTAGAGACGGGTTTCTTTAAGCCAATGAGATACCACAAAAAGCTAAAAGTGAGGATTTGTAACCAATCAATGAGACCTGCTTTGTTATCAGAAATTGTATAAATATGCTATGTTTTGTAAAGATGGGTTTGAGGAAAAATGCAGGAAGGATGGTGGTAGAGAAAGAGTATGGCTTTTTTTCTCCTGCCAGCGGTGGTAATAAAGGAATCTCTGGATCAACTCACTTGGAACTCTGGCTGTTGAGTCTCTTCAATTGGGCTGGAGGGGCTCAACTTTTGGGCACAGATGGTGTGTGAAACATGGTGACCAATGGTGGCATGAACATGAGGGCAGCAGCACAGGCATCGGCCTTCAGGTGCCTTTACTGTGTGGCTCACCTTCTCCACCTGGTAGTTAAGGAGGCCTTGGGGTGGGTTTCTGCAGAAAATCCCAATTTGGATGCTGAGACCTGTGAGTTCAGGCATCACCTCCAGAAATGCCAACATATCATGGCTCACTTTTCTTGCAGCATGAAGAACACCTATCAGCTGTGGGAGAAGCAGATACTGGCAGGTGTGATGGTGCACTGCCTGATTGGTGACATGAGCACTCACTGGAACTCCACCTGTGCCATGCTCGAGCACTTGGTCGAGCAGAACAGACACCTGACTGCCCTGATCTTCGAGACCAGGGTCATTTGAGAAAAGAGCCAGCTCACCCACAAACAGTGGTTGACCATCTCTCAGACTGTGAACGTTTTTAGGCCCTTTAAGATCTACACAGAGATGCTCTCACCTGATATGGCAAGTCTGGCTCTGGCCATCCCCATGATCCAAATGGCTTGTGAGGACTTGGCCTTCTTTCTAGAGCCAGCTGTAGGACATACGGACATGGTTCCAGCAGTGCAGAAGGTCTGTATGTTGGTAACCATATGTGACCTGCACATCACTGAGCAGGCTGATAAGCCCATTTGCCGGAGAGAGGGTTTCTCCCAGCAAGTTGAGTGCATGCAGGCCAAGAGGGACATGTTGGCATGAGCTGAGGAAGAGAGGGGTTAAAGCAACTCTGCTGCTGTTCATCTCCCACCTCTCCCACTTGGCACCATCTCCCCCATGGCTGTCATGATGAGATGGCATTCTTCAGCCAGATCCTCAGCCCTTCTGGTAGTGGTAAGCACACGAAAAGGAAGGACGTGGCATCTGCAATGGTGAGGGAGTATCTTGCAGAGACTTATGAGTCTCAAGCTACCAGTGCGCTGAGCTACTGGGCCATGAAGGAGGTGGTCTGGCCAGACCTCTCTGCCATGGCCCAGAGCTCATCTCATGCCCTCCAATGAATGCGCAGAGTGAGTGGGATTTTTTCCCTTCAGGTGACATTGTCAGCTGCCATCGCTTACACCTGCTCCCCTGGACAGTTGAGCAGTTGGTCTTCCTGAAGATCAACTTACCGCAGTTTGGCTACTCAGTTCTGGATTTTGAGGGTGACTGAAGTGAGTGCATGCTTGTGCCTGCATCCTCTCTCAGTCTGTGCTGGGAAGTTGGGGCAACACTCTCTTCCAAAAATTAAAATGAGACTAGAAAAAACTAGCAGGACCGTTAACCAGTTGGATTGGCACAGAAATACCCCACCAATTTCCCCATTGCCGTTCTGAATCCACCTGCACCAAAACACCTCAAGTTCACCAAGTCACCAGCCACCCCAAACCAAAACTGCATTCTGAAATTAAAACCAGCAGCACAAAAACTGTTCCTCTTGAGGAAGATGAAAGGGTAGAGTAGGATAGCGAGACCTGTGTGCCAAACAGAAACCAGAACTCACAGGAGCACCATCAATAATGAAGCTAATTTGCTGTGAAACTGGGCCTGAATGCAGCAGGGAGGCCATTACGGTGTTCCGTTATGTCCACTGCCTCAAATAAAGGCCTGACGGAACAGCTCCATTTTACAGGCCCTTTGGAATTGCAACAGGCTCTGCAGGGCCCAGATCTCCAATGGGAGCTGGTCCCACCAGGTAGGAGCCAGGAAGGAAAAAGCTCTGACCCTAGTTGAGGCTAAGCAGACATCCTTTGGGCCAGGGACAATGAGAAGATGTTGCTTAGCAGAGCATAGAGGTCTCTGGGGTGAGGTACATGAGGACAGGCATTCCCTAAGAAATGCTGGTCCCAAGTAGGCTTCCCAATCCCCAGGTCCCAGCGGGGGATCCCCTGGTTTTACAGGCTTCCCCCCTCCCCCAGCCAGCTGGCCGGCGGGGGAAGCCGCACCCCCACAGCCATTATGCACCTCCATGAACAATTCCCATAAGGAATGATGGGGAATTGATCCGTGGGTATTGGGGCTCTGGGGGGGGCTGTTTTTTTGAGGTAGAGGTGCCAAATTTTCAGTATAGCATCTAGTGCCTCTTCCCAAAATACCCCCCAAGTTTCAAACGTATTGGACCAGGGGGTCCAATTCTACGAGCTCCAAAAGAAGGTGCCCCTATCCTTCATTATTTTCTATGGAAGGAAGGCATTTTAAAAGGTGTGCTGTCCCTTTAAATGTGATGGACAGAACTCCCTTGGAGTTCAATTCTGCTTGTCACACCCTTGTTCCTGGCTCCACCCCCAAAGTCTCCTGGCCTCACCCCCAAAGTCCTCAGATATTTCTTGAATTGGACTTGGCAACCCTAGTCCCAAGCCATTGAAGGCTGTAAAGGTTAACACCATTACCTTGAAATGGATCCAGTACTCAACTGGTAGCCAGTGCAACTGGCAGAGCACTGGCTGGATACACACCCGTATAGGCATTGCAATCAGATGGGAGTTTCCAGATCAGATTCAAGGGCAAGCCCACTTTGTTCCTAATTGAAGTCATCTCATATGTTCATCGTAATAAATTATCTTTTTGCTTAGTAATCAGTTGTTCAGATTCAGTCATCTCTTTTAGCGCTCCACCTTCCGTGTTAATCATTTTTAGTCTTGGAGCTGATTGGTAAATGAGTAACCAAGAACCCCAAGTTTCAAAGAATTTGGACTGGGGGAGGGTCCAGTTCTATGGATGCTGAAAGAAAGTGCCTCCATCTTCCATTGTTTCATATGGGGGGGAAATAGCAAGGCAATACAAGCCCACCAGAATGTCCCAGAGAATCTCTTCAGTAGAAAGCAAAGTGTGTGTGGGGGGGCATTTTTGCAAGGCCAGCAGCAGATCCAGTGCCAAAACCCAACGGGTCTAAGGTCATATTTAAGTAGAAACTGAAGGTGGGGGCATTTATGTAAGGACAACAGAACCAGTGCATGGTACTAGTACCCAGCCGCAGAACCCAGTGCCAACTTAGTAGTACCCAGCAGCAGAACATAGTGCCATTGTGGCAAATGTCAGCTCAACAGGACTGATATCAAGCGCAAAATTACAATCCAAGTAAGGGAGAGGGGATTGCAAGGACAGCAGAACCAGCGCGATAGAGCCCAGCAGCACAACTCAGTGCCAACGTGGCAGCAGTGCAAACTCAACAGAAGTAACCAATGTCACACCAGAGAATCCCATTGTTGTTTAAAAAAAAAGAAAAGCAAGGGCAGTAAAAAACCCAGCAGAACACAGAAAACTGCAGAGAGGACAGGCACATTTGCTAGCCCACCTGAACCAAGGCCAGCCCAATACACAGAAGCCCAGTGATGGTTTGTTTTCTTCCAAAGCCAGGGACAAACCCAGAGAAATCTTATACACCGTTTCCTCAGGGAAGGCCTCAGAATTCAGTGAGAGGGAGGGGGTTGTGCTCACCCAGATCCTCCTCTCTCAGAAGGAGCAGGACACCCCAACCGTCATGGCCTCGGTGGAGGAGCCTCGGCCTAGGTGCTGCAGCTGCCCTTTCCCACCCCTGCAAAGAAGTATGTGAATTCTGCTTAGAGCAGAAATTCTACGTAGAGCAGGAACTGGTCTTGATTACTGTGATCTGTTTTGTGTCAGTCAGGGTTTAAATTTTTGACTTGGCCATCATCTGAATCTGTTAATTTGGAAATTGTTTGTCTGTTTTTAGCTAGTTGAATGAGGCAATGATGCTTTCACTCTTAAAGAAGTCATTTTTGGACCTGATGGCCCTAGCCAACTACTATCCAGTATCGAACCTTCTGTTCCTGGGCAAGGTAGTTGAGAGATTTGTGGCCAAGAAGCTGCAGGCTTTCCTGGAGGACGCTTCTATCCTAGATCCCTTCCAGTTGAGGTTCCGACCCAGTCATGCGACTGAGTGTCACGTGCTGGGGCTGGGTCAGGCGAAGTCCAGGGGCAGTCCAAGGTCTGTAGCTGGGGAGCAATGAGGGTCCAATACACCAAAACTGAATCACAGTCCAGGTATCGCAAGTCAAAGGTCCAGGAGCCAAAGTCGGGGGGGTCCAGAAGTCAAAGCCAAAGTCAGGGGGTCCAGAAGCCAAAGTGGATGCTAGACCATCAGGTAAGTGACTAGTTGCTTCCACAAAGCCTTCTCCCGAAGCCCACAGCTATATAGCCCTCTGCTGGCTGTTGCCCATTTGGATTAATTGCTGACTCAGAGGATGGCCAGGATCCTGCTGGGACTCAAGCATCCTCACTCCTAGAGGAGCCAGGATCCTTTTAAAACTCAGGGAGCATCTTGCTCGTGAGCGTGCCGCCCTCCTCTGGTCCCTGAGATCCTGACGCAGGCAGTCACGTACACGAGCCACCCGAGAGGGCGAGGCCGGGGGGCTTGGATCTTCTCCAGTAGGCGGCAGGGGCACGGGTGCAGGTGGCAGGGGTACAGTTTCTTCTGCAGGCTCAGCTTCTCCTGCAGGGTCCCCAGCACCCATGACACTGAGATGGCTTTGGTCACCCTTACAGATGACCTCCAGAGACAGTTGGAATGAGGCAGGTTGGTGCTGCTGTTACTTTTGGATCTTACAGCAGCATTCAACACTGTTGACTATGACCTGACTCACTGCCTCGCTGATATGGGGATTTGGGGGACTGCCTTGAAATGGTTTTCCTCCTTTCTCCAAGGTTGGGGGCAAAGAGTGGAACTAGGGGAGAGGGTTTCCCTACAATTCTTATTGAGTTGCAGGGTCCCTCAGGGAGCAATTCTCCCCCAGATGCTATTTATCAAAGGGAGCAATTCTTTCCCCAATGATATTCAACATCTACATGCGCCCCCTTGCCCAGATCATCCAGAGATATGGGCTGGGGTGTCATCAATATGCAGATGACACCCAGCTCTATCTGCTGATGGATGGCCACCTGGATTCGGCCCCAGAGGAACTGGGTAGGGCATTGCAAGCCGTGGCTGGTTGGTTGCAATAGAGCCAGCTGAAACTGAATCCATTGAAAATGGAGGTGTTGTGTCTAGGTTATGGGGGGCTGGGATCAGAGATCAGGCTCCCATCCTTTGATGGGGCACCACTGATGCCCACATCAAAGGTGAAGAGCTTGGGGGTATTCCTGGATGCCTCTCTGACTATGGAGGCCCAGGTTGCCACCTTTTTCCATCTGAGGCAGGTCAGACAGTTGGTCCTGTATCTTGCCCCCCGTGACCTGGCCACTGTAACCCATACAATGGTCATGTCCAGGCTAGATTATTGTAACTCTCTCTACATGGGGCAGCCTTTGACTCTTCTCCGGAAACTCCAGCTGGTGCAGAACACTGCTGCATGGATATTGACTTTGTCGCCTGTACAGGCACGGATCCATCCTGTGCTGCGTGAACTGCACTGGCTACCTATTGAGTACCGGGTCCAGTTCAAGGTGTTGGTACTTACCTTTAAAGCCCTATACGGCCAGGGGCCAGCATACCTTCGGGACCGCCTCTCCCCGTATGAGCCCCATAGGTCCTTATCATCAGCGACCCAACAACTTTTGGTAATACCCGGCCCCAGAGATGTTCATCTGGCCTCAACGAGGGCCAGGGCCTTTTCAGTCCTGGCCCCTGCCTGGTGGAATGAGCTCCCCCTGGAGATCCGGGCCCTGCAGGATCTGCTTCAATTCTACAGGGCTTGTAAAACAGACCTCTTTCACCAGGCTTTCAGCTGAGGCAGTGGACAGCCTCCCCCCACCTCATTCCATCCCAGTGCTACAACATCTGCTGGACCTGGACAATAGGTCACGTCTGTGATGTGGAATCTGCCATCTTAGTCATTGTAATTTTAGATTTTATATATTTTAAATTGGTCTTTTACTGTTTTTACTGTTGACTGTTTTTATGATGTAACCCGCCCTTAGCCTGTTCTACGGGAAGGGCAGGCTAAAAATCAAATCAAATCAATAAATAAACAAATCCTCTATATGCAGCCCTTTGCACAGCTGACCTGGGAGTTTGGGCTTGGATGCCATCAAAATGCGGATGATACCCAGCTGTATCTGTTAATGGATGACTCCAGACATCTTGGACAGGGCATTGAGAGCTGTGGCTGATTGGTTGAGGCAGAATCAGCTGAAATTGAATCCATCGAAGATGGATGTCCTGTACCTAAGTCATGGGGATTTGAGCAGGGAAATCCAGCTCCTGGCCTTAATTCCTGTGCCCAAGGTTCTTTGTCAATGGAGACCCAGGTCACAATGGTGGCCACATTTGCAGGTCTGGCAGCTGGTTCCCTACCTTTCTTCCCATAACTTGGCTACAGTGATCCATGCAATGGTCACTTCCAGATTAGACTACTGTCAGTTGCTCTACGTGGGCCTACTCTTGCGCCTGATCCAGAAGTTACAGCTGGGGCAGAATGCAACAGGGCGCTTGCTGTCTATGATGCCTTTACATTTTCAGCTGTTTCTCTGTGGGCTGCACTGGCTGCTGGTGGAATTCCAAATCAAGTTCAAGGTCCTGGTTTTGACCTTCAAGGCTCTGAATGGACAGGGACCAACATATCTGCTGGACTGCCTCTTCGCATATATACCTCAAAGGGCCTTAGATTGGCTGATCAATGTTGACGGGTAATCCCCAGCCCTAAAGATATCGTGCCTGGTCTGAGCCAGGAGCAGCTCTGGCTCCAACCTAGTGGAATGAGCTCCCTTTGGAAATTAGGGCCTGTAAGATGAAGCTCTTCTGCCAGGTTTTCAGATGAGACTGTGGAAATCTGATATGATTTGCCCCTCCTGCTGTATATTGCCCCAGGCCTGTTCTTTTGTTCTTATGGCTGTTTATCTGTTTACATGTGACATATCTGTTGCATGTGTTATACACCTATGACTGAAGTTGATTATCAAATGTCCAAGAACTATTGCCATTTTGTCTTAATTTTAGTTGTTGCTTTAATCATTATAGTTAATAATTATATGGTTTATTGTATATGTATCTATGTTGTACCCACCCTCTGTCTGAGCAGGATAGAAAGCCCAGAAATAAATAAATATATATCTTGGAGAGTGGATATATATATATATATATATATATATATATATATATATATATATATATATATATATATATATATATATATATATATATATATATATCACCAATCCAAGTGTTCTAATTCCTAATCAGGGTCTTTTTGAAAGAAAACAAATCCAGGTAGGAACAGAGAAATGCAACCTTAAAATAAACTTTTTCAGAATTAGCCAAAACAATTTCCTCAATGTACATTGTGCTTGTCAGAAGAATCCACTCACCCTTCCTACGAAGAAAAAGTGGGCTTCCACATAAAAGCTTATACCTGGAATAAAATGTCGTTGGTCTTGAAGCTTCCATGGACTCCAACTCCGTTTTCTCCCTCTCTCTTTCCTCCCCCTTCCTTCCTCCCCAAAAGAGAAGGAGCAGCCCTGGAGAAGGAAACAGAAGCTGCGTTTGTGTGTCAGTGAGTGAGTGAGGGGGGGCTTGTCTGTATCTCTCCCACAGGAAACAGCCAGGGAGCTCTCTGTGTCCCTGTGTGCACAAGAGCAAGGTAGTGAGCGAGGGGTAGGCTTCCCAACCCTCCCACCCTGGCGGGGGACCCCAGGATTTCCAGCCTCTTCCCCCGCTCCCCCAAAAAACAGAAGCGGGGGGAGGGGGGAAACGGCGCCAAGGAGCATGGCGAGTTGCCCCATCCCGGAGCGGGTGATGCTGCCGCGCCACTGCCGCCTCCTCCCCGCCCACCGCAGCTGCTCCTCCGAGATGGGCCCAGGCTGAGCCCCTCTCGGAGGAGCAGCCACGGCGAGCGGAGAAGAGGCGGCAGCTGCGCAGCGGCATCGCCCGCCTCGCCTCCGAGGCAAAACCAGAGAAGGGGAGGGCGGAGGCAGGCCAGGAGCATGGCGAGCCGTGAATCCGGGCCCTTCTAGGACCCAGACGCCACGCCCCCGGCCCACCTCCACCCCCCCTCCGATTCCACCGCAGCTGCTCCTCCAAGATGGGCCCAGCCTGAGCCCATCTCGGAGGAGCAGCCACGGCGAGCGGAGAAGAGGCGGCAGCAGCGTCGCCCGCTCCGAGAAGGGGCGGCTCGCCACGCTCCCTGGCGCCGTTTCCCCCCTCCCCCTAACTCCACCCCCAAAGTCTCCTGGCTCCACCCCCAAAGTCCCCAGATATTTCTGGAGTTGGACTTGGCAACCCTAGCGAGGGGGGAAGGAGGCAAGAGGCAGGAAACAGGAAGCAGGAAGCAAAGAGCCATTGAGGGAGCTGGGACAAAATCAAGCTACCGTGTGGCTACAGCAGCAGTTCTGGAAAAGGAAGCAGAAGCAAATTGCTTTGGAGGTGGATTTGAGCCCTGCGCAGGCTAGATGTGTCCCATGGGCCACAGGTTTGATTCCTCGTTATAGCTAGTATGTAGTACTGAAGAAATATGTAATACAGAATACATATCATTGATGAACTGTTGTTGAAAATGTCTTAAAATTCTAATGAAGGGGATGTCAGGGAGAAGTATTTCTTTACTTACTACCCCTTTGGTAAATATAATTTGTTCCACAATCCCTTTATTGAACTGAACTGAAACGACTGGAATGTATTATTAGCACCAAATTGGTTTTAAAATGCTTTCACTGTTATATTGTTTAAGGTTTTAATTATATGTTTAATATTTGTACATGTTTTTAATGTTGTGAGCCTGCTTCGGCGGGGAGAGCGGGATAGAAATCGAATGAAATAAATTTATTTTGTGTATCCCTTTTACATTACTATTTTGCTTTGAAATAATTTTTTTTAAAAATAAGAAATTTGGGGATTCTTTTGAGAAAAGGCTCCAGCAGTGACACTGCAAATGTGGTGCCTCTACCGCAAGTCCCCCAGACCATTGAATATGCCCTAGGATAGATTTGCCATTGACATTAATGGTCCCCATAGGGTATAATGGACCCCCAAAAAGTGGCATTCCCAAATATTTACTGACTCCAAATACCATACTGGTATTGGGATTTGGGAATATTGGGAAATACCAATATTTTTCAGGTCCAATGTACCCAATTTTTTTTTTTAAAAAATGCTTCTTTTTTCTTGTATACCTCTTAAGTTTACTAATCCCTAATCTGAGGGGTCTTGGAAATTTTGGGACTAAAAATAATTTACATGCACAAGCTCCAGTTCCTAGTAGTATGGAATAGGTGGAAATTTGGGACTGTCATATCCTGGCATATAAACGTTCCTATTTTTAGAAACTGATAAGGTCATGTTCTCCATGTGTTGTGTTCAGAAAGTAGAAATGTCAAGCAGTTATGCTCATTTTCTTTCAGAATGGGAAAGATGTCAGGGACCAGGTTAGCTCAACTGCTTTCTCACTGATGTAGCAAATGCCAGCTGTCACTACAAGGGAGCGCATTCATAAATATTTTCCATGATAAACTTCCAAAATCTTATGGCAAATTAACTGTTCAGGAACTGGGAACTGGTGAGAATGATCTGTTGAAATAGAGGTGTAGGCTGAAAAGAGAATGGGTGAGAAACAGCAGTCAACCCAGATAGTAGTACTGCAAGGCAACTCTCCTCAAACATCTCAAACTGGAGAGCCAGTTTGGTGTAGTAGTTAAGTGTGCAGACTCTTATCTGGGAGAACCGGGTTTGATTCCCCACTCCTCCACTTGCACCTGCTAGCATGGTCTTGGGTCAGCCATAGCTCTGGCAGAGGTTGTCCTTGAAAGGGCAGCTGCTGTGAGAGTCCTCTCAGCCCCACCCACTTCACAGGGTGTCTGTTGTGGGGGAGGAAGATAAAGGACATGGTGAGCCACTCTGAGACTCTTCGGCGTGGAGGGCGGGATATAAATCCAATATATTCTTCTTAGCAGAGAGCTTTGTGGAAAGGCTTCCTCCACTTAATGCTACTTTAGAACAGGGCTTCCTAATTACATGATGAGAATGTTAGGGAATTTTAGGAGTATAGGAACGTTTCCTAGGATTCCATTCCCACCAGATTCAGTAGGGCACGGGGTGGGGGGGTGGGGGGAGAGGCTGGTAATGACCCAAAGGTTTCAGAAAAAGAGAAACCTGCAAAGGACTCATGATTTATTGAAAGAAAACCATACTGCACACATTTTCAAGCAAGAAGCCATTTCAGTATTCATTTTACAGAAAGGAAAAGACAAATCAGACTGATGAACCAATAGTGCATTTTTTATCTATTTCAGAATGCATTCTGATTGCTTCTGGCCAGACCTAACCACGGTGTTATAATAAACAAAAAAGAATCACAGTTAATGAGACAAGCAACGAAAGAAACAACTGCCGTGATATGCTGGCTAACAATGTTTAATAAAACCATTTAAAAACCTTCATAATATCTTTTTATACTTCCTATTGTAACACAGGTCCAATTCTCACATTCCCATATTTAAAAAAAGGCCTATGAGCACCTGGATGTAGGCTCATTTCGTCAATGGACTTCCATAGGAGTAATCCTTCCTGTGTTTCTTCCAGGGTTACCAGCCTCTAGTACCAACCCAGTGTTAAAGTTCTTCTGCAACATCTTCTCTCTCATTCACTCAATGACACTTAAGGGCATATATTTGTTTTAGAAGCTGGAGCCAGTCCAAACTTATTCTTTTAACCAGATGCACAAGCCTTCCGGAGTTTGCTGGCCTATAGCCCTCTACAATATATTACTAAAAGCAAGCTGTTCTTTAGGTGGCCAGTTGCTCTTATACTCTTTTTAATTAATTGCTCATTTTTAATTTGAATTTCAAGCAAGCCCTTCTTTTGACAGCAATTTCGCTCAAAGCCACTTAAGTGTATGATTTTAAGCAGGCCAGTCCTATGCCTCTCCTGAATGCAAAAACCGCTTAGAATTTACTGGCCTTCTAAATGGTTTTATTAAACATTGTTAGCCAGCATATCACAGTAGTCGTTTCTTTCTTGCTAACCATGGCGTTGGCAGAGGGGCCCTTAGCATCCCAAACACTGGTGTTAAATCCCTTCAGGATCCAGTTAGCTGTCAATCAAGAAATCAGATGGTTCTGATGAAACGAGACCCTTCCCCCTTCTGACCAGAAAATTCAGACCAGAGTCATGGCATCGCTAGTTTAAAATAACCACCCCCTATCAAGACCAGAGCTTGGCACCACGGGTTCTCTTATCTAGATGTTTTGACTTGAGACTGTGTTGGAACTCAGTCCTAAAATGGCTGACTGACTCCATCTTAGTAATAGTAAATGTTGTTTCTGCAATGTCATGCTGAGTCATGCTGCATCATGGCCCAGCTGTTACCTGTTACTGAGGTAAGGTGGAATGACCTCACCTGTAATTAGGCTTTGTGCTGACTCACAGAGCTGATGCAACCTTGATGATTGGATGTGTGTATTTAGGGAAGCTCAGTGAGCCTGCTCAGTCTGCCTGTAAGGATTGTGGGTACTGTGAGACTCACTGTCTGGGTGGCAGCGAACACTGCTGGTGTTGGATCCTATGCTACTGTGCTTGGATCCTGCTGTGTATACTTACTGGTGTATACTGTTATCTACTGAAGTGTGTACTGATTACTGTGTATGACCTTGGCCTGGCAACGACTCTGAATATTGGATACTATCCTGGTAAATATATTCTACCATTGAATACAGTTATCTCTCTTGTCTCTTAATTCCTGTGTTTGCCTGTCCCTCTCCTTCAGCTCTTCTGCTGCGTGCAAATTCTCTAACAGACTGGAACTCAGAAATGTAACCAGTTCTTTTAGAACATAGTGCAGGGTGCATTGTCAGCCGGAAGAGCATTCTGCACCGCCTTATGGGAGAGAACCAAACAGAGAGGCATAAGCAAGTTCAGGCTGCTGTACAGAACTGCCCTGTCTCGCCTATAGTTCTGCCACAGTTAGAATCTGAAGGTACAACGTTTTCCTGATACACTATCTATGCACTTGGTAACAGAGATGTAGAAAAGGAGGGAGCGAGCTTTCCTCATCCCAGGAGGCTGAGGATCCTCAGTGGATAGGTTGATTTTGCTGAAGATTAGTGAACAAACAAGATTGTGCTCATCTCACCTTCTACCTTTGATCTTTAGGACATGGGCATTCATGGTTATTAATTAATTCTTAATTAAGCTTCATATTGCAATATGTCAACTTATGTAATATGTTCACATTAAATATGCTATGTCATCTACTGTTAGAATGTGTGGAGGTGCAGCAGAAGGACCTCATGACTATGTTTCTTCTCAAAGTGATTTCGCTGCTCCAAGTTATTTCTCTGCAACTATGCTAGATAAAGCATCCAAAATCTATTGATTCCCTCCACCCATATGCACCCTTTAAATGTATATGGCCTCAGTAGGTAAATAAAAATAATCCTTGTTTGAGATACATCCAATCTCTCACAGCGCTTTTGGTCCATGAAATCTTTACATTCCTCATGGTTCACCAGCCAAAATAGGATAAACATTTGACTTGATCAGTTACAGATCTCACTTTTGAGTTGCGGGTCACAATAAAGGGAAGGGTTTGCTATTACAGCAAACTTAAATCTTACTGTTTTCTCTATTGCAGTATCCAAATTATGAAAAATACTCTCCCCATCTTTTTGTCTGGTGATGTAGCTTTTGAGCACACGGTTAGGACTTTTGTTTTGCCTGGCAGCTGTTGATTTTACTTACAATGGTTTGGTTGACTTTGCTGCCCACCCCCCATCCTTACTGATAGTCAACTCAGTTCTTTTTGTTATCTACTTTTAGTGCTTTCTGCCCATACTAAGGTGTTGTTTTTTTAAAAAAACCTCTTATTAATGCTTTTATCATTTTGTGGTTATTTTATTCATCTATTTTAGCTCACTTGTAAAATTGTTAATTGTCTAGGATACCAAATGGGGCAAGGAATGCAGGATATATACGTGGGAAATGCATTACTGAATAGTCAGATATAAGTTTCTTCCAACCAACATTTGATTTGGAAACTATCTTGTTCACAATAAATAGTATTATTCAACTGTATTCTTCTGTCTTCTGATACCAAAATGTTAGTTCAGGCACCAGAAAAAACAAAGTCCAGTTGACTTTCCTGCAATGGTTGGGAACAGTGGCAAATATTCTTATTTTAATTTCTTTAGCAAAAAATCTCATCCTGTTTCCTGGTGTGTGTGTTTTTTTTTTAAATATGCCATCAAGATGATGTAGATTGTACATAACTTTCCTAGGTCCCTCCCCCCACAAATCTAGGTATCAGAGTATTATATAGCACAGGGGTGGCCAAACTTGCTTCGCTTAAAAGCCACAGAATAAACATCAGAAGTTTGAGAGCCATAAGACATAAATGTCAGATGTTTGAGAGCCACAGGACAGGACAGGACAGGAAGGAAGGAAGGGAGGAAGGGAGGAGGAGGAGGAGGAGGAGGAGGAGGAGGAGGAGGAGGAGAAGAAGAATTGCAGATTTATACCCCGCCCTTCTCCCTGAATCAGAGACTCAGAGCGGCTTACAATCTCCTATGTCTTCTCCCCCCACAACAGACACCCTGTGAGGTGGGTGGGGCTGAGAGGGCCCTCACAGGAGCTGCCCTTTCAAGGACAGCTCCTGCGATAGCTATGGCTAATCCAAGGCCATTCCAGCAGGTGCAAGTGGAGGAGTGGGGAATCAAACCCGGTTCTCCCAGATAAGAGTCCACACACTCAACCACTGCACCAAACTGGAAGGAAGGAAGGAAGAAAGGAAGGAAGGAAGGAAGGAAGGAAGGAAGGAAATAGATGGGGAGGGGAGGTGGGAAGAAAGCAACTTTAAATGCATTCTGCAAACCACTGGCTGACTTGAATTGAAGAAGTGATTTAAAGAGACAAATGCCTTCTCCAAGCTGGCCCACAGGGCAGTGGGGGGCTCAAAAGCCATACAATTTGTGTGAAAGATCCACATGTGGCTCCCACAGTTTGGCCACCCCTGATATAAAACTTAAAGCTATATCCCAGTATGGATATAATGGAATACCCCACTATGACTATTATATGGAATGTCCTACTGTGACTAAACGTCATCCGTCTGTGTTCCATCTGCAAGAACCCCATCTACACTAAAATGCATGGCTTGACTAACAATATTCCAAAAGGACAGAGGGAGTTTTTTGCACTTTTGATCCTTCCAAGAAGAGCAAAGTGCTTCGTATGGATATCCCTTTATTGGCAAAAACAGTGGCTGTATATTCTTCAGCTGAACTTCCACAGCTTATGTGGAGATACTGCTGACACTTTAGAATACAGTGCTAATTGCTAGTGATCAAACATAAGGTTCAAGGTCTCTTTGTGTCAATATTGTGCTAATGGAATGACTGAGCTGAAGCCAGCTCAACAAATCTTTCATCAGTGTTCACTGAGGAAAGAAAGTACATAGCACATTTAACATTCTAAACAAAATCCCCTTGCACAGTTTAAAGAACAACAGTTAATGTTTCTTTTGGCCAAGGCACTTCCTAACAAAATAGGACCATGGGAGGTAGTCGTAAAAGGTCAAGGCCAATTTTCCAAGAAAACCGGATGCTTACTTTCACTATTGTTTGTTGATACAGACTTATGCTGATGTGGCAGTATTGAAGAGAGGATCTGATAGCCCACAGAGGATTTTGGCATCTTAGCAGAGTTAAATTAAAATACAAGGAAAATCAGTAAATGACAACAGGCTTTATTTCATGAATAACAGATAGGAGGTGCTGAATAAAATGAAATAATCTCAACCTTATAAATCTGAAGATTAACATTTAAATAACATAAAAATCACAAGGCGGTGAATTTATTTATATTTTACAAAATGTGTCTGAAAAGCTTTGACAGGAGTTGATGTCACAAACAATTAACAACCATCAAGAAAAGTTAAAAATAATGCAAGCAAGATTAAATAATTCCAGTCATTTCTATATGAACACGTTAACAGCGATATTTGTGGTCAGTGGTTTTAATATAAATACCGAGAAACAATATTGTGTACATTGACAAGGATAAATTGTTCACTACAGAGTTTCCTTTTATTTGTGGATTTCTTGTTTCTTTTACGAGAATGTTTTTTTTAAAATCAGTGTTACGTATGTAGTTTGCAAATGAAAGAACTGAAGCGGTTACACACAATTATACAACACAATATTGGCTGTATTTAAGTTCACTGAAATAGATGGTCACAATTCGTCATCAGCTGAACTCACTGAAAACATGGGGCTTTTATCATGTTTAACTTTGGATTGCATATGTCTGGTTTTGTGATGGATTATAGTTGACGAATACAAGTGGTAAATATATCTATCAAAACTCCCATCTTTGCTATACTAGCAATAAGTATGTAGCATGGCTCAATTATTCTTAGTCACGTTTCCAGGGCTTTCGTTATATTAGTATACCTACACTTATTTTGATATGGTTTCTGAAGTATCCACTCTCAGAAGGCAAGCCTTTAAACTAATGCTGCGCTGCTGGTACTTGAAGGCTGAAACGCAGCTCTGTTGGCTGGGATGTTCTGCCCTCCAGTGGTTTCTATCTTGATCGTGGAAGTGACTATTTCAGCACTATGGACAGAGGAGACCCCTTTTTTGCAGCTGCAGTCTTGTATTATATCACACTGCACTGCTGCATCAGATGTTTCTATTTCGCAAGCACATTTCTCTGTTTGGGATGAAGCATTATGCCTTGCTTTAGAATTCACATGCTTGTTTTTAAATGATCCATGGGATGTGTTTTGTAGAGGACGAACAATGTCATCTTTCCTTAGATCAACAGCTGGCTTTACCAGGGGATTAATGTTGGCTTTGTCCATAGTTACAGAGTTATGAAGAACGAAGGGCATGTCCCTTGAGTGGCAGTTGCACCGTGACTTTTGGTTTCCAAAAATTGCAAGTGGGTTTCCATTATTTCTTGAAATATAATTTGCATAACAGGATGACAGGCTTCCATCTTGATCGTCCTCTGTTGACTGCCAAAACAGATAGTTGTTAATGTTCCTTTCTCTATGAATGAACCGCTACAATTGTTACTTTCAAATAGGAATCATTTTTGCTAGTCATATAGCCTTGCAAAATTCAACCCCCTCACTGGGGGTTGCACAGCAGAGCAGAATTATATGCCTGCTTTGAATTTACAAAGTTGGTCAATGTCCTTACTATTCAGTATTACCATGATTCATTGCAATGGACTGAATTCATATCAGATATTTTAATATATAGGTTTACGTGAGAATGTAACAGCCCTACTGGATCAGAACAGTAGTCTATTTAGTCCAGGTTGTTGTTCCCCACAACAACCAATCAATTGCACTGGAAAGCCAATAGTGCCATGGCTTGTAGCCATTGATGGACCTATCCTCCATGTATCTTTCTTATTTGTGGCCATTGATGGACCTATCCTCCATGTATCTTTCTTATTTGTGGCCACTGATGGACCTATCCTCCATGTATCTTTCTTATTTGTGGCCATTGATGGACCTATCCTCCATGTATCTTTCTTATTTGTGGCCATTGATGGACCTATCCTCCATGTATCTTTCTTATTTGTGGCCACTGATGGACCTATCCTCCATGTATCTTTCTTATTTGTGGCCACTGATGGACCTATCCTCCATGTATCTTTCTTATTTGTGGCCATTGATGGACCTATCCTCCATGTATCTTTCTTATTTGTGGCCATTGATGGACCTATCCTCCATGTATCTTTCTTATTTGTGGCCATTGGTGGACCTATCCTCCATGTATCTTTCTTATTTGTGGCCATTGGTGGACCTATCCTCCATGTATCTTTCTTATTTGTGGCCATTGATGGACCTATCCTCCATGTATCTTTCTTATTTGTGGCCATTGATGGACCTATCCTCCATGTATCTTTCTTATTTGTGGCCATTGATGGACCTGTCCTCCATGTATCTTTCTTATTTGTGGCCATTGGTGGACCTGTCCTCCATGTATCTTTCTTATTTGTGGCCATTGGTGGACCTGTCCTCCATGTATCTTTCTTATTTGTGGCCATTGGTGGACCTGTCCTCCATGTATCTTTCTTATTTGTGGCCATTGGTGGACCTATCCTCCATGTATCTTTCTTATTTGTGGCCATTGGTGGACCTATCCTCCATGTATCTTTCTTATTTGTGGCCATTGGTGGACCTATCCTCCATGTATCTTTCTTATTTGTGGCCATTGGTGGACCTATCCTCCATGTATCTTTCTTATTTGTGGCCATTGGTGGACCTATCCTCCATGTATCTTTCTTATTTGTGGCCATTGGTGGACCTATCCTCCATGTATTTTTTTTAATCTCCTTTTAAAGTCATTTATGTTAATAACCACCATTACTTCCAGTTGAGTGGATTACACTATTTAATTACTCATTGAGAAGTATTTCCTTTTTTTCCCTTGTCCATCAATGGCTGTACCCAAGTTCTAGTATTATGGGAGAGGAAGAAAAATGTGTATAATTTTATAAACTTGTATCATGTCCCAACTGAGCCTTGCCCCCCATCCCCAAACTAAAAAGTTCCAGACTCTTCAGCCTTTCCTCATAGGAACATTTGGCTTTTAAAGACCCATTGTTGGGGTCCGTTGATCTTTGTGGACATTTCATTCAAACTGCAATTCAAGACATGATTCCTTAATAGAAGTTTTTGGATCATGCAAGGGGGTTGCAGAAGACTGGAGACAACAGAAAGGATCCATTCTGCTTGTGGTTTTTTGGACCAACTCATGGGAATTCTTATTAGGGTTTGTAGAATCTTTCGGGATCAAGTGCCGTGTTCTACTGGAGAAAGTTTTCCTTCCAGACGTTTCGTTCTCAGCTGCGGAGAACATCCTCAGTGGCGTTGCAGCTTAGAACGAAACGTCTGGAAGGAAAACTTTCTCCAGTAGAACACAGCACTTGATCCCGAAAGATTCTACAAACCCTAATGATGTTACCAGCCGTGAAAACCTGAAATCTTTGATATCATGGGAATTCTATTTTTGTATGCATTTTTAATGAAGAGTCCTGTACAGAAAAATACTGCATGAAGTAGAAGATTACCTAGCAAGTGAATTCTTTCATGGGCTGTTAGCATTTGATGATGAATTTGTACCAATAAATTCAAAGTAAGGCAGTGTTTGCCTTGGCTTTACCTCATCAGATGTCATGCCAGCACATCTCTCTGTCTGCTCTGGAGAATAACTGGGGGACTGGCTGCTCAGCTGAGATTCATCGTCTGGAGGGGGAAAAAGTCAACCTGCACAAAGAAACTCCAAGCACCAAAAATCTGTCTGAAATAACACTGGCCCTCTGTACAAACAGATATGAAACATGCTCTTTCATGTTAGACTGTTCTCATTCAAAGCCAGAATGGGATTCATTAGGTGGATATCCCACTGGCCTACATAGCCACCAAGTCTAGTTCAAATTCTACAGTAATGCACATCTGGCATGCTGTGAGGAGTGCAGCTGCCCTGGGACATCTTCTTCACAGCAAGGCACCATCTGAACACACCCTAGGCATTTCAGGTTGTCTGATAAAGTGAACACAAAATACAATCATGATTTGGTGAGCATTCTTGTCATACTTTGAGCTGCTCAAAAAGCTCAGCTCATGGTCATAAGCAGGGACTGACTGCTTGGGCTGTTTGGCTGGCTGTGCAACATGACTTGGTTTGATGAGCAAGCCTTCCATATGCCCCTCCTGCATATCTCTCAGCAGCTGCCTGAGGCTGACTACAGAGAAGTAGGGAGGTCTGATGTTTGGCCTGCAAGCAGTTGCAACTGGCAGGCACAGTGTACTCGCCTCTCAAACCCACCCACCAATAGATTCACAGCTTCCTTAGCGAACACACATATAATGGTATCCAGGGCTGGCTCATCCATTAGGCAAACTAGGCATTTGCCTAGGGCGCCGTCAGGGTGGGGGGCACCAAATTTGGCCCTCCCCATGCCCTAGGCAAATCCCTTGTTTGCCTAAGGGCTGCGCTCCCCAGTCTTCTCCACGCTCCCGTCCCCATGCCATTTCAATGCTGGGAAGGGGCAGTGGATCGCTGCGGCTTCCCAGGCAATTTAAACACCCCCTGCCCCCCGTCGATCAACTGATTGGCGGGTAAAATAGAGGCGGAGGCTCATGGCTCCTATGCCGGCCCTCTGGTGTGATCAGTATGAGTGTGGGGTGAGGGCCAGCTGGGGCAGCAGCAGCAGGACGGAACGCTGCCAAAAGAGTAGCTGCGGCCACTGCTGCTGCTGCCTCCTTCCCCTTTCCTTCGATCCAGGAAGGAAGGAGGGAGGAGGCAGCAGCGGCAGTGGCCATGGCCACTCTTTTGGTGACATTCCTTCCTGCTGCTGCTGTGTCAGCTTGTATACATTGAAGCCTACTTTATGGCCTGACCTGTTTATTTACTGTGAACTAACCCTATGCTTTTGCTTCACTAACCTTAGAACTAAAAAGGAATGCGAGAAGTGGCCTGGGGGGGAAGCCAAATGCCAACAGGCGTTTGATGTGTAAAACAACTAGCTGGTTCCCAGGCGTCCAGCAGGAGTGAGCGGAGACATACAAGGCCGTTGCAGGGGAGGAGAGGCCGCTATGTCAATGGGAGATAACAGATAGGCACCCTGGCTCTTCTCAACAGAGAAGCCCCAGTTTTATTGTGGGAAATAAGTTAACCCCCCCATCCTTTGATGTGTATCCATATATGCTCATGCTTGCACCCCTCTCGTTATTAGTGTCAATGAACCTGCGTAGTGAAATGCATTGCTGTAATCAATAAAAGGAAACTTTGTTTTCAACAAAGACAAGCCTGATTATTGTTGAAAGCTTCAATGTCCCTGCGCTGACATGCTGCCCCGGCCAGCCTTCACCCCACACTCATACTGATCGTGCTGGAGAGCTGGCATTGGAGACGCGAGCCTCCGGCGCTATTTTACCCACTGATCAGCTGATCAGCGGGGGGGGGGGGGACTTTAAATTGCCCAGGAAGCTGTGGCGGTCCACCGCCCCTTCCTGGGCATTGCAATGGCATGGGGAAGGGAGGGGGAGGTGACTGGGGAGCCGTGTAGGGACCTCCAGAAGCTGCTGGCCGCAGCCCTCAAGTGGGGCAGGGCATGGTGCCGTGGAGGGGGATGGGTGGGAGGTAAGTCTGTCTGGGGCACCCTGCGCCCTAGGGCCAGCCCTGCTGGTATCCTAATGTATATTTAGGCATCTGCTTGCTCAATGTACATGATTGGTGTGTTGCAAAATCCTTGGAGCAATGAATCAATATGTTGCCACTGGAAACCTGATGTTCATGTTGCATTTACAGCAGGGGTCCTCAAAATGCGGCCCGCTGAGGACGTTTATGCGGCCCGCCGGGTTATGGCAAAAGCAAACCGGAAGTGACGTTCGACCTAAACTCGTGTTAGCAACGCACACTTCCGGCACTGGGCTGAGGCGGTGGAGACAGAGTGTGAGGTGATACCGAGGTGAGGTGAGTTCCCAGGCCGGGGTGTGTGGTGTGGGGAAGGGAGAGAGATGCAGAAGACGGAGAACTGACGGCCCGTGGCCTTGTACAGTAACGGCAGTCCGGCCCTCCAACAGTCTGAGGGACAGTGAACTGGCCCCCTATTTAAAAAGTTTGAGGACCCCTGATTTACAGATTAGCTAGCTATGATATCCTGGTAAACCCTAACATCCTGGTTGTTGCAATATGAAAACTCTCTGGTTTGAGAAGCTCCACTGAATATCGTGGGGAACAGGGATTGAACAGTTATCATTTGTGCAGCAAAACAAAGGTTTAGTTACGGCGTTCATATAGTTAAGCAGTAAAAGTTAAGAGAAATAGAGATCCTTCCTTCGGTTATAAAACAGTGGGAGGGATGGGTTACAAAATCTTGGGGAGTCATGGATTATAGCAGAACCATGTCCCAAAAGTAAGGTTAAGAAGTGGGAAATGATTCAGGGTAAGAAGTAACTGGCATTTCTTTTTGATGCTGGAAACCACGTTAAGGAGCTGGTGTTTGAGGACTGGGACAAAAATTTTATAAATGAAATTTCTAGGAGGGGCTTTTAAAATACATCATACCTAAATGTTAAGACGTTTCCTCTTTATTTTGTTAACTACATCACAAACCAAATAAAAGGTTTGTTTTTCCCTTTTATGCCTCGAAAGGACAATTGCAACATGAAAGCAATACTGACCGTGTTCTCTTGTAGGCTTTGAACTCTGACTATTATCGCTGCAAACTTCCTCGTCCGTCTTTTGGAGAAAATATAGACATTAGTATAGATTCACATACAATACCGTTCTGCATCTACTTCAGTTCTCTTTCTACCGTGGTTAAAAGCATGAGAATAGCTGGCTCACTAGTGAAATGGACTCTGCTTTCCAACAATGCACGTCTTACACTAAGAAGAGGCTACTGGAACTTGGTCTTCCAAGGAACTCCTTCAGCTGAAGCTACAGGTTGTTTGGCTTAAACTCTGCTGTTGGTATGTTCTAGAGAGCGCCTCTAAAGAGCTACACCTGGTGTGAAGACCAAAGGCACATGGCACCTTGCACATTCATAGCCAGTTTGGTGTAATGGTTAAGTGTGCGGACTCTTATCTGGGAGAACCGGGTTTGATTCCCCACTCCTCCACTTGCACCTGCTAGCATGGCCTTGGGTCAGCCATAGCTCTGGCAGAGGTTGTCCTTGAAAGGGCAGCTGCTGTGAGAGCCCTCTCCAGCCCCACCCACCTCACAGGGTGTCTGTTGTGGGGGAGGAAGGGAAAGGAGATTGTGAGCCGCTCTGAGACTCTTCGGAGTGGAGGGCAGGATATAAATCCAATATCTTCATCTACCTCACAGGGTGTCTGTTGTGGGGGAGGAAGGGAAAGGAGATTGTGAGCCGCTGTGAGACTCTTCGGAGTGGAGGACGGGATATAAATCCAATATCTTCATCTACCTCACAGGGTGTCTGTTGTGGGGGGGGGGAGGTAAAGGGGATTGTGAGCCGCTCTGAGACTCTTTGGAGTGGAGGGCGGGATATAAATCCAATATCTTCTTCTTCTTCTTATAGCTTGCTGAGATGAAAAAGATAAAGGCTTTTTAGGCAGGGTTTGAGCATCCCTGTGATGCTGTACTCTGCAGTAGAATTACAGGGCTGTGTTCCACCTTCTGGTTGCTGCCAACGGCCTGTGAGTAGGGATGGGCGTGAACCTTGTCAGGAGCCTCATTCCATGTTGAGCATCGCCAGTTCACGGTCCACAGACTGGAAGTTTGTGCCCATCCTTATCCATGACCCTTCCGGTTGTTTTGGGGGAGTTTGTGGGGCTTGTGTTGGGAAGTGGGGGAAGAAAGAGCAAGAGGGATCATTGAAGTGGCTTGCATTCATTTAAGTTTCCAAGCATTCCTTTTAAATGGCATTTGCAATTGGGCTCAATGGGTTAGTGAAGTCCAAGCAGCACCTGCCTGCAAAAACCATTTAAACCATATATGGCCGAGGACCTGCCTACCTTAGGGACCGCCTCTCCCCATATGATCCCCAGTTCCCAAAACCTTTTAAAAATCCCTGGGCCAAGAGAGGCTAGATTGAAAACAACGAGGGATCAAGCCTTCTCGACAATGGCCCCCCGATGGTGGAATCAACTTCCAGAGGTGGTGCGAGCCCTGCGGGACCTGAATCAGTTTTGCAAGGCTTGCAAAACCTCCCTCTTTCAGCTCGCTTTTAAGACAGACCCCAGCTAAATTGACTTCTAGCCATCTTATATATGTCTGTGAATTGTAGCACCTTAATTACTAACACATAACGACTGTCTTATTTAATTTTAACCTAATTGATAAATGCAATTTAATTGTATTTTAATTTGTTTTATTGTATTGATTGTATTTTATTGAAATCATGGTTGTACCATGTCTGTGAGCCGCCCTGAGACTGCCTTTGGCGGGGGAGGGCGGGATACAAAAATAAATTTATTATTATTATTAAAAAGAATGTCCCCTTTAAATGGCTTTTGCAAGATCTTCCCTCCTTCAATTCTGCTGGCCTCGGGGAGCTGCCGCCAGCAGAGAGGAGGTTCAGTAACCTGAGAGGTCCATGATTCATGTGACCTCATGAACCATGAACCTGGTTTGGGCCCATCCATGCCTGTAAGTCTTCTCCTCACTCTCCACCAATCTGGGATGTTGCTCTGCCCTGGCCTTACCCAGACAAAATAACCTTTCATCTCCTGCCAGAATCATCATCTACCCATTCTCCTACTCTCTCCCGGCTTCTCTCCTCCTGTCTCCATTTCTGCAGTGCCTTATCTTTCTTTTCCTGTACTGTGTTATCTGGAACTCAAATTCATACACTAAAGCAAACAGGGGGGGGGGGGGGGGGAGGAAAGAAAGCTGGAACACTGGCGAATGAGAATAAGGAATGTCTGACCTTCCCAGCTTCTCTGGCTTTTAGATAAAATGAGATAAAGCACTTTATGAAAGCTAATATCCTCGGGAGGTGGTGGGCTCTCCTTCCTTGGCCATCTGATAGCAATGAAGATCCTGTGAATTTAGGGGGAGGTGTTTGTGAGTTTCCTGCATTGTGCAGAAGGTTGGACTACATGACCCTAGAGGTCCCTTCCAACTCTATGATTCTGTGATTGAACTGAGTGCCCTGTTCCCTCTCATCAGTACAGGTTTCATATCTGGTGTAAATCCTTGGGAATTTGCCCACTGAAGGGTGGCAATTAGCCAGTCATCTCTGGGTTAGTAATAGTTTCCTGCTTCATAATTAACTCCCCCTTAGCAGCTGATTCACATATTTCAAAACAAGTCAGCTGCCAGCTTCCTTACCTTCCATGACATTTCTATGTTTACTTCACTCTTACAGGCCAGCTAAGCTCTGGCAGAAATCACTTTGCACAGAACCTTTTATATTTTTATCATCTTGAGGTTAAGCATAGAAATGAGAAATGAAAGGACAAAATGCCTCTATTTTTGACTGTCACAGGTTACACACAGAAAGGGTCAGATCTGCTCTATCCACAGAGCATCACAATTCCACTCCCAGGTGGTAACCCACATAATTGGCCAAGGAAAGCTGTGTGTCATCTATACCAATTAAGCATATATTTGCATAGTTGGTAATTTTGAATGCTACTGGAATTTTGTTTCTGCTAGATTATTTTTTCATTGCTAGAAAAGGAACAAGCAAAGAGCTACACAAAACACAGGAAATTCCGCTCTGCCTCATCTTCTGTATTTCAACGTTGTCAGCTCCCTTCTAAACCCACCTTCTGAGCCATAAAGCTTAGGTTTTAAAAAAAAATCTAAAATTCTCATATTGCTGAATTCTTCAGCTATGTAAGTCCACATATCTATCAACTAAATACACATAGAAATATACATAATTCACAACTCACACTGGGTAATTCCCAGTCTACTTATTGATAGACACCAGGGAATGGAATTTGTTTACTGTAGGCCTCTTCTGCAGATCAATAGAACAACTGTAGCATTGTGCAACTGGCAAAGTACATAGAGCCATCTGGCTGTAATTCTTCACTATGCAAACCCTTCCAGTAATCCCATCCTGTTATCTCAAGTCACCTCATGGCTTCTGGCCTCCTACAGACCTATAAGAATCTTAGGCAAGAAAGGTGATGTTTCATACCCTTCCACTTTTGGCAGCATTGAGCAGGGCCTTCCAAAGAATGACTGTCTCCAGAGGTAAGGAAATGCAAGTGCCACAAGCATAAATGGCTGGTGCTATGGATGCCTCACTTTCTATGGAGGCCCAGGTCACAGCGGCTGCCGGATCTGTCTTCTACCATTTATGGCAGATCAGGGCGCTAGCACCATATCTATCCCCCCAAGACCTGGCTACAGTGACCCATGCAATGGTCACTTCCAAACTAGATTACTGTAACTCTCTCTACTCTGGCTTACTCTTGAAACTGATCTGGAAACTGCAGTGGGTGCAGAATGCGGCAGCTCGCCTGCTGACTGCATCACCTGTACGGGTGAGCATACGGCCGGTGCTCCGTGGCCTGCACTGGCTGCCTATGGAGTACCGGATCCGTTTCAAGGTGTTCTGACTTCTAAAGCCTTATGTGGCCTGGGACCAACATACCTGCGGGACCGTCTCTTCCCATATATGCCCTGGAGGTCGCTTCGCTCGGCCTCCCAAAATCTTCTGACTGTCCTCAGCCCAAGAGATACCCGTCTTACCTCTACCATGGCCAGGTCTTTCTTGGTCCTGGCCCCAACCTGCTGGAATCAGCTCCCTATGGAGATCTGGGCCCTACCCTACCTCTCGTAGGGCCTGTAAAACGGAGCTGTTTCCTCAGGTTTTTGGGTGAGGCGGCGGGCGTCTATTCACTAGATCAGTTGGCCTCCCCTACCGTACTATCCTACTGTGCTGTTTTGCTGCATTGTATTGTTTATACCATCTTGGTCCTGTTGAACTATTCTGTTGGACCGAACATCATAACCAGTTTTTACTGTTATGCTGTTTTATTGTTATGTTGATTTTATTGTGATTTTATTATTCATGTTGTGCTCCGCTCTGAGCCCCTATGGGGAACGGGTAGAATTTAAATAAACAGAATAATAATAATAATAAACCTAAGTCAAGTCTCAACCTTCTGCTCACACTGAGATCTGTCAGCCTGGTTATCTATAGCCAGGACTAGATGCCTCACCAAAATGCAAATGCTGAAAATGTTTCACCACACTGTGCATTTCCTCATCCCATAGCAGGGAATAGCAAATGCACAACACAGTGATAGCCTGTTATTTCCCTCCATAACTACATATTGTGGGCTGAGAAGAAGACATTGACACAGGCAAGTCATTTTTGGAAGAAAACCATGTTCTGTGTTCCAAAGGCAACCTGTGTTACTACATTGGATATTTAAAAAAAAAACACAAATGATGCTATCACCTAAAACAAATGCAATTTTAGGTAGTGATAATTGGTGGAAGAGATGGCGAGGAAAGCATTTCAGTCTAGAAACTTTAAGGATAAGGAGGTACTATCGTTTTTCAAAGCTTTTTCTGAAAAGTTGGTCATATGTTGATGTATCTACAGGCCAAACTGGGAGGGAAGGTAGCATGGTACAGCTCAG
Source organism: Heteronotia binoei (assembly GCF_032191835.1). Classification (NCBI taxonomy): domain Eukaryota; kingdom Metazoa; phylum Chordata; class Lepidosauria; order Squamata; family Gekkonidae; genus Heteronotia; species Heteronotia binoei. The sequence continues at coordinate 10,098,656 of NC_083230.1, forward strand.
TCTTATCAGATCTCCGAAACTAAACAGGGTCAGTACTTAAATGGGAGACCTCCAAGAAAGAACCTGCAGAGGAAAGCAATAGCAAACCATCTCCACTTCTCACTTGCCTTGAAAGCCACTTGCTAGAGTCACCATAAGTCAGCTGCAATTTGACAGCACTTTTGGTAAACACATGGGTCGAACTGTTTATAAAGAGCTGGGTCCAGAAACAGACAGTTCATGACCCTACTTTGAAAAGTTTCCTCCTGCTCATAAACTCTCTGTTAGTGTGTTTATTTCATTCCATGTTTCAGCACAAAATAGGGTTGCCAAGTCCAATTCAAGAAATATCTGGGGACTTTGGGGGAGGAGCCAGGAGACATTGGGGCGGAGCCAAGAGCAAGGATGTGACAAGCATAATTGAACTTCAAGGGAGTTCTGGCCATCACATTTAAAGGGACTGCAGATCTTTTTAAATGCCTTCCTTCCATAGGAAATAATGAAGGATAGGGGCACCTTCTTTTGGGGCTCATAGAATTGGACCCCCTGGTCCAATCTTTTTGAAACTTGGGAGGTATTTTGGGGAGAGGCACTAGATGCTATACTGAAAATTTGGTGCCCCTATCTCAAAAAACAGCCCCCCCAGAGCCCCCGATACCCACAGATCAATTCCCCATCATTCCCTATGGGAATCGTTCATGGAGGTGCATGATGGCTATGGGGGTGGGGCTTCCCCACTGGCCAGTTGGCTGGGGGAGGGGGGAAGCCTGTAAAACCGGGGGATCCCCCTCTGGGACCTGGGGATTGGGAAGCCTAGCACAAAATAATAGCATAGCAGTACATGATAAGCAATATTGAAAATAGGACAAATTGGTCTAAAGCTGCTACAATTTACACATAATACCTCTCGAAGTCCAAAGATATCCAAGTAATTCAGATTCGGTTCTGCCAGGATACCCTTCAGGCTGTAAAATACAGAATAAAAAGGTAACTTCCACTGTTATTTCAGACTCTGATCCCCAAACTGAAGTTTAATTATTAACAGTAATCAATGCTGTTGCTAGACTATTGATGTTGCTGTATTATATGGTAGCTACAAACTATTTAACCCCAGCATTGACCCTAATTAGCAGACATATCATAGAGGTCACTAAATTTTTTATCTCCCTTGAAATCCTGGAGATCTAATATGAGTGGTTCTGATTTGAAAGTGTCAGTTCTGCATGCCATTGTAATTTTGGATGACTTGTGCCAGGAAGATGGACAGATGGAGTGTGACTCTGTTGATTCTCCTGGACCTCTCAGTGGCTTTTGATACCATTGATCATGGTATCCTTCTGGACTGCCTAACTGGACTGGCAGTGGGAGGCCCCATTCTGCAGTGGTTCTGATCCTAACTGGACAGTAGGTTTCAGAAGAAGAAGAAGAAGATATTGGATTTATATCCCGCCCTCCACTCCGGAGAGTCTCAGAGCGGCTCACAATCTCCTTTCCCTTCCTCCCCCACAACAGACACCCTGTGAGGTAGATGAAGATATTGGATTTATATCCCGCCCTCCACTCCGGAGAGTCTCAGAGCGGCTCACAGTCTCCTTTACCTTCCTCCCCCACAACAGACACCCTGTGAGGTGGGTGGGGCTGAGAGGGCTCTCACAGCAGCTGCCCTTTCAAGGACAACTTCTACCAGAGCTATGGCTGACCAAAGGCCATGCTAGCAGGTGCAAGTGGAGGAGTGAGGAATCAAAACCGGTTCTCCCAGATAAGAGTCCGTACACTTAACCACTACACCAAACTGGCTAGTTCTGGGGGACTGCTGCTCAGTCCCTTGGCCTTTGACCCTACAAGGTTGTCACCTACGCTTTTTAACATCTACATGCTTGTCACCTATGTTTTTAAACATCTACATGCAGCCACTGGGTGGGGTCACCCAGAGATGTGGGCTGTGCTATCACCAATATGCAATGACACTCAGTTCTATTTTACACTTCCAGCTGATCTCAAGGAGACTGTAGAAACCCTGCTATGAATGGCCATGAACCCAGAAAATGCAGGTTGGCTTATGGCCGAACACAAACTGAACTGAACCAGGAGGTTTGTTCATTAGCCCAACTGGTTTGTGGTTCATGGCCTCACAAATTTCTTTGACGGGGATCACAGTCCCTTTAAACAGGGTTTGCAAAAAGCATGAAAAACAGCTGTATACTGCTGCTCAGCTGTTTTGGGCTGTCTTTAAAGTTTAAAGGGATTGCACAAGACAGCTCCAAAAACAGCTGCACAGTGGGGAGGTGCTCCTTGCCACTCAGCTGTTTCAGGCTGTCTTGTGCAGTCTCTTTAAACTGGGAGTCTCTTTAAACTCCTGCTTTCTGCTCCATCCACAAACCACCATGAACCTCCATGAACGGCTTTCAAAGTTCATGAAAATTCACGACAGTAAACTTCTATTCACAAACCATGACTGGCAAAATCTATGATGAATTTTCCATTGTGGTTTGGCTCGTGCCAATCTCTAAACCCTGAACCAATGCCTGGAGGCAGTTTTGATGTGGATGCGAATAAACTGAAGCCTAACTCCACCAAGATGGAAGTGCTGCCAGTGGGTGGAAGGTGTGACTCTGGATTTATTTATTTTTTAAATATAATTTAGATTTGTATACTGTCATTCTCTGAATTCAGAAAGCTAAGGATGGGATGCTCCTGGACTCTTAGCCTTGGGTGTCCTTGGACCCAGGCTCACTGCTGGATAAGCAGTGAAAGCTGTGGCCAAGATTGCTTTTTTACAAGCTTTGACTGGTTAGCCAGCTTTACTGGGCAGAAAAGATCTGGTCATTGTGGTGCATGCCCTGGATACAGCTAGCTTAGATTACTACAATCTTCTCTACATAGGGCTGCTCTTGAGAAATGTTCAGAAACTTCAATTGGTGCCAAGCGTTGCAACCAAGGTCATAGCGTCCATATCACTCCAATCTTGACCAATCTACACAATTCAAGGTGCTGGTGTTCTCCTCCAAAGCCCAATCAAAACCCTTATGAACCTGTCTGACTGCCACAGCCATCTCCAGAGGCCTTGCCTTGAGTGCCTCCACCTTCTGACATTGTGGGTGGCAACCTATGAAAAGGTCAACTTTGTCATGGCACCAAAGCTCTGAACTCTCTCCCCAGGGAAATATGTCTGTCCCCTTCTGTTGCCATTTTCTGCCAGTAGGTGAACAACCAATTTTTTTAAAAGTCTCTTTTGTATGTGTTATATGTGTTCGGGAGGGTTTTTTTTAAATGTAATTAATTATTTATGCTTTGAATTGTTAGGTGACTTGATGGCCCTTTTAAGGGAGGAAAGACGGAATACTGTCAATGAAATAAAATGAAAATTGCACAAATAAATAAATAACAGTAGAAGTAAAACAAATAAAATAGTTTGCAAAATGAAAAAAGTGCAACAAGGCCAGAGCTTATTAAATTGTCATATTAAGAAATGGTGGGTCATATATTAGCACTGATCCATTGCCCCAAAATCCATTTGCTTGAATGAGTCAAGTACATTCCCTGTCCGTGTCCTCAAGAGTCATGGCTGTGATTTTGCTTCTCAGTGCTGCCACTTCAACATGAAAATAAATTTAATAAAAGGGATACAGTTAAAGTGAAATGGCAGCATGTGAAGAGCCTTAGTGCTAGAGCTCTCACGTATTCACTCAATATCTGGCTCCAAAATTGTTATTTTTGAGTGAGAAGGCTCTAGTTGGCTCCAAATGAGGTGCTATTGCAGTTCTGGGATAGCAAAAACTACTACAGACAACTGGACCTCTGATATACTGGACTGAGCTACTGACTCACTAATGTTGCTGTGTCGGCCTGGTTGCACCATGGAAGCCCAGCAAGGCTGCAGTGTGGAGTGCAGACCTGCCAGAATTCTGCATGGGGGAGCGGCGGTGGTGTGCGGCCAGGCCCGGGGCGTGGGGTTCTGCTGCCCGAGGCAGAACCCCAATGCGCGCTCTCCCCCAGTTCATTTTTTGCGTGTGCATTGTGCATTCACGTGGCCTGATGATGTTACCCAGAGGTGACATCACGCTGGCACTCAGTGCATCCCTTTAGCAGTGCTGTTTTTTCTTGATTTTAAGGGGTCGGGGGAGCTGTAACAACTTCTACGCACCAGGCTGGACGCATGCTGGATCTGATCTTTGCATCAGGGGTTTCAGTAGATGGGATTACTGCTAAGGCAGTGCCATGTTCAGACCACTTTGCCCTGAAGGCCAGTATGGACATGCCAGCGCGACCCTGTTTAGGTGGCAAGCACATTTTAGCTTGCCCTCAGAGCCAAATGGACCCTATGCAGCTCCAGATGGCTCTGCAGGATCCCTGGCCCCCTGGTGGCTCATTAGATGAACTAGTGGAGACCTCGTATGGTTGGGTCTCCACAGCCATAAATGAGATTGCTCCCTGTGTCCTCCCGTGGTGTCAGAACTTGTAACTTGTAAATTTCACCTACTGTACCCATACAAGCCCAAGCCGAAGAGCTTAGGGGGGGCAGTATGTCAGAACTTGTAACTTGTAAATTTCACCTACTGTACCCATACAAGCCCAAGCCGAAGAGCTTAGGGGGGGCAGTATGTCAGAACTTGTAACTCTGTGTGCTTTGCTTGACTGAACTGACTCCATGATTGTAACTCTGAGTGCCTGACAGCGGTCATTGACCCAGGCCCCTTTGCTATGCAAAATATTTAGAGTAGTAAGACAGGCGGCAGAAAGTCTCTGCTCAATATCCACAGGTGCCCTTTGAAGCCAGGCCGTTTGGCCTTCGCAATAGGGGGGCATCCTCCTTTGCTGATAACGAAGGCTGGGAAGAAGAGACAAGCTCTGTGAGCCCATGTGAATTATCGTTTTATTATGCTTTGCTGTGGGCATAAAATGTAACCAACTGCCCAGACTCGCCATTACTGTTATTTCGTTACTATAGTACTGTTGTTCTTCAATAAAGATCCTAACTTGCAACAAGTATTGGACTCGCTTGAAGTTCCTCCAAGTTCTGACACGTGGTTCCATTCGAAGCTTGTGCCATGGTATACATCAGAATTGCAGCTGATGAAACAGAGACTCAGACGACTAGAGAGGCAGTGGCAGTGTACTCATGATGAAGTGACCAGAACATCCTATATGTCATTTATGAGGACCTATGAGATGGCAGTCAAGGCTGCAAAGAAGGCTTACTTCGTGGATAGGATATGCCTTTGCATCTGCATTTCCATGTGTATAAACCAATTTTTATTTTGCAATATATCGTTATAATACTCTTAAAAATTAATATGCAATTAACACCAATACATTACATTTTTCCCCCTTCCCTCCTCTCCTCCCATCCTTTCAAGACCCCCGCCGGTGTTTACTAAATTTACTAAAAAAAACCCAAGGTAATTCTAATCCTAGAATCTTCATATTAAAATTGTTCTGTCATGTTTCGGAAAATTTTCCATCTGTAATCCCAACAAAAAAATATCTGGAGACCTCTTAACATCATAGCCTAAAATTATTGACATTTCTTTCTGAATCATTTGCCAAAATTGTCTTGCCTTTTCACAAGTCCACCACATATGGTAGAAAGAACCTTCATGTTTTTTACATTTCCAACATCTATCTGACACCTGGTTATTCATTTTTGCCAATTTCTTAGGTGTCATATACCACCTATATAGCATTTTAAAGCAATTTTCTTTGATATTATAACATGTTGATATTCTCATACAGTTCTTCCATAGATACTCCCATGATTCCATCTTTATTTCTTTGTTAAAATTAATTGCCCATTTTATCATTTGAGATTTCACTACTTCATCTTCTGTGGACCATTTCAATAATAATTTGTAAGTTCTTGAAATCAACTTTTCATTGTCCCCCAACAGCATTCTTTCCAATTCTGTTTGTTCTAATCTTATACCTTCATTTTTGATATCCTGTTCTACCAAACTTTAATTTGTTGCAATTGAAACCAATTATATTTATACTGTAGTTCTTCAGCCGATTTTAATTCCACTTTTCCTCCATTTATTTTTTAATAATTGTTTAAATGTTAATCACATCTCATCTTCAGTATCTAATGATAGCTTTATTACTTCCGTTGGCACAATCCATAATGGCTTTCTCTCATCTCCATATTTTTTATATTTTGACCAGGTATTTAACAAGTTTCTTCTTATATAGTGATGTGAAAAAACCCATCCATCTTGTTTTTCCCATAATACATATAAGCATGCCAACCAAAAACATTTCCATGACCTTCTAGAACCAATAATTTCTTATTTAATAATGTTATCCATTCTTTAATCCACACCAAACATACTGCATCATGGTATAATTTTAAATTCAGCAATTGAAAACCTCCCCTTTCTTTTGCATCAGTTAAAATTTTCATTTTAATTCTTGTGTTTTTCCCGGCCCATACAAATTCTGAGACCTTCCTTTGCCATTTACTAAATTGTTTATTGTCCTTCACAATTGGAATTGTTTGAAATAGGAACATCATTCTTGGTAGAACATTCATCTTGATTGCAGCAATTCTGCCCAGCATAGACAAGTTCAATTTATTCCATTTAATTAAATCTTCATCAATTTTATGCCAAAACTTCTCATAATTATTTTTATACAAGTCTATATTTTTAATGGTAATTTCCTCGCCTAAATATTTTACTTTTGCCGCAACTTCACATTCTGTTACCCTTTGTAATTCTTCCTGTTGGCTCTTTGTCATATTTTTACACAAAATTTTTTATTTTTCTTTATTTACATAGAAACCAGCCAATTCTCCATATTCTTGTATCTTACGAAGCAGGAATGGTGTTACATATATGGGATTTTCATTGATAAACATTACATCGTCAGAATGTATAACTTATAAGAAAAGCCTTTTAATTTCAGTCCCTCTATTTCCTTATCTTCTTGTATTTGCATAAGCAAAATCTCTAAAGTCATTATAAATATCAATGGAGATAGAGGGCAACCTTGTCTTGTTCCTTTGCTAACTACCATTTTTTCCGTCAAATCTGCATTTTTACAGAGTCTTGCTTGTTGTTCACGATATATTGCCTTAACCATTCTTATAAGATCTTCTCCTAACCCCAATTTCTCCATCACTGCAAACATAAAGTCCCAATTCACATTATCAAAAGCCTTCTTTTGCAAAGAATAATGCCACTTCTTTTTCAGGATGTTTCTCATAATATCTATAACAGTTCTAATATTATCTCTGATTTGTCTCCTGGGAAGAAATCCTGCTTCCTCCTTTTTAATGAAATTATTCAAATGCTGTTTGAGTCATTCTGCTAGTATCCTAGCATATATGTTATAGCCATTGTTAAGTAATGAAATTGGTCTATAGTTTTTAACATTTGTAGTGTCTCTATCTTCTTTCAGTATCAACGAAATTACTGCTTCCTTCCATGTATTTGGTATTTTCCCATCAATCCTTATAATATTCATCAGCTTCTGAAGTTTTGGTACTAACATCTCTACGAGGACTTTATAAAATTTTGCTGTAAAACCGTCTGGACCCGGTGCCTTTCCCATTTTCATTGAATTTATTGCAGCTTCAACTTCAGTTTTTTCAATTGGTTCATTTAAGACCTTTTCCATATTTTCTATTAAGGGTTTTACTTGAATTTTCTGTAAATATGCATCTATTTTTCTTTTCTCCACCTTTTGACCTTGAAATCTTAGCATAGTATTTATAAAATTCCTTTTTAATTCCTTCTTGGTCAACAATTTCTTTGCCTCCCAATACAATTTTATTAATAAATTTATTTCCCCTTTTTTTTCATTTGCCATGCCAAGTATTTTCCAGGTTTATTTGCTCCTTCAAAGGATTTCTGTTGCAGTCTCTTAAGATTCCATTCTGCCTCTTTGTTTAACAAATGTCTCAGTTGATTCTGCAATATTGTAATCTCCCTTATTATCTTCTTTTTTCCCGGTCTTTTTTTAAGTTCCTTTTGTTTGTTTTTCCAATCTTTTTTTGAATGTCCAGCATTTGTTTCTCTTTGGCTCTCTTATCTTTGTTGTTCATTGTAATTAAAATACCTCTCATTACTGCTTTGTACGCATCCCACACAGTTTGGAATTGAATGTCCTCCTTTTCATTTATCTGAAAGAAAGCTTTAGTTTCTTTTTCTAGAAACACCACTATCTCTGTTTTCTGTAACAAATCTTCATTTATTCTCCATCTCCTAGTCTTTTTCACACTTTTTGCCAACCATATCAATGGATTGTGGTCAGTCCCAACTTTAGGAAGAATCTCTATTTTTTTCGTCATAAGCCCAAGATCTTTTTTAGTCCATAGCATATCAATTCTTGAGGAAGAGTTATGCCTAGCTGAAAAGAAAGAATAATCACGCACTTTAGGATTAAACTTCCTCCATATATCTTCCAAATTTTCTTGTTTCACTAAATCAAAAAATGACTTTGGTAATTTCCCCTCATTACTTCTTTTTCCTGATCTATCCAAAGTATTTATAATTGTTCAATTGAAGTCTCCCATTACCATTATTTGTTCATAAGTCACTTGGTCTAATTGTTGCCCAATATCTTTAAAGAAAGAGTCTTTTGCCCCGTTTGGGGCATACAGTCCCAATAACAACGTCTTTTTGTCATTCAACATCACTTCCACAGCTAAATATCTTCCATCATCGTCCTTAAAAATCAATTTTGGATCTAATTCTTGTTTGATATAGAAAATCACTCCCCTTTTTTTCTCCTTAGCCAATGAAAAAAATTCTTCACCCAATTGTTTGTTCCATAAAAAATTATAATCCGCTTGTTTAATATGTACTTCTTGTAAACAAATTATACTACATTTTTGTTTCTTGATCCAATGAAATGTAGCCTTTCTTTTTTGCAGTGAATTTAGACCATTTACGTTCCAAGATATTAATTTGTAATCCATAGTGATTCTTCTTTTTATTCTGTATTCCCAAAACCCCTATTTTCTTTTAAAAACCTCCTCAGTTCTTGTACATTTGTAATTGTAATCCTCTTTCCTCCATATTCAAAACTTAGACCTGCTGGCAATATCCATCTGTATCTCACTTCCTTCTCCCACAGCTTGTCAGTTAGTTTTTTATACAATCTTCTGTCATTTATAATCTTTCTTGGCAACTCTTTCATGATTCTTACTCTGCTTTCATCAACTTCCAATGTTTTTCAGATTGTTTACTTAAGATCTTTCCCACCATATCTCTTGATATAAATCTTATTACCACATATCTTGGTAATTTATTTTTCTTGGCAAACAATGAATTGACTCTATATATATAGTCATAAAAATAGTTAGATTCATCAGGGTCCATCTCCAGAAACTCAGCAATGATTCTTATTATATATGTCCTTAAATCAGATTTTGCATCTGCATTTCCAAAGTGTTGGCAGGACTCTGGAATGTGGTGCGTGCAGAAGAAGCCTTCTCTGCATGGTGGTTCGCAGGGAGAGTGTTGTCTTCTAGGAACGTCCTAGGAACGGAAGATTGGTCACTTACCGTGAAGCTTCCTTCTCGGTGGACTGGCAGTGGGTCGGTCCGACTACTGGGACAGTGGGTCGGTCCGACTACTGGGTATAGGCTCCTCCTCCTCTTCACAGGGTCGGGTCTTCAAGCTGATCCGAAGGGGGGGAGTGGCCTATACCACCAAGCTCCCGCCAGGTGTATCCAAGCCGCATCCCCCTAGGAATAAACAGTTCCACGACCTCCCCATTCACAACTGAGGCAGGAGAATGAGGAAATTCATTTATTAAGTTCCAGAAAAAAAACTCCAACATAGGAGACTGAAACCAACGTTGCCAAACCGAACAGACCATAGAACTCAGGAAAGAAAAGACGAGGCTCCAGGATCCATCTCCAAAACCCAGGAAGCCGCTCAACCTCTGACGGGCGGGCCGGACCGACCCACTGCCAGTCCACCGAGAAGGAAGCTTCACGGTAAGTGACCAATCTTCCATTCTCCGGTGGTCTGGACAGTGGGTCGGTCCGACTACTGGGACGTAACAAAGCTGACATCCCCGGGCGGGACCGGCTTCCCTGTTTAGAGTGCATGCTGCAGCACACGCCTCCCAAAGGCCGCCTCCGCTGAAGCCCATTTGTCCACCTTATAGTGTCTGGTAAATGTGTGTACCGATCTCCATGTCGCCGCCTTACATACAGCCTCCAATGACGGAAAGGACCGATACACTGCCGATGTAGCTGCCCCCCTCAGGGAATGAGCCGTAATTCCCTCTGGAGGGTTCTGCCCCTGCGCCTTGTAAGCCAGACCGATACACTCTCTCAACCACCTGCTAAGGGATGAAGTAGAAACCTGTCGTCCCCTCGATTTTTTGCTGAAGGACACAAACAACGAATCTGATTGTCTCCACTCTTTGGTGCGCTCTAAATAAAAACTAAGCGCCCTCTTAACATCTAGGCAATGCAATGCCCTTTCCTTTGGTGATTTCGGATTGGGACAAAAGTTTGGCAGAACCAATTCTTGGGACCTATGAAAGAAGGAGTTGACTTTAGGAATGAAAGATGGGTCTGGTCTCAGAACCACCTTCTCATTGTGGAAGACACACAGTTCTTTATCAACTGATAATGCCCTTAACTCAGACACTCTACGCGCCGAGGTGATGCTTACTAAAAAAAGGGTCTTAAAGGTTAACTCCTTGATCCCGCAGGAAGCCAGAGGTTCAAAGGGATGCCCACACAAGGCCTGAAGGACAACATTCAACCTCCAAGAGGGAAATCTGTGCACTTGTGGCGGTTTCAGGAGAGAAATACCCCTCAGAAACCTTTTAACGTGAGGATGCGCTGACAGAGTCTTGCGACCCCGTACCCCTTGTATAGCCGAAATCGCCGCCACCTGCCTTCGCAACGTGCTGGTGGAAAGTCCCTTGTCTGCTCCTTCCTGCAAAAAACCTAGGATACCATCAACCTTTACAGACATCGGATCCCACCCCCGTTGGGCCGACCACGATGAGAAAACTTTCCAGGTGGTATTGTATACTCTATTTGTGGAACCTTTACGTGAAGCCAACATAGTATCTACCACCGTTTTGCTGTAACCTAGTCCCTCGAGCTGCAACCGCTCAACCTCCAGACTGTTAATTGTAGTAAGTCTGGTTGGGGGTGAAAAATGTCGCCCTGAGCCAGAAGGTCGTCCCTCCTCGGCAAGCGCCAGGGAGGCTGGACCGACAACCTCTTGAGTTCCTGGAACCAAGACCTCCTTGGCCAGAAGGGAGCCACCAATACCATCTCGGCCCGTGACACCACCACCCTCTGGATTACCCTGGGTAAAAGAGGCAGGGGCGGAAAGGCATATAGAAGTCCCACCGGCCAGTCTGCGCTGAGAGCGTCGGTATTTTCCGCTCTTATGTCTCTGTTTTTGGCAAAAAAACTGTCCACCTGACGATTTTCTGCTGTGGCAAACAGGTCCACTGTCACCGGTCCATATCTGTCCACTATCAAACGGAACGTGTCTTTGTGTAACATCCACTCCGTCTGGTCCAACCAGCGTCTGCTGAGCCAGTCCGCCACTAGATTGTCCTTTCCGGGAACGTGTACTGCCTTGATCGATAAGAGATTGTTCTCTGCCCATTCGAAAAGAGTCTTGGCTTCGGCATGGAGAGACTTTACCTTGGTCCCTCCCTGTCGATTCACATACGCCTTGGCTGTTGAATTGTCCGTTTTCACTAAAACGTGGTGACCCCTCAGGACTGCTTGCAAGCCCTGTAGCCCTAATCGAATCGCCCTGAGTTCTAAGAAGTTGATACTCCGCTTTGATTCGTGGGGTTCCCATCGACCCTGGATCATTTGATCCTGAGAGTGAGCCCCCCAGCCCCAAAGACTGGCATCCGTGGTAAGACATACCCTCAGGGGTTCGCGCAGAGGGTGGCCTGATCCGAAAAGACTCGGGTCCAACCACCACTGCAACTGGGATTTCAAGTTTGGCGTTAATGTCACTAACCTGGGGATCTTGTTCCCTATGGCCTCCTGGAACGGAAGAAGGAAGAACTGCAGGGGGCGAGTGTGGAACCTGGCCCAATGGAGAAGGTCCTGAAAAGAGACCATCATCCCTAGTAGCTGTGCTAAAACCATGACTGACACCCTGCTCTGCTGTAGAACCCCCCGTAAGAGGATACAGAACTTTTCCCGTCTCTCCAGGGATACAAAAACCCTGTCCAGGACTGAATCTATCTCCACTCCCAGATGCCCTAGTCTCTGGGATGGAAGCAGATTGCTCTTTTCCAGATTCACAACGAATCCATGCTTGCGCAACATGGTCACTGTTCGGTGCATGTCCTCCTGGCATTGCTGGAATGACCCCCCCTTCACCAGAATGTCGTCCAGGTAAGGAAACAAGGCCACTCCCTGCAGTCTCAGTTCCGCCACCAGAGTGACCAGAACCTTCGTAAAGACCCGGGGTGATGATTTCAGCCCGAATGGCAGTGCCCGATATTGGAAATGTTTTCCCCCGTAGGAGAAACGTAGGAACCTCCTGTGTGAGTCCCGAATGGGTACATGCAGGTAAGCCTCTGACAGATCCAGCGAGGCCAGAAAATCCTGGGGCTGAATGGCTAGCAACACCGACCGAAGGGTCTCCATTTTGAAGTGCTTTGTTGGAACAAACTTGTTGAGCCATTTCAGATCCAGGATGGTCCTGAACTCCCCGTTCTTTTTTGGAACTAAAAATATGATGGAGTAAACTCCTAAACCCTGCTGGGAGATTGGGACCGGCTCCACCGCTCCTATATCCACCAGATGATGGATGGCTGCCATCATGGCATTGTGTGCCGCCAAATTTTTCTTTCGTGGAACCCAACGAAAGTGGTTGGGAGGGGGGGTAAGGAACTCTATGGCATATCCATGAGTCACTACATCCAGAACCCACTTGTCCTGAATCGATTGACTCCAGATGTCTTTGAAAGATGAGAGGCGACCCCCTATTTTCCCCGTTATGTGATGAAGGGCGTAGTCATTGGGGTCCTCCTTTTTTGGCAGAGGATTTAGAGTTCTGATCTGACTTCCCAGAGAAATAGGGTTTGGAGTCACGCCCTTTCTGCTGCCACTTCCCTCTGAAGGGACGAAAGGGACCTGACCTGGGTTGTTTTTTAGGCCCTCGAAAGGACGAAAAGGACTTCCTCTGCTTGGTCTCCTTACCCTTGGAGGGAAGGACTTTCTTTTTATCCTTGTTTTCAATGAGGAATCTATCCAGACCCTCCCCAAACAACAAGGAACCCTTAAAGGGGACTGCTGCCACTCTGGCCTGGGCAGTAGTGTCCACTTCCCAATTGCGCAGCCAAATGTTACGTCTGGCAGCCACCCCACAAGCCATAGCTCTGGCAGCTAGCTGCATAGTGTCTAATGAACTGTCTGCCACAAAGGCCGCAGACAGAGCAATCTTTTTAAGCTCATCCTTAAACTCCTTGGGAGCTCCACTATCTGCCGCTGCTAAGTTATTGGACCACGTGCACATTGCTCTAGCAAAAAGAGAAGATGCTGTGGCCGCTTTGATTGCCCATGATGTTGCTTCAAATTCTTTCCGCAAGGCCTGCTCAATCCTCCTGTCACATGGATCCCTAGGAAGACCATCTGCATCCATGGGGAGGACCGAATTAGAGATCAAACTAGTCACAGGATCGTCCACTGTTGGTAATTTTAACTTCTTAGTGGCCTTTGGAATAAGGGAGTAGAGTTTAGGAATGATCTGCTGGTTAGACTTGGGCTTAGCCGGCTTTTCCCACTCTGCTTTAACTAGAGCGAAAAAGGTGGCTGGTAATGGCACCCCCGTCTGGACACTGCCCAGTTTGGGCATCATTTCCCCTGATCCCGTGGGCAAGTCGGGGTCTAGCTCCTCATCTTCCTTAGGAACAGGCACAAAATTAAGGGTTCTCAAGACCTTGGGAAGTAGCTTAGAGTAATATTCAAAAGGGAAAAGTCTAGACTGCACAGTGTCCGACTTTTCCTCATCCTCATCTGAAAGTTCTCCTTCCTCCCTTTCAGACTGTTGATCAGAGTCCTCCGACTCCTCAGCTGAACTCAGAAGAGGGGAGTCCAGACCTGGATGCATCCTGCCCTTAGACTGCCCCATAGTGTCACTAGGGCTGAGGTCTCTGGGTCTTTTTCTCTTTTGTTGCCTCAGAAGGGAAGGGGCCTGTTGAACAAGATCCTGCCCCAGTTCCTTCAACATCTCTCTTTTGAGCCATTGTAAAAGATTAGATTTTGCATCCTCGCCTGAGATATCAGGGTTCTGAGTTTCTTGTTGCTGTGACAAAGCTCCTGTTAAAAGAGGCAAGTCAGACTCGCTTGGAGAGTTGCTCTGGGAGCTAGCCGCCATTTTGTCTGCACACCAGATCCCTATAAGGGAAATGAGAAAGACAGGCTACAATAAAAGGGCGGGAAGGTTTCCAAAATGGAGGGCATTAACAGTCTTTAACTAGCCCTCTGATTGCCCTATCGGCTAAAGCATTGCACGCAAAAAAACCACCGAGGACTGAAAAAACGGGTTGTAAGCAGAGCTTAGTGCAGTAGAAAAACTGCATGTGTAAAACTCTGTGCTATGGAGAACCTTACCTCGGATCAACGGGGATTAGAGAAGAAAGGCAGGCCGGACTATGCAGTCCCTTGAGCAGGTTTCCACGAAGGGAAAAAACCTGCAGCCTGAAGGGGAAAGTTCCTTTTCCCCCTCCCCCCCGGCTCCACATCGCCCGCGCAGGTTCTCCCTGCCGCGGGACGACTTACCGCTCTTCAAAGAGCCGTCGCTTTTCTTCTCCGCTCCGTTCCACACGTGTGCGAGTGGAAACGGAGCCCCACGGACCTCCGCGCTGCCAACAGCGTCCGGAGCCTGCTGCGTCGTCGCGGGAACTACTCGTGAGTAGCCCTGCGCGTTTGTCCGCTGGCTGGGTTTGTCGGGGAAAACCCCTACGCTCCCAGTCCCCAGCCTCCAGAAAGGCAAAGTCTTCTTCCTTCGGATCTTCAGTGCTGCTATAAGCACGCTGTAGAAGAGAAACCGTCCTGCTCTAGCAGGGCCGGGAAACAAACTGGCGGGAGCTTGGTGGTATAGGCCACTCCCCCCCTTCGGATCAGCTTGAAGACCCGACCCTGTGAAGAGGAGGAGGAGCCTATACCCAGTAGTCGGACCGACCCACTGTCCCAGTAGTCGGACCGACCCACTGTCCAGACCACCGGAGAACATGGCTTCTTTCAAGGCAGCTTCTGGAGTTGTCTTCTCAAAGACAGGGATGCAGTTGCTGTTCTGCATGGCTGAGCAGCTTGCTGGTGAAGCATAGTCCAGTGTTCTCTTGATGTTGCAGGTATAGGCAATCCACACACTGGCAGGCACAGACAGGAAACAAGCTGGGGCCTGGCCTGGTTCACTGCTGTTTAGACCATAAGAAACAAATGTCCATAGCTGGGTTGGCATAACAGCCATATGATTATAGTTCTTAATAGTTCAGAGCAGTAGATGAGGGGGTGCAGGGCTATCAGCTTGTATGATAAGATGAGAATCCAATATCTCTGTTGGGCCCTGGGGATTCCATTGGCCTGGGTTTTGTAATTATTGTAATTCAGCAGTCATTTGTTCTGTTCTGTTTCTGAAATGATGTTGCAGTAAAACAAGTTGCTCAGCTTGATTTCAGATTTGTGTCCATTCATCTTTTGGTATATCCAGGCCACAAAAGCACTGGGTTCAGCAGCTGGGCAGTAGTTGTGCTACTGGGGTGGTCACTATTAGGTTGGCACAGGGCTCTGCTGCTTAGCACCAGTGCATTCAATGCACTGTTTCTGTCCTTGCAGAAAGCACTCCCTAGATTTTTTTATTCAGATAGATTCTCAGATTTGAACTAAGTGTCTGTGTGTGGCACTGGCACTGCCACAGTGGCACTTGTTCTGCCGGGCACGTAGCACTCTTATGCTCCTTGCAAACAAGCATTCTCACCACAGTTGACTTTCCACTGCTGCCTGCATTTGCAAGTTTTCCCCATCATTTGAAGCCTTTACCTCAAACCCCCTCCCCCCAGCCACCATTAATTATACCCTATTTTCCCATTGACTTCAATGGAGCTGAACAGCTGTCAAATTTTGGCAGGTATTCATGGCTGCTGTATTTGGCAGCTGAATCAGATCAGGGAATCTGATTTGGCTATATATGGCCAGAATACAGCCGAATCTGCTGTTTTTCCGGGTTGTATTTGGTTTGACTGAACTGAATGCATACCCCTAGTGGAGGGCCTAAGAATCTATATAAAAGGGGAGTGAGTTCCTCCAGAGGAAAAAAAAAGACAACCTGGCTGTAGGGGAGGGAGTTCATCAGGGGACACTTTCCCCTCCTCTATTCCTGGATATGACTCATCTGTATATATAATCAAGCCAGGTTCATCATGTCTGGTCATACAAGAAGTAAATGAGTTTAATGGCAGCTATGGGGCCCTTCATGGCTACTTTAGTATGTTAAAAGAGACAAAGGCCATATTGTGTTACTTGCTGCTTTTTAGAGGCATGGTGTGGGGATAGACAGGTTGCCACTGCTGCTTCAGGGCTATTTCCTCCCCCCCCCCCGCCCCAACCATTTCTTTAGCCATAAACTCTTCCAAACCTGTAGTTCAGGCAGCACTGGGTGTGAGGTTTTGCCAGTTACTGTTCCCAATCAACTCAGCACACATGAAAATAGTGAGTAGTTTATCTGAGATTAACTGTTTTAATTGTTATTTATAGAATGTTGTGGTATTTTAAATGTATAATGAATGTTTTACTGTGATGTTATGCTTGTGAGCCTGCTTTGGCAGGGAGGGAGGGATATAAATATAATAATAATAATAATAATAATAATAATAATAATAATAATAATAATAATAATAATAATAATAATAATAATAATAATAATAATAATAATAATAATAATAATAATACAGAGCAATGGACATTCATGCCACAAGGCCATTGCCATGAATAGGGTAATTTACAAACAGAACCATTAATATACCAAGCAGAAAAAGGCACACAGCTTAAAGCCAGCTCTTGTTCATTAAAGTTTCCAAGGTTAGATATATAACATAGGGCGTTTTCGCACTGACCTTAATCGGTAGCGACGCCCCTCTTCACCGCGCAGGATCTGCGCGGATTTCGCACTAATTGCTGCGGAGCACCCGGAAGAGCCGGAAAGTCCCGCGGCTTTTGCGGCGCAAATGGAAACCGTCAAAAACCAGTTTCCATTTGCGCCGCAAAAGCCGCGGGACTTTCCGGCTCTTCCGGGTGCTCCGCGGCAATTAGTACGAAAACGCCCATAGAGTCTTCTTTGGGCGTGCAAGGTCATCTGGCCACAGCCAGACGTTGCCATGACTACCAGATAACAGTTCCAGATAACAGTTCCACTGCTAATGTCTTCCTCCTGCACATTTTGTGAAAAGTTAACAAGTGAAATGCCAAAGTCGACACAAGTGGATACACATTGGAGCAAGACAGAAAATGAAAACACAGTCTTGGCCATGAGGGCATAATACAAGGGGTGCAATACAATACAAAGAAATAGGAATGACTGAATATGGGTGAACACCTCAATACAGCACGACCATCTGACACTCTGACCCAAATGTCAGGGAATTTGACGCTGGGAAAGAGCTGCTCCCCTTTCCTGACACACCAATGGGAGACATCCCTTTCTATGTACTTGTAGTTCTCCCCAGTTATGCTGAGCTGGTCCAGGTAGACGCACCATGTGTATTGAAGCTGCTTAGCTGTGTGTCTGTGTTTTGGTGACACAACAGATATTGACTGACTTTGAAAAACTACAAACTCTCAGTCTAATCAAGATGTCCATAGATCCAGGTGGGTAGCTGTGTTGGTCTGAAGCAACAAAAGAAAGTTTGAGTCCAGTGGCACCTTTGAGACCAAAAGTTTAATTTTGGGTATAAGCTTTCATTTGCATACACACAAATCTAATGAAGTGTGCATGCACACAAAAGCTTATACCCAGAATTAAACTTCATTGGTATTAAAGGTGACACTGGACTCAAACTTCGTTCAAGATGACCATAGTAAAGACAGTGCAAGATATAACAAAGCATTCTAGTGACACTTTTCAGATTTAGCTCATAACTATATGTCGAAATGCAGCCTTTCATTTCCCAGCATGGGAGCATTTTTGTCTGCCTTTTACTCATTATTTTAACTGCATAACAGCTTGAACTTCCTTACACATACAGGAATAAAATGCATGTATAATATTTGTCTCTGTGTACCAAATGCCTTATGTTTTCAGTTTTGGAATCCATCAAGTATATACAGATTCAACTATACACTTGTAAAAATAAATTTGTGCTTATAAACACAAATAAAGCTTACTTTTTCTTTAAGAAATTGTCCATGGTTGCTGCTTTCTTAATCTTTTTATGCTGGCTGATATATCCCCCTAAAATAAAATTTAAAAAAAAAAACAGTCAAAAGCAAATGTTTCCATAATAACTATTAAAACTGGTTAACAACTGAAAAATGCACACACCCCAATTCAATTATGCAGGCCTTGTGTGTAAACTCTGGATACGCTTCTTTTTAGACAAGCCTATAATGACACTGACTGCTGAGTTGCCTGGTACAAAGAACCGCCATCTATAAGATTATCTAAACTGGCAGAACCAGCGCCATAACAGTTTTATTGCTGCCAGATATATTTATATATATATATATATATATATATATATATATATATATATAGTGTAACGTAAATTATGTATTTTAACTTAACTGACTGGTTTTTATATGTTTAATTTTAATTGTTAAATTCAAAGTTTTATTATTTATGTTAACGTGTAAGTTGTTGTTAGCCACCCTGAGCCGCCTAGGCGGGGAGGGCGGTATAGAAATAAAAGTTATTATTATTATTATTATTATTATTATTATTATTGTAGAAAAGCCTTTCCATTGATTTAATTGACAGGATTTGATTCATGTGGGAGAATGAAATGGAAGTGGAAGACCCACATGACCAGAAATTTAATGTATATATGAGGATGCATACAGAACTCTGAATTAAGATGTATACCCAAAATCTAATTACTAATAATTTGTGTTCCATAGTGATTAGAGCAGGGGTGTCAAACTCATTTATTATGAGGGCCAGATCTGACATCAATTAGACCTTGTCGGGCCAGGCCATGTGTGTCATAAAATGTAATGCCAGAAAGCAAAAATATAAACTTCATAAAAGACACAAATACAATTAAAGATTTTTTTTAAACTTAAAATAAAAAATGCTTAAAACAATTAGTACTCTTGCAATATTTTGTTTATTTAATAGTCTCTGATAATTGACACCTCTTGCTCTGAATTATTGCATCAAAATCTGGAGACAACGTCTATGCTGTAGCAATCTTGAGTATGCAAGATTGCATATTTGTAAGTTGCAAGCCTACTTTGGATTTATTGACATTCATTACAAAAATCTCATGGTCAATGCTTTGAGTCTAGGACCCAGGGGAAAACATGAAATGGCTGAGCATTGTGAGCTTTTGTACATAAGTTGCTTTGCATGTTGGTCAAGAACATGTGAAGGCATCATGACACAGAGTGAGGGCTATGTGTTTGTCTACAAAACTATAGTCTTCCCAGAAAAATAACTGCAACTCCTATGAGGCAATGCAAGAATAGAGAGACAGACATGTATAGTGGTCAGGATCAGCCTGCTATCTGAGAAGCCTAGGTTAAAAAAACCCAGTCTGCAAAGCAAATCTCCTGGGTGAACTTGGTCTGGACACACACTCTCAGCCTCATCCACCTCACTAGTAGAGAAACTCAGCAGGTTCCGATGTTAGTGAAAAATCCATAACCATGCATCCATTATAAATCATTGTGTATACTCATAATCACTCAACACTGGAATACAAAATGCTTCCCACTCCCCCCAAAAACTCCGCTGTTTATTTTTTCTCTCATAAAGTTTACTCCTGGAACCACAGTATATAAGTTTCAGACACGGGAACAGAGAATGTAATTGACATGCGTAGATCCATGTTTGAAACTTATGTACTGTGGCTCCTGGAGTAAAGTTTATGAGAGAAAAGGCTGACAAAGGAATGGATCCATGAAACTGTGAAGAACCCCAGACATACAGTCCTTTACTCTCTTGTTTACAAGTTCTTTACTGGAAGTTGGAGAACTCTACCCAAGTCGCTGAATATAACAATGGAAAGGCTTTTGCCTCTGAGAGACAACAAACAGCGGACTTTTTTGGGGAGTGGGAAGCATTTTGTATTCCAGTTTTGAGTGGTTATGAGTATATGCGATGGTTTATAATTGATGCATGATTATGGATTTAAGAGAATTTGTATACAGACTGCATGTGTGAAAGTATCATTGTTATCCAGTGATTTGTACTGAGATTTTTCATTCACCTCACTGGCCTGTTGTGAGGGCCGGCTTGCCCACTAGGGTGCTGAGAGGCAGGGGGCGCTGAATTGGACTTCCCCCCGTCTGGTGCCCAATGCAACTGGCTAGTTTGCCTTCCACTACCCCACCCCCCCACTGCTGCAATCGCCACCAGCCTCCTCCGGCCCACCGCTGCCACGCTCTGCTCGCTCCCCCTACCGCCATGCTCCACTCACTCGCCCCCCCCCCCCACTAAAACAGCCCTACTGGCTTCTAGCTGCCTGTGTCTGTGCATTTGGTTTAACGCACAGGCGTGGGCTGCGAGAAGCCTGGAGGGCTGTTTTAGTCACGACAAGCGGGGGGGGGAGCGAGCAGAATGCGGTGGCGGGCTGGAGGAGGCTGGTGGGGGGGGGAGAGGAGCACGACGGGGGCGAGCGGAGTGCAACCATAGGCCAGGGGAGGCTGGCAGTGGCTGCGGCAGCAGGGGTAATGAGTGGAGCATGCCTGGGGGAGCACTGGTGGGGGGCGCCTGCCTAGGGTGCTATTTGCCCACGAGCTGGCGCTGTCTGTTGTTATTTATCTAAGTAGTTCACATTGCTTTCCTACCAAGAAAGACTAGATTATGAAGGCATGAATACAATGAAAAGGGAAGGTGAACCCAATTGTACCCAGGAGAGCTCTGACATAATAAGCCAACAAAACTCTCTCTCTCTAGCAAGGTAAAAAGTTCATACCTTGAATAAAACTTAGTTAGTCTTAAAGATGCTTTATATCTCTCCCGTGCAAGTTAGGCAGCCAAGCAAAGCAAGCTCTCCCAAGGGATGAGGAGGGGGAGGACCCTCAGCTAATAGAAGGAAAAGAGTTCTGGCTCAGTAGCTCTACTGTATGACTTAGAGAGCATAGCAAAGCAAGCTCTTCCTCCCCCCCCCCTTCTCCCCAAGAGAGGAGCCTCATCCAGTGGAGAAAACAGAGGTTTTGTTCTGTAGCTCCTGTGCAATTCAGCCAGCCCGGCAAAGCAAGCTGTGAAGCAGAAGGAAGCAAGAGAGGGAGAAGGAAGCAGACAACAGCCAGTTGCTTGTGGGCCTCATATCCCCTCAGGTTGCACGTTTGACACCCCTGGAATAGAGTGTTAGTCTAGGACTGAGAAGTTCAAATTCTCACCTCAGCTGTGGAGCCCATTGGATGACCCTGGAGGGGTCACAACTAGTTATGAGTAGAGAAGAGTTTATAATCAAGTATTATGCCCTGAGCTCCCTGGATGAAAGATAGCATAAAAATGCATTTTAATGTATTACTATATTTGTCCACGTTCATAGGATACGGAGGGGCTATGTATGTTGACAATCCACTGTGGATGTTCATGGGTGGCTCAGCTAGCCAGTCTACCTGTCACAGCATTGGGTGAAAGCAACACTTCACTTGGGTTCACCAGGGTAGTCCCAGTGGAAGGGGTGCAGGCCATTGGCCTGCTGAGACTTTTCCCTGTGGCCTTAATGGCCAATACATCCCAGCTTGGAAGCAATATTAGGCTATGGCGGTGGGATGTATCAACCAACAGGTGCCCCATGAGAAATGCAGTGCATCTCTGTTCATTCCCCTGAAAATCTCTGCAATATACAGACCGTTTTTCCACTTATTTATCTGCATCACTATCATTACAACGACATTCCAATAGTTCTGTCTTTAGCATCGTAAAAATACAAAAGGACTTCTGCATTATGAACATATGTAGCTGCCTTATACTGAATCAGACCCTCGGTCCATCAAAGTCAGTATTGTCTTCTCAGACTGGCAGCAGCTCTCCAGGGTCTCAAGCTGAGGTTTTTCACACCTATTTGCCTGGACCCTTTTTTGGAGATGCCGGGGATTGAACCTGGGACCTTCTGCTTCCCAAGCAGATGCTCTACCACTGAGCCACCGTCCAACACTCTAACACTGCATTGTGTTAGTGTATCACAGACTGTTACCTGCACGCTCAGAGTTGGCAATATCCTCTTGCTCTTCAGACATTAGAAGGCTTCTCTCTCGGACACAAGATTCTTTCAAGCGATTCTTAAATAAACTCTCTTTATCAAGCATACCGAATCTTTGTGAGTTTTGCAAGTAAATCTGCTCTGGAGCTGTGAAAATACTTTCAAGGTCTCTCTCAGCAGGGCACCTTTCAGCACCGCTTGCAATCTGAGGCATTTCTTTGACATCGTAAGGACCATATATGCCGGATGTTTGATTTATATTACTTGAATCCATAAGTGGCTGGCTTAAAATATTTTGGTTACCAAAAGAACTATAAAATTCTGAGGAAGGGACAGCCGGAAACTGATTATTCTCCTTTTCAAACAACGCCGCAATGGGCTGGGTATCTTGGGTGGCATTCAGTGTCTCTCTCTCATACATAATACCAAACAATGGCTCTTCTCTGTTACAGTTCTTGAAATCTTTGCCTGCAGTCATGTTACGAGAGTTTCCAAATGAGTGACTACATTCTGGACTGCAAGAGAAAAGAAATGGTTGTCCACTTAAAAAACTAAGCAAAATCAGGAATGTTCACAGTATGCTACCAATGTCATTGTGGAAATTTTAAAAGGCAATATTCTTCACATTCACATCTACATATCCTGCTCCCCTTTCTCTCAAGAATTGAGATCTTCTTTCAGGAATTTAACCTCACTGTCATCCTCTTGTCTAACTCACCTGTAGCCACCTTCTCCCCCCCCATTCCTGACCACCTCCCATTACCACTTTTTCCACTCTCCCACCCAGAGCCACTTTCTCTTTGCCATTTTCCTCACTTCTCTTCTCCCCTCCCTGGGTAATTTTGTTTCCATTCACAATGCCTTAGTTGCTAGGCAGCCAAACAATGCAGACCATGATCTTTTACGATCTCTGATTTCGGCATTTTTAAAAACCCTCTACTTCTTGGAGTTTTCTGTTTAAAAAAAATTATCCACACACTTTTTTTGAACTTTTTCTGCAAATAATCTTTTGAACTTTTTCTGCAAATGATGTACTCCTGAGTTTTCAGAAACTTCCCCACAGTCTGTCCCTGTCCCATTGTATGGATTCTTGATCCACGTCTGGGGCCAAATTCAGATGTCGTTATACAAATGCTAAAGTATATCTGTTTATTTAGGCAACTGTGATGAGCTGGTCCAACCACTGCATGTCACTGCTGCTCCATTTCAGTAAATTAGTCAGGTGCTGTAGAAGAGGAGCAAAAAGAACTTCTGTATGAAGAGCACATGGAAAGATGTCAGCAAAATAAATAACCAAATGAAATACTGTGCATACTATCAGAGGATTTTGAAAATATATTTTGATTTAGAAAGTTTCAGAAGACAACTATACCTAATGACAGGAGTGGCCAAACTTGCTTAACATAAGAGCCGGAAGGAAAGGAAGGAACATATGAACATATGAAGCTGCCTTATACTGAATCAGACCCTTGGTCCATCAAAGTCAGTATTGTCTTCTCAGACTGGCAGCGGCTCTCCAGGGTCTCAAGCTGAGGTTTTTCACATCTATATGCCTGGACCCTTTTTTGGAGATGCCAGGGATTGAACCCGGGACCTTCTGCTTCCCAAGCAGATGCTCTGCCACTGAGCCACCGTCCCTCCCCAAGGAAGGAAGGAAGGAAGGAAGGAAGGAAGGAAAATAGATGGGAGGAGGAAGAGGTGGAAAGAAAGCAACTTTACATGCATTCTCCAAGCCACTGATGGGATGGTGGGGGGGGGGGGCTTCAAGAACCACACGATATGTGTGAAAGAGCCACATGTGGCCAATAAAACTAGTTGGCTGTTGGGTGAAATGGAGTGAAGAAAACAGTAAAAGCAGAAAGGCTATGGAGGCTTTCAAGAAAGGGAAAGAGGAACTATTGGGGGGGGAGATGAGATGTCCCCTACAAGTCCTTGTGAGTTCCCACTTGTCATGCTACATTGTGAGTGTACCACAGCTCTATTCAATCTACAGCACAGATTTTGATTTAGGATCCTGCTCCCTTTTGATGGAAAAAAGCTACAAACCCATACATTAAGCATAGTGACTTGGGAAAGAACACACGGAAAACTTATGCACAATGTCAT
Source organism: Heteronotia binoei (assembly GCF_032191835.1). Classification (NCBI taxonomy): domain Eukaryota; kingdom Metazoa; phylum Chordata; class Lepidosauria; order Squamata; family Gekkonidae; genus Heteronotia; species Heteronotia binoei. The sequence continues at coordinate 10,123,067 of NC_083230.1, forward strand.
CCTCAAGTCATCATGCTTAATTTATACATTAATAAAATTAAAGCACTATGGAGATGTGAGGGAATGAGGTTCAAGTTTGTTTTTCATGTTGCTGTTCCCCACAATGTGTTTACGCAGGCCCCAGCAACCTCGAGTTGGATCAACATATTTACAGACCCAGAGTGGTGTCGTTTAAATTTATAAAGCACTCTCCCCCAGAGGGCTCTGGGTGGTATACAATATAATTAAACATACACAATTAAAATCAATAAATAGAAAATGATAATTAGTTAAGACAAAGAAAACAGTATAATTTCTCCAGATAATCCAATGGCATACATACTGGGATTGGTAGGATCAGATGGAAGCCTAATGTGAACGTCAGGGTCTGAGTAGACGAGCTGTTACATGAGAATTGGGTTGAGGGAAACCCCAACCCAACTTGCATTTAATATGCGACCTGGAACTCACCTAAAAAACAGTGTGTGTGTGTGGGGGGGGGGATCATCTCCTGAGCATGGCACTTCATCAGTCCCTCCCTTCCACCCCTGGGCAGACACGTGGAAGTAAAACAGACAGCCTATTCCCAATTGCCCTTTCCTGATAGCAAAAGCATGGAGGGTACGAGTGAACGAGGAAGCCCCTCCTCCTGCCACGCTACAATCAGGAACCAATTCGCCTTCCTATTGTTTTAAAGGTGAGTTCCGGGTTACACATTAAACATGAAATGCAGGCAATTCACATTTAATATCTAATCAGATCCTAATGTGTTTAAGCCTCCAATGTACAACTATGTGTATACTACAAACCATAACGTACAAATTCTATGGTTGGACTTAAAAACAATATTGGTTGTTCTATGCATGAAGTTTATAGTACAAATGTGCCAGTCCAGTACGTGGCTACCAGAGATGGAGCAGTACACTAGGGAAGCATGGCTAGGGATGACCTCCTTAACACTTGAACTCCTGAACTTTTACTTATCCGATTACAAGCAAGGATTATATGGATATGCTGGCTGGCCTCTTTCATTATCCACACACTTTTTTGAACTTTTTCTGCAAACCTGATGTCCTCCTGAGTTTTCAGAAACTTCCCCACAACTGTCCCTGTCCTATTGTATGGATTTATTTTTATAAATAAAAATATGGATTTTTATAACTACTCCAGAAGTCTGTAAACTCTCAGGCACTTGAGCAAACTTGCTTTCCTTAAGAGGCTTTCTCTTTTCAAATAACTTAACTGTTCATAGTTTTTCCATGTTCCGGGAATATATTCAATACTCATGATGCCAAGATATTTTTTTTTTTTAATCTGGTGGTTTTTTTAAAAAAATTACAAATTCATATTTTCACAGCCCCAGGAAGCTTCCCAAATACACAGATCCCAACCTTGTGTCAGCTCTGAGACTTTCAATTAAAGAAGGCTTCCAGTGTGATCAGGAAATTGGCTTTATTGATAGATAGAACAGAAGCAATACACGACTGTATCCGAACTGGATCACCTGTGAGGTGAGCAGTCTTTTATGCCTTATCTTGGGCTGTTAAGCAGCCCGCCAAAACTACGGTGCACAAAGCCCACATTTAGCAATACAAATTGGTCCCCACCAACACCTCTCTCACATCAGACAGTGGGCAGCAGAGCTGTCTCTACAAAGAGATAAAACGGCCTTGAAAGTCCGGCTTCACTCCCTTTTGTAGGGCATAAATGACTGTTGCAAAGTGAAAGGCAAAGCATGCCATCCCCTATCCTTCATACATTCAGTACACAAAAATAGCAAAGTGGCAAGGACCCTTGACACCATGTCTGTGTGACCTAGAGTTGCCAAGTCCAATGTAAGAAATATCTGGGGACTTTGGGAGTGGAGCCAGGAGACTTTGGGAGTGGAGCCAGGAGACATTAGGGGTGGAGCCAAGATCAAGGCTATGACAAGCATAATTGAACTCCAAAGGGTTCTGGCCATCACATTTAAAGGGACAGCACACCTTTTCAATGCCTTCCTTCCATAGGAAGTAATGAAGGATAGGGGCACCTTCTTTTGGGGCTCATAGAATTGGACCCCCTGGTCCAATCGTTTTGAAACTTGAGGGATATTTTGGGGAGAGGCACTAGATGCTGTACTGAAAATTTGGTGCCTCTACATCAAAACACAGCCCCCCTCAGAGCCTCAGATACACGCGGATCAATTCTTCATTATTTTCTATGGGAATAAATCTCCATAGGGAATAACAGAGTTCCCAGCAGACATTTCCTCCCCCCCCCCCGCTTTCTGACGACCCTGAAACGGGGGGAGGGTCTCCAAACTGGGGGATCCCCTGCCCCCACCTGGGGATTGGCAACCCTAGTGTGACCCCACTGTATTACTTTCACCTTCTGCAAAGATGTCAGCCAGTTTATTATTAGGAGGAGGACAATTTGGAATCCTACCCCACAAAATCTTCAAATTTCCTTCTCTCAAGAGGCCTGAGCAGGGTGATTTCCCTTTCTACCCACCCACCCACCCACAGCAATGTTCAGCCTTCTCTTCTGGAGCATATGCTGCTCTTATTAAGCCACTCCATAGGGATTTTCTCCCTTTGGTGAACTCCTGTTTTTGGCATATCTTGTGATTGCCCTGAGTAGAGATCCCTGCTTTGTTTGTGGGTGTCCAGTTTTGCGCCTTTATGTCCACATGAAGGCCAGCCAGTCTATTATTACAATTCGTTATAGGCTGCAGGAATAAGCCCTGAATGTGAAGTTTCAAGTTACTTAAGGAATCAATTATTTGCGTGTATATGAAAACATACACATGGAACCCAGCAATGTTTTAAACCAAAATGTTCCTCATTCCAAATTAATATAAAGGTGAGGCTGGAACCTAATAATAGCCTTTGATGATGGAAGGCACTTCCACAGAACCTCTCTGCCTCACTCTGCAGCCCCACAGATGTTCCCAATAGGCTGTTCCTGGGGAACAGAACCTCCCCAGGGGACGGCATGAGAGCTGAATCGGAGGTCTGTAGTAAGAGAGGGTAGAATCAGCCACAATTGCCCCCTTTCTATTAGTTGAAATTGAGATGCAGACCAACGTAACCACACACTTTGGCATCCATTTCACTTTTAAGGGGGGGGAGAATCATGAACCTTCCTTCATCCTTCTGCAATATATGTAATACCCATACCTACCTACTCAACTGTTGGAAATACAAAGCCAATGGTTTGTCAGCTTCTGGGTCACTGATATTTCTTTGCTTGCATGCTGCCTTTGAAAGCCACGACTCTTCATGTACAATGTTTGTTGACTAAGAAATCGATATCAATACATTTAAAATGCAGTAATTACACTTTTTGATCTTTAAAATATATTTTGAAAATATGAATACTCCACCAGTGGGGAAAGGTCCCTATTGTACATCATCATCATACCTTTCATTGGCATATTCAGACATAACATGAAATAAGGGCAGACGAGATATACGATCTAAGATTAAGAACAATAAGCTAATACAATGTATAGTGAAACATGCCCCGCATGGGTTTTAATGGACTTCTCCAGAAATTTACTAACAGCCCTTGTGATTTCTGTTTCGTTATCTTTCAGTAGGCGGCAGTAATCAATCCCATTCACTAGGTTACAGGGAAGGAGAGAAAGATTTCCAAATAGTTCTCTCCGGGGATTAGAATATAACCGACAGTCTGGCAATATATGTTGGGTAGAATCTGGGCTGTTCACCCCACAAGGACAGACTCTCTCATTATATATGATTTGGAGGAATCTGCCATAAAAAAACATTTGAAGGAAAAGCATTCATCCTTGCTAACATAAATGCTCTCTGTTGCTGGGGGCTTTCTAGATCACATAAATAGTTGGCCATTTTTCTGATGGGTTGAGCAAGACCAAGCGCCGCTGGTGAGCATGTATAATATTGAACAGGACATAACTTAGTAAGTTCTAAATCAAGGAGCCTTTGTTTAATCAATCTAAAATTATAGGATTCATCAGATAGAAAAAGGTCTTCAATTCCAATTCCTATGTGCTTGAGCTTGTCTATAATCCCTTCCGGCCGCACAGCATTGTAAGCATCTTTTTTAAGATGATTGAGCAAGCTATCAGATCCAGCCCTATAATAAATTCGAAGCCAATATTTAAAAGTTAAGGTCCATGCGTTGGTTGCTATGAGGTGCATACCTGTTTCCGCACAAATTACAGTTTAAGGTACACATTTAGACACTCCAAGAAGTTGGTGCAAAAATGTGGCCTGAACATTTTCTTATTTTCCGATTCAAGGCATTTATCCACAGGGAAATGCCATCAAATATTTGAGATAAGGTTTTAGCCTGAAAAACTTTGATTGCAGCAGGAAAGTATTGGTTACCTTTATGGTAGTAAAAATGTTTTATTTGAGAGGAGGAGAAATTGGCTGTATTAATTATTCTGTTACGATGGACTACCCATTTGAGATTGTAATTGAACATTAAACCTAGATATTTATAGCACTTGGTTTGTTTGATTTCTTGGTTTCCTATATACCATTTTTACGGGTGCCAGCTTTTAGAGAAAACTACAACCTTGAATTTGGAATACTTAACAGAATTTATCTGGAAATAATTATCCAAAGCTTTCAAATATCTTTGTAAACCCATTCTTGTGTGTGAAAGAATAGTTGTATCATCGGCACACAATAATAATGGAATTGGGAGATTGTTTAGCTTGGGTGGATGCCCCTTTATGGATTTGAAGAACTGTGGTAAGTTGTTTAAGAAAAGATTAAAAAGATATGGGGCTAGCACACAGCCTTCTTAACTCCTTTAAAAAACAGATATTTTCCTAGTTAAACGGCCTTTTTGGTGAGTATTTAACCTGACAAGTTGTATCTGTGTGTAATTTTTTAAATAGGATTAAAAGGCAGGGATCAATCTTTTGGTCTGCTGGTTTGTTCCATAACTTATTTCTATCTACTGAATCAAAGGCGACCTTCAGATCAATAAAGGCCGCGGGCGTTTTTGCACTGACCTTAATCAGCAGCGACGCCCCTCTTCACCGCGCAGGATCTGCACGGATTTCGCACTAATTGCCGCGGAGCACCCGGAAGAGCCGGAAAGTCCCGCAGCTTTTGTGGCACAAACGGAAACCGCCAAAAACCAGTTTCCATTTGCGCCGCAAAAGCCGCGGGACTTTCCGGCTCTTCCGGGTGCTCCGCGGCAATTAGTGCGAAATCTGCGCAGATCCTGCGCGGTGAAGAGGGGTGTCACTGCTGATTAAGGTCAGTGCGAAAACGCCCCACGTAAAGTTTCTTCTTGCCTTTATTCATGTACTTGTCAGCTAAAAAAGTCAGTGGGGCACAATGATCGATGGTAGACTTCTTTTTGGAGAAGCCTATCTGTTCTGGACCAATAATATTATTTTGATGTAGCCAGTTAATCAATCGCTGTTCTAAGTGCTTGGCATATAATTTTCCCAGAACAGACAATAGACTAATGGGATGAAAGTTCTCAGGAAGATTTGGATTACCCTTTTTATAAATGGGGACTAGCATGGAATTGAGCCAGGGCTCGGGGATTGTTCCGTATAAGACGATTAAAGCGAATAGTTTGGCCAGAGGCAAAGGCTGCCAGGTTGCAAATTTTTAAAAAATTTCGGCAGGAAGACTGTTGGGGCCTGGAGGCTTACCGGGTTTTAAACTCTCTATTAGTTCAATAATTTCATCAGGTTTGACTGGAGACCAAGCAGGAAGATCAGAAAGTACAAGATCTTCCAAACTAGTAATGGGAGGGATATCTTGGGCCTGAAAGATCTTAGAGTAGTAATCAACCCATACTTGCGGAGATATATTAGGGTCAGAAAGTGATCTGTGCTTTGCACTATCTGAGATTAGTCTCCAAAAAGATTTACTGCTATTCGATTTTATGGCATGGAGAAGTTGGTTCCAAGTATGTTGAAAGTACTCTTTTTTCTTAGATGCAGTCATTTCTGGACTTTAGAGTTTTTAACCTTCCTGCTCATAGGATTCATTCTAAAGGTCGATATAAAGCGGGCTTAGCTATTTTGATGAAATCGAATCTAAAATTTAGGGTATCCTCTCCTGCTCCCTGCCCACCTATTGCACGTGCTTTGTTAATGTCATTTACCGCCTTCCATTTGATTTTGATTGATGTTTACATCCCCTCCTCTAATGATGGATTTTAGTTAACAGTTTGGAAGAAATTATCTGAATATATTATGCACGTATCCAAGCAGTATCCACTTGCCCCAATTATGATTGTGGATGATTTGAATGCCCGTATAGGTTCTGATAACCAGAAGTGGATTTCAGGTCCCTATTGTATTATAGCCCTTGTTTAGAGAGCTGCAATAAGCCCGCCCGTATGAACGACTTGTACTCTTAGGTCAGAGGTGTCAAACTCATGTGTTACGAGGCCAGATGTGACATAAAGATCACTTTGTTGGACCAAGGCACGTGTGCCATAAAATGTAGCATGAGGTACCAGAGTACCCAGAGAGAAGGGTGCTCCAAAGAGTGATGGTGAGAGCACAGAAGATTTGTGGATGTTCTCTCCCCTCATTGGTGGATCTGTATGATATGGGATGTAGAAGGAAGATACAAATGATCTTAAGGGACCCTTCACATCCGGGCTACTTGCTATTTGAGATTTTACCGTCAGGTAGGCGATATAGAGTGTTGAAGGCAAAGACAAATAGATTCAAGGGCAGCTTCTATCCAAGTGCCGTGGTTAAGCTAAATGCAGGGTTATGAATGGTTATGTGTTTTTAGATGCATTTAGATGGTCTATGTATATGTCCTTTTGTGGGTGTTGATGTGTTGGTATGTTTGTGGAAGAGCACTTCATTTCGTTGCTCTCATTTTCTTGAGAACAATGACGATAAATTTATCTATCTATCTATCTATCTATCTATCTATCTATCTATCTATCTATCTATCTATCTCTCTCTCTCTCTCTCTCTCTCTCTCTCTCTCTCTCTCTCTCTCTCTATCTATCTATCTATCTATCTATCTATCTATCTATCTATCTATCTATCTATCTATCTATCTATCTATCTATCTATCTATCTATCTATCTAAAGGTGATGCCAGGTGTCAAAAGGCAATAGCAGATGCATGACAATAGCAAGCTTGATTAGATTAGGTGTGATATCCAGAGAAGTGGTAGTGCTAGTATTTATGTGCTGCTGCTGGTGGGGTATTTGCTTAAGAAAAGTTTTGCAGGGGCCCAAAAACTAGGGTTGCCAAGCTCCAGGTGATTAGAACATAAGAACATAAGAAAAGCCATGTTGGATCAGGCCAACGGCCCATCAAGTCCAACACTCTGTGTCACACAGTGGCAAAAAAATTTATATACACACATACACTGTGGCTAATAGCCACTGATGGACCTGTGCTCCATATTTTTATCTAAACCCCTCTTGAAGGTGGCTATACTTGTGGCCGCCACCACCTCCTGTGGCAGTGAATTCCACATGTTAATCACCCTTTGGCAACAACCTTTGATTCATTCTTCTAAGCCTACGCTTAATTCAGGGACTGTTATCTTTGTTGGTTGAGTATACTGCAAACTTTGGATGTTGCATACAGAAGTAATTGCTGTTTAAACCTGGCAAAGCTTGCATGTTTCCCTTAGAAGTATTGTTGTTAAAAAGTTGATTGTGATGTTTCCCCTTTAAACGCCACGAACGTAAATACTCAATATATTGCAGAGTGCAATTAAGCACTGATATCATGTTTGTGGAGGGTGTGTAATTCTTGTATGAAGCTATGTTGCAGCAGGTGTAATTGTTCTTTGTACAGTAATTTTTTACAGCCTCCTACATTTTTCTCAAGCTCCAGGTGATGGCTGGAGACCTCCTGGGATTACAGAGTTCACACACAAGAGTAAGGCTGTTTAATATGCCAAACAATAAAGCCCAAAGCAGAGAAATTCCTTCTCTCAGCAACCAGCCCAGGAATCTTAATTCTGCACTGTAATACGAGGGAAAAGCAACCACAAGCAGCAGCTCAAAGCCAACTGAATGTTATTACAAAGGAGTTTTCAGCTGCCTGAAACAAAACTTTATTGGTCTTAAAAGTGCCATGAAGGGTCTTAAAGGTGCCATGGAGGCAGGGAGAGACAGCTGACAGAGCAAAGAGAACTTAAAAAAAAAATCTCTCCTCTGCAATTGACAGAGAGAGGCAGCCTGCAATGGAGCAGCCACCCCAGAGAAGCCGTGTACGTGCACACAAAAGCTCATACCTGGAAGAAAACTTGATTGGGTTTGTAAAGGCACTCCTGGACCACCTTGGGCTTTGGTCTGTCTCAAGCACATGCTGTCTCTCTTTCCTTCCACTCTCCCCAAAGAAGGATGGAGGAGACAACCAACAGCTGCAGCTCCAGAGAGAGCTCATGGGATGGATACAAGGCCTGCACGGGCTGGTTCCAACCTGTGGGCCACATGATTGCCACCCTTGTCTTAGATCATCTTATGAGATGTTACCCTGTCTGTCCCCAGCACCACCAGAAGAATGGGGTGGGATACAACACTTCTCATTGGCAGCATTAAGGCTGTGGACCATACGGATCACTCACTACCAGTATTTAGAAGATTGGCAAAGGTCATCTTGTTCCAGCAATATGTTGTATTTGTTTCAAAGAGAGCAGAATGTGATACTGATACATCATGTCCTATGCGAATTATGTTGGATCTGTTTACTTTTGCATTTTTTGGATGCTGATTTTTATTGGATTTCCTATATTTTGGTTGTAAGAGACTAAGGAAGAAGATGAAGAAGAAGATATTGGATTTATATCCCGCCCTCCGCTCTGAATCTCAGAGTCTCAGAGCGGCTCACAATCTCCTTTATCTTCCTCCCCCACAGCAGACACTCTGTGAGGTGGGTGGGGCTGAGAGGGCTCTCAAAGCAGCTGCCCTTTCAAGGACAACCTCTGCCAGAGCTCTGGCTGACCCAAAGCCATTCCAGCAGGTGCAAGTGGAGAAGTGGGAATCAAACCCAGTTCTCCCAGATAAGAGTCCACGCACTTAACTATAATACAAGAACTCATGGGCACTCAATGAAATTGCTGAGCAGTCGGGTTAAAACGGATAAAAGAAGTACTTCAGCTAAAGGGTGATTAACACATGGAATTCACTGCCACAGGAGGCGGTGGTGGCTACAACCATAGCCAGCTTCAAGATGGGATTGGATAGAGGAGAGGTCTATCAGTGGCTATTAGCCACAGCATATTGTTGGAACTCTCTCTCTGGGGCAAGTGATGCTCTGTATTCTTGGTTCTTGGGTCAACAATGTGCGGGCTTCTAGTGTCCTTGACCCACTGATGGACCTCCTGATGGCACCTGGGGTTTTGGGCCACTGTGTGACAAAGAGTGTTGGACTAAACGGGCCGTTGACCTGATCCAACATGGTTTCTCTTATGTTCTTAAGGAAAGAATCTGTGAAAAAGTTTTAAAGATTTCAATAAATAATTAAAGAGGAAGTACCTCCAGTTGGAAAGGGAGCCATTTTTAACATGTTCCACTCTCAAGTGCTTCTTAGCTTTCTTGATTAGGTCATGATGTGTACTGCTAATACAGAGTTAGGATTCAATGAGAGTGGTTGTGTGCTCGTTCCTTTGTTAGTCCAGCAGGAAAACATTCCAACTTCTGTTCTTTAGCATTTTGATCCCTTTAGGAACTGGAACATGGACACACTTATGAGCCTGTTTGTTCCAATCCTTTCAGCTTCCCAAGGAAATATCACCAGCACCAAGGAAATATCCCATTTCGTTATGTTCACCCATGGGAGAAATTCAAGCAAGTTTTACTTGAAGGAAGGTAAGGTCCAGTTCACAAGGCCACAGTGGATGCTTGCCCTGCCCTGCACCTGACAAGACTATTTCTGGTTCTCTAACTCTGAATCATTACCTTCTGGGGAAAATATTGTGTCAACATTTAGCATTTAACTTCTAATATGTAAATCCTTGGAGCAGGTGGAATTGATTGTGGGTTTTGTTTTGCTTATGTTACTCTGGCCGTTTTCGCACTCACGTTTTACTGGCGCCACGACCATCCTGACGCCGGCGAATCTGCATGGATTTCGCAACAGAAGCTCCGGCGCTCCCAGAAGCGCCGGCTACTTCCGTCGCTAAGCCAGCGCAAACGGAAATCGCAAAGATGCAGGAAAACGTTTGCGCTGGCTTAGCGACGGAAAGCGCCGGCGCTTCTGGGAGCGCCGGCGCTTCTGTTGCGAAATCCATGCAGATTCGCCGGCGTCAGGAGGGTCGTGGCGCCAGTAAAACGTGAGTGCGAAAACACCCTCTGTAAAATGCCTGATACTACTGTATAAACAGTCTATTAAAATAGCTTTTAACTAGTTGAAGTTGTCCTTTAGTTAAGTTCATTATGACAGAGCTGGAGAGTGCAATTTTGCCTAGTTCTGGCTGAATGCCTACAGGACAGAGTCAAGTTTAGGAAGTGGTCAGACTGCGGGGCAAGGGTCCAGACTTGCCTGGAAACAAACCACAGAACCTGGATAACTCTGAGAACATCACCTTGTTTCAGTGGCTACTAGAGCCAAACTGAGCTCTTCAGTCATGGAGCAAGCTGAGATAGATCCAGACAGATCCAATTTTCTGGGAGCAAAGAGTGCTTTGTAAAGGCCACATGCTCACATCAGGAGTCTGGTTAACTGGGTACAGACATGACACACCTTTAGCTACATAAATAACACTGGGGGGGTATCAGCCCTAACCTGGATGGCCCAGGCTGGCCTGATCTTGTCAGATCTCAGAGGGCGTTTTCACACTCACGTTCAGCCGGCGCGACCCCCCTCTTCACCGCGCAGGATCTGCGCGGATTTCGCACTAAATGCCGCGGAGCAGCCGGAAGAGCCGGAAACTCCCGTCGCAAAAGCCGCGCAAACGGAAACTGCTTTTTGGCGGTTTATGTTTGAGCGGCTTTTGCGCCGGAAGTTTCCGGTGCAAAAGGCTGCTCCGCGGCATTTAGTGCGAAATCCGCGCAGATCCTGCGCGGTGAAGAGGGGGGTCGCGCCGGCTGAAGGTGAGTGCGAAAACGCCCGGAGTCTAAGCTACCTCAGCTGTAGTTAGTACTTGGGTGGGAGACCACCAAGGCAATCTAGGGTTGCTATGCAGAGGCAGGCAATGGCAAAACAGCTCTGTTCATCCCTTTCCTTGAAAACTCTCGGGGGGTTGCCATACGTTGGCTGTGACTCGATGACACAATCATTCTTTTTTAACAGGTCAGAATAACAAATAAGATATATTCTTTCTGGACACCTGCTTAACTTTGTAAACCATAGGTGATCCCAATGACATGAGAACAAAGTTTCTTCAGGAGATCCTTTCATCTGCAATCCAAAACAGTCTCTTTTCATGGAAGTATCTGTTAACATATAGTGCTCAATATGTGTTTATAAATGCTGTTTTAAGATCATGTTTTCACTGTATATTCATGCTTATGGGTTTATAATTTTGGGAAAGGCAGCTGTATTATAGCTGCCTGTAAGTTACTGTGACACAGCTTTTTATTGTTCAAACTCCCGTGGGAATCACCTCAAGAACTAATCTATGGGTGCAGAATATTATGATGAGAATAAGAGGGCTTAGTAAGAAGATAATTACATGTAGCTTACCTCAAACTGGAAATTCTCTTTTTCTGAAAGATATTTTCTTCTGTTTTCTGGCACTTCTTTTTGTAGCCTATTAATAAAATGGGTAAGGGAAACAAATAAATTGCTTTGTTCCCAACATTATTAACGATTTGAGGATTTTCATCTCTAAAGGCCTGGGTAAGAGGTATGCTTGGTATCCCAAAGTTGTGGCAAAGCTAGCTTAAAAAAAAAAATTGACCTGTTCCAGAGGGATAGCCATGCTAGGCTACTGAAGTAAAAATAGCCAAGTATATTAAAGTATAATCTTTTAAAAACCAAACAAAATGTCCCTGTCGGTGGGTTCTCCACAACTCTTCATCAGGCTACATGGTAAGAAAACAAGAAAAAGGGTGAGAAGAAAGGGAAAAAAGATCTTTCAAGTTTAAAGTATTTTGTTTGAATCACATGTAGAATGCCCTGTACCTAAAGGAGATGGTACACATAACTGATGGAACTTCATATACATTTATATAATATCTATACATCTATTATACGTGAAAAATGTTTCAAAGGATCACTGTACGTGGACATGTACCTGTTCTGGATATCATCAAGGAACAGCATTGGTGGTTTACGCTCTGGTGTTTTGGGGAGTTCTATACTGCGCCACCTCCCAGGCGCTTGGTTAATATCCACATGAACTGGTTTTTGAACTTTGCCTGTAATAAAACGGTCAGAAGTTCTTTCAATGAATGGAAGAAGAGAGGCCTCCAGTCACTCGACGAGAATATGCAACAACGAGTTTCAGTTAGCATTCTATTTGTCATTGTTGATGTGCTAACATAACACTATCAGTGATGGTTTCTTGACTATTGCATTTTCATTTCTAGTGAGAAAACTCTGAATGAGCATGTCGTTAATTCAGATCTGATGGAGTGGTTAGTGGAGCACAGAATAGTTGAAAGTTTAGTGATGTTTTATTACATTAAATGCTGTTTAAATTATCAACAGGCCTCATTTTGGGCAGGAGCTCACAGGAATGGAGCTCCAGAACCTCTACATTTTATTGTGCTCTTTCTTTCTCACCCTCCCCCAATACTTGCTTCTGGGCTCCATTATACAAACCCACTTTGATAATTTCGCTGAATTCTAAGATTTGACAAACTTTCTAATGTTTTTCTCCACAAAAAATGGGAAAATAACCAAAACATATAAACCAGACAGATGGAAATCTTCATCAAGCCACATAGGAGAAAGAAATTTTAAAATTATGATGGGATTAAAGTTTTATTATCGAAGACTGGGAATTGAACTTGCCGTTAAACTCACCAAGATGATTTTTCTTGGTAGATATCTGGTTGACAACATGCAGATTGAGGAGATCTAAACTGATGACAGAGCGCTTAGGGGGAGATGCTCCCAACACATTCATCTTAGACTTCAGCCTTTTCTTTTCAAAAAAATCCTATTACATTGAAAGAGACAGGAAAAATCTTACACCAATATAGATTTTCAAACTAGAAATGCAGGGCATCAGTTATATTAATATTTCACATCATCCTAAGGCTCAACTGAAATTTTATGTTGGCAGATGGGAAGGGAAGAGCTTCAAAATAGCTGGAACCTTTTGCAGAAAAAGAGAACAGCTGTTCTGAAGGAGCTTCTGCAGGAAAGGAGTCTGATATCTATAGACTCCCAACGTGAGAAACCCCCCCAAACACACTGCAAATGTAAAGGCCGTTTCTATCTCCTCCTGGACAGGAAGAGCACATGTAGCAGTAAGGATAGGGTTCCGATAAATTTCTGCCTGCCCAAAGTAGGCTTCCCAACCCTCCTGCTCTGGCGGGAGTCCCCTGGGTTTGTAGCCTCATCTCCCGGTCTTCAAGAAGTGGGAAGCGGGGGGTGGAGGGGGGGGAGAACATACCTGTAGGCTTCATTATAGTGCTCCTGAGCCGTTTGTAAAATGTCTGCCGCTTTAAGGCTGGGCAGGGAGCAGGAAGGGCTTGGGAGAACAGCCCCGCCCTTTCTTTTGCTTTCACTTTCACAGCAAGAGTTCTCTGGAAGAAGATCTGGTAAGTGTGTGTGTGTGTGTGTGTGTGAGGGAGGGGGCAGGGGATTCCCTGGTTTGGAGGCCCTCCCCCACTTTTAGAAAGCGTGGGGGGGGGGAGGGAAATGTCTACTGGGCATTCTATTATTCCCTATGGAGAACGATTCCCATAGGGAATAATAGGGAATTCATCCGTTGGTATTGGGGGCTCTGGGGGGGCTATTTTTTGAGGTAGAGGCACCAAATTTTTAGTATAACATCTAGTGCCTCTCCCCAAAATACCCCCCAAGTTTCAAAACGATTGGACCAGAGGGTCCAATTCTATGAGCCCCAAAAGATGGTGCCCCTATACTTCATTATTTCCTATGGAAGAAAGGAATTTTAAAAGGTGTGCTGTCCCTTTAAATGTGATGGCCAGAACTCCCTTGGAGTTCAATTATGCTTGTCACATCCTTTTTCTTGGCTCCACCCCCAATGTCTCCTGGCTCCACCCCCAAAGTCTCCTGGCTCCACCCCCAAAGTCCCCAGATTTTTCTTTAATTGGACTTGGCAACCCTAGCCCAAAGGCACTTCTTACATGTCAATAAAGCCCCAGCCCCACTGTGCAGAGGAGGGTCTCCTGACAGGTAATCATATCAGGTGCCTCCCCACCTAAGATTCCAGTGAAGTCTCAGCAATCAGAACTAATAATAACCTAATGCATGGGAGGATCCACCAGGTAATCATCCTTATCAAAAAGCTATCAGCCTCCCCAGACACAGCCACCAGGCACTCCACCGTCTTTGTCCTCTGAAGTAATCAAGCAAATTGTTATCTTGACACTATGCATCCAACACGGGGGAAAATGTAGGTCAGCACTTCCTAATTCTCCTGCTGGACAGTTAAATCCAAATTGCCCAATTAAAGACAAATTTTCCTCAAGGTCCAATCTTGGCCAAGATGGAATGAAGCATCCTGACAGCAGGGCTTTTCACGACACAAAGTACCCCACTTCTCTTCCATTCTTTGTCAAGGTGCTTCTCAGCTCCAGGGGTTCTTGGGAGGGGAATTCGTTTTTGGACCCATATCGATCTGGCTTTAGACCAGGATTTGGAATAGAAACTGCTTTAGTCATCTTGCTAATAACCTTGATCGGGAACCTTGAGAATGTGACCCTGCTGGATCACTCATACTTTCAGGAGTCCTTTCATACTATCAACCATAGTATCCTACTGAGCCACCTCTTAGCACGGGGACTAAGGGCCTCCATGTTACGGTGGTTCGAATCCTATTTGGGGGTTGATCTCAGAAGGTCGTGTTGGGGGATTCCTGCTCTGAAGCAAGGCCGTTGTCCTATGGATTCCATGGGTTCGATCTTATCCCCGCATCATCTAATATCTGGATGGACGAGGATAAACAAGCTGAAACTTAATCCTGACAAGAGGTTCTCTTGGTTAGTAGAAAGACAGACTGGGAACTTGAGATCACTCATGTCTTGGATAGGATTATAACGCCCTTGAAAAGCTAGGTTTGCAGCTTGGGAGTGCTGCTTGGCACAGTGGCCACTTCAGAAAACCAGGTGGCTGCAGAGACTTGAAGTGTTTTTGCCTAGCTTTGGCTGATGTGTCAGCTGCCCTTGTTCCTGGTCCAGTCAGATTTAGACAATGATCCATGCCTCAGCTACATCTAGACTGGACTTTTGCAATACACTTTTCTTGGGGCTACCCTTGAAGAGTGCTCAGAAGTTGCAACTAGAGGGCTGTTTGGGGTCAGCTACTGGAAACATATGACCCAACACTACAACATTGGCTATCTGTCATGAGCCCTGATGAGGAGGAGCTGGAAGAGTTAACAGACCTGGAAGAGTTGCCAGCCAGTTCCTCAGCTGAACAACCAGCAGCTGGCCCATCAATCACTCTCCAGGCACCAGTGTCAGCTGTTGATGATCAATCTCCTCCAAGCTCCCTCCTCCCATCTCAAGAGTTCGAAGCAGGCTCCGGAAAGAACTTTCAGAGCGAAGACATGAGGCACGCCGATGCTTCAGGTCTCTCAGCCCTGAGTTCTAGCAGAGTCACTGCCACTCAGGGAGCAGGCTGATTTAGACTTCCATATAGCTCCCACCCAGGACCTGATAACCTTGTGGAAGCAACAAGTCTATCCTCTAGCTTGCATCCACACTCCTTCCTGATTCCTGATCCTGACCTGCTTGATTTCCTTGGCACCCTGACCTTGTGGCTTTTGGACATTGACTTCTGATTCCGGTTTGTGATTCTGCATTGGTGACTTGGCTCCTGCTTGACTTCCTGGACTTTGACCTTGGACTGGCTTTGGACTCCTGCCTGCCTGCACCCTGAGAATGTGACAGCTATCTATCCACTTCAAGGTGTTAGTTTTGTTCTTTAAAGCCCTACATGACTTGGGACCAGGGTATCTGAAGCACCCACACTTTCCTGTCCAGGAATTAAGATCAAAGGGAGATACCCTCCTGACTGTCCCATCAATCAAAGCAGCTCATCTGGTGGACACATGACAAAGGAGCTTTTCATTGGCAGCCTCATGATTATGGAAGAATCTCCCCAGGGAGGTGCACCTGACCTCGTCCATCTTCAGGAGGCAGTTGAAGACCGTTTTATTTAGGACTGCATTTGACTGATGCAGTTTTTATTTATCGGGAGTCCTAATTGAGATTATAAATATTGTATTTTTATCATTGTTTCATTTACATTGTAAGCCACCTTGAGTTCTGCAAGGTAAAAAGGTGGCTAATAAATGTTCTAAATAAATAAATAAATAAAACACAACTACAGAAAAAAATATTTGTATTTCCTGTTTCAGCACATTTAAATGAACCTATTTATTAGATGCAAGGGAGACTGACTTAAGATTGTGTTCCTCCTCTGCTTGCAGATATTTATTCTGGGCCATGCCAGAGGTGCAAACCTTTGGCCTGAGCCCAAGGGCTCTTTGTGCATGGTTCTTTGTCTCTGGTTCCCATGCTGAGGCCCTGATTGAAGCCAGGCCTATGCATCCAGGATTTACCTAAGATCTGGATTCATTTTTATTGACGCAGTAAAGGGGAGCCACCGCTGTTGGTTCACCCACTAGACCCACAGAGAGTAAGCCAAAGTCCTACCATCTCCTGCATGTTAAAGAAAATGTCCAAAGTCAACTCATATTTACATGCTTTGCGTGGAAGTTTTATTGCTTCCGGTGGTTATTTTGTATTGCTTAACTCATTCTGGGGAGCTGCACCATAAGGGCATTAAGAGGCAGACCGTTTTATTATCCGTGCCTTCCTGAATAATCCCTAGCAGTTAATTTGACTTTATCACTGCTGCTGCGTACTTATGTTTTCATCGAACTATTCATTATACTAAATCCATTTTTTTTTAAAAAAATCTGGTCATTCATTTTGTTTTAAGTGGAATTATGTAACGCAAACTAATGAGTTTCTTCACAATTAATCGACACAAACTCTCCAAAACGAAAAGAGAGCTGCAGCTTAAAGGAGCATTGCCGATGCTGAACAGATTTAAGACCACCAGAAATCTCCTCATTTAAGCCACAGGAATTGTCTAGATCTCATCACTTTAGGAGCACAGGATCTCTGCAAAGATGCTTCTGTAAAAGTGGATAACTTGTTGAGAAATGACAGCGATATAGAACATACACTAAGAGCTGAGTGGGGGTTGAGCTATAAACATTGGGTTGGATCGAGAGAAACAAAAGGAAAAGGGGGGGGGTTAGCTACCATAACTATTCCTCAAATGCTTGTTTAGAGGAGGAACTGGCCTAGTGCTGTAATGTGTAGGTTTTGCTTATCACATTTTCTCTGTCCTTTTTCTAAGGAGCTGAAGGTGGTGTACATAGTTCAACTCTCCTCTATTTTATCCTCACGACAGTCCCGAGAGGTAGGTCAAGCTGAGAGAGTGTCCTTGTGTCCCCAGTCCTAACTGAATACTCCCACATGCATCTCAAAGTGTACCTTTGGATCTAACCCACTCAAAATGGATTTCTGCATAAAATTACAAATAAAGAACAGGTGGACATACTGAACACCTGAAGCTGCCTTATACTGCATCAGACCCTTGGTCCATCAAAATCAGTATTGCCTAATCAGAGTGACTGTAGCTCTCCAGGGTCTCAGGCAGAGGTCTTTCGCATCACCTGCTCCTCGATCCTTTTAACTGGAGATGACGGAGAGTACACTGTTACTTATTTTCCTGAGTTAAGGCCATTTTTTGAAAACATTATAAAGAAAACACGAATGTAGGTTTCTGAATATGACGTCCCTTTTTTCCTCTCATAAAACAAATCTTTACTTGCTCTACATAAGAAATTTATAGTGCAAGCCTTACCCATCTTAGCCCATTGAATTTGTGTAATGGTTTAGCATTCCCCTGTTAACCTGCATTCCAGTTACCTCAGACAAAAATGTAAGGATGTCAGTAATTATGAATGCACATGTCGGTCTAGTGTGTACATTCAGCTACTCTAGAAAACCATGTGTTGTTCTTGCAGAATAATCACTAGAGCGCTCCATTTTGAAAACTTTTGAAATACTCTTGACATCTTTATTTCCTGTGGAACCATTTGGAAAAGCTGACCAAAACTTTTGATGTGGAGAGTGGGGCAATGTTGATGGGTGTATTCCATTCTAGGTGTCTAGAGTTATTTGATGAGGTCTTCTCAAGATTTTGAAATGGGAAACCTTCCTAGTGATTTTGTGTTGTCCTCACTGGTCTAATACCTTATATGCTTGTGTCAATGTACAACTGAGGTATATAGAGACAAACAGATAGTTATTTGGAGCCTCTGATTCAATATAAGCACTACATTACCTCATGATGATAACCCAGCCTGTGTAAGGGCAGACACATCCGCTGGGTCCCTCCCCAGACTTACTTGGTCACGCAACCTTGCTGTGAGAACCCAGCTAATAATCAACGAGCAAGCACTTGAGGATTTACGCCTCTCCCTTATGTCTTCCATGAATCCCACGGAAGTTATCTCCTCCTATGACAACCTTGTCTCTAATGTTATTTCCCTTCTTAACCCCTCCTCTCCTGTGGTTTTTAAAGGCAAATTTAAATATAATCCCTGGCACAACAGAGAATGTCTTCGCTTGAAGTCCACACTTCGCTCTATCTATCATCACTATAGGAGCCAAAAAAGTCTGTGTTACCAAAGCACTACATACCTTCTGCTTTCTTCTCTCCTTGGTGAATATGATTCTTTTCCTTGAAAGATTTAAAAGAAAAATTGCTTTATTTTTGGAACCTTAATATATTTATATAAATAAAATTATTGTGGTTTAATACGGAATCATAATGAATTTCCAGAAAAGCTATTATAAATGATGTTATAATCTATTCTATGCCAAGTTATTAGACAGGATTATCCTGCACAAATTAACCAAGCACATGAAATCTAACATGTACTGAATTCCAAAGAATTAAACAATTCAGCAACTGACCAATATAGAATTGTCCACTGGAAACAATACCACTAAAATGTTATATGAAAGCAACGGTTGTTGTATGTTTTCCAGACACTCTTGTCCACTTCTGTCAAAACAGGTCAAAGGAATAAGAAAACCATGCATATATCGCAAACTAAAATCTGCCTGTTGCAATAACAATAATAATTTTATAATATAATAATACTGCAAAATCTCTATATTTGTTCAGATATTAATATTGCATAGTAGCATTAATAACCAGGAAAACTGAAGACTTAACCTGAGTTTTAGCATCAACTCGAAAGGGGGAAAAAAGCTCTTGACAGCCTGCGGCATAGTAGAAGAGGCTCTTTTCAGATACTTTTTTACTAGGAAGAGCTATATCCAGGCCTCAGATTCAGTGGGAGCTCACAGGAGTGCATCTCCTGAACCTTTCTGAGAGTTCCACCTCCTCCTTCTGAGAGTTCCACCACCTTGTCCATTGAATAGTATGTGCAGCTGCATAACAATCCCTGGATGAGCTCCACCACCTCTTTTTCTACAAAATGATCCCTGGCTATATCCGGATCTTTAAACTGGGAATTCATTACTGCATCTCTGATGTATGGGGGGATTTTTAATTTCAGTCAGCCACAAGGTTAGAAGAAGTGGCACTGGGGGAAGCTGTTAAACAATTTTTTTCCCACTATATTGTTTTCATGATCTAAAAAGTATGAATATGTTTTCTCTAGCAGGACACACAGCAGTTGTGGGGCAGGGGAGACTTTAAATCATGGCAATATTTATTGTTGTAACCTGCACGGTAAGGCAGGCTAGAAGTCCAATTGATGATGATGAGTAGCAGCAGCAGCAGCAGTAGTAGGGTTGCCAATCCCCAGGTGGGGGCAGGGGATCCCCCGGTTTGGAGGCCCTCCCCCCGCTTCAGGGTCGTCAGAAAGCGGGGGGAGGGAAATGTCTGCTGGGAACTCTGTTATTCCCTATGGAGATTTATTCTAATAGAAAATCATGGAGAATTGATCCATGGGTATCTGGGACTCTGGGAGGGCTTTTTGGGGTAGAGGCACCAGATTTTCAGTATAGCATCTAGTGCCTCTCCCCAAAATATCCCCCAAGTTTCAAAATGATTGGACCAGGAGGTCCAGTTCTATGAGCCCCAAAAGAAGGTGCCCCTATCCTTCATTACTTCCTGTGGAAGGAAGGCATTGAAAAGGTGTGCCGTCCCTTTAAATGTGACAGCCAGAACTCCCTTTGGAGTTCAATTATGCTTGTCACAGCCTTGATCTTAGCTCCACCCCTAATGTCTCCTGGCTCCACCCCCAAAGTCTCCTGACTCCACCCCCAAAGTCCCCAGATATTTCTTAAATTGGACTTGGCAACCCTAAGTGGTAGTAGTACTGGGGAAATGGTTAAGACTCCAGAAAACCTCAAAATAGTGTGCCCCGCATGCACTACAATGAAGTATAAACAACCAAACAGAAAACCCTTGGAAATCCGGTGCAGGATCTCTCAGTGTGTCATCATATTCAGGACTCCGCAATTAATCTTATGGTCACTTTCTTTCTGTAACATTTTACACATCAGTCTACTATATACAGTATCTCCCCCTTTTAGATATAAGGCAGAGATTTTGGCAGAGTCTCATTTACATAACAGCGCATTGAATCCTGCTTCCCTTTCTTGTCCGTTCCACCCCCCGCCATGTTCCATCACAGAAGGCATTTTCTTCCAATCTGGCTCCAGCTCCAGAAGTGGGCCACGCTGTGGGAAAAAACTCCTAAAACATCTCCTTTTCTGTGTGGAGGAAGTATGCTTTGGGGGTTATATGAAACTATAGTCAAGACAAAGAGAAGTAGACTTTCAAGTTTGTTCTCTCTGCCCTTAGAAAAATGCCTCAGAAGGCTGTGAATCTGTGTCCAAACCATTTCAATTGAGCATGCCTGTTATGTGAATCCCTATAGCAGTCGGTTCTGCCCCAACCTAGTTTTTTCCACCTTGTTGAGAACTAGGCCTTCAAAATGCTAATGTGACCCTGCGGAGAAAGTTTTGGGAGACTCTGATTTATTTCCTTTTTGTGCCAAAGGTTCAATTCCTTACTTGGGGCAGGACACAGTCTCTCATAACCCCAACTATGAAACAGAAATAATGATTTCGTTTAAATTATACAACACTTCTTAAGTAAGTTCTGTAATGAATGTGTATGAATGCTAAAATCCAGACTTTCTATACAAAGCCAGCTATGGTGATATGATTCTCATCTACCTCCTGCACACTCCCCTGTCCAGGCAGACATTAAAATGGACATATGAACATATGAAGCTGCCTTATACTGAATCAGACCTTTGGTCCATCAAAGTCAGTATTGTCTTCTCAGACTGGCAGTGGCTCTCCAGGGACTCTCAAGCTAAGGTTTTTCACACCTATTTGCCTGGACCCTTTTTTGGAGATGCCAGGGATTGAACCTGGGACCTTCTGCTTCCTAAGCAGATACTCTACCACTGAGCCATCATTCATCCCCTTTAGTATTGTCTTCTCAGACTGGCAGCGGCTCTCCAGGGTCTCAAGCTGAGGTTTTTTCACACCTATTTGCCTGGACCCTTTTTTGGAAATGCTGGGGATTGAACCTGGGACCTTCTGCTTCCCAAGCAGATGCTCTACCACTGAGCCACTGTCCCTCCCTGAAGTCAGTATTGTCTACTCAGACTGGCAGCGGCTCTCCAGGGTCTTAAGCTGAGGGTTTTTACATCTATTTGCCTGGGCCCTTTTAGTTGGAGATGCTGGGGATTGAACCTGGGACCTTCTGCTTTCCAAGCAGATGCTCTACCACTGAGCCACTGTCCCTCCCTGAAGTCAGTATTGTCTACTCAGACTGGCAGCGGCTCTCCAGGGTCTTAAGCTGAGGGTTTTTACATCTATTTGCCTGGGTCCTTTTAGTTGGAGATGCCGGGGATTGAACCTGGGACCTTCTGCTTCCCAAGCAGATGCTCTACCACTGAGCCACCGTCCCTCCCCAACCCCCATCGCTTGGTTGAGAAAGGCTGTCCCACCCTTTTTGCTTCTTAATAAAACCGTGTTACAGACCGTTTTCGCACACAGCTTACCTCGCAGTCACGATCCTGTTCCCTCCGCAGCGTCCGGTCGGATTTCGCACCAGCTGCGCCGGAGTTACAGGAAGTGCCGCGGCTTTTGCGTAGCAAACGTAAACTGGGTTTTAGCGGTTTACGTTTGCTACGCAAAAGCCGCGGCACTTCCTGTAACTCCGGCGCAGCTGGTGCGAAATCCGACCGGACGCTGCGGAGGGAACAGGATTGTGACTGCGAGATAAACTGTGTGCGAAAACGGTAAAAATTAACAAAAAGTGTTAAAATTTAAAAAGATAGGAGATGGGACAAAAAAAAAACCCCTGGCAAAGTCCTAAAATCCTGACTACTCTGGCTGCCTAACGCTCTGCTTCCCAGAGTTTGGCTGAAGGTTTGGCCTTCCTGCTACCACCAGTCATAGCGCTGTCATGGCAACTGTGTGACTCTTTTAGCTTCACTCACCGAGAGCCACCAACCCAGTTCATATTTCCTCACCAAACAATACGCTGCTCAGTCTAGTGAGAGTAGGGTTGCCATATCTGGGGACTTTGGGGGTGGAGTCAGGAGACTTTGGGAGGTGGAGCCAGAAGAAAGGGTGTGGCAAGCACGATTGATCTCTGAAGGGAGTTCTGGCAATCACATTTAAAGGGACCGCACACCTTTTACATGTCTTGCCTCCATTTGGAAATAACGAAAGATAGGGGCACTTTCTTTGGGAGTTCACAGAACTGAACCCCCTGGTTCAAACTTTTTGAAACTTGGGGTGTGTTTTGAGGTGAGGCACTAGATACTATGCTGACTATTTGGTGCCTCTACCTAAAATCAGCCTTCCCCCAAGCTCCAGATACCCCCCAATTAATTCTCCATTATACCCTATGGGAATTGGTCTCCATAAGGTATAATGGAGCACCCAGCAGACGTTTCCCTCTCCCCACCCATTGCTTTCTGATAACCCTGAAGCAGGGAGTTGGCCTCCAATCCAAGGAATCCCCTGCCCCCAACTGGGGATTGGCAACCCTAAGTGAGAGAATAGCTCTCACCGACAGGACACTCTTAAGGCCTAACTCTGAAGTTGGGGTGAAAATGGCTCTATCCACAAAGAGCAAAAGCTGTCAAGAGAAAAGGCCAGTGCCGCTCTAAGAGCCGCTATGACACTTCTCATGGTCTTCCCTGACATTCTCTGATTGCTAAGTTCTTACTCAGTATAAGCTGTTTGTTTCAATAGGTAAGCAAGGCGATAAAAAGGAGAGAATGGTATAATTATATTGTCTTGAGAAACTGATGCCAAACTAGCTAAGGGGCTGCGTGAGTCCACAGCCCGTCCATATTTCTTTTTCTCTTTATGTAGATATTTATATCCTGCCTTTCTCTCCAATTGGGCCCCAAGCAGCTTGCAAAGTCGTTCTCCCCACCTTGCCAATTTTTAATTCTCACAGCAAGCCTGTAAGGTAGAAGAAGAAGAAGATATTGGATTTATATCCCGCCCTCCACTCCGAAGAGTCTCAGAGCGGCTCACAGTCTCCTTTCCCTTCCTCCCCCACAACAGACACCCTGTGAGGTAGATGAAGATATTGGATTTATATCCCGCCCTCCACTCCGAAGAGTCTCAGAGCTGCTCACAATCTCCTTTACCTTCCTCCCCCACAACAAACACCCTGTGAGGTGGGTGGGGCTGGAGAGGGCTCTCACAGCAGCTGCCCTTTCAAGGACAACCTCTGCCAGAGCTATGGCTGACCCACCCAAGGCCATTTCAGCAGGTGCAAGTGGAGGAGTGGGGAATCAAACCCGGTTCTCCCAGATAAGAGTCCACACACTTAACCACTACACCAAACTTAACCACTACACCAAATAGGTAGGGTAGGCTGACAGTGCGACCGACCTGAGGTAAGCTTCTTTTGCACATGATGTTATGCTCTTTCAGTCTTCCAAACTTTCAGATACATAGACATTAATTTTGTATTTACTTAAAACATGCATAGGCCTACCTTTCTCCCAGGCAACCGGGATTCAAGTTGAGTAACAGATTAACACAACAATCCTTAACAGTTAGTCAATGAATTTAGAAGAATGTAATCCTACATAGGACTGCATTGTAAAAACCATATAAATCACAGAACGTTTAAAACAGCCAGCAGAAGCCTTAAATGTAAATAAGAGAGCAAGCGTAGTATAGTGTGATGTTAGTGCGGCAGATTATCTGAGAGAACTAGGTTTGAATCCCCATGTTGCCATGCAAGCTCACTGGGCAATCTTGGACCAGTTGCCTTCTCAGTGTGTTCCTAACCTACCTCACAGGGTGGTTGTAGTAAGAATAAAAGGGGGAATTTAAGAATGATGATGCAATCCACCTTGGGCCTCAACTGGGAGAAAAAAGAGTTCTAAATATCCAACTAAGAGACTTCTGCTTCTAACAGACTACAGAAGTCACCACAAGTCTCCAGGGGCATTATTTAATAGTTCTAGCATACAAATTTGATTTGATTTGATGTGATACAAATTGCAAAAAAGATGGGGCTTTTCTAATGAAACATGTGTTTAGGTGCTGTACTCTGTAAGAAGTAAAACTTGCTCTCAGATTTTAACTACAGCATTGGAGTAAAATGGTCAGAGATGGGATCTGTGTCCATGGCTCAGACACTTTAGCTTGGTCCTATGAGTTCTAAATGTCTTGCTTTGTTTTGTCCAGATTGCCAAAGGCTGTGACATTATCTGGTTCTCAGGGACTGCACTGAGTGTCTTCTAAAGCCTACACTGTATATTCTTTTCAAGCCTTTTGAAGCTGACAATTTTAAAGTCAGTTTTTAGAATGGAAAGAACACTCTGACTTCAGGGTTGCACACTCAACATGACCTAGTGGAGGTTATAGCTTACTAACTGCTTTAGTGAGTCTGGAACCGGAAGGCTGTTCCTCCCAATTAAAGTGTTCCTCCCAATTGTGCACATTGAATACTTGCTACTGAATGAGCAGCTTTCTCCCATGCTCTTGTAATCGACTGTACTGCTTATATGGTGATGAATCTCTCTGCTGTCTCTCCCTGGCAACACAGCACCTCTCATGCTTCTCACTACCCTTGAGGTCTCATTTAAGATATGTTAGCAGATGAGCCCAGAGCTCTTATTTTAAAATGGTTTATTTAAATTCGTGGGTATTTTTTCCGTGATAGCTGCTAGCCTCAAATGGGGTTTGTGTGGTAGGAATAAATGCAGCAGAGCATATAATAAATTCACCCTATTTTGTTATGGATCTTTTGATCTACATTAATTATCACTGCCTTTAAAACATACACACAAACTCTTCAGCTGATTTTTGAACCCGGCCTTAGAAATAACTTTTGAGAATCTAGCCTTAGCTACCCTCGTACCTTTCTAGTGCTTAGTCTCTAAAACAAGACGATCCAGGCGTCAGGGCACTCTGCTATCCAGTCTTCTTGCATTTTGAAGACCTTTATGTCTATTTCCAAATACGAGTTGGTTGTGACTATGCAGTGGTATGAAAAATGCAATCTAGATAATCATGTATTCAGACTGGACTTCATAGACACAGAGACAGTTAACTCTAGTCAGACCAATTTTACCTAGAACTATTGCAAGATTAATGGGAAAGGCAAATTTGGGCCTACTACAAGTATCTTTCTGGCCTGTGGAGCAAATCAACAATATCTGAATCCTGGACTGGTGTACTTTTGGATTTTGGCATTATGAATCTATTGCAAGACATGTAATTGTAATATTTGGAGTGGTTTTCAAAACAGTTAATTTGCAGCTATGCATTTATGCTCAGAAATAACACCCCTACATTTAATTCCAGGAGAACAGCTGTGTGTCTTATTTTGCTACAACAAAAAATAATTTAAGGATCTTGTGTAACCTTAAAGACTAAGGGATTTATTATGGCATGAGTTTTCATGACAAAGTGAAGTTGCCAACAACCTGGAGAAAAAAATATAATTCCCCTTAATAAAGGCTTGATAGGATGTTGTTCATCTCCAGTCCATGAAAGGTTTCAACTGCCCACTTCCACACATTAAAACTTTATTAAAGGGGCTACTGGGGAATTACACAACTTTAAGAAGAATGAAGAAATCAAAATCATTCAGGATTTTCTATTCCTTGGCTTAGGCTTCCCAACCCTCCTGCTCTGGCGGGAGTCCCCTGGGTTTGCAGCCTCATCTCCCGGTCTTCAAGAAGTGGGAAGCGGGGTGGGGGGGTGGGGGTGGAGGGGGGGGAGAACATACCTGTAGGCTTCATTATAGAGCTCCTGAGCCGTTTGTAAAATGCCTGCCCCTTTAAGGCTGGGCAGGGAGCAGGAAGGGCTTGGGAGAACAGCCCCGCCCTTTCTTTTGCTTTCGCTTTCACAGCAAGAGTTCTCCGGAAGAAGATCTGGTAAGTGTGTGTGTGTGTGTGTGTGTGTGAGAGGGAGGGGGCAGGGGATTCCCTGATTTGGAGGCCCTCCCCCCTTTTTGAAAGCGTGGGGGGGGAGGGAAATGTCTACTGGGCATTCTATTATTCCCTATGGAGAACGATTCCCATAGGGAATAATAGGGAATTCATCCGTTGGTATTGGGGGCTCTGGGGGGGGCTATTTTTTGAGGTAGAGGCACCAAATTTTTAGTATAACATCTAGTGCCTCTCCCCAAAATACCCCCCAAGTTTCAAAACGATTGGACCAGAGGGTCCAATTCTATGAGCCCCAAAAGATGGTGCCCCTATACTTCATTATTTCCTATGGAAGAAAGGAATTTTAAAAGGTGTGCTGTCCCTTTAAATGTGATGGCCAGAACTCCCTTGGAGTTCAATTATGCTTGTCACATCCTTGT
The DNA here is from genome assembly GCF_032191835.1 of Heteronotia binoei. NCBI lineage: Eukaryota > Metazoa > Chordata > Lepidosauria > Squamata > Gekkonidae > Heteronotia > Heteronotia binoei. Next base: position 10,150,003 of record NC_083230.1, read on the forward strand.
TCTTGGCTCCACCCCCAATGTCTCCTGGCTCCACCACCAAAGTCCCCAGATTTTTCTTTAATTGGACTTGGCAACCCTACCTTGGCTCCATCATCAACCAAAAGGGAAACTGCAACCAAGAAATTAGGAGATGGGAGATTTGGAAGGGCAGCCATGAAGGAGATAGAAAAGATTCTTAAGTGTAAGGATGTGTTGCTGGTGACCAAGATCAAGATAATTAATGCCGTAATATTCCCCTTTACTATGTATAGACTGGAGGTTGGCAATGAAAAAAGCTGACAGGATGAAAGTTGATTTATTTGAAATGTGGTGTCGGAAAAATTTTTATGGATACCATGGACTGCCAAAAAAGACAAGTCTTTTTACCACACCTATAATTTTGCCACAAATAAGTGGGTTCTAGATCTAATCAAGCCTGAAGTCTCCCTAGAAGCTAAAATTATTAAACTGAGGCTGTCATACTTTGGTCACATTATGAGAAACCAAAAATCACTGGGAAAGATTTTGCATCTTGATTGTTGCAATTTTTCCCAATAGAGAAATTTGTAAATCTTTCAATTTCTCTAAATCAGATCTTATTTCTTTCAACAGTTTGTCATAATTTTCTGTCTTTTCTTTCTTAAGTGTTCTACATTTTGCAGGGATTTGAATGCCCAAATATCTTACTTTTGACTCCCATTTAAATCCTAATTTCTCTTCAAAATCTTTTATCTGCCTTTCTGTAATATTCTTAGTTATAAACTTTGTTTTTTGATAGTTTATCTTCAAACTAGCCACTTCTCCAAACATTTCAAATTTTTCTTTCATGGCCATCATCAAAGATAATGGATCTTCTAGTACCAGCGCTTAATCGTCCACAAAAGCCAGTAGTTTATAATTTTCGCCTCTAATCTTTAATCTGCTAATTGTTATTTCTTTTCTAATCTGGATATTTCATATTTCTAATACTAAAATGAATAGTAAAGGGGATAGAGGACAGCCTTGTCTTGTACCTTTCTCAATCTTAATAGGGTCAGATAAGTCACCATTCACAATAATTTTTGCCATTTGTTTTGCATATATCGCTCAAATTTGTCTAATAAAAATTTCGCCTCACTCCATTATTCCTAATTGATGTAGCATAAAATTCCAATTTACGATGTCAAATGTTTTTTCCACATCTAAAAAGACTATCGCTATTTGTTTATCTGGGTGTTGTTGATAGTATTCCAAAACATTTATTATTGTCCTTACATTGCTTCTCATCTGTCAGATTGGTGTAGTGGTTAAATGTGCGGACTCTTTTCTGGGAGAACCGGGTTTGATTCCCCACTCCTCCACTTGCACCTGCTGGCATGGCCTTGGGTCAGCCATAGCTCTGGCAGAGGTTGCCCTTGAAAGGGCAGCTGCTGTGAGAGCCCTCTCCAGCCCCACCCACCTCACAGGGTGTCTATTATAGGGGAGGAAGGTAAAGGAGATTGTGAGCCGCTCTGAGACTCTTTGGAGTGGAGGGTGGGATATAAATCCTATATTATCTTCTTCTCAGTAAGAAGGCAGATTGGTCTTGATGTATCACTTCTTGTAGGACCCTTTTCATATGTTGGGCTATAATTGTTGCAAAAATTTTATAATCCACATTCAACAAGGAAATAGGTCAGTAATTTTTCACCTCTCTTGGGTCAGTTCCTTCTTTAGGAATTAATGAGATGGCTTCTTCTCACCATGTATCTGGTATTTCCCCCTTTTCACTTATACACTCTAACAGTTGTTCTAAGGTAGAATACTTCTTAAAATTTCTTATAAAACTCTGCCGCAACCCCATCCGGACCTCGTACCTTCCCATTTTTTTGTGTCTCTATCGCCACACCTATTTCTTGCTTTGTTATAGGATCATTTAAAATATGTCTTTATTCTTCCATAAGTGGGGTCAATTCTTGTTGTTTCAAGTATTCCTCTTGTAGAGATCCTGGAGCGTCTTTTCTTTTATATAAGCTTTTGTAAAATGTTGTAATAATGTCTTTAATGTCACCTCTATTGTAGCATTCCTTATCTTGAATATTTTTCAATGATTTTATTAATTTTTTTTTCTTTTTGTAGTTTATAGGCTCGCCATCTCCCTGGTTTGTTTGCATTCTCAAAGTAGTTTAGTTTAGCATAACAGTTTCTTTTCCACTTCATCTATTAATAACAAATTAATCTGATGTTGAATATTTTGGACCTTCTCTCTTAACCTCGTCTCCTGCAGTTGTTTTTTAGTTGGTTCCTTTTATCTTTCAGTTCTTTTAAAAGGTCCTAGTATTTTTTTCTTCTTTTCTTTATTTTGTCTTTAATTTGCCAGATATTGAATTGGACTACCTCTAAAAAAGGCTTTGCTTGTGTCCTACACTGTTTGAATACTAATTTCAGGCTGTATGTTTTGTTTTAAAAAGTTCTTCAGTTCCTCTGTTGTTTCTTTGATAAATTGATCTTCTCTCAAAATTTGCAAATTTAATGACCATCTGTATTTCTTGTGGTAGTTCTTCAGCTTTAACCAAACTGGGTTGTTATCTGCAAAAGACTGTGGCAATATCTCTCTCTTCCACTTCTTTCATTAAGTATAATCCTTGAATATAGGTATCTGGTACACCATGCATCCACCAAGTTTAATTCTTCTGCTATTCCCAAAATGCTTTTTGGAAGTTGGCATCCTGTTTCCCTCTTCCCTTCCTCTGTCTTTTTGTCCATTTTCCTCTCAAAAACTGCATTGAAATCTCCAATAATACAATGCTCCTGATAATCTAATTCTGCCAGTTTGGAGTGTAATTTCTTAAAGAATCTGCCCTGGCTATCATTGGGTGCATAAATATTAGCTAATAAGATCTTCTTATCATCAAGATTAATTTCCACCAGTAATATTCTTCCATCATCCGTGGAATAAATATGTTTAGGGTCTAGGTCAGTGGTGGGGAACATCTATGCCGAGGGCCATTTACAGCCCTCGAGATCATTTGGTCTGGCCCTTGGGGATTGCTGGGCCGAGCTGAACCACATGGCGGCCTCCCTGGGGCCTGGCTGGCTGGCAAGGATTGTGGGGCCCAGCCACACTGTGCAGCGGCCTCCCTGGGGCCTGGCTGGCCGGCCAGGATCACTGCGCTGCCTGGAAAAGTCACTGTCACAGTTCAGGTAGGTTTCTCCTTCATTATTTCCCCTTTTTTCAATTTCTTCCCCCCTTTCTTTCTCTTTCTTTCCATTTCTTCTCCCCTTTCTTTCCCTTTCTTCCCCCTCTTCTTTATTTCCCTTTCCCCCCCATTTCTTTATTTCTTTTCCTTCCCCCTTCCTTCCCCCATTTCTTTATGGTCTTCCCCCATTTCTTATGGTGAGCCGAAACAGAGTACCTAATTTTTTATTTCTAAGGTGAACATATATATATGAACATATGAAGCTGCCTTATACTGAATCAGACCCTGGGTCCATCAAAGTCAGTATTGTCTTCTCAGACTGGCAGCAGCTCTCCAGGGTCTCAAGCTGAGGTTTTTCACACCTCTTTGCCTGGACCCTTTTTTGGAGATGCCAGGGATTGAACCTGGGACCTTCTGCTTCCCAAGCAGATGCTCTACCACTGAGCCACCGTCCCTCCCCCGTGCAATTCATCTTTCTTTGTTATGTGCGTTTCTTGAAGGCAAACTACGTCGGTCTTTAATTTAACCCATAGCATTAAAAGTTGTCTTCTTTTGGAGGGTGAGTTTAAGCCGTTCATATTAATCAAAATTATTTTAACATTGCCACTCTCCATTATTCAGACTTTTTTTACTACCATCTATATCTTTCTTCAAGTGAGATCTTATCCGAGGGGGGGATCACCAAAGATGTGATTTTTGTCTATCCATATCCAGTTCTCTTGTCATGTCACTTTGCCGAAATAATCCACAAAAACCCGCTTGTAGGCTATCTTCTTGTAAGGGTGATCTTGCTTCTTTGGCAGTTGCTCCTTCATTTCTCCCCTTTTCTCCTGTTTTCTCTTGCTCTTTTGTTTGATGTTCCAATCTTTTGACATATCTCTCCATAAAGTCTTCAGCTTTGGATATTGAGGTTATCCAGAACTTCTTGCCTTCAAATGTGAAAAAAGTCCTTCTGGCATCAGCCATTGAAATTGAATTTCATTTTTATCCAAAAGAGCTGCTAGTTCTAAGCCTACATGGCTTGGGACCAACATACTTGAGGGACTGCCTTTCCCCATGTACACCCCAGAGGGTGTTGCAGTCTGCTACGCAGCACCTCCTGACCACCCCTGGCCCAAAGGACATCCATCTCACCTCAACCAGGGCCAGGTGGAATCAGCTCCCTATGGAGATCCAGGCCCTACCTGAGCTGCTGCCATTTTGTAGGGCCTGTAAGATGGAGCTGTTCCACCGGGCTTTTGGTTGAGGCAGCGATGGTCCTATTCCAACTATTCTATCAGTTGGCCTCCCTTGTTATGACATCATGCTTTATAGCCTGTTGAGGTGCTGAATCTGATTTTAATGCCATCACTTCTTCTTGGGCCAAAAACTATATTTTGTGGAATGTGCCCTTTCCATCGGTGATGCACCTTATTTAGTTTTATTGTTCTGTTGTTTTGATTTTATTGTATTCTTTTAAATTTGACCTGTTGGTTTTATTGTCTAATCTATGTTGTGATCCGCCCTGAGCCTCTTATGGGAAAGGGCGGAATATAAATTTTCTAAATAAATAAATAAATAGTTCCGCATAGTTTCTCCTCCTCTCTCTCGTTGTCCAGGGGACCTCTTTAAGTATTTTTATTTCATTTCCAGCATACTGGAATTTGTCGTCTCTAGTTGCTTTCAAAATTCCATCTCGAACCATCCTTTTTGTAAACTTGACATGAACTTCTCTAGATAATGAATTCCTTCTCACATATCCTGATGTCACTCTGTACGCCAAGTCTATTTCGAGCTCCACCTTTTGTGTGTCTGTCTCCATCACCTCAGCTAGAAGCTCTCCAATTACTTGTGATAGATTTTCTATTTTGTCCTCAGGCATGTTCTGAAATCTAAGTATATATGCCACTCTCTCCATTTCTAATTTTGGTGTGCTATCATCCATGGCTCTATGTTTGGTCTTCAATTCTTCCACTTTAGAATCTGCCATTGTCACTTTGTCTCGCATAGTATTCATAGCCTCGGTTAATTTCTGTGTCTATTGTCTATTTTCTTTCAACTGTTTCTGAAAATGATCCATTTTTTTCATCCATTCTTGTAATTTTATCCACCAGTTGCATTATTTGTGTTTGCATCTGGTTAAATCCCACTGTCATCATACTCTGCAATTCTTTTATTGCATCCTGTGTAATTGTAGTAGATATAGATTTGAATATATCTGGTGATGGGTTTGGCGTTGGTTTTTTCATTTGTTTTGTATCCATATTCTCCAAATTTCTTAATATTTTCAGATCGATATCTATCCAAGACAATTAGTTTAAAATAACACCTGTAATTGAGAAATCAACCCCAAAAATTGTTCAGAATGCAATTTCCAGTCACCCAGTCTACATAGCGCAGTACCAGAACAATAAATACAATAAATGCGGTTCTCCCGGAATCTCCTGGAATCACCCAAATTACTCCACAAACAACTTATAACAACACCAAGGCAGAAAAACCAGTTCTCTCGGTTCTCCCGGAATCTCCCGGAAAGGCCCAAAGTACATAGCTTACAACAGCTTACAACAACACAGGGATAAGAAAAATAGTGTTCTTTCAGATCTTCTGGAATCTCCCGGATCTCCCAGAATTGCCCAAAGTACCTTACAAGCAACTTACAAAGTCCACGGTAGCAAGATCTCAGTATATAGTGAACTATATTTAGTTCACTATAGAGTTAGAGTTCCATTACCAAGATGGTTTGCCTTTCATTCTTCAGTTGGTAAAGTCTTTGTTCAAAAAACAGTCCACATATCAGTCACAGTTTGCCCTGCAGCAGATGCCTTGCTATTGACATTGTCCCAAAAAGCCCCCGACCTAAAAAAATTCTGACTACACCCCTGAGTATAACATTCCTACACTTTAGAAAGCCTCGTTGGTGAGGTCTTTGATCAGTCAAGTCCTATATGCCCAGTGGATGTGATCTACTTAGCGCAACGAGTAGTGTTGAGAGGTAATGTTGATATAGTGTAATGTTGAGAGGTAATGTTTTAGTCTGTGATTAGAATGTTGCAAGTTGAAAGATCTTGTATATTCGGTTGTTTTGTTCTACTCATTGCAAAGCATTATGCTTTTAGTGCTATGAGTGTGTCTTTATATATGGCCATTGTTTTAATTTGTGTGATTTGTACTGTGAGTCTTCTTCACCTTGTTACAAATGTTTTACAAGGTAGAAATGAATTAGAATGAATGCGCTTGCTGCTCTGAATCATCAGGCTCCCCTTTAGGCTGAACTCCCAGACTTTGGTCTTATTCTTTACCACCATTTGACTTCCAGTTTGCCCTGCAGCAGATGCCTTGCTATTGACATTGTTCCAAAAAAAAGCCTTGTATAAAAGCCACAGTGGAAATTGTCCAATCCTTTTTGGAGTGTGGTTAATATGTACAGCATCATATAATTAGTTTAAATACACCACCATTAGCACTCTTTAAAATATTGTATTTTAATACAGTATTCCTCTGGATCTTCATGTACCTGCAGATGACATTAGACAGTAAGTTACATCAATGTGCCATTAATAACTTGCGCCAATAAATTTTATTTCTTTTAAAGTTGAGTAGATATGAAGTGACACTCACAGATTAAACAGAATTACTAATGCAGTTATGTTAGAATAAACACTTTTATTAGGAATCTAGTAAAACTGAAGCTTCTGATCATTGCTCAGAGAAGGGGTTGACAAAAGTATACAGCTGCAAGGATCCATACTAGGAAATAAGTCCTGTTCAGCTAAGAGGGATTTGCTTTTAAATAAAACCTACATGGTTATCATGCTGCTTTCCTCCATAATTTGAAAGAGAACCAGTGAAGCCTGCCAAATGTAACTATGATTAATTTAAGTAGGAAATATGCAATGAAAATGTCCCATCTGTTCTCTTTTTATAACAAAAATGAATTGGGAAATGAATGTTATTAATATTTGTTTTTGTTTTTATGCCAAGATTGCCTGATTTAGAGCTTAGGGGAGGGGGGGGCTTTAGAACAATGTAACTCGTAGGATTGTGCAGTTAACAAGAGTCACTTATTTAAAAAAACACTTTTTTAAAGCTTTATTTTAAATTTGAAGCTCAAGTACAATATTCAGAGAGAGTAGTCGTTCAGGTTATAGTTCCATGTCAAATACAAAAACGAAGACAAAATTCAAGAAAACTAAAACAGTATGAACATTTCCATTTTAAAAGTATAACATCTTACTATAAAGCATTCTGCATGGTAGGACATTTTGTTCAGATAGTTAACTTATTATTGGATACCATACAGCAACAAAAAGGGTTTTATAATTTTCAGTCAAAGGAATCTGGGACTGAACAGACATCTTAGTCATTATAAAATATTCCCAGAGTCTTTGTTGCCATGCTAGGAGAGATGGGGTTTTTTTATCTATCCATTGCGCCGCAAGTATCATGCGGGCAGCTGATATTAACATATATATTCTTTCTAAGTTTGTTTTTTCTTTTCCAGGATCCACCCATTTACCGAGCAGAAGCACTTCAGGTTTCAAAGGTAGGCATGTGTTTGTAATAAGTGCAATATGTTGTATGATAAGTTTCCAGAAGTTCTGTATATATGTGCTTTTTGGCACCTAACAGAATGCACCCCCTATGACTCCAGACCTTGGCAGTTATAGCGTTGGGGGGGGAGTCTCACAGTGGGGGCTAGGTGGATGAGCAAGGAACCTTGATGGCCTTATCGAGGGATTACAATAGAGGTCCGGAGGTAGAACAAAAGGTGAAAATTAATTCTGTATGACCACTCAGGAAGGGCAGCTAGGTGACAATTTGGTTTCGACATTCCCAGGAAAGACTGAAATGACACTACAATAAGGTAAGAAATAGCATATTGACAAGAAATTCAGATGGAACAATGGGAGTACTTATGGAAGAACTCTATGAAGATATCAACATGTAATAATATTAAAGAAAACTGTTTTAAAATGCTTTATAGGTGGTATATGACACCTAAGAAACTGTCAAAAATGAACAATCAAGTGTCAGATAGATGTTGGAAATGTAAAAAACGTGAAGGATCTTTCTACCATATGTGGTGGACTTGTGAAATGGCAAAGCAATTTTGGCAAATGATTCAGCAAGAGATCTCAAAAATTCTGGGTTATAACATTAAGAAGGCACCAGAAATCTTTTTGTTGGGATTACAAATGGAAAAATTTCTGAAACAAGATAGAGCGATAATTTGGTACATGCTTTCAGCTGCACTGACATTATATGCGCAGATGTGGAAGCAAGACAAAATACCAGAAAAGTGGGACTGGATTATGAAAGTTATATATTGGAGTGAATTGGACAAGCTTACAAGAATCTTAAAAGAATATGATGTAGAGAAGTTTAAAAATGAGTGGAGAAAATTTCAGAAATATGTTGAAAAACAATGGAAGGTTAAAGGACATTTGGTGATTTTTGACAATAGTTGAATGCTAGGGGAATAGTAAATTGACTACAGTTAAAACATGGGATCATACCCTTTCTTTTTTTCCAACTTATTTTGATAAGGATTATAGTTAAAAGTGAGACTATGGGAATATATATTTCTTCAATCTTATTTTTATGATAAGGACTATAGGATTATAATGAAGATGGATGATAATCATAGTAAATGGTTCTTTCCTTATTTTCATTAAGTGATAAATCAATTTTGCTTAATATGGAGCTTTCCATAGTTTGTAGGGAGTCTTTTAGGATTTTTTGCAGTACCTTTGTAGTTATGGGTTCATCCTGGGCGTCTTTTTTCTTAGCAGAGCTTTCCGGCGCCATTTTTTTTAGCGTCGTTGTTTTCATGCCAGCTCCAACCTCCTCTTCTTTGGCTGTTTTTGGCTTATTAAGTCGTTTTGCAGCTGGTCTATTGGGTGAGTTTTGCTGGGAAAGATTTCCTCCGCAAACCTGTTGCATTTGTTCTGGCGATATTTTAGGGCAAAGGAAGGTTGGGTCGGGAGCTGAGAAATTAGGTGTCCTCCATTCAGTGTCCTGAAGCCCCACCCCCCAGTCCATTTTCTTGAACACTTTCTCTCCCAGAGGCACTGGCCTTAATGTTTTGGACATTACGTTATACTTTTGATAGTGATCTCCAGGTTCCACCTGGAGACTGGCACCCTTTCAAAAACAAAGTAGTGTTTGAGCAAGCCAAGGGAGCTTTCAAACTGGCTTGCTTCTTTCAACATATGCACATCTTCCCACCAGGCATCTTCCTGGCTGGGAGTGGTCTTCTAGAACTATTCATTTTGTTTGTGGAGACATTCTTGCAGAATTTCAAAAGTTTGAATTTGTATTTTCAGACCCAAAATCAGGAGATGAGAATTCAGAAAAATATCTCAATTGTGCCTCCCCCCCTTAGATACCATGGGGCATATATATAAAAGATCCTTCTCTCTCTAAGGCTGGGAGAGAGAAAATTGGTTTAACAAAAGATAGAAAGTGCCCTTGCTGGGCAGTTAATCCCAGTATTCTCTTATCTGATCTTGATAAATTTTCCAGGAAAACACTAAATTTGATTTCCTAGCCAAAAACCCAATGGAAGATACTAGGACCAAAAATCCTTTGCAAAAGAGGAAACTTTGGCTGTTTGCAAAGATGTTGGCAATTTTTTTTTCTCTTAAGGAGACTGGATTAACTTTGTATCAGAGACAAGGTTTTCCTTTCTAATTTTGAGAGGAGACAATCCAAGCTCTGGGTGTTTCCTTATTTGCATGTGAAAAGGTGATACCTGGAATTTTCCACCAACTTAGTCACATAGTTAAGATTTTCAAATGGCCAAATCTCTTCTTACCTCTGGCTAATTATAGATCTATTTTTATATAAGAAAATGGGGGTTCTCTCTCTAAAGATACCTGGTTGCTTGTGCTTTAAGAGGAGAGACTTGAGGTGAAAATTTTCTTTCCTTTTTAATGTCTCAAGGCACTGCATTCTCAAAAAAAAAAAAATTATATTCCTTTTGCCTTTTCTGATGCTGTTAAAGATTTCAAATTGAGTAAGGAGGAGAGGATTAGCATTCCTTCCCTAATGGGGAAAGGACAGGAGGACTACAAATTTGCAATCTTTAACTTCCCTAGGCCAGGCTCCGATTTGGGCTGATCTTAGGCACTCTCTGTACATGCTCAGAGGCTTTCCTTGAGCCTCAAATTTATAGAACTGAAGCAGTAACTATTTAACAAAACCAGTTTAACCTCTCTTTCTCAGAGGTATTTGGTTCTGTAATTTTAAAAGTGAAAATAAAGGTACAATAAAGGTACAATAAAGGTACAACTCTCTCAATCATGGCAATAAATTGTATTTGTTTAGTTTGCATCCTGGTTGCATTTTAAAAGGGCTAAACCTAAGTGTCAAGCATGCTCATTTCTGGACCACATTTTACTATGTAAAGAGCACGTCACCAGCTCTTCAGCTCTCCCCCATTATTTACAACCCAGTGGGCACGTAGCAGAAACATCTGGCCCTAGGATGTTTGTGGCATAGGCTGGCAGTTGGTACCTCAAAGCAGCCTCCCCCGGTTTCACACAGACAACCCTGATCTGTTCACAAAAAAGTGTGAGAATGTTTCTAATGTTTTCAATAACCTAAGATGCCTTAGTAATAAATACATAGTTGCTTAGTAACCTTTGAACCCAAGTATGCATCTGTAATGATATCCTATATAGCAACTGTGTAACTGGTGGTACTCCATTACTCCCAAGGCTTATGTCCTTGGTAAAGCTCCTGAGTTTCTTGCAATAAACATATATTTTGATTCAAAACAACAGGACTCTGTTATTGGGAAATATCGGCGCTTGACATTTTGGGAGTAATCCCACCTGGGGACTTAACCGAAGTTGGAAACTTTCCACCGTGATGGCGGAAAGAGCTCCAGATAACGGACAGGCCCCCGACAACCCAGAACTGCCAGTTGGCAAGGATCAAGGACCAGATACAGTCTCGAGACAGCCTCCGTTGCACATACTCAATGCCAGGAGGCCAGCTGGGAGAGGGTCCCCACTGCACATACAGCGAATATTCATAACCCCAAAGGATTGGGGCCCCAAAAGGTCTACTAGCCTGATGGATGAAGCACCAGCATGGAGGGAAGCGATCTTAGTGCTGCCCCCCCTATGCACACAGAAGGGGGACGATAGCAATCAAGGCACATCCGAGGCAACTGGGGGCGACAGTCGAGAAGACCGGGGTACCGACCCGATCCCAGATGAGGAAGAGGAGGAACAAGATCCCGACCCATGGGACTTCCTCCAAATGATGAGGTTTAAAATGGTGGAGATGGCCAGAACTCTCAGGGAGAAAATGCGAGTGAACAACGCCTTCATGACTCAAGAGGTGAGAAGGCAGCTCGATTGGGTGCTGCAACCACCAGTGCTGGGGGGGGACAACCACAACAGCCCCCACAACTCCAACCTCAGCAACCGCAGCAACCCCTGCCATCACCACCACTGCCGCAACAACCCCAGCAACTGCTGCTGCTGCCACTGCCGTCGCGGCCAGTAGACTACGGCAGGGGCCGAGAGTTGGATGCTACCTTTGATGGGGACCCCGAAGAAGTGGAATACTTTTCAATACAAGCTAACAGCTTCATGTACTACTAGGGGCACACCTTCCCCAATGAGTTCAGCCGAATGGATTACTTAGAATCCAAATGGAAAGGGGCCACCAAAAGATGTATGTGAGCCTCTATGAAACCCGAAGCCAGATACAGTGGCAGTGTTCCTGTGGGCACTACTGACGCAGTACGAAGACCCCTTATAAGAGACCCAAGCGCTGATGACCCTGTGGGACCTGTGGCAAGGGGCCAAGGCAGTAAGAGAGTACGCAGCTGAGTTTCAGGCCAACACCGCCAAAGTATGGGGCTGGAGTGAGCAGATGAAAATCGAGCAATTCCAGAGAGATCTGAATGCCAACGTGCTGGATCAAGCCCTCCAACAAGCTTGCCCTACCTCGTTGCTAGGGTGGCTACCGAGTCGGTGGCTACCGAGGACTCAGCGACGCTGGCCGAGACTCCAGCATTGCCCGCCCCTCTGCTAGCCACGCCAGAAGCTGCGACCGCTCCTCCGGCCACTCCAGTACCCCAGCAGTCCACACAGGAGCACCACAAGCCTGCCTACCTCTGGGACTATGGGGGGAGAAGGGATGTTGTGTATGTGGACTAATGTTGCTATTCACCAGGTTCCTGCGTGACTCATTGGAGCCTTTAGGTCACAGCTTGGGGACTCAGGAACAATGGGCAGTAGGATCCAAATCCCTGCTGCCCTGCTCCAGTCACAGGCCACCTACTGGTTTAAATGATCCCGTGGCATCCCAGTGCGGGAACCTTGGACTGTATATAATTGGCCCAGTAAAGCAGTCTTCTGGTTCAGCTGTAACTAACAAAGAGAGCTATGATCACTGCAACCGCGTCTCCTCCTTGCATTGAATCCGCTATATTACACTGGTCAAGGCACATGTGAAGTACAATTTATTTCTGCATCATACATCCTGGCCAATGGGCTGCTGCGGTCTGGCGAGGTGTGAGGTGTGTAGCTGACTCTTGCTGGATGTTGCAGCCAATTAGTATGTATATATGCTAGCATGTGCCAATGTGTTGTCAAGGGTATATAAGATTGTGACCATTTTGAAAGAAGATAGAGCAGCTTGGTATTGCAGGCTTTGGCTTAGCTCTGCTCTCAGTTCATCGCAAGATGGAAGGCTTCCTCTCTGGCCCTGTTCAGGATCATGAGGAGAGCTGCACTGTGGCAGGAATGTTGGACCTGCTGGAGAAGCTCTACTGCCAGATGTCCCAGCAGCCATCAGCAATATCATCATCCCTCACTGCTGTGTGGTGGCAGATTGGAACAGAGCCAGCATCCCACTTGGGTAACTGTAGAAGAAGATATTGGATTTAAGATATTGGATTTATATCCCGCCCTCCACTCCGAAGAGTCTCAGAGCGGCTCACAATCTCCTTTACCTTCCTCCCCCACAACAGACACCCTGTGAGGTAGATGAAGATATTGGATTTATATCCCGCCCTCCACTCCGAAGAATCTCAGAGCGGCTCACAATCTCCTTTACCTTCCTCCCCCACAACAGACACCCTGTGAGGTAGATGAAGATATTGGATTTATATCCCGCCCTCCACTCCGAGGAGTCTCAGAGCGGCTCACAATCTCCTTTACCTTCCTTCCCCACAACAGACACCCTGTGAGGTAGAAGAAGATATTGGATTTATATCCCGCCCTCCACTCCGAGGAGTCTCAGAGCGGCACACAATCTCCTTTACCTTCCTTCCCCACAACAGACACCCTGTGAGGTAGAAGAAGATATTGGATTTATATCCCGCCCTCCACTCTGAGGAGTCTCAGAGCGGCTCACAATCTCCTTTACCTCCCTCCCCCACAACAGACACCCTGTGAGGTAGATGAAGATATTGGATTTATATCCCGCCCTCCACTCCGAAGAGTCTCAGAGCGGCTCACAATCTCCTTTCCCTTCCTCCCCCACAACAGACACCCTGTGAGGTGGGTGGGGCTCAGAGGGCCCTCATAGTAGCTGCCCTTTCAAGGACAACCTCTGCCAGAGCTATGGCTGACCCAAGGCCATGCTAGCAGGTGTAAGTGGAGGAGTGGGGAATCAAACCCGGCTCTCCCAGATAAGAATCCGCACACTTAACCACTACACCAAACTGGCTCTCTGTAGTGATGTACTATACAGCTGAGCCTGTCCATGGTCTGGACCATGTCATCTTTTGCTGTCTAAGTGAGAGAATTTTGATTGTCTTACAAAAGAGACCCTTTATCCTATTTATCCTGTTCATCTAAACGTTACAGCCTAATAGCGTACGTTTAGCATAGAAACAGTGGAAAAAATGAACGGATGTAATAATCAAAGGAATGAAAACAACTATGGTTTAGAAATATGAAATGAAGATGAGAAAAATGCCAGCCCGCTGAAACCATCTCCCAAGGCCCTGGGATGCCCTCAGTCATTATGGCTGTTAATCAGTTTTGCAGAAATGAAGGAGTTACTGAATTCAGGCAGTTACTGACACCAGTTACTGAATTCAGACAGGGATGTTCTTGCACATACTAGTTAAGAGTTAGAGAAAGGCACAAGGCCTCTAAATCTACACACAAACGCACAAACATTTGGTATGCAGCCCACAAAGGCCAAAACCCTGCAAATAATTGGATATTGCTGTTTCATTCTCCCTTCAGCACAGTTGATACAGCACGAAGGGATACAAGGAAGCGAGAGCAATGATTCATCTTGCATGAAACAGCTGTCATCTGTTCTGGCTGGCACAAGCTCTCTCTGCTTCAGAAACTTCCCAGTCCTTGATAACTGTAAATACTGAAAATCTTTTTCAATCCCCCATTTCCCTTTTTCCCTGTATCTCTCATTCCTTCTCTAAAGGAGATATGGGGATGCAACCAGAAATCTTTTCGTACATGGCATGCGTACTACCACTGAGTTTGAACCCTTCCCAGATGGGCTCTTCAGTTTGCCTACACAACCTAGAGCTGCAACTAACTCCATAGTCTTTCAGCTCCAGGGCCCACTTGGTGACAGTATGAGTAGGATTGCCAAATCCAATTCAAGAAATATCTGGGGAATTTGGGAGTGGAGCCAGGAGACATTAGGGGTGGAGCCAAGATCAAGACTGTGACAAGCATAATTGAACTCCAAAGGGAGTTCTGGCCATCACATTTAAAGGGACGGCACACCTTTCCAATTCCTTCCTTCCATAGGAAATAATGAAGGATAGGGGCACCTTCTTTTGGGGCTCATAGAATTGGACCCCCTGGTCCAATATTTTTGAAACTCGGGGGGTATTTTGGGGAGAGGCACTAGATGTTATACTGAAATTTTGGTGCCTCTACCCCAAAAAACAGCCCCCCCAGAGCCCCAGATACCCGCGGATCAATTCTCCATGATTTTCTATGGGAATAAATCTCCATAGGGAATAATAGAGTTCCCAGCAGACATTTCCCTCCCCTCCCCCCGCTTTCTGATGACCCTGAAGCGGGGGGAAGGTCTCCAAACCGGGGGATCCCCTGCCCCCACCTGGGGATTGGCAACCCTAAGTATGAGGCCTAAGAAGCAATCACAGGACATGGCAGTCATGTGACTGGAAGTGGGGGAACCACCATTGTGAGAGGACAGGAGGCAGCAAAGCAAAAAAGCTTGGGGCAAGGAGCTAGGGTTGCCAATCCCCAGGTGGGGCAGGGGATCCCCCGGTTTGGAGGCCCTCCCCCCGCTTCAGGGTCATCAGAAAGTGTGGGGGGGGAGGGAAATGTCTGCTGGGAGCTCTGTTATTCCCTATGGAGATTTATTCCCATAGAAAATAATGGAGAATTGATCCGCGGGTATCTGGGGCTCTGGGGGGGGGAGTTTGATGTAGAGGCACCAAATTTTCAGTACAGCATCTAGTGCCTCTCCCCAAAATATCCCTCAAGTTTCAAAACTATTGGACCAGGGGGTCCAATTCTATGAGCCCCGAAAGAAGGTGCCCCTATCCTTCATTATTTCCTATGGAAGGAAGGCATTGAAAAGGTGTGCTGTCCCTTTAAATGTGATGGCCAGAACTCCCTTTGGAGTCCAATTATGCTTGTCACAGCCTTGATCTTGGCTCCACCCCCAAAGTCTCCTGGCTCCACCCCCAAAGTCAAGTGGCTCCACCCCTAATGTCTACTGGCTCCACCCTCAAAGTCCCCAGATATGTCTTTCCCCTCTTGGCTGATTAAATCCTGCCAGAGGGAGCTCAGAAGTCCTCTACGGGACATCATAAATAGATCCCTCGTAGAGGGGCACTTCCCAACGCCTCTGAAAGAGGCGTTGGTTCGCCCTCTCTTAAAAAAAATGTACAGCAGACCCGGCCGAATTGGCGAATTACCGTCCGGTGTCTAATCTACCATTCTTAGGCAAAATTATTGAGAGGGCAGTGGCGTTGCAGCTACAGAGGTTCCTAGATGACGCTTCCGTCCTTGACCCGTGCCAGTCTGGGTTCCGACCGGGCCATGGGACGGAGACAGTGCTGGTCGCCTTGGTGGATGACCTCCAGCGGCATCTGGATCGGGGCGGCTCTGCGGTACTGATGTTATTAGACCTGTCGGCGGCATTTGATACAGTCGACCATCAGTTACTAAAGCGCCGCCTTGCCGACATAGGGGTTAGGGGGCTGGCCTTACAGTGGCTTTCCTCCTCCCTCTCCGATCGGGGACAAAGGGTGGCCATTGGGGGCGAGCGATCCCAGAGGCACACACTTGATTGTGGGGTGCCTCAGGGAGCAGTTCTCTCCCCAATGCTGTTTAACATTTATATGCGCCCCCTTGCCCAGATTGTCCGGAGGTTTGGGCTGGGTTGCCATCAATATGCAGATGACACCCAGCTCTATCTACTAATGGACGGCCGGCCTGGCTCCGCCCCAGGGAACCTGGATCGGGCCTTGCAGGCTGTAGCGGCGTGGCTTAGATCGAGTGGGTTGAAGTTGAACCCAGCGAAGACAGAGGTCCTTTGCGTGGGTCGCGGCGCCCAGGGAGGGGAAATAGCTCTCCCAACCTTCGACGGCGCACCATTGGAACCAGTGCGCCAGGTAAAGAGTTTGGGTGTTTTACTGGAGCCTTCATTATCAATGGAGGCCCAGATAGCAGCCACTGCCAAGTCAGCATTCTTTCATCTGAAGCGGGCAAGGCAGTTGGCCCCCTTCCTGGAACGCCGCGACCTCGCAACAGTGATCCATGCAACGGTCACCTCAAGATTGGACTACTGTAATGCCCTCTACTTGGGGCTACCTCTGTGCCGGACTCGGAAGCTGCAGCTAGTGCAGAATGCGGCGGCCAGGCTGCTACTGGGGCTCCCGAAATGGGAGCACATACAGCCGGGGCTGCGCGGACTGCACTGGCTGCCGGTTATCTACCGAGTCCAGTACAAAGTGTTGGTTATTACCTTTAAAGCCCTATATGGCCGAGGACCTGCCTACCTAAGGGACCGTCTCTCCCCGTATGAACCCCAGAGGGCACTGAGGTCAGCAAGTAAAAACAAAATGACCATCCCTGGGCCGAGAGAGGCCAGGCTCCAAAGCACCAGGGTGCGAGCCTTTTCAGTTGCGGCACCTGCACTGTGGAACCAGCTCCCGGAGGAGGTGCGGGCCCTGCGGAACCTCGACCAGTTCCGCAGGGCCTGCAAGACTGCCCTTTTTAGATGCGCCTATAGTGATACGGACTGCTGAGTTGCAATGAATGAAGAACCGCCATCTTTAACACCATTTAAACTGGCAGCATCAGCGCCAGAACAGCCATTACTGCCAGATATATATATATAATGTAATGTAAATTAAGTGTTTTAACTGAATTAACGGGTTTTTATATTTTTAATTTTAAATGTTAATCTAATGTTTTACTATTTATGTTAATATACTATTCACTGTTAGCCGCCCTGAGCCGCTTTGCGGGGAGGGCGGGGTAGAAATAAAATTTATTATTATTATTATTATTATTACATTGGACTTGGCAACCCTACAGGGAGCACAAACCAAGTAGCAGAAGGTTACAGGAGTAAGAAAAAAGCCAGAGCCATGGAGGAATCCTCAGCACCACTTAGGGATCTTGCTTTGCCATCCTGCTGCTCACTGGATGCTGAGAAACACTTCAGTGGCCATCAGGACACATGTGGGTGCCGCACTGAAGACATTGTGGGAATACTTGCTATGTTTGCACATATGTATCCACACCTTAATGAAAGAAGAAGGTGGTACCATTTTGTAGGTTGTGATGCCTCCCTGCGTGGTCACTGCTGGGGAGACAAGCTGCAGTCCATATCAGAGTCTAGGCTTCTATTCCCCAGGCAAGAGATGGCCTATCACCTTGTCCCAGGCCTCCTGTGAGATAGAACAGCATCTGTGGACCTTCCACTACTGTGTCTAGGCACACAAGCTTAGGTGTTTGTTGCTCAGAGAGTCTCCAGACAGAGAGGAGGCTGCTGGTTTCACATGAGAAAAGCAAGGGGAAATTACCGAAAGACCTTACGTTAAAAGGCCTAACTCTGCTTAGTGAGCATATTGTGTGCACGGAAGCACTTACCCTCAGGTACCAGAATGTTTTAAAGCTGTGTTTAAAATTGATTGCTACATCCATTGAAAGGTTCGATGCCAGACAGGCATCAGTGGGGGCCATTTAAATAATGATGGAATCCCGCCCCAGTTTGCTAAATCTGAGACCTGCTGTATCAAAACAAAGGTTCATCCCAACACAAACTGCTCTAGGCTGTAAATCCTTCTGATGGCCTTACTCTCATTTTGGAAACCTTGGATTAGAATAATAAAGTCAACCCAAATCAGCCAAAATAGGCACTTTGTAAAGTATAAATAAGGGTGCTTCAAGAAAATAGAAACAGAGTAATAAAATCAATATCCGTCTGTGCTCAGAGAGAGAGATAAAAGGATAACTTTTGTGGGCTCGTGCCCACTTCATCAGATGTATGTACTGAGATTAGGTCCTTATTGGCAGACATATAGCTATAAGAGGGGGAAGGTGGTGAATGGCATGATCAAATATCATAAAAATAGGTAGAATGCAAATGTAAGCAATAAAAGTGCAGAGATCATTCACAGCAGGAGTAATTGGTGATAATGCATTTGCCTTCATTTCTGCAAAACTGATTAACAGCTATAATAACTGAGGGTATCCCAGGTCCTTGGGAGATGGTTTCAGACTTCTCAATGAATTCTAATTCAGTAGTTTCATGCTGGAGTCTCCCTTTAAAGTTAGAATTATGACTTTTAGATTGGTGACAAATGTAGAAATTCCATGTCCCACTGGTTTCTGAATTTTGTCCGATGTGCATTCCATTTTTTTGTTCTGTTTTTTGTGAGCATAGTGACTGATCTATTTGCCCTGTGTAAAGAACAGAAGGACACTATTGAGCCATAATGCCATATATTGCATAGGAAGGTGCACAAATGGATGAACCCAGAGGGTCTGACGGATACAATTATGTCCTAATTTTGAGCAGATTTGGGGCCAGAGGTGGTAAGTGGGTGTATTACTGGTGCCTGGGTGGGCATCCTTGTAAAGTGGTTCATAGTTGTTGATAGGAAACGGTTTGAGGTAGGGGGAGCATTCCTGAGATTGTGATGGTAAGCAAAGAAGAGCTACCACTCAAGGCCCAAGAGAGAAGCATCATTGTCAAGGATGGACTGCAAATCATTGATGATGCACTGAACTGGTATGAGCTGGGAGCCATAGGTGACAACCTGTGGTAATCTACTGTGATCTCCCTTGGGCCTCTCTTGTAGTGGGCTATTTCTGGGTACTAAAATCATCGGTCTGTTTCTCCACTGCATTGGGTGGGTACTCCAATCTCAAGAATGCTTCTTTTAAATCCTCTGGGTGTTCTCCCTGACCAAGAAATGGGAGAAAAGGTGGTTGCAAGGTAGTGCTTAGGTCGAGCCAATGGATTGTACAGTGTGTTCAACATGATTGCTGAAAGCGTGTAGAGGTGTGTGGAAGTCAGTAGATTTGGGATCCAAGATAGTTCATAATTGTTCATCGGACAGTTGCATAGTAGTGCCAGGAAAATGGTTCTATTGTGTGCAGCAGTCCAGGCTAGAGCAGAACATTTCAGGTTTATCCAGAAAATGTTGGGTGGTGGGGCATTGGGAAAGCCTGTGGGGCAGGAAACTGTGGGGGGAAGAGGGAGCGTTGGAAGCTGCCAACAAAACGGCACCCCTGCCACCTTCATGACTCTACTGGCTTCCTCGTGTACATGTGTCGGGGAGAAGGATCTCTAACTCTCTCTCTTTTGCATTTTGATTTTATTTTTTGCAATTTTATTTTATTTCCTGCATTTAGGAAAAAAGAAAAGAAGATGAGACTAAAGCTTCCCTGACTTTCTTTTGGAAACCCCATGCACATCTTATATTTTTAAAATAGTTTTTTTTCCTATGGGCAGGTCATTGCCCTAAATCCCTGCCCCCAAATCCTCAGTTAAAAGGACCAGACCATAGGTGATGTGGAAGCCTTCTGTTCCCTGGAGAGTTGCTACCAGTGTTATCATGAGCTAACTCACAGATTTTTAGCCTCCACCTCACAGATCAGGAAGGATGACCCCAGAACACAATAATTGATGCAGTAGCTCACAACTTTAATGCCAGTAGCTCACATAGTAGAATTTTTTGCTCACAAGACTCTGCAGCTTAGAGGGAACATTGGTTGCTACCTGTACAAACAGACAGTACTGAGTCTGACCTAGGGTTGCCAATCACCAGGTGGGGGCAGGGGATCCCCCGGTTTTGAGGCCCTCCCCCCGCTTCAGGGTCATCAGAAAGCGGGGGGGGGAGGGAAATGTCTGCTGGGAACTCTGTTATTCCCTATGGAGATTTATTCCCATAGAAAATAATGGAAAATTGATCTGCGGGTATCTGGGGAGGCCTGTTTTTTGGGGTAGAAGCACCAAATTTTCAGTATAGCATCTAGTGCCTTTCCCCAAAATACCCCCCACGTTTTAAAAAGATTGGACCAGGGGGTCCAATTCTATGAGCCCCAAAAGAAGGTGCCCTATCCTTCATTATTTCCTATGGAAGGAAGGCATTGTAAAGGTGTGCCGTCCCTTTAAATGTGAGGGCCAGAACTCCCTTTGGAGTTCAGTTATGCTTGTCACGGCCTTGATCTTGGCTCCACCCCTAATGTCTCCTAGCTCCACCCCCAAAGTCCTCTGGCTCCACCCCCAAAGCTCCCAGATATTTCTTGAATTGGACTTGGCAACCCTAGTCTGACCTGATTACACTAACTCAAGGAGGAGCCTCTTCTTTGAGAAGGACTGCATGGTAAAGAGTCTGCTTTGCATGCAGAAGGTCTCAGGTCCAGTCCCGGGCAAGTCCAACTCTAAGGATCCAGCAGGAGGTGATGTGAAATACCTCTCTGCTGCTGCCTGAGAATTTGGAGAGCAGCTGTCAGACCAGGCAAGCCTGACCTTGGTAGTTTGGAGAGCCAGTTTGGTGTAGTGGTTAAGCGTGCGGACTCTTATCTGGGAGAACCGGGTTTGATTCCCCACTCCTCCACTTGCACCTGCTGGCATGGCCTTGGGTCAGCCACAGCTCTGGCAGAGGTTGTCCTTGAAAGGGCAGCTGCTGTGAGAGCCCTCTCCAGCCCCACCCAGCTCACAGGGTGTCTGTTGTGGGGGAGGAAGGGAAAGGAGATTGTGAGCCGCTCTGAGACTCTTCGGAGTGGAGGGCGGGATATGAACATATGAAGCTGCCTTCTACTGAATCAAACCCTGGGTCCATCACAGTCAGTCTTGTCTACTCAGACTGGCAGCGGCTCTCCAGGGTCTCCAACTGAGGTTTTTCCCGCCTATTTGCCTGGACCCTTTTTAGTTGGAGATGCCGGGGATCGAACCTGAGACCCTCTGCTTCCCAAGCAGATGCTCTGTCACTGAGCCACCGTCCCTCCATCTCCATCACCTACTGCCTGAGCCCCTTTTTAGTTGGAGATGCCGGGGATCGAAACTGGGACCTTCTGCTTCCCAAGCAGATGCTCTGCCACTGAGCCACCATCCCTCCATCTCCATCACCTACTGCCTGAGCCCCTTTTTAGTTGGAGGTGCCGGGGATCGAATCTGAGACCTCCTGCTTCCCAAGCAGATGCTCTGCCACTGAGCCACCATCCCTCCATCTCCATCACCTACTGCCTGAGCCTTTTTTCGTTGGAGGTGCCGGGGATTGAACCTGGGACCGTCTGCTTCCCAAGCAGATGCTCTGCCACTGAGCCACCATCCCTCCATCTCCATCACCTACCGCCTGAGCCCTTTTTAGTTGGAGGTGCTGGGGATTGAACCTGGGACCTTCTGCTTCCCAAGCAGATGCTCTGCCACTGAGCCACCATCCCTCCATCTCCATCACCTACTGCCTGAGCCCTTTTTAGTTGGAGGTGCCAGGGATCAAACCTGGGACCTAGATGCTCCACCACTGAGCTACAGCCCCACTGTATGTCTCTCCAGGGTCTCAGGCTGAGGTCTTTCCCATTGCCTACTGCCTGGTCCTTTTAACTGAAGATGTCAGGGATCGAACCTGGGACCTTCTGCTTCCCAAGCAGATGCTCTGCCACTGAGCCACCGTCCCTCCATCTCCATCACCTACTGCCTGAGCCTTTTCTAGTTGGAGGTGCCGGGGATCGAACCTGGGACCCTCTGCTTCCCCAGCAGATGCTCTGCCACTGAGCCCCCATCCTTCCACCTCCATCTCCTGCTGCCTGAGCCCTTTTTAGTTGGAGGTGCCGGGGATCGAACCTGGCACCTTGTGCTTCCCAAGCAGATGCTCTGCCACTGAGCCACCGTCCCTCCATCTCCATCACCTACCGCCTGACCCCTTTTTAGTTGGAGGTGCCGGGGATCAAACCTGGGACCTTCTGCTTCCCAAGCAGATGCTCTGCCACTGAGCCACTGTCCCTCCATCTCCATCACCTACTGCCTGGACCCTTTTTAGTTGGAGATGCCGGGGATCGAACCTGGGACCTTCTGCTTCCCCAGCAGATGCTCTGCCACTGAGCCACCATCCCTCCCCATCTCCATCACCTACCGCCTGACCCCTTTTTAGTTGGAGATGCTGGGGATCGAACCTGGCACCTTCTCTGCTTCCCCAGCAGATGCTCTGCCACTGAGCCCCCATCCCTCCATCTCCATCACCTACCGCCTGACCCCTTTTTAGTTGGAGATGCCGGGGATCGAACCTGGGACCTTCTCTGCTTCCCCAGCAGATGCTCTGCCACTGAGCCACCATCCCTCCCCATCTCCATCACCTACCGCCTGACCCTTTTTTAGTTGGAGATGCCGGGGATCGAACCTGGCACCTTCTCTGCTTCCCCAGCAGATGCTCTGCCACTGAGCCACCATCCCTCCCCATCTCCATCACCTACCGCCTGAC
Organism: Heteronotia binoei; assembly: GCF_032191835.1. Lineage (NCBI taxonomy): Eukaryota > Metazoa > Chordata > Lepidosauria > Squamata > Gekkonidae > Heteronotia > Heteronotia binoei. The sequence continues at coordinate 10,173,046 of NC_083230.1, forward strand.
CCCTTTTTAGTTGGAGATGCTGGGGATCGAACCTGGGACCTTCTCTGCTTCCCCAGCAGATGCTCTGCCACTGAGCCACCATCCCTCCCCATCTCCATCACCTACCGCCTGACCCCTTTTTAGTTGGAGATGCCGGGGATCGAACCTGGGACCTTCTGCTTCCCAAGCAGATGCTCTGCCACTGAGCCCCCATCCCTCCATCTGCATCACCTACTGCCTGGACCCTTTTTAGTTGGAGATGCCGGGGATCGAATCTGGGACCTTCTGCTTCCCAAGCAGATGCTCTGCCACTGAGCCACCATGCCTCCATCTCCATCTCCATCACCATCACCTACCGCCTGAGCCCTTTTTAGTTGGAGGTGCCGGGCATCGAACCTGGGACCTTGCGCTTCCCAAGCAGATGCTCTGCCACTGAGCCACCGTCGCTCCCCATCTCCATCACCTACCGCCTGACCCCTTTTTAGTTGGAGATGCCGGGGATCGAACCTGGCACCTTCTCTGCTTCCCAAGCAGATGCTCTGCCACTGAGCCACCGTCGCTCCCCATCTCCATCACCTACCGCCTGACCCCTTTTTAGTTGGAGATGCCGGGGATCGAACCTGGGACCTTCTGCTTCCCAAGCAGATGCTCTGCCACTGAGCCACCATCCCTCCATCTCCATCACCTACTGCCTGGACCCTTTTTAGCAGGGGATCAAACCTGGGACCTTGTGCTTCTCAAGCAGATGCTCTGCCACTGAGCCCCCATCCCTCCATGTCCATCTCCATCACCTGCTGCCTGAGCCCTTTTTGGTCGGGGATGCCGGGGATCGAACCTGGGACCTTGTGCTTCCCAAGCAGATGCTCTGCCACTGAGCCACCGTCCCTCCATCTCCATCACCTACTGCCTGGACCCTTTTTAGTTGGAGGTGCCGGGGATCGAACCTGGGACCTTCTGCTTCCCAAGCAGATGCTCTGCCACTGAGCCACCATCCCTCCATCTCCATCACCTACTGCCTGGACCCTTTTTAGCAGGGGATCAAACCTGGGACCTTGTGCTTCTCAAGCAGATGCTCTGCCACTGAGCCCCCATCCCTCCATGTCCATCTCCATCACCTGCTGCCTGAGCCCTTTTTGGTCGGGGATGCCGGGGATCGAACCTGGGACCTTGTGCTTCCCAAGCAGATGCTCTGCCACTGAGCCACCGTCCCTCCATCTCCATCACCTACTGCCTGGACCCTTTTTAGTTGGAGGTGCCGGGGATCGAACCTGGGACCTTGCGCTTCCCAAGCAGATGCTCTGCCACTGAGCCACCATTCCTCCATCTCCATCACCTACCGCCTGAGCCCTTTTTAGTTGGAGGTGCCGGGCATCGAACCTGGGACCTTGCGCTTCCCAAGCAGATGCTCTGCCACTGAGCCACCGTCGCTCCCCAAAGAAACCCAACATCTTCTCGGCAGAGTGACTGCTGCTTTCCGGGCCGCTGTAACTGCTGTAACCGCTGCTGGCGTCCCTTCGCACCCCTGCGGGAGGCCGCGTGGCCTCTTCCCGGCCGCCAGCCTCTCACGACAGCCTTTGCCGAGGCCCGGCAGCCAATGAGCGAGCGGCAGGGGCGGCGCTGGCGGCGAGGGCTCATTGCGCGCCGGGCATGGGGGGCGAGGCTGGCCGGACGGCTCGGCCGGGGCCTGCTGCGGGAAAATGAGCCCGGCGCTGGAGGAGGAGGCGGCGGCCGGGCGCGAGCGATGGAGCCGGGCGGGCGCGGCCAGGAAGGCGGCGGGGCTGCTGGCTGCGGCGTACGGGCTGAAGCTGCTCTGCCGGCGGCTGCGGCGGGCGGGCTGCGAGCGGGCTGAAGCCGGAGAGGAGCGTCCCCTGGCGGAGCCGCTGCAGTGCCCCGGGCGCGCCTCGCCGGCCGCCGACGCGCAATTCCTCCGGCAGCTGCTGGCGCTGCGCAAGATCCTCCTCCCCGAGCTGGCGAGCCGCGACTCGGCCTGGCTGTGCCTCCACTCGGCGGCGCTCGTCTCCAGGACCTTCCTGTCCATCTACGTGGCCGGCCTCGACGGCAAGATCGTCAAGAGCATCGTGGAGAAGCGGCCGCGCGCCTTCGCGCTCAAGCTCATCAAGTGGCTGCTCGTCGCCGTCCCCGCCACCTTCGTCAACAGCGCCATCCGCTACCTGGAGTGCAAGCTGGCCCTGGCCTTCCGCACCCGCCTGGTGGAGCACGCCTACCGCACCTACTTCGCCCACCAGACCTACTACAAGGTGGTCAACATGGACGGGCGCCTGGCCAACCCCGACCAGTCGCTCACCGAGGACATCATGATGTTCTCCCAGTCGGTGGCCCACCTCTACTCCAACCTCACCAAGCCCATCCTCGACGTGCTGCTCACCTCCTACACCCTCATCCAGACGGCCAGGTCGCGGGGCGCCAGCCCCGTCGGGCCCACCCTCTTGGCCGGCCTGGTGGTCTACGCCACTGCCAAGGTGCTGAAAGCCTGCTCGCCCAAGTTCGGCAAGCTGGTGGCCGAGGAGGCCCAAAGGAAGGGCTACCTGCGCTACGTCCACGCGCGGATCATCGCCAACGTGGAAGAGATTGCCTTCTACAGAGGCCACAAGGTAAGGGTCCGGAAGAGACCCTGGAGGAAACCTAAAGAGAGGACTTGTGGCCTGCTTCTTGGCTCCTAGGATACCAGAACTTCCTTCCCCCATCCCCAAGAGATGTGAATCCCTCTGATACCCACACCTGTTTATACCATACGTTTTGGGGAAGGGGCTCGATGGAAGGAGGCACTAGCCGAGGGCGCAGAGCGGCTTTCGTTTTGTTCCCGAATGGTTTGTCAGGAAATGTTTAGGGCAGCCAGGAGCTGGGGGAAAGTGTACATTCCGAGTACCTCTTCTTCGTGCTGTTGGGTTTAATCCAAGGGTGGGTTTGTGTTCTGGTTTTGTTAGCAGTAGCAAAAGATGTGAAAGTTCTTTTTTGCAGTAATTCATCCAGGCTACAAAGGATCTAATGCAGGGGTGTTGAACTCATGAGGGCTGGATCTGACATAAATGAGACCTTGTTGAGCCAAGCCATGTTGGGCCCGTTTAAGACTAGATAGTAGAGAGATAAATTTTATAAAGAACACAGGCAAACACAAATATATTTTTGAAAAAACTTAAAACATGCTTAAGGCGTTAGCACTTGCTGGTCTTAAAAGATGCTTTCTTTGTATTTCTCCCAGGGGAACCAGGGAAGTGGGCAAAGGAAGCTCTGGCTCTTTCCTTCCTTCCGTAGGGGACTGGGGGGAGCCTCAGCCGATAGAAGGAAGAGAGGCTTGGCTCAGTAGCTCTGCTGCACAATTGAGAGAGCTTGGCAAAGCAAGCTATCCCTCCCCCCTTCCTCCCCAAGGGAGGAGCCTCAGCCAGTGGAGAAAATAGAGGCTTTGCTCTGTAGCTCCTGTGCAGTTGAGCAAGCCTTGCAAAGCAAGCTGTTATGCAGAAGGAAGCAAGAGAGAGGAAGAAGGAAGCAGATGGCAGCCAATTGTTGGGGGCCTGATAAGAGCCCTCTGAGGGCCTAATTTGGCCCCCAAACTGCATGTTTGACACCCCTGATCTAATGATCTCATCTACTCAACGCCTTATGAAGCATGTCCAGGGCTGCTCACAACAAATGCCTCCTGCAACTGCATGTTCATTTTCACATCCCCCCTCCTCCCCCCCACCAAATCTAGCCCTATGGGATTTTTTTTCTCCCAGTCATCTTGGTAGTGAACCCACAATAAAACTCCAGTTTCCCCCAATCATAGACTTTTCTTATCTTAAATGTAGTATCCTTCCTAGACTCATCCTGCTTCACATTGAAATGCTGGCGTGATTTCATTTTCATGAATTTCTTTTAGAACTTTATATTTCTCTAAATGCATAGATTAAAAGAGAAGGATTCTCTCACTTCACACTCCAGCCAAGAAACGGAGAATCTAGCTGCTGCACATTTCAGCCTGGAAAAAAAAAAACTTTGCTTGAACATGGATAGCAACCCCAACCTTTGACATTGCTCTGAGAGGCTTGGCAGAAATGCTATCCATGCAGAGTCTTTAAATAACCCAGGCTGAAGTGTTATGCCTTAACGACTGTAGTTACATAAAATGAGCAATTCCTTTCAAATCAAAGTTTAAGATATTATGTTTTGTATGATTTTGGAAACTGCTTTTATTTAGGAAAGAATTGTTTGTCTTAATTTTTTTTTGCCTTGTACAAATTATATTTTCATAAAAAGCTACTGGATGTAATTCCATTGAGAACTTTCCTATGGAAGTGTCATTGAAAGGAGATGTACCAGCAGGCCCATAGTCATGTGGGGGCACAGCCCCCAACTTCTGTGCGAGGCCCCCTGACTGGAGGTCCCAACCAGCCCCTGGGGCCTCTGCCATGGCTCCGGGGGCTGCTGCTGACCTCGCGAGTGATTTGGTGGGCGGGGGGCAGAAGCAGTCCCAGCCTCCCTCCAGAGTTAAAGGGCCTACCGATCAGCTGTTTCACTGGCCCTTTAACTTGCAGGAGGAGCTGGGGGATGCTCTGCCGTCTGTTTTCGTGATGGGGAAGGAAGGGAGGGTGGTGACGAGAGTGTCTTCTCTTCCCTCCCTGCTGCTCTCGTCGCCACCCTCCCTTCCCCACCGTTAAAATAGCGTGTGCAGTGGGACCCCGGCAGAAACAGGCCCCTGGTTCCCATGCCAGTTAAAAAGCCCGTCGATCAGCTGTTTCGCGGGCCCTTTAACTGGCGCAGGGGGCTGGGGCTGCTTCTGACACTGGTCCCGTGCGCTATTTTAATGGTGTGGAAGGAAGGGTGGCAGCAGTGGAAGCAAGGAGGGAAGGGAAGCTCTTCCATGCCTGCTCCTCTCGCCACTGCCCTCCCTTCCCCGCCATTAAAGTAGCACGCAGAACCAGTGGCAGAAGCAGCCCCAGCCCCCCGTGTCAGTTAAAGGACCCGTGAAACAGCTGATCGGTGGGCTCTTTAACTGGCACAGGGAGCTGGGGGTTGCTTCTGCTGGGGCCCCGCTGCGCACACTATTTTAATGGCGGGGAAGGGAGGGTGATGGTGAGAGCAGCAGGGAGGGAAGAGAAGACCCTTCCCTGTCACTCTCGTTGCCACCCTCCCTTCCTTCCCCGCCGCTAAAACAGACGACAGAGTTAAAGTGCTCGCGAAGCAGCTGATCGGTGGGCCCTTAAACTCTGACAGGTTGCCGGGACTGCTTCTGCCTCGACCCAGAAGCAATTTGGTGGGGGGAAGGGGAGAGGGTGAGCAACTAGAGGGAAGGTCATGTGGGGCACTTGGGGGTATCAGTGGCCCCCCAAAAATGTCAATGCCCCTCGACCTTCCAAATCCTGGCTACGGCCCTGGTACCAGACCACATTTACACTCTTCTACAACTCCTTTCTCATCCCGCTGTGGTTCTCATTGGGATGCCTGGATTTCCTAGAGTCGAGTATCTGCCACTCCAAGCACTGAAGTTTAAGCTACTGATGACTGCAGTATTTCCCACTAATTTGCTGCCAGTGAATGCTTATTTATTTATAAATTATTTATACCCTGCCTTCCTCTACGATGGGAAGCCAAAGACTCCTCTCCTCTGTTTTCTTTTCCCAAAAGCCTTGTGAAATAGGTTAGGCTGAGAGCAGGAGTGAAGGGCCCATGACCATCCAGCAAGAACAGGGATTTGAACCTGGATCCTGTTTAGACACTCTTACCGTTCCACCATGCTCCTGTACTCATTCAGTATTAGTTGCTTGTCATTGGGTGCATTCACACGCACTAAAGAACCTGCTTTGGAACTGGATTTTTACTGGGTAAGAATGGCAAGATCCACTTGCAAACAGTTGCCGTGTGAAAGCACCATAGACGGAGCACATTAGTGTGTTCCTATGGAACTGTCCAGTGTGCTGCTCCTAAGGATATGTCTGCTAAAATTCCAGTGCCACCTTGGCACTTACCGGATGAAAATGGTCCAGGCCTTTTTCATAGATAGATCGAGGTGGACAGCCATGTTGGTCTGAAGTAATAGAACAAAGTTGGAGTACAACTTTAAGACCAACAAAGTGTACTTTTAGCACATGAAAGCTTACATTCTCAATAAAACTTTGTTGGTCTTAAAGGTGCTACTGGACTCCAGCTTTGTTCCTTTTTCCTAGACTTCCTGGGATGTAACCCTATCTATTGTACAGTGCTACGGTTGTGATAATGAATATAAACAGGAGTCCAGTGACACCTTAAAGACGGAAGATACCTCATTCCGGCATATGCTTTGAAGCTTCTGAACTTCCGTTCATTCTTCTAGTAACAGACCTATCCAGGGCTACCCTTCTGGAGCCTGAATAAAATATAACGCTTCTACGTGCCTCACAACCCCTTATCTCAGTCATCTTCCAGTATCTCCATGAAGCAGGCCACAAGTCAAGAACCGAAAACAAGGCCTTGTGTCTTGCCCAGTAGTCTCTTCCATTAAGCATGCTGTTTTAAAAGTGTACATGGGTGTCCTGGATCCACGTATGACGTTCTGAGTGGCAGCAGATGTGACGCAGAACAGAAGTGTGAGTGAGCCTCTCTTTCATTCATGTTTCTGCATCTTGTATGAAACCTTGATATGAAGATGCCACCTCTTCCCGCTTTGGGGAAGGGGAGATGGCATTCACAGACCACCCAAACTGGGTCTGTTGAGTTTACTGGAACTGCACAGTATAAACTAGCTGAGATGCCAATGGTGTGATTCTGTATGCCCTTACCTGGAAGTAAGTTTCTTTGAACATAGTGTAGACATACATATGCCTGTACTGTGAGAGACTGTTTTAAAAACATTCAGCTGCTTTGTGTGGATATAGGCCCTATTGCTCATCATTTAAGTTTTAATAGGCATTTCTGTTTAAATTGTCTGTGTCTCAATCTGTACCCTTCTGTGTCAGCATGTACATTTTCTAACTGTAGGTAGAAATGAACCAGCTCCAGAAAAGTTACAAAGCTCTGGCCGATCAAATGAATCTCATTCTCTCCAAGCGTTTATGGTACATCATGCTCGAACAGTTCCTGATGAAATATGTCTGGAGTGGCAGCGGTTTGATTATGGTGGCTGTACCTATCATCACAGCAACGGGATTTGCAGATGGCGGTAATGACATTTATTTAATTTGAAATACTTGTGTGACAGTTTTATTGTGGGAGGATTATCATAGGTGTGGGAGGAGAAGAAACTCGGCAATGTCCAGGGGCTCTACAATGCTTCAGTATTCTGCTAGATGTAAGTGGAGGGTATGCTTCAGTATTCTGTTAGATATAAGCGGAGGGTCATAAAACTGTAAATTAAGAGTTATCTAAATAACACATAACTTTCTCCTCCTGGATCTGGTACTTTGAAACAAATTCCCTTAGGTTCAAACGACATGTTACGATTTTTTGTAAGTCCGGTTGGGGTTCCCTAAACTCAACTTCTTGTTGAGGGTGAAAGAGGAGAGCACAAAAGTAGGCTTGAAACTCAACATCAAAAAAGCTAAGATCATGGCATCCGGCCCCATCACACCATGGCAAATAGAAGGGGAAGACGTGGAAGTAGTGACAGACTTCACATTTCTGGGATCCAAGGTCACTGCAGATGGTGACTGTAGCCATGAAATTAAAAGATGTTTGCTCCTTGGGAGGACAGCTATGGCGAACCTGTGCAGTATAATAAAAAGTAGAGACATCACTCTGCCATCAAAAGTCCATATAGTCAAAGCAATGGTATTCCCAGTAGTAATGTATGGCTGTGAGAGCTGGACCGTAAGGAAGGCCGAGTGTAGAAGAATATATGTTTTTGAGATGTGCTGCTGGAGAAGAATCTTAAGAGTCCCTTGGACTGCAAGAAGATCAAATCAGTCAGTCCTAAGGGAAATCAACCCAGACTGTTCCCTGGGAGGTCAGATGCTGAAGCTGAAGCTCAAATACTTTGGCCACTAAATGAGAAGGGAGCACTCCCTGGAGAAATTCCTGATGCTGGGAAAGACAGAAGGCAAAAGAAGAAGGGGACAGCAAAAGAGGAGATGGCTGGATAACATTACTGATGTAACAAACACGAATTTGAGCAGACTTCGGAGGATGGTGGAAGACAAGAGGGCCTGGCGTGACGTTGTCCATGGGGTCGCAAAGAGTCAGACTCGACTGTGCAACTGAACAACGACAACAAACTCAACTTGCTGTTCCTGCAGTCAGACCGCTACTGGAAGGAAAGGCATTTTTAAAGTGGCCAGGAACCTAAGAACTGTATTGTGGGAGAAGGAAGGATTTCCAAACTTTCCCTCCCTGCTCTTTTTCTGAGTCGAAATGGCCAGAGCAGAAAGTTATTTGCATAACTTTGGAGCTGCCACAGGCTCAGAATACTTGGAAAGTGGTATGGTGGGGGGAGGCAGGAGCCCTTCCTTCTTGCACACTGTAGGCCCAAGCAGAATTGGGATTCTTGGGGACTTTAAAAATGCCTTTTCAAGCAGGTGTTGGATGACTACAGGAAAAGCGAGTCAAGTCTGGGGAACCCCAACCCAGCTTGCCACAAAACAACATGTTTAGTTTGGCTCATTGTCTCTGGAACTGTGAAAGGTGTTTAGGGTACGTCCCAACTCCAATTATTAATAAGCCCCATTAAAAATCAGTGGAACATTAGCTTGTGCAGTTGCATGTATAGCTTTCAAAACTAAATTGTGTGTGTTTTTTTAAAATATATAGAAAATGGCCCTAATTTCACAGGATTTTAACAGTGAAGTTCTAAGCAGAGTTATGCCCTTGGAATTTTGCTGAAGCCAGTGAGTGTAGAAAGCAAACTAAGCAGGTTTCCTCAGAATTCTACTCAGATGAAAGTGTTCTTAGGATTGCTTTGCTTTTCTGTGTTGAATGTGTTTGGGGGATTTTGCCAACTTCTGGGCATGGAACAGGGGTCACTGGGGGTGTGTGGGGGAGGTACTTGTGAATTTCCTGCATTGTTCAGGGGATTAGACTAGATGTCCCTGGAGATCCCTTCCAACGCTATGATTCTGTGATTCGCAGCATAAAAAAATCTTACAAAAGGTTTATTTTTAATTATTTGTGTTTTTTAAATCAATTTTTTTTTAAATTGCATTAAAAAGGGAGACAACTTTCTTTTAAACATCACAAGAATAAAAATTCCTGTGGGGGGAATTGTCATGAGAAAGTCTTTATATCAACAATAACAAGATCTAAACTTAAGTTTGAGATTCACTTTTCTTTTTATGTGTGAACAAAGATAATAAATGTGAAGCTCCTTGTATAGATTATGAAATGCCCGTATGTGTACTTCCTGCAGCCTGAGACTTCAGGAAGTTGCCTAGGCTATACTAGAGTTTCTAGCTGAGTAAGACTTTGAATCGGGGCTTAGCCATCTCTATCAGGGCATCCTAAACAGAGTTACACCCTTGAAAGCTCATTGACTTTGAAAGGTATAATTCTGCACTGTAATCATGCTTAGAAGATGTACTTCAGGAAGAAAGAACTATCTCACATTGTAAGCATCACTAAAGAGTTTGATTCGTTTTAATGCACCTGCGATTAATAGTGATGTATGCTGAGAGAGAATTTAACATCCACAGTTCAGGACAGTGATTGATGCCGTGGCTAAAATGTCATTTGCTATTTTATTACAAATTGTTTTCAGGAAACATTTCAGCACATCAAACAAGATCTTTTTTGTTGTTGCTGCTGAAGCACAAGCAGTCTTGAAACCATCTCCTTAGTATCCACAATTGCATAATGTGTGAATTGTTGGATTATTTGGTAAATTAGTGGAGTGCATAAGGTTTACAACGCAGCAAGGCCTTCTGCTGTAGAAACAAAGTTACACATGGAGCCCTTTATAGATGCAAACTAATATGAATCTTTTTATTTAAGGAACTCCATTCTAGATAGGATAGAGGAGAGATAGGTTTCTAATCTAGTCTAACTAGCTAAAATGGATGGAGCTACAGGAGCACATCCTGCTGTCATGTTTCCAAGATGGAGAAGTCTGGCAAAGTGTGGAGAGAAGGTATGAGGTGGAAAGGAAAGTTTCCATTAGAGTGGCAATCTACACATCAAAGGGATAGCATCAGACAGAGAAGGAAAGGATGTTTAGTGTCCTAGGCTATCTCTCTCTCTGACTCTCTTGGAGTCTTTCTCTGAATGCTGAGGCTAAGAGACATTGCAAAGTCTTCCCTTCCAACATGAATCAGGTGATGCTGGACATAGATAGGTTGACATATTCTGTGATTACAACAGCTAGGACAATAGCCATTTGAATCATGAAAATTGCAACAACTGTATCCAGGAATGCCCAATTCACTTGTCTGTGTGAGTGTATACACAAACATAATTGGGACTGCAGTCATGTGAAATATGGAATGTCTGTGTGACCTGGGCTTTCATTGAAGGCCAAATTGCAGTCATTGTTTGGTAAGGGAACATCATGTCTGTCTGTCTATCTAGGACCTAGAGCCTCAAAATAATAGAAGCAATTTTGTTTCTTAAAGAAGTAGATGCTTAGTGTTCCACTGAGATCTTGTGCATGGTAAAAACTCAACGGCCGTTTTGCAAAAACCACCCCGTAAAAAAAGTCTGCCATGAAATTGCTGTGAAAGCAATGTCACCTCAGATTCGGAAGCGACTGGTGCTTGCACAGGGGATTACCTTTAGGCAACCTGCAGTCAGCATTGCTGAGGATTCCAAACCTCAGTTGGTATCAGCTTGGGAAACTGAAGAGAGACAGACTTATAAGCAAAAGGGATAGGATATTATAGCATTGGAAAAAGTCCAGAAAAGGGCAACTAGAATGATTAAAGGTTTGGAACACTTTCCCTATGAAGAAAGATTAAAACGCTTGGGGCTCTTTAGCTTGGAGAAACGTCGACTGTGGGGTGACATGATAGAGGTTAACAAGATAATGCATGGGATGGAGAAAGTAGAGAAAGAAGTCCTTTTCTCCCTTTCTCACAATACAAGAACTCGTGGGCATTCAGTGAAATTGCTGAGCAGTTGGGTTAGAACGGATAAAAGGAAGTACTTCTTCACCCAAAGGGTGATTAACATGTGGAATTCACTTCCACAGGAGGTGGCGGTAGCTACAAGCATAGCCAGCTTCAAGAGGGGTTTGGATAAAAATATGGAACAGAGGCCCATCAGTGGCTATTAGCCACAGCATATTATTGGAACTGTCTGGGCAGTGATGTTCTGTATTCTTGGTGCTTGGGGTGGGGGGTGGGGGCAAAGTGGAAGGGCTTCTAGCCCAACTTGTGAACCTCCTTTTTTTTTGGCCACTGTGAGACACAGTGTTGGACTGGATGGGCCACTGGCCTGATCCAACATGGCTTCTCTTACGTTCTTAGGAGCAGGCCTGTAGCCAGAAAAATTTGGTGGGGGCCCAGCAGATAAAAATTATAGGGGGGGCATGGGGCCCAACATGACGCCACAAACTTTAAAAACAGCATGTTATTGAGTTGTCTTCTGCCCCGTCTACATGCTGGAAAGAGAGTTTGAGGACTGGCATGGCTTCTTTTGGGCAGAGCAGAGCATGGGGCTTGGCAGGAGGGGGGTGGTGTTGGCATTTTGGTCCCTCCCAGCTCAAACAGCAGTAGCCAGAGACAATCCCAGCACAGGGAGGTGGCAGGATACACGCCCGTGGCCTGGAGCAGCCTGCGCAAGGACAGACCTGGGGGAGTCATCTGGGCACTGCACTGAGAGGGGGCAGGGGGGCTAGATGACTGAAGCATGTTTATGTGCACAAGCACACACGGAAGCCCCAGAGCCAGCCCAAGCCACTATGCTGGTTTCTCACCGACGCCATGGAGGGTGGCTGGACCCAGGAGGGAAATGGCTGCCAAGACGCCAGAGCCCCCTGAGGCTGGCCCACATAGCCAGCTTCGACTGGACATTTGGACTCCCTCCCTCTTCCGGACCCACACCAAACTCACCCTCCCCCCACGCCCAACAGCTCAGCTTCTTTTGAGCCCCTGGCAGGGTGCCTGGAGCCACTCCATACCCTCCCTGTGGCCTGCCGCCTCCCCCTCTGGAGCCACTTAGAGGCCCTCCGATGGAGGGGGCATACAAATGGAAGGGGGGGGGGGTGAATTAAGTGGCCTGGCCCCCCAGGCCGCACCATAGCTATGGGTCTGGATAGGAGGAAGAAAATGTAAAACTGGTGAGGAAGAGCAAAAACTAAAAAGAGAAAACTGGAAATGTGGGGGTGAATAAGTAAGGGGTAGCAGAAGCTGCCAGAAGGAGAAACAGAAAAGATAAGTAGGTGGGTGGGTAGAAGTCATGCAAAGGGAGAGGTTATGGGCACTACTAGGGAGATGAGTGGAAAAATGATACTCCCCCTCCTTTCGGGTTTTCATGGGCTCCCCACTTGTAAGGGTCTATGTGGCACCCAAAGTAAGATTACTATATGCAGTTGTCAAATATATAAAAATACTGTAAAGTACGAAACTAGTTATGACAATGACCTATTGGTATTTTTCAAATGTAGACTAGAATGAGGAGAGATTTCAGTTGCCAAGGTATATGTGAGAGGGGACCCTGACTCTTGCCTCCGAGTGTCTCCCTGCTAGCCGCCCCCCCCCCAGCCATTTTTCTTCTAGCCAGGCTTACCTTCAGTCTTGGAGACCTGATAGATAGAAATGCATTTGGGAGAGAGGTTGTGTGAGTGGGAGGCTGCAAAGGAAGAATTCAGTGCTCATTAGTCTGGCCACTTTGTTGCTTGAAATAGCTCCCACGCACCCTTACATTTTGATGCAACCCGAGTTTGAGAATACCGGTCTGCCTCTGTCTCATCTCTTCTTCCCACTTTACTGATCAGCTCATGCAATTTCACATCACATTCAAGCTGAGAGTTAGTATAAAGCAGAGCAAAGAGCTCAAAATGACTCCGTGTTCAAGCCGTGCTTTGCTTCAAACCTTGAGTATGCATAAGAAGACCAGTCAGACAAATCTTCCTGAATATTTTATTGTTCTTTACACATACTTCTGCATAACAAGACTTTTTGAGCAGTTTGTAATCAAATGTAATAAAGTACTACAAACAATTTTTTTTCCTTTGAAATGTAGCAGGGATAAGGGCTAGAATACAAGACACAGCTCACTGAGCCTCTTGAGAGCCGGTTTGGTGCGGAGAGCTGGTTTGGTGTAGTGGTTAAGTGTGCGGACTCTTATCTGGGAGAACCGGGTTTGATTCCCCACTCCTCCACTTGCACCTGCTAGCATGGCCTTGGGTCCGCCATAGCTCTGGCAGAGGTTGTCCTTGAAAGGGCAGCTGTTGTGAGAGCCCTCTCCAGCCCCACCCACCTCACAGGGTGACTGTTGTGGGGGAGGAAGGTAAAGGAGATTGTGAGCCGCTCTGAGACTCTTCGGAGTGGAGGGCGGGATATAAATCCAATATCTTCTTCTTCTTCTTCTTCTTGATTGTTGTACCTGGGGGGTCAGCAGACCCGTTGGGACAGCACTGGGAACAAACTGGGATTCTGGGATGGGGGGAGATCAGCAGAAATCTCTTCCCCCTGATCTGAAGATGTAAATTTCATTCAGTCTCATGAGTCCCTGAGGAAAGAATCTGAATGACTGAAAGATCGTTACGGATGCCACCTAGCATGGGAATCTTTGGCACACTTTGGCCATGTTTTGAGTCCCTAGCATGGTATGTCAGAGAGAGAGGGAGACTAAAAAGGGATAAATCTCAACCTGCTGTTGCCATTTAATCTGAAAACGTGATGGGTTGGATTCATTGCAGTGCTTCCCCTGGCGCAAGGAGTTCTGCCTGAGGAGCAAAACCTTTGCAGCTCCTGGTTTCTGGAGCACCCCAAAAGACCCCCCTCTTAAATCCTATGTCTGAGGATCCCCTATGTATAGGAGCAGATTTTAGGGGACATTTTGGGCTGCCGTGTGTGAAGCTGTGAAATTTGCACTCCATGGGCAGAAGTCTTTGTGCTTGCATAATAGTATCTTTTCTCCAGAATAAAACAAGAGGTGGGCCAGCTGTGCGATGTGTGTGGGGAACGCCGTACTGATTCATTTAAGCAGAGAAGTAGGCAAAAGTAGCTAAGAGTATGTGCAAGAAAAAAACGCTTAAATGTAAGAAACGCTTACCCCATAGTATATTCTTGTTAACTTCCAATACAACATTTTGGGACATTGCTCAGAACTGTGAGCTCAGCGAGGGCTGGATTAACAATTTGGCCAAGTAGGCACTGGCCTATGGCTCCCCACACCTTTAAGGGCCCCAGGATGACTTCCCCCCAGTTTTTCCGCTTCTTGCAACCCTCCCAGCCTGCACATGCAGCCAGCAACTGAGTTGCTCTTTGCCTGACTTTGCCTGGTGCGGCTGCTGCTGGTGTTGTCGCCAAGTTTGCCTCTCTCTGCCTCTCCCCCGCAGCTTTGTCAAAGGGGCTTTTGAGAAGGTGCCTGCAGATGCAACAGTGACCATGGGTGGTGGGGCGGGCTCTTCAACTCGGAGATAATTTGTGAGGGGGGGGCCTGAGATTTCGACTGCCTAGGAGCCTTCACGGGGTTTAAACCGGCACTGAGCTCAGCTCAAGAAAGCTTGTTCCAAAACAATACTTCATTAGTTTTTACGGTGCCACCAGCCGCATTTATTTTGCTTAAAACTTGGTTTTCTATTTAGCAAGAAGCAACCACAGCTGTTATCTCTAGAAGTCTAGAGGTAAGACATTGATCCTGATCCACGCATAGCTAATATAGTATACTTTGAGTTCTGTAGCACTGGGTGGAGGCATACAGATCCACACATAGCCTCTAATTTGCACACGATTGCTCGTGTGCAAAGAAAACTAGTTTGGCGTATCTTGTGTGTCGGATCCTACCGCTCTGTTCTTCTAACAGTTACACTTTCTGGTGATACTAGTTCTTTGATAGAAGATCTTCTTTTGCTGGTAGAAGCCTGCTTGCATGAGTGGAAAGCACCTCGATTCAGAGTTGGCGTAGTGATTAAGAGCAACAGACTCTCATCTAGAGAGCTGAGTTTGATTCTCCACTCCTCCACATGAAGCCTGCTGGGTGACCTTGGGCCAGTCACAGTCCTCTCAGAACTCTCTCAGCCTCACTTACCTCACAAGGTGGCTGTTGTGAGGAGAGGAAGGGAAAGTGATTGTTAGCTGCTTTAAGACTCCTTAGGGTAGAGAAAAGTGGGTATAAAAACCAATTCTACTTCTTCAGTTCATGGAGTGTAATTGTAAAAAAGGTAAAGGTAGTCCCCTGTGCAAGCACCAGTCGTTTTTAACTCTGGGGTGACGTTGCTTTCACAATGTTTTCACGGCAGACTTTTACGGGGTGGTTTGCCATTGGCTTCCCCAGTCATTTACACTTTCCCTCCAGCAAGCTGGGTACTCATTTTACCGACCTCGGAAGAATGGAAGGCTGAGTCAACCTGGAGTCGGCTACCTGAACCAGCTTCCGCTGGGATTGAACTCAGGACGTGCGCAGAGGGCTCTTTAGTGGAATTGTAGGATCCAGCTTTATGGGTGTGCAAGTGTTGGTTTGCATCATTGGCAATGAGAAGACCTTTTCAAGTAACATTTGTCTTTATTTTGCTTTAAAAACCATATTCTGAATACTAGAGATTGACTGGCCCCACAGAGAACTATACAAGAACAGAGTCCATGAAATTTTTGTCAGTGCAAGACATAGCATGCAGGAGAGAATTTATGATGAAGGAAAATGAACATGGCATATAAAAATGTACTCATAGATGTTTTTCTTGTGCTTACCATAATACTTGTAGCTGCTTGGCTTATTTCTCTGTTTACAAGAATTGGTATGGATTTTTTTTTTCTGCCAATGATTGTGGCTCTCCTTTCATTTGATCCTGAAGAAAAGTTATTTTCAGGCTTACTGCCTGCAAATACATCAACAGAAGGTGGTGACTTCAGCATGTGTGTTGTGAGAAAGAAAGCTTTTATTTAGTTGCGCTAATTGAAAGAAAACAAATATGCTAACCTGGTGGCAAAGTGAAGCAATTCCCTTTATTTATTTCCCTAAATAAATATGCCTTATTGGGGTCATGGTAGATAACTCACTGAAAATGTCAAGACAGTGTGCGTTTGCAATAAAAAAGGCCAACGCCATGCTGGGAAGTATTAGGAAGGGAATTGAAAACAAATCAGCCAGTATCATAATGCCCCTGTATAAATCAATGGTGGGGTCTCATTTGGAGTACTGTGTGCAGTTCTGGTCGCCGCACCTCGAAAAGGATATTATAGCATTGGAGAAAGTCCAGAAAAGGGCAACTAGAATGATTAAAGGGCTGGAACACTTTCCCTATGAAGAAAGGTTGAAACGCTTGGGGCTCTTTAGCTTGGAGAAACGTCGCCTGCGGGGTGACATGATAGAGGTTTACAAGATAATGCATGGGATGGAGAAAGTAGAGAAAGAAGTACTTTTCTCCCTTTCTCACAATACAAGAACTCGTGGGCATTCGATGAAATTGCTGAGCAGCCGGGTTAAAACGGATAAAAGGAAGTACTTCTTCACCCAAAGGGTGATTAACATGTGGAATTCACTGCCACAGGAGGTGGTGGTGGCCACAAGCATAGCCAGCTTCAAGAGGGGTTTAGATAAAAATATGGAGCAGAGGTCCATCAGTGGCTATTAGCCACAGTGTGTGTGTATATATAAATTTTTTTGCCACTGTGTGACACAGAGTGTTGGACTGGATGGGCCATTGGCCTGATCCAACATGGCTTCTCTTATGTTTTTATGCCTAATTGTGGCTGGATGCAGACAGGTGGCTTGGGGTGGCAGCCCCCCATCTGGAAGTAAGCTAGCAGAAAGAGAAGTTCCCCTGGGGTGGTCAGACAGCACGCAGCCCACTGTGACAGGGATGGGCCGTGCATGCCCTGGAGGAACAATCAGAATACCCATGTGCTTGATCACTGCTTCCCAGGCGCTCCCCAGCTGTTCAGATGACTGGGAAAGGTGGCCTGGAAGTGCTTCGATGATTTGCTACCACTTCATATGTGATAGCTTTTTGAGGTAGCAGGAAGATGGATGAGGACAAGGTGAGGGCAAGAGCAGAGCGGGATCCAGATGTGTGCATTTGGACACACTTTTTTGGTCTAGTTGTGGGGCTTATATTGGCTGCCTGGAGCCAGCCTATTACATTTCCAAATTGTAAGAGAGGAGTAGTTTTTAGGGAACACTGGAGAGGTTTTTATAGCTGGTGTAAGTAAATCATTGAAAAACAAAGAAGGGGGAAAGAAACTTAACCCAAAACCTGGAGTAAGAAACCTAAAAGGTTAATATGCAATTAAAGGGCCAAGCATTAAAAACAAAGTGTAAAAAAAATCAACATACATGTATTTATTGTTGAAAGCTAAAGCCATTTAAAGGCCCATCATAAGCCTCTATCCTATGTAAAATCACAAAACCTCAATGGGAGCCCGCTCAACTTGACCTGATGCGTTTCGACCTAAATCGGTCTTCTTCAGAGGTCAGGAAGGTAAGTACGCATATTGGCTCATAATACAGAGCAGAATAAAACAACAGAACAGTGCTGGACCACAAGGAAATTTCTGTAATATAAAAGAGAAAAATTATAAATTTGTAAAAATATTTTTTCATGCTATTTAAGGATAATATTTAGAATTAATTACTTACAGTGAAGTGACAAAGGCTTAGAGATGTTCTTGAGGCCTCTTGAGAGCCAGTTTGGTGTAGTGGTTAAGTGTGTGGACTCTTATCCGGGAGAACCAGGTTTGATTCCCCACTCCTCCACTTGCACCTGCTAGCATGGTCTTGGGTCAGCCATAGCTCTGGCAGAGGTTGTCCTTGAAAGGGCAGCTGCTGTGAGAGCCCTCTCCAGCCCCACCCACCTCACAGAGTGTCTGTTGTGGGGGAGGAAGGTAAAGGAGATTGTGAGCCGCTCTGAGACTCTTCGGAGTGGAGGGTGGGATATAAATCCAATATCTTCATCTACCTCACAGGGTGTCTGTTGTGGGGGAGGAAGGGAAAGGAGATTGTGAGCCGCTCTGAGACTCTTCGGAGTGGAGGGCGGGATAGAAATCCAATATCTTCATCTACCTCACAGGGTGTCTGTTGTGGGGGAGGAAGGGAAAGGAGATTGTGAGCCGCTCTGAGACTCTTCGGAGTGGAGGGCGGGATAGAAATCCAATATCTTCATCTACCTCACAGGGTGTCTGTTGTGGGGGAGGAAGGGAAAGGAGATTGTGAGCCGCTCTGAGACTCTTCGGAGTGGAGGGCGGGATAGAAATCCAATATCTTCATTTACCTCACAGGGTGTCTGTTGTGGGAGAGGAAGGGAAAGGAGATTGTGAGCCGCTCTGAGACTCTTCGGAGTGGAGGGCGGGATATAAATCCAATATCTTCATCTACCTCACAGGGTGTCTGCTGTGGGGGAGGAAGGTAAAGGAGATTGTGAGCCGCTCTGAGACTCTTCGGAGTGGAGGATGGGATATAAATCCAATATCATCTTCTTCTTCTATAGCCTTATGACTTAATCAAGAGCATATCTATAGCATGCAGTGTTTTTTTGCATGCCTAAGAACAAAATATTAACCAAAATATAAAAGTTAAGCCGTGCTAAAAATAATACCGAATACAACCATAAATGTCAAATTTAATCAGTTGTCTCACCACGTGGTCCAGAACTGATCAAGTAAAGTCAGAGCCTGTGTGCCAAGAGTTGTGTGTAGTGCACTGAAGCTGGTGCTCAACTTAAAAATGCTAGGAACCAGATGATGCAATCCTGGCCCAATCAAAGTACATGATGTAATTAGAACAAAGGTCATGAGGGAAGATAAATTGGAAATTACAGGTACATTACAGTTAAAATGGAAAACTTTAAAAAGTTACAAAAATAATTTCAAAATTTCCTCTCCATTATACACAAAACCAGTCGATTTCCTCAATCAAACCATGAGGTGTTAAAGTCCCTAGAGTGTGAATCCGAAATGTCTCTCTGGCCTTCAGACGTTGCGCAAGCTGCAGTTTTGGAGCATGCATTTGTTCCAAGACAAAGAACTGTGGGTGCTTATCAGAGTGATTTGATGAAGTCCAGTGTTTCACCAAGGGAGCATTCTTCCTTTGTAGACGGATGTTACTTCTGTGCTCACAAATCCTGGTTTTCACAGGCCTAGTTGTATAGCCAGTGTACATTAAGTCACAGCTGCTTATACAATAAATAACCGATTTGGAATTACAATTAAGGAATGACTTAATGAAATACTACTTCTGCTTGGTAGAGTCAAGAAAATCAGTGTGATGCATTAAACTGCAAACAGAGCAGCCCCCACATGGAAAGCTACCTAGTGGTCTGTCCCTGCAACCCGCTCCCATCTGTCCTGTTTGAATGGATTTTAATCTGCTGTTAATTAAAACATCCAAGTTCTTAGATCTCCTATATGTAAAAAGGGGAGAAGGGCGGAACCTTGGTGAGGAGATGCCAGTGTTTCATAATAATTTCCTTTACCTGTCTTGACCTGCCATCAAATGTTAAGGGGATAATTAGTCTCTCAGTTTGACTTTGTCTAGTTTTAGGGGCCAATAAGGATGACCTGCAGGTATTTTTTGCTTTGTGATAAGCTTGTTTAACTATTCTGGAGGAGTAACCTCTCTCCCTAAACTGTCTCATCAATAAAGAAGCCTGTTTAACAAAATCATATTGGCTGCAATTCCTTCTCAGTCTCAGCATTTGAGAGTATGGTAGATTCTTCTTTAAATGTTGAGGGTGGAAACTGTCACTGACAAGTAAGGAATTAACATCAGTTGGTTTTCTATAACATCAGTTGGTTTTCTATAAGTGTCAGTCTCAGTCACATGGCCCACTCTCTTCACTACCACATCCAGAAAATTAATGGTATTTTTATCACAATTCGTCTCAAATTTAATGCTGTCATGTACACTATTGATGAATTGTTGAAATTCAACCAGTAGTTCTGAGTCTCTCCAGATTAAAAATATATCATCCAAAAATCTTTTGTACATAATGATGTTGTTTACATAAATGTTATTATCATTCAGGATATACTAGTTTTCAAAATTGTTCATAAACAAATTTGCCAACTCTGATGCAAATTTACAGCCCATAGCTGCCCCAGATATTTGCCAAAAAATCTTATTTTGGAATTGAAAGTAGTTTCTCTTTAAATCCATTCTTATTTTACTGACATGTCCTAAAAAATCCATTGTATCTTTCAAATAAGTACTGGTTTTGGAAAGAAAAGGTTTTAAAAAACTACCATGGATTTTGCTACTTTCCTACAAGGAAATTTTCTTTTATGGTGTTAGAATACTCTCAAGATACCGTTCATTCCAATTATTTCTATCTTGTTTTTAGAATTAGAAGATGGCCAGAAACAAGCAATGGTCAGTGAGCGAACGGAAGCCTTTACTACTTCCCGAAACTTACTGGCCTCTGGTGCGGATGCCATCGAACGGATTATGTCATCTTACAAAGAGGTACTGGGTTGATTTCTTTGTGATGATGGAAAGAGTTTAACAACAAAAATCTTAAAATAATATACAATGTTATTTTCTGTATGTATATTTACACAAAAATGTACTAAAATGTATGTTCAGGGTACCGTTTTGAGCACAGAAAGCAAGGTTTTTGGCAGGTTTCAAAGATTCAACATTAGATGGCATAAATCAACATACTGAAAGAACTGCTGCGACTGGTTTTTGTATATGTCATAATAACCATAGATTTCGGTGTTTTTGAGATCTAATCACATGTAAAGCTCTTTTCAGACATTGTTCTTGGCACTGTTATCACACACATGGAGCAAATATACTATCCACAATCTTCCTAATATATGCAATCACCCTTTTTTCACTGAAAGGGGAAGACATGTTAATTTTCCATCTCAGTATCAATGTGGTATACATAGGATTGCCAGGTCCAACTCAGGAAATATCTGGAGACTTTGGGGGTGGAGCCAGAAGCAAGGGTGTGACAACCACAATTGAACCCCAAAGGGAGTTCTGGCCATCACATTTAAAAGGACCGCATTTCTTTTAAATGCCTTCCTTACATAGAAAATAATGGAGGATGGGGGCACCTTCTTTTGGGACTCATAGAATTGGACCCCCCCAGTCCATTTTTTTTTAAATTGGGTGTTTTTTTGAGGAGAAGCACCAGATGCTATGCTGAAGATTTGATGCCTCTGCCTCCAAAAACAGCCCCCACCCCCACCCCCCGATACCCATGGATTGATTCTCCATTATACCCTATGGAGACTGATCTGTTGCACGTTGCTCCTTTCAGAAGAAATGGTGATAGCTTTACTCCAAACATCTATTAGTCAAGCTCAATCTCTGGATCTTGCAGGAAAAAATTCTAGGCCCTGAACAGCTGGGCTTTTGCAAAGGGGAGACCACTTTAGACCACTGCATTACCCTATCCCATCTAGTCAACAAGTACGCTGTGCAAAATAACCAGAAATTATTTGTTGCTTTTTTAGATTTAAAAGGCGCATTTGTTTCAGTTCACAGGGACCTCTTCTGGATTAAGCTAGATAAACTAAACATGGATAAAAGACTCCTTATGCTTATTAAGAGATTACACACTTCTACCACCTGCCAGATCAAATGCTCATTAGCAGGCAAGCTAACATCGAAGATTGCTGCCAATAAGGGTGTCAAATAGGGTTGCATTTTGGCTCCCTTTCTATTCAACCTCTTCCTTAATGACCTGGCTATTCAGCTGTCTGGTCCTGATTGCCATAGTCCAAAACTCGGTGCATTACATGTACCCTTGTTACTTTATGCTGACGATACAGTGCTGTGGTCCTGCTCTAGAGTGGGCTTAAGACGTCTGTTGTCCCGTTGTGGTCTGTATTTTACTAGTAATAAGCTCTAGCTCCATTATGAGAAGTCCAAAATCTTAGTTTTCTCAAAAAAGTGAAGACTTTACAAATGGGTTACTGATGGTAAAGAAATAGAGCAAGTCAAGTATTTTAAATACTTAGGTGTTTATTTTCAATATAATGTGACTTGGTCTACCCATCACAAGAGATGGCTATCAGTGCATCTGCCATAGCTCACTTTTTGTATGGCAGAGGTAACCAATTTGTGCCAGCTGCCATAAAAATATTCAAAGCCAAAGTGATTTCACAACTTCTGTATGGCATCCCAACCAGGATTGGATCTTATGAATGTGCTATCGAACGCGTCCAATCCAAATTCTTGTGTAAAATTCTGGGCATGTCAAAATGTGTCCCATATGCAGTTATCTGCTTAGAAATTGGCTTGTCTTTAATGGTTACTAGTGCATGGCTCATGACTTTCAAATTCTGTCTTTGCTTGCACTACAACTCTGAACCGGGGAGCTATATCTCTCAAATGCTCTCTGAATTTAATTTGTCAAATTGGTCAGCACAAATTGAGAGAAAAATCAAAGCAATGGGTTTATCCCTAGAACTATTGCCCATGCTGTCCTTCACCACCGCAGTCCAACAAATTAAAAACAGGTTGCTAGATATTGAGCGCCAAGACCTATACAGTCTGGCTAAGAAAACTTGTTCCCCACTGAGTTTTGAGATCTCTCTTAGTACTGGGAAAATGGCCTCATATCTCTCCGTCTTGCAGGTGCCACAGCAGCATAGAACTTTTTCCCTTGCCAGATGCAACGCCATGCCCTCTGCCATTCTTTATGGCAGATTTAACAAGACAGCCTACTCAGTCAGATACTGTCTCTGTAAGCAAAAAAGTGTGGAGTCAGTTACTCATATTCTTCTTTATTGTAATTTGTATACCGATCTTCATCACAAGTATTTACATCCTCTTTTCGTTAGCATGGTTGATTGTTCTGATGCACTTAAGGTCTATAGTCTTTTGAACGATACTTCATCTAGTGTCACTGAGAAAGTGGCTAAGTTTCTTTATTACGTTTTAAAGGCATATCAGAGGATCTAATAGAAACAGTTTATGTTTATGCTTTTCCTGATGTATATGTATGCAATCGTTCCGTTTTCTCTTTTTTAACCAATTTGCTCTGATATATATATCTATATGTTTTATGCCAATAAAGGCTAACTTGACTTGACTTAACTTGATATTTTGGGAGGATCACATATATTGGTCCCATATATGTGGTCAAACAGAATGACTAAACAGGGCTTAAAGATCTGCCACCGAAATCTTCCTATGCATATTGCTTAGATTAAATATAATTGGTGAGTTGTCTAGGTGTTTCTAGGGAGAAAAGAATGGAGAATTTGACCAGTTATTGCCAAATGTAGGTAACATTTCTGTATTAGGTTGATGTGGAGCCTAGAAATCCCAAAGGTGTTTGTGGTATTTCCCAAGTAGTTTTAAATTTCTCACTCCCAGATCGTCACTCCTGGATTATGAAAAGTGTGGCCATATTATTAGTACTGGTTATTTTTTATTCATAATGAACACAGAGGTATCTTATGTAATGCAATACATAAATTAGATTGCAAAACATTTTTTCCTTTTCTGAAGTAGCAATGTATTAACTGCCAGGCCAGTCCAAACCACCCAACTTATGTGTATCTGACAGAATTGTTATTTGAAGCAGGATCACTTGAGGTAAAATGCAAGTGGAACCTAAATTTTAAATGGAAACTAGCCCAGCTTTAAAAAAGGCATTTCTGTATAACTGTTCCAGAATCCAGACCATACCAAACAAAGATATTTATTTACCTATTTTCATGAAAACATCTACCGTATTTTTCGGACCATAAGACACACTTCCCCCCCCCCCAAAAAAAAGTGGGGGGAAAAGTGTGTGCGTCTTATGGTCCGAAGGTACATACCTTCGGGGGGGGGCGATCCGCTGCCTCTGCCTCCGATCTGGCGCTTCCCCCGCGCCTGCCTGTCTGGCTCCATCTTCTTCAGGCAAGCGCTAGGATCGCTCCACGTGGCCCCACCGCAAACCCAGCGCTTCGCAAGCGCCGGCTGCGGAGGGGGCAGCGTGCTTCCTCCTTGTCTGTCTGCCTGGCTCCACCTCTGATGCTTAAAGCAAGCGCTGGGATCGCTCCCTCCACCCTCCGATCCCAGTGCTTGCTTTAAGCATCACAGATGAAGCCAGGCACACAGGCAAAGAGGAAGCACCCGCCCCCTCCGCAAACCCAGCGCTTCGCGAGCGCCGGCTGTGGAGAGGGCAGCGTGCTTCCTCCTTGTCTGTCTGCCTGGCTCCACCTCTGATGTTTAAAGTAAGCGCTGGGATCGGAGGGCGGAGGGAGCAATCCCAGCGCTTGCTTTAAGCATCAGAGGTGGAGCCAGGCAGACAGACAAGGAGGAAGCACGCTGCCCCCTCTGCAGCCGGCGCTTGCGAAGTGCTGGGTTTGCGGTGGGGCCATGTGGAGCGATCCCAGCGTTTGCCTGAAAAAGATGGAGCCAGGCAGGCAGGCGCGGGGGAAGCGCCGGATCGGAGGCAGAGGCAGCGGATCGCCCCCCAGGAGGAAGGTGCGTCCTATGGTCCGGAGCGCCTTATGGACTGAAAAATACGGTATTTCCTGCTTTTCCTCAGGGTTCAGAGTGGCTTATAATAGTAAAATCATAGAGTTGGAAGGGACCTCCAGGGTCATCTAGTCAGCCCCTGTACAATGCAAGAAGTTCACAAATACCTCTCCCTAGATTCACAGAATTGGCATTACTGTCAAAAGGCCATCTAGCCTCTGTTTAAAAACCTCCAAAGGAGGCAAGCCCACCACTTCCTGCGAAAGCCTGTTCCACTGAGGAACCACTCCCACTGTCAGGAAGTTCTTCCTGAAGTTTAGCCGAAAACTCTTTTGATTTAATTTCAACCTGTTGGTTCTGGTCTGACCTTCTGGGGCAACAGAAAAGAACTAAATTTTTTTTTTCCTCCAGTAGTTAAAAAATTTTCAGTTTAAAAGCATAAATAAAATAACAAACCCCAAATCTCTCCTCCCTAACCCCCCCCCCCCCATACACACAAAAAGACTCAGAGTCCCTCGAAAGCCCTGGCAAACAGGGAGGAGACGATCTCAGGGGTGAGGAGACAGCTCTTATCCATTCAGGGAGTCCATTTCACAGAGCCAGGGCCATGATGGAAAAGGCCTGGGTTCTGGTTGACGCCAGATGAGCCATCCTAAGCGGTGCAATAGATGGCTGTTTGATTTCTGTAGTTGGTGCATAGGGTTATATGGAAGGAGATGGTCCTTCAGACGTGAGCATCCTAAATCATGAAGGGTTTTAAAGAGCATATTCAGTACCTTGAATTGAATTTAGAAACAGACTGGCATCCAATGTAGCTGTTTCAAAATGGGCAATATATGTTCCCAGTGGCTGTTCCCAGTGGCTATTAAGTAGTTAGGCTGCCACATTCTGGACCAGTTGTGGTTTCTGGGCTGTCTTTGAGGGCATCCCCATGAAAAAGTGCGTTACAGTAATCCGACCATGAGATTATAGAATCATGGATAAGTTTGGGCGGATCAGCTGAGTCTAGATAATGAGAGAGTTGTGAATCAGATGTAGCTGGTGGAAGGCTCCCATGGCTACAATGCCAGCTTGCTTTTCAAACAGCAAGGCGGTGTCCATGAGCACCCCCAGGCTCTTAACCTGCTATGAAAAAGCCAATGACACTCCATCCCGGACAAGTGGATTCAATCCCTAGAAAAAGGGTGGCGAAACTTGCTTAACGTAAGAGCCACATAGAATAAGTGTCAGATGTTTGAGAGCAGCAAGACATGTATATCAGAGGAAGGAAGGAAGGAAATAGAGGGAGAGGTAGAAAGAAAGCATCTCCAAGCCAACCAACAGGATGGTGGGAGCTTTGAGAGCCACATAATATGTGTGAAAGAGCCACATGTGGCCACCCCTGCTCTAGAATAACAAGCCTTCCCAGCCAGTATTACCTCTGTATTGTCTGGATTCAGCTTCAGTTTGTTCTTCCCTAGCCACCTGACTACAGCCTCAAAGCACTGCTTCAGAACTAGGAAGGATGCATCTGGAGGCTTGGACAATGAACTATAGAGCTGGGTGGCATCTGCATATTGACAATGCCCAACCTCAAAGCTCCAGACCATCTCGTCTAGTTGCCTCATATGTATTAAAGAGCATGGATGAGAAAATAGAACACAAGGTTAATTCCTCCCAGTTGATTCAGCTGAAAAGAGCCAAACCACCAAACAGCTATGCCCTTATTACCAGCTCCATCTTCAAACTGGTGGATAAAAATGAAGTGGCCAACTTTATCAAAGGCCACTGAGAGATCCAACAGTATCAACAGAGAGGATTATCCCCTGTCCACCTTTAAACAAAGATCATCCACCAGTGCAACTAAAGCTATCACAGAACCAACCCCAGGCCTGAAACCAGACTGAAATGAGTCAAGGACAGATCTATCGTCAAGGAATCCACCATATGCTTTATCGCCTTCCCTAAAAAAGGTAAATTGGAGACTGGCCTTTAATTGACCACCTCATCCATTGTAAATGAAGGTTTTTGAATTTAGGTCTAATAGCTGCCTCCTTCAATGGCCTTGGGAGAGCCCCCCCAATCAGAGAGAAATCGATTTTCATTCATGGCTCCAATGCCTTTTCCTGCAAGATTTTAAAAGCCAGGATGGGCATGGATCCAGAGCGCAAGAGGTGGCTCTCACACTCCCAAAGACCCTGTCAGCACCCAGAGGCAGGATCAGTCTGAAACTATCCATAACGAAAGGATAAGCAGACTCTTCTGACACCTCAGGTACTGGAACTGAACTCAGCTTGACCTCCAAGTCGGAAAGGGTGAGAGAGATTTCCTCAGTGAAGAACCTTGCAAAAACATCACAGTTGGGGACCAAATTTTCATCGCCATCAGGGTCAGAATGAGATGTTATTAAGTCACAAACCGCTTAAACACTTGAGCTGGATGAGATGACGAGATTCTGCTGGCACAATGGTGGCAGAGAAGAAAGTTGTCTTTGCTGCTGTTGCTGCTCCCTCACATTCAAAAATGTATTTGGAAAGATAGAAACGAGGCAGGGTAGAGAGAGAGTACCAGCACTGGAATATATATTCTCAGGGCTTTCTTTTTTGAGCAGGAACACAGTTCCAGCTGGCTTGGTGTCAGGGGTGTGTGGCCTAATGTGCAAATGAGTTCCTGCTGGGCTTCTTCTACAAAAAAAAAATGCCCTGTATATTATTTTATGCATTTAGAATTTTAGGCCCTTGAATTTTATGGCTGAGGCTCCTGAGCCATCAAGTAATAAACTTCCAGAACTTCTTAACAGAATCAGGCTTCGGATTCTGCATCATATATCTGCAGTGTGACATGTAACATTTATCTGATTCATGATTTTGATCCTGGTAGTTAAGAATGAATCAGAAAGTTCTATATACAGAAGTGCCATGTACATACTAGAGCTCTGGAGACAAGGCAGTAAACGGTATTATGACCTTCTCTGTAGTTTTTAATAATAAGTATTTGCACTGATGGTTTCATGTCTCCTAGCTAGGACTTTGGAACAAGGAGCACATGGAGGTTGACTGGAGGGGAGACCCTTGTACCTACCCCAGCACTGTTGGGGGGGGAAAGCACTTATGGAGAGCCAGTTTGGTGTAATGGTTAAGTGTGCGGACTCTTATCTGGGAGAACCGGGTTTGATTCCCCACTCCTCCACTTGCACCTGCTGAGATGGCCTTGGGTCAGCCATAGCTCTGGCAGAGGTTGTCCTTGAAAGGGCAGCTGCTGGAGAGCCCTCTCCAGCCCCACCCACCTCACAGGGTGTCTGTTGTGGGGGAGGAAGGTAAAGGAGATTGTGAGCCGCTCTGAGACTCTTCGGAGTGGAGGGCGGGATATAAATCTAATATCTTCTTCTTCTTCTTTTGGGAAAGCACTTGTATATGGGCTAGATCTGCACTATTGTGTCTTAATTTTAGAAGCGCCCCTTAGTTGAATTGTAACCATTCATGGGGAAGACTATCAGCATCCATCGGTTGTCCTGCTGAGCAGCATTGAATACTTAGTCTAAGTGGGACAAAATGGGGCAAATACTTCAACAGCATGCACACATAATATGACTGGAATATGTTATACATTTCCCTGCCACATCTCAGTGTTTGTACTAAAATAATGGACTTCGAAAAGCCATTTTTTCAGTTAATCAAAAATTAAGTTCCAAAAACACACGCGCCGGAGAATATAATACTGCAGCACACTATAGATATCTGTCGAATATTGGAATTTACCAGATATGCAAAAATACTGATTGCTCTAATGCAGGGGTGGCCAACGGTAGCTCTCCAGATGTTTTTTGTGCCTACAGCTCCCATCAGCCCCAGCCATTGGCCATGCTGGCTGGGGCTGACGGGAGTTGTAGGCAAAAAAACATCTGGAGAGCTACCGTTGGCCATCCCTGCTCTAATGTTTTGTTTTATTTCTCATGATCAGCTTTTCTAATAAGGAACAAATGGAGTTCTCTTTGCTGTGAAGGGGAGGCAAACAGTTGAATTAATAGAGCAAATTCTTGGCTGTGTGTAAATATTACACAACAGATAACTAAACGGTTTCCTCTAGTTATGTTTCATGGTACAAATAATATTTATCTTTCCATTCTTTCTGATAGGTCCAGATGTTTTAACCTAATTTCTTTCTGCTAGCAGATGATGCACTATAGTTTTGGGGTGATGCCACCACTTGTTGATTGATGGGGAAGTTGCTAGCTTTTGGTACTGTTTTCCCCCCCATCCCGTTTCTTTACATGCTTGGGTGTAACTTCCTGTGCTATTTGAGTACAGATGAAACAATTCACTAGGATAATTCCAGTTGCCATCTGTAGAGGAAGGTACCTGTGAAGAATGAGAGTTATCAAACTGTTGAAGAGAAAACGAAAACAGGCTCTAGAAAGAGACTCTGCGCAAGTGCCCCCCCACCCTTGCTGTCTTCCCAAGGAGGGAAGGTCCCACCCCTCCTCAAACCCCACCCTCTCCAGGCTCCACCCCTTAGATCTCTAGGAATTTCCTAACCTGGAGTTCACCATCTCCTTCCCTTCATCTGCCACTCTGACTTCAGCTTTTGATTGCCTTCTCCTCCCTGCAGCCTCTACATAGTAAAAGGACAGCCTTTCTCTTCAGTGAGGGGAGAAACCAAAGCAGTTTACATCATTCTTCTCTCCTTCCTTTGTTCTGAACAACATCCCTGTGAAGCACATTAGACTGGAAGTCTATGAGTGGTTCAAAATCATCCAGTCGGCTTCCACAGCAAGAACCTGTGTCTGGCAGACCCCGCATTGAAGCCCTAACACCTATGCCCTCCTCAAACTCCACCGCAGAATATTCAGGAATTTCCCATCAACCCAGAACTGGCAGCCATAGTCAGGACTGGCCCCAATGAGTTGTGCCTCAGAGGCCTTTAGTAATACCTTTCAGACCAACGGTCTGTCTCTGAAAACATTGTTGGTCTTAAGCACAGGACTTCAGTCTCTCTCTGTGTCTCTCTTTCCCTCCATCTCTCTCTCTCTCTCTCTGTATCCGGTCTGTTGTCATGGGATGCCATTTTTCCCCCTCTCCAGAGGAGGATAGGGATGAATCCTCAGCCAATCAAGAGAAGCCATTCTCTGGCTGTTTCCCTCCTCCTCCAGCCAATTGAGGAAAGGTTTTCTTTCTCTCCTCTGTGAATCAACACAACAGGCGGCTCAGCCAGTGGGAGAGTAGGGATAGCCAGTAACTGCTGGAAGTAAGGGGTGGTTGCCTTTTACCAACAGAATCAGCTTTGCTGGCTAGCAACAGCCACTCAAGCGGGAGACAGGAGTGAACTAAACCAATGGCATGCAAGTACTCTTGACTGATAGTCTGATGGGCCAAAGGTCCCACCCAGTCCCAAGCAGTTAGGTTGCTCAGTTTTGCCCAGACAAAAGGGATTTTATTACATTATAGATAGTATAAAACCAGAGATCCCTTTGCTCACAGACACTTCCCCCTTCCATTAAAGCCAGTTTCACAGCAGTGTCTTTCAACACGGTCCAGTGAAATGTGTCCAGAAATTGACCTTTTTGTGGGAAAGTGGATGAGTGCAATTGAGGGCCAAACTAGGCATTATTCCATTTTAGAGCTGAGCTTGGTCATTTAAAAATGCCATGTGGGCACGCAGCATTATGGGACCAGTGTGGGCACTTAAAAAGGCATGTGGAGTGGATAAGATTGTGTAGTCCTGCCACACTGTGCAACCACACAGCATTTTTAAATGACCATGTTCAGCTCTAAAACAGTGTCATCGTCCACAGACCAGACCCCATGGATGCTGTAAAGTCTAGTTTGACCCTAACAGCTTGCCACAAGTGTTTGCAGGCACCCATCCTTGCAGATGAAGAGTAGGCAGAATTTAAAAAGATGTGAATGATGGAGAACATTGAAGAGAATCTTAGCACAGCTGCCACAAAAATTTCCAGCCAGGGGCAAAATATCCTCATTTTCCATAAATAGACCAAAATAAACATTATTGTCTTAGGAGGGAATATATCCTGAAACTGCTAATCTGGAATAAAGGCTAATAGATATCAAACACCGCCTGTGAATCAAAGCCCCTCGGTATTGACAAGTGTTTTAACACTGTCTTTGAATCAAGGGTTACTTCGCAGTGCAACCTTAGGAAAGCATGTATGTTTTTGTGACAGGCAAGCAGCTGCGCTGCATCAGGCTAGGGTTGCTTTGAGTATCAGTCACCAGCTGCTAGTTGATCTTGAGCTGGCATGGAAAATGAAAGAGAGAAGCAGAGGGAGCGCTCACCTTTTTCTCTGAAGCGATCTGTGGCTTCCTTGTCACTTCTGAGACGAGAACGTTTGCTGCAAAGGCGTGGTAAACAGACCAGCACATTTGAATTGAACTGCGTGACCCACACACCATTTATGGTCAGCTTAAGTTCATTTTGAGTCAACAGCACGAAGTCAATTTAAGTGAATGTTTGCCAGGTTGCTGAATTAAATCATAAGACTTGAAATTGTGCGTTGCTCCTCTCCCCAAAGCCCCTAAATGATTTTTTTAAAAACTCTGTTGCTGAAGGTTTAGCTGTTTTATTATCTTGTTACCTGCTAATAATGACCTCGCTGCATGTTTTACAACCACCAGGAGCTTCATTGTTCTATTTGTGATGGAACTGTTGCATCACTGTCTCATGGAATGAATATTTGCATACATATCAAAACTGATGTCTGGCATTTCAGGAAAGCGCATGGATATATATGCAATCCAGTAATTTATCTCCACTGTAATTTGTTGTCTGGCAGGTCACCGAGTTAGCCGGCTACACTGCTCGGGTGTACAACATGTTTTCGGTCTTTGATGAAGTGAAGAGAGGCATTTACAAAAGGACAGCTGTGTCTCAAGAACACGAAAATGACAACACAAAGAGGGAGAAAACAGAACAGAATATTGACGGGCCCTTAGAAATCAAGGGTAATGAATTCTGTGGTACTTTTTAAAAAGGTTCTTCCTTCTGAACCTCCATATCCAGCAGCAGTTCAGCTCTGAATACCAGGAGGCAACATCTAGGGGAATCCTTGACCTTTATGCCCTGTTTTTAGGCCATCCAGGACAATTGGTTGGCCTTTGTGTGAAACAGGATTCTAGATTACATGTACCTCTGGTCTAACCCAGTCTAAGTTTTTATAATTGGAATCACTGAGGCAGCTATATAGACAAAAAGTTATTGCACATTTAATCCAACCTCTTTGCCAGGTACAGGCAGTTTAGGGCTCTTCCGCAACGTGTTTCCAAGTCTTTGCCATTATAAATTGTCTTCTGTAGAGACTGCAGGATTATCTGCACATTCAGATAAAGTGCATAGTTTCTGTAGTGTGCTGTTTTATACCATAGGCCAGAGATTGCACATTTGTACAAAAGTAGCATGTCAGGAGAATGTTTAAAGCTTAGTGTTCTTGAGATCTGGTTTTCTTTGTGAAAAGATTTTTTTAGGTGGCAAAGCGTGCAAACTTGCATTCCTCTGTATAGTATGGAAATATGATGTCGTGGTTAGAGTGTCATGCTAGGATCTGAAAGACCAAGGTATGAATCCCTGTTTTGCCATGGAAGCTTGCTGGGTAATCTTGGGCCAGTCAAGAACAAGTAGCCTAGTCTGCTTCACAGGATTGTTTTAAGAATGAAATAGAGAAGGGGCAAATGTTGTGAACTACTTTGGGTCCCTGTTGCGGAGAAAGGCAGGGATAAATTAAGTAAATAAAAACAGTACAGTGTGTAAATTTTGGCAAGTACCTTCTGACAAATGCAGTCTTTACTGCTGGTTTTTAATCACCCCCCATTTTATGTCACGTGCCATCTGAAATACCTCATGTTCGTTTTAAAAATGGCTTTGGAAAATGCTGCCTCCTTCCACATCAGAGAATGTCGCCAAAGGAGACGGGAGGACCTTACTAAACTCTGATAACAAAGCCTTCATTTTGTCTCCAACAAGCACGAGTACTTCATAAATGTGAAGACTGGCCCACAGAAGCAATTGCTGTGATGTCCCTTTTAGCATTACGTAGGCAGTGCCCTCAGTATGCATCCACCAAAGGTCAGCTACATGCCTGTGTGATTCAGCATACTACAGTGCAGTCCAGATAAAGGATTTTGCCTCAGAAGGAACAGTTCGTGCTCCATCTGCTGGGACTAAAAAGAATTAACTGTGCAATGTACTTTATGCTGCTTAGTCACCTCTAATACCAGTTGTTATCTCTAATGCTAAACACAGCAAAGCCAAGGACTTTGTGAAGTCTTTTAAAGGCTCCAGGGAGGGAGAGACCATTGGGGTTCACATGAACATCTTTTGGATCATTGGCACTTCCAAGTGGCTGCAGTTACAATGAAAACCTTGTTCTCTACTTTCTGTAACTGTGTGGTGAGGTAACTACGTGGAAATCCAGAAAAAGAACCAGGAAGGACTGCATTGTTCAGTGCGCAGAGTGACCAGAGATTACAGATAACCAGCTCTTGAGGTGCCTAGAGATGCCAGCACAGTAGGTTTTCCAGTGGTCACTGTGTGGCGGATGTTTGTGATTATCTGACCTCATTGAGGTGTTAATGATGGCTTGATGGATGTGGATATGTTATGTTATGTTTGTAAAAAGTTGTTAATGGCTGCAATAGAGCATAATACCATAGAGAGGAAAGGAGGACTCCAATGGTATTAGAAGAAAGGAGGACTCTATGGTATTATGCAATAGAGCATAATACCATAGAGAGGAAAGGAGGACTCCTCCCCTGCTTCCTTAAGGCCAAAACAGACATACTGGAGATCACATTGAATCTGATGGCATGAATGTTGGACAGGGCCTGTGGCTCAGTAGCAGAGAGTTTGTTTGGCATGGAGGGCGGGATATAAATCCAATATCTTCATCTACCTCACAGGGTGTCTTTTGTGGGGGAGGAAGGTAAAGGAGATTGTGAGCCGCTCTGAGACTCTTCGGAGTGGAGGGCGGGATATAAATCCAATATATAAATCCAATATCTTCATCTACCTCACAGGGTGTCTGTTGTGGGGGAGGAAGGGAAAGGAGATTGTGAGCCGCTCTGAGCCTCTTTGGAGTGGAGGGCGGGATATAAATCCAGTATCTTCATCTTCTTCTTCTTAATAGTCCAGTAACTTCTAGGGTTTGATAAAGCTAACTGCTGTAAAATTTCTGGGTCATCATGTGGTTGAGTGGCTCCTGGACCCACACTCCATCTTCTTGTTTTCACAGTTCTCCATCTCTCTATTGAAAGTAATTTGTTTATTTCATTTATTAAATGTATCTCTTCTTTCCACGTGACTCAGTTATGTGGGGGGGGGCATGAGAGAAGAGGGGATGTTTCAAGCCCCACTCAGTTTCAGCTTCCTTCACTGTTACTAGCATTTAAAGGGGAAAAGACACACCTTGTTTCCCCTTTTAAATGCCTAATAACAGTGTGGTGAGTCTGGTATCAAATAATGAAACCAAGCAGAGCCTGAAGGGTTCGGCTCCCTCCTCCAGTCTGGCGTGACCATGATCCAAATAGTAGATGCATACACGACCTGTTTCCTTTTTATCTGTGATCTCTGTCACCTCTGTTTTGCTCCATATCCTTCAATCTGAACCAGGTTGAATTTGATGGTGTGCATGAAACTATTAAATTACATGATGTTTAAAGAAACGCCTTGAAGTTACCTCCTTCATAGTTTCTGGGTCATCCATCAGTTTAGTTTCCTCCCCCCCCCCCCCACTCCCCCCTGTTCATGTCTTTAGGATGATCTCTACAGTCTTTGCTGCCAACTTCCAATACTAATTTTCTTAGTAACCTCAGGAAAGCTTATATTGAAATATTCCAGTATGTAAAACTTACTGTATCTCTGAACTCATGGAATATATTACAATATAGAAATTACAATGAATTTTACCACTGTAGCTCTTGGAAAGAATCCTTAATTTAAATTTGAATGGGTTCATTTATACACACTCTTTTCTTGTATAGCTGGCATCTGTTTTCATACAGTTTCGGCAGTGTGTATAACAATGAGTTTTACTGTGCATAGATGTGCCAGATATCTGGAAAGAGAACTATTATTCTTAATTACCATTTCCACAATAAAAGTCATAATCAGTGAGATATCTGGAAAGAAGAAAATTTTCCAGATTGGCTTCATCTGTAGGTTCCTTTCTTGAAGAACTGGGTAAAGATACCATGGAATGTGTGGTCCCTGTTGAACATACAATAGTGTTGTACAGTTTTTATTTACAGTTGGCATCAAAATTCTGTTAAAACCAGAAGTTAACATAAAATATTAGAGTTTGTAGAATCTTTCGGGATCAAGTGCCGTGTTCTACTGGAGAAAGTTTTCCTTCCAGACGTTTCGTTCTCAGCTGCGGAGAACATCCTCAGTGGCGTTGCAGCCGGAGCAGGCGCTCAGACCTTCTTGGCTGCTGTGCATTGAGTGGGGACTGTGCATTGAGTGGGGCACAGCAGCCAAGAAGGTCTGAGCACCTGCTCCGGCTGCAACGCCACTGAGGATGTTCTCCGCAGCTGAGAACGAAACGTCTGGAAGGAAAACTTTCTCCAGTAGAACACGGCACTTGATCCCGAAAGATTCTACAAACTCTAATGATGTTACCAGCCGTGAAAACCTGAAAACTTTGATAACATAAAATAAGTTTGAGATCATTGTATCTGTCTCTGTTCTGTTAGTAGAGGTACTTTCTTCCAGTTGGAGAGATCTTCCCCCTGATGCAAGGGTGTCTTACATCGGGGAAGGCTCCTTTTGTTGGAGGAAAGTATGTCCTGAAGTGGAAAGAATCCTAAGGATCCAGTAAGAGTTATTAACTATAGATTAAATCTTTTTGTATCGCAATATGATCTAATGTATCACACTATTTTTGATGAAAGCAATTCATGTGCAAGTCATTCCATACTCAACAGTATTCTGCCATGCGAAGATGGACAAGTTTCTGTCCGCCTACCTGTGTGTGTGTATGCCTGTGTGACTGCTCTACTAACATGCGTTGTGGTTGTTTTGTTTTTGCTTTACTTGTAGGAAAAGTGATAGATGTTGATCATGGGATTATCTGTGAAAATGTTCCTATAATTACCCCAAATGGAGATGTGGTGGTTTCCAGACTAAACTTCAAAGTAAGATGATATGCAAGAATCTTCGGATTGTTGCCATCACAATTAGCACCAAAAACAAAACAGCCCAGTACCTTTATATTAAATTCTTGGAGGAGCATATGGAAAAGAGGGGAAGTCAAGAAAGGTAGGCATAGATGTATACAATTTATCCTACATCAGAAAACAGGGAGACTTAAGGCTAGTCTAAACGGTACAGTGAT
The DNA here is from genome assembly GCF_032191835.1 of Heteronotia binoei. Classification (NCBI taxonomy): domain Eukaryota; kingdom Metazoa; phylum Chordata; class Lepidosauria; order Squamata; family Gekkonidae; genus Heteronotia; species Heteronotia binoei. The sequence goes on from NC_083230.1 coordinate 10,208,771, forward strand.
CCTAAGGAGATCTCCATTTTCATGTGATATAAGCTTAAGAAGACAAGACTCACTGGAAAATACAATACTGCCAGGAAAAGTTGAAGGGAGCAGAAAAAGAGGAAGCCTCAACATGAGGTGGGTTGACTCAATTAAGGAAGCCCCACCCCACAGTTGGGAAGATCTGAGCAAGGTTGTTAATGATAGGTCATTAATTCATAGGGTCACCATACATTGGAAGGGACTTGACAGCACTTCACACACACACTCACACACACACACTTACTTACTTGTTGGTTATCCTGTGCAGTTGGGGTGTTGAACTGATAGCTTGCTGCCTCAGGGATTCTGATTTGAAACTTCCCGAAAGTATGAAGGCTATCTAGTTGTCTGTGTCTAGTTCTACTTCTAAAATACTGCTGTCCTTACAACTGCCTTTAGAAATCTAGCAATGACTTATGGGACAAGAAGCCTCCAGAGTTTGGTTGGGGGGGAGGGAGGAGACATCCCTATGGAAAAGTTAAAAAAAAAAAGTTAGACCAGTAAATGCTGAATAATGTTGCAGCCATCAATACGCACGGCAAGTATAGTAGATGACACCTGACAATTGGGAATTGTTTAGATTTAGCCAGACAGTGAGAATGAAGTGGTTTTATAATGATGCCGCTTCCAAATCAACAGCTATAACTCCAATGCTGGGAGTGCTTTATGTGAGTACTCCTGTCCCATGTTTATGTTGCCGTACTATGATACTAAGCTATAGCCATAGCCAGAAGTTAACTTTACTTCTCGAAATGGTCAAGTACTGCTGTTTTGTATGTTACAAATGTCATGAAGCCTAAGAGGTTAAAGGTCCTGACTCTCTTAGGATCCGCTTTCCTTATTTTTTAAAAAATGGAAGCATATACAGAGAAATCACAGGGAATTAATGACAGATTTAGAATGTGTGAGAGATTAACATTTAGTAAAGTTCTCTGGCGTCCTTCAACTTGTCTCACATTTGTAGCATTACAACTACCAAACCACCGCCAGGGCAGACCGGCTGTTACTGTCACTGGGACTTTTTCCAGTGGTCTGATGGCCTCCTTTCTCGCCTGGGTGAGCCCAGGGACAGAAGGTTGGTCCCCTAGTCTGCCTTAGCCTCATTTATGGGGAGGTGTGGGCGAAAGGGGGGGGGGGCCTTTCACAGAGACTGTCCATCCTGATCATAGCAGAATCTACCTAAAGCATAATTCAGTGCAAAATTGGACAAAGGCTAATATTTCAAAACGAGACAGATTTTTCAAAACCAACATAGTGTTATATTTTTTGTACTGTCCTAAAATTTCCAGAGCGTTATGTAGTTGTATGTATGCCCAAAGAAACCGCTGACCTGCAGTTGAGTGATGACTGGGTTAATGAGACCTAGACTGATAAGAGTTTCTTTAGCAGTCTATTTATTTGAGTTGGGAAAGGAATTCAGTGGCAGAATTTGTTTTGGTGCTTTTTTTCATATCTTGGATAAAGACATATTGTTGTGACTTTTCTCTATCTAGCTATATATTCAGGGCTTAAATTAGTTTTAACTGTTTAAACCAGTGGTGCGCCAGTGCTCCCTGCTGCATTGTGGCTCAAAAACTAAAACAAACCAAAAAAAACCCCCTGTTGTTTCTAAGAAGGAGGTATTCAGGTCCGTAGCTACTGGACTGACTGCCGTCAGTGAAAGATGGCTGTGAAGTGTGGGGAAATTCTGGGAATGAGCATAGAGACAGAAACATTTGAGGAGGAGTTGCCAATCTTTTCTTCAATCAGAGCTACCGTATTTTTCGGACCATAAGACGCACTTTCCCCCCCAAAAAAAGTGGGGGGAAAGTGTGTGCGTCTTATGGAGCGAAGGTACCTTCCTCGGGGGGGAGATCCGTTGCCTCCGTCTCTGATCCAGGCGCTTCCCCCATGCCTGCCTGCCTGGCTCCAGCTTCTTCCAGCAAGCGCTGGGATCGCTCCACGCTGCCCCCACCGCAAACCCAGCTGCGGAGAGGGCAGCGTGCTTCCTCCGTGCCTATCTGCCTGGCTCCAGCTCTGACGCTTACAGCAAGCGTCCCTCCACCCTCCGATCCCAGCGCTTGCTTTAAGCATCAGAGCTGGAGCCAGGCAGACAGGCACGGAGGAAGCACGCTGCCCCCTCCACAGCCGGTGCTCGCGAAGCGCTGGGTTTGCAGTGGGGGCAGCGTGGAGCGATCCCAGCGCTTGCTGGAAGAAGCTGGAGCCAGGCAGGCAGGCGCGGGGGAAGCGCAGGGATCGGAGGCAAAGGCAGCGGATCGCCCCCCAGGAGGAAGGTGCGTCCTATTGTCCGGAGCGCCTTATGGTCCGAAAAATAAGGTATACCTTAGTAATTTAAAAATATCCTGAGCTACTAAAAATATGTGTCATATATTTGCATACACCGAAGTGTGTGTTGCGTGTATACACACAGTGACACATCAGATCAAAGGATTGGACATTCCTGGGCCTTTGAGACTCATGAGATCATCCTCTGATTTATTCCTGGGTCTTCTAAAGGCTGCATGAGCTACTCTTCAGCAGCCAGAGGGCTACCTGTTGGAGACTACCCATGCTGGACTAACACATACCCGTCGTTTCCCATTTGATTTGGGAAACACTTTTATCACTCCTTTCTGGGCCTAGGTGGTCTTAACTCCTCGCAGAGAAATAAGTGGCCTGGAATGGTGGGTGTGGCCAATCATAATTGGTCATGCATGCTGTTAAATTAAGTAGTGCGAGGCTACTGCTGTGTATGCTTACGATGGGAAGAGAAAGACTATGAGAAGTAGACCTGAGGGGAAGAGATTTTTAATCTTAGATTAAAAAAAAAAAACAATCCAAAAAACCATTAAGCAAAATTAGGTGTTACTTCACCAGTCAAAGAACATGAAGCTGCCACTGTTTTGAGTCATTTCCTTATAACAGGAGTAACTTGCATTATATTGTAGCTCCCCCTTGAGGATGAGGACAAACACTGGGAAGGAAAGGGCCACACAACTGGCTTCACCCTCATGCTTGCAGTAATCATATGCGCTCTCCAGTACTCTCCAGTGGCATGAGATGGCACTATGGGAAAGTGCATATATTTGTAGGTGGCCTAATTCTTATTGCTGAAATGCACCCCATCAGTGTAATCTGTCTTGTTGGTGCGTGCAAAAGAGATGTTCTTCTGAGTATGTAGAAAAAGGAATTCTGAGGAACACTGACTATACAGTTTTACTCCCTGTTGCCCAAAATAAATTTCCCTTAAGGCTACAGTGCAAACAGTGTTAAACATAAACAAACATCTTTCTTGCTAAAGAGAAATTTCTGGGGGGGCGTGGCGACTGAGCTTCTGGTCAGTTGCATCCCTCCTACTCTCCTACTATTCCCAGATAACACAGCCAAGTGTGGAAAGAACATCAAGTTAAGTATGGGAAGGACCAGAGCAAAAAAAGGTACTAAAAACCCTCCCTATAGACCTCCTAGAAAGGGTAAAACTGACTTAGAAGAATCTGATCATTCTGATTTGGAGACTTCTCTGTTAGAGGAAATGGCGGCAAGAGGGAGAAACCCTCCCCAAAGCGAATAGACTGAGATACTGCACACCCTAACGGACATAAAGCATGAAATTAAGAATGATATAAGGTCTCTTAGGGGAGAGATTGGGGAATTAACAAGGGGACTTGGAGTTCTCAAACAGTCAGTCGAACCAATTAATAAGAAATTGGATTTCAGCATTGAAAACAACTGATAAGAAAGCTGAAGCTGCATATCAGACGGCAAAAAGACAGCAGAGGATTTGAAAGGCTTTAAAGATTTTGAGTCTTGGACCAAAAACAAGATCATACTTCAGGAGTTAAAACTGAGAGAAAGAAAGGCCAAGCTTCGTGGAATATCTGTAAATTTTGGGAAGACGGAAAACCTTACTACAGCTTTAAATAGATGGCTGAGTTAGATTCTTCTCACAGAAGGAGAAGCAGAGTCTCCCCAAGAGATTGTTACCTGTGCCTTCGGATTAAACATTTCCAAAAAGGCTCCTGACAACGTTTCCCCGGATATTGTTGTTGAATTTAAACAACTGCAGATGAAGAATAAACTTTTTTAAATTGCCAGGGAAAAACAGGGACTGTGCCTTGAAGACACAACAGTTTTTTTTTATTTCCGGATAGCCCAGCTGAAGTCATTAACGCAAGGAAGAGACTGAGAGACACAACAAAGATTCTACGTGATAAAGGAATTCAGTATAGATGGTTACTGCTAGGCCACCTAGTGGTCAATATGGAAAATCAAACTTTTACTGCATATAATGAGGCATCTGGCAAGGATCTAATTGACAGTGTAAAGAAAGGAAGAGTTTGAACTGAGAAATTATGTTTTCTTGAGGAGGAGAGTAATTAATAGGAGTATATGTATATAGTTAGTAGATGTGATAAATGGGAATGGAAAATAGAATTGAATTGTTAAAGCCAATGGGTTAGCAAGGAGGTGGTGGGTGTGCCCCCCCAGACCTCCAACTGTAGAGATTTTCTGCAACACTCAGTTCTGGAGGTAGCCCTGTCCATCTTTCTTTTGCAGGTATGAGAGAAGATAGCTAAAGTTTTAAAAATTAGGTGTGATAAGATGGAAGTTCGTGAAGAAGTAAAGAAGGGTTGGAAACAAAAGAAAGAATATAGTTATGATTAGAATAAGAATTAGGAAAAGTGGTATGGAGATCAGGTGAAATTGGGTAAAGAAGGGGAATAAGATAAAGGGGCAGAAGTTTATTTATTTGTTATTAGTATTCAGTTTAATTTGTAGAAGACAGCAAGCAAAAAACGAAAAGTATTTATATGAGATGTATAAATGTATAAATCTGTTGATACATGTACACTTAATAAAATATCAATTTATCAAAAAAAAAAGAAATTTCCACCATGCGGTAGGATTCCTTAGGGATCTCTCTGCACTGCAAAACCTGGACCAATGGGAAGAACAGTAATTATGTACACTACCTCAGTGTGCACAGCTTCCCCTAGGAGAGGGTTTCTTTGGCCCTAGAATTCTAAGCACAGTGGAATCAATGCTGGAAATGTAGATTCTGCCTAAATTAGAGAGAGAGAATGTATATATTTTTTTCAATTATTTGTACTTTCACTAAAATACATTCAGATTCACAGTGACAGGGTGATCACAGAGTGATAAAACTTAAGCTGCAATTCAGAGCCCTATGTATGCGGAGCTCCTCTTGTTAATTGCGATAGGTAAACGAGCTCCATATTCACACAAGGGTTGCTTTCTGTGCCTATAGCAATCAATAGGAGCATGCAAGGTTGGTTTGTGGCACTTTAGTTTATGTTTGTTTCAAGACAAGCACAAGAAACTTCTAAACTTTTATCTCAAGAAACTTTTAAAATCCTCCCCAACCATCACCACCAAGATTTTTTTTATATTTTTGTAGATAGGAACACACAGCAGGCCACATGTAAATGCTTAAAAATGGTATCCTGTCATTGCGGAGATCTTGCTTTCCTGTAGATAGCCCAGTTGAAATGTTTAAGATCGGAATGTTGAGATGGCTTCATGGGGGTTGTGGGGTGGTTGTGTGCTCGTACAATGCGCCTACTAATAATGGCCTAAAAGGTTATTGTTTTGTCTCATTTTTGTAGGTTGAAGAAGGAATGCATCTTCTAATCACTGGTCCCAATGGCTGTGGGAAAAGTTCTCTCTTCCGAATTCTAGGTGGCTTATGGCCCGTCTATGAAGGAGTCCTCTACAAGCCACCTCCTCAGCATATGTTCTACATCCCACAAAGGTTTGGTAGAATGTTTTTAACATTAGTGTAGAGCAGGAGGACCGTATATGATTCTGATTGTATGGCATTCAGTTTGTTTGGAGTACAGATATTTCAGGATCACTGGCTTGATGTTTAACAGAAAGTTCAGCTACAGGCTTTCATGTTCAGGTCTAGGGATTGATCTTCTCCCTAACCTGTTCTTCTCTGGTTGGGATTGTTAGCTGGACCAGGCTATTTTGACACGCCATAGAAGCCTCTCTCTCATTACTATCTGTTAACAAGGATTGGGTGTCTCTTCATCAGAGTCTGTGTCAGGCTCACTGGGTGGGGAAATTAAACTCAAGGATAATTTATTCCCTTTCTCACAATACAAGAACTCGTGGGCATTCGATGAAATTGCTGAGCAGACAGGTTGAAACGGATAAAAGGAAGTACTTCACCCAAAGGGTGATTAACATGTGGAATTCACTGCCACAGGAGGTGGTGGCGGCCACAAGCATAGCCACCTTCAAGAGGGGTTTAGATAAAAATATGGAGCACAGGTCCATCAGTGGCTATTAGCCGCAGTGTGTGTGTATATATAAAATTTTTTGCCACTGTGTGACACAGAGTGTTGGACTGGATGGGCCGTTGGCCTGATCCAACATGGCTTCTCTTATGTTCTTATTGGGGAGGGGAGATTAGTGAGCCCAATCCAACTAAATCAAATAATGACTAAATCCTGTCAAAAGTAATGGAACTGTTAAATTAGCAGTTGCTTTCATTAGTTACGGTGTTAAGTTACAACCAAGTTCAGCCGGACTGGATTGTACATGTTTTTCATGCCAGGAAATAAAGAAAGACAGGTGACCCTCCCCTGAACTTGCTCAAGAATTGGGGTCAGGAGGCAGCCAAAAAAATGCAGGTTTTTTCTGCACCCAGTTCTCAGTTCGGTATGCTCAGAAAGTCTCCCTTGGCTTCATTATATGTCCTCTCTCACTCAGCTACACTTACTGTCATGGAGCTATTGTTGATGCAACTGCCGAACTAGACTTATTAGCGGCAGCCAGTGAGGCAGGGAGCCAATTAGCCATCCAGTCAACGGTTGCTGCTTCCTCATGCCTAGGATGCTATTTTAACTGCTTTGCTGATGTGTGTCCATGGCAATGTGGTCACCGGGGTGTAGTATCTTATTCCAGGCTCTCTGGGCACTACATTTGCCTGGCAAAGAAGGTTCAGGCAGGGATAGAGAGAAATACTTTCTTCCTGCTTACCTGGATGATTAATCAGCAGAAGAACGAAGCATCAGAGGGAGACAGGGGATATGTCTATGTGTGAATGTTCAGTCTGCCCTAGAGAAGAATTTGGGGCTGCAGTGAAGGTGAATATAATAAGATGTTGAGGTGTATGCATTTAAGGAAACTGAAAAAGAGTTCAAGAGTTCATTTTGTGGTTTACCAAGGAGATAGGAGGAATGAAGCAGATTGAGAGATGAATATTGTGAGTGTTACATGGATTGCTTGGGCCTGGTTATGGACACACGTGGCAGTCCACGTGCACAGAGGTTCGTTATTACTCTATGTATATGAGGGTCAGATTGTGGAGGATGCCAATGGAAGGAAGAGACATCTAATTGAACAAATGAAGTTTTATTCATTTTAAATGTATGAGTTCACACTACACGTTTATGCAAAATAATAAACACAGATGAACACACAGAGAGAACTAAGAAACAGAGAGGTGATTGCTATTGACAAGAAGAGGGTTGGTTGATGGGGTGTGAACTGGCAGAGACTGACCAAGAGAGAGATCTTGGGGTCGTGGTAGATAACTCACTGAAAATGTCAAGACAGTGTGCGATTGCAATAAAAAAGGCCAACGCCATGCTGGGAATTATTAGGAAGGGAACTGAAAACAAATCAGCCAGTATCATAATGCCCCTGTATAAATCGATGGTGCGGTCTCATTTGGAGTACTGTACAATTCTGGTCACCACACCTCAAAAAGGATATTATAGCAATGGAAAAAGTGCAGAAAAGGGTAGCTGGAATGATTAAAGGTTTGGAACACTTTCCCTATGAAGAAAGGTTAAAACGCTTGGGGCTCTTTAGCTTGGAGAAACGTCGACTGCGGGGTGACATGATAGAGGTTTACAAGATAATGCATGGGATGGAGAAGGTAGATAAAGAAGTACTTTTCTCGCTTTCTCACAATACAAGAACTCGTGGGCATTCGATGAAATTGCTGAGCAGTTGGGTTAGAACGGATAAAAGGAGGTACTTCTTCACCCAAAGGGTGATTAACATGTGGAATTCACTGCCACAGGAGGTGGTAACAGCTACAAGCATAGCCAGCTTCAAGAGGGGGTTAGATAAAAATATGGAGCAGAGGTCCATCAGTGGCTATTAGCCACAGTGCGTTTGTGTGTGTGTGTGTGTGTGTGCCACTGTGTGACACGGACTGGATGGGCCATTGGCCTGATCCAACATGGCTTCTCTTATGTTCTTAAATAAATAAATATGATGATTACACTTTTAAAATTAGAATTTTCAGAGTTGGGAGAATAGCCCTTCATGCCCATATACTATGCTGTTTATGTAATTGAGTTACATTAAGACCTAGTCAATTTTATCCTGATTGGAACAAGGATTGCCTTGATTCTGTATGGTTTAACTGACAACCTTGCTTGCCTTCATCTACAGAGGAACTCTTGTTTACGCAGAAGGTGTACCAATATTCTTAAAGGGAATTTAATTTATAGTATCATGCATGCTGGTGACAGAGCACGGGAGGTGACTATAAAGATGGCAGTGCTATTAGCCCTTGTGAAATAGACAAGAGTTACCTGGGCATGTCTCCTGGAGGTACTATCAGCTTTAGAGATTAGCTGATATTTTCTCTCCTGCTGTCCATGACATCAGACACTCTGGGTGCCTACTAATTAAAACTTGGACTTGGAGTTGTAGGAATGTCTTCGATTGATGGGCAAGGATGATTTATCCTAAAATACTTTGCAGAATGTCAGAGCTGACATAGCTCCACTTTGCCTGAAAGATTTTGAATAAGAACCAGAGTGATTCTACTTAAGGCACACAACTTAATACATGTTCTAAAGTGCATGTAAGCACTTTATAATATTAGAATATATTTTTCCTATTATGGTGCAAGTCATCCAACAAAATACATGTTCTAAAGTGCATGTAAGCGCTTTATAATATTAGAATATATTTTTCCTATTATGGTGCAAGTCATCCAACAAAATGTACCCTGTGTAAACGTGAAGGCCTCAGTATTTTCAATTTTACAGGTTGCCTACTATGTTTTATAGTACAATATATTTTATAATACCTGCGGAAATCTCTTGCTTCTGTTTTGCATCCGAACTCAACTAATCTTCCCCATGTAAGTTTTAAACCAAACAGAAAACATGATTGTAAAACAAATTCAGTTGCACATGTAATTTTTTTCTTGCAACGTACAGCTAGAAACAAGTTCTGTACAGCCAGATGTTTGCTCTTGTCTTTTAGGTAATCTAATATCTGAGTTCATTTAAGAAGAAGATGATATTGGATTTATATCCCGCCCTTCACTCCGAAGAGTCTCAGAGCGGCTCACAATCTCCTTTACCTTCCTCCCCCACAAAAGAGACCCTTTGAGGTGGGTGGGGCTGGAGGGCTCTCACAGCAGCTGCCCTTTCATGGACAACCTCTGCCAGAGCTATGGCTGATCCAAGGCCATGCTAGCAGGTGCAAGTGGAGGAGTGGGGAATCAAACCTGGTTCTCCCAGATAAGAGTCTGCACACTTAACCATTACACCAAACTGGGTCTCCAATTTGGTGCCAAATTATGTATGACAGCAGAGTTGCTTCCCTGAACCTGTCCCCCCACTGAGTGATTTGCCTCTAAGAACAATGATAGATCTGATATGAATTGAGGTCATGGTGCCCCAGGGTTGCTTTTGACCCTCATATATAGAAAAGACGGGTACAATAATGGTGCCTGTCTGTTTCCCTACTATGATGAAAAACCTCCCAGAGGAGCCATCTTTAATTGAGGAAATAGCACAGGAGAGCCCCACCCCCAACACTGTGGACCAATCATTACTAGGGATAGATAATACATCAAAAGTTCCAGTAATGGAATTCTAGTGTATCATGTGGCTATATGACTTGTTGATTAGTTTTTTACAGGGTTCACTGTGTCTGTATGTGAAAGAATAAACAGAAAACCGATGGGGCATCTCATGATTTTCATTTCTGCATCCCACCTAATTTAGAATGATTGTGTTAATCCCATTTCGCATTTGGCTGGAGTTTCCCCAAATGTGGCTCCCAGTTGTGAACAAAATGCAAATTGGCTGTTTCTTAACTGATGATTGTTGACATATTAAGACAAGTATCTTAAATTTCTTAGTTTAGAGAGAGAGAGAGAGAGATTAATGCCCCAAGGGGCTTTTAACTCCTCATGCAAAAGTAGCATTGCAAAGCTCAATGAATTTTCACTGAATGAAAAGGATTGAAGGAGTGATCAAGAATACAATTAGTCCTTGAGCGGAATGACACTAGAACAGACTGTACTACTTCAGGCTGCAGGTGGCAGTGTCACATTTTTAAAATTGCTCCCTCATGTAGTAACTCCTTGCAAATAATAAAAAGGAGCACATAAAGGGAGGCTTTAGCCTAGCCCTTCATATGTGGTACTAGTTGTCTGCTTACATTGAACTATTAATGCCGGGGAACATAGAAAATGGTAACAAAACCAAAAAACCCTCCTGTCTGAAGTGGTCCAGTCCATTCAGCTACCTCAGCCCTCCGCTATCTCATTACCACCTCGTTCAGTTGCATGTGAAAACTAGACCTAAGTTCATAAAGGTTCTAGGGATGCCAGCCTCCAGGTGGGACCTGGGAATACCTCAGAATTGCAGCTCCTCTCCAGACTACAGATATTGGTTCCCATGGAGAAAATGGCAGCTTTGGAGGGTATAGCATTCTACCCTACTGAGGCCCAGTGTTCCCTCTAAACTGAGTTAGTGTGAGGTAGCTCACAGGTTTTTTTTAGCCTCTGGCTCACACATTTTTGTCTTAGCTCAGGAAGGATGGCACCAGAGCAAACTAACTTATACAGTAGCTCACAACTTCAATGCCAGAAGTTCACAAAGAAGAATTTTTGCTCACAGGACTCCACAGCTTGGAGGGAGTATTGCTGAGGTTCCTATCCTCCCCAGGCTCCATCCCCCTATCTCCAAGAGTTTCCCAACCTGAATCCCCAGGCAACCCTCCCCCTCCCCCCCCAAACCTCTGGCAATGGCCAGGGGGAACCTGGCAACCATAAAAGTTCCATCGATCAAGTGTTGGATTTGGTGCGATACTGTACACAGGATGGGGCATTTTGCAGCACTCTCCTTGTTATGCAGTTTTCACAGCCTGGATTTCTGGTTGTTCAGTAGATTAATAGAGCATTTCCTTTATTCAGATATCCTTAACCAGTAGGGATTTCAATGAAGGTTGCTTTCTTTGTGAAGGCTGGTGGAACTATAGCTGGCTGCCTCCCTGGCATATATTTATTAATTGGTTTATTTCCAGCGTTTGTGTCTTGCCTTTCATCCCAATTAGACAAAACATTAAAGCAAACTTAAAAAAAAATTAAAACATAAACAGGGAGGAGGGTTGGTATGGGAATGTAGAAGTGTGCATATAAATGATGAGTTAGATCTTCTCTTTGGGCACAAGGACCACAGATCTTTTCCTCCTCTAAACGTTCTTTCCAATCCTGGGAGGATTGATACCCAGGCTTACAGGCCCCATGTGGAGCAATAGTTGTCCAGGTCTGTGGGCTGCACAGAAGAAGGGGAAGGGGTCAAAATCACTCCTTCCTCCTCCTCCTGGAAGTTGCATTTGCTGACAGAAAACACAGGAAGGGTGATTTCGTCTTCTTGCTACTCCACTCTGCAGCCACCCAACTCGTTTCATTAGCTCTTGGTCCAAGCAGGTCTTGCAAACCTGAGGACCCTTTTCCCCAGAGTTGAAAAAGATCGCTGGGGGGGAAAGGAAGACAGGAAAAATCCATGACCATTGGCACTTTCTGCTGTTAGATGGCTGGATCCAGTCTCATACCCAAACACTGCATTCCTTTGGGGGAACAATGTGTTCTATATTTAACCGGGGAAAGATCAAATTGTCATTGTCAGTTCAAATGGGTCAATTGCTCCAAAGAATGCTGAACATGTGATGACACGTGATGTGATCTCAAAACGCCTCTGAGTGTGAGCAAGACTAAGCCTTTAGAATTCACCTGTTCTCAAACTTCAAGCACAAACAAAACACAGAAAGGTTGGCTCAGGTGTAGAAATGACAAACCCTGGTCCGCCCTATCTCCAGCACCCATATCTCTATCCAGCCCTAACAAGGTAAAGGTAGTCTCCTGTGCAAGCACCAGTTGTTTCCGACTCTGGGGTGACCTCGCATCACGACGTTTTCGCGGCAGACTTTTTACTGGGCGGTTTACCATTGCGTTCCCCTGTCATCTACACTTTTCCCGACCTCGGAAGGATGGAAGGCTGAGTCAACCTTGAGCCGGCCACCTGAACCCAACTTCCGCCGGGATCGAACTCAGGTCGTGAGCAGAAAACTTGGACTGCAGTACTGCAGCTTTACCACTCTGCAGCACAGGGCAGCAGCTCCACCCCATAGCATCAAACTGGAGAGGAGTCTTTGGGGCCAGGGAGGAAGAGAGGAATGGCATGTGTTTGTTCATCACTATTAATTTCACTGCCCAAGTTCTGATCAAGAGGGATCTAGTAGTCGGTGAAGTGCAGAAGATTTTCCAAGGCTACATTTTTCCATGGGAAATTTCCCTCCCCACATATCTAAACATAGTATGTTTGTCTCTAGTTATCAGAGCTGTCATGCTGCTTATCAGCCAGGTTAAATGGGGGATATGAAGTATAGACAAACCCTAGTCCTTTTATGTGGTACATCTGCCCTCTTTTGCTAACATTATATACACTTTGTTAGTATTATTTAATTTTTTAATTATTTATTCAAATTTGAAAACCCCCCTTACTGGGTCTAGTCCATGAAAGCTTATGATGGAATAACGTCTTTATTAGTCTTTAAAGTGCCACAAGTTTCCTGTTTATTTTTACTAACTGGGGCTCTTAACCATCAACTCTTCTCTTTGCTGTTCCCTCTTTGCCTTCCTCAAAGGACTCTAGTCCTTATGAAATCCTGATTAATACCACTTCTGGTATTACATTGAATTCATTTCTGATTGCCAGTGCTAGATGTGCAGGGCGGAGTGTTTCTGGCTTCATCCAAAGGACGTGGGGATTTCCATGTAGTACCAGAAATCCAGGCTGTGTCACTGTAGTCTTTCTCTTAGCTCTATGGCTGTGCCGCTAGAAGATGAGCCCCCGTGAAGGGCAGGAAGCAGGCCAGTCACTGCCTGGGGTTCCACAGTGCTACTGACTCAAACGGACTGACAGCGTGTTCCTTGCTGAGCGTGGATCCCTGGCGCAGGCAGTTCCTGCATAGAGCTACTGGGCTTGTTTGTTGTAAGAAAGCCATTGCACTGAACAGCCTGGCTTACGGGTTCTTCCTTGCCTCCTTCCTGCAGTAAACACCCTTACGCTTTCTGTGGCTCACTGTTTTGTATAATATTTCTTCCTGCAACAGCAGCTTCTAATTATACACCCTGGTAAGGAAGCTCTTCACTTTGTACCCTGTAAGCTATGTTACTGCGCATAAGCTAATAATACGCAGACTTGGTAATCGATCTCTTTGAAATATTTAACAGACGTTCTTGGATACCGGAGAAGAAAGTTTTACTGTAGGTTATTTTAGGCTCAGGTTAATTATTTATATGTTGAGAGAGCTGCGGAAATTGTAGCTTGCCCTAACACGCCCTTGAACTGGTTTCCGAAGAAAAGGTGGGGAGGGTAGACAAGAGAACTGTTCATTCTTTGCACCTTTCCTTTTGGAAATATACGGTATATATTTGTTTATGGTAGGTATATGGTTATAATGGAATTTAAGTCACATGCGCATCAGACATATTAGTTATGGTTTCCCTTCTTGGGAATTATAGTTGTGTAGGGAATGATTGAAATGCTTGGTTGGAGACCTCTTACCCTATTTACTGGCCCTTAGAATTTCATCGTAAAAAACTTCCATTGTGTTTTTTCAGCAGAAATCACTGGCTTTACAGATCCTAGCAAAAGCTTATTAAGTGCTGCCAGTTGGCATTCTGAAAAAAAAAAATTCAATCCTGCTTTAACCAATATTAAAGCCTAGGGGAGGCTTTGCAGTGCTTTCTCCCAACAGGCAAAATCATTAGATCAATATAGTAATCTTCTACACACTGCTAGAGCTCTACTGAAAGGTTTCCTCACAGCGGTGGTTATGGCTGTGGTGAAAACAGAAAGCAAATCCTAGTGGGCACGTGATACTTGACAGCTCTCTTACTTCCACAGGATTATAGCCTAGGACTGGTTTGGTAAAGCTCCTCGTAAGAACATCAGGAACGAATTCTGACAGTGTTGTTATTAAAAGACCTTTTGATTAATGTGAGGTATGCCTTCTGAACTGGGAAAGGGATTTTTACTGCTCCTTACGATCTAGCATTTCTTGAAAGAGCACAATGATGTCATTCACTAAACACAATGCATGTATTCCCTCTGTGACTAACAGAATGAGTAACCTGAACATACCTCAAAGGCACAGAGTGTTATAACCAGTTGTTTGGAACTGCACCAAAATCAGCTCTGGGCTGGACAGCTTTGTGCTTACAAAGCTTTTGTCATTCCTCCTGCTGGCCTCCGTTTTTGCATTAAGTTGTGGTTCTCACTTGCTGTGTCACATGGAACATTCATGGGATTCTCTGAGTGCTACATGTGGCAGGTGTATTCAGAGCACAGGGCTCCAGCCGTCACTGTGTTCCATTGGCTTTTTAAAACACCCCTACTTTAGGAAGGGAACAATTTCCCTGAAGCCCAAGGATGTGTAGCTGCTAATTGAGACTTCATGTGCGACAGGAGAAAATAAGAGCATGGGTCTTTAGTTTGTGGTGCGAAATGGTGGGTAGATAAGGTAAAGAACCAGCGATGTGTGCTGCTCTCTTGTTCTCCTTTACTTCATTTATCTACCACAGTTTTATCCCACCCTTCCTCCAAGGAGATAAGAGGGAAGGTAGCAAGGTATAGCCCAGTCTCATCAGATCTTGGAAGCTAAGCGTGGTCAGTATTTGCATGGGAGACCACCGTGAAAGAATCTGCAGAGGAAAGCAAGGGCAAACCACTTCTGCTTCTTTCTTGCCATGAAAACCCTTGGCTGGATTCACCATAAGTTGGTTGTGACTTGGCATCACTTATGTCTGTTTGTCTTCCGGGAAGTACATGGCAGCATACACAACGTACTGAAGTACACTAGGGTGAGACTGTGTTACTGGCCTAAGGACACCCAGCAAGCTTCACGACAGCGTGAGGATTTAAATTTGAGTGTTCCTCAGCCTAGTCTGTCATCCTAAGCTCTAGACCAGGGGTGTCAAATGTCTGGCCCATGGGCCAGAACTCTCTCACCCAGGGCTTTAATCAGGCCCACGGGACTCTTCCCCCCCCCCTTCCCCACTCCTGTCATCCTTTGAAGTGCTGAGGCTGTTGAATTTCCCTGTTCTTTCTGCCTTGTCTTTGCCAGCCACAGCAGGAAGCAAAGCTGCAAGGAAAACATGGGATGGATTTTCCCATGTATTAAAATGGAAAACCCATCCCTTGTTTCCCTTGCAACTTCGTCTGTGCTGCATTGTGTTTCACTTCCCAGCATTCCTATTCCCAGCTGAAGCTGTTGTTTCCAGGGAGCTGTGTCCTTGCAAATATATGGTTGATGCTTTGAGCCAGCTTGTCTCTGCTGAATGGACATGAGGACCACTGCCTACTCTACCCTGAAAACCCACAGCTAAGGGGGTTTTCTGCTACAATATTACACTGAAGAGCCATTGCCAATCTGAGTAGACAGTGGCGGGGTGGCGGGGGAGAGGAGCTTGCAATGCCCAACCATTTCATGTTTTCCTAGACAGAGCATTTTATATTTTTAGTTTCTGCTGTCATCCTTGTACTTTTCCTTAATGTTTTATTTTTCAAATTGCATTGCCAAATCCCACTATTCCCGCCGTCTTTTCATTTTAAACAAAATATTGCAAGACTTTTAAGCATGCTTGTATTTTAACTTTGAAAAAAATCTTTCAATGTGTTTGTCTGTGTCCTTTATAAAGTTTATATCTCCACTACCTGGCCCCACAAAGTCCCGTTTATGTCAGATCTGACCCTTGTAACAAATGAGTTCGACATCCGTGCTCTAGACTATGCTGGTTCTTATCCTCATAGATTACTGATGAATGCTGATGCGTCCTCTTGTGCTGTGCCATAATTTTACCATATAGCATCGATTAAATAAACCATTTGGGCCATCGTTACAATGTGTAGCACAGGTGACACCACTAAATACTAAGGAACAACAGCACCTTGCTTTGGTCCTCTCTCAATATGTCAGATGTTATCTGGGACAAGCGCTTAGGAACAATGTGTGACGAATGATGCATTCACCATCTGATCCAATGATAAATGTGTTTTTAATATGGGATTCTATATAAAGCATAAGCCAAGCCTTTGAAACTCTGAACCAAAGATTCTCAAATGTTCTTAGACAAAGCCTCTCCCAAATTAGTAACTAGACAAAAAAAAAAAGTAACCCATTCAGAATCTAGAAGTCAGCTCTGCAGTTTCTGTGACTATTTGGCAAGAACTTGCTTGGCAAGCAGCCCTGTCAAGGTGCCTCTTCAGGGAAAAGTGAAGACATCATGAATGTTGAGAATCTCTGTTCTAGATTTGTAAATATTTGTATCTTCTGAGACCACAAAAGGGGTAACTGCTGAGACATCTTAACTTATATGTATAAAAGCCTAACGCCCTGGCATTTTCCAGGTTTCCCATTGGCTATGGTGTGTACCACCTCAGCCATTGGCCCATGAACTGCCCGTCAAGACAACTTGCATGTCATTGGCTGGGTCTGCTCCTTTCCCTTGCCCACTGCTGGTCCCAGAGTATTGGGTCACTGGAGAAACTGCTAGGCAGTAGCTGTTGCTATGCAACCAAGTTTGCTTCTGTCAGTAAAATGCAACCAACCTTGGTTCTCTCACTAAAAGGCAGGGGGAGAAGGCCCTTACTAGGCCTCTTTTGGCCTTTGAGGGAGTACTTATTCAGGCCAGCTTGTCAGTTACAGGTTAGTGGAAAATTCCTGGAGATTTTGTGGTGAAGTTTGAGGATGGCAGATTTTGGGGAGGGGAGAGGCCTCAGCTGAATATTATGCCATAGAGTCCACCCTCCAAAGCAGTTATTTTCTCCAGGGGGAGACAGATGTGTTGTCTGGAGTTCAGGCTCCACCTGGAGTTTGACTACTGGCCTGAGTGCTTGTCGCTGTTGCTGGGAATGAGATAGGGTTGCCAACTCCAGGTTGAGAAATTCCTGGAGATTTGAGGGATGGAACCTGAAGAAGGTAAGGTTTGAGGAGGGGCGAGACCTCAGACAGGTACAATGCCATAGACTCCACCCTCCAAACCAGCCATTGCTGCCAATTTCCAAGTGAGGGCTGGAGATCACTCAGAATTACAATTGCTCTCCAGATTGCAGAAATCAGCTCCCCTGGAGAAAATGGCTATCTTTGCAAGGTGGACTCTGTGTCATTATACCCTGCTGAGATTGCTTTCCTTCTGCTTTGGTCCACACTGTGATTTCAGACCACTCACAGACTTTCAGCCTAACCTACCTCACAGGGTTATTGTGCAGATAAAAACAGGAAGAGGAGAATGATGTAAGCTGTTTTGGTCCACATTGTAGAGAAAGACTACTTTTTCTTGGTAGAGGCTGCAGGGAGTGGAGAGGAGATGGAAAGCTAAAGTCAGATCAATTCCCCTACAGAAAACAGCTGCCTTGAATGGGTGGGAAGACACCAAGGCTGGGGAGAGTGAATGCTTTCACTTGGGTGAGCAAGGGCAGGTGGAGACTCACTCACAGCCTCTTTTTGAGCGCATTATGTATTCCATCACAAGGAGCCTTATTCCTAGTCTTGTAATAAAGATATTCATTGAATGCCAGTCCCATGTGAGCACTTCAGAGCAGGCTAATGCCGTTCTGTATGCCGCAGTTGTTAAAACCATTGTGGTGCATGGTCACATATGCATGCCTGCCAGAAGCCAACACAACTGATGATTTCCTGGCAAAACTATGTGTGTATTATATGTGCCATTAAGTTGCTTTCAAGTTATAGCTACCCTACAAAGTAATAACCTCCAAAACATCATTAACAGCCTTGCTCAGGATTTGCAAATGGAAGGCTATGGCTTTCTGTATTGAGTCAATTCATCACATATTTGGTCTTCCTCTTTTACTCGGGCTTTCAACTTTTCCTAACATTATTGTACTTTCCAGCAAGACTTGGTGTGACCCAAGAAGAATACCCTCAATTTAGTTATTTTAGATTCTAGGAAGAATTCAGGCTTGATTTGTTCTAGCACCCATTTATTTTTGACAAAATTATAGGTATGGTAAAATGACTCTTCTCCGGTGGTCCGTGGTAGTGGGACGGTCCTGAACTGTTGGGAGTAGGCTCCTCCTCCGGAACAGGGTCGTTGATCGCTTGATCCGGCCTGGGGGAGGGGCCGCTCCCTTAGGACCTCGTCAGTCCAAACGGCCCTGTTGAAAGAACAGGACGTGTTCGCGGTGCCTGCGAGGCACGTTGATCAGACGGAAGAATTTTCTCTTTGAAGGCCCCTGCCTTTTACTTCAGCCGCAATCGGCGGCGGGCAGGGAAGTCGCCGTCAGCGTTAGGCTTTGCCTAACAAAAATGGCTCGTGTGTCGGCTGCCGCGGAGAGAGGGAAACGAAGGTCGCCCCTTTCTAGCCTGCGCAGGAGGCGTTGGTGTGAGCGGAAAAGCCGACAGTCTGGTCCCACGCAGCGCCGGCTGGCGTAGTGCAGACGACCAGGGCCCGGTTTTACCCGGCGGAAGACCTTGGCGAGGGCTTCAGGCAGCGGTATACTCGTGTGTAGGTAAGCTGTCTGGGAGAAAGAGTGGGAAACCTTTCTGGTTTCGCTCTGCCCTTATCCTTGGGACGGGCTCTGCTGTAAGGAGGACAGCCCACCCAGGAGCTTGCAGCTGCCCCTTTTTTCCCGCCTCCCTGTGGGGAGCGGGTAGAACGTTAGTTAATTCAGCCTCTCCTTTTCCAGACACACGGTGCGTGGTCAGGAAGGGAGGGGGGAGGTCGGGGTTGGCTTGTTGTCGTCCTGTAGGGGTCACCTTGGCAGGCTGTTAACCTGGGAATGGCAGTTTCCTTTCCCCTTTTTTGTGTTCACTTTCGTTTCAGCCTCCTGTGCAGTGGAGATGGCTGACGAACAGGAACAGGGGACAGGTTCAAACAGCGACTTCTCCATGCCTAAGTACTCTGGCTCAGCTTCTGAAAGGGATCGTGAGGATTCTGACCCGGACTTATCCGGAGAGAATGCCAAACTGAATTTACTTGCTTGGTTAAAAAGGGAACTTAGCAAGGATTTTGCCCCGGCACAGGACGCTGCTGCGCATGCTCACCCTCGGAAGAGGAAGAGGCAAGCGGTTTTAGATTTTGCCATGGCCCCTACAGACCCTAAGAAGGCAAGATTGAGTAAGAACTTAGAGTCTCCTGGTGATAGCTCACAGGAGGAAGAGGAGGTTGCTTCCTCGGTGGACTCTTCTGCTAGAGAGGAGGGAGAACTCTCTGAGGAGGAAGATGATACTCCCTCTGTACAGTCTAGGGTGTTCCCAGTGGAGTATTATTCTAAGCTCCTTCCTAAGGTCCTGAGGGAACTGGACTTCACGACCACACCCAAAGAGAAGGTAGACTTAGACCCGGACTTACCTTCAGGGTCAGGGAAAATGATGCCCAAAGTGGGGGTGTCTCAGACCGGTGTACCCTTGCCCGCTCCCTTTTTTAGTCTGATTAAAGCGGAGTGGGAGCATCCGGCGAAGCCAAAATCTAATCCACATTTATTTTCCAAACTGTATGGGTTGAGCCCAGAGGCTACTAAGCGTCTGAAATTGCCCCTAGTGGACGATCCTGTAAATAGTTTGTTATCCACATCTGTGCTGCCTATGGATGCAGACGGTCTACCTAAGGATGCTTGTGACAGGCGGATGGAACAGGCTCTACGGAAAAACTTTGAAGCTTCGGCTTGGTCCATCCGGGCTTCTTCAGCGGGCTCCCTGTTTGCGCGTGCAGTTTATACCTGGGCTTCTAATCTGGCATCAGCTGATAGTGATGCGCCAAAAGAGTTCAAAGATGAGCTCAAGAAAATAGCCCTGGGCACAGCATTTATTGCAGATGCAACCTTGGACGCTATGCAGTTGTCTGCAGGAATGTCTGGCTTCGAACCTGGGAGGCCGATGCAGCGGCTCAGGCCAGATTGGCAGCTGTTCCATTTAAGGGTGTGAGTCTCTTCGGAGACGAATTGGAGCGCTTCCTGATTGAGGGGAAGGACAAGAAGAAGGTTTTGCCTTCTAAGAGGAAGGACTTTAAGTCTAAGAAGCCTTTTCAGCCCTTTCGGGACTCTAAAAAGTTCTCACGGCCTGCGTCGTTCAAGCCCTTTCGAGGGAAGTGGCAGTCTCGCAGTAGGGATACCAAACCCTTTGCTAGCCGTAGTGACAAAGGAAATAAGAGTGACTCCAAAAAGGGAGGGTCACAATGACTATGCCACAAGGCCAGAACTGGTTCCTATCGGAGGGCGGCTTCAGTTTTTTGCACCTCAATGGAAGGCTTCGGTGGCAGACCAATGGGTGATCGACACGGTTTCCAAGGGCTACGCCTTGGAACTGGAATTCTTCCCACGTCAGAGGTTTCGTCCAGTCCTGAGGAAGCAGGATCCAATCAAGCACCTGGGAATGCTGGGTGCTATTCAGCATCTTCTGGACATCAGGGCCATAGAACCGGTACCCCCAACTCAGAGGGGTCTCGGGGTGTATTCCATCTTGTTCCTGGTTCCGAAGCAGAACGGCGATACCCGGGCCATTCTGGACCTGAAGTGGGTCAACCGCTTTGTCAAGACCAAAAAGTTCCGGATGGAGACTTTGCGTTCCATTCTCTTGGCAGTACAGGAACGAGAGTATCTGACGTCAATCGATCTGTCCGAGGCTTATTTGCACGTGCCCATTCGACCAAGTCACCGTCGGTTCCTCAGGTTCACCTATGATGGGAAGCACTTCCAATACCGGGCCCTGCCCTTCGGGCTCAAGTCTTCCCCGCGAGTGTTCACGAAGATCATGGTGGCGTTGGTGGCTCATTTACGGATGGGGGGCGTGGCTCTTCATCCGTACCTGGACGATCTGTTGGTCAGAGCCGCTTCGCATCAGCAGAGTCTGGAGGACACCAAACGGACAGTGCAGGTGCTGCTGGACCACGGGTTTGTGGTCAACAGAGAAAAAAGCAACCTTGTTCCCACGCAAGCGATAGTGCATCTGGGGGTCCTGATCGATACTCAGAGGCACAGAGTGTTTCTGTCGGAAGGTCGACAGGTGAAGCTCAGGTCCTTGATGGAGGAGGTGCTGGCGTTGACTCAGGTTCCTGTAATGACTCTAGCAAAGCTGTTAGGGGTTCTGGTTTCTTGCCAGGATGTGCTGTCTTGGGCGCGTTTCCATCTACGGCCTCTGCAATGTTTTCTGATTCCCTTTCAGCACGTGATAGCTCGCAAGCTACACAGACTAGTGACTCTTCCACCGGAGCTACGGCGGCAACTCCAGTGGTGGTTGGAACCATCCCGGTTTCAACAGGGGATTGCGATGGCGGAGCCACAGAGGATAGTAGTGACGACGGATTCCAGTCTCTCCGGATGGGGAGCGCATTCTCAAGGGGTGATGTGTCAAGGTCAGTGGTCTCTACTGGAGTCTCAGCAGAGCATCAATCTTTTGGAGCTGCGGGCGATCCGTCTAGGGTTGTTACGCTTCCAGACTTCGCTACAGGGGCGTCACGTGTTGGTAAAGACGGACAATGTGACAGCAAAAGCCTATGTCAATCGACAAGGCGGGACCAGAATCAAGAAACTGTGCTGCGAGGCCAACAGTCTGCTAGATTGGGCAGAGAGGTATCTCTTGTCCATAAAGGCGGTGCACGTAGCCGGAAAGGACAACGGGCTGGCGGGCTGGCTCAGCCGGCAGCGGCTGGATCAGTCGGAGTGGTCTCTGGACACGAGGGTTTTCCAGTCTCTTCAGGACAAATACGGCAGAGTGGCGGTGGACTTGTTTGCAACCCCGGTCAATCGTCAAGTGCGGCGGTTTTTTGCCAAACAGAACTACGATCAGGCGGAGGGCGTAGACGCTCTCAACTGCGACTGGCCGGACGGCCTGTTGTATGCCTTTCCGCCACTGCAATTGATTCCCCGGTTGGTGAACAAAGTTCTTCAACAGTCTGCGGAGCTGGTGTTGATAGCCCCCTTCTGGCCGGGACGGGGGTGGTTTCAGGACCTGTTACGGCTGTCGACGGAAAAGCCTTGGCGTCTGCCAGTGTCCGAAACGTTGCTGACGCAAGGGACAGTGCTTCACCCTCAACCGGGCATGCTGCAGTTAACTGCGTGGAGGTTGAGCGGGTGCAGTTAGTTAGGTTGGGGTTTGACTCCACAGTGATTGACACTATGCTGGCCTCTAGGAAGGGTTCTACCACTCGGGTGTATAATAACACTTGGCGGGTGTTCTCTCGTTGGTGTAATGAAAGGGGATGGGATCCCTTGAGGTTACCTGTCCGGAAGCTGTTGCTCTTCCTACAAGAGGGCTTGGATAAGGGGTTGGCCACTAATACCCTCCGTAGACAGGTGGCAGCTATTGCGGCTGTGCGTGGAACTAAAAGAGGGGGTTCTTTGACACGGCACCCACATGTTAAGCGTTTTTTAAGGGGGGTGTCCTTGTTAAATCCTCCTACAGCACATAGGTTTCCTACCTGGAGGTTAAACGTGGTGCTGAAGGCATTGTGCCATGCACCTTTCGAGCCCATGGCCACCTGTAACCTGAAGGATCTTACTCTTAAAACATTGTTTTTGGTGGGGATAACTTCGGCCCGCAGGGTTTCCGAGTTGCGGGCCCTATCAGTGGATAAAGACCTCTGTACCTTTCACAACGACAGGGTGGTGTTGAGACCTGATCCGACGTTTGTTCCCAAGGTGAATTCAGTTTTCCACCAGTCTCAGGAGGTGGTGTTACCCGCATTCTGCCCTAATCCCAAGCACGAGAGGGAAGCGGAATGGCACCGACTGGATGTAAGACGTGCCTTGAGTTTTTATATTAATAGAACCAAGGATTTTCGGAGGTCCAAGTCCTTGTTTGTTTCTTTTTCCTCCCCCTCGCTGGGGAAACCAGTTTCTCCCTCAACTCTGAGCAGGTGGTTGGGGCAGTGTATTTCGGCCGCTTATGCAGCGTCAGGGTTGGAGCCTCCAGGAGGCGTCATGGCTCACTCCTTACGGGGGGCGGCTACTTCTGCAGTATACAAGTCCTTCTCATCTTTAGAAGGCATCTGTAGGGCAGCTACCTGGAGTTCTGTCCATTCATTCACCAGGCATTATAGGGTGGATAGGTGGGCAGCGGCTGAGGCGGCCTTTGGTCGCAGAGTGTTGCAGCAGGTCATACATTGAAGGTACAGGCCCGCCCAGGGTACATATTGCTTTTGTATGTCCCAACAGTTCAGGACCGTCCCACTACCACGGACCACCGGAGAACGGAAGATTGGAAGCTCTTACCGTGAAGCTTCCTTCTCGGTGGTCCTGGAGTGGGACGGTCCATCCCACCCGGTGTGGTACCTTCCTCTAGACAGACAGCAATGTGAATTAGTCGCGGGAGGTACTGGGGCACTGGGGGTGAGAGTTTGGTTATCTGGCTGTGTGCCGTTACTTCGGCTGGTTGCAGTTATTAAAATGGAGTTGCATCATTATGGTCTCCGAGTGGTTTGTTCCTATGATGCAGAGTTTTGTTTTGTAGATTTATGCCGTTGGGGGAGCATGGCTGTTCTATGGACTGACGAGGTCCTAAGGGAGCGGCCCCTCCCCCAGGCCAGATCAAGCGATCAACGACCCTGTTCCGGAGGAGGAGCCTACTCCCAACAGTTCAGGACCGTCCCACTCCAGGACCACCGAGAAGGAAGCTTCACGGTAAGAGCTTCCAATCTTCCGTTTCATGAGACCTAAGAAGGAACAAGGTGAAGGGAAGAGAGAATTAGCATTTGCAAAGGAGGAAAGGACATACTGCAAAAGATAATAAATAGATCCATTCTTCTCTCATGAAATTTAGTTGGGTGCTAGAAGGAAAAGTGTAAAGATGACAACAAATGATATGCCTAATAGTTGAATATACAGAATAAATTATTTGATTGTAAACCTAGTGAAATGTTCTCACATTTTAATGGAGTAGTAGGATGTTTAGTGCAGTTCTGTGCAAAACAAACTGTATTTCTGGTACAAAAAGTTTTAGCCATGCAATCTCTCATATTTGTTTCTCAAACGATTCAGAGAACATCAGTATGTCCAAAGGATCAGACTTCTGAGTACTTGTTATGCATAAGAATTAGGACTTCTTTTTTAGAAAAAGCCCAGCAGGAACTTATTTGCATATTAGGCCACACCCTCTATCATCAGTGGAAGTGAAATCACCCATCGGCTAGGTTATTTTCCGCGTATTGACACAGAACAGTACAGTGCCATCTGCTGTATTTAATGGATGTCTGTTCTCACACAGCCCAATGAGAGACCTTGTTTCACCCCCCGCCCCCCCAAAAAAACACAGAGAGAGCCACGTGCAACGGAGTGGGCAGTGGCAGGCCCAGCTTCTCCTAGGAGGGGGCACTTGTGGACAGCTCCTCATCTCTCACTCTCTTTGCAAGCCTTTTGGGGGCTGGAGGCGACACAGAGGACAAAGCATGCAGTTTGGGAGCATGTGGCTGCCTAGTGCCTTCCCTCTGTCGGAGACCTTTTTTTTGAGCCGGAGCCCTGGCCAAGCCAGCCGGAACTGCATTCCTGAACGTTCCTGCTAAAAAAAAAAAAAAGCCCTGGTAAGAAACTGAAGAGACAAATACACTTCCAATTTAATGTTTCTAATCTGTTTCCTATGGCAATGAAGGTTTTTGTGCAATGGATAACATGTTCTTCGTCAATGTGTACGTTATTCTCAAACCAACATAATCTGCATTGCTGCACTCTAATCGGTTCTTCTGTAAACAAGGCATTGTTCCCTAGAATAAATTTTAAAAAACAGTAATCTTCAAATAATTATAGTATTTAGAAACAATGTTTGGACCATTATGTGTGCTGTTCAGAGAGTATCAGCCAGCAGCCCTGAATAGCAGGGTTGAGATGTTATTCAGTGTGAGATGACTAATTTCTTGCATTGCTTTCCAGGCCCTACATGTCCATTGGAACACTGCGTGATCAAGTTATTTATCCTGACTCAGTGGATGACATGCATGAAAAGGGGTACCAAGACCAGAATCTGGAGTCCATCCTGCAGATCGTTCATTTGAACCACATAGTTCAGAGAGAAGGAGGTAGCTGTCTTTTAATGGAGAGGAGAAAAGAGAACCAGGGACACCCAGCATATATAGAGAGCAAGAGAACATGATTTCTCCAGAATTTTATGTATTTGGTTCCTTCCTTATTCTGGATTTGCCCTTCACAATAACTTTGCTGGCATGTAAATTAACTGCATAGCCATACTTTCCGAAATGAAACACCTTTTTAAAACGTGCCTGATGGAAGCACCAGAGGCCATCAAACCAGGGACTTTCTAAGAGACCTACTGAACCGATTGTACCATCATTTTCACTGTGGGGCCATCCAAGAACACCGGAGACAAAGGCCTGTATCCAGCATAAGGCTGGGCTGAAGTTCCTCCTGCCTGTGGAGCCTTCTTCCCACTAAAGAAGGAAGAACCACTTAAGCTGGGAACAGGCCTCAGACTTTGCACATTGGCATGTCACGTGTGCCAGTGTGACTCTCCTGTGCTGTCTCCAACTTTCCTTCCCCCAGGCATTCTAGTCCTCTGCAGGTGATCTTTCATGCATTCACTGGATGCATGGAGCGGGAGTGTGGGCACTAGCACTCTGCCCCCACCCACCAGGGGAGGGACAGTGGCTCAGTGGCAGAGCATCTGCTTGGGAAGCAGAAGGTCCCAGGTTCAATCCCTGGCATCTCCAAAAAAGGGTCCAGGCAAATAGGTGTGAAAAGCCTCAGCTTGAGACCCTGGAGAGCCGCTGCCAGTCTGAGAAGACAATACTGACTGGTGGACCAAGTGTCTGATTCAGTATAAGGCAGCTTCATATGTTCATATGTTCACCACAATGTGATCACTGGCTTATGATCATGGCAATATGAAGGCAGTGTTCACACACCCCCTCCCTCCCCATGATTGGGGTGCTGCTTTCTGTGCATTAGCAATCACAAGGAAGGGAGCGTGCATACGGATACTATCTCCGCACACAGGAATAATGCTTATGAGCTGGTAATCACACAGAGGCAGAGTGAGACCAGTGCACTTGTGTCCACTCCCCCCCCCCCCTCCACACATTCAGTCAGTGTGCGGAGGGGTTGTGTGTGGAAGCTATTTTGTGTTCTTTATGTGGCGTTCCTGGAAAGACAATTTGTGCTGTTTCCCATCTTCTGGGACATCAGTGTGAGTTTGTCTGATCTTCTGCAAGCTATCTGCCCTTGTGGCCTATTACCGCAACTCGGGACAATGAATTTCATAAGTCAATTGCGCACTGTGTGACAACCACGTGCCTTTATTTGTCCTGAATCCGCTTCCTATGCCACACAGAATTATAGAGCTGTAAAAATAATTTAGGGTTCATTGCGAAATGAAGGTTGTGTTAAAAAAAGAAAGAAAGAAAGCCATAGAGCTATGAATACCACATTTTAAAAAGCATTTGATATATTTGTTTTTCTGTAGCAGTGTGATGAAGGGTAGAGGGAGGCAGAGTTTGGTGCTGGTTCAGTACAGGCATCAAGGATGGGCTTGTAATGATTCCTCCCTCTTCCCTTGATCATACTGCCAGATGTGTTTCTAGACTGCTTGATGTTCGCTTCAGATCGCTGTGTGTCCCCGCTTATGAACGGTGCTTGACTTTTACAGTTGCGTTTCTTTTGTCTTTCTGAAGGGTGGGATGCTGTCACAGACTGGAAAGACGTCTTATCTGGGGGAGAAAAGCAGAGGATGGGCATGGCCCGGATGTTTTACCACAAGTAAGCGTAAACATTTGTGTTGAAACAACTGTCAGCTGTGGTTAGAGTGCTGACTGCCACAGAGACAGTGTACAAGTCTCCAGGGTCGCAGGGAAGAGTCCCACAACAGACCAGGGGTCTTGAGGACAGCATGAAGTCTGTAGCTGGATGCAGCAAGACAGAAAGGTATAGCAGAAAAGGGAGTGATCAAAAGACCTTCAAACACTCAGCCAATGATCAGCTTCTGTCTCCTCCTCCTTCATGCAGTCCCTCTCCTTTTATTCATACAGTAACCCTGAGGTAAGTTAGAGAGTACAAAGACACGAGTCCACAAGCCCCAATTAGGGCAGTTTAGGATTTTTGTTTATTTTATTTGTTCATTCAGACACTGATATCCTACTGTTCCCCCCCTTCGGGATCCAGAGCATCTTCCATCGTCATTCTCCATGTATCCATTTTGTCCTCACAACAATTCTGTGAGGTAGGCTAGGATGAGCGCGTGGGACTAGCCCAAAGTAACCCAGCGAGCTTCCATGGCAGAGCCGGGATCTGAATCAAGGTCTACCACATACTAATCTGACACTGAAGTCAGTGCACCACACTGGATCTCGGTGCCAAAGCCCAGCCCCAAACTCTATAAAAATTCTTTGGGATATTATCAAGTTTTTTAGCGAATCTTTTGCTCTACAACTGGGGGTTTTGTTGGGCTTCAGTTGTTTTTGTTGGGATTTAATTCTTTTGTTGTTCCAGTATTATTTTACATTTATATTGTGGAACAGAACTCTCATGGAATGTGCAATTTGACCCTAAGGTCAAATTGCAGTTCACATACAGCCGGGGCTGCGTGAACTGCACTGGCTGCCAGTTATATACCAGATTCGTTACAAAGTGCTGGTCATTAACTTTAAAGCCCTATATGGCCGAGGACCTGCCTACCTTTGGGACCGTCTCTCCCCGTATGAACCTCAGAGAGCACTGAGGTCAGCAGGGAAGAACCTGCTGACTATCCCCGGGCCAAAAGACGTAAAACTCCAGAGCACCCGTACTTGGGCTTTCTCCATTATGGCTCCACAGCTGTGGAATCAGCTTCCAGAAGAAATGCGGGCCCTGCGGGACTTTGAACAGTTCCGCAGGGCCTGCAAGACCGTTCTCTTTCGAATGGCTTTCACTGAGTAAACTGCTAAGTAAATTCACCATCTGAATAGCACCAACATATTAACATACTAATATTAACTTACTGCATTTAGAATTTTAATAGTTTTTAATTATCTGTCGGTTTATATTGTTAGTTATAACTTCATGTATTTTAACTCAATGTATAACTCAATGAATTTTGTTATTAGCCGCCCTGAGCCTGCTCCGGCGGGGAGGGCGGGATATAAATAAAAATGTGAATGAATGAGATCCAAAAGTAGCGTTCTCACTGGGAAAATAATTTAGGATGTAGTAAGGACCAAAGCAGTCACTCCCAGCATGACTTGAGGCACCACAGAAAAATAGCCAGGCAGAGTCCTGTTTTCATTCTTCATAACACGTGTGCTCATTAGCAGCATTTATAGATAGCAACTCGACTATGTTATCATAGTTTGATGTTTGAAACCAGTTTCCCAGTTTAAGGGGTTGCATTTCTGCTTGCTTAAGCTAACTATTGAATGTAGGCAATCCAGCTTGGCCTTTACAACGTCTTGGGCAGTCTGTATCATACGCAAGGACAGGGTGTCATTCTGGACACACAAGGTTTCATCGTCTTGAAACCCTTAAATAGGGGTTTAACCCATAAATGTGTGTATTGTATCCAGTCTAACTGAGATAATAATTCTGGACCAAGTGACTATGGTGCATGTGTGGAGGATTCTGAACATACATAGAAATCCATGCCATGAGAGTACCACTGGCTGTTAGCCTAGGCTCCCTAAATCTTGCCTCAGGCTTTAAGCACAGATGCTATTCCGACAAATGAATGAATAACCTGTTTTTTTTTTCTGATTTCCAAGGCCCAAATATGCATTACTTGATGAATGTACAAGTGCTGTCAGCATTGATGTTGAAGGAAAGATATTCCAGGCCGCAAAGGGAGCTGGTATTTCCTTGCTTTCAATCACGCACAGGCCGTCTCTTTGGTGAGTCTGTAAGTGAAGAGTTATGTTTTGAGTTTGCAGCCAAGCAAAGGATGTTACTCCAAGGTAATGCTAATTCAGTGGACTGGATTCTATGGATTTGTTCTGCTATTGGTGTTATTTCCTCTGCATCAAGGGGAAGCTCTTTACCCTAGAGGAAAGCACCATTGTTAGAGACCCAGTACTTTGTGTGTGTGTGTGTGTGTGTAAAGTGCTGTCAAGTTGTAAACAACTTATGGTGACCCCAGCAAGGGCTTTTAAGGCAAGTGAGAAGCAAAGACGGTTTGCCGTTGCCTTCCTCAACAGTCTTTCTTGGAGGTCTCCAATCCAAGTATAAACCAGGGACGACACT
Source organism: Heteronotia binoei (assembly GCF_032191835.1). Lineage (NCBI taxonomy): Eukaryota > Metazoa > Chordata > Lepidosauria > Squamata > Gekkonidae > Heteronotia > Heteronotia binoei. The sequence goes on from NC_083230.1 coordinate 10,238,233, forward strand.
GCTTAGCTTCCAAGATCTGACAAGATCGGGCTCTACCACGCCGTCTTCTCTCCCCCAGCACTTCATAGATATGCCTAATACAGAAGAATCAGCTTTTAGCATAGATGGTTTCCCTTTTGGGTACTGGAGAGACAAAAACACAGCGGGGGGGTGGGGTGGAATGCTATATGCTCTGAATGGTCATATTAGTATTGATGTTATAAATATATAAAACTACACAAAATATGGCAAAAATACAAATGCATAGCACAGTTGCAAAAAGATACTAATAATTAATTCCATACTACTCGGGTGCAAGTACCGCTCAATGACAAAGTCAAACAGAGTCCCAAAAAAACCCAAACAGATAAGGGAGAAAAGACTCTCTCTCCTAAACTTTCTTCGACTCTGGAAGACGAAAGTAAGCTCCCAAATAACGCCGAGCTCTCTTGCTCAACAATCGTTTCTACACAAAATAGGTGCCTTTTTCAAGGGCTGGACTTTTTCTTCAATAACAATTTACATGGAATGGTCCAGCCTTCAGAAGTATGACACATGGTCACAGCAGGACCTACATATTTTAACACCTGGCTAAGCCGTTCCCTTTTGGGTACAGCAGTTGTTTTAAAACACAACAGGGAAGATGGACGCAAGGGTGGGAAGCTGGATGGATCTGACTCTCTTTAGCTCTTTAATTCCTTCCCCTCCTCCATTCAAACTCAGTGGACGTTTCAGTAGATTTTTTTTTAAGTCATAAGTTGTTCTTGTATGTGCACAATATTATAACCCTTGATCCAGGAAGTCTTTACTATATAGATTATTATGCTGTGTCCAACCATGTAGTTCCTCTGGCAGCATGACATTTCTGTCTGTGGAAGTGGGGGCAGAGATTTCCACTGAGTCTTTCCTCCCTCTTGCCACACACACCATTGTTCCCTAGACTGTTCCTGAGGATTCATTAATGCCCTTCTCAAGGGGCAGGAGAGGGAAGGGGGGAAATCCCACTCCACGAAGTCCAGAGACGGTTGAACTTTGAGGAAGATCAAACAGATTTTGGCTGCCTTTCCACCAATGACGTAATATCGTTCTTATTAGCTGACATACTGTTCATTTTCACCATTGACACTTGATGTTATATTTATTGCTACAAATTTGATTATGTATATTTATTCATTATGTAGCATTATGGCGCGGCATTCATTTTTAATTGCTGTTAAACACAATACTTTTATCAAAGATTTCAGGTTTTCACGGCTGGTAACATCATTAGGGTTTGTAGAATCTTTCGGGATCAAGTGCCGTGTTCTACTGGAGAAAGTTTTCCTTCCAGACGTTTCGTTCTCAGCTGCGGAGAACATCCTCAGTGGCGTTGCAGCCGGAGCAGGTGCTCAGACCTTCTTGGCTGCTGTGCATTGAGTGGGGCCAGGGCTGCTGGAGAGCTGCTATTTCTAGGCTGGAGGGGGTGTGATGAAAGGGCAATTGGTTTGTGGATGTGCCCATTGTTTGGTGGGGCTTCCTGGAAGGGTAGTGATAAGGAAACTGGCTGTTGAATGTGACCATTGTTCTGTGTTAATTGCTGGGAAGGTTGGAAGGGGTTTGAAAGAAGGTCTGAGCGCCTGCTCCGGCTGCAACGCCACTGAGGATGTTCTCCGCAGCTGAGAACGAAACGTCTGGAAGGAAAACTTTCTCCAGTAGAACACGGCACTTGATCTCGTAAGAGTCTACAAACCCTAATCACAATACTTTTGTTCATTAGCACAGTGTTTGCTTTATCTTTCAGTGCTGGAAGTGTTATTTTTCTTTTCCATACGTCACATTTACAGTTTGGGTTTTAGTGCTTGGTACTTCCTCCCCAGTCTGACTTAGTAGAAGTCTGTCTCTTTTCTCTCCTTCCTTGCTTGTTTTTCCCCACCAAAGGTCTACCAACTAATTATCCTGTGGACGGTCCAGCTTCCGTCTTTGCATTTCTCAGTGTGCCTTTTTTGTCTTTTTGCAGGAAATACCACACTCACCTGCTGCAGTTTGATGGGGAAGGAGGCTGGCGCTTTGAACAGCTGGACACTGCTATCCGCTTAACCCTCAGTGAGGAGAAACAAAGGCTGGAATCTCAGCTTGCAGGAATGCCAAAAATGCAGCAAAGACTGAATGAACTTTGCAAAATCTTAGGGGAGGACTCTGTGCTGAAAACAAATGGATAAAGAGGAATAAATGCTTGAATTTAGATTTTTCAGAGGGTTTTTTAAAAAGTCAAATGCACTATAATTTCTGAGAGACACTTTTGGCTTGCATGCCTTGCGATCAGCTTAAGAGTGCAAACGCTTCCGTAAATCTGCAGCCTGCCTAGTCAGAAGGACGGAAGTGGGTCGAGTTAGTGCTGTGCCGAATTTTAGTGACGTTTGAATGGAAACAAAAATTGGACTTTCAAGGGCTGCTTGAAGTCTCTTGCAAACCCATTCCCTCTGCCTTTGTGGTCTCTTGCCTTGTATTTTTTTTTTTTTTTTGGCGTCTGTGTTTGACCCCAATGATCTTCTGGTTTGACAACATTTTTGTTCCTTCCCTCATAATCCCAACCAGTTGAGGAATCACAGGGTAGATGCGTCCGATCCGATGTGGCTGCATGACACTGTGACTGGAAAGGAGTAAAAACCCTCTTGTTGGACTCTTCACTCTGAATGAGGGTAGAGGAACACACCCCATTTGGCTCAGGGTCCAGGCCAACACTTTCTTGTCTTGCTGCACTACGCTGGGTGTTTCACTACCCGCCACCATTGTGTGGTAAGAACTCTCATCTCAGGCTAGCTTAGGCTGTACGCGGTGATGACTGACTCGTTGGGGTAGAATCGGGATATGTATTCAGACGTGCATCAGAATGTCGTGTCAGTGGGTAACATTTGCATTTGCACACCTGTCCTGTTGCCCATCTGAATGTGGGTGCTGTCCACCTGCAGTGCATTACTTTCAACAGATGTGCATGAAGAGGCACACAGCAATGTGTATCTGCATCTCTGTTTTGTCCTAATGGAATAATCAGGCCAGCGTATTGTAATAACGGTGTAAGAATAGGATTTGGCAGACCCAGTCTTCAGTTTTATGTAGCATGAATGGAGCTGCATTGCATAAAACGGCAACTTTCCGCATCCTGCTGCAATCTTCTGTGACCTCCAAAACTGTGGTCCTATGAGTCAGTGGACCTTCCCCCCCCCTTCCCCAAAACAATGTGTGGGGATCAAATTGCTGATGATAGAAAGGCATCAGCAAAGTCGTCCTCTCTCTGGAGAGCCAGTTTGGTGTAGTGGTTAAGTGTGCGGACTCTTATCTGGAAGAACCGGGTTTGATTCCCCACTCCTCCACTTGCACCTGCTGGCATGGCCTTGGGTCAGCCATAGCTCTGGCAGAGGTTGTCCTTGAAAGGGCAGCTGCTGTGAGAGCCCTCTCCAGCCCCACCCACCTCACAGGGTGTCTGTTGTGGGGGAGGGAGATAAAGGAGATTGTGATGCGCTCTGAGACTCTTCGGAGTGGAGGGTGGGATATAAATCCAATATCTTCTTCTTCTGCAAACATGAGTAGCAGAAAGGGATAGGAGCAGTGCCTCAGGTCTTAATCCCCACCCTGCCGTTAAGTTCATCACGTGACCTTGTGCTGGTCAATCTCTCAGTCTCACCTGCTTCGCATGGCTGTTGTGATGATAGAAGGACGGAGGAGTGAGAATCATTTAAACCACTGCAAGCTCCTTGGAAAAAGGAGGTGATTAAAAAAAAAAAAAAGCACTAGGTAGGTAGGTAGACTGGTTTGGGGGAGAAAAGTTATCCTGCTAATAAGAATGTGTCCTCTCCTCTACCTGACATCTTTTGCATTGTGGACAAGTTCTCCCTTTTTAAAAAAAAAATGCAAAAAATGGTAACGGATATAACAGGCTGTGTTTGTGTATGAGAGGTGATGGGAAATATGATCCCCCTCTGGATTTCAGCTCGGCACTAGTTTGGACCCTGAGGAATCAATCAGAAGTATGCTTTATGTGTTCATAGTACCTTACCCTAGTGAGGTGAACACCTCTTGCTCCCGTGGAAGCGATTTGTTTGGTTAGACTGTCTCAACAGATTCTTGTTTCAAAGCCAGTAGGCGGAACATTCTCTCCCACCCTGCTGCCCCGTGCATATGATATGCCGCCTGTGTTCAGCAAATCGGGGGTATCTCTCAGGCATGGAGCAACACAAGGGCAGGACTGGTGGATTCAGGTGCATGCAAAAACAGATTGGGAGGGCAGACCCAAGAACGTTCTTTCTAACCCATGTAAAACTGACCTCCCGCTTTTGAAACTGATAGCGCATGTCAGTAACTGTATTTGCCTAGCAACATAATAAAGAGATAGGCAGCCTAAAAGAGAACTGTCATGGCAAGAACAGCCCAGTCTCCCATTTTGTACACGTGGAAAGATAACAAGAAAGGCATGCGGTGTGCATGAATGCCCAATGTGCCACAAGGCAAATTTGGGAGAGAAGTTTTTGTCTGTCTTTTCACTGAAGGGCGTGCCTTTGCACACCATGTAGTCTCATCAGTGTGATGGACATGAAATTGTAAGACTTCTTTCCTTTTCTAATGACGTGCTAAGCTACCATTAGGAGGTCATTGTCCAACTCTGCCTAATGTATAAATGGGAGCAAGATGTGCCCCCCTCCCCGGTGATATTCTACAAGTTCTGTTGATGGCATGTAATATGGTAGATCCTAATAAGGGTTTAACTGGTGCATCTTGGCTTTTTTTGAGATACTGCAAGGGTGGAATTCTAGCAGGCTCTCCTTTGCATATTAGGCCACACACCCCTGATGTAGCCAATCCTCCAAGAGCTTACAAGGCTCTTGGAAGATTGGCTACATCAGGGGTGTGCGGCCTAATATGCAAAGGAGCTCCTGCTTGAATTCCACCCCTGGATAACTGTAGCTGTCTTACAGTGCCATTCTAAGCAGCGTTGCACCCTTCTACACACATTGATTTCAAAGGAACTAGAAGAGTGTAACTTGATTTAGGATGGTGCTGTTAGAATGCACAAAGCAGAGCAAACAGCAAAATCCAATAGAGTGGACCAAGAAGGGGCAAGAAGGAGCTCATCTCCCCAAAATTTCTCACATACTGTCTTCCCAAATGTTTCACATGCAGGGCCTAATGGTCCTAAATATATTTCCTTGTAACTGTGCCCCATTTGTTTTTATGGGATTTATTCTGCCTTTAATTGCTACATCACAGAGAAATGTAGAGGTGAACTTTTCCCATTAATTTACTATGTCTCCAATAGCCTGTTCTTGGAGTCAGGCAACATCTTTTGATTTTCTGCTTTGTACAACTGCTAAGGCATGTAAGCTCTGCCAGAAGGAGGCTAAGACTCTGAGGCATATAAGCCCTGCCAGAAGAAGGCTAAGACTCTGCAGCATATAAGCCCTGCCAGAAGGAGGCTAAGACTCTGAGGCATATAAGCCCTGCCAGAAGGAGGCTAAGACTCTGAGGCATATAAGCCCTGCCAGAAGGAGGCTAAGACTGAGGCATGTAAGCCCTGCCAGAAGGAGGCTAAGACTCTGAGGCATGTAAGCACTGCCAGAAGGAGGCTAAGCCTCTGTGGCATATAAGCCCTGCCAGAAGGAGGCTAAGACTCTGAGGCATATAAGCCCTGCCAGAAGGAGGCTAAGACTCTGAGGCATATAAGCCCTGCCAGAAGGAGGCTAAGACTCTGAGGCATATAAGCCCTGCCAGAAGGAGGCTAAGACTGAGGCATGTAAGCCCTGCCAGAAGGAGGCTAAGACTCTGCGGCATATAAGCCCTGCCAGAAGGAGGCTAAGACTCTGAGGCATATAAGCCCTGCCAGAAGGAGGCTAAGACTCTGAGGCATATAAGCCCTGCCAGAAGGAGGCTAAGACTCTGAGGCATGTAAGCCCTGCCAGAAGGAGGCTCTGGATCCCAAGTACAAAATGCATCTGAGATTCCTGGCTATTAAGGAAACTGGTCAACAGGTAGATCAAGTTAGTGAACCAAGTGATGTTATTCAGGCCACTGAATCAAATGAAGGTTTCTGGAAAACCAGAACATAAGAAATTCATTTCAGAGGAGGCAGAATTACAGTTGGGAGGACTGATTATCATATTACTTTAAAAGATGTCATGATGATTGATAGTGATTTATTAGTAACTAGCAGTAAAGCCCATTGTGGGAAGAAATACTGTACAACAGGCCCTAGAAAAATATTGGAGTGGCGGGGGGTGTGTGTGATGAATATGTAGGTGGCAGGAAGGAAGGAAGGAAGATAGACAAACAGAATGAAAGAAAAAAAGATAGAGACAGAGAAAGAATGAGAGAAAGAACAGTAGGAAAAAGATGGAGGGAAAGGAGTGTGAGAAAGAAAAATGAAAGGAAAGATGGTAGAAACACGGCCAGCCCTTCCACTACGCAAATCAGGCATTTGTCTAGGGTACCAGCCCTGGGGGGTTGCCAAATTAGGTGCCCCCAGATGACTTTTAAGAGGAGTCCCTACGCCTGGCCTTCGCTCCGGGCCCCAGGCTCTGAGCAAGCACCATGCTGCCAGGAAGTCCCTGACTTTGCTGCCATTTTCTTCCCTCCTCACTTTCCCTCCCATCCCGTCCTCTTTTTCTTCTTCCTTGCTGTCTCTTCCCCCTCTCCCCAGCACAGCGCTTCCCTCCCCGCCTCCCCTCCCTCTTCTTTCTCTCCTTCCTTGCTTTCTCTCCCCACCCCTTTCTCTCGGGCATAGTGTTTCCCTTCCCGCCTTCCCTCCCATCCCCTCTCCTTTATCTCCTTCCTTGCTTTCTCTCCCCCCCCCTTTCTCTCGGGCACAGTGCTTCCCTCTTCTTGGTGTGTGTGTGTGTCTTTAAAGCTCACTAACTAGAGCTGCATGGGCCGGGCAAGCAGGCAGAAAGAAGGAAAAGCGTTCCTTTGGAGTAAAGCTCCACCCCCTTTGGCTGCTCTCTGTTTTCTTGAGAAGTTGGTGAAAATAAAGATGGTTACATTCACCAGTTCCTGTGAGTAAATTGCCCCAGTGCAAATGTGTGGGTTTGCAAACTCTTTAATTTGGCTGCATTCTCTGTGTGTGTGTGTGAGAGAGAGAGAGAGAGAGAGAGAAGCCAGCTCGGGGGGATGAGGAAATTTTTATTTATTTTAGGGAATGGGAAAATTTGGCTCCACCCCCAAAGTCCCCAGATATTTTTGAGTTGGACCTGGCAATCCTATGCTTTGTTGTCCACAGAAAAAGGTATTTTGGTTCAAATGATCCAGGCTGACATGGATTAATCAGAAATGAGCAGCATTTACTGTATTATGTGATCATTGGTAAATTGATCGTGTCCACTCCACTCCATTCTGTTCTTCATTTCACAAACTCGACAAAGAAGTGTCCCGCTGGAGCTTCTTGCTGCAGTTGGGAAACCACATCCAACCCGTTGCCAGATGATATCGTGGAAGACCCGATAGTGTTTCGCCTAGTGAGGATAAGTGTTTGTATGAGAAGCAAATGATAATAATAATAACAACAACAATAATAAAGTAACCATTATGTGGCATTGTGTGTAGTATAGACAAGAGATCTGAAAGTCGTCTGGCAGCCTTTGCTAACGCTTTTATTATTATGCACCACTAGGTGGTGAGCTAGAAAAGGAAAACAGAATTGCACTTAACTGTCGTTCATTGACGTCTTCTGTGCATGCACCCATTCCTGCCCTCCTGCGGCCTCTCACATGGTTTTTATTAAGGTCATGTTGAAGGTTGTGGCAGCCGTGCAGGAGCTGAGGGAAGGGGATGCCTGGGCTGGAAATTTTGCCCACACTCTAACAAGAATGGCTTTTAATCTAGAAAAAAAACGCTCCACTGCTGGCCAGTGCAGGTGTAGTCCCCAATGTATGTCTGCACAGATGAGGTTGATTAACAACAGTTACAGGTAAGTAACAGGTTCCTAACAGGGACCTTGGGGAGAAAGCATTCTCTCGTTTACAGGGCAGTAAAGTTGTTCTGCTGTAGCTGGGATTAAGGGGGGGGGGGGGGGGTGGCTGTATGAACATATGAAGCTGCCTTATACTGAATCAGACCCTTGGTCCATCAAAGTCAGTATTGTCTTCTCAGACTGGCAGCGGCTCTCCAGGGTCTCAAGCTGAGGTTTTTCACACCTATTTGCCTGGACCCTTTTTTGGAGATGCCGGGGATTGAACTTGGGACCTTCTGCTTCCCAAGCAGATGCTCTACCACTGAGCCACCGTCCCTCCCCCATGGTTTAGTGTGTGTCTAAGTCGCCCTTAACAATGTTAATGTCTGCCAATCTCTTTTGATTTGCAGCATTTTTACATCCGTGTTTTTAAAAGAAAAGAAAACCTGAATCGAAGCAGTTCAGCAAATATTTAAGTCATTTGGTGTTGAGGTGAATGACCCAATAAAAGGCTCACTTCTGACCATCATGTCAAACAAGATATGTTCTATCGCCAGTCATGTTCAACACAAAATGAGCAGCATCTTTAATCCAAACCTGAAACTATGGTTTGCATCGTTTCCTACAAACCAGGTTTCCAAACCATCATTTATCCAGGGTTTATAATCCTGGTTTATTGGGAAGAATGCAAACCATCATTTATAGTTTCAATGTAACAACTAACTGTGATTTGCTACAAAAGTGGTTAGCTGGCTACCACATGAGGCAAAGGGGAAGGGGGAAGAGAGGTGCCACGCAACATTGGTTTGCATAATGAAATACTGGGGGGGGGGGGGTGTTGGTGATGTCTGAATAATGCCAATGTGAAGCCTGTCACTAGGCCATCTCTCTCTTCTGGAGTTTTAACTGAGTAGCAAGGGCCATGTTGATAGAAGAAGAGTGAGCATATACAATCCTCTCACTGCTGCTGCTCAGTGCCTCACTCAACATTTGCTCTTACAAGAAAGAGGAAATAGGACAAGCTGGACAGAGAATGCAAGGAGGGAGGCAGGAAGGACTTGGTGAATCTTTCCCACCAGGTCATTTCCTGAAGCCTCTTGTGAGAAGAGTGGAGAAATACCTGTTAGCCAGTGTTCCCTCTAAACTGAGTTAGCCTGAGCTAGCTCACAGATTTTTAGCCTCCAGCTCACACATTTTTTGCCTTAGCTCAAGAAGAATGACCCCGGAGCAAACTGATTTATGCAGTAGCTCAGCGGTGGCCGACGGTAGCTCTCCAGGTGTTTTTTTTTGCCTACAACTCCCATCAGCCCCAGCCATTGGCCATGCTGGCTGGGGTTGATGGGAGTTGTAGGCCAAAAAAAAAACATCTGGAGAGCTACCGTTGACCACCCCTGCAGTAGCTCACAACTTTAATGGCAGTAGCTCACAAAGTAGAATTTTTGCTCACAAGACTCTGCAGCTTAGAGGGGACATTGCTGTTAACTATGGCATACCCTAACTTGGATAGCCCAAGCTAGCCTGATCTCATCATATGTGGAAAGCTAAGCAGAGATGGCTTTGTCACCAAAGAAGTCCAGTCTTGCTACAACGAGGCAGGGCAATGGCAAACCACCTTTTGCCTAGAAAAAGCCTGTCAGCTATGTAAGTCCGCTATGACTTGACAGCACTTTCTACCAACACTAACTGAAATACAGAGCTCCCCCTCTCCCATGCATGCAAATGAACTTTGGACTGGCTTCTTCACAGGCACTTTCAGCTGGCAGAACAAATAAGAATGCTTCACGTGCCTCAGAAGGTGAGCGCATCTATGTCCTGGAGAAGAAGAAGCCTCTTTCCTCAATCACCTATTTCTCGCTTCCATTTGAAAGAGGATTTGAAACTTAATTGCTTTGAAAAGTTTGGCGAAAGCATCTTTTTAAAAGTATCTTGTAGCTGCTATGCTTTACTTTTAGCCCTCCCTACTCCTATAGTGTAGCCTTCTGTTTGGATATATACAGGACTGGTTGAGCAGGGAATTTTTAGAGTAAAATGTGCCCACTTTCTTCCCCCTTTGCTGCTGTCTATGAAATAAAAATAATGTTGAATTTCATTGCAGACAGTAGATACTGGTTTTGTATTGCATGGGTGGGGGGATGTCCATTTTACAAAAGCAAATCCCTAACAGCATGCTAAAAATGTTCACTGATGTTCTTGGTTATGTATTCGGTTTTAACACATGAACATATGATGTGAAAAATATGTAGGGATGAAGCAAAATTCATATTGAACGTATCTGACAGTCAGACTTATCTCATTTGACTGCTAGTCAGTCTTAAACTGATCACAAGGTCAAATAATTTCAATACTTGCCAAGCGGTTTTGCCTTGGGTTGTGGCAAACGGCATACATAAAATCACTGTTCCCAACACATGTACAGAACAGTCCAATACCAAATTGTAGGATTATTTTAAACACAGCCTTTCTTCTTGATGTGTATGATTTACAACTAATATAACTAAACAATTGCCAGCATTCTCAGCAGTGAGAATCTGCATGTGTGCAAAACTGATTGCCCTGGTTAAGAGGAAATGGGGTGAAGCAATTGGCCAAAAGGCCATGGATGGGTTGACAAACACACAGACAATCCAATGAAGAATAAGAAGATATTGGATTTATATCCCGCCCTCCACTCCGAAGAGTGTCAGAGCGGCTCACAATCTCCTTTACCTTCCTCCCCCACAACAGCCACCCTGTGAGGTGGGTGGGGCTGGAGAGGGCTCTCGCAGCAGCTGCCCTTTCAAGGACAACCTCTGCCAGAGCTCTGGCTGACCCAAGGCCATGCTAGCAGGTGCAAGTGGAGGAGTGGGGAATCAAACCCGGTTCTCCCAGATAAGAGTCCGCACACTTAACCACTACACCAAACTTGCAATGAAAAATCAGATCCTTGTTTGGGATTCATAAACAGGATATAGGCTGAACCAGTGAGTACTATAGCGTCCCAATACATAAGCCACAAGGTGAGCTCTTTGGTCCTAATTTTGCATGGCAAATCCTCTGAATATACTAAAATGTAATAAGTTACACAGTGGAAAACTGTGGGAAATGTAAGTTTTTTCTACCATAGTTTCGCCACATAAGAGGTCATTCGGGGGGAAAGGGTTCATATAAAAATGGCGACATAAAATTCGCCTTGCAGTAACTTTAGGCCAAACTTGACAAGATGCTGATAAGTCCATTAATGGATAACCAAAGTGTAATTTTAATGGTAAACAGACATAGGGAGAGAAACATTAGAATATTTTCCCTCATGCTATTTTTCTGACCTCAAACACTTTTCCACTGCTAGAACTGCTATCTGCACCATGGAAATGTAAAGCTCTTTGTCACATGGTGGAATGGAGGGAGGTCTACATTACCAATTATTTAACAATAAGTATACAAATACTTTGGGAAGCAGCATCAGCTGATGGATATGCTATATAATCATTCCTGATGTGACCAAAATCCTACAATCCCACAGTCCAAAAATTCACCCTGTAAGGTAGGTGGAGCTGAGAGAACTCTTTCAAGGACTGCTCTTTAGAGAACAGCTCTGAAAGAACTTGTGGTTGACTCAAGGTTACATCAGCAGGTGCGTGTGGACAAGTGGGGAATCAAAACCGGTTCAGCCAAATTAGAGTCTGCACTCCTAACCACTACACCAAACTGGTAGATGGTGAATTCTAAAAGCCACCCATGACTAAGCAGGAATTTGGGCCTTCAGGCATACACTGGTCACACTTCCACACTGATGGCTGAAAGGGAACAGTGGAGAACAACAGGGGCTGAGTCCAAGTTTGTGCATGTTAAAGGAAGGACAGACAAGACCATGAAGGATTTCCTGATGGTGCTGTTGTGCCATATTAAATCCAATATGAGACCCTCAGAACCCAAGTGTAAATCACATAGAAGATACAATCTGTTGTTACTTAAAGAGGTCACATGATACTGATGGAACCGACTTCCAGGCTTCGTCGCCTTAGCGAACCGGGTGGTTGGAGAGGTGCTGCAGTCATGGCATCTCTAGGGAGGCCATGGAGGGGTTTCCTGATAGCATGGGTTTTGCAGGGAGCCAGGGAAATAGTGGCGGCTGTTACCTGTCCTTCTTGTGTGCTCCAGTGCTCCGCCGTCATGTTACAGCAGAAAGAGGTGAACACCCAGCAGTTTGCTTTCTTCTTCTAACAAGCTTCTAATGCATCGCTTTTCTACCTTAAACACCACAATTCTACTTTGCAAGTAAGTTTGCTCTTCAATACCATCAACTAATGGGTCGTTTTACATAGCAACAAACGGGACAGTTCAAAGGAAGGGAAAGAGGTGAATTCCTCTTTTCCGCGAGTGTGGCTTCAAATAGACAAAGAACAACTTTGAGCATTTGCAACAATCTGAATTAGATTGAATATAGATACTTAAATCAACCCGGTTTATGATTGAATAAGTGATAAGGAGACCATTACCCAGTTATAACTTGGTCTGAACAAAAACGAGATACATTTTAGAGAAATTTGTATTTGTTGCTTGAGTGGAACTGAAATGACAACACTCAAAACACACGGCTGGAGGAGATTTGGAAGGATAGACTAACTGGGTTTCTGAGTTACTTTTAACTTTGATTACTAGACTGAGTTATTTTGTGGAGAAGAATGGCATTGCAAAGTGAAATGTTTCATAAAAAAGATATAATGGATGCCATAATTTCTCTAAAGCAGGACCTTGGTTCATTAACAGAGTTGATAAAAAAGCAAATGGGAGCTTTTATTCTGAAAGGCAGCAAAACCTTAAGTCTACATGAGCAGAGTGTTAAAGAGATCTCGGTGAAGTCTGTGGAGTTAGGACAAATAGAGAAAGATCCATTGGGGAAGGAGCCAAAGAAAATTAAAAGGGACCCAGATTGCGCAGTTATTAAGAAGGACCGGAAATTAAGACTGACTAAAGCTTTCCTGAGAAGAACTGATGGCATGAGAGCCTTATTATTTTTACAAAGTGGGGCGAACGCACTAAGGAGAGAGAAGGCACATTTCAGTAAAAAAATTAAGACACGGAAAACTTTTAAGAAGAAGGGAATTAAAATTGGGTTTTTTTTCTGTAGGTAATTGGCTAATATCGAACTCTTAACAAGAATTGATATGTGATTTCAAAAGGCCAAGTGAGATCCTCAGGACATAGATGCTTCTCTCTTGTGTGTTATTTTCTATATTCTTTTTTTAAAAATAAAGATAAATAGAGCTATGTATTAAAGGCCAAGCTATAGAGATAATAGATGCTTTGTTTGTTTGTTTAGGTAAAAATAAATAAGTGTGGGAGTTGCAGCTGTTATGGTATATTAGATTTCTGCCTCTCAGAGCAATATGGATCTAGGAGTTAATAGTATCCAAAAGTTTTAAAAAGAATTTTACATAAATAAACAATTAACTTGGATCAATTTTTAAGAAGGCAGACAACACAATTATTTTGTAATCTGGTAGATCTACTCTTAATATGTTTGACTGGAGAAACTATTTATATTGAGACAGATAAACTATTATGTTTTTTGTTTGCCACTTTTTTCTCTCTACTTTTTATGTTATTTTAAATTTGCTTTCTTTCTCTCCTTTTGAAATAAGTAAGTTAGAAGGATAAAGAGATTATATTTGTTTTTTATGCTTATCCAAATGATGACATCGCTAAAATAACAAGTCAGATTGTACTTTTAATATGGTTAAATTTAGCCAGTTAGTTTTGTGTTGTGACCTCTCTGACTTTTTATATCTATATGTGCTGAAGAAGAATAGTTTAGACTCGGATCCTAAGCAACAGATTAGTAAAAAGTGTATAATGGAAAATGAAGACGGTAGAATATAAGGGGAAAACTCAAAACTTGCAGGTAAAAAGAATTGGGTATTTTGTTTTGAGGTAGAATTGTAACTGATATATTTGCAGCTTTCTTTGTTTCTGGTTTCCCATTCTGTATCCACCCCTCCCTCTTGTTGTTTCTATATCTTTGCATATGCTTTCTCTTTTTATAGCTAAAATCAATAAAAATTATAAAACCGATACTGATGGAACCATGTAACTGAAATGTCCACGAGTTCATTAGGTTGGTTTGATCACTATTCAGTTTATTGTACCTGGGATTAGATTTTCAGGGAGGAAAGCAAAAGCAGTCATTTGATGGGGATGAGATGTATATGAATTTATTCCTGTGTCCATCTGTTCACATGGGGGTGGGGTTGAAAGGTATAATTCCCCTTATGCAGGCATTCTGTATTCCACCACCACCACCCGCTTCACACATACAGCAGCAGACTTGATGGATCCCCTTGTCATGTTTTCTTTGGCCCTGAGAGGCAGGTTCTACACAACCTACATTCAGAGCAGGTGCTCAAGTGGCCTTGTTAAATGCACAAGATAAGTCTTGTTTCCTCTTGTATGGGCTTGTTGTAAATCGGGTGTTCACTCCAACTCTGTTGTTCCTAATATGGCTGCTGCAAATATACAGTAGAAATGTTGAGAGTTTGGAGATCAGAACAGGTGTGCCTTGTCAGAAGCAAATCCCACAGTTGGGCCTGCACAAACAGGCACATAGCAGTTGGCTTGTGGAAACACAGAACCAGTTTGAGAGGGAAAATCTCTTTACTTGCGTGATGCCTGATGAGGCAGGTAATGTTCTTGCTAAGCAGCAGTTATTTGTGAGAAAGGTAACCTGTAAAAGGTAAACATTTCAGGAAGAAGAATGGCATCTAAACAAGAAGGTCTACATGCAGAAACAGATCTTATTTCGTTATTTACAAAATTTAGGTTCAGCCTTTACTGCCCTCAAACGGGCCATCAATGGAGCTAACAAATTAAAAACATACATAATAAAATCACACCTTAAATACAATTAAAACCAACAACATCTGAGATTCTCTTTACAGATGGCAAATATTGAGGGATCTCCAGCCCTGGCACTCCAAATCTTAGACATCAGTTGGGTCTACGAGTCAGAAGAAGAAGACAACGACGAAGACGATGATATTGGATTTATATCCTGCCCTCTACTCCAAATCTCAGAGTGGCTCACAATCTCCTTTATCTTCCTCCCCAAAACAGACACCCTGTGAGGTGGGTGGGGCTGAGAAAGCTTTTACAGCAGCTGCCCTTTCAAGGACAACTGTGTGAGAGCTATGTCTGACCAAAAGCCATGCCAGCAGCTGCAAGTGGAGGAGTGGAGAATCAAACCCGGTTCTCCCAGATAAGAGTCTGAGCACTTAACCACTACACCAAACGGGCTCTCCAAAGACATAAGCATGGATAATGGAAGCTCACACTACTTTTAGTATGTGGAGTCTGTATGTGGAGTGGGTGGCATACAAATTTAAAGTAATAAAATAAATACATAAATAGCACAGAAGGAGCATCTATGCCTGTTAAGCCCATGATGGAGGCAGCCAAACACAGACAAGGCATCTCATGTTATTATTGTTGAGGACAATACCTCCACAAACACACCTGTCCAGTGATTGGAAGTGTTTTTAAAATTGTGGCAAGTTGAACCATTTTGCAGCAGTCTGTCACTTAGAAAAATTACTACCCCATCCCAATACAGAAATCCAAAGACACAGAATGCTATTAATGCAGTTGATTCTGATCCAACAGACCAATCTGGAGTAAGTACGCTTCTGTGTGATGATCACCACAGCACTGAAAAACAAGATAGTCTCTGTATTTTTACCATCTCCTCAATATGCAAGGTACACAGTGCAAATAGTGTTCATCCGTGACACAAAATATTCCAACAAAAGCAAGAAAGAGAGATCTTCATGGATACTGGTGGCTCAGTAAAAATGTTGCCAAAACAAACATATGATATACTGATCAACACTATAATGGAAAAATATGATGGTTTATGCATATGGGTCATGTAATCCACTACCAATATGTGGACAATTCCAAACACAGCTACAGTTTCAAGGCTGTCAGACTACAGCTACTTTGTATGTTGCAGCAGAGGGCACTGCTAACCTCCTCAGCTGTTTCACTGGACCTTATTCACTAGCCTGCAACATACATCCAACCCATTTGAATTGGATTCATCAAGCTGCAGCAAATAATTTTGGTGGCATAGGTAAGTTTAGGAACTATCAGGGAAAATTACATATTAGCATTGTGAAGCCTGTGGGTTTTACCACAGAGACACATTCCATTCCATGTGCATAAACCAACAGAAGAACTAAAACATTAAAAAAAAGCTTGTTATCATTGAGAAGGTGGAAGGACTTATCCCATGAGTTTCATCAGTTGTGGTTGCCCACAAACCTAAACAACCGGGGGGGGGGGGATCAGACTGTTTGGATATGTGCCTGCCCAACCAAGCCATAAAACGATAACATATTTATGAACATATGAAGCTGCCTTATACTGAATCAGACCCTTGGTCCAGCAAAGTCAGTATTGTCTTCTCAGACTGGCAACGGCTCTCCGGGATCTCAAGCTGAGGTTTTTCACTCCTATTTGCCTGGACCCTTTTTTGGAGATGCCGGGGATTGAACCTGGGACCTTCTGCTTCCCAAGCAGATGCTCTACCACTGAGCCACAGCCCCATTCATGGCTCTCCAGGGTCTCAAGCTGAGGTTTTTCACACCTCTTTGCCTGGACCCTTTTTTGGAGATGCCAGGGATTGAACCTGGGACCTTCTGCTTCCTAAGCAGATACTCTACCACTGAGCCATCATTCCTCCCCTTTAGTATTGTCTTCTCAGACTGGCAGCGGCTCTCTCAAGCTGAGGTTTTTCACTCCTATTTGCTTGGACCCTTTTTTGGAGATGCCGGGGATTGAACCTGGGACCTTCTGCTTCCCAACCAGATGCTCTACCCCTGAGCCACCATCCGTCCCTATAGAGGATAGCATCAACACATACCTAAATGGAGCACAGATACATTCAGAACTTGATTTTAATGCTAGATCACCAGCTAGGACTTCACCCAAAATCCACATGCATCACTACATTCACTAGTCATGTCAGTCTTTGGTGCTATACAGACAGCTGAGTTTTGGCATCTCTTTTGCAGCAGAAATGTTTCAGAGTGTAATCCGGGAAACTTTGCTTGGACTAGCGGGGTTACTTAAACACAGTGATGACGTTCTTGTGTTTGGGACGACTCAGTTGGGAACATGACAGACCTGAAGATGTTCTAGATAGCCTACAAGCATAATCTCACATTACATTATCACACTAAACCTCACATTAAATTTGGATACGTTTTCTCTGCCAATGGCATTTCTCCTGATTCAAATAAAGTGGCAACAATACAGGAAGTGGCTAGGGTTGCCAAGTCCAATTAAAGAAAAATCTGGGGACTTCGGGGGTGGAGCCAGGAGACATTGGGGGTGGAGCCAAGAACAAGGATGTGACAAGCATAATTGAACTCCAAGGGAGTTCTGGCCATCAAATTTAAAGAGACAGCACACCTTTTAAAATGCCTTTCTTCCATAGGAAATAATTAAGGATAGGGGCACCATATTTTGGGGCTCATAGAATTGGACCCTCTGGTCCAATCGTTTTGAAACTTTGGGGGTATTTTGGGGAGAGGCACTAGATGCTATACTAAAAATTTGGTGCCTCTACCTCAAAAAATAGCCCCCCCAGAGCCCCCAATACCCACGGATCAATTTCCTATTATTCCCTATGGGAATCGTTCTCCATAGGGAATAATAGAGTGCCCAGTAGACATTTCCCTCCCCCCCCTACGCTTTCTAAAGGGGGGGAGGGCCTCCAAACTAGGGAATCCCCTGCCCCCTCCCTCTCTCTCTCTCACACACACACACTTACCAGATCTTCCTCCGGACAACTCTACTTCCTGTGAAAACGAAAGCAAAAGAAAGGGAGGGGCCGTTCTCAAAAGCCCTTCCTGCTTCCTGCCCAGCCTTAAAGGGGCAGACATTTTGCAAACGGCTCAGGAACTCTACAACATGAAGCCTAAAGGTATGTTCTCCCCCCCCTCCACCCCCCACCCCCGCTTCCAGAGTTTTGAAGAGCGGGAGATGAGGCTGCGAACCCAGAAGTCTCCTGCCAGAGCGGGAGGTTTGGGAAGCCTAGAAGTGGCAGGCCCAAACACTTCATCTGAACTCAAAATTTACTTGGCCTTGCTACATACTGTGGGTGTTTAATCCCCAGCCTCACGACTATTACCTGTCCCTTACAAAGAAGACACAAGCAAGAGTAAAAGCAACCTTAGCCTATACACTTTGATACAAAAAAACCCCACTGAACTTATAGTGGATGCCAGCCTGGTTGGGCTTGGCGTTGAACTGACACGAACAGATTTGAACGGCCATGTATTCACCATCGTAAATGCAACGGAAGTCTCTCTTGGTGGCCAATAGTCCACAAACAGCTTTGGCTGTGGTGTACTATGGGGCTGCTTGCATTTCCACTTGAACCTAAATGGACATCACGACACGATCATTACCGATCACCGGCCATTGCAACCTATATTCGCCAGTGTCTCATTCCACTTACCAGCTCATATGGAAAGCTGGATGATGTGCTGCGAGTTTATGACTACACCCTGATGAATTATCCTGGCAACGGCAATCCCTGTGCTCAGTCTTCAACCACGGATACTGCCGCAGAACTTGTATTTTTCCCCCTTTCGTCTCTTGCTCTTTCCAAAGCCATGACAACACAGATGGTTCAAGCAGCCACAGACGCATATCCTGATCTGCAGCATGGAATTATGATGGTCTGGAATAGACAATGGAAAGCCTTTCTTCAGGATTCTTATGCCTCATAGTCTGTAGCAGGGTTTCCCAAACTCCCCACACACACACACATGGCCCAGTTATTTTTAAACTGCTCCTTCCTGGCCCATTAAAATTTGGGGGTGGAGCCAGGAGACTTTGGGGGTAGAGCTGGGAAACAAGAAATGATGTCTTCCCACCTGGCAGGCAGATGGTAAAGGCAGGCGATCTGCCTCCCTCACCCATTTAAACACCCCGCCGGGGGGAAAGCCCGACAGGGAATGGGGGGGGAAGCCTGGGAGCTGCCTTTGCTCTGGTGGGGAGAGGGCAAAGGCAGGAGATCTGCCTCTCTGCCGGGGTGTTTAAATGGGGGGGGGGGAAGCCCAGGAGCTGTCAGGAAGAGGGCAAAGGCAGGCAATCTGGCTCCCCCCTTTTAAACACCCCACCGAGGTGTTTAAATTGGGGGGGGGGGGAGCCTGGGAGCTGCCTTTGGCATCTCCCCACCTGGTGTGGAGACTGCAAAGGCAGGCAATTTGCCTCCCCCCACATTTAAACACCCTGTCAGGTGTTTATATGGGGAGGGGAGCCTGGGAGCTGCCTTTGCCGGCTCCCCAGCACCTGGTATGGAGAGTTCCATGACCCGGGGCTGGGTCGCAACCCTGCAAATGGGAAATGCTGGTCTATAGGCTTAGGCCATATCTTCAGCTCATGAAGCACACCAAGAAATGACGAAGACTAATCAGCTTCTTCAGGAGAAGAACTGGTTCCCAAAAATGAACTCAGAAGTTGAATGTTGTGTCCAGTCTTTCTCCTTTGTCAGGCAGCAATACTAGAACATACATTTCCACGCATTCAAATGACCACTTTGCCTTCTCAGCCTTGGGTAGAAGTCAGTGTGAACTTCCGTGACCTCCGCTCTGGCTCATATTTGCTTGTTGTCATGGATGACTCTTACATATTTCCAATTGTTGAACTGGTCACTACTACACCAGCACTGACTGTCATACCACAACTGGACACGGTATTTGCCACTTTTGAAATACCACAGATGGTGAGATATGGCAGTCATCATTCAACAGCACACTTTTGCATTATTTGCTGAATATCTTGGGTTTCATCATGGGAAAATAATGCCTCACTGTCCCCAAACCAATGGAAAAGTTGAAAGGTTCATGAGAATGCTAAAGAAAATACTAAGAACTGCAGGTACTGAAGGCAAAACCATCAAGCAATTACTATACAAATTCTTAAAAAATGATAGAACAACTCCATATAGCACTATGGGCTTTCCTCCTGCAACTGCGCTAGTTGGATGTCCAGTGAGTATCATTTTCCAGAATTGTTCACAGTTCCGTCTCACAATGACCGAATTCAAGCAAAAGCCAAAGCAGCAAAAAGATAGAACGAAAACTCAGGAAAGTCTAGAACCATAAAGCAGCTGGTCTTAAAAATCACAGACTCTGTCTTAGTGAGGAATTTATGGCCAAGAGATAAAGTTTCTCTGCCATATATGCCTCACTACTATAGTCACAGGAGTGCAAGGCACCATGGTTACACCCCAATGATGACAACATAGTCACCCAAACTTTTTAAAATCCTGAGGAGACCTCATCAGGTGTCTCTGGATGATGATCTGGAGTTACCAGATCTGAGCACAGCAAGTAATAGTGTTCCATGTCCCACACTATCATGTTCTACCTGAATTTTTTCAGGTAGCCTGGAGGCCTCAACATACCCACTGCAGACAAATTTTAAAAATACCAAGAACATTGTAAATATTCATTTATTACAGCATTCTAGCAGGTATTCTGGAAAGCAATATTTGGATTTCTACAACAGTAGAATATATGATGACAGTTTGGTATATTTCTTAGTTATAGTAAAGCAGTTAGTATGTGCGTTTGTTCACAGGAGGAAAGGAAGGATGAAATGTTCGGTAGTCCATTTCATGTTTTATATTAGTTCCAGGATACTGGAATCTAGAGCTGTTTCAGACCAGGTTTTGCTCATGGATGGGTATGTTGGCCAGAGAATGGTTATGAAAGACTCCTTGGCCTTGTGTTCTTGCCTTTGCTTCTCCTGAATAAAGTTACTCTGTGTTGATTTAAAACAGAGGTCCCAAATGTGGTGCCCACTGACATCTTTCCTTGTGCCTTCCAAGTGTTTTTAGAAAGTGGGTGGGGCTGGGTGGGGCTCATGTCCAGTGGGGCTTCTGCTTAGCTGCGCAGATTAATTGTTTCAGAGATGGCTACAGCCATGGTGTGGGTTTTGTTCTCTCTCACACTCTTCTTTCCAAGTGCATTTTTAAAAAATTATTCCTCTTGTTTCAGTCATTTAAGCTTCTGCTATCTGTCTGTGTCCACGGTTCCATCTCCCATGGTTGTCATTTTGTGGCTAGCTCTGCCTCCCACGGTGGCCATTTTGTAATTGTGCCCACCACTCTGTATCAGAATTCCAAAGGTGCCCAGAAAATTGAAAAGGGTGGGGACGCCTGGTTTAAAAAGACCCTCTGCATGTTCTTGAATGACTGCAGAACTTACAGTTTAAATGATTTCCTCCCAGTTTACTTTACCAGACACTCTCCACATAGTGTAAGAAAATGAGAGCTTATTTACTGATCAAATACATGCATACAATGTGAACATAAAATAAGGAAAGGTGAACAACTACTGTACAGATAATTACATACAAACCAGGAAAAAATGAGGTGAGTTCTCAAACACTTCTGTCAGTAGTAAAACCACCCCTTCTAAGGTTCCCAAGGTTCTTGGAAATTCCTGCTTTTCAGCTTTTCACTAATGAGAAATTCCTTGTTAGCCAAATAATGGATAAACAACTTGGTGTCTAAGACGCTGTGAATCAGTCTGCAATCACTATAAATAAATTGTCACAAAATAATGAAACATGAGAATAATGAAGCTCAATGATACATGCAAAGCTAAATAAACATGAAACCTGCCCCTTACTTTAATTTAAATGAGTAGTATTTACTTATTTTTTTTTAGTTTTTGGTTTTTGAGACCAGTGTATGAACAGCACTCCCAGCTAGGGTTGCCAATCCCCAGGTGAAGGCAGGGGATCCCCCGGTTTGGAGGCCCTCCCCCCCGCTTCAGGGTCATCAGAAAGTGGGGGGAGGGGTGGGAAATGTCTGCTGGGAACTCTGTTATTCCCTATGGAGATTTATTCCCATAGAAAATAATGGAGAATTGATCCGCGGGTATCTGGGGCTCTGGGGGGGGGCTGTTTTTTGAGGTAGAAGCTCCAGATTTTCAGTACAGCATTTAGTGCCTCTCTCCAAAATACCCCTCAAGTTTCAAAATGATTGGACCAGGGGGTCCAATTCTATGAGCCCCAAAAGAAGGTGCCCCTATCCATTACTTCCTATGGAAGGAAGGCATTGAAAAGGTGTGCTGTCCCTTTAAATGTGATGGCCAGAACTCCCTTTGGAGTTCAATTATGCTTGTCACAGCCTTGATCTTGGCTCCACCCAATGTCTCCCAGCACCATGATGCAGCTGAACTCAAGTTGCCTCTAGAAAGGGAGATAATCCCTCATCATAATACACTTTGGTTGTCTATGAACTGAGCCTCTAAGGTGCTTCATACAGCTTTCCTCTGACGTTTATTTGTTGTTTATTTCTTCATATTCCTATCCTGTCCTTCCCAAATGGGGTCAGGGCAAGTCACATCAAAATAAAATAGTTACATTAATTCTAAACAACCAAAGAAAAATCACTAATTAAAATTCAGTAATTACAATTACAGACGGCATCCATTCAAAAGCCTGGTCCCCGGCTGGACAACAAATAGATTAATAGATGATAATGGTCAAAAACAGTCATTAGCCCTAGTTGGCCAGGGAGTCCTTATTGATGGCTGGTGATGCCCACTGCCTCAACTAAAGGCCTGGTGTTTTATAGGACCTGTGGAATTGCGGCAGGTTCTGCAGGGCCCAGATCTCTAGTGGGAGCTTGTTCCCCCTGGCAGGGGCCAGGACAGAGAAGGCCCTGGCCCTAGCCGAGACTAGGTATACATCCTTTGGACCAAGAACAACCAGGAGATATTGCTCAGCAGAGTGTAACATTCTCCAGGGGGTATATGGGGAGAGGCGCTCCCTTAGATATGCTGGTCCCAGGCCTCTAAGGGCTTTAAAAGTTAGCACCATTACCTTGAATCTGATCTGGTACTCAATTGACAGCCAGTGCATCTGGTGAAGCTGGATACATGCCGTCTTATGTCCCTTGCCATCATCAGCCGTGGAATTGTTGGAAGGTTTATCCTGTGAAAAGGATTGGACTAGAGTCCCGGTTAATAAGTAATTGTTTGTATTGTTGGTGAGTATGGCTGTATTATTGTCTTTGCATAGGATATTGGATACTGGTCTATTTTGTTTACTGTCTAGTTTTGTATTGTGTTAGGAGAAGCTGTGATGCATTAATATGTGTGAAGATCTACAACTGAGGGAGGTGTTGCCGAAACCAGTCTCCACTTCACCGAAAAGATTCCACTGAACTTGTGGCTCTTCTCCTTGACTAACTTCTTATGACAGCAACTATCAAGGACTGCGCTTTGGACACAAATTTATTTGCCAATATAGAGAGACTTTTTATAGTAATGTAATTACAGATAACTTTACATGTTACTGTGTCTTTAAGGAATATATTATTGTTACCGTGCTAATCAGATTGTCTTTGCTTTTTGCCATGTTAGCTCTGAGTATCCTCTTTGCAAAAAAAAAATGTACTGGATCCACGGCGTGGCTACGGGAGAGGAACTCCCCCAAGAGAAGATTGTCTGTTCATCACCCCAAAGTCATGGCAACCATGAAGATCCTCCAAAATTGCAGGCACATCGTCTAGTGATTTTGGGGGAAGATGCTGAGCGACTCGTGCAAGGTGCCATCGGTGGAGGAGCAGGTCACATAGAGGATAAGGGAAGAAAACCTCGACCTCAAGAGGAGAATGAAAAAGAGCCGGATGACGAGGGCCTGTTGAACCAGACCCTA
This sequence comes from Heteronotia binoei, assembly GCF_032191835.1. Lineage (NCBI taxonomy): Eukaryota > Metazoa > Chordata > Lepidosauria > Squamata > Gekkonidae > Heteronotia > Heteronotia binoei. The sequence continues at coordinate 10,261,847 of NC_083230.1, forward strand.
ATGAATCCATGATGGGCCTAGTGTGGATGGAAATGCAAGACATGGCTCTTCACCTGCGGGACAAGATGCAAGCCACGTTCCAAGAAATTCACCTGCAGTTGGAAACGTTGGCAAATCCATCGCAAGGGGCAGCCCAACCAGATGAAGCAGCCACCTCCACCTGGACTGGTCCCTGCTCCAATCCCATGGGGCCCTTGTGAGCCCCCGGGTAACTGAGGCTTGGAACCAAAGTTTGCTGGCAACCTGGAAAAGTTGGAATATTTTGTTATTCAAGCCCGGAGCTACCTGCAAGAATGAGACCATCTATTTCACTCTGAGGCGAGCCAAGTGAACTTCCTGGGCTTGAAATTTGAGATGGCAATGGCCAGCTGGTATGTAATCCTCCACGAGGCCCTGGCTCCTGAGCTGAATTCAGTGCACGATTTCCTGCATGCTCTTCTTGTCCAATTCAAAGACCCCCTGAAGGAGATGCAAGCTTGCACCACTCTCCAAAATCTGCAACAGGGTCCAGATCGGTAAGAGAGTATGCAGCCAAATTCCATGCCAATATCAATAAGGTTTGGGACTGGGGTGAGCGCATGAAGGTGGATGAGTTCCAGAAAGGGCTGAATGCGACCTTATTGGATTGGATTCTAATGGAAGCTGACCCTGACATGCTAGTGAGGTGGATACAACTACCGTTTGAAGTCGAAACACGCATGCAACATGTTGAGCTCCAATGACAGCAGCAAGGTGGCAAGGGGGGGTCATGACCCTCAGTCTGGGGACAAAGATGGGGCAAAGAAATCACCACTTTCTACAGAAAAGGACCACAGGTTGGTCAGAGACTTTGCTACCAGTGTGGGTCACCCAGCTACCTAGCTGCTGAGTGCCCCAGCAGTCCTCAAGTTCCTCACCTTGCTCCAAAGACCAGCAGACGGGCGAAACCCAAAAAGGAAACCCAGGAGGATTGAAAGGCCACAAGGCTTCAAGGAGACAACATGGCAGCAACCTACGATACTGGGCAGAGAGTTGCGCTGGTACTCCAACTCCCAGTCTGCCTCACCATCATCCAGCGCAGGGAGTGAACCCGATCAGCTGGCGGGAAATGACGTGCAGTGCCGCTCTAGAACTTTATTCTTTGTACCTTTGACTTTGTTGAACCCCAAACTAAAATGATTTATGCATGTTAAAGCCTTACTTGTCTCTGGGCGTACCAAAAACTTAATCACCCCCCTCCTCTGTAACAGAAGCTTTGGGATTACAAACAGTACTCCTGCCAAACCCTATACAATTTGAGCAAATGGATGGCACCTCAATGAAGGTAGACCCTTGCACCCACAAATCTGAACTGTTGCCTATTGGTTTGGGTCCTCAATTGAAAGAGAGATCATTTGTAGTAGTTCCCTCAGCCTCTTTTGAAGTGGTGTTGGGAGTTGCCTGTCTGGTGGACTATGAACCATATATGGACTGGCAGAGGCAGTCTATAAGTTTTCCAGATGATCGGTGCAAATCAAACCTTTGGGATAAACGGTGGGGCCCCAACCCCCCTCCCATAAATGAGAGACTCTGTTTGACTACGGAAGAAATGTATAGCATCCCTAAAGAATACTGTGACTTGAAACCAGTGTCTAAGGATAAGGAGGCTGATGAGTTGCCCCCTCACGGGTCTACTAACTATGCCATAGAACTCATACCAGTGGAACCACTCCCCAAAGCCAAGGTGTATTCGATGGAGAGGGAAGAGAGGGAAGAATTGCAACAGTTCTTAGACAAAAACCTAGCTTGTAGGTTCATTCATCCTGCTTCCTCCACCTCCCCCATGCTGCCCCAGTTTTATTCTGGAAGAAGAATGGGGGCTGAGGCTATGTACAATACATGTATATGACAGTGTTGATGTCAAATATTTATCCTCTTCCTCTTATCAAAGACTTGTTAAGTACTGTGGCACAAGGGATTTTTTTTTACCAAATGACTTATGGGATGCTTATTATAGAGTATGGGTAAGGGAGGGGGATGAATGGAAAACTGCTTTCAACACTCCCCTTGGACAGTCTGTGTACTTAGTCATGCTGTTTGGCCTCCAGGGAGCTCCAGGGGTGTTCATGAACTTGATAAATGAGATGTTGAGGAAGTTTCTGTAAAAGGAGGCCATTGTTTACCTAGATAACATCCTTTTGTATTCCTCTGACCTAACTTCCCACATCTGGTTGGTCAAAGAAGTCCTAAAGACTCTATACCAGAACAAACTCTTTGTAAAACTGTTGAAATGCGAGTTCCATAAGACCTGGGGTACAGAGTGTCCAGAGACAGACTGGCAATGGACCCGGCCAAAATTCAGGTTGTAGTTGATTGGGAAGTCCCTGGCATGAGAAAACAATTGCAAAAGTTTCTTAGGCTTTGTGAATTTTTTGTTCATCCATCAAAATTTTTCATTCATCAAAAACTTTGCACAAGTAGCTTTACCTCTCACAGAACTGTTAAAAACGAAGGGGAAAGGACCTGAAGCTCAAAAACCAGGGGGGCCCTTAGTGTGGATGCCTGAATGCCAGACTGTTTTTGAAAATGTGAAACAACTGTTCACTACTGAGCCAATCCATCTTCACCTCAATGAGGAAAACAAAATCATTGTGCAATGTGATGTTAGTGACTTAGCTATGGGTGGGGGATTGCTCCAAGAGGACAGGGAGGGACTCCTCCTCACCTATGCTTACATCCCAAAAAAATTCAATCCCACCGAGTGCAATTGAGCAGTATGGGACAAAGAGGTGGCTGCCATTAAATTTGTACTAACCACTTGAATCCTTGCAGAATACTCCTGAACAGACTGGTGCCCACCATTGCAGAAGAACTCCTCCCAGAGAGCCAGTGCGGCTTCAGAGCTAACAGGAGCACCACCGACATGGTATTTGTTCTCAGGCAGCTCCAAGAGAAATGCAGGGAACAGAACAAGGCTCTGTATGTGACTTTTGTCGACCTTACCAAAGCCTTCGATACCGTTAGCAGGAAAGGCCTGTGGCAAATCTTGGAACGTTTAGGATGTCCCCCAAGGTTCCTCAGCATGATCATCCAGCTACACGAAGACCAGTGAGGCCAAGTCAGACACTGCAACGACCTCTCAGAGACCTTCCCAATAGGCACAGGTGTAAAGCAAGGCTGCGTTCTCGCACCAACTCTCTTTACGATCTTCTTTAGCATGATGCTTCAAAGAGCCGCAGTAGATCTAGATGATGACGATGGTGTCTACATCCGCTATCGCACCGATGGCAGCCTGTTCAACCTGAGGCGACTAAAGGCCCACTCCAAGACGATGGAAAAACTCATCCGAGAGCTACTGTTTGCTGATGATGCTGCACTCGTCTCCCACTCGGTATCAGCTCTGCAGCATATGACGTCCTGCTTTGCAGAGGCTGCCAAGCTATTCGGCCTAGAAGTTAGTCTGAAGAAGACAGAAGTTCTCCACCAGCCTGCACCCCAGGAAGATTATCACCCTCCCTGCATCACTGTGGGTGAATCAGTTCTGAAGACAGTCCAGCAGTTCAGCTACCTGGGGTGCATCATCTCCTCAGATGCCAAGATCGACAAGGAGATTGACAGCAGGCTGGCAAAGGCAAACCGTGCCTTTGGCCGACTGCACAAAAGAGTGTGGAGCAACAAGCATCTGAAAAAAGGCACAAAGATCAATGTTTACAAAGCGGTTGTGATGACAACCCTCATCTACGGCTCCGAATCATGGGTTTTATACCGTCATCACCTGCGACTCCTCGAGCGCTTTCATCAGCGCTGCCTTCGCACCATCCTCAACATCCACTGGAGTGACTTTGTGACCAACACTGAAGTCCTCAAGCGGGCGGAGGTTACCAGTATCGAGGCACTGCTGCTGAAGACGCAGCTGCACTGGGCAGGGCATATTTCTAGGATGGAAAACCACCGCCTTCCCAAGATTGCCCTGTATGGCGAACTCTCCACTGGCCATCGAAATAGAGGGGCACCAAAGAAGAGGTACAAAGGACTCCTTGAAGAAATCCCTTGGCACCTGTCGCATCAACCATCACCAGTGGTCTGACCTAGCCTCAGATCGCAAAGCATGGAGACACACCATCCACCAGGCTGTCTCTTCCTTTGAGAACGCACGCATAGCTGGTCTTGAGGACAAAAGGAGATTGAGGAAGAATCGCATTGCTACAGCACCAACCCTAAATCAGACTTTTCCCTGCAGCCACTGTGGCCGGACCTGCCTGTCCCGCATTGGTCTTGTCAGCCACCAGCGAGCCTGCAGCAGACGTGGACTATTGCACCCTTCTTAAATCTTCGTTCGTGAAGCCAAGCCGAGAGAGAGAGAGAGAACCACTTGAAGACAGTGTCTGTAGAGGGTGTGAGTCCCATTTGAAATTTGGACTGACCACAAGAACTTAGAGGCATTGAGAACGTGCTGCAAACTCTCCAAGAAACAAGTGCGCTGGGCGCTGTTTTTCTCAAATTCGATTTCACTTTGCACCACCTCTGTGGAAAATGCAATTTCCTCACTGATGCCTTCTCTCGCCTCCCACAACACGAAAGCAAGAGGGAGGAGATAATTAACACTACCAAAGATTTCAGGTTTTCACGGCTGGTAACATCATTAGGGTTTGTAGACTCTTTCGGGCTCAAGTGCCGTGTTCTACTGGAGAAAGTTTTTCTTCCAGACATTTCGTTCTCGGCTGCAGAGAACATCCTCAGTGGCGTTGCAGCCGGAGCAGGCGCTCTGACCTTCTTGGCTGCTGTGCATTGAGTGAACATAAGAACATAAGAACATAAGAGAAGCCATGTTGGATCAGGCCAACAGCCCATCAAGTCCAACACTCTGTGTCACACAGTGGCAAAAAATGTTATATACACACATACACTGTGGCTAATAGCCACTGATGGACCTCTGCTCCATATTTTTATCTAAACCCCTCTTGAAGGTGGCTATACTTGTGGCCGCCACCACCTCCTGTGGCAGTGAATTCCACATGTTAATCACCCTTTGGGTGAAGAAGTACTTCCTTTTATCCGTTTTAACCTGTCTGCTCAGCAATTTCATCGAATGCCCACGATGAAATTCTTGTATTGTGAGAAAGGGAGAAAAGTACTTCTTTCTCTACTTTCTCCATTCCATGCATTATCTTGTAAACCTCTATCATGTCACCCCGCAGTCGACGTTTCTCCAAGCTAAAGAGTCCCAAGCGTTTCAACCTTTCTTCATAGGGAAAGTGCTCCAGCCCTTTAATCATTCTAGTTGCCCTTCTCTGCACCTTCTCTAAAGCTATAATATCCTTTTTGAGGTGCGGCGACCAGAACTGCACACAGTACTCCAAATGAGACCGCACCATCGATTTATACAGGGGCATTATGATCCTGGCTGATTTGTTTTCAATTCCCTTCCTAATAATTCCTAGCATGGCATTGGCCTTTTTTATTGCAAACGCACACTGTCTTGACACTTTCAGTGAGTTATCTATCATGACCCCAAGATCTCTCTCTTGATCAGTCTCTGCCAGTTCACACCCCATCAACTTGTATTTGTAGCTGGGATTCTTAGCCCCAATGTGCATTACTTTGCACTTGGCCACATTGAACCGCATCTGCCACGTTGACGTGAGTGAGGCCAGGGCTGCTGGAGAGCTGCTATTTCTAGGCTGGAGGGGGTGTGATGAAAGGGCAATAGGTTTGTGGATGTGAGGTTTGTAGAACACGGCACTTGAGCCCAAAAGATTCTACAAACCCTAATTAGCACTATGTTTACGCCCTCCCAGTTAGGAGGAACAGTGATGACACAGAGCCAGAAGGCCCACCTGTCTGACTTGTCAACTCAGGCCCTTTGGGGGGAGAAGCTGCAGGTGGTGACTGAAGCTGAAGGGAAGGGAGAGCAGTCACCAGAGGTGAAATTAGGTGATGGGAACTTTTGATATAAAGACAATAAACTGTGCGTCCCTAAGAGTTTATGGAAGTGTTTATGTCACAACAATAAACTCTCAGGACACTCTGGATACATAAAAACTCTGCACTTATTGCAAAGACAATTCTGGCGGCCATGCATGAAAAAAAGACATCTCTGAATATGTAATCACCAATGTTCCCTCTAAGCTGCAAAGTCTTGTGAGCAAAAATTCTACTTTGTGAGCTACTGCCATTAAAGTTGTGAGCTACTGGTATCAAAGTTGTGAGCTACTGCATAAATTAGCTTGCTCTGGGGTCATTCTTCCTGAGCTAAGGCAAAAATGTGTGAGCTGGAGGCTAAAAATCTGTGAGCTAGCTCATGCTAACTCATTTTAGAAGGAACACTGGTAATCACATGCAATACAATAAAATCATACATAGCAATAAAATCATCATAAATCAATTTACAGATTATATTAAGATTATCATTATGGTGCTATAATAGGTCTTTCATAAATTCAGTGGCAAAAAACATATCCAGCGGCACTTTCTTAACTCGGTATTAGGTAAAGGCTATTTTGAAGAGGTAGGTCTTACAGGCCCTGCGGAATTGGTCTAAACATCGCAGGGCCCGTACCTCCTCTGGGAGTTGATTCCACAGCAGTGGAGCCGCAATGGAGAAGGCCCGATCCCGGGTGGTCTTCAATCTGGCCTCCCTTGGCCCAGGGATATTCAGCTGGTTCTTTCCATAAGCTTCAGATATTTTTTTTAGGAGGGGGCTAACTGGGAGTTTATTGTACTTGGTATATTGTTAAATTTGGAATTGTAAGCTATCTTGAGCCACAAGGGAAAGGGAGATATAATTTTTTAAATACATGATTGCCTTACTCCACACCTTAGTCTGTGTACCTAAGTGCATTCAAGAGGAGCATGACTCAGTGCACCGGCCTCACCCAGGATTACCTCCCCACACATACCATGTATATATTGTTCTGTATGTGTTTAGGTCTTTGCTGCAGGGCACATTGGAAAAAAATATTTTCTTTATTTTCTTCCTCGACTAAGGTCACCCAGCAAGCTTCCATTACAGAGGTTCCTTCCTCCCCCCCCCCAACCCCCCCCCCCCCCACAACCCTGGGTCTCCCAGATCCCAATTCAACATGGTAAATCACGCTGCCTTCTAAAATATTCCAAGAATCTGTCAGTCTCATTCAATACCCATGTTTGGTTAGGTATCAGCAATTGTAATCTGTCAGGGTTTTCCCCTCTAAGAATAACTCCCTGCTTCTGGTGTCTTGTACAATTTTATGACATAATCCAACTGCTAGGGGAGAGATCTTGTTTCCGCTCTAGTTACTTATTGGTCACCTTTATAAATGACTCAGAACTGCACTGATGTATGAGTTTGTAACTGGCACTGCATACAAATATGTTTAGGTGCATGCACAACCCAAGTTTGGGACTCTTGTATGCAGGGGTCATTTTGTAGAAAAACAGGTGGTGGAGCTCATTAGCATAACTCATTAGTATATGCCACCCCTCTCACCAGCCAAAAGCAACCCGATGCAAGAAAGGAGAGCCCTGGGTGAACGAGGCCAGCTTGGGCTGGCTAGAGATCCAGCCAGCCCAAGCAGGCCTTGCTTGCCTGGGCTGCCCTCCCCAGTCAAAAGGCCAGCAAGCCACTTGCCGCCCAAAATCACGTAAGAAGTGGAGAAAGGGTGGTGTGGGCTTCTCCGGGAGTTAATGAGGGCTGCTGGGGGCGTGGCAAATCTGGTGGCTGGCTGGCTGCCCGCTCTCCTAATCCAGGGATTGTTATGCAGCTGCACCTCCTATTCAATGGACAAGGTAGGTGGGGAGGAGGAGGGGGAACTCTCAGAAAGGTTCAGGAGCTGTGCTCCTGTGAGCTCCTGCTGAGTCTGAGGCCTGCTTGTATGTATTTACTTTATTAGACTGCATTTTCAGCAGCAATGGCTCCCAAGGCCATTTAGAATAAGAATGGATTATTTTGGCTACAAGAATGCAAGGCATCTTTTCAGCATGTGAAGTAGTCTTTGGTCTGGAATCTAGTTTAGCACTCACAAGTAGGATGAAAATATTTTCAGGGCAAGGCTGCTTTAGCAAGCTGCAGAAGGATCTGTGTTCTGAACCAAATCCTGAGGAGGCAGGGTGTTTTTCCCTCTCCTGCTTTATCTGACCACAGCTCAGTGAAGATTAGTGCAGCCACAACACGAGGAGTGGAGCCAAGTAGCTGGTGCTGCCACCACTGCACCAAATGGTGACCATGAGGCGAGGTTGGCAAAAGCAGGTGGTGCAGAGCAGAGGTTCACCAGCAAAGGGACAGGGCTGGTAGGGGAGAGAGGAGGAGGAGAGCCAGCACATAGATTGGGAGGTGACTGAGCTGTCTTGTGCACGCCATAAGGTTGCTAGTTCCCCCATCCATTGGCAGGGGGTGGGCGTTAAGGTTGCCAGGTTCAAGTTGAAGAACTCTTGGAGATTTGGGGATGGAGTTGGGGAGGACAGGGTCCTCAGTAGGGAAAAATTAAGTCCACCCTCCAAAGCATCCATTTTCTCCATGGGAACTGAATTCTGTAGTCTGGGGATGAGCTGTAATTCCAGGGGGTCCCCAGGTCCCACATGGAGGCTGGCATCTCTAGTTTTGCTGCTGTGAGGTGAAAGACATTCCGGCCTTGAAAGCAAGTGGAGGAATTAAGAGGGAAAGTGGTGATGTAGTCCCCATTTCATGTCTGAACAGCCACAGAGCCAGGAGGCAGAGTCAGTGTCAGGAGAGTGGGAGATGATGATGTTTTCAGCCCATGAAGGAAAAGAGGTTTCATAGAAGCTGATTTTACCCGCCGATCAGCTGATCATTGGGGGGGGGGAGTGCGGTGCTTCACCGCCCATTCCCGGGCATTAAAATTGGGAGGCAGGGGGAGGCAAATAGAGATTTGCCTAGGAAGCAGGGTGGGGGCGAGGGCCGATTTCGGCGCCCCCATCCTGCTGGTGCCCTAGGTAAATGCCTAGTTTGCCTAGTGGGCAGGCCGGCCATGTGCAGAAGGGATGAGAACTGGTGGTGGTGGAATCTGGGAGAGCCAAGTTCAGCTTCCCCCCCTGCTCCAGGGCTGTCATCTGGGTCACCTGAGGCCAGTTGATCAGCCTGGACCTCTTCATGGGGTTGTCGGTGAGGATGGGGTGGTGGAGATGGAAGTCTAGTGTCCCTCCTTGAGATTCTCCAAGACAGAGGAAGGGAGGACACAAAGAGCAAGAGATAGATCGTAGCTGTGCTTGGCTGCTGAGGTTGGGCATATGGGGGTTCTAATAATTACTTTATTTACTTGTAAGGATGATGACTCGTCTCCCAAAAGAGCTATATATATAAAAGTAACTAATCTGTATGGAAATACAAGATCCTACCCTCTTTTATGGTATCTTTTTTTTTTGGGGGGGGGGACACTAGACTGTTTCCCCACTAGTCTTGCTGCAGTCTTGTTGCTCCTTTCCCCACATGCTTCTGCTGGATTTCGCCCAAGCTGCCTCGGGGTGGTGAGTTGACTCGCCTCTTTTCAAGTTCCCTCAGCAGCAGGCAGGATCCTCTGAAAACCAGTTTCTGCCTGCCACAGAGGAAACTTGAAAAGAGGTGGGGCAACTCACTGCCCCGGGGCAGCTAGTGCAAAATTCAGCAGAAGTGCCAAGGGAAAAGGAGCAACGAGACTGGATCAAGGCTTTTGGAGAATCGGTCCTAGTCTTGCATATGATTAAATATATTTATTGGGGCTTTTGTGGATTCCACAGTAAATAAATTGCTTTCACTTCTAGGAATCAATTGAGGGGTGGGGTGTTGTATTTTGAGTTAAAGAAAATAATATAATTAATTGGGTTTTTCTGTTTCATTTATAATAGTACCTGGCATTACATTTTATGGCACACCTGGCCTAGTCCAACAAAGTAACATTGATATCAGATCTATCCCTCGTAGCAAATGAGTTTAATGCCTCTGCTTTAGAGGACAGGTAATTTTAAAAGGGGGCATTGAAGCCTACAGCCAACCTCTCTGAAACATAATAAAATTTCAAGTGTTACCATAGAACACAATTTCAGACCAAAGCACAGACCATTTAAGAGCTATATATCCTGCCCCCCCAAAAAAAACTTTACTGGAAGTGAATAACACAGACACGATATCCTAAAGGATGTTGAATGTTCAGGACCTCTTTATTCAATTAGATTGATTTTGCTGCATGATGGACATTGTAAGCAGGTGTCTGATGGAGTACTTTGGGTGGGGATTCAGTGACTTGTGTATAGTTGATGCATGCTAATTTCTGAGTTGCCCTGTGGATGTTAATGTGAGGTATTTTGAAAGATGCTTTCATAAGCGTTAGATGCAGACAGTGCATAATTCTCCCCAGTGGGGACCCAAAATAGTTTGCAACATTCTCCCCTTTTATCTTCACAACAACTCTGTGAGGAGGGTTCAGCTGAGACTATGTAATGACCAAAGTCACTAAGTAAGCTTCCACTGCAGAGCAGTGATATAAACCTGGGTCCCCCAGATCACCGCCATGCTTGTTCTCACCAGAGAGCATGTTCTAAAATGCTGTTGCCAGAATTGCTTTGTATTCTCTGCCCTTCTTAATTCTCCCAATATAGTAACATTAATCTAATCATCTCTAACGTCCAGACTAACATGCTCTGTGGGGCTTACCCTGGAAGGTAATTTCAGTTTCAGCTTGTACAGAATGTGGCAACCCATTTCTTGATGTGTGTGAGACACCTGTACACCTAAAGTTATTGATCTGACAAACGTTATAATGTCTGTTTCTAGGCACAATTCAACACTGGGTTTTAATCTTCGAAGTCCTTTGTGACCTGGAGCCCACATACCTGAAGGATTCCTCTCCCTCAAATCCCTCAAATTCCTCTCCCTCAAATAGACTCAAATCCGGTTTACAAGTTTCAGAGAACACATGTATATCCTGCATGTACTTGTGTACATCTGCTTGTAAGAAAGAGCTAACATGCATTCACTTGGCAAATGAAACTGGGGACCAGTAGCTGGATAAAAGCACTTTCATGGGGGGGCGGAGCGTCGCGAGAAGATGGTGGATGCAAAATGAGTGAGCTCCGTTAGCCTCCTTCCCCATTGCCCCGGGTTTTTGAAGTCGAGAACTCTAATGTCTGCAAAACCCAGAGGGAAAATCTGCCCGTTTAAAACAGAAGCTAACTGCAAAAAGAAAAGCTTCGGTCTCATCATTTTTCACTCCTGAAGGACTTTCTAAGGTTGATGGCCCTCTCCTGCGCTCTCCAACAACTCCCAAGATGATGACTGGTGTAACGAACACTCAGCCTGATACTTCCCCTCCTCCTCAGTTACCCGAGGATGGTCCAATCCGCTGAAAAGACTTAGATCTCCTCTGGCTGGACATTCATAAATACTTCCAAGAGTCTATTGCTGAGCATGTCTGACCTATAAATGCTCAAATCAAAGAAATGTCGCAGGATGTTGCAACTACTGCAAAACTAGCAGAACGGGTGGCAGAGCTGAGTTTAGCACTTAAAGGGGAAATAACTCAAATAAAAGAAAGGGAGGATAGCGTACAAAATAGACTAATGGCCCTGGAGAATAAATGGAGGGCTTTAAATCTTAAATTTCGTGGGTTTGAGGAGGGAGTGGAGGAGAGGGGAGACTTAGCATCATTTATTTCAAACTGTCTACAAGAGAAAATGGCGCTCACGGAAAACGTGACGCCTGACATTATTAGAGCTCAACGGCTTGGTCTCCTAGCGTCGGCATGTTGCAATCAACCCAGGGACATCTTGATTCAATTTTCCAACAGCAGAGTGAAGGATAAGATTCTTCAAAAAGCACGAAGTGCAGATGCGCTGACACATAATGGGAAGAATATTTTGACTTTATTGGACCTTTCCCCTGAAACACTGGAAAAGAGGAAAAAATTGAAGATCTTTACAACTAAGCTTCACTCTGCCAATTTGCGCTTCAGATGGAGTCCCTCTTCGGATATCCTAATCTATAAAAACGGGGTTCTACATAAAGCCGGTGACGTGACATCAGGAATAGCTCTGATGAACGCTTTTTCTTTGAAACTGACAGCAGGAGAGGAGGAAGATCTACAGAAGCTCATCCCATCCAGAGAAGATCAAGTTTCAGAAGAAGACTGAAGGTTGTGAACTTGATCGATGTAGATGCAATGTTATCCAATTGAAAACCAAATGAAATCCTCAAGCCCATTGGAGCATTTCAGCAATTATTATGACTTTTTTGCTTTTTCAGTATTTGAAGTTAGTTTTTTAACTAGACATGAGACCTTCAATCAGTTTTGGGGGCTGTTAAAAAGTTTTTAAAACTGTTTAAATAGTAAATAATAAGCATATGTACTGAGTTAAAGGCAATTGTGCATAAAAGTAAGACTCACCAGTTACAAGGTTGGGAAAGCACACTAGTTAGAGGCATATTTTTCTTCTTCAAATATCTTACTAGAGCTTCTTATTTCAATTCTTCTCCTTTTTTTTCTTTCCATTCTTTCTTCCTTTCCCCTTCTAGTTAACCACTTTATCTACTATACTCTCTCTAGTTTCTTATCTCTACTACTTCCTTTTCTACCTTTTCCAATAATCTTTGAATACAGGGAATATGTAAATACTGATTGGGTTTTTTTGTATTTTCTTGTTATCCATTTTTATTTTACTAATCGATTTTTTTAATGGCTAATAGGATTATACATATAAGAATTCTTTAGCTTCCAAAATCAGCTGATTTAATTAATAATGAATTCTAATTCTAACTCTTAATTTGGGAAGTCTAATTCTAAGATATTACTAAAGGATTCTTATAATCACTTTGCATTTCATTTCATAAGTTAGATTTGTTTATTTTATAAAAGGTATTACATTAGAGGCCATAATTTAATCAAGTCAAATGAATTCATTGAAGTAAAAACATATATCTTCTTGCTTTTAGCAGCATTTTACAAGGAGCGGTATTGAGGACAGGACATGTAAAACCCCTGTATTTGCTATCTCTTGTAAGGGTCTACAAACAATTAACAAAAGGTAACTCTACAATAGTTATCCTTTTTTGGCAACTTACAAAGCAATATTGCTAGAGCTCTACAGAGTTTAGGACCTAGTATATATACATTATCGTTCTTTGGTTTTAATTAAGCTGGTGCAATGGTTGCAATGACATTCCTTAATGCTACAATTGATATAAAGAATATTTTGTATGGCATAGTTTTAACATGTATGGCATAAGAATTAACAAAAAAAAATTAAGGATTAGTGAGCAGCAGGTTTGTTACAGCTCACCTTTTACAAGTTAAAGGTTTCTTAATAGTCTATATGCAGTTGGTATAAGAATTAACAAAAAAATTATGCAATATATTGATACTTCTAATAATATTTTGTTAATATTATTAACTGGTTGGAACTGGTAGGAGGGGGGCGCAGCCGTGACCCGCTCCACCACCATCTGCACTTGCCGGGCGAGGTTGAGCATCTCCTGGATCAGAAAAGCATTCATGGCTTGCATCTCCTCACAGAGCTGGCTGCTCTGGATTGCAAGAGCTTCTTGCACCCACTCTGTGATGCCATCCCCCGTGCCGCTTGTCCGGGGGTATTCCCCTCGACTCTTGTCCCCTGGAACCCCCACAGATGGTAGGACTGTTGCAGCCCCGAGAGTTAATGGCGTTGTTGGGGATCCTCTCTCAGATCTCTGATAATAATCTCCCAGAAATCTATGGAACCCCAGTCCTTTCTCCGCACCGTCACCGTGGTTTTGGATCCTCTTCCTCGGTGGTAGTGATCTTAGTGGTCTTAGTGGTCCCCGTAGCCTGGTCCTGTTCAGCCATTGCTGGTCTGGGTTTAGGCCAGTCGGGGTAAATTGAGTTCCGATAAAATGTCAGACCCAGAGGCAAGGAAAAGACAAGTGAGTTCAAGATCTTTATTCCAGCATCATAGGCATGTACAGGGGTTGTCGGAACTGGCTCTCCTGCCAGTTCCAAGTCCTTATAAACCTTTGCCCTGACCGTTATAATTCAAGCCAAGCATGCCAAGCTAAAGCGGGGGTTTTGCGCGGGTTCCCTATTATGCTCTCATCACCCCAGGTTCTGTTATCAGTCCTTCGGCTGCATCTCTTCCAGCTCCCCAACCTTGGTTGTGTAGTAACTAGCCAGTTCCCAGACATGCCACTCTCCCCCTAGATAAGCAGTAGGCAAAGGGATGCTTCAAAGTCAGCATAGCAAAGCACAAGCATTGTATGAATTGGATACATATGGCAAGAGAATAGATACATATGGCAAGAGGAACAAAACGGAGTGACTTTTGACAGTACCGTATAGTGAATAGCTTCAGATAGTTGATATGGTGTCTCTGGAGGTGGGGCTCCCAGGGACCACTGACACAGAGGCCGCCCAAATGAGCCCCCCAGCCCCACATTGAAGCATCCATTGTCACCCCCTCGGACGGGGCTGGCAGATGAAAGGGAGCACCCTGGAGCAGGTTGTGAATCTGTTCCCACAAGGTTAGGGAGGTTAGATCATGGGTCGGGAGCATCAGACGCTGTGGATGTCGAGTTGGCTGAAAAGTCTTCATGAACCACAATTGCAGGGGTTGCATGCGGAGGTGGGCATGAAGGAGCACAGCTGTGGTAGTTGCCATCAGTCCCAGGAGACATTGTATCTGGAGTGCTGATGCATCGCCCTATCCCCAAATAGTGGAGATGAGGTCAATCAGTGCACTCGCCCGCTCCTGAGGGAGGAAGACTCTGCAAATGTGAGTGTCCAGGATGGCTCCTATGAACTGTACTCTCGTTGACGGAGTGAGTTGAGATTTCAGTGTATTGACCTGGAGTCCCAGGTCTCAGAGAAGCTGTAAGATAGTGTTGAGATGTAACTGGAGAGTGTCCACAGCTGGGGCCACTACCAGCCAATCGTCTACATAGGGAAATATGAGGATCCCCTGAAGACGAAGGTAAGCTGCAATGACTACCATTGTCTTTGTAAAGACCTGGGGGGCGGTTGAAATCCCAAAAGGAAGTGAGGTGTATTGGAAGAGTCGGTTCCCAATAGCGAACTGTAGGTACTGTGGGAAGTGGGGATGAATAGTAATGTGGAAGTATGCATACTTCAGGTCCAAGGCTGCCATCCAGGCACCCTGCCCTAAGAGGGGAAGGATGTGTTGAAGAGATGTCATGCGGAACTTTTTGTAAATGATGAACTCATTCAAGGCTCGCAGGTCCATAATGGGCTGGAGGCCTCCAACTCTTTTGGGAACAGTAAAATCACAGGAATAAAAACCAAAAGGGAGGGAGTTCAGGGAGACCAGTTCTATGGCCTGTTTTGATAAGAGGTTTGTGACTTCCTGCAGGAGGATCTCTGAAGGAGGCGTTGTTACCAGACCCGATGGTGGAGGTCGTTGGACGAACTTGATGTGATAACCGTGCTCTACGATGGACAGAACCCAGTTGTCGGTGGTGATGTTTCTCCATGCAGGTAAGTATGGGTACAGGCGGGTGGGAGAGGGTGGTGGCACTGGTAGAGAGTCAGAGGCCCTGTTTGGGTATTTTGCCTCCCTTAGGTCTGTGTTGGCGTTGTTGAGGAGAAAACTTTTGTTTAGCTCCATAAGATGGTCTGGGGTGGCACGACTGGGAGTGTTGGGTCCAAGTCTGTTCAGGGGGTGACTTGGTGAAGGACTTCTTAGGATAAGATCTAGACCAAGGCTTAGTTTTTGGGCGAGATGAGGTAGAAACACCTGTCCAGATCTTGTAGGACCGTGTCCGTAATTCAGCTAAATAAACCATCCTCCTTGAAAGGGAAGTCCTCTATCCACGCTCTCGTTTCTTGAGGCAGTGCCGTAATGCGGAGCCATCCATGGCGGTGGAGGGTAACCGCTGTTGTCAATGTCTTAGCAAAGATGTCTACCGAGTGTTTGGCAGTGTTAACCTGGTGTTTTGCTACGAGCATGCATTCCTTTTGAAGTCATTTCACCTCTAGGGTCTTGTCTTCTGGTAGGGAAGGCAGGACAACCGCCAACTTCTCCCAAAGAGCGTACTGGTATCTGGCCATGCATGCTTCGTAGTTCGCTGTCTTGATCCCAAAGGCTCCTGCTGGGTAGATCTTACGTCCAAAGGAATCAAGTTTTTTCTCCTCCTTGTTGGGGGGCATGGAGTGTGTGCACTTACTCTTGGAGGAAGAGGAGGCCACTACGGAATTAGGTTTGGGATGGTTGAAAAGAGAACCAGCCTCCGATTCCTGTGTCTTATACATACGGTCTGCATGTTGAGTGGAGATTGATGTGGATGTTGGTTTGGGCCATGGAACTTTGGCTGCCTGAAGGAGCACCAAAGTCATGGGGAGGGCCACCGGCATGGATGCATCTTGTTGAACGATGCCGAGGACCGTGTCAGTAACGAGGGGTTTCAACTGAGTTAACGGCAGCGATAGAGAGTGAGCCATGCGCTTGACAAAGTCACCATAAGCACTAAGGTCTTCGGATGGGGAGACAGGCGATTCCTCCATGGGGTGCTGTGGTGGGGATGGCTCAGTATCAGAGTCTGGGCGATTGGGTTGATCCGAGTCCGAATCGGGTTCGGAGTGGGAGGAGGCTGTGTCAGGTTCCGATGGCTGCCAGGGCAAGTCCAGGATCTTTGGCGTCAAGGGTCAATGTGGACCCTATAAGCAATAAGCAATGTGGACCCTATAAGCAATAAGCAGCCAGTTAACTCTATATCCCCTTGGTTCAAGCTATTTAAAAGAGACCATGTTAGGTCCCCTTACTTAGTAAACATCTTATTTCAAATTCTCAGAAAAACATTCACATCTTTGTGTTTCCAGTCAATGCCAACAGCTCTTCTTAAGGGAAGATATCTTCAAATCCCAATGGCTCAGCGTTTTTGTATCTGTGGAGCTACAGTTTTAGAGGATTTAATCTATTATATTTTATTTTGTCCCATGTACACAGAAGCTAGAGCCAAATTTACTGATAATCTGTTAGCAGGGCGTAAATGTTCTTCTGACACCGATAACATGGTCTTTTTTAAACTGATCCATTTGGCTGCAAAAAAAATCAGAGCCAAAACTGTCTCCTTAGATTAGTTGACTTTATTTTAGACATCTATAATTTTATAGTATATTGATATTTACCATAAATAGGTCCATTGGATTTACAACTTTTTAACTTAACTGTTTAGATTTTGTCTCAGCATTATGGTATTATAATATCTTAGCAGTTTAAACCTGTTTGTATTTTAGCATTTTAGCAATGCATTTAAATTTGTAATTGTTGCATTATACCCCATGTAACCCATTGGTTTGTTTTTGAGACCGTTTTTATTTTTCTCTGATTACTTTTTATATATTGTGTTTAATCTTATATTGTGACGGCCAATGACCACATACAATAAATCTCTTCTACCTCTATAGTCCAGTTAACTCTATAGTAAATTGACACAACTACATTTTAAAGAGTTTTTAAAAATACTTTTTTAAAAAAAGAATCTAAAATGGCTCAAAAGTGAAAAGCAAGAAGAAACTGTTTGAAAAAAGCCCTGTTCAAAATGAAAGCTAAAATCAATAAAACAGCAAAAAAGAATAAAACACTATTTAAGAATAAAACACTGTTTAAAACAAAAGCTACAACAAATTAAAATGAGCTAAAACAATGCTCCTCTGCAGCAGAGCACAGCCTGCAAACCCCTAGTCACACTCAACCTACAGGTGAAACCTATCATGTATCCTCCAGTCACAGCACTGTTCTCAGCACAGTAGGAACTGGACCAATTTAAACCCAAATTAAAATAACAATAAAATATGAGATGAAACATGTTGCCATTGTGAAAGCCACAGCTGTAAAAGTGGAGGAGAGTAAACAATCTCTGTCTGTACGCCAACTATTCCCCTTCCACACCCACAGCTAATTAGGCTACACTCAGCATCTTATCAATGGGCAAAGAGAAAACATCCTGGAATTAAAAGTAAAAAGGTTTCAGCCTGCCAAAACAGCTGCCTTGAAGCAAAACAAAACAGGAGGATCCAAACCAGAAAGTTTGAAATAACAGATATCAGATAAAAAAAAGAGAACTGAGTTCTTCATGGAGTACAGCAGACCACTGCCCAGCCAGCCAGAAACTGGAAGCATCATTCTCAGTGTGCCAATACTATACATCGATGCTACTTGTCCATTGTGAATTGGTAACTTCCTATGTGCCAGAGATCAGATGACAGAAATTAATTATTGGCTCAACTGCACCAGCAGTCTCCTTGCTTGTATTTTCTGCTTCCTCCAGTTTGGTGTAGTGGTTAAGTGTGCAGACTCTTCTCTGGGAGAACCGGGTTTGATTCCCCACTCCTCCACTTGCACTTGCTGGAATGGCCTTGGGTCAGCCATAGCTCTGGCAGAGGTTGTCCTTGAAAGGGCAGCTGCTGTGAGAACCCTCTCAGCCCCACCCACTTCACAAGGTGTCTGTTGTGGGGGAGGAAGATAAAAGAAATGGTGAGCCGCTCTGAGACTCTGAAATTCGGAGTGGAGGGCGGGATATAAATCCAATATCATCATCGTCGTCTTTATTTGCTCATTTTTGCAAGCTTACTATGAAATCCTAAATGGAATCACATCCTTGGAAGCCCTTTGGCATCAGTGGTGCAACTAATTTAGTTGCATCAGTGGTGCACTGTTAATGAACTAAAACAGAGACTGGATTCAGACAGCCAATTTGAACCAACATAGGCATTTCCCACAGGTGGATCAAAAAGTCAAGGTCAGACACACACAGCTGCCACCTGTTCTACCCTCACACTCACACTGCTTCGATGTCTCTGAGACATATCAAATAGTTACCAGTTGAGAAGTGATAGCAAAGTCTTCTGCTGCACTCCTCCCACATTTCCTGGCATCTGACCACAGGATTGCGCAAGCAAGATGGCTTGGTGGTATGAATCTGCCAATCCACTCTAGGCACTCACCGGTATGCTTTAAAAAAAAAATCACTGCCACAAAGTGTATGAGTGCATATACACATGTCCACTACGCCCCTGCAATTCACTAATGGGCAATGCTTTAAGATTCACCCCAAACTCTCTGGCTGCAAAATGTCTTTGAAAAAAGCATCTTTCGCCCCATTAGGGGCATATAGTCCCAGCAACAATGTCTTTTTCTCATTAATAAACACCTCCACCACAATATATCTACCTTCATTGTCTTTAAAAACCAATTTTGGCTCCAGTTCTTTTTTAATATAAAAAAACACTCCCTTTTTTATTTTTTGCTAGCGAGAAAAATTCTTCTCCCAAAGCTTTGTTCCATAAAAATTTGTAATCCAATTGCTTAACATGTACTTCTTGTAGACAAATTATATTACATTTCTGCTTTTTAATCCAATGAAAAAATGCCTTTCTTTTTTGAGGTGAGTTAAGTCCATTTACATTCCAAGAGGTTAATTTGTAATCCATAATGGTTTTTACAATTATTCTGTACCCTCAAAATCTTTATTGTCCACCAAAAATTAATTCATGCCTTGGGTGTCCACTATTGTTTTTCTCAGTCTATTATACTCAAAGCTGAGACCTTCAGGTAAAATCCATCTATATCTTATGCCCTTCTCTCTTAGCTTGTCAGTCAGATTCTTGAATTGCTTTCTGTCACGGATGACCTTTCTTGGCAATTCCTTCATGATTCTCATTCTACTTTCCTCCACAACCATTGGGCTACAAAACTGCTTGGTTAAGATCCTTCCCCACCACATCCCTTGTAGCAAATTTCACTACCACGTCCCTGGGTAGCTTGCACTTTCTGGCAAATTCTGAGTTGACCCTATATATATAGTCACACATACGTTCCACCTCAACTGGGTCTTCTTCCAGAAATTCAGCCTCTGGCACTCCCCTTAGATGAATCATATTCTCCATCAACTTACAATATTGCTTTATCCTGCAATTTCTTGATAGTAGCATCTTGGTCTTTTATTTTAACTTCAATCTCTTCAGGTTTTTTTGCTGTTGCTTGAGACTCTTTTTTAAGTTCCTCAATATCCTTCTTAAATTCTTTCTTTACTTCTTCAGCACTAGAGTTGATTTCTTTGGTTATTTCTTTAATTTCTTTTCACTGTCCATTATTAATTCCTTCATTGCCTTTAATAATCTTGTTTCCATAGCATCCAATTGTTCTTGGACTTGTTTAGACGTTTTCCCTTCTCTCACTGAGGCTGCTCTTAAACGTGTAACTCTAGATCCCAGCTTCTGATCAGACATTACTGTCTGCCCATTGCTTATAATGGGATCTTAGCTGGTCTCACCAATCCACAATCCAATGGTTGCATTCAATACATTGGAGCCTGCCCTTTCCAGCAAGGCCAAAATCGCCATCCTAGGAACCTCCTAGCTCTAAATATTAATTTTTAAAGTTCTCAAATTCTCCAAAGTGGTGGCCGCGATGTTTCCAAGCCTCTTTTTTAAAAAGTTTTTCTTTCCCGCCTAGGGCTTAGTCTTTATTTCCAAATATATAGTCCAAACTGTTTCGCCATTTGAGGATGATTTGTGTTGGTTTTAAACGTTTTTATAGTCCAAATCCAGTTTATTTTAAATAAAACTTTGGCCTTTCTATAATGGCCTTCAATGATTCTCTTTGGTTCCTGGTTCTGGAATATACCCGGATGTTTGGAGGTTCCTCTTCTTTCGCCACTTGCTTCCTGACTCACTGGAAATGAAGTCCCGTTCTCTATGATTGTAAATCTCACGAAACTTGAAGGGGTCGTCACTTCCTGCTTCGTCATGAGAATCTGCAGCTTTGTTATGGCTGGGTTTTTTTTTCAAAGCCACAAAAATTCCAAACAGCAAGTATTTTTCTGCACTTTACTGCTTTCTCTTAGCTCCAAAAATTCCACCTTTACCCCCTTCCACTTCTCCTTAATTTCTTACTTTGACAAGTAGTTCTGGATCTTAACACTTTTCTTTAAACAATTTGCTCCCCGAGTGATAGATAAGAATCTTTTACCTTAGCGCCATCTAATCTTGCTCATACCGTCCAGTTTTCCTTCAGAAGTTATTATAGTCTATAGAAGGCTGGAACCTTGATGAGTTTAAGTCAATTCAATGACTCCAGAGATTCTTTGTAGATGATGGGATGCAATCTCTCATCGGGGGTTCTTCAATGCTGAAAAAAACCCCTCCTGGGGTCTCTCGTCAGCCAAAGTCTCTCCCCTCGAGATAACAAGCATGTCCTAGACAAGTTCCTTTACTGGAAACAGGTAGACAGCAGGCATTAAAATGCCTTTTATGTCCAAAACCAAGAACTCGTACTGCCCCTCTGTGAGAGACAGGTCAGCTCACCATGTTCCAACCTCGGAAGCCGGTCATTAGGGACTGCTTTACGACGGACTTTCACCTGCCTGCTATTTGTCTCTCAGCCTAAAAATATGGATACTAAAATATGACTACTGGGGATGTCTGAAAGCACGATGAATAATTCTGACCCACGCAATGACTTTCAGCAATGAGAAATATTTTTTCTAGTCATTAGCTTGACTCTAGGCCTCAAAATCTTCGTTTTTGTTCCCAGTCATGACAAAAAAGGTTGGGATGAATTCAAGGATTCCCTTCTGCTGAATGAAGAGCACTTGGGTCCCTTACCTCTGGATCTGCTCCTATCCCCTCAGCCTTGATGGGCTTTTTGGTCAAAGACCCAAGGTTTAGCAATTTTTTTTTGAAGTTTCAACTTTTATTGAGATTTATAATGTTTTACAAAATACAAACGGTAGCAATATGCAAAGAATTAAATTTGTTATATTGAACAAATATACAGATATACATTTCTTACTCTCCCCCCACCCTCATTAAACCCACAAGTTATTTATGTTTTTCATACTATAAACATTGCCCTCCTATGCACGGAATAAAACTATAATTTATTCTGCAAGCTGACATAGTTCAGATAATAAAAAGTACCTTGGGCGGTTTAAAATAAAAAAAAATACCTTATTCTTGGTTACGAAAGGGCAACTAGCGATATAAGGTTTAGCAATGCATGAAGTCTTTGTGAGCATTTGGGGAGAAAATGGCTTACGCTCCTTGCTAGATTTCTCTCTGTGTGTTAGCGGTGGAAGAGGCGGGATGGGAATTAACTACACATTACCTAGTTTCCTTGTAAATCACACAGAACAGAATTCTTAAGGATCTAGTCATGTATAATACATAAAAACTAAGCAGAGTAATTATGACATCCACGATTTGCTTAGAAAATTTCCCCTATAATGTGCCTTTTGCAAATTTCCCAAGTCCGAAGATACAAGGGTGGTAAGGAAGATCCTTCCTTAATACCTTAATACCTGTGAATTTCCATACCTGTTGCTTGCAAAAGAAGCAGATTTTACTGGGAATGTAGTAGGAGAGAAAAGCCTGTTTAACACATCAGATCTCTAGTAGCTGCTAAAAGCTGAATTTGTTAGCAGTGTGGCAAAAATTCCTGTCCAATGTTCTTCAGGAGAAAAAAAACGCCACAAGGAAGAGCAATTGGGACAGAACCATAAATAGGTCATAGAAGTTACAAAAGGTGAGCAATGCATTGACATCTGGAATCCAGATTTCAATGGGGGATAACTGATTAGCTGAGTAATAAAATTCTGAACATAATTAACAGGCACACAAATCACGATAGTTAAATTGGTGCTCAGGTTAATAATTAGCCTTCTGAGAGGCTCAGAAGCAGCACCGATTTTTTCACAGATGGCTTAAAAATTTATGTCCGGCCCTCCTTTTTAAATTCGTCAGTATTGGTATCTTTAAAAGAACTTTGCAATGAAGGAAAGAGGTTTGAAGTGATTTATCTCTAGGACTCATTCAGAAGCAGCTGCCCCCATCATAGGACAATGCTGGCCTCAGAACCTCCCAGTATTTTTCATTGTTCACCTTGTATGTGGTTTTTAAATTGTTGATAAGCTGCTATATTATTGTAATGTGTTTGCAACTTGCCATTGATTTGCAAGCACCATGAGCCTAAAGAGATATATATATTTCAGACAAATACACTTTTTGTTATTGTTCCCATGAGCAGGCATTTGACTGGTCCTGCCTCCCATTGCAACTCTTTTGTGGTGGTGCCCACTAAATTCTCTCAAAGTTCCCAAAGTGCCAACAAGTTTGGGGGTCCCTCTTTTAATGAACAAGTCTTCCCGTTTTAATGACTGATTTAATTTTGTTTTGCATTGGTCGCATGATCTGCTGTGTCATAAAACATGGTGGGGCATGGACTTACACCTTTACTCTGCACTGAACATTTGGCAGCATGTCCACCAGACAGCATGTCTATACATTCACAAGAGTATCTGCCCAATTCCAGCAATCTTTCCACTATTTAAATACCTCCCATCTGTATAAAATATATATTTTCTATTAATTAGCTCTGCAGTCTTACCAAAACAACCCTATAATCTTCATATTTATTGCACCCCATAATTTACTTTGCTCGTAAAGTTTCTGAGATTGCAGTATTGACACACTTTCAATTACATTGACATTTACTAACTTTTAAAGGACTTTGGGCCTGTTAAAATCAAGGAGGACTATGTTGTATCTATCAATCTAATTATCAGCGAATCCAGAAATTCAGATTTAAAAAAACCTTTCCTGATTCCTTGCACATTTGTATTTATTTCCTGGTGTAGCAAACTATGCCTGAATGATTGGCATCACTTTCATTATCATCCAGTATCCATGGAAACAGTGTATTCTCTCATTGCCTCTAAGGGGTTTTTCCTCTTGGAAGTAAAAAGACTGCATGAAAATAATAAACAATAGGCCATGTGTGGTGTTCTTTATATTTATGGACCAACAAATACTTTAGCACTAGATGGTGTGCTCATCTACATTTAAAATATCTGCTAGTCTCCAGGAAGAATATGTATTTTTCTCTCTTCACGTTTGCAGACTTAAGTTTATTATATTTTAATTTATAGACTAGGTAGGGCCAAAAGCAACTAGAAATATTGTGTGGAAGTGGAATGTCTGAAAGAAGACAACAGAACATGGATTTTGACATGGGATGTGAAAACCCTTCTGTATTTGCTGAAGGAACAAAAAATATTTTGTCCTGTATGGGATTCTGACAGTGGTGGCTGAAGAGATTTAAAATTAGCAATAATGGAAGTTAGTTTGGGCACATGCTGTGGAAGAGTTTCTGGTTGAGGTTTAGTTGATCGTAGGTACAGGGACGACAGAAAAGATGAACAAGCAGAGGAACCTGAGTTAATGACAGAGTTACTGGATAGAAGCCAATGTGCTTATACACAGTGGCACAAACTATGTAACATTCATGAAGTTAATGCCTGGCTGAGCAGATAAGAATCATGATTAAACCCACAGACACACCCAAGTTCCATCCACACACCTTTTTAACCTAGAGCGTTAAAAGGAGTGTCGAACTGGAGGCTGAATCCTTCAGTGTGCTTATATGACTCCCATTTATGCTATAGTACAAAGAGAGATGTAAAAGATTTACCTGTTTTGCTTCCCATGCAAAAACAAGGGGAAGAAAAAAGTACAAAATGGAATGGGAACTTAATCGGATGGCATGGAAGGCTATCACAAAGCAGATTAGGTTCCCATACATTCTCATAAATCAGGGTTAGAAACTTTAATCCCCCCAGTTCTTATCACTGCGTTTTAAAAACAGTGACAACTGGTGTGTTTGTCAGTCCAAGGACATCCCTTTATCCCTACCCTGAGAAATCTTTTCTGAATGGTGCAAAAAAGACTTGCCTGTTCTCAAACGAGAAAGGAAACCACGGTGAGGCACTGACACAACCAAACTTATAGTTTTGTTATCGTCATAACTGCCCCATTGCTGACCCCAGTGCTTTCGCCTGCTTCTATCGCTTTGGAGATACTGATTTTGTTTTTTTGGATCTGCACATTAATTACTGTTATAAACTGTTAAACACTGAGTATACTAAAGACAGGATTGCTTAGGTCCCCAGACAAAGACTGCTGGAAGGCTGCCTTTAGAATTCTGATTCTATGACTGTCATCATTTGCTTTTGTGTTCCATCTTCAGCAATTTTAAGCATTTCATTAGACACGAATTGAGGCTTTTAATTTATTTTGGCTACAGGAATAGTTTTTGTGCATTCTCCTTTGATAATATCACTGGTTTCAACACATAGCTTTTGGTTCATGTTCACTTGAATTTAGTAATGATTATATAGTGGGTTTAAAGCACTGCAGAGACGAGATCATAGTGAGGACAGCTCCTTATTAGGGGCAGCATGGTGATGGCTGCTTCCACAAAAGACTGACTAAGGGCCTGTGGGCCAAACCTATATACAACTCTAATTTCCCGTGCAAGCTTGCCATTGGTTCATTCAAACAGGCAGGGGTCTGTGATTGGTGTAGGGCGGCAGGATTTGGATATAGTCCCCAAGCTCT
Source organism: Heteronotia binoei (assembly GCF_032191835.1). NCBI lineage: Eukaryota > Metazoa > Chordata > Lepidosauria > Squamata > Gekkonidae > Heteronotia > Heteronotia binoei. The sequence continues at coordinate 10,287,151 of NC_083230.1, forward strand.
ACTTTCCTGGCTCCAATGAGCCGGCAAGAAGTACATACTTTAAGGCACATACATAACATCCCTCCCCCCCTAAGTTTGCAAGCCCGATTGTATGTAGTCCTGTAGGTACGCTGGCTTGCGCCGCTCGTGTCTTGACCTTCTGAGTTCTGGGGCCGCAGGCGGGGAGATTGCGGCCTTCGGTGTAGCAGGCTGGGGGCCCTTGGCCAGTGGTTCGGAGACTCCCTGATGCTCGGCTCCGGCCAGATGTTCTGATTGGAATAAACTAAAGGATCTTAATATAGATCCCCATCTGTTAAATCTATTAAAGAATTTACACACAAATACAACTTGCCAGGTAAAATTCTCATCTATAGGACATCTAACTAAAAAAATACCAGTTTGTAAAGGAGTTAAACAAGGGTGTGTGTTAGCCCCTCATCTTTTCAATCTTTTCTTAAACGATATGGCACAATATCTTAGTTCAATAAATGGACATCCACCTAAGTTAAATGATCTCTCAGTCCCAATATTATTGTATGCTGATGATACAACTATACTTTCCTGCACAAGAGTCGGCCTGCAGCGATACCTGAAAGCTTTTAACAACTACTGCCAGCTTAACTCACTTGCTATAAACTATTCCAAATCTAAGGTTGTGGTCTTTTCTAAAAGTTGGCGACCGCAAAAGTGGTCTATAGGCAAGCAGGAAATTGAGCAATCCAAATGCTTTAAATATTTGGGCATAACTTTTAATTACAATCTCAAAAATGGGCAGTTCACCGTGACAGAATAATAAATATAGCTAGTTGTTCTTCATCTCAAATTAAAGTTTTATTATAAAAAAGGTAATCAATGTTTGCCTGCCGCAATCAGAGCTTTTAATGCTAAAACACTATCACAAATTTTGTATGGTATCCTTCTGTGGATTAATGCTCTGAACCAAACGATAGAAAATATCCAGGCTGCATTTCTGCGACAACTTTTTGGAATCTCCAACTGTGTTCCTTATTTTGTAATCTGTTCAGAAACAGGCCAATCTCTGATTGAAACAAAAGTTTGGACTCTAACTTTTAAATATTGGTTACAGATATTTTATAGGGCCGAACCAGCTAGCTTGCTCAACTGTCTACAAAGAGACCCTAATAATGCTGCTTGGCAAGATGGAGGTTGACTTAATAAGAAACCTTGTTTATTTCTTTGTGTGTGTCCTTCTTAATTTATATGTTGGGCCTAGTTTCACTAAGGCTTTTTAAAATAAAAAAGGAAGGATGAAGGAAACCATCTCCTCAATGACATCTAAAAAATAATAAAAAATATAGCATGAAAAAGTTAATTAAATATAATAATCTTTGCAGACTTTTTGGCCCAGTTCAGATAGTGATCTTTTGCCATGTTGTCTTCTGCATGATGGGGATGGACATCAGGACCTTCTGCACCATACAAATGGCAAGGGTGAATACAACAACCATGCATACAACTGTACATATGAATCATCTAATATGCATGATCTTTCCATTCTGCATGTAAGAATTGTGCATGTGAGGCAATTGTGCATGTGAGGCAAGTTACAGGTACATTTGTACAGTTTCCATTTGTACAAGATATAGTTCTTACTTTGGTGTTGGGTTCCAAATCCTGTTCCTTCTGAACCCTACCACAGAAAAGGTGTTATTACAAGAAGCAATCTGCAAACTGACCCAGCTACATATAAACTGCTTAACTAAGCTACTTATTAGCTGCTGCTGATATTTGGTCTGGCAGAATCATTTCTTAAAAGAGACAGCAATGCAAACTAATGAAAGAGTTACAGAAAAACTGGCTGCTAAGGCTGCATTTGAGAGAAAACGTGTAGTAATACTCAACAGGAACCCAGATGAGGCTCATGGTATCATGCGCAGAAGAGTAACATCAACAAACAATTGTCGCGCAATCCTCCCACATATAGTGGCTATTCAAAAGAGTATCCGTAATGAGCTCACTATCACATTGTACATCTCAATCAAGTCTGTGTGCAATCAACACTCTTTGTATAGGTTGTCAGTTGTACTGGAGAGACCTTCAGGCCTGCTAATATAAGGCTTGCATATCCCTCCAAAACTTTTTTGAGGTTGGATCTCAGGAGCTTTCTGTTGATGAAAAAGGGAAGAGGAGTCCCTTTTGACCATCCAAAAAAGCTATGCTGGGATTTACAGGATCTGCAAGGAGCAAAAGTCGGGTGGTTTGAAGGCCGTTGCAAGGAGAATTGGGAAGAGAGTGAATGCGAAAAAGCTGGCTGGATGCAACTTTTTGTCTTTAAAAGTTTCAAGTGTTTCCCTAATCTTATCACTTGTTTCCTGCTGTCAGCCTCTTACATTAGGCAGGGTATTAACTTCTTTATTACCATGGAAACCCACAGTGCACAGGCAAACTTTCAGTACAGAGCTTTGTTCATAGAGATGACTAGATGTTCAGCTTGAATCCAAGTGTTCTCCTGACGTTCAAAAGAACCATTGGTTGTAAAAGGTGGTATTTTTAAAACCGTCTTGTGCTCTTTTTGCGACTTTTCTGCCATCTGCCCAACTATGTGCTCTGATTCTGCATGCTGCAGATAAAACTCAATTGGAACATGTATGTGTGTGCACACATCTGAACACTGCTTTTGATTTTTCTTACCTTTCTCCTGTTGCTTACCTAGTGTTGATTTGGTTTCACACGTTGCAGGTAGAGGCCCTTTTTGTTAGTAGCAATGCCATTTCTGCAGCCAGCCACATAAGAACTGTGCATCATACCTTCAGGCTCCATTCTTTCTGGACAATGCTGTGATGCACAATATTGTGCCCTGTATGACTGTCAGCAATATATTGGAACAAGAGGAGTAGGAAGCCTTGAAAGTGTTTGGCCACTTTGGGATGGTGCTGGGGAGCACCAAAAATTCACCAAAACAACGGGCATTTTCATTTTGGGCAAGCAGATTTGTACAATGCAGTTCTTCATTTTAGTGGGACCTAGGGTTGCCAATCCCCAGGTGGGGGCAGGGGATCCCCCAGTTTGGAGACCCTCCCCCCACTTCAGGGTCGTCAGAAAGCGGGGGGGAGGGGAGGGAAATGTCTGCTGGGAACTCTATTATTCCCTATGGAGATTTATTCCCATAGAAAATCATGGAGAATTGATCTGCGGGTATCTGGGGCTCTGGGAGGGCTGTTTTGGGGGGTAGAGGCACCAAAGTTTCAGTATAGCATCTAGTGCCTCTCCCCAAATTACCCCCCAAGTTTCAAAACGATTGGACCAGGGGGTCCAATTCTATGAGCCCCAAAAGAAGGTGCCCCTATCCTTCATTATTTCCTATGGAAGGAAGGCATTAAAAAGGTGTGCTGTCCCTTTAAATGTGATGGCCAGAACTCCCTTTGGAGTTCAATTATGCTTGTCACAGCCTTGATCTTGGCTCCACCCCTAATGTCTCCTGGCTCCACCCCAAAGTCCCCAGATATTTCTTGAATTGGACTTGGCAACCCTAGTGGGACCTGACTTACAATAACAATCTTCAGATACTAGTTAGATATTTATATCCTGGATTTCACCTCAATGAGGACCCAAAGTAACATGCAGCATCCTTCTCCCCTCTTCCATTGCATCCTTGCAACCCTGTGAAGTAGGTTAGGCTGAGAGTGCTTCTATGGCAAGATCATTTCTATGGCAGAGTGAGGGTCTGAACCTAAGTCTCTCAGATCCTAGTCCAACACTGTAACAACTAGGAATACACTCCACCCACCACACTACTTGCTTGTTATTTCACTCGCCCAAGTGGGCTACAGTTTTCAAATCCTCTGATTGCTTTTTCAATTTGCACGGTGGTTCATTTCATTGCAACAATCGCAACTCCACCCAGTTGAATGCAATCTGTGCTCATTAACATCTGCTTTTCATATATATGAATAGCTCCAGTTAATAAGAGCAAGACAGAAGCTGATCCTTCTGGCCACCCAGTAGATATCTTTCTACTGCACCTCTCCTGGCTCTTCATTTTTTCCATCTTGCAGGCAGTATTTTCTTCCACGGACAATGGGAACGGAATTGATCAAAACACTAACGGAGAGATGGTATTAGACACTTTGCAGCTTTCAGCTGCCTGTGCCTTTGTGGACTGATTGTTTTATGCTACTTTTAGAACCAGTGTGTGGTTTTTGGCAAGGTGTCAGTGTGTTTCTTTTACCCACCCTCTGATAGTTATTTATTTCTATTGCCCTGCCCAATACTCATCCAGTGTTTTTTTTTTAATTTAAATGAATGGCTAATGATAGTAACAGCTGTGATTTCTAACCAAGAGACTGAAATGATTGATCGATGAACAGGCAGTAGGGTTGCCAAGTCCAATTAAAGAAAAATCTGGGGACTTTGGGGGTGGAGCCAGGAGACATTGGGGGGTGGAGCCAAGAACAAGGATGTGACAAGCATAACTGAACTCCAAGGGAGTTCTGCCCATCACATTTAAAGAGACAGCACACCTTTTAAAATGCCTTTCTTCCATAGGAAATAATTAAGGATAGGGGCACCATCTTTTGGGGCTCATAGAATTGGACCCTCTGGTCCAATCGTTTTGAAACTTGGGGGGTATTTTGGGGAGAGGCACTAGATGCTATACTAAAAATTTGGTGCCTCTACCTCAAAAAATAGCCCCCCCAGAGCCCCCAACACCCATGGATCAATTTCCTATTATTCCCTATGGGAATCGTTCTCCATAGGGAATAATAGAGTGCCTAGTAGACATTTCCCTCCCCCCCCACACACTTTCTAAAGGGGGGGGAGGGCCTCCAAACTAGGGAATCCTCTGCCCCCTCCCTCTCACACACACACACTTACCAGATCTTCCTCCGGACAACTCTACTTCCTGTGAAAACGAAAGCAAAAGAAAGGGAGGGGCCGTTCTCAGAAGCCCTTTCTGCTTCCTGCCCAGCCTTAAAGGGGCAGACATTTTGCAAACGACTCAGGAGCTCTACAACATGAAGCCTAAAGCTATGTTCTCCCCCCCTCCACCCCCACCCCCGCTTCCAGAGTTTTGAAGAGCAGGAGATGAGGCTGCGAACCCAGAAGTCTCCCGCCAGAGCGGGAGGTTTGGGAAGCCTAACAGGCAGAGGGACAACTGTCCTCCAAGGAGGACAACAAGACTGACATAAAATCTGTCAAGTCAGTAACGAGGCAAATGGCAAGCTAGATAGGTGGGCAAGGCTATTGGGAAAGTCCACGGATAAAGCACATACCCAGGGGAGCTCATTAGCAGAGAGCTGGTTAGCAGCATCTGTGCTATATGCGCTTTGAGTACTGTGGCAAAAGTTGAAGATGGGTGTGGGACCGTCCAACAACACATGGCTGGTTTTTATCTGCACGTACACTATTGGGTGCTATATATCAAACATCTCCCTACTCAGGGAAAAGCCGTTCACAGCTTAAAAAAAAACAAGGCAAAGCTTTATTCCCAGTTATGCAGATTTAGCTGTAGTCTAAGCCCGCTGAAATCAATGGACTGGGCAGAGCTGCCAAGTCCATGCCTGCAAATCCTGGGAGCTTTTTGGGGGGAGAGGTAGAGTCCAAAAGAGAGAAGCATTGCGAATGCTGTGATGTCATTTCTGGATGATCACACAGAAGTGAAGGAATCCCACTAGTCTCTCTGGTAAAGACTAGGCCTTGAATTCAACAGGAGCTCACAGGAACACCGCTCCTGAACCTTTCTGACGGTTCCCCCTCCTCCTCTCCACCTTGTCTTGAATAGTAGGTACAGCTGCATAACAATCCCTGGAGGAGCTCCACCACCTATTTTTCTACAAAACAAACCCCTGGTAAAGACAATTCCTAAGAATTCATACAGTGTCATGTGTGACATTATTTTCAGGTGTGTGCCCGCAAATGATATCATAGTTCCTGTAACATCATTCTTCCCCCGTTTTTCTCTTACTGCTCACTTGATTGGGCAAAGGCAGTTGAGGGCCAGGACAGAATTTCACCTGCCGTGGGGATGTACTTGTTAAGCCTAGGACTGGTATGGTAAGCATCTACCTTCTGCAATCCTACTTATTTACTTGGGAGAAAGTCTCGTTGAATCTAGTTGTTGTGAATTTTCCAGGCTGTGTGGTCATGGTCTTATCATAGTAGTACCTGACTTCTCACCAGCAGCTGTGACTGGCATCCTCAGAGGTATAACACAGAAAGATATTCTCTCTAAGTTAGAGGAAAGAAAAATTAATGTTAGGAAGTTATATCTACTCAGGGTGGGGTAGGGAGGAGTCATTATCTTGTAGGAATTTCCCAGGCTTTGACATGTTAATGAAGGAGCTTTCCTGAGGAGGTTCTTTTGTATACGGAGCTTTCCTGAGGAGGTTCTTTGTATATGGGATGGCTGTTGGAATTCTAATCTTATCTGTAGTGCTGTTGTAAGCTGTAGAGCATTTTGTGTTTTTCAGGGCTGGAAATCATGCCTTATTCATTTTTAAATTCTCTTCTTTTTATATTTTTAAACTCTCTTTCCTGTTGGAATTGTGTTTATGTTTGTGGATTTCAAGATATTGGAGATGCTTTGTCTCTCATGACTGCCCAGCTCAGTGGTTAAGGTGGAAACACAACAGAAAAGACCTTGGTTGATAACTTAAGTTGCTTGACAGGTTGTAGGTAAGTAGATGGTCCTTTGACTGTTCTATCCTAAGCAGAGCTATCCTTTTTTGAGCCGTTTGACTTCAGTGGATTTAGAAGGGTGTAATTCTGCTTGGGGTTGCTTGAGCCCCCGACCCCAAACAATTTAGGGCTTTAGGGTGAATAAAGCAGCACTTTGAATTGTATCCTGGAAGCAAATACTGGGTACTGTTTTAATGTTTGAAGAATCATTTCTTGTACTTGAGCAGCCTCCTTCTGGAGTACATGAAACTTCTGAATTGCTGTCAAAAGCAGCCCCACATGTTGCGTATTGTGCCAGTTTGGTGTAGTGGTTAAGTGCATGGACTCTTATCTGGGAGAACCGGGTTTGATTCCCCACTCCTCCACTTGCACCTGCTAGCATGGCCTTGGGTCAGCCATAGCTCTGGCGGAGGTTGTCCTTGAAAGGGCAGCTGCTGTGAGAGCCCTCTCCAGTCCCACCCACCTCACAGGGTGTCTGTTGTGGGAGAGGAAGGTAAAGGAGATTGTGAGCCGCTCTGAGACTCTTCGGAGTGGAGGGCGGGATATAAATCCAATATCTTCTTCTTCTTCTGCCTCCCATTTCCCAAGCTCAGAGATTACCCTGGTGCTGTTTCTAGTTGCACTATGGGGAAAAACATATACATACAAAATGGATACCTATTTGGTTTCCTCTGCGGACTGATTTGGAAGGGAGATGTGGTGGCAATTTGAATCAGGGAAAGGGTTAAACCTCCAGTGCTAGGAGGCAACATCACAGAAGGTCATGGCTTCTGAGACCTGTTTCTAATCCCCCAGGGAAGTGGGTTGGCTTCTGGACTAAGTGGACCACTGGTCTGATCCAGCAGGGCTGTTACATTCTCCACTTTCTCAGTGCCATGATTCCAATCTGAATCCCCCCTGCAGTTGCATTTAAATGTTTGTTTAAAAAAGGGGGGGGGGAATAGGAGACAAAGTCACAGACATTTATTAACTTTCTTTCCTCCAAGGAATTCAGCGTGGCATACTTGGTTCTCTCCTTTCCTCCATTCTTCTAAGTTGGTTAGGCAGAGAGAGAGAGAGAGACTGGCCCACTGTCACCCAGCAAGCTTCCATGGGGTGGAGTTTGAACCCAGGTCTCCCAGAGTCCTAGTCTGACACATTGAATTTCCTGGGTCATATTAATTTTGGTCCTAAATCAAATGTACGTTTGAGAGGAGCTATGTTCTCTGTTCACTTTATGAATTGAGCAGAACTTAGCTTAAGCCTCAGAAGCGAAGCCGCCTTTTGAAACTGGGTGTAAGCCGGTTTCCATGGCCTGCCCAAGAAACCACGGCAATCGTCTTTCAGTGAGCAGATTTCCTGGATCAACTTGCAGCATTACCATTTCCAGAAGTCCTTGAGAGAACATTGTTCTTCAGATAGGTCCTTGGTATCTATGAAGCAAAGAAAATGTTTGTGTCACTTCTTTTCGTTAATTCTGCAGAACAGTAGGGCAATCTTCAGTTAATGCCAGATCCAGTCCAATTTGCATTATAGCTTGTGTAATTTTAGTATTCAATCCAGTCACTCATAGAAAAGCACCTAGTTTTTACCCTCCCTTTCCTTCTCCTCCAGCTTCTTGAAGCTTCAAACGTCTTATGAATACCTAAGCATTTCCTTTTATTCATCTCCACTTGCACTTTTTTCTTCCTACTCTGCACATGCTCACCCGTTTGGCAGGCGAAGAGAGATGGCTTTTCTTCAAGAGGTTCACAACCTCCACCCTTTTAAAGACTTACAACACACCCAGCAGTGTTAACATCTACAACATGCGCGTGCTTTCCTGTACATAAATGTTGCATAATTTAAAAAAAAACAAACTGATGAATGTGCTCTCCGTAACAGAACAAGCCCATAACTGAAGACGATAGGAAAATTTGCTCTGATCTGCGGAGCGCATATAGAGAGAATATTTATTAAAAAAAATAAAATATATGCATATCTCTTTCAAAATAAACCTTACTAGGTTGAATTGGATTCATGCATAGCTTTAGTGCTGAGACTTGCCTTCAGAAGCATCTCTGCATGTAATGAAAAACTACCAAATGTGTCTATCAGGAGTATTGCTACCTGCAATTCCTCCAGTGTGCATGGTTGCCACATGGGGCAATTGTATCATGTGCATGAGCCTTGGTGTGTGTGAACACACACCCTGAAGAAACTGGTTGTCGGTTTGTGTGTACCAGGGCTGTACACACCTGGAACATGTGCTGCCCTATTTCACACAGCATGGCAACTGCGTATATCAGGGGGGTCTGTTGAGCATGCTGGAAAGATCCACGTGCAGTTGATAGACTCCTAGGACACATGTTCTGGAAAGGTCTACAGACATAGTTGGATCCATTCAGCCAACCGTTCTGTTGGTGAGAAAATAAGGAGGCATCTTCTTTGACTGACCCAAAAGGCTGTGCAGAAGATCATGGGAACTGTATGCACAAAACAACGTAGGCTAGGGGTTGTGGTACAGAGGAGACTGAGTAGTAGACGAAATAGAGTAGTAGCATTGGCAGCACTATGCAGTGCAGGTATATCAGAATTATCTGTTAGATAGTTGGGAAATAGTATGTGTCTCTAGGCAAATTTCAGACAGATGTTTTATCTTGATTTTTTTTTTTAAAGAGACAGGGGATGAAGGAAACAAACTGGGTTTTATCTGATGGTAGGACTCTTGAAATATGAGAGCAGTTCTCTCTCCCCCCCCCCTCGCCACAGCCCCATAGCAAAAGACTGTTGGGGAGAGGGCAGAAACAGCTACAACATTTGCTGGATCAGTTCCACAGAGGGAGACTGTCCATGGATATTACCATTCTGGAAACTTCTGGCTTGCAAATATGAAAGTCATTAGCCAATTTTTAGAAGAACTGGACCAGAACATAAGAACATAAGAGAAGCCATGTTGGATCAGGCCAACGGCCCATCAAGTCCAACCCTCTGTGTCACACAGTGGCAAAAAATGTTATATACACACATACACTGTGGCTAATAGCCACTGATGGACCTGTGCTCCATATTTTTAACTAAACCCCTCTTGAAGGTGGCTATACTTGTGGCCGCCACCACCTCCTGTGGCAGTGAATTCCACATGTTAATCACCCTTTGGGTGAAGAAGTACTTCCTTTTATCCGTTTTAACCTGTCTGCCCAGCAATTTCATCGAATGCCCACGAGTTCTTGTATTGTGAAAAGGGTGGAGATGAAGCAAGATGATGCATAGATATTTGTATTAAGGGGATGGGTATTCTGACAAATTTCATGTGTTGGGTAACAGTACCTGTAGGGCAAGTTTGAGGTTGCGTAATTTCCAGAGCATGCTCAAGACAATGTAGCAGAAAAGTTGCTTTCCTTGCTGAGAACTGAAAGGAGAAAGTATCTGAATAGCTCAAATAACTGAACAATTATTAATGACTATCAGGGGTCATTTGGTAGAAAAATAGGTGGTGGAGCTCATTAGTATAACTCATTAGCCTATGCCACCCCTCCCCCAGCCAAAAAGCAACCTAATGCAAGAAAGGAGAGCCCTGGGCAAGTGAGGCCTGCTTGGGCTGGCTAGAGATCCAGCCAGCCCAAGCAGGTCTCGCTCTCCTGGGCCACCCCCCCTCCCCAGTCAAAATGCCAGCAAGCCACTCGCTGCCCAAAATCACATAAGTGAAGAAAGGGTGGCACAGGCTTCTCCAGGGGTTAATGAGGACTCCTGGGGGTGTGGCAAAGCTCCTGGTGGCTGGCTGGCTGGCTGCTCTCCTAATCCAGGGATTGTTATGCAGCTGCACCTACTATTCAATGGACAAGGTAGGTGGAGAGGAAGAAGGGGAGCTGTCAGAAAGGTTCAGAAGCTACACTCCTATGAGTTCCTGCTGAATCTGAGGCTTGATGACTATGAAGACAATGTCTTGCTTTGTTTCCAAATGGAAGCTTGGATAAGGCTGAAGACGAGTTTGATTATAGCCTTCTTCAAGGTACTCAGCATCCATCCACCCCCACCCCCCTTTTAATCTTCTCAACGATCGTTGGATGCAGGTTGAGTGGCAAATTTTAATTAATTTAAAAGAATTATTAACCGTTTTCCCACACAGCTCACCTCGGAGTCACGTCCCTCTTCACTGCGCAGCGTCTGGTCGGATTTCCCACCATCTGCGCCGAAGCAGCAGGAAGAGTCGCGGCTTCTGCCTCGCAAACGGAATTCGCTAAAACCCAGTTTCCATTTGCGATGGAGAAACTGCGGCTCTTCCTGCTGCTCCAGCGCAGATTGTGGGAAGTCCGACCAGACGCTGCGCAGTGAAGAGGGACGTGACTCCGAGGTGAGCTGTGTGCGAAAACGGTTGTTATTAACTACCTTTCTCCCTTGTGGAACTAAAGACAGTTTACAATATAAATAAAGCAATGATTAAAAACCACAATAAGACAATATATATCCGTTAGCAATTATAAAAACGCATAAAATATCCCAATTTTAAAAATGCAGGCAGGACTGCCAATAAATAAGAACTAAAAAAATCAAATGCAGTCCTAAATAAAACTGCCTTCAACTGCCTCCTGAAGATAGACAAGGAGGAAGGGCAAGTACACTTCTATTCAATGATTGTGGGGTTGCCACTGAAAAGGCCCTCTCTTGTGTGCCCACCAAATGACCTTCTTTAATTGATTGGACACTCAAGTGAGTATCTCCCTATGACCTTAATTCTTGGGCAGAAATGTATGGGAGAAGACAGTTCTTCAGAAACCCTGCTCACCAGCCATGTAGGGCTTTAAAGAACAAAACCAACACCTTGAATTGGGCTTGGGAGTAGCTTGGTAGCCTGGGCAATTACTGTAACATCAGGTCACATGCTTTCAGTAGGTGGTTCCAACCAGCAGTCTAGCTGCAGCAGCAGCATTCTGCACTAGCAGCAGGGCTGACCCTACCATTGCCTAAGGCGTCAGCCTTCTGGGGGTGCCGAACTGGGCACCCATCACATGACTCGGTAGTGTTGTGAGTGCAAGGGCGGGTTCCAGAAGTTAACCTTGCCTATGGTGCCGGACAGTTTAGGGCTGGCCCTGGCTGGCAGCAGCTTCTGAATACTCATCAAGGGTAGACCTGGGCAGAGTACATTGCAAAAGTCCCATCTATGTGCAACTTAGGCATGGATCACTGTGGCTAGATCAGACTAAGCCAGGAATGGGCACAGTTGGCATACCAGCTGAAGTTGGGCAAAAGCACTCTGAGCCACAGCAGCCACCTGATTTTCTAAGGTGACCATTGTGTCAAGCAACACTCCAAATTGTGAGTGTGGTTTCTCAGGGGGAGTACAGCCCAATCCAAGGCAAGAGAAATCTTGAGTCTCTGGTCTACCTTTAAGTTTCTGCTTGTTCACCCTCATCCAGCCTATGGTGAACCGGGCCTCTGTCAGCTGCCGGGCCCTGGCTCTTCCTACCTACCTGAGATTCTGACCTGAAGGAGCCTCTCCACTCCACTGCCTTAAGGTATTGCTGCCATCACTTTCTGTGTCTTGGGCTCTGGTTAGGTGGGACAGCTCCTAACCTCCCACTGGTGTCACTAGGACACCACCTTGGGGCTCCCAGGGATTTTGGGGCTCCCCTGGAGAGTTGGCAAGTGGCCATTTTGCAATTTTTCTCCTCCCTAGGGACTCCCTGCCCCACTTCCAAGTGGTTGGGGGAACTATGTGGTACAGAGGGACTTCACTCCTTCAACATAAGAACGTAAGAGAAGCCATGTTGGATCAGGCCAATGGCCCATCCAATCCAACACTCTGGGTGTTTTCGCACTCACCTTCAGCCGGCGCCGCGACCCTCTTGACGACGGAGGATCTGTGCTGATTTCCCACACGAAGCGCTGGAGCAACCAGAAGAGCCGCCAATTTCCGGCGCGAAGCCCGCTCAAACGTAAATCGCCAAGAAGCAGGAAAACGCTTGAGCGGGCTTCGCGCCGGAAATTGGCGGCTCTTCTGGTTGCTCCAGCGCTTCGTGTGGGAAATCAGCACAGATCCTCCGTCGTCAAGAGGGTCGCGGCGCCGGCTGAAGGTGAGTGCGAAAACACCCTCTGTGTCACACAGTGGCCAAAAATTTTTTATATACACACACACTGTGGCTAATAGCCACTGATGGACCTCTGCTCCAATCAAAATATTTATTTAAAAATTACAACAATATACAGGATATCAGAAGTGAATGGAAGAAATAAAATAATGTAGACAAAAATGCTTCATCTCTCTCCCTACTCTAAATTTATGCTCTATCTAGGTGGCATGCAGGACAGGTACCTTAGTTTCTCTGGGGTAAACTGGTCAAACATATTCCCCACAATGGCCACCTGCCTCTGTCTGTGGCAAGCTCCAACTGATGACTGGCTGGGTTTCCACCCAAAACTCAATAATAAAACAGCAGTTCCCACTAAGGAACTGGCTCTCCCTCCTGCAGCATTCTGGGGCAGATCTCCTCTAACTTTCTTTGATCTGTCCTCTCTAGGGAGTTGCCCTCAGATTACTGGTTGAAGACAGGAGGGGAAGGGGGAATGAGGAGGAGATTAGGCCAAGGTCTACCTAAAGTTTGATCATTTCCTCCCATCCAACCCACAGTTAAATCCACACACAATATGGTGTTTCCCCACACAGCCTATTGCAGGCTCCAAGCACCAATTCATAATACGAACAGGATCCTCAGAATTAGGTAGGAAAGTAGAGTTGGGTGTATTTGTTGTCATGGAGACCATGAAATTCTGAGTCACTCCTGACCGGCCTTGGCATCAATGTTAAAGTCCTGAGCTAGCTGATCTGGTGGTCCTGGGATCTCCACATACTCTGGAGATAAGATTAGCTAGCTCAAGAAGAGAAATGGCTGGGCAGCAAGGTGGACGATACACCAGCAGAATCCCTATTCTTTCCTGGATATCCACTTTCAGGAGCATACTTAAAACTGGCAGATTACTGGATGAGGTACCTTGATAGATGGATAGAATCACAGTAGACCACCACCCCACCTCCCTGTCCCCATGGTCTACCTGCTGCTATACAGAGAAGCCTGTCCCAGAAACCTAGCTGTATCAGATTTACACACCCAACCTTGTCCAGCCAGGTGTCTGTAATGCAAGCCAGGTCAGCCGCTCATCCAGGATAAATCCAGAATGGCAGTAGGGATGAGCACAAACTGGGAAAATGTGGTTTGTTTTGGTTTGTGATTCATGGCATGCCTGGTTCATGAGGCAGCAGAACAGCCACCCAGCATGCTAGTGACACCAAACTCACAGGGAATCTCCAGCTGACGTTCCTCTACCTGCACTCCACATTGGTGAGAACTGGATGTACGGGGTCTGAGTTAGAGACCCCCAAAGAAGGTCCCCCCAGGAAAGTGCTTTCTGGGGAAATGACAGGTTCAGGAGCATATATAATGAACCCTGTGCAAACTAGAGACACCAAACTCAGAAAATCTCCAGCTGACTCTCCTCTATCTACCCGCCAACTCTGATGAGGATTGGATTTACAGGTGCCTACAGGAAAGTGCTTTCTGGGACAGATTTGAAAGAGGAGTGGTCAATCAGTCGCCGGGCCTCTTTATGTAATCATAAAATAAGAACAGTTCTGTTGGCTCAGACTAGTAGTTCATCTAATCCAGATGAACTGCACTCAAGGGTACTAAAAGAACTTGCAGAAGTAATTTTTGAGCCTCTGTCCATTATCTTTGAGAATTCTTGGAGGTGCCAGAAGACTGGAGGTGGGCAAATGTTGTCCCCATCTTCAAGAAGGGGAAAAAGGAAGGTACAGGTAACTACCAACCCATCAGCTTGACGTCTATACCTGGAAATTTTTTAGAACAAATCATCAGTCAGTCCTTGAACATTTAGTAAAGATGGCTGTGATTACTAAGAGCCCTCATCATGGGTTTCTCAAGAACAAGTTATGTCAGACTGATCTGATCTCCTTTTTTTCAGAAAGTTACTGTCTTGCTGGATCAGGGGAATGCTGTAGACATAGTTTACAGGAGTTACAATTGGAGTGTCTCAAGGATCTGTCCTGGGACCTGTTTTGTTCACCATCTTTATAAATTATTTGGATGAAGGAATAGAGGGAATGCTTGTTAAATTTGCAGATGATACTAAATTGAGAGGGGTTGCAAATACAGTAGAAGACAGAGACAGGATACAGAATGATCTTGACAGGCTGGAAAACTGGACTAAAACAAATTAAATTAATTTTAATGGGGAAATGTAAAGCTCTGCATTTAGGTAGGAAAAATCAAATGCATAATTATAGGATGAGGGAGCTTTGTCTTGGCAGTAGTCTGTGCAAAAAGGATCAAGGGTTCTTAGTGGACCATACACTGAACATGAGTCAGCAGTGTGATGTGGTGGCTAAAAAGGCAAATTCAGTTTTGGGCTGTATCAACAGAAGTATAGTGTCCAGATCAGATGAAGTGATGGTATTGCTTTACTCTGCTCTGGTTTAGACCTCACCTAGAGTACCATGTTCAGTTTTGGGCTCCACAATTTAAGAAAGATATAGACAAGCTGGAATGTGTCCAGAGGAGGGCAACAAAGATGGTGTGGGGTCTGGATACCAAGTCCTATGAGGAAAGTTTGAAGGAGCTGAGTATGTTTAGCCTGAAGAAGAGATGACTGAGAGGTGATATGATCACCATCTTCAAGTACTTAAAGGGCTATCATATAGAGGATGGTGCAGAATTGTTTTCTGTTGCCCCAGAAGGTCGGACCAGAACCAATGGGCTGAAATTAAATCCAAAGAGTTTCCAGCTCAACATTAGGAAGAAGTTCCTGACAGTTAGTTTGAGTGCTTCCTCAGTGGAACAGGCTTCCTTGGGAGGTGGTGGGCTCTCCTTCCTCGGAGGTTTTTAAGCAGAGGGTAGATGGCCATCTGACAGCAATGCTGATTCTGTGAATTAGGCAGATCATGAGAAGGAGTGCAGGAAGGGTTGCATCAGTGTTTAGTTCTTGTGGCCCTTTCTTACACACCCAGGGAAATGCTAATTGATACTTTGGGGAAGGTCAGCAATTTTTCTCCAAGTCAGTTTGGCAAGGAATCCTGGAGACCTTTGCCATCTTCTGCGCATGGACTATGGGTCACTGAGAATGTACGTGTGTGTGCGAGGTATTTGTTAATTTCCTGCATTGTGCAGGTGGTTGGACTAGATGACCCTGGTGGTCCCTTCCAACTCTATGATTCTATCTAATCCAGCATCCTGGTTCATGCAGTTGACCCGACGGGCCACCAAACAGGGCATAGAGGTCAACTCCCTCTATAATGTACTGGGTTCAAAGCATGAGGACGCCCAAGAGATAGTGAGTTCAGCTCTTTATTCAGTGATTCAGCATAGTGAGATAGGAACAGAACCAATGGCCCTGCTGTTTCTGATACAGGAAGCTCAGCTATGAAGACAGATTGGGGTGGTTCCAATCATCCTCCAAGTCCAGTTTGGTGTAGTGGTTAAGTGTCTGGACTCTTATCTGGGAGAACCGGGTTTGATTCCCCACTCCTCCACTTGCACCTGCTGGAATGGCCTTGGGTCAGCCATAGCCCTGGCAGAGGTTGTCCTTGAAAGGGCAGCTGCTGTGAGAGCCCTCTCCAGCCCCACCCACCTCACAGGGTGTCTGTTGTGGGGGAGGAAGATTGTAAGCCGCTCTGAGACTCTTCGGAGTGGAGGGCGGGATATAAATCCAATATCATCTTCTTCTTCTTCTTCTTCTTCTTCTTCTTCTTCTTCTTCTTCTTCTTCTTCTTCTTCTTCTTCTTCTTCTTCTTCCAAGGAGTCTCTCTCCAACTTAAGAGGTTCTTCTTTTGGCAAAGAGTCAATTAAATCAGAGGAAGAATACTTAGGCTGAAGGAAGGTTTTGAACTTTGCTCAGTGGTGGTGTGGTAGGATAGAAGTAGGATCCAGCCCATTGTAAGGAGAGAATCACTGCCCATGGAAGGATTAAGCATCTTTCTTCTCACCTACCAATTCCTGCTTGGAGTAAACATGACTGCCTGGACACCAGAGAGTGCTGTATTTCTCTTTTCTTTTAGAACATGACTGTGTTTATATGTGATGCCTCTCCTTCTCTCCAAGGCTTGTTTTGAGCAGGAATGCACAGGAACACAATTCCGGCTAGCTTGGTGTCAAGGGGTGTGGCCTAATATGCAAACAAGCTCCTGCTGGGCTTTTTCTACAAAAAAAAATCCCTGTATGAAACAATGGTGATATCAGGGGGCATGGCCTAATATGCAAATGAGTTCGTGTTGGGCTTTTTCTGCAAAAAAATGCCCTGCTTCTCTCTAACTCCTCCATGTCTTTCTATGCCTTTGTGCTCTTTCTTTGTGCTCTTGCATGACCTAACATTCTACATACTGCACTGCACTTTATGTCCTTTAGCAACTATTCTGCAATCTATTTCTATTTTTTGTTATATGTCTTCCCTATCTGTTTTTTGTTATTTGCAGAAGCTTCTAACAGGATGAATCATGAAGAAATAAAAGAGTCTGAGAAGCATCATACTAATTTTGAACTCTTTTAAATTACGTATGTAATGGCAGCCTCTGGCCATTTCCTGGGAGACATTTAACAAGAAAGAACAACAATGTGGCTTTGTTTTATTCTTGTAAAGTTACTGCAGAAATATCTCATAAGTGCTTCTGTACTGTGGCTTATCATAAAGGATGAAAGCAATCTTGCAATTCAGAAATAAAATCCATTTTGTGATCCCTTTTCTTTGGGGGTTGTTTTCATTTGTTTGCTTCATAATTCAGAACATTGCCCAGATGTTACTGGAAACTGCTGTTTTATTATTATTATTATATCATTACGAATTTTGAATGAATTGTGGGGTCCTAAAAATACACACACATTTCCTTACTCCACTGCTGTAACATTTTAAAACACTTATGAACAGCAAAAAAATGGCTTCTGATTCTGAATATTGTGGGCTGTTCACACAAGGGCTGCTTTTCGCACAGTCTGCTCTGCTCACTGCTAAGATGGTCTTGTACGGTTGGTACTGTGTGCCCAGTCTTGCTTAAATTAAGTTTCCCCACTCCTTACGCTATCTACAGACCCTCATTAAACAGGGATTGAGGTTAGAGTCATAACCAGTATACCAGTGAAGATAGATTCGGGGTGGGGGTGGGGGGTAGAAATACAATAGGCATTAGAAATCTGCTGAGGGTGTCATGGCCTGGGGGGGGGGTGCTGGGGTTGGAAGAGAAAGATAGAGGGAAGCAAGGTATGTCAAGAAGGAAGCTGTTGGAAAGGGAAATGGAGACAGTGAGGAAATGAGGGATAGGTTATCAGAGAAGGGGGTTAGATTGAGAAAGAAGGGATGGGGGCAAAAGAGATGGGGGTAGATTGCTTTCCATATGCTCCCCTCTCTCTGCAGCCTCTACCTAGGAAAAGTATAGTGTTTCTCCACAGTGGGAACCAAAGGCCCTTACATCATTTTTCTCTCCCCCTTTTGATTTGCACAACTCTGTGAGGCAGGTTAGGCTAAAAGTGTGTGACTGGTCCGAAATCACCCAGTCAGCTTCTGCAGGAAGAAGCTGGATCTGGCAGACTCTGCTCTGAAGTGCCAATTGCCATGTCACACTGGCTGTCACAGGAGGTGACCTCAGCTGGGTGTAATGACTCAATGTACCATTTTCTCCAGGGGAACTGATATCTGCCCATCTGGAGAGTGGTAGCACTGAGTGATCTCCAGACCTCACCTAGAGATTGGCAACAATGATTCCTCATGAGGAAATTGCTGGAGGGTGGAGTGTATGGCATTGTACCTGAGTTCCCACTCTTCCTCAAACTCCACTTTCTCCAGGCTCCACTCCTCAAATCTCCAGGAATTTCCCAACCTGGAGTTGGCAACACTCTTTACTTTCCAGCCAACCATCAACCTACCTTTATTTGCCCCTCTGACTTCAGCTTTCAATCTCCTCCCTACTCCCTGCAGCCTCCACCAAGGCACTGGAATCTTTCCCCACAGGGGGGACCAAAGCAGCTTACCTCATTTTCCTCTCCCCCTTTTGATCCATATAACAACCCTGTGAGGTACAATCAGTTGAGCTCTGAGACAGAGTGGGAAAGGGTGTTGCTGAAGAGGTGAGTGTTTGCCTTTTCTTAACTGCTGAGGAGAATTAGCTGAGTGCTACTGTGTTGACAGAGAGCTTCTGAGGGTATGTGTGCTTGCTGCGGAGAGAGGAACTGCTGTTTCTGTTTGTTCTGACTGAGCTGTAGCTGATTGCATCAGGTGATTGTTGCTGATTGGAAGTGCCTGTGTTGCCTGGGGCTGACTGCTGGCCCACCCTCTTTGCATTTCTAAGGCTGCACCTAGCCAAAGGGCAACAGCTAAAGGGCTCTTGGCCTAGAGGCTCTGAAAAAAGCTAAGAAAGGACTAAAAAAGGACCTTGTGTTCCCAATAAGATAAGGTGACTTTCCATAAGAAGAGCCACATAAACACAAAGGGTATTTTTAAAGAGGTATTGTATATATTTATTTTAAAATAATTTAAAATGCAAAAAAGCAATTATAAAGGCAGAAAGCCAGCAGGGGGTGAGGGGCTATACAGTGTTTTGCACTGAGTGTCATATGTATGACTATCTGCCCACTGGACAGAAGTCTTGGGTGTGTGCTCGGTGCAAAAAGATCCTGTGCTGAGGATAAGGGGAATGTGCCCTCAGAAGGGACCTCTTCTTCAGTTGGTGAATGGGTATCCTTTCACACCAAGGAACCATCCCTGGACAGGGAGGGAGAGGGACTCTTGATAGTTGGTGATTCAATTCTTAGTCAGGTAGACAGCTGGGTGGCAAACCCGCATACTGACCATATGGTGACTTGCCTGCCTGGTGCAAAGGTACTGAACATTAATGTTCTAGATAGGCTGGTAGACAGTGCTGGGGAGGAGACAGTGGTCATGGTACATGTTGTTACCAACAATATGGGGAAATGCAGTTGTGAGGTCCTGGAGGAAAAATTCAGGCTGCTAGGTAGGAGACTCAAGGCCAGGACCTCCAAGGTAGCCTTTTCAGAAGCGCTACCTGTTCCATGCGCAGGGCTGGAGAGACATGCACAAATTAGGAGTCTCAGTGCATGGATAAGATGATGGTGTAGGGAGGAAGGGTTCAGGTTTGTTAGGCACTGGGATGCTTTTGGAACAAGCGGGAGCTGTACAAAAGAGGTGGTCTCCACTTGTCCTTAGAAGGAATTAGGCTGCTGGTGCTTAAAATCAAAAAGGTGGCTGAGCAGTTTTTAAACTGAATCTTGGAGGAAAGCCAACAGGAGATTAAATGTCTCTGGTTCGGGACAATTTAAAAACTGATAAATCAGCAGAACCCGGATGGCAAGAGTTCTGAAAGAACTGAAATGTGAACTTGTGGATCTCCTGACAAAAATATGTAATCTTTCATTAAAATCTGCCTCCATTTCTGAGGACTGGATTTCTTTCTGGGCTCACCCTGTTTCCTTCTCATCTCTCTCACCTGTGAGAGCAGCAACCCACTTTTGGGTCCCTGTTCACTGCAATTTAAGTTATGTTACTACAAGCTACATGATTATCATCCAGATATGCAGACCAAATGGCACAGTCTTCTAAAACTTTCAAACACCTGGCACCTCTTTTCCTCTCCTCAGCTAATGCTGTGTTAGTAGACTCCTCACTGGCCCACTGTGGGATATAGTCAAGTCAAGTTAGCCTTTATTGGCATAAAGCTGTGAGATATAGTCATTCTTTTTTGCTGGCAGGAAAACATCTGCAGACCTTAATAAGGATTGATGTGGAAAGGTAACACTGTCTTAGTAAAAACTCAATACTGGGTCTTAAAAAAAGGTTTTCCTAATCCATTTTTTTTTTTTAAAATTCTGCTTCTTTTTACCAGAGAGCCTAATACCAAAACAACCTCCTCTACAACTTTTTCATAAATTCTGGAAGAACAAGAAAGTCCATTGAGATTCAGGTGACTGAACTTGAGAAACCTTGTGGCTTAACTCCACTTGAAGAACCATTTTGCCAGTGCATGAGCAAAACAGAATACCATCATGATTTATGCGTTTGGAATGCAAAATTGCCTCAAGGTGCTCTTTTATAGAGAATTGCAACAGAGCTGGTACTTCGTAAAATTTAGTGAAATATGATTTGTACGCTGCAGGGGTTTTGAGAGATTGGAAGATGGCTTCTGTAATTGTAAAAGAAACTATGATCTGTCATTAAAAAAAGGAAAATCAAAACTATTGGATCATCCTTCTCTGAACTGAAGGCTGCAGAAGAAAACATTAATAAAGTGTGTTTGTGTGTGTGTGGGGGGGATACCTACAAAATAAAGAACTGACTCCAAAGTTAAGATTCCTCTTACCTGGCAAAAACAGGGAACTAACAATGGAATCTATAGACTTTCTCCAGCACAGGCCTTTGAAACCTGTGGGCTTAGTTTGGAGTAACCCTGAACAAGATTTCATTGTAAGAAAGGTGCATGTTGCACCCCTTGAATGGGGACGGGGCGGGGGGGCTAACAGTCCTGGAGGAAAATGTTCTTTTTAATAGAAGCTTAATTTGTGGAAATGGACAGCTGGACCTTTTTATGGCATGGGGATAAATAAGACCATCAGGTAAAAATAACATCCCATTAAGCCTCTAGTAAAGAGGTAGGATTCCCCCCCTCCCCCGCTATAGGTAACCCTAATGGTAACACACTCCCAGTCTACAGAGAGAAGGCAATAAAACTACTATTTGTGAATGATTTCCTGTGAAATGAATCCTGTTTCACAAACCATGGTTAAAAAGAAGCCATGCCAGAGTGCGGAAGTACTGTAAGTGGTGCTGCGTATGGGCATATCGAGCTATAGGGAAGCAAAGTGATGGCGTAGTCTTTCCCGTCAAACAAGAAACTGTAAGCGGTAGTTTATTTGATTGAATCTACAAGGTTTATGTCTATATTTGAGTGCATGCTCATTTCATTGGTATATCGCTATTTTGGGGTACTTTTACAATGCTTTCTTGCCTCAAATTTTCCCCACCCACCTCCTGTTTCTGGGAATGGAGGTCAGAATAGAGATTTCAGGCAGCCACTAAAAGCACAAAGAGTTGAACAGGGAGTCAGCCCTTACAAGTAATGCACTGGAAAGTCCCAACTTAGCCTGCAGAGTTAATTTGTTGCTAGGGGATAAGGCCTGTGTCAGCGTAGGGTTCATGGACGCTCCAACAATGGACAGACTCTTTTTCATTTGAAAATAGTTTCATTTATTGGATACATACATGTTACTGCTACGAGAGTTCTTTGAAAGTGATAAGGTACACACAAACTAGCTTGGCCTTTATGGCCCAGGATCAAAGCTAGGGGGTTTAGATCATTCTCACAATACCGTTGCCTTCTTCTTCTAAGAGGTGCGAGGTTCGCACCCTGATATCTTGCATAGCTAGCCGCGTCCGTTCTCTCTCCCCCACTGGCGGCCTCGCATCGGCCGAGAGCTGGCCCCGTAGTTTGCACTTCAAACGCTTTTACAGCTCTTGGCGCCAAGCTCCTCTTCCCCCCCCACTTCTCCTGCTCTTCCAGCTAAATTATAGTTACAGTTCACAGGGTTAGTAAGCAACACAACAATTTAGGCATTCTGGTTAATATTAATTTGAACACAAGCTGACAGCCTGCAAAGACAATTCAGGTTTGCAGTGGCAACGCCATATAAGGGAGCAGTCTTGGCAGTCCACACAACAGATATATTGCATCAAAGCGAAACATGATATCAAAGCTGGTCTTTATTTTTCTGAGTTCTTGAAACTATCCTAAATCTTCTTTTGGTAGGGAAAGTACAGGATGTATGTATATATTTTTTAAAAAACCAAAGTATCAGCCCTTCAATATAATCCTATATTCCGGCTACAGAGCTGAATTAAAATCTACCACTAAGACTGAATTAGGTGTTTGTGTCCTTCAGTGGGATGCCTCTCTTTGTCTTAACTACGGTTGCCAGGTCTGCGTTAGAAAATACCTAGATACTTTGGGGGTGGATCCAGGAGAGGGCAGGGTTTGGGGAGGGACCTCAGCACGGTACAATGCCATTGAGTCCACCCTTCAAAGCGGCCATTTTCTCAGGGGTGTTGATCTCTGTCAGCTGGAGATAGTTGTAAAAGCAGGAGATTTCCAGGCCCCGCCTGAAGGCTGTAACCATTAAATACAAGGCTGTGTGTGCAGAAAAATTCTCATTGTAATGTTAGAAAAAAAGTAGAACACCGTATAATATCACTTTGCCAATAGACATAAGTTATCCAAGTTGCTATACAGAATCGATATTGTTACAACAATACAATGTTCCACACTCAAATTATGTTCATTTGAAGATTGTGAAGTCTTTTAGACCTCATAAAAAGATGACAGTAGCAGCTCCCTGTAGTCTGATGGGCTTCTGACTTTTGCTTCTCACTAACTCACTTACTAACTGCTGATTATCAGCTATCCAAATTATTACAATATTGAAGATATAGGTTTGGTCTTTCTAATTGTGTATGAGAAATATATTGTATGGAGCTGATGTTTATTGAAGATGTGTGGTTTGTTACCTTGTAAAGATAAAGGCAAGGATTGGAGTGTGGAATATTGTATTGTAACAAAACTGATTCTGGATAGCAACTTTGATAACTTGTATATATTGGCAAAATACAAGTTTGGTGTGGAGAGCCGGTTTGGTGTGGAGTGCCGGTTTGGTGTAGTGGTGAAGTGTGCGGACTCTTATCTGGGAGAACCGGGTTTGATTCCCCACTCCTCCACTTGCACCTGCTGGAATGGCCTTGAGTCAGCCATAGCTCTGGCAGAGGTTGTCCTTGAAAGGGCAGCTGCTGTGAGAGCCCTCTCCAGCCCCACCCACCTCACAGGGTGTCTGTTGTGGGGGAGGAAGGTAAAGGAGATTGTGAGCCACTCTGAGGCTCTTCGGAGTGGAGGGCGGGATATAAATCCAATATCTTCATCTTCTTCTTCTTCAAAAAAATGATATTATATGGTGTTCTGCTTTTTTCTAACATTACAGTTAGGATTTTTCTGCACACAGTGCCTTGTATTGAATGGTTATAATCTTTATACCATGGTCCGTTTAGTAACTGAATCCACCTGATGGCTGGGAACCTAGTTGGAAGCTGCCCTATAACCCCTCCTCTCTCTCCCCCTTTTCTCTCTCACTGTACATGGTCTTCCATGGAAATACATGTCTCTTCAGGTCTCTCCTATGTTTACAATGCCCTCATACTCTCACTCACATGATGCCATGCCATGGTCATTTGTGATAGAGAAATTACTCTTTAGATTAGGCTTCTCTCTCTCTCTCTCCTTTTGACTGCAATCTGAATGCGAACTGTATCTACTTGAATAAGCATTCAATAAAAATAAATCTACTTGAATAAACATTCTGAATAAAACTTTGTTGGTCTTAAAGGTGCAATTTGACTCCTTTATTCAGCTGCTTCAGACCAACACGGCTGCCCACTTGGATCTATCTACTTGAATAAATGTAAGTCTACCTCTTTTTGCAATACATTTCTTGGGAGATTTATTTACTGCACTCAGTATCATGCCTTTATGACTGGGCAAAATTCTTCTATATTAATCCCAGTAGGGTTATGGGTCCCCAGAGTGCATTTTAAAATTTAAAAGAATTTTTTCTTATTTGTTTGTGTTTCTCTTGCTTGAGCAATTACATGGCTTCACTGCCTGCTGGCAAGAACAAAAGATGTTGGGAATTTGCTTAACAGCTGGTTCCAAGCTTTGAGTGCAGAAAGAAACTTTTCTCTCTCTCTCTCCCTTTGGCACTGCTAACATAGAACAATGATATGCAATCCTAGAGAAATTTAGAGATAATTTCAACGCATCGCTTTTTAGGACTGAGAATCAGCTCAAAAAATAAAAAAAGCTAATTTTTCATTAACTGCTCTACAACCTTTGAGGTCTGAAAATTAGATCACAAGATGGGAGAATACAGATGGTAAAATCTGATTACTAATGCACTACCTAATTCCCAATTGGTATACATAAAAGGACAAGATACTGCAAAAGGGGTGACTGAAGCCTTAAGGAAGGTCTAACTTTTCTCAGTTAGGCTACAAGAAAGTGGAAATGCAAAGACCCATATAGAAATGTTACTAAATCTAATTGATAAGCCTACAAGTGCTGATAAAGTGATAAATGAGGATTTACAAATTGGACTATTTCTAAGTTCCCTACCTGATTCTTCTTCTGCATTCATTTCAACATTTAATGGGAAAGATTCTAAGTTGGAGGATGTTCCGGGGCTGATAAGAGCTGAGTACAGTAAACAAAAGGGCTACTGTGAGCAGCATAAAGGCAAGAATGATCAAGTTATGTAGTCCAAGATGCCAGGTCAAGGGGGGGTAGGAACTAAGCCAATTGACCACAGAAAGTCCAACCCCCAAAACAAAAGAAATGTTCCTCACTGCTTCAGTTGTAACAAACCAGGTCATATTCAGAGAGAGTGCATGCTCAATAGAAATGCAAATGCCAGCACCAGCTAGCAACCTCACACTCAAACAGAGGTTGGATTCAGATGGGCAGCTTGTGGTGGCAGCCTCTTGGCTTAAAAAAAACGCCAGCACAGTTTGAGGCACCCTGCCATGAGCAGATGGTGCATGCCTGGCTGCTGATAGAGGCACAGACTGTGTGAGACAGGAGGAGTGGTCACACAACTCATGTGTTTGCAAGGCGCTTGCATAGTGTGCCCCAGACATTCAGGTGGCCCAGAAAAACACCATGCAAGCATTTCATCAGTTTGCCACCGGCTTTTTGATGCAGCCAGTGACAGAAGCATTTCTCCCGAAGAAAGCAATTTAATGAATGAAAATCACAAGTCTTGGCTAATTGCTAAAAGGTGCTTCCATACATATGACATCAGATATCAATTTGTTTGATGAACTGGACACAAATACTTCAGGAAAAGTGCACCTAGCCAATGGGGATCAAGCAGACATACAAGGAAAAGTTACACTAAATTGCCAAATAGGTGATGGAGAAACTGAGATTACTGCAGATGTTTTATACATTCCTGATTTAAAGGCAAATTTGCTAAGCATGCTAACACTCTCAGGAAAAGGATTTGAAATTGGAGTCCCCTAGAAATGAGGATTGCCACTCCTTGTGATTTAGAGGTGCCTGTGGCTTGATATTGTGTTCCAAACCATTTTGATTTAAAAATCTGTAAATCAGCCTTTTTTAAGTGAGTTTCCTGCAACATTAAGATATCAGGTCTTTGCTTGACAATAGAGCTGCAAACAGGTTTACATTTGATTTTTCTGTTAAAGCCTCTGCAATTTAGAGATAATACCTTGAACTCACTAGTCATAACAAATTGGTTATTTGGATAGATTGAAAATGTTTAAACATTGCCCTTCTTCGAGGCATTTGCTCAGGCTTACTTATATTAGGGTAAATAATTAACAATAATGCAACATGCTGTCTGACCAGGTTTCTTAAGTTCAGAATATCCTTGATCAACAGTAACAACTGGTATTACTGCATAGTGGAACAAAACTCATAACAACTTGCCAACCTGCTTAAAAGAAAAAAAATTATTAGAAGAAACATGGTCGTCTTATGAGACCTATTTAACAAAGTTTGTTCTGCTATGCAGAACTTAAGCTGGCAAGAGATTCTCTACGTCTTGCCTTTTTAAAGTTAACAAAATATAATCTCAGCCCTTCCCCCACTTTACTGTAATATTTTCCGTTGTAATTAAACTCTCCTCCTGCTCCTAAGTTCAAGATTTTACAAAAATAAAGCATATTAAATTTTGAACAGTTAAGTAGCTCGTTTGTTAGGTCTCCTGAGTTTCTTCTTCCATTTAATATCCTGGCCTGGGGTTGGACCTTGTGAGTTTGGGTCTTCTGGGTCATTTGGATATTCAAAGTCAATTTGGAGAGCTGAAAGTAAAGCATAGCCAATACCAAGGTCATCCGCTGTCAGTCTTTTTCCTTGGTGAACCATGGTGATTTCTGTAGGTGAAGACCATCGATATCTGAATTTTTTGGCTAGAAATTTGCTTATAATAGGCTTCATAGCTCTTCTGCGTTGGAGAGTTTTGTATGATAAATCAAGCAGTACCAAAATCTTTTTATTTTGGAAAGCCAGACCAGATTCCGATACAGAAAGTTTCAGTATTGTGTCCTTTGTTCTGTGGTCTGGTATGCTAATGAGCACATCTCTTGGAAATTTTCCTGTTTCTTTAGGCACAGGCCCCAGTCTAACTGCATAGTCTATGATAGGGGCTATGCCCTCCTCCAGCTTGAGGGCTTTAGCTAGCCAGTTTGCAATGAAAATTTTTAGTTCAGTTTCCCCTTCTGCAAATTCAGGGATGCCTCTCAGCTTAAGATTCTTTTATCTTTGCTTATTTTCCAGTGCTAGTGTTTTGGTTTTTGCCCACCTTTCTGATATTTGGAGACTTCTGACTTTGTCTTCCACTGCCAGGGACGATTCCATAGCCGAGTCAGCAGTTTTGGCCACCTCTGTCACTGCTTCTGAGAGTTCTTGTAGCTTAGAATTCACTGAAGAAATGGCTGCTTGGATTTTTGTGGAGATACTCTCTTCCAACTTTGATACTGTGTCAAAGAATAACTCCCTGGTGATTGCAAGTCCCTCCAGAGGTAGGGAAGGCTTCCCAGCGGCCATTTTGTCAGACGCGATTTTTTCTGGTGAGTTTTGCGACGCGTTCTTTTTTCATTGCAAGAAGGGATCTAAAGGCTTAGAGAAGGCTTTTCTGTTCCTCTGTCTTGCATTTGCTTTCTTGCTCATGCCCTTTTTGTTGTTTTTTTGAGCTTTTTTCGGAGCAGGAAGTTTTTGTGAGGTTAGAGGCAGAGCTGTGGGTTTAGGTGTCTGCCATTATTTAGTGTTATGCCACGCCCCCCATGAAGCAATTTATGTACAAAAGCTCGCAATGCCCAGCCATTTCATGTTTTCCCCTGGGTCTTAGGCTCAAAGCATTGACCATGAGATCTCTGTAATGAATGCCAATAAATCAAAAGTAGGTTTTCAACTTACAGATGCACACCTGAACAACACCTGAACAGTATACTCAAGATGGCTACAGCATATTGTCTCCGGATTTTGATGCAATAATTCAGAGCAAGAGATGTCAGTTATCAGAAACTGTTAAATAAACAAAATTTTGCAAGAATGCTAACCTTTTAAGCATAAAATATTTTAAGTTTCAAAAAAATAATTGTGTTTTTGCCCTTAATAAAGTTTATATCTCTGCTATCTGATATGGCCCGGCGGGACAAGGTCTCATTTATGTCATATATGGCCCTCATAACAAATGAGTCCAACACCCTTGCATTAGAGGAACGTGCAAACCAAACACTTAGACATTAAGACTGCATTTTTACATGGTGAAACAGAGAAGGAAGGTTTACATAAGCATCTGTCTGTAAACTTCAAAACAAGGCTTTATAAGAACATAAGAGAAGCCATGTTAGATCAGGCCAATGGCCCATCCAGTCCAACACTCTGTGTCACACAGTGGCAAAAAATATATATATATATATATACACACATACATATACACACTGTGGTTAATAGCCACTGATGGACCTCTGCTCCATATTTTTATCTAACCCCCTCTTGAAGGTGGCTGTGCTTGTGGCCACCACTACCTCCTGTGGCAGTGAATTCCACATGTTAATCACCCTTTGGGTGAAGAAGTACTTCCTTTTATCCGTTTTAACCTGTCTGCTCAGCAATTTTATCGAATGCCCACGAGTTCTTGTATTGTGAGAAAGGGAGAAAAGTACTTCTTTCTCTGCTTTCTCCATCCCATGCATTATCTTGTAAACCTCTCTCATGTCACCCTGCAGTCAACGTTTCTCCAAGCTAAAGAGCCCCAAGTGTTTCAACCTTTCTTCATAGGGAAAGTGTTCCAGCCCTTTAATCATTCTAGTTGCCCTTTTCTGGACTTTCTCCAATGCTATAATATCTTTTTTGAGGTGCGGCGACCAGAATTGCACACAGTACTCCAAATGAGACCGCACCATCGATTTATACAGGGGCATTATGATACTGGCTGATTTGTTTTCAGATTTCAATGAAAGATTACAGATTTTTGTTAGAAGATCCACAAGTTCAACTTTGAGTTCTTTCAGAACTCTCGGATGTATGGCATCCGGACCCAGTGACTTATTAGTTTTTAATTCGTCTATCAGTTGTAGGACCTCCTCTTTTGTCACCTCAATCTGACTCAGGTCTTTCAACACCCCTTCCAAAATTAGTGGTTCTGGGGCAGGCAAAAAGTTCTCATCTTCCACAGTGAAGACGGAGGCAAAAAATGCATTCAGCTTCTCAGCTATTTCCCTATCCTCCTTCAGTAATTTTTTTACCCCATGGTCATCCAAGGGCCCCACTGCCTCCCTGGCTGGTTTCCTGCTTCTAATATATTTGAAGAAATTTTTATTGTTGGTCTTTATGTTTTTTGCAATATGCTCCTCATGGTCCCTTTTTGCCTGCCTGATCACAGTCTTGCATTTGATTTGCCACAGCCTG
This sequence comes from Heteronotia binoei, assembly GCF_032191835.1. Classification (NCBI taxonomy): domain Eukaryota; kingdom Metazoa; phylum Chordata; class Lepidosauria; order Squamata; family Gekkonidae; genus Heteronotia; species Heteronotia binoei. The sequence continues at coordinate 10,316,264 of NC_083230.1, forward strand.
TGTACCCTTTTATTAATCTCACTTGGACTGGTTTTCCACTGCTTAAAGGAGTCCTTCTTACCTTTTACAGCTTCCATTACTTTGTTTGTTAACCATGCAGGCCTTTTCTTATACCTGTTTGTGCCTTTTCTAACTTGTGGTATGTATTTTATCTGAGCTTCTAGGATTATAGTTTTAAATAGTCTCCAAGCTTCCCCAAGGGTTTTGACCGTATTTACCTTTCCTTTCAGTTTCCTCCTCACATGCCTCCTCATCTCAAAGAATTTACCCCTTTTAAAGTTAAACGTGGTTGTCGCAGTCTTTTTGGGCAACTCCCTATTTATACAAACGGTTTGAACAAGCTGTGAAGGTGTGGCCAGACAAGCTGACAAAGATGATAACTGATCAGGGCTTCAGACCCCATCTTTACAGCAGACACAGAGATGGAAAATGGACAGTTATTCTGACCTATATTGACAATCTGATTATTTCTCATGGAAATTAAAATGGCTGTACTGATATTATATCCCAACTAAACAAGGATGTAGAAACCAAAAACGTAAGTAATAACGTGGGAATTCAGATTGAAAGGGAACCAGATGGAAGTTATTTTCTTAGTCAAAAGCAGAAGATACTAGAACTATTGCAAAGCCCAAGCCTGAAAAGTGTTAATCCAATGCCTACACCAATGGAATTGGGCTTCTACAAAGAAAATGTACCCAATTAATAACTGCCAGATAACAATAACTGCACAGCTGTTATTGGGAAGCTTCTATACTTAGCAATGACAATAAGACCTGCCTTATTATCCAGAAGGGTTAGCACAGTGACCACAAAGGATTGGACTGCACTTAAAAGGTGATAAAGTACTTAAAGGGTACTGTACACTTTAAACTTGAGACAGCCAACAACTAATAATTCCATACTGCTGAGATATTCTGATGCAGATGGGGCTGGAGAAAGATCAGACCTAAGATCCATTAGTGGTTATGCATTTTTCTATATGAGTGGTGCGTACAAGTCGGGCAAGTCATAAACACTCATCTACTGGAACAGAATTTGTATCCACTTCTGAAGTATACTGAGAATTAACAGTGGCTTATAATGTTACTGGAGGATTTTGAAGTTAAGGAAGCTTCGCCAGCTCAACTGCTAGGGGATAACCAGAGTTGTATAGCCCTCTCTTTCAGAAAGGAACAGCACGTGGACAAAGTACATTGGAATTAGGAACCAATTTTTAAGGTTCCTACAGGGACAAAGAGTTGTCAAGCTACACTACTGTCTCGTTGAGAAAATGACACTGGACATATTTACCAAACTGCTACCAAAAGACAAGCAATAAGGCCTATGGGACAACCTAAACATTGTGAACCTCAACAGCATACAGAGTCCAAAGGGAATGATGGAGTAAGCAACTCAGCGTGCCTGGACATTGTGGGGGGTTATATCACTCTAAGCCAGTTTGGTGTACTGGTTAAGTGCGTGGACTCTTATCTGGGAGAATTGCGTTTGATTCTCCACTCCTCCAAATGCAACTGTTGGAGTAGGGCTGCCAGGGTCCAATTCAAGAAAATATCTGGAGACCTTGGAGGTGGAGCCAAGAGACTTTGGGGGTGGAGCTAGGAGCAAGGTTGCAACAAGCATGACTGAACACCAAAGAGAGTGCTGGTCATCACATTTAAAGGGACAGCAACACCTTTTAAATGTCTTCCCTCCATTGGAAATGAGGGATAAGAGCACCTTCTTTTGGGGCTCATAGAATTGGACCCCCTAGTCCAATCTTTTTTAAACTTGGAGGGTATTTTGAGAAGAGTCATTGGATGCTATGTTACAAATATGGTGCCTCTACCTCAAAAAACAGCCCCTCCAGAATCCCAGATTAATTCTCCATTATACCCTATCAGAATCAGTCTCCATAGGGAATAATGGAGTGCCCAGCAGACATTCCCCCCCCCACTTTCTGATGACCTTGAAGTGGGGGGGAGGGCCTCCAAACTGGGGGATCCCCTGCCCCCACCTGGGGATTGGCAACCCTATGTTGGAGTGACCTTGGGTCAGTGATAACTGTCTCAGAGCTGTTCTGCTCAAGAGCCATTCTTGGAGAGCTCTCTCAGCCCCACCTACCTCACAGGGTGTCTGTTGTGGGGACGGAAAGGAGATTGTCAGCTGCTTCTCCTGTGGCACCCCCATCCTGCCGTACTTTGCTGCCACATTGGGCTTAAGTGTTTGTCAAAAACTTCACTTGGATGTATATTCCTTATAATCAATTTTAATATAATTTCTCTCTAAACTGTCTTCTTTAGCTGTTAGGAAAAAAAGGATTAGAATTTTTTCAATAAACATTTAGTTGTCAAGAGGCTTGAGACCTGCGGTCACGATCCAAACTATGTGCCCAATATTTTTTACTACTTTTCTCTGAACACCAGATGCCCCATGCCTTATTTCACCATTGCTTTGAAAAGTCTCCTCTCTTTCAGAGGTGGTTTGCAAGATGGCCTGGTATAGGAGAAGGGCTTAATGACAAGCCACGCAAGCACAGATCCGTTCGGGGGCAAATTGAAATAGTTTGTACATGTCTCCGTAGCCTTCAATCTTCAACTAATTGACTTTGGACATTGCCGACAGAAGATTCTCAACTCAGAAGGCCCTTCTCGGTACTCTTCATAGGGCATACTACACATATGTGGCTCTTTATAGGCTTACATCATCTGATGAAAGAGGGGAGGCGGCATGGTATAGCCTGATTTTGTCAGATCTCGGAAGCTAAATAGGCTTATCAGTTTGAATGGGAGACCAACAGGGAAACCAAGGCAATGGCAAACTACCCCTGTTCTCCACTTGTCATGAAAGCCTCTTGCTGGGATAATAATAGGTCAGTTGTGACTTGATGGCACAAATGTATATCTTATCTCATGATTCCAGATTGGAGCCAGACTAAACTTTCCAATGGCAGATTAAACTTCCTGCTCCCCCCCATCCCACTGCAGCCCACTGAATATATTTATATGGCAGAAAATGCTGCTTCTGGGAGAAGTAGGACAGCCCTGCAAGGAACAGCATAAAGGGGGTCTGCAGTGGGAAGGGGGAAATTGTGGGAATTACCATTTTTGTCCGCATCCATACTCCTAGATTTAACAGAACCATCTTATGCTCATTCACTTGGAAGTCAGTAATATCTTGAGTTCATTGAGACTTTTACCGTTTTCGCACACAGCTTACCTCGCAGTCACAATCCAGTTCCCTCTGCAGCGTCTGTCGGATTTCCCACCATCTGCGCCCGAGTTACTGGAAGTGCCGCGGCTTTTGCATAGCAAACGTAAACTGGGTTTTAGCGGTTTACGTTTGCTACGCAAAAGCTGCAGCACTTCCTGTAACTTCGGCGCAGATGGTGGGAAATCCGACCGGACGCTGAGGAGGGAACAGGATTGTGGCTGCGAGGTAAGCTGTGTGCGAAAACGGTTTTTCTCGCTATATGCCAATAAAGGCTTTTGTGTTTGAGAGAGAGAGAGAGCGTTTTCACACTGACCTTAATCGGGAGCAACGTCCCTCTTCACCGCGCAGCGCCTGCGCGGATTTCACACTAATTGCTCCGCAGAACCCGGAAGAGCCGCAAAGTCCCGCGGCTTTTGCGTCGCAAATGTAAACTGGCCAAAAACCAGTTTACATTTGCGACGCAAAAGCCGCGGGACTTTGCGGCTCTTCCGGGTTCTGCGGAGCAATTAGTGCGAAATCCGTGCAGACGCTGCGCGGTGAAGAGGGACGTCGCTCCCGATTAAGGTCAGTGCGAAAACGCTCAATCTTTCTCCCACACAGTTGTGCAAATGATTGCTATCTAAGTCATTTACTGATAAACTTCATCTAAATTAGTACAATTAAGGCTACCGCTTTTGCTAGCCTATTTTTGTAACTTTAACAACAATGTGACACGCACAAACACATGTAGGTATATAGTGAAAGAAAAAAACCTGATTAATTGATCTGCATCTGGCTGTTATTAAAACTACAAAAGCAGGGACTTTGCCACGTTCTCCTAAACTGGCAAAATCCACATCACTTTGTATATCTGTTCCAAATATTGAACCCATAGCATGTGAATCTAATCCAGGGGTAGGGAACGTTGGCTCTTCAGATGTTTTTTTGCCTACAGCTCCCATAAGCCCCAGCCAGCATGGCCAATGGCTGGGGCTGATGGGAGTTGTAGGCAAAAAACATCCGGAGAGCCAACGTTTCCTACCCCTGACCTAAGCAATTGTATAAAAAGGTGAACATAAAGGTGGAGACTTAAGAAATAAACATTTGTAAAGCACTGTGAGATCTTGTGCTTTGCACAGAAAGTGTTCTGTAAGCCCTGCACAGTACAATACATTTACCTTGGCCACAGTTCTACATACACTTGTTCCAGCAATGCCATGATGATTTCATGCATTTATGAGCTTAAGAGTTTGCTTAACAACATTACAATATATTGAATTTGAAAGGACAATTTCTGACTTGGACGTATGGTATGTGGGGAGGAAACGGCGAAGTCTAAGAGCTGCTTGGAACATTTTATACAAAAGTCAAATAAATATTTAATTTTAAAAAGTGTTTTTGATTGTCACAGGCGTAACAACATCTCTTAAACTAGGGTTTTTATTGCAATAATACAATATAAAGATCTTGCTGTTAGCCGCCCTGAGCCTGCTTCGGCGGGGAGGGCGGGATACAAATAAAATGTGATGATGATGATGATGATGATTTCTAAGCATACAAAATAAAATACATTGTGCCTAGGGTTGCCAGGCTGAGTTCGGCAGGTCAACTGGAGGGCATAGGGACACGGTTTGGAGGCAGCAGCATCATGAGCATGATGAAGTCACTTACAAATACAATCTGGACATGACAATGGGTAGCTAGCTCTAGGATTGCTGGAAATTCTATGCTTTTGCTATAGAATTTCTGGCAATTCCGAGAGCTTCTCACTGTCACTTCTGGGTTGTACCTGTGTCACACAGCAGGGGCCTTCTACTGGCTGCTGTCAAGAGTCACTCCATCTTTGTTCCTCTTGCCATATGTCTTTGTTCCTCTTGCCATATGTATCCAGCCAAGTATACAATGCTAACGCATGTGCTTTGCTATGCTGGCTTTGAAGCATCCTCATTGTTTATCTGGAGGGAGGGTGGCATGTCTGGGAACTTGCTAGTTACTATGCAACCAAGGTCAAGGGAGATGGAGGAGATGTAACTGAGGGGGTGATAACAAACACCTGCGCAAAATCCCCACGCAAAATCCCCACTTTTGCTTGGTGTGCTTGGCTTATAAGAGCAGGGAACTGGTGGGAGAGCCAGTTCTGACAACACCTGTTTCTGCCTATGATGCTGGAATAAATATCTTGAACTTTACTTGTCTTTTCTTTTCCTCTGGGTCTGACAGCTGCCTCCACTCTGGTAAGGGTCTGCATGGGAGGACCCAGAGCACCCAACCACCCTTGTCTTCCTTATTAATAAATAATTCCTTAACTGTGACCAAGGAGACATGAGAACCCAGGCAGTATAACAGCAAAAGAAGTTTATTATTAGTGCTCTAAAACAATTAAGTGGGTGATAAAGATTTAGTGCTATAGTGAATATGAAACAGTAAAGGTTGATGCAAATAAACAAAAGTCTTGCCGCATTTATCTATACAGTCCCTACTCTAATACCAAAACTCACCACCTCCCTTGGGTGAGGGATCTTCCTACTACTTGTTCAAGAGAACACTCCTTCTCTGTCTGCAACCTTTCTAGACAGAGAACCTCTCTGCTTGTAGCCTCTCCAGGAAACAACACAACCTGTCTGTGCTTGGCCCTTTTTGTTCTCTCCTCCTAGATCCCACCCCTCTCTGGTCTAGTTTCCCTCCAAAACCTTGCCACCCAATCAAAGGGACAGAAGGGATCCTGGGAAATGTAGGCTTTCAGTAATAACTCTGAGGCAGGCTTCTATGGAGCCTGTAGGCCTCACTAGGCCCAGGATCATGACAACCTGGTAGTGCTGTCATTGTGCTCACCAGTAAGTTTTTTAAATGGTTATTTTTTTAAAAAATTGATTTTTAATTCATCTGCTGCTGCTCCAAGTGGCAACAGGAACTTGGGGGTACAGCATTCCCTGGTCTGACCAGTGGCTTGGCAATCATGGTTGTACTTTGTGAATACACATGTGGAGAATTCATGGACTGCATGTACAGAGAATTCCTAAGCAGAGTTACTCCAGTTTATGCCCACTGAAATCAAACAGACCTAGACTGGAGTAGCTCTATATTTTATACATACACACTAGGCTTCCCAATCCCCAGGTCCCAGCGGGGGATCCCCCATTTTTACAGGCTTCTCCCCGCCCCCAGCCAGCTGGCCAGCGGGGGAAGCCCCGCCCCCCACAGTCACCATGTAGTTTTAGAGCTCCTGCAGGTCTGTTTTTAAAATATGCGCCTTTAAGGCTGCGCAGGAAGCAGGAAACAGGAAGGGCTTCGGAGAACGGCCCCTCCCTTTGTTTTGCTTTCGTTTTCAGATCAAGTAAAGTTCTGCAGGAACAAGACCCCGTAAGGATTTGTGTGTGTGAGAAAGGGAGGGGGCACAAACTGAAGGACAAGAGCCTAAAGGCTCTTAGACTTTGGACTTGATAAAATGGATTAATTTGGCAGATACCAACCCAGGAGGTCTTGTCTGCTTTTTTGTCCGTTGTTTGTTTTTGCACTTTTAAAAATGCAAATTTGTTTTAAAATGTATTTTTTATAAGATTCTTTGGGTCCCCAACAGGGAAAAAGGTGGGATTAAAAATCCTAAATAAATACGCACACATAGGAAGGGCCACACAGGCAAGAGCAGGCAGAGTCCTCACCTCACCTGTGCATCTAAGTGACCCCCTTGATTTTCTCCCGTTATCAGTAAGTGACAGCTCTCTATTCTTTCTTGGGAGCATAGTGACTGTCACTGGCAGCCTGGTCTCCAGCAGTGGATATATGTACTATGTGATCATATACCAAAAATTGCAGCCCATGCGTGCATGCACTAGCTTGGATCTTTAAAGTATACATCCTGCCTGCACCCTTCTGCCCTAATAGGCATTTTACTACATCATCCGCGTAATACCATTTTTAGGACCAACGTCCCAAGCACATACACTAGCATGCAAGGTTCCCAGATGCCTTTTTTTTTTTATCAGAACAGATTATATTATAGAATACAATGAAGGAGAAAACCAGATATTTCAGGTCACTAGAAATATATTTCTAGGACAAGATCTATAACCAAATCAACAGCTCCCCCCCCCCAGCTCTATGGGAAAAGGGGAACAGGGTAAAAGCCGGAATGGGCCGGAACAGCCCGGAACAGGCATAAAACAACGTAGACTTTCACAAAAAACACTGCGATGCATCACAGACATTCCAGAACAATATTCTAGAACAGAAAAAGTTGAACTGACACATTCTTATTACCCTGTTCCAGGCCAAAATGCCTCCGGAACACCCCGGAACTGGTCAGAACGGTATGGTTGCCAATCCCCAGGTGGGGGCAGGGGATCCCCCGGTTTGGAGGCCCTCCCCCCGCTTTAGGGCCCGCAGAAAGTGGGGGGAGGGGAGGGGAGGGGAATGTCTGCTGGGGACTCTATTATTCCCTATGGAGATTTATTCCCATAGGAAATAATGGAGAATTGATCCGTGGGTATCTGGGGCTCTTGGGGGGGGTGCTGTTTTTTGAGGTAGAGGTACCACATATTCAGTACAGCATCTAGTGCCTCTCCCCAAAATACCCCCCAAGTTTCAAAAAGATTGGACCAGGGGGTCCAATTCTATGATCCCCAAAAGAAGGTGCCCCTATCCTTCATTATTTCCTATGGAAGGAAGGCATTGAAAAGGTGTGCCGTCCCTTTAAATGTGATGGCCAGAACTCCCTTGGAGTTCAATGATGCTTGTCACAGCCTTGATCTTGGCTCCGACCCCAATGTCTCCTGGCTCCACCCCCAAAGTCTCCTGGCTCCACCCCCAAAGTCCCCAGATAGTTCTTAAATTGGACTTGGCAATCCTACAAAACGGGCATCAAACAACCTGGGCTGCCCCAAAAAACACTGGGATGCATCACAGACACCCAAGAACAATTTTCTAGAACAGAAAAAGTGGAACTCACACATCCTTATTACACCGTTCCGGGCCAAAATGCCTCCGGAACACCCCAGAATAAGCCGGAATGGGCATCAAACAACCTGGGCTGCCACAAAAAACACTGGGATGCATCACAGACACTCCAGAACAATATTCTAGAACTGATAAAGCTGAACTCACAGGTCTTTATTAGCACATTTAGGGCCAAAATTCCTCCAGAACAGGGTGGAACAGGCATTAGAGAAATAATAGTACTGTGAAAAACAGTGAGATGTGTTAATTGCACTCCAGAATACTATTTTGGAAATCCAAACACAAAAATATTGTGTTCCAGGCTAAAATGCTTCTGGAGCACCCCAGATCAGGCAGAAGGGTCATTCAACAAATAACAGTACAAAAAAAAAAACCAGTGGGATGTATGACAGGCACTTTAGAGGAATATTTTGGAAATCCAAACGAAGAAATGTCATGCATTTATTAATCTGTTCTGGGCTATAATGCCTCCAGAACTCAACAGGATGGGCATTCAAGAAATAATAGCATCACTGAGAAAGGTGGGATGGATTACAGGCACTCCAGAACAAAATTTTGGAAAACAAAACACAGAAAGAGTACACTTTTATTAATCCTTCCTGTCTTCAGGTAACAGTGCTTCATTTAACTTTCCAATCATTCAAAGCCGGTCTTTATATTACTGGTTTTGTTCACATTAATTAATCCACAGTGCACTAGGGACATCCCCTCATCGCTTTACTATTTTGATCCACTGCATGGATTAAGGTGGTCCTGCAGAAGTGGTTGAAAATACCACAGTACAGTGGTTGAAAATACCACAGAAGGTTCACTTCTTGTCATGTCCAGTTAAAGAAGAATCTCTGCAAACCAGCCTAGAAAACCTGTTATGTTAGAAAACCCGGGACAACCACCACTAGTCTGAATAGATGCGACCGGCTATGGGGAGTTGTGCATAAACCGTTCCAGTTATTCATTTTAATATGACATCTCTGTTCTATTGTTTGTTGGCTAAATACTGTTTGTGGAATAAAAACAATCTGACCAACTGTCCTTTCCACAGTACTCTCTTAGGTCCTTTTCATGGGAATCTCCAGGTGCTAGGTGAAGTCCTCAAGAGGGCGGAGGTTACAAGCATCGAGGCACTGCTGTTGAAGACGCAGCTGCGCTGGGCAGGGCATATTTCCAGGATGGAAAACCACCGCCTTCCCAAGATTGCCCTGTATGGCGAACTTTCCACCGGCCATCGAAATAGAGGGGCACCAAAGAAGAGGTACAAGGACTCCTTGAAGAAATCCCTTGGCACCTGTCGCATCAACCATCACCAGTGGTCTGATCTAGCCTCAGATCGCAAAGCATGGAGGCACACCATCCACCAGGCTGTCTCTTCCTTTGAGAACGCACGCATAGCTGGTCTTGAGGACAAAAGGAGATTGAGGAAGAATCGCACTGCTACAGCACCAACCCCAAATCAGACTTTTCCCTGCAGCCACTGTGGCCGGACCTGCCTGTCCCGCATTGGTCTTGTCAGCCACTAGCGAGCCTGCAGCAGACGTGGACTACTGCACCCTTCTTAAATCTTCGTTCACGAAGTCAAGCCGAGAGAGAGAGAGAGAGGTGACACAACTTTTCAGACAATTTTGTGTGATGCCTGAGCAAGTAAAGACATTGATGGCTAGTATGGATGGGATGGAAAGTGGCATGGTATAGCAATGGCAAACCATCTCTGCTTCTCAATTGTTTGAAATCCCCTTGCTGGCATCTATATGTTGGCTGTGCTGTGGCACATGACTCCTATTTTTAAATCTACCTTTCAGCTTTTTCCACAAACCAGGACATCCCTCATATCTGTAGAAACGTATCTCCTATCTCTCCGTGGCTACCTAGCTCTACCTAGGGAACTTGCAGGAACTATTGTTTGTTTAATGACTTTTCTGGCCTGTTCTAGAGACATTTTGGCCTGGAAAGAGGAAATGAATACACAATATTTTTAGAGGCATTTTAACTTGCAACAGTATTTCTGCATTTGTATTTCTAAAATGTTCTGGAGTGCCTTCAGTGAATCCCACATTTTTTGGTGGTACGCGTTCTTATTAAATGCCCATTCCAGCCAGTTTGGAGGTATTCTGGAGTAATTTTGGCCTGGAGCAGGAAAATAACAGAATGACATTTTTTGCAGTTGTATTTCCAAAACGTTCTTCCATTGATTGTTTAAAGCCTGTTCTGGGGTGTTCCGGAGACATATTGGCCTGTAACGGGTTAATAAAGACTTGTGATTTCCACCTTTTCCTTTCTAAGATATTGTTCTTGACTGTCTATGATGCATCCTAGTGTTTTTTGTGGCAGCCTAGGTTGTTTCATGCCCGTTCCAGACTGTTCTGGGGTGTTCCAAAGGCATTTTGACCCAGATCGAGATAATAAAGATGTGTGAGTTCCTCTTTTTCTTTTCTAAAATGTTGTTCTGGAGGGCCAGTGATGCATCCCAGTGTTTTTTGTGGCAGCCCAGGTTGTTTGATGCCCGTTCCGGCCAGTTCCGGAGGAATTTTGGCCCAGAACTGGGTAATAAGGACGTATCAGTTCCGCCTTTTCTGTTCTAGAATATTGTTCCCAAGTGTCTGTGATGCATCCCAGTGTTTTTTGTGGCAGCCCAGGTTGTTCGATATCCGTTCCAGCCTGTTTGGGGTGTTCCGAAGGTCTTTTGGCCCAGAACGGGGTAATAAGGATGTTTCAGTTCCGTTTTTTCAGTTCTAGACTATTGTTCTCGAGTGTCTGTGATGCCTCCCAGTGTTTTTTGTGGCAGCCCAGGTTGTTTGATGCCGTTCCGGCCTGTTCTGGAGGCATTTGGGGCTGGAATGGGGTAATAAAGACGGGTGAGTTCCGCTTTTTCTGTTCTAGAATATTGTTCTCGAGTGTCCTGCTCCAGGCCAAAAATATTCTAGAACAGAAAAACTGAACTGACACGTCCTTGCTACCCCGTTCTGGGCCAAAAGACCTCCAGGGTGTTCTGGAGGCATTTTGGCCCAGAACTGGGTAATAAGGATGTGTGAGTTCTGCTTTTTCTGTTCTAGAATGTTGTTCTTGAGTGTCTGTGATGCATTCCAGTGTTTTTTGTGGCAGCCCAGGTTGTTTGATGCCCGTTCCAGGGTGTTCTGGAGGTATTTTGGCCCGGAATGGGGTAATAAGGACATTTGAGTTCCACTTTTTCTGTTCTAGAATGTTGTTCTTGAGTGTCTATGATGTATCCCAATGTTTTTTGTGGCAGCGCAGCTTGTTTGATGCCAGTTTCGTCCAATTTCAGGGTTTTCCTGAGCCATTTTGGGCCGGAACAGGGAAATAAGGATGTGTGAGTTCCGCTTTTTCTTTTCTAGAATATTGTTCTTGAGCGTCTGTGATGCATCCCAGTGTTTTTTGTGACAGTCTACGTTGATTTATGCTCGTTCCGGCTGTTCTGGCCCGTTCCGTCTTTTACTGTGTCCCAAGAAAAGGGTGAGATAACGCAATAAATAAATAAACGAATTCAGGGGTTTTCTACCTTTAAAAAGGGATGACAGAGGGAGTGGGCTCCACATATTAGTGACACCACACCCCCTACACTGAGAACAGGGGATGTAACAATCTTTTTCTCAACCTATCCCGATGAAAGTCATGAAAAGTTAACAATAAAGAATTTAAAACAAGTAGAAGGGATGAATTTAAAACAAGTAGAAGGGAGAAGCTCTATATGGCCTAGGACCTGCCTGCCTTAGGGACCGTCTCTCCCCACATGTTCCCCAGAGAGTGCTGAGATCGAGTTCTCAAAATCTGCTTGCAATCCCCGGGGCCAAAGGAGGCCCGACTTAAGTCGACCAGAGACAGGGCCTTTTCAATCATAGCCCCTTGCTGGTGGAACCAGCTACCGGAAGAGGTGAGGGCCCTGCGGGACCTTGGGCAGTTCCGCAGGGCCTGTAAGACAGCCCTCTTCCGGTTGGCATACAACTGATCGGTACTTGAAAATTTCGAATAGAAGGCTGTGGTATGGTACTTTGGTAAACGGCTTTGTTTTACTGTTTTAAATGTTGCAATTTGATGTATTTTAAAATTTAATTAAATTGTGGAATTGTGATTAACGTGGAATTCACTGCCACAGGAGGTGGTGGTGGCCACAAGCATGGCCACCTTCAAGAGGGGTTTAGATAAAAATATGGAGCAGAGGTCCATCAGTGGCTATTAGCCACAGTGTGTGTGTGTGTGTGTGAGTGTTGCACTGGATGGGCCATTCGCCTGATCCAGCATGGCTTCTCTTATGTTCTTATGTGACACAGAGTGTTGCACTAGATGGGCCATTGGCCTGATCCAACAGGGCTTCTCTTATGTTCTTATGTGACACAGAGTGTTGGACTGGAGGAGCCACTGGCCTGATCCAACATGGCTTCTCTTATGTTCTTATGTGACCCAGAGTGTTGGACTAGATGGGCCATTGGCCTGATCCAACATGGCTTCTCTTATGTTCTTATGCGACACAGAGTGTTGGACTGGAGGGGCCACTGGCCTAATCCAACATGGCTTCTCTTATGTTCTTATGTGACACAGAGTGTTGGACTAGATGGGCCATTGGCCTGATCCAACAGGGCTTCTCTTATGTTCTTATGTGACACAGAGTGTTGGACTAGATGGGCCATTGGCCTGATCCAACATGGCTTCTCTTATGTTCTTATGTGACACAGAGTGTTGGACTAGATGGGCCATTGGCCTGATCCAACAGGGCTTCTCTTATGTTCTTATGTGACACAGAGTGTTGGACTGGAGGGGCCATTGGCCTGATCCAACATGGCTTCTCTTATGTTCTTCTGTGACACAGAGTGTTGGACTAGATGGGCCATTGGCCTGATCCAACATGGCTTCTCTTATGTTCTTATGTGACACAGAGTGTTGGACTAGATGGGCCATTGGCCTGATCCAACATGGCTTCTCTTATGTTCTTCTGTGACACAGAGTGTTGGACTAGATGGGCCATTGGCCTGATCCAACAGGGCTTCTCTTATGTGACACAGAGTGTTGGACTGGAGGGGCCACTGGCCTGATCCAACATGGCTTCTCTTATGTTCTTATGTGACACAGAGTGTTGGACTGGAGGGGCCATTGGCCTGATCCAACAGGGCTTCTCTTATGTTCTTATGTGACACAGAGTGTTGGACTGGATGGGCCATTGGCCTGATCTAACATGGCTTCTCTTATGTTCTTATGTGACACAGAGTGTTGGACTGGATGGGCCATTGGCCTGATCTAACATGGCTTCTCTTATGTTCTTATGTGACACAGAGTGTTGGACTGGATGGGCCATTGGCCTGATCCAACATGGCTTCTCTTATGTTCTTATGTGACACAGAGTGTTGGACTAGATGGGCCATTGGCCTGATCCAACATGGCTTCTCTTATTTTCTTCTGTGACACAGAGTGTTGGACTAGATGGGCCATTGGCCTGATCCAACAGGGCTTCTCTTATGTTCTTATGTGACACAGAGTGTTGGACTGGAGGGGCCATTGGCCTGATCCAACGTGGCTTCTCTTATGTTCTTATGTGACACAGAGTGTTGGACTGGATGGGCCATTGGCCTGATCCAACGTGGCTTCTCTTATGTTCTTATGTGACACAGAGTGTTGGACTGGAGGAGCCACTGGCCTGATCCAACATGGCTTCTCTTATGTTCTTATGTGACCCAGAGTGTTGGACTAGATGGGCCATTGGCCTGATCCAACATGGCTTCTCTTATGTTCTTATGCGACACAGAGTGTTGGACTGGAGGGGCCACTGGCCTAATCCAACATGGCTTCTCTTATGTTCTTATGTGACACAGAGTGTTGGACTAGATGGGCCATTGGCCTGATCCAACAGGGCTTCTCTTATGTTCTTATGTGACACAGAGTGTTGGACTAGATGGGCCATTGGCCTGATCCAACATGGCTTCTCTTATGTTCTTATGTGACACAGAGTGTTGGACTAGATGGGCCATTGGCCTGATCCAACAGGGCTTCTCTTATGTTCTTATGTGACACAGAGTGTTGGACTGGAGGGGCCATTGGCCTGATCCAACATGGCTTCTCTTATGTTCTTCTGTGACACAGAGTGTTGGACTAGATGGGCCATTGGCCTGATCCAACATGGCTTCTCTTATGTTCTTATGTGACACAGAGTGTTGGACTAGATGGGCCATTGGCCTGATCCAACATGGCTTCTCTTATGTTCTTCTGTGACACAGAGTGTTGGACTAGATGGGCCATTGGCCTGATCCAACAGGGCTTCTCTTATGTGACACAGAGTGTTGGACTGGAGGGGCCACTGGCCTGATCCAACATGGCTTCTCTTATGTTCTTATGTGACACAGAGTGTTGGACTGGAGGGGCCATTGGCCTGATCCAACAGGGCTTCTCTTATGTTCTTATGTGACACAGAGTGTTGGACTGGATGGGCCATTGGCCTGATCTAACATGGCTTCTCTTATGTTCTTATGTGACACAGAGTGTTGGACTGGATGGGCCATTGGCCTGATCTAACATGGCTTCTCTTATGTTCTTATGTGACACAGAGTGTTGGACTGGATGGGCCATTGGCCTGATCCAACATGGCTTCTCTTATGTTCTTATGTGACACAGAGTGTTGGACTAGATGGGCCATTGGCCTGATCCAACATGGCTTCTCTTATTTTCTTCTGTGACACAGAGTGTTGGACTAGATGGGCCATTGGCCTGATCCAACAGGGCTTCTCTTATGTTCTTATGTGACACAGAGTGTTGGACTGGAGGGGCCATTGGCCTGATCCAACGTGGCTTCTCTTATGTTCTTATGTGACACAGAGTGTTGGACTGGATGGGCCATTGGCCTGATCCAACGTGGCTTCTCTTATGTTCTTATGTGACACAGAGTGTTGGACTGGAGGGGCCATTGGCCTGATCCAACAGGGCTTCTCTTATGTTCTTAATCCTACGTTGGGACTTTTTGCGTTGTGAGCCGCTTTGGTGGGAAGGGCGGGATGTAAACGGCATGAAACGCAACGCAATGAACCTAGCCGAGCGCGCCAGAGGGCAGCTCCTCCTCCCCACGCCCAGCAGCAGCCAGCTCCGCCTCGCCGGGAAGCAGCGGCCCCTGCCAGGCGCGCTGCTTGCGGAGGGGGCGGCCAAGAAGGCCCGCGGTGCCGCATTGCGGCTGGCCAGAAGCCGGCTGCTTGCTGGGGGCCCGGCTATCGGCGGCGCGGGGCGGCTGGAGAGGGGCTCTGCGCCCAGCCAGGCAGCCAGGGCTGGAGAGGCAAGCGCGCTCCGCCTCCGGAGGCTGGGCGCGCAGGAGTCCCCGGGGGGCGGAGTCTAAACCGCGCCGCCCCGTCGCTCCCTTTCCATTGGGGCAGGCGGCGGCCTGAGATGGCTGGAGAGGGCAGAAGGCGGAGGTGAGCCGGCCGCCCCCTCGCCGAGGACTCCGCGCCGCCTTCTCCTTCGGCCGCTCGGCGCCTTCCATGGTGCGCGGTTGGCCTCCGGCGCGCGCCCGCCCCCTCTCGAGCCATGTCGGCGGGCCAGGACGAGAGCTCCGTGCGGGTGGCCGTCAGGTAAGGCGGCGGGGGTCGAGCCCGGGCTTCGGCTCTTCGGCACCGGAGGGGAGGCGGGCTTGGGAAGGGCGCCGCGCTTGGGAACGCCGCACCGTCTCGGGCGGGGCGAGGCCGGGAAAGGCCGTGCAGCCAGCTCGGCAGGTGGCCTTGCGCCATTGGAGAGGGCTGCGGGGGACTAACGGCCTGCAAGGGTCCAAAGCGCGGCCGTTGCTTGCCGGCCTTTCAAGGCAGGGTTCCCGAACAAAGGTGCTCTTTGTGCAGCCGCGGGGGGGATTGAACAAGGGAAGGGGGATGCAAAACCTGGTGGTTCTTAGAGGGGCTGGGAATAACAGAGCGACCCGCCTTCGCCTGGCTCCATTGCAGCTGCTGATTTGCCCAGAACGGGAGCTCTCTTTGCAGCTGTTGCATGGAGGAATTGGGTTGCCTTCAGATGCTGCATAGTTTATCTTGCGTGTTTAATGATGCGTCGGCTGGGTTGTGAATAGGGTCGTGTGCCTTGTGTGAATGGCAAACGGAGAGGGTTTTCGGTTTTTGATGGGTTTATTTGTTTTATTTATACCCCGCTTTGCTCCACAGTCGGGAGTCAAAGCCGTTTACAACATTATTTGGCCTTCCTGCGTTTTATTTCCCCAATGAGATAGGTGACTCTGAGACAGAGAGTCACCTAGCGAGCGTTTGTGACGGAGTGGGGATTTGAACCTTTATTCCCCAGATCCCAGCCTGATATTGTAACCATCGCCTCATGCTGATTGTGTGATAAAACACAACAACACCCCAAATGAAGGTAGGTTAATCCGAGAGAGAAATGCTTGGTACGGAGAGTCACCTAGCGAGCGTTTGTGACAGAGAGGGGATTTGAACCTGTATTCCCCAGATCCCAGCCTGATATTGTAACCACCACCTCATGCTGATTGTGTGATAAAATACCTGTCATGGAGTTAGAGTGAGATGATAAACAAATCAAATCAATAAATAATGCATCAGCTGGGTTGTGAATACCGCTGGTCATGTTTGTGTGCCTTGTGTGAATGGCAAACGGAGAGGGAGAACAAGCCGGGTTTTAGTTTTTGATGGGTTTATTTGTTTTATTTATACCCTGCTTTGCTCCGCAGTCGGGAGTCAAAGTCGTTTCCAACATTATTAGGCCTTCCTGCATTTTATTTTCTCAACAACACCCCCAATGAAGGTAGGTTCATCTGAGAGAGAAATGCTTGGTACAGAGAGTCACCTGGTGAGCGTTTGTGACAGAGTGGGGATTTGAACCTGTATTCCCCGGATCCCAGCCTGATATTGTAACCACCACATCATGCTGATTGTGTGATAAAATACCTGTCATGGAGTTAGAGTGAGATGATAAACAAATCAAATAAATAAATAATGCATCAGCTGGGTTGTGAATACCGCTGGTCACGTTTGTGTGCCTTGTGTGAATGGCAAACGGAGAGGGAGAACAAGCCGGGTTTTAGTTTTTGATGGGTTTATTTGTTTTATTTATACCCTGCTTTGTTCCACAGTCGGGAGTCAAAGTAGTTTACAACATTAGTCGGCCTTCCTGCGTTTTATTTTCTCAACAACACCCCCAATGAGATAGGTGAATCTGAGACAGAGAGTCACCTAGCGAGCGTTTCTGACAGAGTGGGGATTTGAACTTTTATTCCCCAGATCCCAGCCTGATATTGTAACCATCACATCATGCTGATTGTGTGATAAAATACCTGTCATGGAGTTAGAGTGAGATGATAAACAAATCAATAAATAATACAATGAGACATACTATCTTATATTTTTAAAAGTGTTATTTTGTATGCAGTGTACTGAGTTGCATTATGGAGACTGCTGTGCTGTGTAAGGGTCGCTATTGTTACAGACTTGGTTTAGATAACTGTGGCTGTAAATGGATTGATTCGTTGTCTGTGTTGGGGGAAGTACCAGGGAGTTGAATATGGGAGGGGTTTTGCTCAGGGATGGAAATTGCAGCATCATTCTACTATACTAAAATGAATGAAGCATTTTTTAAAAGGTCTTACGTATCATCTAGGATTGTGCCAGCTATTTTCTTTGCCTCCCTCAAGGTTAGAAAATACATTTATCTGTGTTGTTTTTTTTCTCACTGGAAGTCTTGAAACAAGTGAAAGCAAGAAACAGTGAACTACAAAGTGCTGATCCTTCATGATTCTACATGAATCAAGTGTTCAGTTTACAGGCTCCAAAGCTTGCCTCAAGGGTTCCAGGATTAGGCCCTGTTGTGGCTGCAGTTAAATTGATGCAAGCCATGATCCTGCAGAAGTTTTGGTCTCTAGATAGATGGTGCCACATTACTTCCTGTGATGGTTTTTAGTGTGATTGTTTACAAGACGCACGCTTTAATTAATACCTGCAGAATTTGGAATCAGATCCAAATGAACATTTCAAACAAACTTCCACATGAACATATGAATATTTACTTATTTATTTATTTATATTTCGATTTATATCCCGCCCTTCCCACCAAAGTGGCTCAGAGTGGCTCACAACACGTAAAAATTTAACATAGGGTTTAGCTTTTAAAACATCAATTAACATCATTTTAAAACAATAAGTTAATAAAACATAAACATAAAACCAGCGGTCTATCAGAATGCCCCTACCACCATCCGAAATTCCCAGTGTCAGTTAGTTGTAAGCCAGCCGGAAGAGGGCCGTCTTGCAGGCCCCGCGGAACTGCCCAAGGTCCTGCAGGGCCCTCGCCTCCTCCGGCAGCTGGTTCCACCAGTAAGGTGCCGTTACTGAAAAGGCCCGATCCCTGGTAGATTTCAACCGAGCCTCCTTTGGCCCGGGGATTACGAGCAGGTTTTGAGAGCCCGATCTCAGTACTCTCTGGGGAACATGTGGGGAGAGACGGTCCCTAAGGTAGGCAGGTTCTAGGCCATATAGGGCTTTAAAGGTAATAACCAGCACCTTGTACCGGACTCGGTATATTATCGGCAGCCAGTGCAGACCCTGAAGCCCCGGCCGAATGTGCTCCCATCTTGGAAGCCCGAATAACAGCCGGGCAGCGGCATTCTGCACTAACTGCAACTTCCGGGTTCGGCGCAAGGGCAGCCCCATGTAGAGGGCAATATGTCAATGAAAAATCAAGTTGTATTATTTACTTGCTTGATTTAAACTTTTTAGAGTATTAGGGTTGCCAGCTCTTTATTTGGAAATTCCTAGAGATTTGGGGGTGGATCCTGGGGAGGAGAAGGACCTCAGTGGGGTATAATGTTATAAAGCCCACCCTTCAAAGTATTCATTTTCTCCAGGGGAACTGATCTCTGTACTCTGGAGATCAGTTGTAGTTCTGGGATATGTCCAGGCCCCAAACGGGAGGTTGGCAACACAATAGTATTATGTCAAAAACTTTTGTCGTAAACTTTCTGCTGGCACCTGAGCGCCCTCGTTCCAAAGCTCTGGTATTCTGTTACGGAGTGTGACCCCATGCTGGTGCGTCTGTGTGTGAAAGCATTTCTGTTTAAGATCTAAAAGCAGCAACAATGAATTGCTGTATCTGTGGTATAATGATCCTGTGGAACGAACGAAATAAATTCTTCACAGTGATGTAGGGTATCTTGCAGCTGAAGCATTGTGCTACAACAGATTTAGATTTCATTGTAGACTGTGGAACTGTGCCACGTTCATGAGGCTGTGTGACATCCGTTGTGATGAATGCAGAGTGTGTTGTGAGTCACAGACTTGATCTCGCTTGCCTCGTAAGGGAGTTTACTAGTGTATAAAAAGGGCAGCATGCAAGAAACAGTGACATGAAACCTGAATTAATATTGTGAGAGTTTAAGAATTTTTCAAAGCAACATGGTGTGACATTTCATTCCGCCCCCTTATCCATGTTAATTACTTTAGGGTAAGCAACCTCACTGCAACTGGGCAGGAGTTATTGACAGAGTATAGTGGAAACGTCCCTCAGGGCCACTCTGGGCAGACCAGTTTCAGCTGTAGTTCAAATGAAGATACTAACACAGCCAGTTCAATAGGGTTGTATTGGGGTTTAGAGAGCCAGTTTGGTGTAGTGGTTAAGTGTGTGGACTCTTATCTGGGAGAACTGGGTTTGATTCCCCACTCCTCTACTTGCACCTGCTGGAATGGGCTTGGTTCAGCCATAGCTCTGGCAGAGGTTGTCGTTGAAAGGGCAGCTGCTATGAGAGCCCTTTCAGCCCCACCCACCTCACAGGGTGTCTGTTGTGAGGGGAGGAAGGTAAAGGAGATTGTGAGCCGCTCTGAGACTCTTCGGAGTGGAGGGCGGGATATAAATCTAATATCTTCATCTACCTCACAGGGTGTCTGTTGTGGGGGAGGAAGGGAAAGGAGATTGTGAGCCGCTCTGAGACTCTTCGGAGTGGAGGGCGGGATATAAATCCAATATCTTCTATCTTCTTCTTCTTCTTCTTTAGGCATATATCATTGTCAATTCACAGTCCAGAGGTCATACACTTACAGTCAGTCCAGCCAGGCAACGGTACAAGTAAAAAAACGGTACACAGTCCAAAAAGAATAGTCAAAGCACAGTCCATCAATATCAATCCTTCCAACAATCCGACAGCACGCCACTCTATCTCCGTCCGTACTCCTCCACAACAAGATAGACATTGGGCTACTGCTCTTATACACCCATCAACCAATCATCTTGCTTATTAATGGTTTGCACATGTTACTCACATGCTTCTAGCTTAACACCTGTATTGCAAGAGTTGCACAATCATGCTGGCAGTTCCTATAACCCTTAAAGCTGTAGGATACTGTCAGTTATATATAAAGGAAATGCTTTGCAGCGGCATAGCTTGGTGTCTTTTTGTACAAAAACCAAATCAGTGTAACTGACATATAATGCACTTGCACAGTCCTCCTTTCCGGTGAATAGCTGATAGTATTAGACAAACATCTGTGGCAATATTTATTAAAATCATTTTTCCATCCCTTAAAACAGACCTTTGCACCAGGTTAGAAGAACTTAAAATATATACTTAATACATTGCGAAGGGCTATCTGTGCTAGTTTGTTGCTGCCAAAATAAGTCTTGTGGTACTTTGTGCCTGTCATGGTGAGCTGTGACTCAGGAAAGATTACACTGCAATAAATTAATTAGCTTTTAAGATGTCACAAGACTCTGTTATTTTAACAGTAATAAAATTATACTGGAAATAAGGCCAGGAATCAGCGAGTGGCCTCTAATTCTCTTATCCATCCAAAGATCCTGCAGCCAAACCATTAAAAAGGAGCATGACCATCAAATAGTACCACGTTAAGTGTGACGTGAAATGCCAGTAAGAATAGAGTGAGGTGAACCTCACTTTGCTGCTGTAGAGAAGACTCTTATCCTCTTTGCTGCTGTAGAGAAGACTCTTATCCTCTTGGGGGTGGTGGTGGTGGTCAGAGAGTACCCCTCTACTGCTCACCACCAGACCCCCACTCACATCTTCCTTCCTTCCCACCCACCTCTATCCCATTGGCATTCTGTTCCCCTCGTGGCACAGGGCAGCACATGCAGCTGGAAACCCTGGTGGCAGAGTGCTTGTGTATAAACATGCACAGGTAGGGTGTATGTGCAGGTGATGTGGGGGATCAGCAGCATGAGTCCTACTGGAATCTCTGGGTTCCCAGCACCTGTCGCACCTCCGTGTATGGTGTCACCAGGCCTGCAACTGCCATGCGTCTGAAAGTGGGGCACATGGAGGACGTTCAGTGAAGATCTCGGTGTTTAGTTCTCTAGTCTGCATGAAAGGAAGCCATCTCTAAAACACCTTGGGTCCCAGGCAGTTTAGACTGCAGCGGCTAAAACCTGCACAGATGACATTAGTGCTACAGATGGACTTGACTGGTAGCTCAGTCTGTACGGGGTAAGATACATTTTCAGATAATCTGGGTCCAGGTTATTAGATCCAGATGGGTTTACACTGGTGTGTTGAGTAAAAGAGGAGTTCACTGTACATAAATAAAGGGAAATATCATTGTGCGATCAGTAATTACCTGCATTTAGATAGTGATTGTACTCTAGATCATCATGCAACTAGATCACATGTCCTCTAGATCACCTGGTTGTAGACTTTCCCTCTCTCTACCAGCACCATGTGACAAGCTGTTGCTTGAATAACAAAGCAGTATTTCAGAAGTAGCTACAATATAACATAGAGGCCACCATGTAAATCAGCTGTGTAAAATCTGTGATTTTCAGTATGCTTCTGATGTTCCTTATTGCTGCTGCTTCTAGCACTGAAATATAGTATACTTGAACCAGACTCCAAGTTCAGAGTCTTGGACAAGTTCAGAGTCTTGTGTATGACTTTAAAAAAAAAAGAAAAAACTCCTCCTCCAGTGCTGTATCTGTAAAGTATCTTGACATGCAGCTTTTGAGTGCTGTGTGTGTTTTAAATAACAGGGGAGAAGAGGAGGTGGAAATCAGATGATACCTTGAGATTTGGGGTATACTTGGTATACAGGGAAGTGGCCATTGTTAATACTTGTGGGTACATCTTACATTTCTATTTACTGAGACTGTAAGGGGGAAATAAAGCTTGAAACTTGATAAAGCAGTAGACTCAGATAAAAGACAGAATACATTTTGAATTGGCCAGTCTCAAATATAATAGCAACTACAAATTATATGCAGGGGAACAAAATCAAAATATGAGTATACTTAGCAGTTCATGAGTATACAATTGCTTAAATTAAAAACAAGTATTATTCTCCAAAGTTTACTATTATGTGTTTTAAGTGCTGTGATAACATGAAGATAACTTTTTATTGTGGTTAACAGAAACTGTTTGTTCCTGGGAGCTGTAACCTGACCAAAGACATGCAGAGGAGATAGAAAACCTTTTAGCTGAAATTGTGGCTCAGCTTCAGCTCGTGCTTTTAAGCTGTTATATGTTGGAAAAATAGTGAATGATTACTGTTCTGCAAGTTTTACTTTAGTTGCTAAGATTATTTTCTAAAAGCCTTTCAGGGCTTTAGTGCTTTACTCAACAGGAATATCTGGTATACCATTCACTGCCCCATAATTATGCACAGTGTTCTGGAATAATTAGTGTGCAAGATGATAGCCTGAGGGCTGCAATAATTGGGAAAGCTGGAATATTTTCCCTGATGATATGTCAGTATTGTGCTGTGGCTTGGAAGAATTATTTACTGAAAAATTGTATTTATATCATCATGCAGAATAGTATGAAGAATAGAACGAACTTGACCAAGTCATTGCAGACCTGTCAGTGTAATCCAGATTCTGTTATTTTGCAATGACCTCCCACCAAAAATTACAGATACTTAGTGTCTTCTAGAGAATCCAGTCAATTCTTTTCTTTAGCAGTCAGCACTTTTGCCTAAGGAAGGGGGTGGGGCAGTGTGGAGCTCAAGGTGAGACATGGATTTGCATTGTAACTTGTAGTATTAAGAACCAAACTTCAGAATTTCACATCCTTACATATCGAAACATTTTAGTTTCTTGATCTTTATCAGACTTCTGTATTAGGAAGATGCATCTGTCCATTATTCCTTATCAAAGAAAAAATATTGGGAAACTGAAGGATGTTAGCTCCCATTACATTATTAGGTAGCATGGCCATTATTAATTTATTTAAGCAGATTTGTATGTAAGTGCATTCAAATAGGCTGCTTATTGTCTCTGTGTAGTAAATGTGTTTTTATTGTATTATTCCACTAGTATTCCCTTCTCCTCTTCCTGTTATTAGCTTATTTGCTCCTTATTACATTTGCCCCATCAGATTTAGGACCGTCAGAAGGACCACCAACGGATAAACAGAAGACTTATAATATAATCTGATCCGCTTACGTTTAAGATTTTGCATAGCACCAAGTATCTAGTTCTTAAATTATCAATTGTTCATGTTTGACCGTTTAAATTTGTAACTGAAATCATTGGTTTTACTATGACTGTTAGCCGCCCTTAGCCACCTTTGGAGCGGGCGGAATATAAATCTAAGGTAAATAAATAAATTTAAACTCTGTACCATCTGTGTTTCCTGAATATCCTTCGGCGTCATCTTTCTTCAGTTTGTGTCCTGTTAGAATGAGATATTTAAGCATGGATAGAAAGCAGTAGTATAAAAAGAGGTGTGTGTATTCATGTTCTGCAAAAACGCTGCGGGAGAAAATAATTTGGTAGTTGGTGTACAATCAAGTATCTTTAGAAACTTTTTCTTTCTTTCTTTCATTCATTTTAAAGCATCCAGTACCACAGCGTCAGGATTTAATGTTCATAGGCAAGGGCATATAGAATCTGAGCACAGAACTGAGCATGATTTGCCGTTTTCTTGAGCCTTAAAGGATTATTTGAAAGGTTCTGTTTGGATGGCAAAGCGGGCGGACCAGATGAACTAGGTACCCCTCATACCATTGCCTCTGCGGAATTTTTTAAGCCAAGAAAACCCAGATTGGGGTCATTGTGGCAGAAGCTGATCAACTTCCCCCCATCCTTTCACATTGCAAAAAGAAAGCCTGCACTGCAGCTGAAAGGATGTTATGGGAGGAACTGGAGTCAGAGGATGTATGCCTAAGGTTGTATGTCCTCTATGGCAAATTCTGCCCTCTATCTTGGTCCAAAACGAAAGGGAAGCAAGTGGCAGGTAGCTTTCCTTTGATTTGATAGCCTGGTCAGCTGTGGGTCTTCATACTTGGTAATGGCTCTCCACAGGCAACATAATTGGCAGTGAACATGCACAGCCTTCCATTGTTTCAGACTTGGGGATGTTTTTCGGGGAAAAAACCAGTCCTATAGCTATGGCGGCACCCCTGGGGTCCTGGTCACCCAACTTCCTGCAAGGAACTCTCAGAATCTGAGGTCAGGACTTCCCATCCCCCAGGGCCCTGGGCTGTTGTTTGAGCTGTGGTGCCTGGTCAATTTGTACTGCAGTCCTCAAGGGGCACAGCAGCTCAGACAGCCAGAGGGAGCAGGGCAGGGCTGGGCAGTGGGTGAGAGAACCCAACTGATTCAGCCGTAAAGCTGTGAACTCTCGTCTGTGCAAAAAGGAATTAAAATCAGGTTCCATTTAGAAGATGATGATGATATCGGATTTACAGCCCATCCTTCACTCTGAATCTCAGAGAGGCTTACAATCGCCTTACCTTCCTCCCCCACAACAGACACCCTGTGAGATAGGTGGGGCTGAGAGAGCTCTCATAGAAGCTGCCGTTTCAAGGACAGCTCTGTGAGAGCTATGACTGACTCAGGGCCATTCCAGCAGCTGAAAGTGGAGGCGTGTGGAATCAAACCCGGTTCTCTCAGATAAGACTCAGTGCACTTAACCGTTACACCAAACTGGCTCTCGTTTAGCAGCCTGAAACTAAAGAAGATATTTATTGAAATGTCTTGAACTATCTAGAATGGGCATATTTGATGGCTGAATGAACTTTTGTTCCTCTGCTGATTTATATGGACTGAATAGCTAACTGTGTTAAGATTGAAATTTACAGAGGAGATGAATAGCTGTATATGGTGTTCCTCCACTCAGTTATATGAACTGAATAGCTATTTATATTAAGATTTAAATTTACAGAGGAGAAGAATATTTGTAAATGGAACTTTCTGTATTTTTGTCTGGAGTTTTGATAATGAAATACAATAATATTTGGATTTGAAATACACGTTTAGATAATAGAAACTTTTAAAATTAAGCTTCTGAAACTGTTCTGGAAATTACTTTTAGAATTTAAATTATTATTATTCAGACTTGGGGAATGGCAACCCTATGAGTGGGTGATTTTGGACCAGTCACATACTTTCAGTCTAATCTACCTCGCAGGGTTGTTGAATGGATAAAAAGGAGGAGAAGAGAATAATGTAAGCTGTTTTGGTCCCCGCTGTGGAGAAAGATGGGGTATAAATGTAATAAATCAGTAATATAGTTGAATATGGGAGGCAGATAAAAGGTAGGTTGATGAATGACCAAGAAGGCAAGAATTAGGCAGGGGAAGGAGAGGGGATATTGGGGACTGCCGGAAGGCTGGAAATGGAAAGTTATGTTTCTCCTACAAATCTGTCACACTCTGGGGACCCCAGATTGGAAGAAAAGTGGGTCAGATGCTCCAGGGTATTCCTGGTTGGTTAACTGGACCTCAGACCGTGGAAGCGGGGTAGTTAGTTTACCCACGTCCCTCTCTTCTGCACCAGACTCCTGTCTTTCTGGGGAAGCATGCTCTCTGTAAGCTCCAGACTCTTCCTCCCTGGCCAGGTTGTTTCAACCAGATTAAATCCTGCACCCTGCTCCAGCCTCCCCTCTCTCCTGCCAATCCCATTGTTGATTCACAGCGCAGGGCAGGAGCTGTCTTCAGTCCTCTGGTTGGACTGAAACTCCACCTCTTACGTAACTCCTTGGTGTTGGGCGGGGTGCCCTGATCTCCTGGATTTGCCACCCTGTCTGCCCCTTCCCCAACAATCACTGGGGGTTGGGGCTGTCAGGAGCCCTCAGCCAGGAGCCTCCCATTAGAAGGACAGGCTTGCCCTCTCTGGTGCTGGATTCCTCCTCCTTGCATTCTTGTGTGGCAGGTGAGTTGGGATGTTTCTCCTGATGGCCCAAGATACACACGTCTTGGGGTACTGCCCCATTGTCACAGGGTGATAAGCATGGGGGTGACTGACAAGCCATTGCCCCTGGATAAAGTTCTTGAGGGTTCCCTACCATGGGAACAGTGGGAACAGTGGCTCAGTGGTAGAGCATCTGCTTGGTAAGCAGAAGGTCCCGGGTTCAATCCCTGGCATCTCAAAAAAAAAAAAAAAAAAAAAGGGTCCAGGCAAACAGGTATGAAAAACCTCAGCTTGAGACCCTGGAGAGCCGCTGCCAGTCTGAGAAGACAATACTCACTTTGATGGACCAAGGGTCTGATTCAGTATAAGGCAGCTTCATATGCTAGTGGACCTAGCCCAGTGGTTGGCACCA
Source organism: Heteronotia binoei (assembly GCF_032191835.1). Classification (NCBI taxonomy): domain Eukaryota; kingdom Metazoa; phylum Chordata; class Lepidosauria; order Squamata; family Gekkonidae; genus Heteronotia; species Heteronotia binoei. Next base: position 10,342,857 of record NC_083230.1, read on the forward strand.
CACAACTGTGCCATAGTTTTCCTAGGTAGAGGCTGCTGGCGTGGGGGTGGGAAAAGCTGAAGACAGAGGGGCAAATAAAGTTCAGTTTGCTGTTTGGTGGTAAGGAGAGAAGGAGGAAGGAAATGGGGAGAGGCTAGGAAGGCTTTCAGGGAAGGAAAAGAATGGGGGAGGGAGAAATCAGATGCCCCCTGCAAGTCATTGTGGGTTCTCACTTGTATGTGGCTAAATGCACCAAGATGCATCAGTAAGGGATCATGTTTAGGCAGTGATTAATATTATGGTGGGATGGGTGTATATACCATGTATCAGCAAACCACGTGTAGCACAGGGCATTTGTATTTGCTTAATACAGAGGTGTTGAACTCATTTGTTATGAGAGCCAGATCTGACATAAATGTCACTTTGTTGGGCTGGACCATATGTGCCATAAAATGTAACATGAGATATTGGAAGAAGAAGATACTGGATTTATATCCCTCCCTATACTCTGAATCTCAGAGCAGTCACAATTTCCTTTACCTTCCCCCTCACAAAAGACACCCTGTGAGGTAGGTGGGACTGAGAGAGCTCTTACAGCAGCTGCCCTTTCAAGGACAACTTCTGCGAGAGCTATGGCTAACCCAAGGCCATTCCAGCAGCAGCAAGTGGAGGAGTGGGGAATCAAACCCGGTTCTCCAAGATAAGAGTCAGCACACTTAATCATTACACAAACTGAGGTACCAGAGATACAAACTTTATAAAGGTGATTTCAGATGTTGAATGGCAATTGCAGGTGAATGCAATAACAGGCTTGATTGGATTAGGTGTGATATGCAGAGGGTAGTAGGCTTGGAATTACCAGTGTTGATAATGAGACAGGAAACCTAGGTCTCAATTCAGTCCAGGAGGATTCAGTCCAGGAGGATGCAAAGAATAAATGGACATAAATCTGATATTAGAAATCACAACATTCCATGGCTGACCTATAAGTAGCAATACTCTTACAATATCTCATGTTACATTGTAAGAGTAGCAATATTCTTACAAAAGGATTTTCAAAGGGAAATTAGAGAGACGGCTGAATTGCAATTGATAAAGCTTAAAACAATGCATCCTCCTGGACTGAACTGAGAGCTAGTTTTCCTCTCTCACTACCAGGGTGTGCTATTATTTGGCATCTGAAATCACTCCACTCTCCAAGATATAAGGACTAATTCAGGTGTTCTAATTCCTAATCAGGGTCTTTTAGAAAGAAAATAAGATAGGAACAAAGAAATCCAATCTTTTTTTTTAAAACAACTTTTCAAAATAAGCCAAAATAATTTCCTCAATGTACATTGTGCTTGTCAAAAGAATCCATCCATCCGTCTTCCTTCCTTCCCTCGCTGCCTCCTTCCCTCCCACCAAAGAAGTGTGTTTGCACGCAAAAGCTGATACTTGGAATAAAACGTTGGTCTTGAAGCTGCCATGGGACTTTCTTTCCTCCCCCTCTCTCCCCAAAAGTGGAGGAGAAGCAGCCCCACATGAAGCAGGAAGCATCCACAGAGTGCTCTCTCTGTATTTATGTGTGCGTGTGTTTTTCATTTTCTTTTTTTAATTAAACTTTTAAAAATGATATGCAGGTGCAGTCAAATATTCACAAAATACTTAATCCTTTAAATCCCCCCTCCCGCCAGACAAAAACTATAATAACACATATCAATAGTCTAGGATCAGATTCAGACAGGTGAAGTTTATAATCAAAACAGTTCTCCAGCACACATGCCCAGATCCCAGGAAGCCTTTGTGAAGCTATGGTTTCCTATTGTTACATACCTCTCTGACCTTGACATTTTGCCAAAAAAACAAATTTTATCATAATCTGATATTTTTCTAAAAGCAGTGATACTCCTTTACTATTGCATTTTGGCTTTATTATGTATATTTTTTGTTTGTTTGTTTGTTTTCCCCCTTTCCCTTTCACCTTCTTTTTCTGGATAGTTCACCCTGTGCATTCCATGAATTCTAGCTGAGCTCTTTTGAACTTGTCAGTATGTATTCTCTATGTGGGGAGTTTATTTTGCAGTTTTTTATTTTGATCATATTGTCTTGTTGTATCTACCTCTTGAATTTCGCCTGTCTGAATCTGATCCTAATATAGTGGTACAGATGTGGTGTTAAAGATTTTTGTTTGGGGGGAGGGAGGATTTAAAGGGTTAAGATTTTGTGAACATTTGACGGCACTTGTATATTTTGTTTTTAAAAGTTTAATTAAAAAAAGAGAATGCAAAAAACCCCAACAACTTTGCAAGGGGATTTAAGCTGATGTAGGGTGACTGCCCCAAGGTTACCCAGTAAACTTCATGATTGGATGAGGATTTGAATTCATATGCCTCTGCTGCTAATCTAACACTCTAACCACTATACCCCCCGTGACGTATATTTTGTGGCAGTTACGTTTATATGTTGTATATTAAGAATTAATCCCTTCTTATTCTTTAGAATTTGAATTCATACATATTTGAAGGGGGATTTTTTCTGGATGACAAACAAGCTGAACAGTAAGGAATCTCTTTGGTGACTTCTATAGTTTGGTTGTAAGAAAACCTGTTTCACAACTGCAGATGTTTAGATTTTGGTGATCCTAAGTGGCCTTTATAGTTAACAATAATAGTATAATATAGCAGTATAATAGTATAATATAGCAGTAATGGGATACAGTCTCAAAAATGACAGAATGATCTCGGTCTGCATCCAAGGCAAACCATTCATTATCACAGTAATCCAAGTCTATGCCCCAACCACTGACGCAGAAGAGGCTGGAGTGGACCAGTTCTATGAAGATCTACAAACACCTTCTAGAACTAACACACAAAAAAGATGTCCTCCTCATCATAGGGGACTGGAATGCCAAAGCAGGAAGTCAAAAGTTAACCAGAACAACTGACAAGTTTGGCCTTTGAGAACAAAATGAAGCTGGGAAAAGGCTAATAGAGTTTTGCCAAGAGAACAGACTGGTCATAGCAAACAGCCTCTTCCAACAACCTAAAAGGTGACTCTACACATGGACATCACCTGATGGGCAACACAGAAATCAGATTGATTATATACTCTGCAATCAAAGATGGAGAAGCTCCTTGCAGTCAGCAAAAACAAGACCTGGAGCTGACCTAAAAGTAATTGCCAGAACAGTTTCAGAAGCTTAATTTTAAACGTTTCTGTGATCTAAACGTGTACGGTATTTCAAATCCAAATATTATTGTATTTCATTATCAAAACTCCAGATAAAAATACAGAAAGTTCCATTTACAAATATTCTTCTCCTCTGTAAATTTCAATCCTAATATAAATAGCTATTCAGTTCATATAATTGAGCAGAGGAGCACCATATACAGCTATTCATCTCCTCGAGTCGGACTCGACTGTGCGACTGAACAACAACAAAGTATTTGTTGCAGAACTTTTACAAGCATGACCTTGCTTTCTTCTGGAAGCATTTTATCTCTCTCTGTGGTGATACAAGGCATCATTTGAATTATTCAGTATTTTCATGTAAAATGCTCTCTCTCAGCCCCGCTCCCATTTTCTCCCATTGTTTCTATTCAACCGTCATTTTTAGTCTTCCTGAATTCAGTGCTTTTGTAACCCCCCCCAAAAAAAAACAAACAAACAAACAAACAAACAATAGAATTCAATTCTCCAGGCATGGATGTAAGCCCATGGAATGAAATTGAGTTCCCTCAAGATGTGGCGTTAGAGTTCAGGGGTGTTACTATGGCAATGACATTAAACAAAGGCAGACTGCAAATAGGGACAATAGCAGGAGGGGATACATAGGGTGTTTGCAAGGGAATAAACCCTTTAAAATATCTGAATTATGCAGGGAAGACCCTGTGTTAGTTTGCAAATGCTTTATTTTGCCATATGGTGTTTCATATACCTTTTCTCTTCCCCCCACCCCCACTTCATTCCACCAGATTCACTAGAAGTTTAACACTATAGCCAGTATATCATTGCAGGGGCTGCGGATCAGCATGTATTGATCCAGCTGTCTGTGCATTGTGCGTACATATATTGCTGAGTATGAGAATTCAAGAAGAGATATGCTGGTTTTCTAAAGTAATATGGATCGATGAAATGCATGCTGATGGAATAGAGGTGGATGTATGGTAGAAAACGATATGTATTAGACTTCTGGAAATGTTCTTAGTTTCATATAGTTGCTTAGTTTGAGTTTCATAGGGTTGAGTTCTGTCAAATTTCATATTGCTGCTAAAATTATATTTTCAGTCATATGACAAGCTTTGATTACATATGTTGCTTTATCTTTTTCACTGTGGCTTCTAGTTATAAATGTTGTAAAAGCTCATGATCTCCTAACCATACCTTCCCAAAGTTCCACTGCTCCAGTGTTAGTATTTGTTGATTAATGCACTTAGTTTGTACACGAGAAAGGTCTAATCTTTGATTTGTAATTATTTTCTCTAGAAGTAGTTAAACAGGTTTTATGGGTAAAATTAATCATTAAAGGAGAAACTATATTGGCAAAGTGTTGGGCAAAGATGCTGTTGTATCCAATTGATAAATTATGGTTTACATTATGAAGAAAAACAGCTTCTCTTTGTAAAATGTTGGATAAAAACTTTCAAGAGAGAAAGGAGCATAGTTTAGGGTGGTGGTCTTCAAACATTTCAGAACGAAGATCTTCTTTTAATGGCTGAGTAGCAGGGTGGGATCCAGTTGGCTGCAAACATATGACATCACAGTCATATGACAGGAAGCCAGTGACATGAAATTGAGTTCCTGCAATATAATGTCACTAGTATCAAATCTCAGACGATGAGCTACAGACTAAGGAAGCGGGGGGCAGGAGACCCCTAGGATCATGAAGTTTACCATAATGAGAAACAAGTCAAGGAGGAATCCTCTCTACTGCTAATCTTGCCTAACCATCCTGCTCCTCTTCTCAGCATCTCTGTAAAGAGAGACAGGGCCTGGAGGCCTTTCTCTCAATATAAGTGAGCCTGCAGTTGGTCTTTCCCGAAAGCGGCAGAACAAATGTGGAGGCTCTGTAGGGGGTCTCCTGACACAGCAGTGAGTGCTTTGCCGCAGCATACCTGAATGTCCCAGCCTGTGGTGTGAAGAATGTTCCTGAAGGCTGGAAAATGATTATTTAATCTCTGTAGAATTAGGAAAGACAAGGCATTACTTCATTTCACAAATTAGATAATGCCGGCATTGTGTGAGGTAAACACTGTGAGCTGCAACAGAGAACTCCTGAACAGTTATAGCACTAATTTAAAAATTGTGGGTAACTGGCTTACTAAATTCCTGTTTTTCAGACTTATATTAAGCAGAATTAGGAGTGTCACTGCAAGAGGTAGACCCATACTGCCTGCTCCAGAGGCAGAGCAGCATTCCTCATTACCTGTCTCACACAGCCAGGGATGCACACAGCTTTTTGGGAAGTTCTATATGATACTGCTTGAGAAGTATTTTAAAAATCAGCTCACTTTTGAGTTGAGGAATGTGCTTTCCAATATAGAAAACATGCAGGGTTTTTTTTTTTTAAGCAGGAATGCACAAGAACACAGTTCCGGCTGGCTTGGCATCAGGGGTGTGTGGCCTAATGTGCAAATGAGTTCCTGCTGGGCTTTTTCTACAAAAAAAGCCCTGAAAACATTTATGAGAAAACATTTGTGCATCACCTTTGTGCCATGCTCACCTTCAAAGGACTTAAGGGCCAAGCCACCTGTGACCTTCAGTCATGTATAGCTTAGAAGATGAAGAAGAAGATATTGGATTTATATCCCGCCCTCCACTCCGAAGAGTCTCAGAGCGGCTCACAATCTCCTTTCCCTTCCTCCCCCACAACAGACACCCTGTGAGGTGGGTGGGGCTGGAGAGGGCTCTCACAGCAGCTGCCCTTTCAAGGACAACCTCTGCCAGAGCTATGGCTGACCCAAGGCCATTCCAGCAGGTGCAAGTGGAGGAGTGGGGAATCAAACCCAGTTCTCCCAGATAAGAGTCCGCACACTTAACCACTACACCAAACTGGCTCTCCACATTTTTACTCACAAGCTTACTCCTTGAACATTTTTTTTTAACAAAATGCAGCAAGGAAGGTATGATCTAAAGTAGAAGGTTAGAAAAGTGGGAGGAGGCTTTTAACTCCCCCCCCCCCCTCAAATCTGTTTTTATATTAAAACCACTCCCAAAACGTTTTTATCTCCCTAGGGGAAGAAACAGCTAGGGAGGACTTAGTGGGAAAATTGTAGAATAGGAAGAAGACAAACTGTACAGCTGAGCATCATGTGTAGCTTTAGGCTCAGTCTCGGCAAATATGTGAAGTATAGACTAGATTGAGAGTGACTTAAGCAAGGCCACCCAGCAAGCTTCCCTGTTGAGTGGGGATTTGAAATCATTTCCCAGTACAAGTCTAGTGCTTCTGGCTCTGTAGCATTCTGGCCTTTCTGAAATGTGTCTTCAAGACATTGTCTTATTTCTGTGTCTACAGTTCAGAGCACTTCAGTAATTCAAAGTAGTTAATACACGGGTACCAGAGGTTCTTTTATCCCAGGCATGCTTGCCTTTAGAGATTGATTGTTATTAGGGATGGATACGGAATATGAAAATGGTGGTTTATTGGGTTATCTGATTTGGTAGTTTGGTCCATGTTTTTTTCAATTTCCTGAATGATTTGTTGGTTTGTTCAGTTCAGGAAGGCGTAGAATGGCCCCTGAGTGGGCTAGAGATGCCAAACTTTAGCAAACTCTTCAGTGGACTCTCCTCTACCTCCTCTCCAAGTGTGGTGCAAATTGGATTTTGGGGGGCTGAGCTCCAGCCCCCCAAAGCAGGTGCCCACAGTAAGCTGTTCTCCTAAGAGTATGTCAAGCTGGGAAAAAAGGGAAGCCGCCCTGCAGCTTCTGGTCCATTTCACCCCCAGGAAGCTTAGAGGGGAGTGAAACTGACTATAAGTGGCAGCTCCATTCCCCCCAGTCCCCCGTGCTTCTGTTTAGTTTCCAGTGAAACTGACTAGAAGTTGCAGGGGGCAGCGGGAGAGTGGAGCTCCGGCATCTAGTCAGTTTCACTGGAAACTGACCAGAAGCACAGGGGGCTTGGGAAAGCAGAGCTGCGTCTCCAGTCAGTTTCACCGGAAACTATACAGAAGTGCAGGGGAGCTGGGCAATCATGCTAGGCTATCTGGAAAAATGAACCAAACAACATGCCAAGAAAAAAAAGACTGGTTCATTTTTATGTTCGGGTGTGGTGGGATCAGACAAACCAGTTCAGAATGAATCACAATTCAGCCATTTTTAGCATGAATCATGATTCATGGTTCGGTTCATGCCCATCCCTCGTTGTTATAGTCTGATAATAAGATTTTTTTTTGGTAAATAAATCTCTCTTTTTATTTATTGCAAAACTGTAATTCTGAGAGTTCTTGACATTTTGAAGCTTTTGGTTTTTCTTTTAAAACATGAATACATTAAATTAATTAGATCAGATAGGAAGGCAGAGGAGAGATGCAGCATGGCTTGTGAGTCTGTACACCTCAAGGGAGTCAACTTGACTTTTGAAATCTCACTGAAAATTGTAAATGTCTTGTAACTGTCATCTGCGTGAACAAAAGATATAATAATAACCAGAATTTTAGGAGTGAAAGTATTATTGGTGCTGTTGTGTGACTTTCTCATGTTCTGCAGGAGTAGTGGATAGTGAGACCGATTTTGCACTACGCTTGTTACGGGTGGAGAGCCCTTTTGCTCCCGGTGCTTCTCTCTGTTTTCACAGAAGCTGCCCCGAAGCTGCGAGTTGGTGCGCCGATTTTCCGCAGCAAGCGAGATCCTTTTACAAGCTATTTCTGCTTGCCGCAGAAAAGTGGCATGCCAACTCGCAGCTCTGGGACAGCTTGTGCAAAAACAGAGAGAAGTGCCGGGGGCAAAAAGGCTCTCCACCCGGAACAAGCCCTAGTGTGAAACTGGTCTGAGTGACTCTGAATTTGCCCTAAATGTTTAGATTTCAGACTGAAGAAAACGATGCAGTCCTGATTTTTCTCAAACAAAATGTACTTATAATATTCCAAGAAACTGAAGGTTACTTTTATAGACCATCTTCTTCAACCTCCTTTTCAGTCCAGGGATCTGCTCAAATCTAGGGTTGACCATTCTCAACAAACAGCTGCCCAACCTCTATTTGAAAGATCTCTTGAGAGGGAGAGTCCACCTACCTCCTTCTCTCTCGGCTTGGCTTCGCGAACGAAGATTTAAGAAGGGTGCAATAGTCCACGTCTGCTGCAGGCTCGCTGGTGGCTGACAAGACCAATGCAGGACAGGCAGGTCCGGCCACAGTGGCTGCAGGGAAAAGTCTGATTTAGGGCTGGTGCTGTAGCAGTGCGATTCTTCCTCAATCTCCTTTTGTCCTCAAGACCAGCTATGCGTGCGTTCTCAAAAGAAGAAACAGCCTGGTGGATGGTGTGCCTCCATGCTTTGCGATCTGAGGCTAGGTCAGACCACTGGTGATGGTTGATGCGACAGGTGCCAAGGGATTTCTTCAAGGAGTCCTTGTACCTCTTCTTTGGTGCCCCTCTATTTCGATGGCCGGTGGAGAGTTCGCCATACAGGGCAATCTTGGGAAGGCAGTGGTTTTCCATCCTAGAAATATGCCCTGCCCAGCGCAGCTGCATCTTCAACAGCAGTGCCTTGATGCTGGTAACCTCCGCCCGCTTGAGAACTTCAGTGTTGGTCACAAAGTCACTCCAGTGGATGTTGAGGATGGTGCGAATGCAGCGCTGATGAAAGTGCTCAAGGAGTCGCAGGTGATGACGGTATAAAACCCACGATTCGGAGCCGTAGATGAGGGTTGTCATCACAACCGCTTTGTAAACATGGATCTTTGTGCCTTTTTTCAGATGCTTGTTGCTCCACACTCTTTTGTGCAGTCGGCCAAATGCACGGTTTGCCTTTGCCAGCCTGTTGTCAATCTCCTTGTCGATCTTAGCATCTGAGGAGATGATGCACCCCAGGTAGTTGAACTGCTGGACTGTCTTCAGAATTGATTCACCCACAGTGATGCAGGGAGGGTGATAATCTTCCTGGGGTGCAGGCTGGTGGAGAACTTCTGTCTTCTTCAGACTAACTTCTAGGCCGAATAGCTTGGCAGCCTCTGCAAAGCAGGACGTCATATGCTGCAGAGCTGATACCGAGTGGGAGACGAGTGCAGCATCATCAGCAAACAGTAGCTCTCGGATGAGTTTTTCCATTGTCTTGGAGTGGGCCTTTAGTCGCCTCAGGTTGAACAGACTGCCATCGGTGCGATACATCCTTAGGTCATTGTAATAACTGCATTTGTGTAATTGTGTAATTATTTGAGGTGTTCAAAAGGCTTCGCGTAAACTCTCATCTTGTAATCCTTACAGCTGTCTTGCAAGATGGCCATTATGAACCATCGTGTGGTGGTGATGCTGAGGGAACATGGCTTACCATTGAACTCATGGCAGAGACAAGATTTGAACTAGTAACTTGTTAACTCATAGCTTAGCCTTTTAACCTTGACACTGATGGTGTCATCCTAAACAGAGTTACTCTCTTCTAAGTCTGGTTTTCCAGGTCATTCTCAATAAAATAGTCCATAAAGCTCAACACCTTGTTGGACCTATTCAGGCTAGACGTAATGCAGATGTTCAGTAAAATACAATAATGCATAGGTTTCAGATTCAAAACTTTATATCATAAAAACATAAAACTCCTGCCAAACAATATAGATAGAACCTCACAAAACTTAGATATACATTGACACCTGCCAAAGTAATATTTTCAATGAAATGGAAGATGGAAGACTGTCCCACAGTAGAGATCTGGAAAGGAAAACTAGCTGAATATTCAATAATTGCAAAACTAACTATTATAAACAGAAGACCTCTGAGAAAATTTCTGCAGAAATTGCAAACCTATTTTTCATATAATTGGAATAGTTAAGTATCTTGGTTCTATAACTATTTGTATATTAAATCAGAGATGATAAAAATATTGGTCACTGTTATAACTCTTTTCAGAATTCAATATTCTACCAGTATTTAGATACTCTGTAAGAATAAGATGCAGAAACAGTACTCCATATTCTAGCAGGATTTAGATACTCTGTAAGAATAAGACACAGAAATTGTTATATGTTTAAGACAATACCTAGGGTCTTAGGATGGTTAAAACTTATCATTAAAATTTATCTTTAAAATATAACCTTTTTATTGTTAAAAGGATACTGCAACTAAGAAAGTTCTAGATTGATTATTCTTTTAAAGAGATAATGATCTATTATCTGCTTTTACATTTGAAATATTGAACAGATTTTAAAAACAGTTTTGGTGCTAAGTTCCATACCATGATGTTAAGCAGCTCTGTACGTTAGTTGAAGGCCATTCAAAAAATTGTTGTTTTACAAGCCTTGCGGAATTGGGCAAGGTCCCGCAAGGCTCTAACATCATCAGGGAGTTGGTTCCACCAGTGGGGGGCAGCAATAGAGAAGGCTCGTTCTCTGGTAGCCTTCAATCTCGCCTCCCTCGGCCCCGGGATTTCTAATAGATTTTGTGATCCAGATCTCAGTACCCTCTGGGGAACATGTGGGGAGAGACGGTCCCTAAGGTAGACAGGACCTCGGCCATATATGGCTTTAAAGGTAATAACCAGCAACTTGTAGTGAATCCGGAATACTATTGGCAGCCAATGCAGTCTCCGCAGCCCCGGCTGCACATGATCCGGAATAGAGAGACCCAGTAACAGCCTGGCTGCAGCAGGCAATTCCTACAGAGGTCTGGTGGTGATGCCAGAAAGAGAGAAAAGCCTCTTTAGGTGTTGAGGGAGACCTTGGAGGGCAGGGTGGAACAGCACCTGCAGACCAGAGCAGGCCTCTTCTGCCACACACCCACCCCATGGGGGGTGGAATCTCTGCATAGTTGCAAGAGTAATTTTAGTGGCCAATGCTTGATTGCAGTGCTGGTTCCAGGAGAGAGAGGAATGAAAATGGAAGTCCGGGTAACTAAATGAATGGACTTTTCAAGAGGATGGTTATCAATCATTTGTAGAATGCACAAATTTGGCCTTTGAAAAAAATCAAATAGTTTTTTTCTTATTTAATTCATAAGGATTCACACTTGGCAATATTTGAAGTCAGTGGACTTAGAAGGGTGTAACTCTGCTTAGGAGGGCACTATAAACCTGTTCTGAGCAGACTTCTTTGAAAGAGAATGTATTCAAAACTGGCACACTACAAAAGAGGCGAGGCACATCTTAAGTGAGTGCCACTGTGTGTTTTAAGATTCTGCCCCCTCTTTACATTTTTCTGGCTTTAGCTTGTATGTGGCACTTCCTGAACGGGATACATATAGTTGCTGCCTGGAGGTCATTGATAGATGAAAACCTGTATGATTGCCTCTTTGCTGACTTCTCCCGCAGGGATTGTGGGAAAGGTTTGAGGTTCTAATTCTGTTGGGAATTTTCCTTTTCATTGCCATGGGAAAGAAAGGTGATGACCTCTAGTTCTGCTTGGCTAATATGGTCAGAGCTTGGGCCCCTAGCACCTGCTTTGTAATGTACAAGCAAGAAATAAGGAGAATTTTGGCCCAAACCATCCTGTTTCTGAACATTTATCACTTAGCTTATGGCTTTTTGTTGCCAGTGATTTTGTAGGCAATCAGCAATTGTTGTGAATTTGGCTAAATAAAGCTTGCCATTTACAGTGAGCTACACAACTATTTTAACCTTTCTATTTTACCCTACCTGTTTAAAATAGCCTTCACTTAATACCGAGCCAAGGAAGTCTCGCTGGATATGTTTTAGCCACTGAATTTATAGAAGACCTTAGTTATAGCACCATAATGTTAATTTTAATACAAGTTGTTTTAACGATTTAAGGATGATTTATATAATTGTAATTGTAATTATCGTGTATGGTTTTATTGTATATTGTACATTGTATTTATGTGTTGTGAGCCGCCCTGAGCCTGCTTCGGCGGGGAGGGCGGGATATAAATAAAAAGTATTATTATTATTATTATTATTATCTAAACACTCTAGTTTTTAGTATGGTCAGTATGTTGTATATCATTTGAACTATCCACATGACAGTCATTTTGTAATTAAGATAATTAGTAACTGGCTTTCCATTTTGTGTTCTGGACACAGTAGAACAGAAGAAAATCGGAGTATTTGGATGCAGATTATTAATTCTGTTGGAAACCTTTGAGATGCCATCTGCATTTGGTTTTCCTACTTATGATATTACCTGTTGCTTCTAACTCTGTTAAATATCCTGTTGACAAGGCAGGAGTTCAGTGTGTGTAAAAAAACAGCTGGTTTTCAGAAGGAGCCCCATGGCGCAGAGTGGTAAAGCTGCAGTACTGCAGTCCGACCTCTCTGCTCATGACCTGAGTTTGATTCTGGCGGAAGCTTGGTTTTGGTAGCTGGCTCAAGGTTGACTCAGCCTTCCATCCTTCCGAGGTTGGTAAAATGAGTACCCGGCTTGCTGGGAGGAAAGTGTTGATGACTGGGGAAGGCAATGGCAAACCACCCTGTAAAAAAGTCTGCCGTTAAAATGTCGTGATGTGACGTCACCCCAGAGTCGGAAATGACTGGTGCTTGCACAGAGGACTACCTTTACCTTTTTATTTAGACAAATAGTGTTGAAACATTTATTAACCCAGTCATTTGCTGCTTTAAAAATAATCTTGTGTTCTGCTGCGTTGGCAGTGTGCAAGACCCTCAGCAGCTCCGTTCAGATATCACACAAAACCATGGCTTCTTTTAACTGTGGTTAATATTTGAAACTGGAACTTAGATATTCAGTCAACTCCTGGTTGTCCTGAAGATGGGGTGTTTTGTTGCTTTCTCTTTGTTACCTGGGAGGGCATTCCTAGGGAGCCAGCCAGGACTATACCAGGATGCCTATATTTGCATATCATTTGAAACCATAGTTAATGCCAGTTGTGGTTAAACAAGTTCAGATCTTGAGTTCAGATCTGGGTGTGAAGGACACCAACTAACCATAAAGGCTCACAGTTCAACAATCACACTACTCATAGTTGATTTAAATAAACTGCGATTTTACATGATGTCTGGTGGCACATTTCCTACAGTAACTTACCCCGCGGTCCCAGCTTGCCTACCTTGAGGCTGGAATTCAACAGAGCCTGAAGTTACAGGAAACACCAAACCGTTGACCAAAGGACTATAAAGTGGTCAGCTGAAGAATCCACTGGAGCGGAGGTTGGGACTGAGAAACGATAAGATGGGCAGTGGCAATTAATAATTCCCACCGACGTCTAATTGGATTGCCAGTTACAAGTGGTATCTGCAAATGCTTGTAAACTTGGCTTGTATCTTTTTTAGTGTGTGCTAAAAATTGTGGTGTGGAGGAAGTTTCCTCAGCATGTGTCACATGGATTGCCATATTACTGGGGGTCTGCACATGCAGTTTGTTCAGGACCATGAATCTCCTCAGGAAGGATGTAGTAGCATGACTTCTCCACTGATGTTGACAAATCACAAGTCAGTTTCTGCAGTCCTGGAACTTTCTTCAAGTATGGTGTTACAATAATCAACTCATTGAATGTGTGCCAACAGAAGCTACTGGCATTGTCTGCCTAGTCTGGTTTGTGCTGTAGGTGCAAAGTATTTTGCCTAGTTTAAGAATTGAAGAATACACCGCAGCATTGGACTTCACCAGGTGGGATGAGACAGAACTGGGTCATGTCCTTACTTTAGGTGTGTTGTACTAGAAATATCACAACCATTTTGGTAGTCTCTAGCAAAGCGGTATAAAAAGAACAGAAAAAAAGGAAAGGGACTTGAGGAGACATAGGGTTACCAACCTTAATTTTTATTTTAAATTAAATTTGACTTCTAGCCTTCTCTCCCCACAAGTAGGTTCCAGGCACGTTACAATACAATAATAACATCATCCAATATATAAAATAGTAAAACAGTCACATCAGTTCGTATATCTGCATGACATAAGAACATAAGAGAAGCCATGTTGGATCAGACCAATGGTCCATCTAGTCCAACACTCTGTGTCACACAGTGGCCAAAAAACCAGGTGCTATCAAGAGGTCCACCAATGGGGCCAGGACACTAGAAGCCCTCCCACTGTTGCCCCCCCCTCCCCAGCACCGAGAATACAGAGCATCACTGACAATCAATGGCACTATATTAAAGGTTCTCCTAGAATCACAACTGATTTTCAGGCTATAGGGATCATTTCCCCAGGAGGAAAAGGCAGCTTTGGAGTGCGGGCTCTATGGCAACAGAACCCTGCTGAGCTACCTCACCTCTCCAACCGCCCCCCCCAAAAAAAAAAAAAAAAATCTCCAGGAATTTCCAAAGCTAAAGTTTGGAAGAAGAACAGAAGGAGAAAGGGAGACACACATCATAAAAAATTAAGGGTCCCCTGTGTTGGAGCAGGTTCAGGTGAAGGGAGGGCCCTTGGTCTGTAAGGCTGAAAGCTACTGCATCATGGCAACAAGGTACTTAAGTATATTTTGTGTGTGGTATCAATTTTGTGTGTGGTATCAATTGCTTACATTTGCAAACAGGTTACTAAATACACAGAGATTTCATTTCTACCTTGATTCACACTAAACATTAGACCAACTTGACTTCTCCTAGACAGTTATTAGCAAACTGTTCTCTGTTTCATTATTTGCTTAGCTGTTACTTAATATTTAAAGCAGATTGAAGTATTTGAGCTGTGTAGACACTTGCTCAAAGGGTACAGCAGACAAAGGGTGGAAAATGAATAAAAGCCACTTAGCTTGGAGCAGTAAATATTGCAAAACTAGCTTTCTTTAGCATGAATCTGTAAATAAAATGCATGAAATTGCTTATGTATTCCAACATAGTGATGTTCAGTTTGATCTTTAGTATAACTTACCACAAGGCTACTGATTTCTAAGAATCTTCATACAAGGAGTTGCCCATATGTTATGGGATTTTGACTGGTGTCACTAACATGCCACATTTAAAATAGATTTTGGAGCTTTTAATTAATTTTTTACCTTTCGGGGAACTAATATTTATGGATTTCATGGGGGAAGTGGAAGATACTTTTTAAAAAAGGAAACTAATGTTGGAGAAATAAAACAAATCTTGAATTAGTTGCTACATTTTGGACATATAGTCAAAACAAAGAACTGCAGTGTGGAGAATACAAATCAAAATTACACCGCTCCAGGAACAACAAGAAACAATTTAGTAATTGCCAGTCATTTGTGTACAAATATATATACAACATGCAAATCCCAAATATAAAGGATGGACTATGATAGGTCAAATTTTCCTCAGGTCCAAGGATGAATAGATTGAATCTAAAAAACGTATAGTTTTGTTTGCTGAAGTTAAAAGAACAAAAGCGAAATCATTAAGGCATAATGATAAACAAAAATAAAGTGTGAGCATTCAACCCCCCATCACTTTGAAATGGAACCAAACCAGAACCCAAAGAGCTTACAATCTTAATAACTAAAACTGAAAAAAGCAAAAGCTAAATCGCAAAGGCATAATAAATTAGTAACAAAAATAAAGTCTGAGCACTCAATTACAAACCTGCTTGTTATAACTTTTTGGATGGGGCCAAACCGGGCCCCAAGAAAATTACAGTCTTATTTGCTGAAGTACAAAAAGAGGGGCAGAAACTGAGTCAGGCACTTAAACATAGAGACTTGATCAATTATAAACATTTTACAGCTCTTTAGACGGATAATACATACTGAGAACTTGTGTTTATATGGGAATTGCTGAAAACATTCTGCAGTAGCCAAAGCCTACAATATTACACATGGAAAGATTCTCCTGATGGAGATAACATCCGGAGTACTATTTCAAGCAGTTGCGCAGCATGTGTGAGACTTGCAAAATTATCTTAAAAGTTACAGGAATGCAAAGAGATCTAATGACATATTTAATTCTTCAGGATATATAGTTTAAATTTATGAATGAAGACCCTTTCTATAGTAATATTCCCTAGACATTTTCAATTCTATAGTCTTTTGATTTATACTGATATAAAATACAGAATTTAAATCTGCAGGTGTGAGACTGCAAAATTACCTTAAAGTTACAGGAATGCAGAGAGGTCTGGTGACGTATTTGGACATAGAAACTGTTTCAGGGTGTAATGAGAAAAGGACAAAATTCGCAACAGAAGTTAAAAGTCTGCTCTTGGGTATACTAAAGACTTACGGTAAACTGAAAATAAATGCAAAATATATTCAAAAACATTGAGAAAGATAGAGGTTCCTGAAGAACAGTATGTTGTATGAAATACAGGGGAGGATTCATAGTAGCCTGTATTCCCTCCTAAATGATGCTCTATTTTGTCATAACAAAGGTTTTGCAAGACCTTTTTTCATTTTAATCCATGTGAAGGAAGGCAGTCACCTGTCTAATCCACAGTATTTGCACTTATGTCTGACTTAATTAGGAAGATCAGTCATCATGAACCCTTCCATCCTTCATTAGTCTGTGGTGAAAATGAATTGGTATGAGGTAGACTCATATATAAAAACGTTTCCGCGTGAAGGCCAAGTATTGTTTGGTATTAAACTGGTGTTTTTGGCATTCAGGCAAATCCCACTTAAGCAATCCTTGGCTGGAAATTGCATAGATGGTCAGCCCTCTCATTAAATTCTGAACTGTAAATGTTATAACTGTTAGTGTCATGCATTGTTCTCATCCATTGTTTGGTCACAGTGAACAGACAGGCTTTTCACAGTTCTTTATATGTCAGCAAGTTGAGCCTTCCTTTTGTGCCAAGGGAGGTAAGCACACTCTGGTTGTGCTTTTTCCTGGACATCTCCAGGACAGAAAAACAGACTGTTATCCGTTATCTTGGCTTTATAATGAACGGATGGAGAAAGAAGCTTCTGACAAAGTTGCTTGGAAATGTATACCAAACAGAGGCTTCTGTAGAATGCTTTTTGAGGCAAACAGTGGCTTTCAACTATGTAGTATTCCACTACAGTGTGGCATTCCAGAGGCTCGATCTTATTCTGGAGGTTGGAAGCGGTAGTAAAACCCTTTTCTTTGAAATTTCACCTGGTATGTAATAACACTTTGTCCAGCGCACCTACGTTGGTGCACCTAGAGCCACAAGCCATGGTTCTCTTGTAGAGCCGTTTGGTCATTTGGGATATTTTCTGGGTATCTGTTCAAAGTAGCTTAAAACAGAAGTTAGAATAACAATACAACTAGAATCATACAAATTCTATGAAAGCCCCTGCAACTGTTCAACACTTCCCAGCCCTACCACTACACCAAACTGGCTCTCCTTACATTACAGTGAGGTGACAGGAGGGTGACAGGATGGGGAGTGCAGGGGAATTGTGCCTCTTGCCACACAAGCATGAAAACAGGCTTGTAGGGATAAGCTGTGCTAGGTAAGCTGCTTTTATTTCTGGAGCTTGAATGATTTGCTGCCCACAAGTGCCTTGAGGTAGGAAACACTTGGAGTGTAGCTTTTTCTTTTCTACTTCACTGTAATCGCTAAAGGAACCAAGCTGTACAGGAATGCCTGCTTTTCAGTGATTAATAAACACTTTTTTTGTAAAATGGAGGTCATGGCTCCAGTACTTGGCATTTTTGAAATTCCAGGGTTGGAATGTTTAAAATCTTGCCATTTTTATTGCCAAGACAGTGAAAAAGAGGACTTTAGATTTTCCTCAGAGAAGGGCACAGTGATATTTGAGTTAGGTTGTTAAGACAGAGGACATCATGGGTAGTCAGTGACAGAGGTCATGAAATACCTTATCCATGGGCCTTGGTAAGCTACTCTCAGATGTTTCCATCAGTGCTAAAGAAAATGCTTTACAGTCTGTGTGACGCTTGTGAATGTTGTTCATCTTCATAGGCCATTGAAGCAAGCTAGTTACCAAGAAATGCAAAAGCTGTTTTGTGCGTCTTTTGTGCAAAGAACTTAAAGACAGAAGCCACTGCATGGTAAAAATATGTCTTTTATAAAAAACAAACAGCAACAACAAAACCTGATTAGTAAGTTGCCAAATTGCCCTCCCCGTGCAATGTTTTCCATGTAATCAGGGGAAGTGTGTTCACACTCCTGAATACCTCCCAACATCAGAGAGAGGCCTAGATTCCACAAGGTGAGTAGGTTTTTCAAGCTGGGATTCCTGCTCTGGTTGTGAAACAAAACAGCCCTAAAGCAAGGGTGGAAAACTCATTTTGGTCTGACAGAACACACAGAAGGATCTCTTTGCCCACATCAGCATTAGCTAAATTGGGTTGGATAACTTGTTTCTAGTACTTCTCTCCCTTCTTGGGTTAATGGTCTTGTTTTGGACCAAAGTGTTAGGCCAGGGGTGGCCAACGGTAGCTCTCCAGATGGTCTTTTTTTTTTTTTGCCTACAACTCCCATCAGCCTCAGCCATTGGCCATGCTGGCTGGGGCTGATGGGAGTTGTAGGCAAAAAACATCTGGAGAGCTACCGTTGGCCATCCCTGTGTTAGACTATTAAGTGTAACAGTTCCCCTAATGGCCATGGGCTCTCTTGGGCAGAGGGTTTTTGTGGCCTATATACTTGAGAGCCTTTAACTGCAGGTATCAAAGCTACGACAGCTCAGCATGCATTTTGCCACTGAGGTATGTCTACTTGATAGCCTTGGTGTCCCGTCATTTCTCTTTCTCTATATATCTCTGTATAAAGCCCTCTGTTGGGAATTCTCAGAAGCTGCTTAAGGAGCCAGCTGTTTCCAGGGAGCTTCTCCAAGGGGGCTTCCCAATCCCACCAGACCCCATTGGTGTTACTCTTAAAATACGGCAGTCTGCCAGCATACTCTGCAGTGTTAGGGGGAAACAGCAAGAGGACAAATTAAGAAGGACCAAGTAGAAAAGCATAGGATTTTACTTACCAAGATCTCCTACTTTCCCCCCGGGGCCGTCTTAACAGCATTATGGGCTCCGGGCAAAGCAGTGTACTGGGCCCCTACCACAACTACTCACAGGAATAAAAATGTAAATGGCCGATAAAATTAAATGTATATTTATGTTTATTGGCACTTCCAACGAGACTGCATTCAACATTTTCTCAACTTGCACAAATAAAAAGCTTATCCATACATATATTCACAAACTATCGATTCCTGATTATTAGTACTGCATCATACACAGATTAGTACAGGGCCCCTATGCTCAGTTGGAAAGCCAGTTTGGTGTAGTGGTTAAGCGTGCGGACTCTTATCTGGGAGAACCGAGTTTGATTCCCCACTCCTCCACTTGCACCTGCTGGCATGGCCTTGGGTCAGCCGTAGCTCTGGCAGAGGTTATCCTTGAAAGGGCAGCTGCTGTGAGAGCCCTCTCCAGCCCCACCCACCTCACAGGGTGTCTGTTGCGGGGAAGGAAGGGAAAGGAGATTGTGAGCCGCTCTGAGACTCTTCGGAGTGGAGGGCAGGATATAAATCCAATATCTTCATCTACCTCACAGGGTGTCTGTTGTGGGGACGGGGGGAAGGTAAAGGAGATTGTGAGCCACTCTGAGACTCTTCGGAGTGGAGGGCGGGATATAAATCCAATATCTTCATCTACCTCTCAGGGTGTCTGTTGTGGGGGAGGAAGGGAAAGGAGATTGTGAGCTGCTCTGAGACTCTTCGGAGTGGAGGGCGGGATATAAATCCCATATCTTCATCTACCTCACAGGGTGTCTGTTGTGGGGGAGGAAGGTAAAGGAGGTTGTGAACCGCTCTGAGACTCTTCGGAGTGGAGGGCAGGATATAAATCCAATATCTTCATCTACCTCACAGGGTGGCTGTTGTGGGGGAGGAAGGGAAAGGAGATTGTGAGCCGCTCTGAGACTCTTCGGAGTGGAGGGCGGGATATAAATCCAATATCTTCATCTACCTTACAGGGTGTCTGTTGTGGGGGAGGAAGGTAAAGGAGATTGTGAACTGCTCTGAGACTCTTCGGAGTGGAGGGCGGGATATAAATCTAATATCTTCTTCAATATCTTTTTCATGGGGCCCACAGGCAAGTGCCCATCAGACCCATGCATTAAGACAGCCCTGCTTTCCCCCTACAGCTGTAGTCTTCCAATTTCAGGGAATGCCTTCCCTTGCAGGAATTACTTACTAAAGGTTTATTTTTTGGGGGGCATATTTTTGGGAGCAGACCTGGTTTATAGAGTGGAATAAAGGCCAGCCTATCAGACCTCACCTTTGCCTTATATGAATGGATCATGTGATTTAGAGTCCAGGTGAGATTATAATTTGAGGCTGCAAATTGGCAATGGTGGCAGGCTATCTTCAGGTAACTTTTTTTTCTCATGTTAGTGGTGATCTCCTTATTGACAATGATAGCATCCAGGGAGCCCTTGGAATCAGGGCTGGTTCTAGGTTGGAGGGGGGGGGGCTCTGGATAGACAGCGCCCAGCCCCCCCCCCCACCTTCCTTTCCACTTCTATATTAGCATGCCCTCCATTTACCCTTGCATCTTTATCTCAGAGAAAGCCCTCCCACTGCCCATGCTCAGTTGCCTTCATCACTTGTACACTCTTTCCCTGACAGTACATGGCTCGGAATTCTGCTGCCACCAGGAGTACTTGCTGCGCATCACTGACATGCCCTTCCTCAATGATTCCAGGCATTTGGGAGCACAGAGGCAGACAGGTGCTAGGCGAGGTGCAAGGGTGGGGATCAGCAGCTGTATGCACACTAGAAACCCTGAACTGCTGGCAAGTGCCCCCTCTCGGGGTATGTTGATGCTGGCCCTGCTAGGAATGCTTTGAAAAACCACGGCCTCAGAACGTGAAGTGGTATAAAGTTGCTGGGGTGCATGAGGCACAGGTACTGTCCTAAGCAAGAATACAGCAGTGTGTTATGTTTGTGGGGAGGAAACTAATGAAGGCAACCGATCCAGCTTTTGTATGTGGGATCATTCAACTCGCATAGCACCCCTTTGTTTTGGTTCTAGGAAAAAAACCCAGAGGAAAAAACCCCACGGACATTAATGCTCACAGGAAAAATGCCCACATGGAAAAATGCCCAGTTGGAAAAATGCCCGCATGGAAATAAACCGACACAGAAAAAAGCCCATACTGAAAGAAGCCCCCCTGGAAAAAAGCCCCCATGGAAAAATATGTAAAGCACCACAGATGTTTATAATTGTGGAATAGGGTTACCATGGAATAGGGTTGCCAAGTCCAATTCAAGAAATATCTGGGAACTTTGGGGGTGGAGCCAGCAGCAAGGTTGTGACAAGCACAGCTGAACTCCAAAGGAAGTTCGGGCCATCACATCGAAAGGGACCACGCTCCTTTTCAATGCCTTCCCTCCATAGAAAATACTGAAGGCTAGGGGCGCCTTCTTTTGGGGCTCATAGAATTGGACCCCCTGGTCCAGTCCTTTTGAACCTTGGAGGGTATTTTGGGGAGAGGCACTGGATGCTGTGCTGCAAATTTGATGCATCTACCTCAAAAAACATTCCCCCCAGAGGCTGAGATGCCAGTGGATTAATTCTCCATTATACAATTTTTTTTTATTAATTCCAACTATGTTTCTTGATTTTTCCTTCCAGATACTTGCCGGAGCCAGTCCTGCTTAGCTTCTTAGAACTATTAGGCCTTAACTACTGCTATTTAAGAAAGAGAAGCTATCAAGAGCAGGCAGTGATTTGCCTAATCCAAAAAACCATACATTTTGACATTCTCGAAAAGTATAGGCAATTGATACTTCACGATTCTGGTGTGGAAAAATCCAGGCAGAATTCTGGTTGTAGGTGATAGAGATCTTATGCTTGAATTAAACAAAGATACCATCTATAGAGTTGGCACCTTTGATGACGTGCCCAATATGTTTTACCAACTGTACACATGGCATGCCATGGTGGATAATTCATATCCACCAGGTATTTACATTTTACCTCAAAAAAAGAACATGGACACCTATAATAGAATGTTTGAAATTAAGCTATTGATTCCAGACAAACTGTTGTGGGGGCACAATACTCTTAATTCCTCGTTCCATTTCAGTCATCCCAGCGTGTGGTCTCTATTCAGTGGACTGCAGAGGGACCTGGCTTGTCACAAACTAACATTGGCTAATGCACAGGCAGAAGGGTTCCCAATCCCCAGGTGGGGGCAGGGGATCCCCCGGTTTGGAGGCCCTCCCCCCGCTTCAGGGTCGTCAGAAAGCGGGGGGAGGGGAGGGAAATGTCTGCTGGGAACTCTGTTATTCCCTATGGAGATTTATTCCCACAGAAAATCATGGAGAATTGATCTGCGGGTATCTGGGGCTCTGGGGGGGCTGTTTTTTGGGGTAGAGGCACCAAATTTTCAGTATAGCATCTAGTGCCTCTCCCCAAAATACCCCCCAAGTTTAAAAAAGATTGGACCAGGGGGTCCAATACTATGAGCCCCAAAAGAAGGTGCCCCTATCCTTCATTATTTCCTATGGAAGGAAGGAATTGAAAAGGTGTGCTGTCCCTTTAAATGTGATGGCCAGAACTCCCTTTGGAGTTCAATTATGCTTGTTACAGCCTTGATCCTGGCTCCACCCCTAATGTCTCCTGGCTCCACCCCCGAAGTCTCCAGATATTTCTTGATTTGGACTTGGCAAACCGAACAGGCAGGTCGCCTAGAGGTAGAAAATATTACATGGTTGCCACTTCTGTACAGCAGTATGAGCAGGTGGAAAATAAACTTATTTGCTTAAAGAGATTGGCTAATTTGCAAAGAAGAATTATATCTGAATTATTGTTGTTGTTAAATAATTGTTGCTTTTAGTATTAGGGTTAGATGATCTTTTGTCGTGGTCACTGGGTGTACCACAATGTATTAACAATTCAAAAGTCTGACAAATTGTAAATTAATAAAGTTAAACTATTTAATTTTATTTAAATATATATTTCTATGTAGAGTTTAACTTCTGTTATTATTGTTTTTCCTTCTTAATAAAGTTCATTGATAACAAAACGGTCACTTCTTGTTGCATCTGAATATGACATATTTTAATCCTAAAATAACAATATAAAAATAACAAAATGGTCACTTTTTGTTGCATGTGAATATGACTTATTTTAATCCTAAAATAACAAGAAAATATTATTAATGGCATTTTTCCATGGGGGGCTTTTTTCCTGTGAGCATTTATGTCCATGGGGTTTTTTCTTTGGGCTTTTCCCCTTTGTGCTTTTTTCCGATTACCCTGAATCATATTGGTGATGGGTTGGTTTTACCCCCCCCCCCCCAAAAAAAATGAAGTGAAACACAGTTTTACAAAGGGTATAACAAAATTAATTTAATTCCACGTAGAGGCATTCTTTTGAATAAGAATGCAACTTTATTTACATTATTCATAGTCTGCCTTTCTCAATGAAACTCAGGGTGAGTTACACAATGTAAGTCAGTGAAACCAACAGAATAAGATATCTGATAAGTAAACTTTCTAAAATTCCCCTTGCAAATCAGGCTTTTAATTTCCTTTTTTGTCAAGAGCTGAGGGTTAAGCAAGTATTATGCTCACTTAACGTCAAGCTGTACAAAATTATTCTGGTAGAAAGTACAAAAGAGGATTGCTATACAGTCCTGCCGCAGTTTTTCCCAGTTGAGCACTTCCAGATTCTGTAGTTAGTAAGGAACCACAGTTTATTTAGTGTACAGTTTATTTAGTGTACTGATCATTTCTGTTGAGGAAATGTTTTTAAATGTAACTCAGTGAGTCTCAAGTACATACACAATGGCCAAGCAGCATATAATTTTCTGGCTGTCCTATTTTGTGATCCTGGCGTGAAGTGGCATTTCTGTCTTGTTGCATAGGTTTTACCAGCTCAGCCTCAGAGCAGTCCAGCGCCTGCCTGAACAGTCTGTTTTCTGTTTCAAAACAGAGCTGTTTCTGTTTGCTGGAAACAGTCAACAATAAATATGCAAAGTTCTCTCTCCCCACCCCACCGAAAACTGACCAGCAGACCAACCAGCTGGCCAACCAAAAGGGGGGGAAAAATAGTGTGTAGCTGGAAACAGATTATTTTCCATACATTAAACCAAATGAGGAAAATGAAGTAAGTCTGGGTATAGGATACATGATGTAAAGGAGCACCCCCTCTCCCCAGGTTGTCTGCTTTATACTTGGGTTTGCCAACTCTTACTGGGTTCCAGGCAGGGGCTTGTTCTTGTGTATGTGAAGATGTCACATGGAAGTTACGGTATCTCACTGGGCACGTTGCGTGTGTGCAGTGCTCTAGCAATTGGGTAAAAACTCTATGGTGTGATACCATCCCCTGGAAGTGATGCGTGCAACACTCTAGCGATCAGGTTAGAAACTCTATGACACCATAGAGTTTTTAACCTGATTGCTAGAGTGTTGCACGCATCACTTCCAGGCGATGTCATCGCACCAGGTATGCTGCAGCATGCCAGAGCTTTTCAGGGGCAGAGTTCCTCCTGCCAGCCCATTATGGGGCAGAGAGTTGGAGGCCCCAAAATCCGGGGAACCCCTGGCAAGGAACTTGGGAACCCTAATGATGCTGAGTGTTTGAAATGCATCCATTTAAAATGCATTGCACGCCCAGACCTTGGGTGTGTTTGTATAAATATATAATAAATTTTGGTGTCTTTTATTTAGGGACTAGCAACATGATTGAAGCTGAAAATGTTAAAACAAAACCACTCCAAAGAACTGCTGAACACTTTTCTTACAGACCTCTGACTCTTTTTGTCATATGAGGTATTTTATCCTGCAAGCCTCTATTCTGCAGGTGCTTTCCCCACATGCTTTCTTCTCCTGGTAGGAAACAAGGTATGGCTGGACAGCAGCGCCAGGATTTTCTTGTATCTGTTCAGCCTGGGTGTGCACAGTGGGTTCAGAGAGATCTTAGAAACACACATTGCATTCTAGCTTGAGAGTTTGTACATACCTTCATGCTTTTCGTCCTGATTCAAACTTTTGGCCCCTGGCTTTATTATACCAGCTAGAGATGGTTTTGCCTGAAATGGCCACATCTTTCTTACAGCTGCGATTGTTCTCGGGCCTCAGAAAATAGTCAGTGCAACTGATTGTTTTAGGCACCTGACGTTTTAAAAATATTGCTTTAAAGAATTTTGTGCTTCATTTTTGTATTGCCCTGCACAATAATCTGGTAGGCAAGGCTTTACAATGTTGTTTCTCCATAGTGAGTGGTCTGAGCCATTTGTGATTGGAACAAGGATGCGTTTCCTCTCACCCACTGCTTGTTTGATCCAAATGCCTCCTTGTCAGCAGCTCATAATTAATAATGAGTAATAAGGTGCATTTTTTTTTAACTACTTCAGGTTATTGTTGCTGCCGAAGGGCTTTTTCTTAGTCTCTGAATAGTACTTGAAACTGAGACAGGAGAAAATAAGAAAGGGATGCAGAATGAATTTGCATGCTGAGTGATTTTAGGTGGCTTCTGAGGGAAAGTCAGGTACCTGATGAAGAGCGAGATCCATTTACTTGATAGGTGGCCTGGAGCTGTCCTATTCTGTTTGTTCTTCCTTGGCAGGCGCACAAAGGAGTTTGTCAAGCTGCAAGAGGATGCTGTCTGTATTGTAGCAAACCTCATGCAGTGTTACCAAAGAATGGCTTAGGGGGAAAAGCACAGCTTGACTGCTCTCCAGCTGATGTGAGCAACTGCCCAGTGATGGAGACAAGAAAACCGCATTAAAATGCAGAAGGGAAAACAAATATGTTGCTTGCACTAGGGTGCAAGAGAATAAAAATGCATCTTATAATAAGCATTAAGGAATAGACTAGAGCAGGGATGGCCAGACTTGCTTAATGTAAGAGCCACATAAGAGATATGCCAGATGCTTGAGAGCTGCGAGACGTGAACATCAGATGTTTGAGAGGAGGAAGGAAGGAAAATAGACGGAGGGAGGGAGAGATGGAAAGAAAGCAACTTTAACTTTAAATACATTCTCCGAGCCACCAGCTGGCTTGGCTTGGAGAAGTGATTTCAAGAGAGAAATGCCTTTTCCTTGCCAGCTGACAGAGTGGTGGGGTCTTTGAGAGTCACACAGTATGTGTGAAAGAGCCACATGTGACTCCTGAGGCACAGTTTGGCCACCCCTGGGCTAGAGGAACCTGCCCCTGTGATAAGTCCAGAGAAGGATAATTACTTTAATGAAATAAATCTCTTTAAGCAAAGCAAACCCATGACTGCAATGTAAGGGAACTGCTGCCAGACAAATCCAATTACTGCTCCAGTGCCAGGCTTTGCTTTTAATTAAATTACATTGTCATGATTATTTGTCTCAGTCTTATTTGCAAATAGAAATGACAGTGGGTAGATTTCAGAGCTCTTCATTTTAGCTCTTTAAATGGATCTCGCTCTGTCTTTTAAAAATAGCTAGTATATGACTGAACATCTAGCAGTGGTTTAGCTTTCCTATATAATTTCCTCCAAGTTAGTGCATTTGGTAGGAAAGTACAAATATATCTACAATTTGTGTGTGTGTATGTGTAGATTGTATACAAAATTTCACGGGCACAGTGAATATAAAACAATTAGGAAAGGTGAGTTAGTTTCACAGCGTCTCTGTGAAACTTTTTTATACATATGCAATTATTAGCAGGGCTTTTTTGTGAAGGTGACCTCTAATGCTGAGCCAGCACCTTTCCCAAGTCCTGAGGGCTGAATTGATGAAAATCAGAACAACTGTATGAGTGCTGGCATTTTTTCCCTTTTGCAACACCCACCCCTCCCCCCGCCCGGGATTATTAGTATTCCATTATTTTCATGTTGCTTTGCCAAATCGAGGGTTTTTTTTAGCTATTTCTGAATTTGCCAGAACATATTTACCATTGGGTGAGTTGTAATGAATTCAGTGGAACTTGAGTCAACAGGTGGCACGTAGGATTGAGCTATAAGCTTCTTTTATATTATATTCTGTTGAACTATTTATCAGGTTGGAAGTTTCATTAAAAATATTGGGTCAGTTAGCATGTTGTACTAGCAGACACCATCACTTGCTAAGCAACTCTCAGTTAATTTTAAACATTTTTAAAATATCACAGGAAAGCTTATGCAAATTACTAACGTTTCCTAAATCTTACAAAACAATGGAAGTAAATCCCAAGCTCTCGTAATTTTATTGCACACAACGTAATGCCAATACAAACTATATGCAATTATACTTAGCTGAAACTCATTCTTGCTTTTATCTGAAATACCAAGAATGGCTCAAATTTTGCTTACAATGAAATTAAACAAAACACACATTAGCAACTACAAATGGCAATCTGCAAGAGTTTTTTTTGGGGGGGGGGCAATCCCACTTTTTTAAAGGTAAAGGTAGCCCCGTTTGCAAGCACCAATCATTTTCGACTCTGGGGTGACGTTGCCTTCACAACGTTTTCACAGCAGACTTTACGGGGTTATCAAAGATTTCAGGTTTTCACGGCTGGCATCATCATTAGGGTTTGTAGTGTGGCCTCCAGGCATGATTTGACTAGGCCTGGCTGCTTGCTCCTGTTCAGCAGCAGCCCCCCCCCCCCCATGACAGTAAATGTGACTTAGTTGCCAACACCAAGTTGGGATATTCATGGAGATTTGAGGGGATGGAGCCTAGAGAGGGTAGGAGGAGGGGTGGGACCTCAGACAGATGCAATGCCATAGACTCCATCCTCCAAATCAGCCATTTCCTTTTGGGAACCACTTTTGCCAATCTCCAGGTGAGGGCTGGAGATCACTCAGAATGACAACTGCTCTTCAGTACAGCTTCCCTTGAGGTGGGAGGGAGGGGGAGTGAATGCCTTCACTTGGGTGGGTGGGGAGAACATGCAAGGGTGGAGAAGGCACTCGCCAGAGCCTCCTTCTGGAGCCCATTGCATTTTTCTTCACAGTAGTTCTTATTCCTAGTAATGCCATAAAGTCCAACCTCCAAAGCAGCTGTTTTATCTAGGGGAACTGATATCTGTCATCTGGAAAGCAGCTGTAATTCCAGGGGATCTCCAGTCCCCACCTGAAGGTTAAGCAGCCAGGTGAGAAAACACTTGGTTGAAAGATAAAAAGGAAAAGCAAACAATCACCGTGTCAACACAGCCCCAGCTGCAAAGTAAACAAAATCACACTATATTATACAAATTATTTAGAATTAATGAGTACACAAAAAAGCTTCAATTTGATATAGCTTGGAAAAAGCTCTGGCGAAACAAGGTGTGGAATACCGGTTTGCCTGTTAGCTGAGGCTGAAAAAAAAGTTAAACCGAAGCCAAGTCTAGTGGACTTTTTCTACGTCGGAGTCCTCCGCATTAAATTTATTGAAACAGATGATATCCATCTTAAAGTTGATTTGGTGTAACCGTAAAAGACTTACCTATGTGGAGACTGTTGGATTCTCTTTTCTGTTCTATGCAACTGTGATTTGTTTCCCTGTTTGAACAATTATGGTATATGTAATGCATGTTGTGGATATATTTTGTAAATAATTCTGAATAATTTGTGTAATGTAGTGTGCAATTCTGTTTACTTTGTGGTTAAGGCTGTGTTAACATGATAGCTGTATGCTTTTCCTTTGCACCTGGAGGTTGGCAACTCATCTGAAGTCCTTCTCTTCCTCAAACTCCACCCTCCCCAGGCTCCCCACCCAACATTTCTAGGAATTTCCTTTTCCTTCTTTTGGCAATCCCCATATCACCTCCAGTAGTAATGATAAATAAGAAAAGTCTCATTATCTCCTCAACCATTCACCAACCTATTTTTTATGTGTGTCTCATCTTCATCTATATTTATTCTTTATTTATTTCCTTTATACCCCACCTTTCTCCACAGTGAAGACCAAAGCAGCTTACATTACTCTCTTATCCTCCTTTTTATCTGCACAACAACCCTGTTAGGTAGGTTAGGCTGAAAGTCTGTGACTGGTCCAAAATCACCCAGTCAGCTTCCACAGCAAGAACCTAGGTCGGGCAGACCCTGCTCTGAAACACTAACTCCTATGCCACTCTGGCTGTCAAGCGTGGGGGTGGGGTGCTGCTGCTGAACAGTAGCAAGCAGCCAGGCCTAGGGTAGCCAACCTACAGGAGGAGCCTGAAAGATCTCCTGGTATCACAACTGAACTCCAGACAACAGATATCTCTTTCCCTGGAGAAAATAACTGCTTTGGAGGGTGAACTCTGTGGCATATTCAGCTGAGGCCTCTTCCTTTACTGACCAAACCAAGCTCGGTTGCCTAGCAACAGCCACTGCCTAGCAGCTTCCCCAGTGGCCCAATCCTCATCTGTCCTGGGGTGAGGCTGAGGGGAGGAGGGAGAGAGGGAGCGACATGAAAGAAACGGCACCAGCAGGACAAGGCCTTGCCACATAGTTGTATTACCACCTTTATTCCCTGTCTCTTCACCATTTCCCTGTCGCTGCTGCCTACTTTCTCTTCCAAATGCCACAGAGAGTGGGTAGGTGACAGCAGGTGAGGAGGAGGAGTGGACTCAAGCAAGGGAATGCAACGGAACTTAAGTGGTGGTTGATGGGCCAGTGGCTGATGTAGTGAGTTGTGACCAGTATGTTTGGTCTTTTGTATTATAAGTGGATGAGGCCTCTCCCTTCCCCTAACTGTGCATTCCTCAGACTTCATCGTAAAATCTCCAGGAATTTCCCAACCTGGAGCTGGCAATCTTATATTGGGATTTATATTGGGATTTTGGCCAGCCCTTGCTCTAATGAGTTCTGCCTTAGAGCAGGGGTCCTCAACCTCTGGTCCGTGGGCCGGTCCTGGTCCGTGGCCTGTTAGCAACCAGGCTGTGGAGTGAGGCAGATGCACTGCACCACCTCTTTCACCTGCCCAGGTCCCAGGTGGACAAAAGAGGCAGCACAGCCTCACTCCAAAGCATGACCTCTTTCATTCGCCCGGGTCCTGGGCGGGTGGAAGGGGCAGCATGGCAGTGACCTTTGCCTACCCCTCATTTAAAGACCCCCCCATGGGGGGCAGGGACAGGGTGTGGGTGTGGTGGCAGCCTGGGGCAGCAGAACCCCTACCCCCATTGGTCCATGGAAAAAGTGTCTTCCACAAACCCAGTCCCTGGTGCCAAAAAGGTTGGGGGCCACTACCTTAGAGGGCAAAATAGGGCTGCCTTTTACTGACAGAACCAAGTTGGAAGTGCTGCGGTTGCCTAGCAACAGCTAGTGAGGAAATCCATTGCTACAGGCCGCATTTTATCACTTTTGAATTTTTTAAGCTGCCCAATGCATTTAAAAAAAGATTTTGCATTTCTCTGCAAACCTATTGCCATTTTCAGGTTTTGTAAAAAGATCTGTCTTACCTGTTCACCGCTTTATTTGCCAGATTCAAGAATCCAAAGATGCCCTGACTTTGCTGTTAGGATATAAGACCAGTGGGGACCCTCGGGAAACTTGTGGAGAAGGTGCATCCCTTCCCCCTCTTTGCTTCCTCCTTCCTCCTCCTCTAACAATCTTCCCACTCTTTCTCCCCCATCCTTTATCTGTCAACCTATCCACATCATTTTAACCTCCCATCCTTTCTCTGTCAGTTGGATTTATATTGGATTTATATCCCGCCCTCCACTCCGAAGAGTCTCAGAGCGGCTCACAATCTCCTTTACCTTCCTCCCCCACAACAGACACCCTGTGAGATGGGTGGGGCTGGAGAGGGCTCTCACAGCAGCTGCCCTTTCAAGGACAACCTCTGCCAGGGCTATGGCTGACCCAAGGCCATGCTAGCAGGTGCAAGTGGAGGAGTGGGGAATCAAACCCGGTTCTCCCAGATAAGAGTCCGCACCCTTAACCACTACACCAAACTGGCTCTCATGCACCTTGCAACACTCTCAAATAGTCCTAATAAATCTGTTTCCCCTTTGTTAATGCACCCCGTTTCACTCCTTTCTTCTATTCCCCTTATCTATCAACTTTCCCCTATCTCTTCTGTCCTTTTCTTCATCAGTCTACCCTTGCTGCTCTCCCACTTATCCACCCCCACCCTTTGTACTCCACTCACCTTCACCCTTGCTGTTCTCTCCGCCTACCTTCCAACAAATGAGCAGTAGCTGCTGACTTGTCGGTGGTGGGCAGTGAAGACTCCTTCCGAACTCAGTAGGGGGGACTATAAAAGTTTATGGAGGAGGAATCACTCTCCTCCCATTTTCCTCCTCCGTCTTCTGTGGTTCTGGGGCTGCTGTGCCTTTGCCAAGAGTGCAGCGAGGCTCCCAGGCCCCATGAGGTAGGATCAGAAAAAAGTTCGATATTTCAAACAAACAAAAAAATGAAGTCTGGGTTTTTTTGGAAATCCTGAATTTTTCCAGGTCCAATAGACCCGGGAAGAAACAAACCTATTTTGAAAAAGCCAGCCCAACCCTGGGCCTAGTTTGGCTTCTCCTGCAGCATGATTTAAACTGCACTGCGGGAGAAGCTGGCCCCAGGATCTGCGTGCGGCAGGGAGGCAAGAGAAGATTACCTGAGGTGGCAGGAGCTGAGAGCTTTGCATCACCTAATCTGGGGCTGACTCCTCTTGAAATTGAGCTGCAAGAGGAGCCCACCAGCCATTTGGTATAGCTGAATACCAAACATACCCATATGTTCCCCAGAGAGCACTGCGTTCGGGAACTCAAAATCTACTCTCCATCCCCGGACCAAGGGAGGCCAGACTGGGCTCTACATGGGTCAGGGCCTTCTCAGTGGCAGCACCAATGCTGTGGAATGCTCTCCCTGAGGCCGTGAGAGCCCTGCGGGATCTCTCCCAATTCCACAGGGCTTGTTAAGCTGAATTTTTAAAACAGGCCTATAGAAGGCTGCCGCTTTTATGCTGCTAGGCAATTCCACCAGAAGGACCACCAACAGATAAATGGAAGGTTTGGTATGACCTGAGCCACCTGTGTTTTAACATTCTGTATAGCACCAATACTTTGTTTTAAATTGTAAATTGTTTATGTCTTATTGTTTTATGCCTGAAATTGAGATGTTGGTTTTATTCTGATTGTTAGCAGAATCCGTTTGGAATGGGTGGGATATAAATTAAAAGTAAAATAAATAAATAAATAAACCCAAATCAAACCTGGAAAAAAAATCTGCTTTATTTGGGCTCAGCTATACTGGTAGCTGATTAGATTCTGTGATCTGTATTCAACTTAAATAGTACCTGAAAAATACTGGTAAAGTATTTTTGGGGTATTTTTCCAGCTCAGTTAACACTGATTACACCATCTTGGTTTATGCCAGATACAAATGCACATCCGTATTACACGGCTGGTTATTAGTATATAGATGATGATAGACTGAGAAAGTTGCATGAGACCACTTATTCTGCAGAAGTTATACATTAGGATATTTTAGCCCTGCGCACGAATCATGTGTGCATTTTTCTGTGTTAGTTTTCTGTTAGTGACTGCAGAATGGGATCACTTATGGGCTAGATCCAGACTAAATTTTTCAGTGACAGAATGGAACTTGCCTGCCTTTCTTCCCCCCGTGGCAGCCTACTGATCTTCATGAAATTCTGCTTCTGAGGGACAGAGGACCCCAAGGAATTATTATTTATTATTTTATTACATTCAGCTTATATCCCGCCCTCTCCGCAAGCGGGCTCAGGGCGGCTCACAACATTACATTACTAACATTAAAACCAATGAAACATATAAAACATTATTACATATTTAAATTATTTAAATGCTGTGTGTGTGTGTGGAGTTGTGCCAGGAAAGGAGAAAGCAGAAATTGCTAACGTAGACCGATTTCGCACTAGACCTTTAATCCTGGTTTAGCCCTGTCCCCAAACTGGGATTCTGCACTAGAATCAGAGAAGCAGAGAAACCAACTCTATGACTCTAGGATGCTATGGTTTTAGTGTAGAATGTCACTTTGGGGACAGCGCTAAACCAGGATTAAAGGTCTAGTGCGAAATTGGACTTAGTCTAGCCTATGTATTGAAAACCACCATTGCAGATTGAATGTTATAGCTTTCAGTATTACATCTGGTCATCTGAAATCCATATCGGTGGAAGTGTCCTGCATGCTATAGCACTCTATGCCGAGTAAGCAACACCTTTATTTTTATTTTCTAATAAATTACAACATTTGTTAAGACATAAGTATCAATATACACAACAAAAAATTTAAAAAACCCAAAAAATTATTTAATTATTTATTATTTAATAATTAATTATTGAAAATAAAAATGATTAAAACGATATCATTTGTTTATATAGTGAATTACGTGGGGGGTACATCATATTCTGTGAAGTATTCAGCAACAAGAAGAAAAACTTTCTCCAGTAGAACACGGCACTTGAGCCCGAAAGATTCTACAAACCCTAATGATGTTACCAGCCGTGAAAACCTGAAATCTCTGATATTCAGCAACACCTTTTTGAGTTTTTGTAGAAGAACATTTAAATGTCTCAGCAGTTTGTGTTGGGGCCAGGTGTCATTGGCTTTTTCCAGCCTGTCAATTCCATGGGAAAGACCCAAGCATTTGGGCCTTACCCATATGATTGGGTCATTTTTATTTTACTCTGGGCTGTGCGACAAGAACTATTTGTGGGTATATGGCTCTCATGCCTCTGAGAAGACATCTAAAACCCACGTGGACAGTCATTCTGAGCATGGTAATCGTAGCAACAGATTGCCTGCTTTGCTGGCAAGCTTTTTGCTACTGCAGTGAGAGGGGAACAGAATTCTGTGAATTCTCTGCGAGTTTGGACTGCAGCGGTGTGCTAAAGTTCACTGTGGGCAGAGTGCCGAATTCGTTTCTGCTTCTCACATGCTTGCTTTCACTCCTGGTTGCAACAGTTTGGCTGAGAGCAGCAGCAGTGTTTACAGTACCAATGGGAGATTCATTGTAAATTGAGAACTGTCGTTTTATAAGCATAAATCCCGAAACAATGCTACTTAGGGTAACCTTTACGTTATACTTTTATATTAGGAGCAGCTGAGTTAGCACGTAAAACTTTTGAATTCACCAGGGCTCTATTAGACTGCGTTCAGTTTACTTAAAAAAAAAAAATAGGGGAGAAAAAATTATTTTAGGGAATGGCTGAAAAACCCCTTGTCTGCAGTCTGTAGAATGCTAAATCCCGCAGACAGTTTATAGCATCAGCAGCAGTCTGTCATGGCAGGTGTTCTTTCTAGGGTTGCCAATCCCCAGGCGGGAGCAGGGGATCCCCCGGTTTGGAGGCTCTCCCCCCGCTTCAGGGTCGTCAGAAAGCGGGGGGAGGGGAGGGAAATGTCTGCTGGGAACTCTGTTATTCCCTGTGGTGATTTATTCCCATCGAAAATCATGGAGAATTGATCTGCGGGTATCTGGGGCTCGGGGGGGGGGGCTGTAGAGGCACCAAATCTTCAGTATAGCATCCAGCACCTCTCCCCAAAATACCCCCCAAGTTTCAAAAAGATTGGACCAGGGGGTCCAATTCTATGAACCCCAAAAGAAGGTGCCCCTATCCTTCATTATTTCCTATGGAAGGAAGGCATTGAAAAGGTGTGCCGTCCCTTTAAATGTGATGGCCAGAACTCCCTTTGGAGTTCAATGATGCTTGTCACAGCCTTGATCTTGGCTCCACCCCCAAAGTCTCCTGGCTCCACCCCCAAAGTCCCCAGATATTTCTTAAATTGGACTTGGCAACCCTAGTTCTTTCAGACCCTTCTAGAAGAACATCACGTACCATATACAGTTACATGAATGTTAAATTAGCAATAATTTATTTTCCTGATAGGCAGTTTGTCAGAGCTTATAATTATTTAAAATGATGGTTCCTTTAAGAATTTTTCCTACATAGTTCTATCCTGTATTGTGGTATATGTTCACCGGATGACCTGGGCTAGTCTGATCTCATCACATCTGGGAAGCTGAGTCAGTCTTGGTTAGAACTTGGATGGGAGAACCCTAAGGAGGTCTGGGGTTGCTTTGCAGAAGCAGGCAATGCCCAACTGGTTTTGTTCCTCTCTTGCCTTGAAGACTCTATGGCAGGGGTGTCTAACTCATGGGCTGGATCCAACATAAATGAGACCTTGTCGGGCCAGGCCGTGAGCGTCATAAAATGTAATGCCAGGTAGCAGAGATACAAACTTTATAAAGGGCACAAACAAACACAATTAAAGGTTTTTAAAAACTTAAAATAAAATATCCTTAAAACCTTAGCAATCGTTGGTCTTAAAGGTGTTCTCTTTGTTTTTCTCTTGTGCGATCCAGGAAACGGGGCAAAGGAAGCTCTGGCTCTTTCCTTCCTTCCCCAGTGTTTGTGTGGGGGAACCTCAGCCAATAGAAGGAAGAGAGGCTTGGCTTAGTAGCTCTGCTGTGCAACTGAGAGAGCCTGGCAAAGCAAGTTATCCCTCTCCCCTTCCTCACCAAGGGAGGAGCCTCAGCCAGTGGAGAAATAGAGACTTTGCTCTGTAGCTCCTGTGCTATTGAGCAAGCCTGGCATAGCAAGCTGTGATGCAGAAGGAAGCAAGAGAGAGGGAGAAGGAAACAAACAGCCAGTTACTCGGGGGGCCTGATAGGAGCCTCATGTTTGACACCCCTGCTCTATGGCAGTGTTCCCCAACCTTTCTGAGCCTGGTGGGTGCCTTTGGAAATCTGACACCCTTGTAGTGGGTGCAGTCACAGAATTATTGCTGCAGGAGGTGGAGCCAGGCATAAAATGGCTGTTGCAGCTTATCTTCTGTCACACAGTGAAGATCTTTGTGTTGAGTTGACAGCTGCTGCCAAAGCAATGTCTTTAAAAATGTATGCAGCCAATCAAATCTCCAGTGGCCAGTCTGAAACTTTGCTGGGCAAAAGCTTCACCTGGTTCCGCTCACTTTCTACAAAAACAAAGTGGTGGGCACCATGGCACTGTATTAGGGACCCTGGCCCTATGAGATTGCCATAAGTTGGCAGTAGCTTCATAGCACATTTCACCACCATGTTCAGTGCCTGGACTAATTTAACTGACTTGTCTTTATGTCTTAAGCAAAGTATTAACTTGGCTGTAGGTATGCTTAAGCTGTTATGTGGGCTGGTATGAAATGTGATATCATAGAAATGTCTGCAAAAAATTGGATCACCTGTTCTGGTCTTAGTTTGAGTGTAAATTATTTAATGGTTATATTGGGTCTCATTCAGTATCACTGAGGAAGGGCCTACCTGCACAACAAGCATTGACTAAGCAAAATTTCTGCGCAAGCACTATTTAAATGAATGGAGAATCTGCAATATTAGTGATTGACTGATTTTGCATAATGGAAGGCAAGTTTGACTTTGGACATGCAAGATTGAATTCAAGACGGTGTCTCAGCATGAGCTCCTGCTATTGCATAATATTTCTCTTAATCTGGACTCTCCCTGCAACTAAATAAATAATCTAGACTGAGTTGTGAACCAGCGGTGGCTTCACTCACGCTCAGGATATTACAAGAGAACTACTTGTGTGTTTCTGAAGTTTAACTGGCTTTAAAAGGAAAATTTCACTGAGAACGGACTCCACTGTGCCTGAGGGTTACCCAGCTGTGGGGCTTTACCATTGCATGGAGGATGTGAGCCTGTGGAGCTAAAGGTTCTCCTGCTTCTGCTGATGGGGCTCCTGCCATGTCTTTGGGCATGGCCCCCTGGTTGGGACTATCCAACTACCAGTGCCACTGGTTTCACTGTTGTGGTGATGGGCTTCAGCCAAGGGTGTGCTTGCTCTTGGCTTAGGGCCCATGTTTGCCTGTTGCTGACTGGTCTGTCATTATCGCTGTTGATACTCCATCAGGGCTCTGTCTGGTTGTGTGGTTGCCAGGTTGTGTGAAGTCGGGGGAGACTGGAAAGGGCTATTGGAAGCAGGGGAGAAGATTGATCCCGGCTGTAACCATCAAGTGCTGGTGCTGATGGTCTACTGAGACATAGGTGGGTGGCCCAGATGACCTTAGGGGAACTTCAGTTGCCCTCAGATATGCATGGCAGGGTTTGCTGGTGTGAGTCAGGGTCTTGGACTTCTCAGGTGTCCTCAGCATCTGCTGGATTTGGTCCGAGGTTTCAGGAACACTGTGGGATCTGAAACCACAAGCCAGCCTGATGACCACAGGAGGTAGGAAAAACTGCCTGAAGAAATACTGAAGGTGCCTGAGTTGTGTCAAGGAATGGTTTAGAATTTTAGCTTAGAAAATAGTTGACTGTGAAGCTAGAGAACTACTAGTGTGTTTCTGATGTTTAACTGGCTTGCTTGTGCTTTACCATAAAGCCCATTTGGGCTAGTATGCATGGTCCCTGAATCGAATGATTTTATATTTATTTATTGTTTGTTTTTTTATTGATTGATTACTTAAAATTGATGTAGTATATCGATCTGTTTAGTTGAGTAATGAGATTGAAATTAGTAATAGGGTTAGGTATAGTTTAATTGGACTAAGGGGTTATTAGGGTTTGTAGAATCTTTCGGGCTCAAGTGCCATGTTCTACTGGAGAAAGTTTTCTCCAGTAGAACACGGCACTTGAGCCCGAAAGATTCTACAAACCCTAATGATGTTACCAGCCGTGAAAACCTGAAATCTTTGATAAGGGGTTATTGATTGCTGGAAGGAGGGAGGATGTGAAGTTGATTTTTTTCTTTTAGTAGAAGGAGACTATATAGCTTATTTGGGTTTTGCATTAATCAGATTTGACTAATTGATTGTCCGGGTGCAGGGAATTATGGAGGAGGTTTGAAGTTAGACATCTTGTGAATGAGGGAGGCCAGCAAGGGGCTGTGTATCCCAGTAATTTGGGGATGAGGGAAGTATGGTGATGGGAGGTCTTACAAAGGACAGAGATGGAGATATGGGTATGCCTGATCTCTGTCCAACTCGCCCCATCCGGAGACATGCGGATAGTGGGAATAGGAAAGTAAACCCCTCTCTGAAACTGGTGTTGTGCAGTGCCAGGTCCCTTAATAATAAGACCACCACACTGAGCCTCTTCGGTGGGAAGGGCGGGATATAAATAAACTTGAACTTGAAAATTATTTTGCCGTGCATAAAGTGGACCTAGCATGTGTGACTGAGACCTGAATGAGAGAAGGTGAGACAGTTGCCCTGAAGGAATTATCTTTGCCAGGTTTCTCAGTCCTTCACCAGTCTCAGACAAAGGGTCAGGTGTGTGTGTGGTGGTCCTCATAAGGGACTCATTCTGCTTCAGGGCACCTTCCATGCCAAAGATCTCTTGACTGTGTTGGCCTGGTGTGCAGTGCTGAGAAAAGTTTGGCTATCTGGCTGATGTTCCATCTGCCTAACGCAGCAGCAGATATCCTACCTAGTCTGCTGGAGGCTGTAATGGGCTGGGCATTAGAGTTCCCCAGACTTGGAGGACTTTAATGTCCTTGCTCATGCTGTGGCCTCCTTGCAGGCTGTGGACCTGGTGTCTTCCATGGCAGCAGTGGGACTCTCCCAAGTTTTATCAGGTCCCACACATCAAGCAGGTCATACGCTGGATCTGATCTTTGCCATGGGGTTAGATGTGAGGCTGATTGACATGGAGGAGGTGCCATGGTCAGACCACTTTGTCCTGAAGGCCCATCTGGCTATCCCAAGCCCTCTCTGTTTAGTCAACGAGCTGATTTATGCTTGCACACAGAGACTTATTGACTTAATAGAGTTCCAGAATGCACTGCAGGATCTGATTCCTTCTGGCAGTTCCTTAGATCAGCTGATAGAAGACTGACATAGCTGGCTTTCTGAAGCCATCGACACAATTGCTCTTCACTCCTGTGCCAGAATAGCTCCTTGGTATACTGAGAAGCTAAGGAGGATGAAACAGGAGTTCAGACTGCTAGAGTGAGCTTGGCGACAAGAGTCACGATGAAAATCTTTCATCCCGAAGAACATCTTATAGGTCCTTTATGAAAGCCTATGAAACGGCAGTGAAGACAACGAAGGAGGATTTCTTCACAGCCTCCATTGCGTCTGCTAGCTCTCGCCTGGTGTAATTGTTTAGGGTAATTTGGTCCTTAACATTTCTCAGTGAGTGACTGCGAAATTTTAGGGATTCGGCCATTCGCTGTGAGGCATTTGTGAACTTTTTAGCAAATAAAGTCTTGTCACTCCTCCATGATCTGCTCACTAACGTTGATACAGTAAGTGAACTGGACCTCTTATACAGGTCCAGTATTGCACCAATTCAGCCTGCTCTCCTGGGCTGAGGTGAACATGATCCTGGATGCTGTGAAACCCCACCACTTGCCTCTTTGACCTATGTCCATTGTGGCTGGTTATGGCTGGCGGTGATAGAACATGGGCTCCCTTGGTAGACATTATGAACCTATCTCTGAGTTTGGGGATCTTCTTGGGGCGTTTGAAAGAGGGAATGGTTAGGCTGCTCTTGAAAAAGCCATGTTTAGATCCAAGTGAATGATATCTTCAGGATCGATTGCATCAATCAGAAGAACAGAGACGTTCCGAAGAATGGAGTGGTTAACGTTTTTATTGCAGGCCATTTTTGCTACTCCAAAATACGAATTTTGAATATGTAAATATGTAAATTTTAAAGGACCTCATTTCTCCATATGTATTGGATGAGTTTGATGTCCTTGCACCAGCAGATTCCCTGCCAAGCTTGCTGGGGGTTTACCGCCCGCCCAGCTATTTTGGTGTAGCAGTTAGTATCAGACTACCATCTGGATGACCTGGATTTGAATCCCCGCTGTGCCATGAAAGCTTGCAAGGTGACTTTGGGCTTGTCATACATTCTCAGTCTAATGTACCTCCTAGGAGGGTTCTGAGGATAAAATGGAGAGGTGGCGGGAACATTGTAAACTACTGTAGCTCTTCATTGAGGAGAAAGATGGGGTATAAATGTGGTATTAAAGGCAGCTGATGAAATTAATTTACAATCTGAAAACAAAGCAGAAATTTAAACAGTATAAATAAAAAGAAAATGAATTGAGAATGATTAAAATAGGTTAGCAGAGGCAGAATAACAATAGACCAATTTTAAAAAAACAAATAAAAGTGGTACCCAAACCACTGTTTGAACCCTAATTAAAAAGATATCAAAGAAAAAGAATTGCTGGTAGAACAAAAACAACTATGCTCATTAAATGTTAACCCCTGAAAATAGTAATAAAAGCACTTGATCCCCCCCCCCCCCCATCACTGCTTGTTTTTTGGCAAGCAGTGAAAATTGCCCTTTTACGAGAGTCGTTTGGCCATGTCCTTATGATTATCAACTTGTAATCCTCTGTCTGATTTTTTTTCTTGCTTTAGTATTAGTTTTTATTATTTTTTGTGCTACCTCGCCTGTCATTTAAATGCAAAGTTGGGATATAAATGTTAAATAAATAAGTGCTACCTGTTCGGTTCCCTAGCATAGTTCCAGATAATAATAGTGTTTGTAAACATGAACTTGGGAGTGGGACATGGTGGGGCAACTAGGAGAGAAGGAGTTCTGGGAAGGAAAAACTGCTGGAGAGAAAAGGGCTGAACCACCTCTCCTCAGTAGTCTTTTAAAAATTGCAGCATCCTGAAGATACTTTTTAACTGAAAGGAAAATGAAGCAAATGTCTGTGGGTTTTTCATTCAATTTGCGTGAAACTGTAGTTGTACTTTAAATTATGTTTCCTATTGGTTAATTTCTTATTGGAAATAGTTTTGATTACATCTGAATTCTCTTGTGCAAATACGGTCACGGGTTTTTAATTTAATCCTTAGGTTTGTGTCAACATTTGGCAGTACTGTTGCAGTAATGGGAAAAAAGAATACAGTTGGTTATGAATGTGAAAAGTTTGAACTGCCTTTTGTTTTAGTCTTGAGTGGAACTATATGATCCAAGCCCTTTTTTCTAGAAGATGTTGCATGATATTGAGCATCTAAAAACTACTTTTTAAAGAAAAAGTTCCACTGAGCTGACTGGTAATTCCCCCCACCCTGGGAGTAAGTGTCCATAGGATTGCATTTTTATAGTACAATCCTGAACACTGTCTAAGCCTGTGGAGCTGAAAGAATGTAATTCTGTTTTGAACTGTTAGAGTAACAATTCAACTTGAATGGTTCAGGCTGTATTAAGAGGCTGAACTATATCATCTTCTTCGTGGTCTCTGTGCTTCACACTCATGGGATATAGCGCCTGTGCCGATCCCCCGAATCGGAACCTAAAAAGCCTGGGATTTTTCGCACTCGGCACCAGTGAGCATGCGCAGGCATCCCAGTACACATGCTCACTGGAGCCAGCGTGAGGATCCTGCCAGTTCCTTTTTGACCACTGCGCTGAGAGGATCTCCTTTCGTTTGCTCCGGTTGGTACTCTAATCCTTTGGATTTTCTTGTTGATATAGCCCGTTAGTTGTTTTTCTTAGTTAATAGTTAAATAGTTATAGATAGTTATAGATAGTTATTGTTGTTGTTTTTTTTAAAAAAAGACTGTTGTGGTTGGACTTTGTCCCTTGGGGCTTTATTTTCTCCCCCATTCGCTCAGAAATCGTTCTGTGTGGGTTCCAGTGCCTATGGAAAGGCATTGGGGGTTTTTTAAACGTTGCCGCAGGTGTGGTAGCAAAATTGCACCTCCTGACGGTAACACCCTCTGCTTACTGTGCCTGGGCGAGGGACATCGTGTCATTCGTGCCTGCATTGCTTGAGCTTCTCAAAGCAAAACCGAAAAAAAACGGGTGGCAACGCTAGCGGCAGCACTTGTGGAATTGGCTCTTCATCCGCCAAAAATGGCTACGGACCAGTCAGCATCGATGGGGGAAGCCACCCCGGCTCCGACG
The DNA here is from genome assembly GCF_032191835.1 of Heteronotia binoei. Classification (NCBI taxonomy): domain Eukaryota; kingdom Metazoa; phylum Chordata; class Lepidosauria; order Squamata; family Gekkonidae; genus Heteronotia; species Heteronotia binoei. The sequence continues at coordinate 10,384,458 of NC_083230.1, forward strand.
GTTACATCGGTTGATCCATCGTCACTGATACAAACCGATATGCCGACCAAGCGAGGCTGACCCACAAAATACCCCTCTGAAGGGCTAGTGGTGACTCCGGCCAAGAAACGTCGGGATGATTCAGGGACCCGATCGTCCCTCCCGAAGAAGTCGAAGGAGAAGTGAAAGAACAGACTTTTCCGCACTCCTTCTCGGAATGCTTCGGTATCGACGCAAGCTGCTCCACCCCGGAAGATCCTGGCATCTCCAAGTCCAAGGAGTCCTTTGGAGTCAAAAAGCAGAGCTTCGCAGCCACTCTGCCTGTTGGGATTGGAGCAGGAGATAGACCTGACCCAGCGCACCCACTCATCGAGATTGGGATCGCGTTGTTGGAGCGACAGTGGTTCTATATCAGAGATCGATGCTTCGGTACCGAATGAATCCCTGGCACCTCTCGCACCGACTATGGGACGGAGAGAGCTGGAACCAGCTGTTATGGTTTGACGCTTCCCGCCACTTCCGCTGTGGGATCAGCGTCAGTGGCCTTGCTCTTACGGTTACCCGTACCCGCCATACCAGTGGTACCCTCCACGTGACTTCCCTGAATGGGATCAGCGGTCGGAAGCCTCTCATCTCTCGAGAGTTTCCCATCACTCAAGGCAGCAAGCTTTGGCATCGGTGTCGATCCCTCCTGAGAGAGGCAAAGAGAGGGTGGAGGAAGTTCAGGCGCAGTCGTCGGTATCTCTGCGGTCACCCGAGCGAGCTTCGACTCCGATACTCTCAGAGCACTCTGTGAGAAGAGATTCCTCGTCATCGGACTCTGAAGTTGGTACCGATGACCCTGACAGCGGTGGAACCTTCGCCAGAGTCGCATATTGCTGAGGATCTTCCCATATCTCCATCAGAAGATCTGAAGTCTTATGGGGACCTGGTGAAGTGGATGGCACACTCCCTCTCCCTCACAGTGGTTCAACTGCAGCCAGTCGTCAGTGACACGGTCTTCGATATTATGCAGAGGGACACATCGACGGCTGTGGCCCTGCCTGTGACAAAAGTTATCCTGCAGGCGGTGAAGGAGCCTTGGGCGAAACTGGCATCTACACCTATTTCTTCCCGGAGACTGGACCATATGTATCGGGTCCAGGAGGCTGGTGCTGAGTTTTTGTTCTCCCACCCCAAGCCCAACTCGGTGGTGGTCTCCTCATCATCCAAGGCACGCAAGACTCATTCTTCCCCACCTGACAAAGAGGGCAAGAAGTTGGATAATGCGGGAAGAAAATTTTATTCAGCAGGAGCATTGGGAGTGAAGGTCTCCAATTATGCCGCTTGCATGGCCTGCTACCAACACTCCATTTGGGAGCGGCTCACACCTCTTTTGTCCTCCCTGAGCGAGGAGAAGAGATCTTTGTTTAGGAAGCTGCAAAAGGAGGGCTTTGCTGTGGCCAACCACAACTGGCTGCAACAAAGCACATGGTGGATGTATCGGCAAAAACCATCACTTCTGTTGTCTCCCTACACCGTCACTCTTGGCTAAGATGCACAGCTCTTCAGCCTGACACCAGGGCCTTTGTTGAAGACCTGCCTTTCGAAGGTGAAGGTCTTTTCAGTTCAACCACCGACAGTGTCCTCCAAGAGATGGGCAAAAGTATAAAGACCTCAAGAAACCTGGGTGTCCCGGCTTCCTCTAAGCAGTGACATAAATCATGGCCCAAGAGGCCCTACCAAAAATTCTCCCCCGATCAGCCGTGGAGACCTCGCTCTTCTCAACCAGAGAGTAGGTCTCCCTATAGGGGAAACAATAAAAAACAGGTTTGCTTCAGCATCCCAGGCTACTGGCAAATCTAAGGGTGCTCGCCCACAAAAGCAGGGCCTTTGACTTTTCGGTAGCATGCATTGCCGCCCCTCCTTCATCACTCATCCGCCTTCGTCAATGCCTGCCGACTTGGGAGTCCATCTCCACAGACAGGTGTGCTCTTTCCATCATAGCAGAAGGATACAGGATAGACTTCATTCAGGTTCCAACTCAGTCAGTGATTGTCACCACACACCCCTCCCCACCTCTGCTGGCGGAGGTGAGCAACCTCTTGCAGAAACAAGCCATAGAACCGGTCCCAGTAGAGGCCAGAACTGGGGGGGGGGGTCTACTCTCATTATTTCCTGGTTCCCAAATGGGATGGGGGATTGAGACCAATTACGGACCTTCGGAATCTGAACAAGTTTATCGTGTACCAGAAATTCAGAATGTCCACTCTGCAAACTATCCTTCCTCTCATCAACCAAGGGGATTGGATGGCAACGTTGAATCTCAAAGATGCTTACTTCCACGTCAGCATCCACCCGGCGTACAGGCATTTCCTTCGTTTTGCAATAGGTTCCAACCACTTCCAGTACAAAGCCCTTCCATTTGGCCTGTGCACTGCACCAAAGGTGTTCACCAAGATGATGACTGTTGTAGCCGCACATCTCCGGCTTCAAGGTATAGTTGTCTTTCCATATATTGACGACTGGCTCCTTGTGGCAGAGTCGGAAGAATGTCTATCCAGCCAAATCGCAACTACTCTTCATCTTCTTCACACCTTAGGTCTGCAGGTCAACATGACAAAGTCTCATCTTACACCATCATGGACAGTTCAGTTTATAGGGCCCTTGCTGGACACAAGCCTTCACCGCGCTTTTATGCCTCAGTAGAGAGCGATGGACATTATCAATCTTGTACATCTTTTCCAGAGTTGGAAATGGGGCACGGCACAGCAGCTACAGTGGATGCTGGGGCTGATGGTGGCGACTATAAGCATTCTGCTGTTTGCAAAATTGAGAATGAGAGGTCTTCAACTGTGGTTTCTCAGACAGTTTTGGCCTTTACGGGACTCACCTCGGAAGAGGTTCACAATTCCACCCTCGATCCTCCGGTCCCTGCAATGGTGGAAATCCAGAGACAACATCTGTCAGGGAGCTCCCTTCCACCTACCTTTAACAACAGTGACGATTACCACAGATGCGTCTTTGTGGGACTGGGGTGCTCACATGGACTCTCTGTGTATGGGGGGCCCTTGGCCTCTGCAATTGACTCATTGCCACATAAACTATCTGGAACTGTTGGCAATTCATTTCGCCCTTTGGTCTTTCCGTCCCATGGTGGCAGGGAAGGCGGTGGCCCTGTTGACGGACAATATTACAGCCCTTTGTTATGTCAACAGGCAGGGCGGGACAGTCTCTTGACGGCCCTGTACTCTAGCACTAGAACTGTGAATGGAGTGCCTGGAGCACGATATCTATGTAAAGGCCGCACACCTTCCAGGGGTGCTCAGTCTGCAGGGAGACTCATTGAGCAGAGGAGCAGCATCTCCGCACAAGTGAGAGATACAGTGGTGCTTCCTTCAACCTGTGTTTCAGCTCTGGGGGTATCCTCAGGTGGATGTGTTTACCACAGCCAGCAATCGGAAATGTCCTCTGTTCTGTTCCGGGGGGGGGGGGGGCATGGATCCAGAATCATTGGGAGACGGTCTGATGTTCCCGTGGAACGACTGGTTCCTATACCTGTTTCCGCCTCTGTCGCTGCTGACAAAAGTAGTCAACAAAATTGCAAGAGAAAGGCTGCGCTGCATCCTAGTGACACCATGGTGGCCTCGGCAGAACTGGTTCCCGATTTTGTTTCAACTAGTGAGGGGTTTTTTTTATCAGTTTCCAGCGGAACCAGACCTTCTGTCAGCCCAGGATGCTCTCGTGTTCCATCACAATGTTCCTCACCTGAAGCTGACGGCATGGTTCATCGACCTTGTGAGTTCTCCAGCAGAGTCCAACACGTCTTCCTAAATAATAGGAAGTTGTCTACTTGTACTTCCTATGACAGAAAGTGGGGGAAGTTTCTTCAGTTTTTGGCTGATCCTGCAGTCTCACCCCAACAGGTGGGGCTATCGGTGATTTTTGATTTTCTGTTATCTCTGGTGGATGCTGGACTTTCCTTTTCTTCTGTTAAAGTTTATTTATCAGCAATATCAGCGTACCATGAGTCCGTGGAGGGGCATTCAGTTTTTGTGCATCCCCATTCGAAGAGATTTCGAAAGGGTCTGCTCAGATTGCATCCCCCGTCAAGGTCACCCCCACAGTTGTGGGATTTGACTTTAGTGTTGGACAGGTTGACTCGGTGTCCCTTCGAGCCAATGGCAACATGTTTGTTACAGCTTCTGTCTTGGAAGACTGTGTTTTTGGTCGCAATCACATCTGCACGCCGTGTAGGGGAGCTCATGGTTATATGTTGTGACTACCCATATTTAGTTTTTCAGGAGTCCGGAGTGTCATTGGCTCCTGATGTTTCTTTTCTTCCCAAGGTGGTTTCCCAGTTTCACCTGAAGTTGGATGTTTGGCTACCGACGTTTTATCCCACGCCTTCCTCAGATGAGGAACATTGGTGGCACGCTTTGCATTATTGTTTTATTTGAGTCATTCTAAGAGTTTCCGTCAGGACCAGCATCTTTTTTTTTCTTATGCTGCTCCTAAGTTGGGCTCCAGAATTTCATCTCAGCGGCTTTCGAAGTGGCTCACTGAGACCATCAAACTGTGCTACCTGCTGGCAAAGAAGCTGTTGTCTGGGCCCATTCGTGGACACTCTACTAGAGCGATAGCGACTTCGGTGGCGTTTCCCTGACGGATGTGTGCAAGGCTGCCACCTGGTCCTCTCCGCATGCTTTCATGAAGCACTATGCTCTGGATGTGCAAGCCGTCTCTTCTGGTTGACCATCTTCCTGCTTCCAGGTATGTCTTGCTTGCTAATCTCCCATGAGTGTGAAGCACAGAGACCACGAAGAAGATCGACAGGTTGCTTACCTGTAACTGTAGATCTTCGAGTGGTCATCTGTGCATTCACACTACCCGCCCTCCTTCCCCACTGCTGATGGTCTCCCTATGCTAGGGGCTTCCAGCGGTCAAGAAGGAACTGGCAGGATCCTTGCGCTGGCTCCAGTGAGCATGCATACTGGGACGCCTGTGCATGCTCACTGGTGCTGAGCGCAAAAAAATCCCGGGCTTTTTAGGTACCGATTCAGGGGATTGGCGCAGGCGCTATATCCCATGAGTGTGAATGCACAGATGACCTGTCTTTCCTTTCCCACATATGGCTACTGAAAGGGTGCAGAAGAGTTGTTCATTTGTTTTGTTTTCTGACATGTGATGTGGTGTCTCTAGATAAGTTCAAACAAGATTGTGAAAAGTAACATTCATATACAATTTATGCAGGGTCATTGTGACTGGTTTAATACCATGACAACTTAAATTTACTGGGGATCTTCTGAAATTAGGAGTGATTTATTCTATTCTGTTCCAGTGATGTGATCTTTTTTTTTTTTTTAAACAGAATCAGACCTCAGCTGGCCAAAGAGAAGATTGAAGGATGCCACATCTGCACATCTGTCACACCTGGCGAGCCTCAAGTGTTCCTGGGAAAAGATAAGGCCTTCACATTTGATTATGTGTTTGATATTGAATCCCGGCAAGAAGAGATCTACATACATTGCATAGAGAAATTGATTGAAGGCTGTTTTGAAGGATACAATGCTACTGTGTTTGCTTATGGTCAGGTAAGGGTTATGCATGCTTTAGAACAAACTGTTTGCTGTTGAACAAACAACGGACAACTTTCTGCCCAATAAAACTAAGGAAGGGTTTTTGGTCATTCAGATAGGAATGTGATTTTAGATTTTGATGAAGGGGAAGGCAAAGACATTTTAATTATATATAGAGAGATTAACAAGGCTTAAAGGATAGCTCAGGTAGACTCAAGGTTGAATTGTGCGTGTGTATTTGAGCCACCAAGAGCCTTGTGGCACATTGATTATTGAGCTGTAAGCTTTCATGGACTGGAGCCCAGTTGGTTATGCATGCACTTCCCTCACTGACACATTGCATATGTGTGTGCGGGGAAGAGCAGTGTAGAAGAAAGGCATGGCTAATGTCCATCATCACTTTCCAAATTTTCACAAGGGGAATTCCTTACATGCTGGCTTCCTCCAAGCATGTTTCCAAGCATAACCTTTGTTCCCCTCATTTTGTTTGCAGGCGCTCCAAAATCTTCACAGGCAGATTTTTGCATTCCCCTCCCAGTGTTTGGGCCAAAGGAGTATGCCTGTATGGCTTTCAAAATATCAGCAACTGTATAGAAGATTGCAGTTGGAGTCGCAACAGTCTGTTGCTCTTATGATCAGTATTACATTGTCAGTTCCTTACGTTCTTTGATAGGGAGCAAGGTTTTGCATGGGATGTTTTGTTGTATGTTAATGATAACTGATGTTTAATTTAGACAGGAGCTGGCAAAACATATACCATGGGAACTGGGTTTGATGTTAACATAATGGAAGAAGAACAGGGCATTATACCACGTGCTGTAAAACACCTTTTCAAATGTATTGATGAAAAAAGGCATTCTGCCATTAAACAAGCGGTTCCTCCTCCAGAATTTAAAGTGAATGCTCAATTCTTAGAGGTAAGCCATTGGTGGTAATAAGATTTTCCAATATGTTTCCTTGGAAATAGTTAATTACTACATATTCCACTTACATTTTTCCAATCCAAATTGAAATGTACTTAGCAATCGTGTGTTCATCATTATTTAAAACCCCCAACAGTCTGGGACCATCGCACCTAAAGGACTGCCTCTCTCGTTATGACCCCCTGCAGTGTATTTGTTCCGCTGCGTGTGGGCTTTTGATGGAGCCTGGTCCTCAGTTGACCCATTTGAGTGCAATAAGAGTTGAGGGCCTTTTTCAGCTTGGTTCTGACCTGGTGGACTGCTCTGAGGGACTTATCTGCATTCCGTAAGAACATAAGAGAAGCCCTGTTGGATCAGGCCAATGGCCCATCCAGTCCAACACTGTGTCACATAAGAACATAAGAGAAGCCCTGTTGGATCAGGCCAATGGCCCCTCCAGTCCAACACTCTGTGTCACTTAAGAACATAAGAGAAGCCCTGTTGGATCAGGCCAGTGGCCCCTCCAGTCCAACACTCTGTGTCACATAAGAACATAAGGGAAGCCATGTTGGATCAGGCCAGTGGCCCATCCAGTCCAACACTCTGTGTTACATAAGAACATAAGAGAAGCCATGTTGGATCAGGCCAATGGCCCATCCAGTCCAACACTCTGTGTTACATAAGAACATAAGAGAAGCCATGTGGATCAGGCCAATGGTCCATCCAGTCCAACACTCTGTGTCACACAGTGGCAAAATTTTTATATATATATATTGTGTTCTTGTATTGTGAGAAAGGGAGAAAAGTACTTCTTTCTCTACTTTCTCCATCCCATGGAGCATGGAAGACAGATTTGTTCCACCAGGCATTCCACTAATGTAGTTTTGGGGGACTGCACTGCTGACTTTTTTTAAAAAAATGCCAGACGTGTTAGTTTGCTCTGTGCTGAGTTTTTAAGTGCATTTTATTGAAATTTGTTATTGTTATTGTATTGCTATGTTTTTAGTTGCCCTGAGGGAGGAGCAGGATAAAAATCTAATTAAATAAATAATGGCTGCAGTCCTAAGACAGTTTCTTGGACGTAAGTGCTGTTGAATGACATGGGACTGACTTCTGAGTAGACCTGCTTAAATTGCCCCATATGATGCTCAGTTTAGCCTTGGGGCTTACATCAAAGTTATTATTATGTTAATCTTTTAAAAAAAGTTTTAGGTGCACAGGTAAAATTTACTTATTTCTGAATAGTCCATATGGTAGAACAATAATATTTTTTTGTGTTGCAAAGCAAACTTTTATAACTTTCACATTGTTGGGTGGAAGAAGGGGGGGAAAGTGACTTGTCCCAATGACGTTCAGCCGATGGGGTCTATTTCTAATAACGGTCGGTGTCCAGTTTGCGGAGTGGGGGTTCGTCTGCGGATGCATGCGCTGCCTCAGAATTGAGGCCAGGAGCGGGGTTGACAGTCACCTTTCTTCCCTCTCTGGTCCTCTCCCGTGCTCAGCCACTGGTCTGTTCTTTCTATCTGTACCACTGTCATGGTAAGCCCCGGGCGTTTCCTCCCCGCCAGACTTTTAGCTCCACAGTTAAATCCCCAGTCCCGCTTCCCCCACCCTTGCCTCCAGCCAATCTCAGCAGAATGTGGGCGCCCGTCTCCTGGCCCTGCGCTGGGAAGCTACTCCTGAGGGAGCCACAGAGTGGGGCTGAACTGTCGGAAGTCACGACGAGATAGCTGGTGCCGGTGTCGCCCCCTGTGGCCTCTGGGCATGCCAAACCGGGCCTCCTGGGCAGGAAGTCCGGGAGGAGGGGCGTTGGCCCCAATCCCGGACAGGGTGGTTGGTTCTCTTAATAGGACATAGTTGAATAAAGATGGGGAATTGCATCTTCTTTGCTATTTATAGTACCTTCCACATGTTCAGATCTATAGGATGTTGCTTTTTAAAACGACTTAAAAGTTTCTTGTCCTTTGAATTTGAAGTCCCCTTTTCTTACCCTGCCTCACATAAATTCTGTGTCATGACTCATGGGTGCAGTTTCATCTGCTGCAAAGCAAAAATTTTCAGACCAAAAACGTTAAAAATATTAGTCAGGGTATTCAAGGAAAGGAAAGGTCCCCTGTGCAAGCACCAGTCGTTTCCGACTCTGGGGTGACGTTGCTTTCACAATGTTTTCATGCCAGACTTTTTTATGGGGTGGTTTGCCATTGCCTTCCCCAGTCTTTTACACTTCCCCCTCAGCAAGCTGGGTACTCATTTTACCGACCTCGGAAGGATGAAAGGCTGAGTCAACCTTGGACCGGCTACCTGAATCCAGCTTCCACCGGAATCGAACTCAGGTCATGAGCAGAGAGTTCAGACCACAGTACTGCAGTACTGCTGCTTTACCACTCTGCGCCACGGGGCCGCTAGGGTATTCAAGAGAGATGTCTAAATTTGGGTAGCTTCTGACATAGCCATGGTTCCTAAGTTCCCTTTCCTCTTGCGTGTAAGCACTTCTACTTGGGGAAGAGGAGGAGGGGGATTTTTGACAGTTCCTACTGCATCTCACTCACTCCTTTGGCTCCTGTGATGCTCCCGAGCTTCCCTGAACTGTAGCATCTGGGATTAAATGACTGAAGTGAACATATATATGAAGCTGCCTTCTACTGAATCAGACCCTGGGTCCATCAAAGTCAGTATTGTCTACTCTCCAGGGTCTCAAGCTGAGGTTTTTTCACGCCTATTGCCTGGACCCTTTTTTGGAGATGCCGGGGATTGAACCTGGGACCTTCTGCTTACCAAGCAGATGCTCTGCCACTGAGCCACAGCCCCATTCATGGCTCTCCAGGGTCTCAAGCTGAGGTTTTTTCACGCCTATTGCCTGGACCCTTTTTTGGAGATGCCGGGGATTGAACCTGGGACCTTCTGCTTACCAAGCAGATGCTCTACCACTGAGCCACCATCCCTCCTACATATGAAGCTGCCTTCTACGGAATCAGACCCTCAGTCCATCAAAGTCAGTATTGTCTTCTCAGACTGGCAGCGGCTCTCCAGGGTCTCAAGCTGAGGTTTTTCACGCCTATTGCCTGGACCCTTTTTTGGAGATGCCGGGGATTGAACCTGGGACCTTCTGCTTACCAAGCAGATGCTCTGCCACTGAGTCACCGTCCCTCCCTGTGGAAGGTGGGTAAGTTGCTACTTATACAGCGTTGTGCTGCATACAGTCCAAGACAGAGTCATTACTGCACAACTTTGATTGACTCTTCCTAAATATTAACAGGAAGGGATTGTGGCACTGGACTGGCTTGAAGTTATTGCTCATAACAGGACACTAGATTAAAACTCTCATTGTTAATGGTTGCCTAGAGGAACCTACAGACATACCAGCTGCACCCTATAAACATTCTTTAACATCCTTTGATTTGGACTTTGCTTTCTGAGTACTGAGAGTTAATGTATGAAAATCATGGTCACAGTGAGCAAAAACAAAACTGAGTTTCTCTTAAAGGAGACTCCAGGCTCTTAATGCATGTGCAATTGAAAGCTATAAAATATCTTATAATTATAATAATAATCCTGCAATTGTAAATTAGTTGTGTTACTCTGACGTGTACAATTGCAAAAAAAGAGGTGCGTGACCTTGTCTGGGAGAAGAGGCATTGAGGATTTCGACTTGGTTTGTTAAAAAAAGATACAACATATTTTTTTCAATGATGCCAAAACTGTTTTCTCCAAAAAAAGATGTCCTGTAGTAAAACAGCAACAACAAAGAATAATATTCCTGCCAAAAATGTTTCCACAACTAGCAAGACTGGCAAGGTCAAGTTTTAGTTACGTGTTATTATGAATGATAGTCTTGCATTTTTTTCTAGCACTAACTGTAAAATGATCACCTCCAAGCATAAAAATACTAAAAATACCTAGCCACTAGTTCTTAGAACCTTGTCTTTGCGCTGACAGATCAACAAAGCATAACACTTTTTGTTCTCTAATTGCTGTTGTGGGAATATTGTCTATCTGATACATGTTCAGCCTTTTTTGGGTTTTGTTTTGCCATTTTGTGCTTGCAATCAACAGCTTTGATCAGGTTTAAATTGGTGTTGGCTAGTTACGCAGCAAGAAATCTTGCAGATTTGTGTATCTGGTATCAGCCTTAAAATTATACAGAAACCACAAATAGCAGTAGTTCCCCCAGTCTCTACGAGATTCTTTAATTGTCATATGACAGGGTGAAGGCAAGAGCGAAAATGAATGAAATGCTTCTCCAGGTTAGTGGCAAGCACTGTGTTCCGTTCTGGAATATGCAGTTAAGTCGTCTAGGGTGGATCACGGAAATTCTGCCTCCTTTCTCATGCAAAACGCATTTCTCTAGGGGAAATGCCTATGAAAAGAGCAAGAAAAGGTGGGCTGTACATAAACAGCTATCCTAAATAGATCCTCTATAGCTGGATCATGATTACCTTTATTGAGATGCTCTTTTCTCATTTACTCTTCGGTGTTTGTCCCTCACTAATTTCCTGTTGGTGCCCAGATACTTTAGCGCCCAAACTGAGACATAAATTGTTAGTTTGGATGATGTTTTCTGTTTGGATGATGTTTTCTCTTTAAGGTTTTAATCGTAAGAGTCTGGTACCCCCTTGCCTTCAGAATAACGCAGGCATTTAATATTTTTCTGTTCCTGTGATGAACTGGGCAGAGCAGTGGGGGAAGCAAGTACCTCCAGGATCTCCAGCTTCCAAATCTCAGTCTTGCTGTCAGTGTCTTCAAAAGAACAAGCACAGATAGAATGGAGTGTTTGAACGGGGCCAGTGTTTGTGGAAACATGACTGTCCCTTTCACCAGCATTTTTAGGGATGGTCTTAGAAAAACTGTAAAATTAAGACAAGCAAAGAAGTCCAAAAACAGCAAGATGGGGAGTGATGTAATTTCCTCCCCATTCTGCCGTGAAATTGCCTCTGAAAGCATAATGTAAATAGGCATGATTCAAGAAGTATTGGATAAGGATGCTGAGAGCTACTCTTGGGACAAAGATTCCATCTGAACCTCCATAATGACACTAATCTAAACCAAATATCATAACCAGGGCTTTTTTTGAGCAGGAACACAATTCCGGCTGCCTTGGCATCAGTGTGCGTGGCCTAATATGCAAATGAGTTCCTGCTGGGCTTTTTCTACAAAAATAGCCCTGATCCTAACAAAACAAATCACTTGGCTGGCTGTTACCATCTATATATCTAATAGCCAACATACCCCCTCTGTATGGATATCTAAATCCGCAGCGTGGGGGTACGTGGAGGCTAAACAGATTTTTCTGCCCGCTTGGAGGACTCCCCCAGGTTTGCAGAAAAATGTGAAAACTTTAAACAAAAAAATACATGGAGAGTTTAAATTCCCCCCAAATGAAAAGTGTTGCCTGTGCACGTGTAGACAATGCAACTTACGTCTTCGGCTCCCCTCACATCCAGCTCTGCTGCCTGCCACAGCCTATACAGCATTGGGGGAGCCAAGTGGTGCAGTGCCACCTGCCTCGGCCTACTCCCGGATGCTGCTCCCCACCTGCTTCGGCCACCATATGAACATATGAAGCTGCCTTATACTGAATCAGACCCTTGGTCCATCAAAATCAGTATTGTCTTCTCAGACTGGCAGCGGCTCTCCAGGGACTCAAGCTGAGGTTTTTCACACCTATTTGCCTGGACCCTTTTTTGGAGATGCCGGGGATTGAACCTGGTACCTTCTGCTTCTCAAGCAGATGCTCTACCACTGAGCCACTGTCCCTTCCCACAAGGTATAGAATTAGCAGTTTCAAAGTATTTATTGTTGTAGCCATAGGCCATAACAATCCAGCAACCTCCCCCCCCCCAAGTATACAGTTTTGGGGAGGGACAGTGGCTCAGTGGTAGAGCATCTGCTTGGGAAGCAGAAGGTCCTAGGTTCTATCCCTGGCATCTCCACTAAAAAAGGGTCCAGGCAAGTAGGCGTGAAAAACCTCAGCTTGAGACCCGGAGAGCCGCTGCCAGTCTGAGTGGACAATACTGACTTCGATGGACCGAGGGTCTGATTCAGTATAAGGCAGCTTCATATGTTCATATGTACTTCTAGCCATAAAAATGAAAACATTAAAAAAATGAACAAGATTTAAAACATAAATAATAAAACAATAAAGGCATAGAACTAAATGGGACCACAGGAAAACAGACTGCAAATCTGGAAACCAAAATACCTCACTGTGTTAACAACTAAATCTACAAAATAAACTGTTGTGTTTAAATCTTACAAAATTACATTCAAATCTCTCTCTCTCTCTCTCGGCTTGGCTTCGCGAACGAAGATTTAAGAAGGGTGCAATAGTCCACGTTTGCTGCAGGCTCGCTGGTGGCTGACAAGACCAATGTGGGACAGGCAGGTCCGGCCACAGTGGCTGCAGGGAAAAGTCTGATTTAGGGTTGGTCCTGTAGCAGTGCGATTCTTATTTTTCGACCGCAAGTAAGGATGCCCGTTGACCGCGGCTAGCCAACTGGGGTGGGGGAGACGAGCTTTGTTTAGGCCACCTTTTCTAGGCCCCTCTCCGTGTGGAGCAAGCAGTGCTGTCCCTAGATAAGGCTGCTTGGTCGTTCAGGGTGCTGCCGAAAGATGCTTTCGTCTCCGGGTTAGCATCAGGCGACCAATATCCTGAACCGCCTACATGCAGGATCGGGACTGCGGCTTCCAGTGGCACCTTCCACCTGCCGTTTCGCCCCTTGCCTATCGCTGCAGGACTTGATGCGTTGTGGGTTGTGTGTGTGGATATGCCCTTCAGGCCTGCGCAGAGGAATTTTTTAGGTGAAGCGCAGTGTGCGCGGTACTGGCTCCACCCTTTCACCTGGGGGTCATCTGCCATGGCCCAGTAAGCCGGGACGCCGGCAGTGAGTCCTCCAGGTGGTAGGTGTTACATTAACGAGCTCTATCTGCCCGGGTTAAAGAATATCACCATCCACCAATGTTCACGTTACTTTTTCTGCAGTCTTTCTGTTGAGTACTCCGTATATGTGTGTGTATATGAATACATCCAGGCTTAATGTCCAAAAAATGAATCTCAACAGATTACCGGTCCTTATTGTTCTGTTTTGGATAAACCTTTTTCCAGGGAATTTTTTATTTTGTTATCAATCCAAAAGGAAGTTTGCTAATGCTCTGTTCCTTCAATTCTTGATGCCTCTTCTCAGTCAGTATGGAGTATCCAATTCAGTATGCTAGCCATTGCCAACATTTAGCTCACATTAATTATGTGATTAATGTGAGATAAATGTTAGCAATGGCTAGGGCTTTTTTTGTAGCAGGAACTCCTTTGCATATTAGGCTACACACCCCTGATGTAGCCAGTCCTCCAAGAGTTTACAGGGCTCTTCTTACAAGTCCTACTGTAAGCTCCAGGTAGATTGGCTACATCAGGGGTGTGTGGCCTAATATGCAAAGGAATTCTTGCTCCAAAAAGTGCCCTGCCAGTGGCTATGACGTTCCATGAGGTAAATGGTTTGAGAAAACATATTGAATGTGGGGATAGAGGAATGGCAGATCATGAAAGGAAGAGAGCAAAATGGATGAGAAAACTGCAGAAAAGAGATAAATTAAGGAAAAGACAACAAGGCTGCCCCTTTGCAAGATCTGGCTGTACAGACAAAACTATAGAACTGAGGAGAACTAAAGGAAGAGGGAAACCATAGACTGCTAAAGACAATGATCTTCTGAGGAGGCTGCATCCCAGCAGTTCCTGTAGTTTGTCCTGTCTTGTCTTGCCTTGCTTCATGCTGGTTTGATGAATGGGTATAGCAGGATCTGATCAGAAAGGGTTTCCCTCAGACTTATAGTAAATGTTGCAGAATTTTGTCACTTCAGTCCCCTCCTCTTGGTGGCCCAGAGTATCAAAGGAGGGGAAATCAACGGTTTGGATTTGATATGGCTCCCCAAACATTTTCTCACTAGCCCTACCTTGAGCATCTCTCCACTTGCTCCAATATATTTACTTGGATTTTTTTCTTCCAAAAACAAATGGAAGCATTTCCTCAGAGTTCTTTTCCATGCATTATTGTGTTTGATTAATTAACTTAATGGAAGATCACTTCATCCAGGATCTGTTTATTTTAGTATCTCTGACTTGCTTTCCCATCTTCTAGGCCTATCTGGCAGCTAGCCATACACGTGGAAACTCATGAAGCTGCCTTATGCTGAATCAGATCATTGACCTAGCAGAGTCTGTATTGTCTTGCTCAGACTGGAAGCGGCTTTCCAGGGTCCCAAGCAGAGGCCTTTCACATCACTAGATCCTTTAATTGGAGATGCCAAGGATTGAACCTGGGACCTTTTGCATGCAAAGAAGAGGTTCTTCCACTGAGCCACAGCATCTCTTCATAAACGTTAATATCTAGGGGTCGTTTTGTAGAAAAATAGGTGGTGGAGCTCATCCAGGGATTGTTATGCAGCTGCACCTACTATTCAATGGACAAGGTGGGGAGGAGGAGGGGGAACCTTCAAAAAGGGTCAGGAGCAATGTTCCCTCTGAGCTGCAGAGTCTTGTGAGCAAAAATTCTACTTTGTGATCTACAGGCATTAAAGGTGTGAGTTACTGCATAAATTAGTAGGCTCTGGGGTCATCCTTCCTGAGCTAAGACAAAAATGTGTGAGCTGGAGGCTAAAAATCTGTGAGCTAGCTCACACTAACTCAGCTTAGAGGGAACGCTGGTCGGGAGATGTGCTCCTGTGAACTCCTGCTGAATTCAAGGCCTGTTAATATCACAGTAAAACAGAAATGGAACTATAAACACACAAAATAAGAGAGGCCTAAGGGGAAAAAAATAACAGTGGTGATGCATATTGGGAGATTTTCGAGGCCCCCAAATCCCTCTGAAGGAAAATTGACTTAGGTTGATGTCTGACGGTTGGCAAGGTGAACCTTCCTAGGTTCCATAATCTTGGTGTGACCTCCAGCTGTACTTTGCATGGTGAGAAACATGAAACAGAATGTCTAAAGATGAGTTAAGAGCATTTGCACAATAGCCATGGTAAACAAATTACATAATAATAGTTTTGAGTTAACCCGTAGTACAGTTTGGATAATATGCTGTGCACTTTAATGTTATTGTCCATTGTAACATAACCACTTTCCCCCCTTTTAAATTAGCTCTACAATGAAGAAGTGCTTGATCTCTTTGACACAACACGTGATATTGATTCAAAAAACAAAAAATCAAATATCAAAATCCATGAAGATTCTGCAGGAGGAATATACACAGTGGGAGTCACGACACGGTCTGTTAGTACAGAGGCAGAGGTAACTACACCTGTATGCTAAATAATAAATTATATATTGGGATGGCTGGGTTCCTACAAGATTCAACTTTCTATTGTGGTAGTTTTTTTCAAATTTGAAGTCTCTGTAAATTCTTCTCTCTGATTATTGGGCTGCAAAATGTTTGGAAGGGTAGGTTTGGATGCAGTGGGGAACATAATTTCTGCCCCGTTGAATTCTTCATACCTAGGACAGCTTTATGGCCTATTTGTGGTAGCAAAAATAACTATTAAAAAAAAAAGTAGTCCCCTGTGCAAGCACCAGTCGTTCAGGATAGTGGCAGGAGTTTAGAAATGGGTGCCATCCTTTTGAATTCTTCTACTGATGTGATGCAGTGCGACAGCTTGCTTTCTGTTTCCTCCTCTAAATATCTAAGACCTTGAGAAAAAGAAAGGCCTTTTGAGTTCTCTCATTGCTGGCTGTATTAATGTGGCATTAAATATTCAGAGCATTGTTCCAGGGAGCAAGAAGGCAAGACAAAGGCACTCTCTGTTGGCCCCTCTGAAATCTCCACACCCATTAATAACGCTGTTTTGTTGTTCAGTCACACAGTCGAGTCCGACTCTTTGCGACCCCATGGATAAAGTCACGCCAGGCCCTTCTGTCTTCCACCATCCTCCGAAGTCTGCTCAAATTCGTGTTTGTTACATCAGTAACGCTGTGCAGCCATCTCATCTTTTGCTGTCCCCTTCTTTCGCCTTCTGCCTTTCCTAGCATCAGGATCTTCTCCAGGGAGTGCTCTCTTCTCATTTGGTGGCCAAAGTATTTGAGCTTCAGCTTCAGCATCTGACCCTCCAGGGAGCAGTCAGGGTTGATTTCCCTTAGGACTGACTGATTTGATCTTCTTGCAGTCCAAGGGGGACTCTCAGGAGTCTTCTCCAGCACCACAGCTCGAAAGCATCTTCTGCGCTCAGCCTTCTTTATGGTCCAGCTCTCACACCCATACATTACTACTGGGAATACCATTGCTTTGACTTTATGGACTTTTGTGGGCAGGGTGATGTGTCTACTTTTTATTGTACTGTCCAGGTTCGCCATAGCTGTCCTTTCAAGGAGCAAACGTCTTTTAAATTCATGGCTACAGTCACCATCTGCAGTGATCTTGGATCCCAGAAAAGTGAAGTCTGTCATTACTTCCATGTCTTCCCCTTCTATTTGCCAAGGTGTGATGGGGCCGGATGCCATGATCTTCGTTTTTTTGATGTTGAGTTTCAAGCCAACTTTTGCGCTCTCCTCTTTCACCCTCAACAAGAGGTTCTTTAGGTCCTCTTCGCTTTCTGCCATTAGAGTGGTGTCATCTGCATATCTGAGGTTGTTGATGTTTCCCCGGCAATCTTAATTCTGGTTTGTGCTTCATCCAGGCCAGCATTCCCGCATATTGTACTCTGCATATAAATTAAATAAGCAGGGTGACAATATACATCCTTGTCGAACTCCTTTTCCTATTCTAAACCAATCAGTTGTTCCATATCCCGTTCTAATAGTTGCTTTTTGACCCTTATACAGGTTTCTCAGGAGACATGTGAGGTGGTCTGGTACTCCCATCTCTTTAAGGACTTGCCACAGTTTGTTGTTAATAAGGTTACCAAGCTGTTTTTTCAAAGTTGACCAGTTTTTGTAGTAGAGTGACTTAGTGTTTATTATAATGCACTCTCTGTTTTCTTTGTTTATGGGTGTGGACTCATGTTTTCTTTGTCCGTGGGTGTGGACCCATGTTACCAATTTATGTAGATATCTGCCAAAGAAACAGCTTACTTGCACTCTTGTATTCTTATTTCACTAGCATGTATTTGATATGTAATTTCAGGAGGATAATGGATTATATACCAAGGTTTTAGCCCTTATTACCTTTAGCTCAGTTTTAACCTACATAGTATAGGATCCTGTGATCCATCTAAAGAAAGTACTGAAGTTTGTTCTTGAAGCTGAGGTAGCCATGTGGTCTAATAGTAGCATGAATTGGGAGGCTGCAGTGGGGAGGGGTAAGAGGGCAAAATCACCCTTTCTAATCTCTCAAGTTGGTGAAGCTTCACTAATGGAATAGCAAGAGAGGAGAGGATTTTTTTTTGCCCCCTCACAAATGCAACCACCTGATCTGTGTGGCTATTTGAACACTTAGCTGCTGCAGTCAACATTCTGAGCGTTAGATAGGACTACTGGGGAAAGGGCATGTTGCTTGCATCCAGGGGTGGAATTCTAGCAGGAGCTCCTTTGCATATTAGGCCACACGCCCCTGATGTAGCCAGTCCTCCAAGAGTTTACAAGGCTCTTTTTTGTAAGCTCTTAGAGGATTGGCTTCATTAGGGGTGTGTGGCCTAATATGCAAAGGAGCTCCTGCTAGAATTCCACCCTTGCTTGTGTCCATGGATCATGGAATCCAAACCTCTGAATTACAGTTTTCCAGGTTCTCAGGCTACTAAAAGCCTTTTCCATCAACTTTACTTGGAGATGCCAAGGTCAAATTGGGACTGTTCACACGAAATGGGGTGTTTTAGAACTGACTCACAGCCTTACATAATAGCCTACACTTTCGTTTCATGGAATCAGATAAAATAACCATGAAAATAGTGTGTTCCTTTATTTTGAGGGTCAACTTTTAAAATGCAGGCTGGTCAAATTTTTGGAAGTGTGTGCCTTTCTATCGGCTTTTTTTTCATTTTTACAAAACGATCCCTGCAATTATAAATGTATTTCTTTCGTCTATACAGATGATGCAGTGTTTGAAGCTGGGCGCTTTATCTCGAACCACTGCCAGCACTCAGATGAATGTTCAGAGCTCCCGTTCTCATGCTATCTTCACTGTCCACTTGTGTCAGACTAGAATTTGTTCTCCAGTTGATGCAGTACGTATCATACATGCATGGTACTCCTGAAACTTTGCAATAATATTGCAGTGTGTGTTTGATGGAACATCCTGTGGTATTGGGATAGATTTCTTTCTCGAGTTGTAGAGACAGCAACCACGCTAGCATGCTCCTTCTGTGAGTGCCCAAGGTAGCATGTGGTTACTCCATGTATCACTGCTGTGCCACTAGAGACCAGGGCAGTGTTGGCACGGGGAGGAGTGGTGTGAGCTCATTCCATGTGACTAGCACTTCTCCTATTGCTGTGACAGCATTGGAAGAAATTGTACTGCAGAGGGTTGCATGCTGTCAGCGCATAATGTAAGAGGTTCTGAATAATTCAGGCAACAAAGCCCGATGCGTAAATATACACTTGAATAATTTTTTTATACCTTCCTTTCCCAGAAGGTATACTGCACTTGCACAGGCCTGCAGTGGAGATCTCTCGCTCTCTCTTTTCTGCAATTAATATTTTATTGAAAGGTTATAAATAATAAAAGAACAAATAAAATATACAAGTAATAAATAAATGAGTAAAGTATAGCACGCTTATATCGGAATTTTTACATTGAAAAATATTGCCTAAATAAATTAGACACTGGTAAAAGCAGAGCGCTGCTGGAGAGGGTGGGTTAGAGAACAATTAAGCCAATATAGAAGATTCACCGTAAACATAAGTCATCAGTTACTTTGCAGATTTCCTGTTTGAGAGGACAAATATTCTAAGATGGGGAACCAGGTAGAGGTAAAATCGCAGGGCAAAGAGTGGTTGCCAAAACATGTAAGATCAACGACAACAGCAGCAAGCCTTTATTGGCATAAAGACGTGTAAGATTATCCAAGATTTTAGCCACAATATACAAATCCCATTGCTTTTTATGCCAGTGTGAAAGGCTGAGTGCCTTTGCTGTTCTCCAGTTTGTGGCAATGACAGTCTTAGCTGCAGAAAGCAAGAGAGAGACCCATTCCATGTTGGAACAACACTTTGAAGCCCATCTATCCAAAAATAAAGTTTCTGGTGTAAGTGGAATATCCGATTTTGTGATAAATTTGACCTGTGTCAATATTATTATTATTATTATTTATTGGACTTGTTTAATCGCCCATCCCAAACAAGGCCAAGGCTCTGGGCAGTGTTCAACAGATAAAACAATAAAAAAATCAATAAAATTCCAATTAAGGAATTTCAAAAAGTTAAGGCAATAAAACTCTAAAAGCCCATGATGGCATCCCACTAGTTAAGTTCTCCTTCCGAACTGTCAGAGCATTCGGGGGAGGGGGGGGGAGAGAGTAAATATCCTGAAGGGGTGGACAGAAAATAAGGGAAAGTGCCAGCTGTTGCTTGCGGTCCTTAATCGAAGGCCTGGCAAAACATCTCTGCCTTACAGGCCCTGCGGAATCGCAGAAGGTCCCCCAGGGCCCAGATGTCGTCTAGCAGAGAGTTCCGCCAGGTTGGGGCCAGGACAGAAAAGGTCCTGGTCATAGTCAAGGACCGCCAAGCTTCCTTAGGGCTGGGGATCACCCACAGATTACTTCTAAAAAAGGTAAAGGTAGTCCCCTGCAAGCACCAGTCGTTTCCAGTTTTAGGGTGACGTTGCATCACGTTTTCATGACAGACTTTTTACGGGGTGGTTTGCATTACCTTCCCCAGTCATCTACACTTTACCCTCAACAAGCTGGATACTCATTTTACTGACCAACGACAAAACTTCACAAAAATAACTGCAAGCCTCAAAGGAGGAAGAGGAGTAAAACCAGAATAAACCCAAAGGTAATAAAAAAGGCCTTCTTGACCTCCCACTTCCCACACTACCAACAGGCCCAAACAACAAGTAATGAGAAAAAACTCCCAAAGTCCACCAAGTCCAAACTGCAAAGTGCAAACCGCAAAATCTAAAATCTAACCAAAGAGAATCAGAAAAATGCTTGAGAGGCCATGCAGGCCTCACCCCCCCCACCCCACCCACCAAGCCCAAAGAATAACTAAAACTAAAATAAGAAAAAAAAATTAAAGACTGTTGTTAAAATAAGTCAAAATGAGTTGCTGCCTTCAGTCTTCTACAAGCAGGCAGGCAGCAGGATTTGATCCAGAGTCCACACAGCAGAGTCTGGGGCAACAGGAGTCAGCCTCAGAGCATCAGCTGAAGCCAGAGCCAGCCCCACCTCTCTGAGTAATGGGATCCAGCTTAGCCAAACCCTTACTTTTATGCTCTCTGCCCATGCGCAGAAGAATTTCAAAAAAGAACAAATTTCTGTGAATGTTTAAAGAACAGGGTTTTCCCCTAACCTGAAATCCTGTTGGCCAAACTGCTGCTGCGCCTTTCATCCTCCTGTTCCTTGGGAAATGAAAGCAAGGTAGTTAGCTGGACTTCACATTTGAATTTTGCAATAACCATGCAAAGCTGCAAACCTTCAATTCAGTTCCATTTGCAAATGCATTGCAGTCACTGGCGCTAAGCGCCCCCAAGGGGCTTTTGTCATTGGCCTGCAGGGATCCTTCTTCCCCCTCCCTCCTGTTACCCTGGAAACCAGAGCAAATGAAATAAAAGGTAAGTGTAGCCCTTTAAATGTTAAAACCTCTCCACAGCTGCTATTTGGCATTGTTGAATAAAAGTCGAATATTTTATCGGTATCGGCTATATCGGTAGCCAGATCAGATTCTCTTATCTGTATTTGACTTAGAAAATACAAAAAAAAATACCAATAAAGTATTTTTAGGTTATTTATTCATCTTATACCAAATGCACAACCCTATTTCAGACTTTTGTTTGTTTTGAAAGTGGCTTCACTGTCTGTGTTGTATACACACTTACTGCAGTTGCAAGCCTTTATTGGTATATATAGACATATACAATAAAAAGATCCCAGTAGGTAGCCGTGTTGGTCTGAAGCAACAGAACAAAGCAGTAGACAAGTGCACCTTTAAGACCAACTGAGTTTTATTTAGAATGTAAGCTTTCGTATGCTCTTAAGCAGACTTCATCAGACAAAATGGGAATGGCGAGCAGCAATTCTTAATATAAGTGGGCAGTGTGGAATCATGGGAATGTTTTTAGCAGATTAAAAGAATCACAAATAGGGATCTGTGTTTAGTGTTAGGACAAAACAGGGCTGAAAAAACACTAGGGGGTGATAAAAAGCAGACTGCTGTCGTAGCGGTGCCATAAATCTAGGTAACATTCTGGCTTTGTTAGTTTGTTAGTTATTTAAACCAACAAAGCCAGAATGTTACCTAGATTTATGGCACTCCTACGACAGCAGTCTGCTTTTTATCACCCTCTAGTGTTTTTTCAGCCCTGTTTTGTCCTAACGCTAACAAACACAGATCCCTATTGGTGATTCTTTTAATCTGCTAAAAACATTCCCATGATTCCACACTGTCCACTTATTTTAAGAATTGCTGCTTCCATTCCCATTTGTCTGATGAAGTGTGCTTAAGAGCATACGAAAGCTTACATTCTGAATATGCAATAAAGTTTAGCCAAATTACAAATTAGAGGAGTACATAAAATCCATATAGAGTAAGATTAAAAATACAAGATAAAAACAGTAACGGCATAATAAAACCTGATATTATTACTCGGCTTTTTTTGAGCATGAACTCACAGGAACACAGTTCCGGCTAGCTTGGCATCAGGGGGTGTGGCCTAATGTGCAAATGAGTTTCTGATTGGCTTTTTCTACAATCAAAGCCGTGGTATTACTTGTCAGGACATGTAATCATAGCGCTATGAAAAAACTTTGCTACTATTTCAGTTATTTCAGTACCTGGATTATTGAGCAAAAAGAGAACCTTAAAATCATTTCTAAAATCATTACTCTAAAAGACTAATATGGGCTAATGTGGGGTAGAAAAGACCCTGACGGGAATACACACTTATTTTGGGGGCCCCAATGCTTCTAGTCGAAGAGCTTTGCAGGACTTTGAACCCAAAGCAAAAGTAAGATAAGGATATACATGCTGAACAGCGGTCCTCCTTTCACACAAAATACAAATTGCAAGGGGAAAACTCTTGCTGTCTCTAGCATAAGCTATTTAAATCTGGCTGTTTGCACTTTACTATTTGGCACATGCTTCTTGTGTTTCATCCTTTCAACTGGCAGGATGAATCTGAAAAAGGACAGACAGGCTACTTGCACCATCTCCTTTTTCACTGCATCATCTTCTGCAGTACTCCGTAATGCATGCTTTTCCCCCTTGAGGTGTAATAGAGGTCTTTCTTGAATGCGGAGAAAAGCTCTCTTGCTTTAACTACAGGAACAAGTAATAGAATATTGTAAATCAATTAAAACTGTCTGATAGGTGCTTTATTGAAAACATGGTTGTAATGTTAAACCTGGTAGTAAATGAAGAGTGTCGCAAGATAGGCAGTCCGATTTCCTGTTTAAAACAGTCCCTGAATTTTAGTCATCTTCTGTTCTGGTACCTCTAGAAAAAGATGACATTGCAGCTATTCTGGGAAATTGGAGATTTTGGTTGAGTTAGCACTGAAGTAGCTGATCCTGTAAAGATGAAAGTGACAAGATACAGTCTGCTCAGAAAGATGTTCTAAATTTGCTTTTAGCCTCAGTCTTTATGAGTACAAATAGCTCCTTTTCTAGTTCCTTTCTCTTTTCCCCGCGTCATCATAAGAAATAAAAAACATGTCCTTTTCCGAGTGATGGTTCCTCTAGGCAAATATCTTGTCTCTGTGTTGTATGCATTACCCCATTTTTATTGCATGCTTCATTTTATTGGTGTATCAAAGCGTAAATGGGCCCAGGTGAATTTTAATGCCTTCCTCATCAATTTTTATTTCTTTTATTGCAGGACAATATGACAGATAACCGAATAATCTCAGAGTCATCTCAGCTGAATGAGTTTGAAACTCTTACTGCTAAGTTCCATTTTGTGGATTTGGCAGGGTCTGAACGATTAAAGCGTACTGGAGCTACCGGAGAGAGAGCGAAAGAAGGCATTTCCATCAACTGTGGGCTAGTAAGTTCATATTTTTATGCTACCCTGGCAGCAGTCTCATTTTGATTTCCTTTGTGTAGGAAAATTTAGGAGGTGGAAATACTTGATGCACAGACTGATGGAAGGGCCAACGAATGCCGAATCGTTGAAGATCAAATTAGGGAAGGAGCTTTGGCTCAGTAGTAGAATACCTGCTTTCCAGATTCAGTCCTTGGCTTCTCTAGTTAAGGGATCATTTAGTAGGTTCTGAGAAAGACCTCTACCTGAGACTCTGGAGAGCCACTGTCAGTCAGAGTAGACAGTATTGACCTTGGCAGATTAATGATGAGCCTCCTTATATTTTTATTAACTATTTTTGCACTGCATTGTAAATTCAGCAAGCCAGTTGCATTGCTGTTTTTTAATAGTAATGCTAAGAGCATGCATGGTATTTCTAAGGAGAACACTGATTCCTAGTTGAGGGCAGGGGGAATTTGAGTTTGAATGGACAGGAGCTGCAAGGAAGGAGATAATAAGCTTCTGCAAACTGCTACTGATCACAGTTGGCTAAATTTGCACCTGTAGTGGCTTTAGATTACCTTTGAAAACTGGTGTGATGTCAATTCCAAGGCAATTGAATCATTAAAGACAAGCAAAGGTATTTCTATCATCTACCTGAAGATATTTTTGCTTTTGTAGTTCTGTATTCAGAGAGAACTCTTCTTCCCCCTCCCCCCCCACTCTAGCTGCAGGGAAATTTAACTTGGTCTAGTTTTTAATAGAGTTACTGTCTGACAACTTGGCTCTGAATCACAGAATTTCTTTTCACTGTGGCTTCTATGTCAACAATGGTAAACATTATGCAACTAGAGCACTGTTAACATAATGATGGTGGTACGGAGTAGAGAGAAGCTTTCCTACTTCCTGTGTCAGGCGTGGGTTCATTGAAGCTCACAAGTAAGCAGACTTAGTAGTTTTACAACAAAGTTGCATTTATTGGATACTTCAGAGTTACTCCAGCATTGCGGAGATTGGAACTGATGGAGATCAGTCCGAATTGTTAGCATTTAACCTTCTACATCAAAGCAATAGTTTCTACCCCTCAATTCCCAAAACAAAAGGTTACTTTTGCATGTGCGATTTTTCCCAGCGCTTCCCCCCCCACCTTTATCTCTTCCGTTGGTGGTTACAGTTCTCAAGGCAAATGTCCTTGGTGCCTCCGGGGATGAGGTGAGAATCTGGCACATACTGTCTACTTCAAAGGGACCTTGGAAACCTTTGATATTCCTGGGAATGGTTCTCTGCTCTTCCCCCCTCCCTCCTTGCTACCCCGGTCCCCCGTTAGTAGGCATCTCTATGCATCAATGAAAATGGTTAGTAACAGCTTTTAGTAATATCATGAATGAACAGAGCCTGACATCCTGTATCAAAGCTGATACAGTGCTAGATGGAGAATAGAAAGGAAGCTATATTTATTTTCTTTGGTATATATCCTGCCTTCCCTGCAGGGTGGGCTCAGGGTGGCTTATACGTTACTTAGTATTGTGATGGGAACAAATATTGGGTAAAAGCAATAATAGGATTTAAAATTCATACAAACATATCAGTTTCAGACCGAAAGCATAATGGAAATTACCGCTATGATGACACACCGGTAGAAGCTCTCTGGGCAGTGTTGTGAGATATTGAGCTGCTGATCACTAAGCTGAGCCGACGAGCAGGGAGACCAGGGATGGAGATGATGATGCGTATTGCCTCAGCTGAAAGCCTGGTGGAAAAGCTCCATTTGCAGGCCCTGGGGAATTGCGGCTGATCCTGCAGGGCACTGATCTCAGATGGGAGCTTATTCCACCAGGCTGGGGCCAGGACTACAAAAGTCCTGGCCCTCGTTGAGACCAACTGGACATCCTTCAGGCCAGGGATAACCAGAAGGTGTCAGTTGTTTAGAGAATACCAATGAGCCACATGGCATACTTACAGAACAGCCATGAAAACAATGTGTTCCTATGGAAGGAGGTCCTCTTGGAAGCTGATGCGGTGTAGTTTTTCATCCGTGGAACATGACTTCTGTGCCCACCCCCCCTCCTGCTGCAGCCACTAATGTTCCCAGATGGGGCTCTAGATGAGACAGGGGGAACCCCAGGAATACCGTGAGGTGAGTGTTGGAGCCAGGAAAAGGCAATTGACAAAATGTGCCCACACACTCGGTTCTGTCTGTGTTTTGTTTCTGGAATACTTGAAGAACCGACTTTTAGGGAAGATGTAGCATGGTATATTGATAAATGTTTTTATGTATTTTGTTGTATTAATCATTAATGTATTTTAATGAATTATTGTTAGAGTTTTATGTTGTAAGCCGCCCTGAGCCCGCTTCGGTGGGGTAGGGTGGGATATAAATCGAAATAAATAAATAAATAAATAATAACTACAGTGCTTTCATAAGCCGCTTTGTGTGTTGTTTTGGGCTGGAATTTTTTTTCTCAAGGAGGCATGATCCTCAATAGGGGGGAAAGGGGTTACTGTGGGGAAAGTGTGGAAAGTGTGGAGCTATATCCCTTCCGATGCTTACAGTGATTTCAGTGGACTTGAAAGGTATAACTCTGTTTAGGATTGCATTGTTAGTCCCAGATTAAGTGCTTGTTTAATGCTAAATGACTACATAGGCAGTTGTATCTTGCCATCTTTCCCATTTAGTCTTGTGTGATTCCCTCCCTCAATTCACTTCCAGTGTCGCATGGCATTTATACGCATGCCCCCCCCACATTCACAATTCAGTCATCACAAGTGGAAATGATACATTGTCAGGATCATAACAGTTCACAATAAGAATTTAAACATTTTAGTTTTGGCCAGCAAGGTGTATTTATCGGCTGTCTAATTCATTCTTGGTTTCTAGACTATATTAGGAAGTCATGTACGTGATGCGACGTCACCCCAGAGTTGAAAACGACTGGCGCTTGCACAGGGGTCCTTTCCTTTCCATGTACAAGTGCCATCTGTTGTGCCCTTCCCAGAATAAACGTATCTGTTCTGGTTAGATGCAGCGGTTTACTGATGAAGAAGGATTTGCCATGTATCCCATTTTATTATTTTTCCAGAATTAAATAATTATGTTAAATTCCACAATAGAGCAAACATGTAGAATGTTGTTTCAGCCCTAACCTGGATAGCCCAGGCGAGCCTGATCTCTTCTGGAACCTAAGCAGGGCCAGCCCTGGCTAGTATTTGGATAGGAGACCTCCAAGCAATACCGGCATCACAGAAAGGCAGGCGATGGCAGGCCAACTCTGAATGTCTCTTGGCTTCAAGCCCCACTAGGGGCCACCAGAAGTCAGCTTGGCTTGATGGCCAAAAAAAAAAAAGTTTCAGATTGTACATTATAGTTCCTAGTGTATTGACACCAAGAAGCAGCATCTGTCAGAATGATCATGTTGAATCAGGTATCACTTCTATGGGGACTCCCCTGTGGGGAATTTTGGATCATCTGAGCCATACCGGAATTCGACTTTCTCAACAGACATGGAGAACTTGCTCCAGTGCACGCATCAAGTTCATCACTTGGAATATCCTGGCTCAGCTTTCCTTTTCATAGATCTTTCAGGCTATGGTGGGGTGGGGACGGAAATGCTTCTTGTAGTTGGTTGATATAAAAGAGGAGCAGAAAGATGTTTTAAGAGTTTCATCTATTAGAACAAGACTTCTGTTTAATAGTAATTGGAAGGGATGGGCAAGAACCAGCTCACAAACCTAAAGTTTGTTATGAATTTTGACTGGTTTGTGAACTGAAGTTCTGTGGCAGGTCAACTGGCACAAACTTTCCACGAACTGTCAATTGGTTATGGTGGCTTGTGAAAGGATACATTTCCAGACAGACAATTTCCACTGTCACTGTACATTCGGTGTGCATAGCTTGCAGGGGGTCCATTTCCTTTTGAACCTGCACCTGATATTTCTACCAAAAGCACTTTTCTGGGGGAATCTTTTTTTTTTGAGGGGGGGGGCATAACTCAGACCCCAGAAGTCCAATCTGCACATATCTTGGAGGACATGTAGAGGAGCATCAGAGGGAGATCCCTGGTGAGTTTTATTTCTCTATCTTGCACAGGGTCCGTTCTATATTCTCCTAAACCTATGCCTGTCATTTTCCCAGAAAGCACTTTCCTGGGAGCACTGTCTTTGGGGGGCTGCACCCCATAAATCCAATTCTCACTAACCTTGGAGGACAGGTAGAGGACAGCCAGCCAGAGATCCCCTGCAAGTTTGGTGTCCTTAACATGCTGGGGTGCATTCTGCCGCATCACAAATCTCACAAATTGAACCAGCTTGCTTGGTGCCTAACTGTTCATGGCTCGTGAACTGGGCATGCCACAAACTGAAATGTACTGCATTTTCCAGGTTTGTGCCCATCCCTAGTAATTTGCTGAGGATTGTTGCTTCTAGAAGAGACATGTATATGTCCCTTTCTAATAGCAGTTTCTATGGTTACATAAGTAAACCACTTCTAAAACTGGTGTCTCTTAGGCTATGGGAATTAATGCAGTGAAAAAAACAAAGTTTGAATGTTATCGTAAGACTTTCTTGTTATTGATTCAGCCCTTGAGGATGATCTTGAGTGTGTTGCACATTTGTCTGATGCACATTTGTTTTCCTTAAGTAGTTTTTAATGGCATAGTTAAACATGTTCTGAAACTTATTTTTGGTCTGTTGTGTTTTTTTTATAGTTGGCGTTGGGCAACGTAATAAGTGCATTAGGAGATAAGAGCAAGAAAGCAACCCACGTACCGTATAGAGATTCCAAATTAACCCGGCTCCTACAAGACTCTCTTGGAGGCAACAGGTAGGGGGCCCGTTGGAACCCATCCATATTTGACACAGAAGAACTTTCATTTGCTTGTTGCTGTGGAAGCAAACAGAACCTGGGTTGCGCTGAAGTCAATACTTACTAAATTTTGCTAGATTTTGGTGATTAACTTCATTGCAAAAAAAAAAAGGTCATAACACAGTTTCTTTTAAGTATGTATGTTGTCTGAAATAGATCCATTTTGACCTGGCTTTAGGCTGTGATTTGGGACTGAATCAGTGTTACTGGCTTCCGTGAATGATCTCAAACTTTAGTTGGACAAGAGCAAGCAATCACTGCTGTTACTGTTAGATCTTTCAGCAGTGTTTGATACTGTCAACCATGATACCTTGGTGGGTTCACTGCAGTCAACATTTAGGGTAAATTGACTGCAATCAACTGTTGGTTTCTTGCTGGCAGGAAGCAGTTTCCATGGGAGAGGCAGAAGGTATGGGATACTGCATTGATCCATTCTATCTCCAATGCTCTTTAATCTGTATGTTAAAACCTTTGGCTGAGCTTTGGAGAGAGTTGTCACCGATGTGTGGATGAGATTCAGCTTTATATATATCATTATCAAAATTTCCAGAAGCAGCTGTGAAAGTCTTGGGGCAGTATCTTGAACCTGTGGTCAAATAGCTGAGGGTTTATATCTGACGCTTAATCCACATAACCTGGAGGGGGTACAAGCTGGGAAACAAGAGTTCGGTTGGCATTCATTTAGCAGACCTAGACGGGGTTATTAACATTAAGAGCTTGTGGGTGCTGTTGGGTCCAACCTTGTTGATGAATGAAAAGGCTGATGCTGTCGGTATGACAGACACACCTTGTTTGCAAACTCTTTGTTTTAGACTGTGCAGATTTAGCCATGCTCATCCATGCTACCATGTCCTCCAGACTTCTGTAATATGCCCTGTGTGGGATTGCCTTTGAAGGCCACTCTCAAACTTCAGTCCTTACGAAATACAGTAGCAAGACTCCTGCCAGGGATCAGCTGCTTGGAAAATAACACTCCGTTGTTGGATCAATTGCGCTCATTATTTTTAAAGCCAAGTGGGCAGCCGTGTTGGTCTGAAGTAGTTGAACAAAGCAGGAGTCAAGTTACACCTTTAAGGCAACCAGGTTTTATTCTCTAAGCACTCTTCATCAGACGAGGGGATCAGGTATTGTGGGCTGAAATACCAGCAGTTTGTTGATTAAGTGTGCAGACTGATCACATGGTAAGCCAGTGTGGCTTGGCCATTTGGTCTGGATAGCCATAAAAGGTAGTAAAGTCCTCTGCCAATTGGTGTTTCTGTAAATCTAGGTGAATCACAAAAGGACGTGTATTTCCTAGTTGTAGCCATGTAGATCCAGTCCTCTGAAACAGACTACAAGAGTGGGTGCACAGGGCACCTTCACTTGATACCTTTTCCAACTAGTTCTTTTTTATTGGGCATTTGGAGGAGAGTAACCTGTTTCAGCAGATTTAGCTTTGTGTTTTTAAGTGGTTATATATTCGATCTGTTCATGAACTTTCATGTTTTATGTTCCTTCTTTGAATATTCTCACTGCTGAAAAGATGAGCTTCTTTTTCCAGATACAGCTTTCCAACTCAGTAGCGCGCTGTTCAATGAGACGGAAAGAAATCTGCCACTGTCTGTGAAGACAGGCTGAATGGAGAAGGGATGGGGCTCCAGCCTTCCCCTAGTGTCTTCAGCCTTCCCCAGCCTGCCTGCTGTGGTGGACTGGCTGGGGAAGGTATGGTGAAGTATCTTTAAATGCCTCTCCAACGGCTCCAACCTTCCCCAGCCTGCCTGCTGCCTTAAATACCTCCCCGATAGGTCCATGGCTGAAGACCAGCTGGAGAAATGATGGGGAGATGTGTTTAAATGCATCCCCAAGCTTTTCTCCCCAGTTGGAGAAGGGAGAAAAGATCAGGAGACTTTTAGCCCCCCCCCTCTGAATCATGGGGGGGGGGGCAGTGGTGGCAGGCTCCTATAATTGAATGAAGGGAGCATGCTGCCTCTGTGGTGCAACTCTAGAGACTAACGGGGGGGGGGTTAAAATTTAAATCCTTTCCCCTCTCTGAAGTTATGCTGCAAAGGTGGCACGCTCCCTTCATTGAAGGGAAGACAAATTTGTCTTCAATGATAGGAGCCTGTCGCCCTTCCACCTGACCTCAGGGAGGGGAATACTGGGGTTCAGGAATTATTGGTACTGCCAAATTTATTTGGCTTAATTATACCCTATAATTAAGCCAAATAAATTCGGCAGTACCAATAATTCCTGAACCCCCAATATTATACCAATACTGGGATTCAGGAATATTGGCAAATACTGATATTTTTCGAGTTTGGTATGTCTGAACCTGAAAACTACCGTTTTTGTTGTTGTTGCACACTCCTAGTTGTGATGTGGAGGCAGGAAATGGCAACCCCCCCTCCCGAATGTCTCTTGTTTTAAAAACCCTACAGGGTCACCATAAGTCAGTTGTGGCTTGATGGCACTTTCCACCACCACACACTTCAGCAGCTTCTGCTAGGAAACAAACTAGGAGGTCAATTTTCATCTTCAGCCTGAGGTGGAATTCATCATCTGATGTGCTTTTTTTTTTGTCTATGACTGTGTTAAGCATTTTGCCCTTATGCAAACATACATTTGTATTTATCAGGCAGGAAAAACCTGTATGGCAATATTAGTAAGGAAAAAAACCCTCCCTAAATATGTTATTATATCCATGTGTCTGTTGAAAAAAAATATGAGAACACCTCATTTTTAAAAAAAATCTGTGGAGGAGAAATATTAATATGTCTTTAATTTATCGATGCATGCAGAACTGTTCTTGCTTATTTTGGGGGTTATGCCTTGATTAATAAAACTGGGTTACTTTTAACCTGCAGCCAAACAGTCATGATAGCATGCGTGAGCCCTTCAGACAGAGATTTTATGGAAACTTTGAACACTTTAAAGTATGCAAATCGGGCACGTAACATCAAGAATAAGGTGATGGTTAACCAGGACAGGGCTAGCCAGCAAATTAATGCTCTGCGAAGTGAGATTACTCGACTTCAGATGGAGCTCATGGAATACAAAACGGTAATATTTGTTGGGTTTAATGTACAGGTTTTCTTTAGTAGTAGTATGCTGCATTTAAAGATATTAATTTTAAAAGTTTTAAAGAAAGATCCTTATGTATTGTCCCCGCGCTCTTCCGTCACAGTCTTTCCTAACCGCACCTAAGCATTATATGTCACTTCACAGACATGCTCCCTCACATGTACTTGTACATTCCAGAGAACTTATCATTTGGTCTTGGGAACCAGATGAAATTCTTAAGTGATACCCTTTTTAGGCTGTTGCTAATCTTGCCCTCCTCCTATGCTCCCATTGCCCAGTGCTGTGGCTGCTAGTGTAAAAATGGCAGTATTGCTGGCATGACAAAACCACTTATGAGGAAAACTTTGAAGTGATGGTGGGTAGCTCTAGGAATTGCTAGAAACTCTATGGCCACCCTCACAGTGCCTCTGCCCCGACCGTCTGTCAGTTGTCAGGATTGGCCTGGCAAGCCTACCTCACAGAGTTCTCTGACGACTTCCGAAGTGCCGTGCGGGGGTGCATGCAGTAGAAACAACGGCCTCAAAAGCAAATCTTTTGTTCCCCAGTTTTCTTTATCAGTGATCTTTGCTACTGGTAAAATAATGGAAGCATTATACAGCGTGTGAACAATACTTGTGCATTCCAGAGAACTTATCATTTGGTCTTGGGAACCAGATGGAATTCTTAAGTGATACCCTTTTTAGGATGTTGCTGATCTTGTTAAGAATAGCCTTTAGTGGGTAACCTGAGTAATTACGTTTGCTTTCCCCTAGGGTAAAAGGATAATTGACGAGGAAGGTGTGGAAAGTATTAATGACATGTTCCATGAAAATGCCATGCTACAAACGGAAAATAACAACTTGCGAGTAAGGATCAAGGCCATGCAAGAGACCGCTGATGTCCTGAAAGCCCGAATCACACAACTTGAGAGCGATCGGGCCAACCAGGTCCTTGCCAGAGCAGGTAGTATATACAATTCTTGCTGAAAATTGGCACACGATTAAAGGTCTGCAAGAACAATGAACAGTAGTTATGCATTGGAATTTATAACTTGGAACTACATTTGAGCACAGTAGTGATCATCCCATAATACACATTTACAGCCATCAGATGGACGTTCGTTACAGTCTCCTTACTTTCGTTGATACTCTGCTGTGTAAGAGCAGCTCTGGATGTTATCGTTGCCCCAGAAATGTATGTGTATTCCCTAATCTTCCTACTTACAGATGATTCCCACTGAATGTGGCAGCATTGCATAAAGACAGTTGCAGTCTTTGCTCCATGGCGATGGAAAGTACTGGTCAGGTCAGAGAACTCTTAGCGCTTGTGACCATTAGCTGGAATTTGCCAGTGCAGCATTCCATTGACTACTGTGTCATGAAGGTCAGGTCTGATTGCTCATCGAATTAGAACCATTTACGGAAAACCGAAAGCCAAGCAAGGATTTGTATTTTCTTTAACCTTGCACCACCAGCTGGTTTCCAGTTAAAAAAATCAAGTCAAAGGTAGTAATCATCGCCACTGTTTCACATGGGTGCTTAATTACTCCTAATTTTGAAATTGATATTATTGTAGCTACCCCTTTAGGTATTTGGAGGTGCCTCAGTTCTCCTGTAAAAGTCAAGCTATCTGTCAGTAGCAGGGAGTAAAACCAAATGGGTAGGCGTGGGTGAGCGCAAAAAAATTTAAACCCAAAGGCATAGAGGAGAATGCTGAAGACACTATTTCTCTACAGCTTGGAATAAATAAATAGACATCAGAGTCCAGCAGCATCAGTATCCAAGTGTGTGTGCACAACAAATAGTGCAACTGTTTTTAATTATGTAATGCATTTTAATTATTTATGATCTGTTTATGTTCACTGAACAGCCTAATTATTATCTGTGATTTGCCCTAAGCCTTCTTGTGGGAAGGGCGGAATATAAATCCATGGAATAAATTTAAAAAAAAATGGGGGAGGGAGTTAATTTTTAAGAAATAAAATCGTATGGTTTTCAAAGCTAAAAGAAAACTGGCAATTCACAATCTGGTTGAACAGCCATCGTCTGCCAACTGAGCCTAGCTCATAAGATGGCCCCTTACATTGGCTGATCTAGCCATCTGGATCCATGCCACAGTAACATTGAGACTAGACTATTTAATCCACTGTGTATTGGTCTTCCCCGAAAGTCAGTTTGGAAACTCCAACCAGTGCAGAATTCTGTGGCTTGCCTATTATTGAGAGCTAGATGGAGCATGCATGTTACACCCATTCTACAGACACTCCGTTGGCTGCCCATTTATCACCAGGCGCAATTTAAAATATTGGCTGTCATACACCAAGCCCTTCACGACTTTGGTTCCTCTGATCTGCAGGAATGCCTCTCCTCTTATGTTCCACCAAATCAGCTTCTCTCATATCAGCATGGCCTTTTGTGGATGCCAAATTTAAAATGGGCAGAATCAACAACTGCTCTTCTGCTTTCTCCATTGTGCCCCCCCCCCCCCTTATGGAATGGCTTACACAAGGAGGTGTAGTCTGGAGCAGGAGGAAGCGGCTGGTGAAAACGACCACCTTTCCTGTGTATTGAATGTGTATTTAAACCAGTTTATGTCCCCATGTTTTTTGAAACAATCCTTTCGAAGTATCATTTGTGTGACGTCTCGCCATCCACCTATGTTAAACGTGCTTTCCCTTTTTTTATTGAAGGAGAAGGAAATGAAGAAATTAGTAACATGATTCACAACTACATCAAAGAAATTGAGGATCTCAGGTATTTGCATGGCATACTGTTGCAGTTTTGGCTCATTATCTGTGTGTTCAAAATGTACAAGGTCCTCTCTGCAAAGCTGTGTCTGTCTTCGAAGCTGAAAGGTAGCATCTTCGTATGTAGTATGAAGGAGCTTTGCTGATAGCTCGGCAAACATACTTGGGCATACTTTTTTTGTTTAAAGGGTATTCACCGAAGGATATTTCTAAAGCTGGCAAGAAGTCCAGTGACAAAAAGATGGTGGGCAGGGGTGACACAGCATCCTAAGCAGTGCCCAGGGTGCCCCCACCCCCATACCTGCTGATAGAGCCAGTGTTGGGTCAGGCAGGCCCCAATTTCCTGCACTCATTGCCAGCCCACTTCCTCCTCCCAGTAAGGACTGCCAGGGCCACCCTTGCTCTCCCCTCTCCCCGTGGTGCCACAAACAGGACCCTGGGTGAGTCTGGCCTCCGACGTCTAAAGCTGGCAAGAAGAATGTATGTCCTCCACGTCATTTTAATCGAAAAAGCTGAATTTCTAGGAACTATCACTATGATTTAACACGGTTGGTTCCTCTGCTACAGCAGCATTAATAATATTCATAAATAATAATGTTTATGTGAAAGAAGTAGGAAGTATTAGAGGAGCAGTGGCAGTCACTGGTTCTAGAATTAATCAGTATTTTGCACACGGCTGCGGCAAACCTTCCACCATTGCTAGCATTTATTCTCTCTATGTATACAGGTGCTTATCCCCCCTGCCCCCAAAGCTATTGTTTATAGACAATTCTCGGCATCTCTTTCCCAGTACATTTGTTTGAATCTTTAAGGATTCTGATTATAAACTTGTTACCCTTCTAGAAAGAGTCAAAAACAGTATTTCTTCAATATCACTTGTGCAAATGACCTAATTTGACACATTCATAGACAAGGGTCGTTTTGTAGAAAAATAGGTGGTGGAGCTCATTAGCGTAACTCATTAGCATATCCTCCCAGCCCAAAGCAGCCCAATGCAAGGAAGGAAAGCCCGAGGTGAGCGAGGCTTGCTTGGGCTGGCTAGAGATCCATGTGTGGGTCAAAAGGCCAACGAGCCACCTGCCACCCAAAATCCCATAAGAAGTGGAGAAAGGGTGGGGTGGGCTTCTCCAGGGGTTAATGCGGGCTGCTGGGGGCGTGGCAAAGCCCCTGATGGCTGGCTGGCTGCCCACTCTCCTTATCCAGGAAGTGTTACGCAGCTGCACCTGCTATTCAATGGACAAGGTAAGTGGGGAGGAAGAGGGGGAACCATCAGGAAAGTTCAGGAGCTGTGCTTCTGTGAGCTCCTGCTGAATCTGAGGCCTGCATAAAGAGCGGAATACAGCTGCTATGCAACCACCCCATTTTAGTTGGGGCTCTTGTCTTCATATGAAATAGATCTTTGAAAAAATTGACTATCCAAAACATTTATCAGTACACACGCTAAACGTTTTCTCTCTTAAATAACGTTCCTCTCTATAGGGCAAAACTTCTTGAGAGCGAAGCCGTGAATGAAAACCTTCGGCGCAGCTTGTCGAGAGCTTCAACGAGGTCAGCGTACTTTGGTGGTCCCTCGGCATTTTCTGCTTCAATGCTTCCTTCGGAAAAAGAGACAATTGAGATCCTTGATATAGCAAAGAAAGATTTAGAAAAACTGAAGAAAAAAGAAAAAAAGAAGAAAAAGAGGTACTGTTTAAAACAATATATTATCACGTTGTGGCTGGTTTGTAGGGTGTCACCCAACCAGAAAGTTGTAAGCAACATCACACGGTCTTCTTTTTGCTGCCTGCTTGGGTAAATGCAGACAGATAGATCTTGCAGATGCTTTGACAAATAGTTAACTTCACCGTCTGCAACACAATCATGTAAATTATTTCTGGAATCTTAATATTCAGCTACTGTGAAGCTACATTTTAAATTAACTGCCACATGGACTTTTTTTACATTTCAGTTACAAAATTTAATGTGTACCAGGTATAGTTGCTGGGCCTGGAAGTCTCATTTAGCAGCTACTGAGATTTCTATTTAGCTCTCAGGATGCCATCTTTTGCTTTCTTCT
Source organism: Heteronotia binoei (assembly GCF_032191835.1). Classification (NCBI taxonomy): domain Eukaryota; kingdom Metazoa; phylum Chordata; class Lepidosauria; order Squamata; family Gekkonidae; genus Heteronotia; species Heteronotia binoei. The sequence goes on from NC_083230.1 coordinate 10,420,697, forward strand.
TGCTCAGCTTCTGTCTGCTTTACCGCATCATCGCTGCGTTTATCATGCTGCTTTTTTTGGTTTTCTTAATTTTTCTAACCCACTGAAATAACCACAAAGCACACAGTTTTTTTTTTAAAGTTGGGTCAGTAAATAAAACAAAAACCAGTTAATTATGAACATGTAGGCAACAGTCCTTGCTTTCTTATCAAATATTCCTTTCATTGTGCCTGACGGTTGCACAAGAAACATACAAGAAAATTCCCAGTCTCCTACAAATAGATCACCAAAGCAAAGTTATACAAGTAGTATCTGAAAAAGCTGCATATTGAATGTCACCAGACTAGTTTTGGTTGACTTTCTTAATTTTTTAATGCCCAGACTTCTTATTGGCTCACTTCAAAAAAACAAAAATCCTCGTTAGCAGTTTAAAACCCAGGTGCATGACAGCAGCAGTTTGGTCAGTCTTAGGTGAGGGTTTTCTTGACAGAGCAGGAAATCAAAGAGAAGAAGATATTGGATTTATATCCCGCCCTTCACTCCGAAGAGTCTCAGAGCGGCTCACAATCTCCTTTACCTCCCCCCCCCCACAACAGACACCCTGTGAGGTAGATAAAGATATTGGATTTATATCCCGCCCTCCACTCCAAAGAGTCTCAGAGCGGCTCACAATCTCCTTTACCTCCCCCCCCCACAACAGACACCCTGTGAGGTAGATGAAGATATTGGATTTATATCCCGCCCTCCACTCCAAAGAGTCTCAGAGTGGCTCACAATCTCCTTTATCTCCCCCTCCCCAACAGACACCCTGTGAGGTAGATGAAGATATTGGATTTATATCCCGCCCTCCACTCCAAAGAGTCTCAGAGCGGCTCACAATCTCCTTTACCTTCCCCCCCCCCCACAACAGACACCCTGTGAGGTAGATGAAGATATTGGATTTATATCCCGCCCTCCACTCCAAAGAGTCTCAGAGTGGCTCACAATCTCCTTTATCTCCCCCTCCCCAACAGACACCCTGTGAGGTAGATGAAGATATTGGATTTATATCCCGCCCTCCACTCCAAAGAGTCTCAGAGCGGCTCACAATCTCCTTTACCTTCCCCCCCCACAACAGACACCCTGTGAGGTAGATAAAGATATTGGATTTATATCCCGCCCTCCACTCCAAAGAGTCTCAGAGCGGCTCACAATCTCCTTTACCTCCCCCCCCCCCCACAACAGACACCCTGTGAGGTAGATGAAGATATTGGATTTATATCCCGCCCTCCACTCCAAAGAGTCTCAGAGTGGCTCACAATCTCCTTTATCTCCCCCTCCCCAACAGACACCCTGTGAGGTAGATGAAGATATTGGATTTATATCCCGCCCTCCACTCCGAAGAGTCTCAGAGCGGCTCACAATCTCCTTTCCCTTCCTCCCCCACAACAGACACCCTGTGAGGTGGGTGGGGCTGGAGAGGGCTCTCACAGCAGCTGCCCTTTCAAGGACAACCTCTGCCAGAGCTATGGCTGACCCAAGGCCATGCTAGCAGGTGCAAGCGGAGGAGTGGGGAATCAAACCCGGTTCTCCCAGATAAGAGTTCGCACGCTTAACCATTACACCAAACTGGCTCTCCACACCAAACTGGAACACATTCAGCGAGGGTTGGCTTTAACTTAACTCTGTTTTGGCATCTTATTTAGTTATTTATTAGATTTGGCTTATATCCTGCCCTCCCCGCAAGCAGACTCAAGGCAGGTTGCAACAAGAGTTGACTTGATGGAAAGAATTAATACAAATAGGTCAACATTCAATTAAAACAATCCAATAATGACATTTTATAATATGAACATTTAAAATATTATAACCAGATGGCATAAAACTATATCAACTCTTGGCTCTACTAGTCCTGGAGCAACAATATCGATATGGACAGCAATGACCTGGCTTATCATATGGGCAGTTCAGGGGAAGGCAGATGTTGGACATCCACCACCTTAACCAAAGGCCTGGTGGAACAGCTCAATTTTACAGGCCCTACAGAACTGTAATAGGTCCTGAAGCCCCTGATCTCAAGTGAGAGTGAGTTCCACCAGGGCTGAAATAACCCTGGCCTTGGATGAGGCTAAGCAGACATTCTTGGGCCAGGGACAACCAGTAAATGAAGGTCCACAGAGCCCAAGGCTTTCTGGGAGACATATAAGAACATAAGAGAAGCCATGTTGGATCAGGCCAACGGCCCATCAAGTCCAACACTCTGTGTCACACAGTGGCAAAAAATTTTATATACACACATACACTGTGGCTAATAGCCACTGATGGACCTGTGCTCCATATTTTTATCTAAACCCCTCTTGAAGGTGGCTATACTTGTGGCCGCCACCACCTCCTGTGGCAGTGAATTTCACATGTTAATCACCCTTTGGGTGAAGAAGTACTTCCTTTTATCCGTTTTAACCTTTCTGCTCAGCAATTTCATCGAATGCCCACGAGTTCTTGTATTGTGAGAAAGGGAGAAAAGTACTTCTTTCTCTACTTTCTCCATCCCATGCATTATCTTGTAAACCTCTATCATGTCACCCCGCAGTCGACGTTTCTCCAAGCTAAAGAGCCCCAAGCGTTTCAACCTTTCTTCATAGGGAAAGTGCTCCAGCCCTTTAATCATTCTAGTTGCCCTTCTCTGGACTTTCTCCAATGCTATAATATCCTTTTTGAGGTGCGGCGACCAGAACTGCACACAGTACTCCAAATGAGACCGCACCATCGATTTATACAGGGGCATTATGATACTGGCTGATTTGTTTTCAATTCCCTTCCTAATAATTCCCAGCATGGCGTTGGCCTTTTTTATTGCAGACGCACACTGTCTTGACATTTTCAGTGAGTTATCTACCACGACCCCAAGATCTCTCTCTTGGTCAGTCTCTGCCAGTTCACACCCCATCAACTTGTATTTGTAGCTGGGATTCTTGGCCCCAATGTGCATTACTTTGCACTTGGCCACAGTGAACCACATCTGCCACGTTGACGCCCACTCACCCAGCCCCAATGTGCATTACTTTGCACTTGGCCACAGTGAACTGCATCTGCCACGTTGACACCCACTCACCCAGCCTCAACAGATCTCTTTGGAGTTCCTCACAATCCTCTCTGGTTCTCACCACCCTGAACAATTTAGTGTCATCCGCAAACTTGGCCACTTCTCTGCTCACTCCCAACTCTAAATCATTTATGAACAAGTTAAAGAGCATGGGACCCAGTACCGAGCCCTGCGGCACCCCACTGCTTACCGTCCTCCACTGCGAAGACTGCCCATTTATACTGACTCTCTGCTTCCTATTACTAAGCCAGTTTTTGATCCACAAGAGGACCTCCACAAGAGGTGACATGCAGTGTTCCCTCTAAGCTGAGTTAGCGTGAGCTAGCTCATAAGAACATAAGAGAAGCCATGTTGGATCAGGCCAACGGCCCATCAAGTCCACAGATTTTTAATCTCCAGCTCACTCATTGTTGTCTTAGCACAGGAAGGATGACCCCAGAGCACAATCATTTATGCAGGAGTTCACAGCTTTAATGGCAGTAGCTCACAAAGTTGAATTTTTGCTCACAAGATTCTGCAGCTTAGAGGGAACATTGGTGACATGGTCCCTCAGGTATGTCAGTCCCAGGCCACACAGGGCTTTAAAGGTTAGAACCAGCACTTCGAACTGGATCCGGTACTCTTAACTGATAGCCAGTGCGATTTGGCGTAGCACTGCTGAATTTGTGCCCACACAGATGTCACAGTCAGCTGGCACATTGCCACATTTCGCATGAGCTGGAGTTTCTGGATCTAGTGGGATAATAACTGAGGCATGGCTATCTTTGGAGATTACGTCCCTCCCCAGTTTCTAGGGGAGCCCTCAGTTTCTCTTGCCCTTTAGTTTTAAGTTCTTTCAGTCAAGTAGCCATCCACTGGGAGGGATGAGATGTCAGGTTTGAGGATAATACAATGAGGCATACAGTCTCCTGTGGTGATATCCATATTATTATTATTGTTATTAGGCTGATGTCAGCTACTACTACTACTTATGTATGTATGTATATGTATATATATATATACAGTATGTCACAGAAGTGAGTACACGCCCTCACATTTTGCAAATATTTAAGTATATCTTTTCATGTGACAACACTGAAGAAATGACACTTGGCTACAATGTAAAGTAGTGAGTCTACGGCTTGTACAACAGTGTAAATGTGCTGTCCCCTCAAAATTACGCAACACACAGCCATTAATGTCTAAACTGCTGGCAACAAAACCCCTAAGTGATAATGTCCAAATGGGGCCCGAAGTGTCAATATTTTGTGTGGCCACCATTATTTTCCAGCACTGCCTTAACCCTCTTGGGCATAGAGTTCACCAGAGCTTCACAGGTTGCCACTGGAGTCCTCTTCCACTCCTCCATGACGATGTCACGTAGCTGGTGGATGTTTGAGACCTTGTGCACCTCCACCTTCCGTTTCAGCATGCCCCACAGATGCTCAATAGGGTTTAGGTCTGGAGACATGCTCGGCCAGTCCATCACCTTTAACCTCAGCTTCTTTAGCAAGGCAGTGGTCATTTTGGAGGTGTGTTTGGGGTCGTTATCATGTTGGAATACTGCCCTGCGGCCCAGTCTCCGAAGGGAGGGGATCATGCTCTGCTTCAGTATGTCACAGTACATGTTGGCATTCATGGTTCCCTCAATGAACTGTAGCTCCCCAGTGCCAGCAGCACTCATGCAGCCCCAGACCATGACATTGCTACAGAGGTTGAAGGGGTAGGGGGGTCAGCCTGCCAGTGCTCAGACCGTACGCTGCACGCTGCATCAAATTGGTCTGCAGGGCTGTCGTCCCAGAAAGAAGCCTCTTCTAAAGATGATGCACAAGAAAGCCCTCAAACGGTTTGCTGCAGACAAGCAGACTAAGGACATGGATTTCTGGAACCATGTCCTGTGGTCCGATGAGACCAAGATAAACTTATTTGGTTCAGATGGTGTCAAGCGTGTGTGGCGGCAACCAGGCGAGGAGTACAAAGACAAGTGTGTCTTGCCTACAGTCAAGCATGGTGGTGGGAATGTCATGGTCTGGGGCTGCATGAGTGCTGCCGGCACTGGGGAGTTACAGTTCATTGAGGGAACCATGAATGCCAACATGTACTGTGACATACTGAAGCAGAGCACGATCCCCTCCCTTCGGAGACTGGGCCGCAGGGCAGTATTCCAACATGGTAACGACCCCAAACACTCCTCCAAAATGACCACTGCCTTGCTAAAGAAGCTGAGGGTAAAGGTGATGGAGTGGCCAAGCATGCGATTGCATGCCGGGAGGTCATGGTTACTTCTGGTGATCCCTAGTGGGGCTAGGCCATTTTTCAGAGATGCAGCTTGTATCAGCTGTCTCTGCATCCTAGCCCTGGTATTCCTTGGAGTTCTCCTTTCCAAGTACTTGCCAGGGTTGGTTCTGCTTAGCTTTTGGGACTGGACAATGTTGGGCTTGCTTGGCTATCCGGGTTAGTGCTCTTTGTAACTACTGCTGAAGGAAGCAGATACATATGCTGTGGGTTTTGAAAAGGCAGATCAACTGCTAGCGATAATAACAGGACAAACCGATCTTTCATATACAGCAGTGACTTTCAGGTTTTTCCCAAGAAATATTTGTCATCATTGGGAACTCATTGGTTGTTTCATAGTTTTGAGATACGACAGATTGTGTTCTGTGAAAGGCAGATTGCCAAATGCAACCTCACCTCTCCAAAGGTAACTGCTTGGTGTGACTGACAACAACATCAGAAATAAAACAAAACAAAATAAAACAATAGCCACTAATTAAAGTAAAGTATCACTGCCACAGTATTCACTGCCACAGGAGGTGGTGGCGGCTACAAGCATAGCCAGCTTCAAGAGGGGGTTAGATAAAAATATGGAGCAGAGGTCCATCAGTGTTTATTAGCCACAGTGTGTGTATGTATGTCTGTGTATGTGTGTGTGTGTGTATCATTTTTTTGGCCACTGTGTGACACAGAGTGTTGGACTGGATGGGCCATTGGCCTGATCCAACATGGCTTCTCTTATGTTCTTAAGAAGAGCCCTGCTGGATCAGACCAGTGCTCCATCTAGTCCAGCATCCTACAACAGTAATGCATTTGTAGTTAGTGTTCTAGGAAAAGCTGATAGAAGGTGTCCCACGTTGTGGAGTAAACCTGAGCTTCCAAATGTCGGGCAGGATCAAGTATCACTGCCTAGGAAGGGGCTGTGACTTAGCAGCAGAGCATCTTTTCAGCAGATGGCCCCAGGTCCAGCCCTCAGCATGCCCAGCTAAAAAGTTCAGGTTATGTGAAAAACCTCTGTCTGAGACCCTGAGAGATGCTGCTAATCAAAGACAATAATGACCTTGATGAACTAATGGCCTGATTCAGTATGATAGCTTCATGTGTTCAACTGACTCATATAAATGGATTGATAGGAAGAAGAAAAAAAGCTGGCCAATAATCATCAGATGGATCATATTTAACTGGATTCATGGATGTTCTCTTCTGGTAGTTTCATGTAGATGTTAATTTTATTTATTTATTTTTTTAGTCTTCTATCCCACCCTCTCCGCAACCGGACTCAGGGTGACTCACAGTCAATTCAAAAAGTTTACAATTACAATTTAAAATGATAAAATAACAATTAAAATTTCATGGTGCTGTTCAACTTCAATATAGGTGGGATCTTTCTTTCTTCTGACAGTGGTCCTATGATGATCGTAGTTTCTCAGCAGTGTAGGGTGGCAGTCCTCTCCCGGTCTAGGTGTTGAAGGCCTGTCAAAATAGTTCAGTTTTGCAGGCCCTGCGGAATTGAGAGAGGTCCCGCAGGGCCCTTATGGCCTCCAGGAGGGCATTCCACATTTCTGGTGCTGCCACTGAGAAAGCCCTAGCTCGTGTGGATCACAGTCTGGCCTCCCTTGGTCTGGGAATAGATAGTAGGTTTTGTGTTCCTGAACACAGTACTCTCTGAGAAACATGGAGAAAGGTGGTCTCATGGATAGGCAGGCCCTCAACCTTATAGGACTCTAAAGGTCAATACCTTGAAGTAGACTCGGAACACAATAGGTAGCCAGTGCAGCTCTTTCAGCACTGGTTGAATGTGCTCCCATTGAGGGAGCCCTATTAACAGTCGTGCTGCAGTTTTCTGCACTAGCTGTAGTTTGGGGGGCTGTAAAACTGAGGGCAGAAGAAAACTCTGCAAGACTTCATAGCATAAATGCAGAGGTGGCTAGCAGTGGTTCTCCCCAGTCCTGTATTATTTTCTGAAAATAACAGGCTAGGCAGGAACAGAATCTGGAATGTGATGCCTAAGACTTCCAACTTAGCTAGTCTATCCTGTAAGATATTATGACTTGATAGTACTGAATCAGCAAGATCACTCTCCACTTTGCTCTTTTACCAAAGATCAATGATCAGGGTGATCAAGGCTTTGTCCCAAACACAAGCCAGAATCTAGATTTGGGATCTAGATCAGGCGTGACTAAGCTTGCTTAATGTAAGAGCCACACAGAATAAATATCAGATGTTTGAGAGCTGCAAGGCATGAATGTCAGATGTTTGAGAGCTACAAAAAGGAAGGAAGGAAGGAAGGAAGGAAGGAAGGAAGGAAGGAAGGAAGGAAGGAAGGAAGGAAGGAAGGAAAAAGTGGAAAGAAAGCAACTTTAACTTTAAATACATTCTCTAAGTCACTGGCTGGCTTGGCTTGAAGAAGTGATTTAAAGAGAGAAATGCTTTCTCCAAGCTGACTAATGGGGTGGTGGGGGCTTTGTGTGAAAGAGCCACATGTGGCTCCCGAGACACAGTTTGGCCAACCCTGGTCTAGATCCACATCTGAAGTAGCGTAGTCACCTCAAGTTCAAGCACTTGCCCATGGGGATGGAACATTAACCCCTACCTGATGCTTGTTAAACTCTCTTGTGTCCAGGGACAGTCTATGCAGGAGGAGTATCACAACAGCTTCCTTCAAAGTGGCCAGAACTCCCTCTTCTTTTAGCAAGGCATTTATTACCGGTTGAAGAGCAAGGGAGAGACTTATCTGAGGATACCCTAGCTAATTGCATGCAGCATTTTAAGAATGATTTAGCCATTTAGCAAAATAAAAAATTACAATGCTGTAAAGCATTTACTAAAACTGTTCTAAAATCATGCATCCCCAACTGTACTAAATTAGGGTGTTATAAAATAATCATGTTATCCTTGTACCTAATTGCTATATATTCCAGTTAATGCCTTCATCTTACTTGGTTCACACTCTCAATGCCATCTTAAAAATCCCAGTACTCCATTAGCAGAAGCAATAAACATACATTTTTGCTACTGTGCATCTATTTCTACTACTGTGCATTCATTAAATGTAGGCATGTATTTCTTTCTTTGCATTGCTTCTGAAATGTGTTGGTTTTTTTTTTCTAATAAGCAGACATAGACCAATGCTGAATTGTGTCCCTTTTGAAAATTGAGTTGAATTCTGGTTTTCAGTGTGGATTAAGGTATAAATTTGTTTTTAACATCATGGCTGAATATTTCCTGCAGATTGCTTATTATATCACCTTTGTAGCAAAATAAGTGAATAAAAATATTTTTGTACTCCTAACAAAGGTAACTGTGTTCTCATAATACAGTTCAAAGGCAGTACTTCTTGAAACTGAAAATGTATGTGGATTACCCATGTTGCTGAACTGAGGGGACCATGGCTCAGTGGCAGAGCATCTGCTTGGTTCAGTCTCCAGAATTTCCAGTGAAGGATCAGGTAGTTAGTGATGTGAAAGACCTCCCCATAAAAGCCTAGAGAGCTGCTGCCAGTCTGAGTAGACAGTACTGAGCTTGATGGATCAATGGTCTGATTCAGCATAAGACAACTTCAAGTGTTTCCATATTATTCCTTCAAGGAGCAAAAGGGGAGATCTCCTTTGTAAACCACAATCATATTACAAAACCCTTGTTTTCAAAACCCTGTCTGCAGCAGTTCTCAAACTGAGTATGTGTGCTGGTACTCCGTTGGGTCTACAATCTCCTGTCCTCTTGATGGTGTGCAGATGGAATCCTTTCAATTTTCTAGGAACTTAGGAAAAGGGATGAGCTATGCTTCCTTCTCTTTTGAAGGGTGGCAGCTGACACAGTTGCCGCTACTTGCAGCGATGTATCTTTCAGGACGCTTTAGAGCTCTAGCCAGAAGATGTGCTGTTTAGTTGCTGATTAACAAATAGTTCAGCATTAGGAACTTTGATTGGTTGAGTGGCACCAAAGAGATGCAGTCCTAATGCAGTTGTAATATAATTGAACTAGTTTTCATTCTCTTTTCCTGTACAAAGGATTTCAGGAGATTCTACCATGCAACTATAGACAATAATAGCTAGAGGCAATTTTGCGTGGAATAATGGATATTCAGATGTTGGTTGATACTGGTCTGGGTCTGTGAACAGCACAGAAAACTAGCAGAGAACTTACCCAAGGAATAAGAGTGCTTGGAACTTGGTTCAGGGTCTCTTGAGTTGTGGCCCCGTTGAATCAGCTGTCATCTAGGACCTGATCTTGTAGTCTCAGTGTATTGTTTTGTGGATCCTAGAAGATGGAGATCTCCATGAGGTACTTCTGGCTTGCTGTTCATTTTGAGGTAGGGCTGTCCAGGACACGGCAGGCAACAGTGAGGGAGATGGTGGGGGGAGGAGTTTGAGGATCAGTGAAAATTTTAAAATCAAAATTATGCTCCCTGGTTGCTAAAGTTTGAGAACCACTGCCTTTTCTGTATAATGTTTATTGATGCCACCGTTAACATGCTGTTTCTCCCAAATGACGTTGTAGTGAGTCCCCAAAGAGTATCCCCATCCATGCAGTTGATAGCACCTTAGCTACAGCAGGAGAACTGTGCCATGTGTTTTCAGATCTTCCTGTAGTCTGAAGTAGATATTGATGGGGACAAACAAGTTTCAGTAGAAGCAAATGGTCACCTATTCCCCTCCCCCCGCAACTAAAATTCTTGGTTAGGAAACAGAATAATCGAAAAACTTCTTATGCTGCTTGCAAGATATCTCTTCAGCAATCCTCCATTTCAGTTCTCTATCCAGCAATGGAGAATCTACTGCCTTTTAACTATTTATGGGCTTCTGATGGTGTCTTTTAAAGAATTCATTTGAAATCCGCAAGCTCATGTGTCATTTTTTTTTAATCTTCTTGTCGCTTTCGCTTTTCACTGTCTGGTTTGTCCTTCGTTGGCTTGGCCTTCCAATACTGTATCCTCCTGCTTTTGAAGGCTGCAGAAACTTGAGGAAAGCAGTCAAGAAGAACGAAGGTTGGAATTGTTTCCCAGGTTTTTAATTAAACTGTTATTTTAAGAAAAGTTGGTCAATCATATAGGGCTAGATATATAGAACAGTTTGTCCAAGAGATCCTTTCACTTACTGTGTTGTGCACACACCTTGAAAATTTTCAAATTAAAACAGGTTGCATACATCTTGGATTGATATGTCCCAGAGCAGTTTAAATGAGACTGGGTGTAAAACTGGATTTCAGAATGTTCTTTAAAATGGAGGCATACATTTATAAGATCAGGTAGTGTTTACTATATTACTCTAAAAGTTCAGGTCTAAATAACTCAGTTTAAAATAAATAAGCTTGTGCCTAAGAACATTGTTTTCTTAATTGATAAGGTAGGGTGGATTTTATATGGTTATTGCTAGGTATGATTGTAAAATTTCAGTATGGTGGATTTTGACATTGAATATTGGCTGTCCTCCATTTAACTGCTCTTCAGATCAAAACTTAATGTATGGAAAAGATCCAGTGAGTAGCCTGAGAGTGACTTGTGATTATTTTTGCCTGGTGTACCTATAGACTAAGAACAAAAATTCTCCCATAAATGTGCAGATCAGGAATTCCTTGAAAAACACCCCCATATTTTGCAAAACAGATCCAAAGGTAAGAGAAAATCCCTTCAAAACTATTCCTTTGTGTCCTGAAAAGCATTTTTTGTTTTTATTTTATTTTTTCACACACAGAGGAACAGTTACATGCTTCTGTATAATCCTGTTCCTTTTTTTAGAACATAGTGCACCATAATTTTAGGGTTAAAAAGACCACAGCCAACAAGGCCTAGTGATACAGAAAGACAAAAGGGAAAGGGGGCAAAAGTTTTAGAAAAGTAACTTTGAATACATATTAGGAGGACTATCCAACATATGACAAATATATAACATTTAAAATACATATTTAAAATATACAATATTCATAGTTTTCAGAATTATTTTCTTAATCTTTTTGCCAATTTAAATTTTATTGAATTTTTAAAAACGTAACAAACATAAGGGGTTTCATTCCAAGCATTACAAACATTTAGTGTGTGAGATCAACATACCGTATTTTTCGGACCATAAGACGCACTCCCCCCCCCCCAAAAAAAAGTGGGGGGAAAAGTGTGTGCGTCTTATGGTCCGAAGGTACGTACCTTTTGGGGGGGGGCGATCCGCTGCCTCTTCCTCCGATCCGGTGCTTCCCCCGCGCCTGCCTGCATGGCTCCATCTTCTTCAGGCAAGCGCTGGGATCACTCCATGTGGCCCCACCGCAAACCCAGCACTTCGCAAGCGCCGGCTGCGGAGGGGGCAGCGTGCTTCCTCCTTGCCTGTGTGCCTAGCTTCAGCTGTGATGTTTAAAGCAAGCGCTGGGATCGCTCCCTCCGCCCTCCGATCCCAGCGCTTGCTTTAAACATCACAGCTGAAGCCAGGCACACAGGCAAGGAGGAAGCACGCTGCCCTCTCCACAGCCGGCACTCGCAAAGCGCTGGGTTTGCAGAGGGGGCGGGTGCTTCCTCCTTGCCTGTGTGCCTGGCTTCAGCTGTGATGTTTAAAGCAAGCGCTGGGATCGGAGGGCGGAGGGAGCGATCCCAGCGCTTGCTTTAAACATCACAGCTGAAGCCAGGCACACAGGCAAGGAGGAAGCACGCTGCCCCCTCTGCAGCGGGCGCTTGCGAAGCGCTGGGTTTGCGGTGGGGCCACGTGGAGCGATCCCAGCGCTTGCCTGAAGAAGATGGAGCCAGGCAGGCAGGCGCGAGGGAAGCGCCGGATGGGAGGCAGAGACAGCAGATTGCCCCCCAGGAGGAAGGTGCATCCTATCCTCCGGAGCGCTTTATGGTGCGAAAAATACGGTATATATCCATAAACCAACATTCAAACAAAGTTACAAAGGAAGTCACATATTAATATATTGATGACTCCATCTTTATCAACTTTATCAAGTTTACATTTTATTTATTTATTATAGCATATTTCTATTCCACCCATTCCCCGTAGGGCTCAAGGCGGAGCACAACAAATAATAAAACAATAAAATACAATAAAAACATTTTAGGTTCCTGAATAGTTAATTAAAAGCTAATGATCCTTAGTCTAATATCAGTGTTTAAAATACTGATAAGGGAAAGAATAAACACATTTATGTGAACAACCATATATTATAATCTGATGGATTTGGTAGAACATTGTTGGATTTAAAATAACCAATAACTTCTTGAACAATACAATACATTCTTGAGCAATAACTTCTTGAACAATAACAATACATTCTTGAACAAATCATTAACATGCTTTATATATTCTAATTGCTATAATTAAACTATATCTAAATGTGTCAAAAAGGTAAACAATGCATTTTAGAGATATTTCAAAAATATATGATAAGCTAAACCTGCATTTTAAACTAATTATATGTAAGATATATCATAAAATACTTATAATCAATATAATTAGTATAATTAGTAGTATATTGCACATTTAGCTAATATATATCACTCTAGGATTAAGAACCCTGTGGTGCAGAGTGGTAAAGCTGCAGAACTGCAGTCGGAGCTCTCTGCTCACAATCTGAGTTTGATCCCAGTGGAAGCTGGTTCAGGTAGCTGGCTCCAGGTTGACTCAGCCTTCCATCCTTCCGAGGTCGGTAAAATGAGTACCCAGCTTGCTGGAGGTAAGTGTAGATGACTGGGGAAGGCAATGGCTAACCACCCCATAAAAACGTGAAAGCAACGTCTCCCCAGAGTCAAAAACAACTGATGCTTGCACAGGGGACTACCTTTACCTTTTTAAGATTAAATTATATGCAAAATCTTTTTAAAAACAGTATTTCAATAACTTAATATTGATCAGAATTGTAAAAAAATTACTTTTTTTCAAATTTTATATTAGGCATAATACATTTCCCATTTCCTTTCAGATTCCTTGACCTGTCTTTTGTTTACATACTTCATTAGTTTGTTATCTATGCTGTATGCTGTAATGACCAAACTAACGAATGGAGGCCCAGGTAGCAGCCACTGCCAAATCGGCCTTTTACCATCTTCAGCTAATAAAGGAGTTGGTTCCCTCCCTTGAACGCAGCGACTTAGCGGCAGTGATTCACACTGTGGTCATCTCAAGACTAGACTACTGCAATGCCTTCTACATGGGGCTGCCCTTGTCTCAAATCCAGACGTTTCAACTGGTGCAGAACGCTGCAGCCAGGATGTTATTGGGTCTCTCCTTGCGGGAACACATTCAGCCCACCCTGGAAGTGCTGCACTCATTGTCTATTGCTTATTGGATTTATTTCAAAGTACTGGTTCTTACCTTTAAAGCCCTATATGGCCAGGGACCTGCATACATACAGGACCGCCTTTCCCCACATATCTCCCAGAGAGTACTACAGTCAGAGTTTCAAAATCTTCTTTTAATCCCTGGCCTTAGAGATGCCAGGTTGGCCACAACTAGAGCAAGGACCTTCTTGGTCACAGTGCCAAGCTGGTAGAATGAGTTCCCCAAGGACATTAGGGCCCAGCGGGATCTCTTACAGTTCTGCAGGACCTGTAAGATGGAACTCTTCCATCAACCCTTTGACTACTGAATTAGAGATCGCCACCTGGATTATACTGCAATAGTTACCATGGAGCCAGGACCTTAGATTTCATCTTATTTGGAGGACTTGAATGTTAAGGACATAAAGAAGACTTGCTACATTCTGCCATCATGGATATAGCCAGGGCCGGCCCGCCCACTAAAATGCCTAATTTGCCTAGGTGCTGGGTGGGGGGCACCGAATTGGGCTCTCCCCGCCCCTCCTGGCACCCAAGAGAAATGTCTAATTCATCTGTGGTGGTTGTGGGCAAGCCACCTCCCCTACGGCGTGCTCAGAGGAGAGCGATGCCAGCCTCATGCTTACCCGCTTCAGCGGGCATCAGTAGAGTGCTCTCTCTTAATAGAGAGCAGAATGAGGCTTCACTCCCCACTCCCTTCCTGTTCTGGAAGGGAGGGGTGAACGAAGCCTCTTCCTGCTCTCTATTAAGAGAAAGGTCTATTTTGATGCCTGCCAAAGTGGGTAAGGATGAGACTAGGCTCGTCGGAGCGCACAGGGGGGGGGGAGAAAGTGGCCTGCCTGTTGCCCCCCTGACACACTCAGAGGAGAAACACTAGTCTCATGCTTACCGACTTCGGCGGGCATCGCAATAGACCCTTCTCTTAATAGAGAGCAGGAAGAGGCTTCGCTCACCCCTCCTTTCTGGAACAGGAAGGGAGGGGGAGCAAAGCCTTGTTCTGCTCTCTATTAAGTGAGAGCACTCTACTGATGCCCGCCAAAGCGGGTAAGCATGAGGCTGGCATGGCTCCTCTGAGCGCGCTGGGGGGGGGCAAGCAAACCGGAGCACGCTGGGGGGGGGCGGAGTGGAGCGCAGTACTGCATTGTGGCACTGCAGAGAAGAGGGGAAGGGGCAGCCCAGGAGCACACGGGCAATAAGTCTGCCTGGGGTGTCCTAGGTCCGGCCTGGATATAGCACTTTATTATGTTTGACTGTAATAGCTGTTTTAACAGTTTTGTTTTTTAAACTGATGCCAGTTGGCCTTGTAAGCTGCCGTGAGCTTGCAGGGAGGGCAGGATATAAATTGAATAAAATAAAATAAAAATTCTACTATTTTATATTTCCAATTTTCAATAGTAAGAGATTCATTCACTTTCTATTTAGTAGTCATTACTACTCTGGCTGCAGTTAGGATATACCGGTATCTAAGTTTGTGTAATTTTTTTCAATGTTGTTTGGCAAAATTCCCGACAACGTAGTCTCCAGTTTCACAGCAAAGTCAATTTTAAAATTTTCTGAATCTCAGCATGTATGTCTTTCAAATTTTTTTTGGTCTTTTTGCAAGTTCACTGTGTATAGTAAAAACTACTTTCTGCTTCTTTGCACTTCTAGCACATCCCTGCTTACTTCTTGTCTATATTTTCAATATCTTTCAAGGCAGGTGAGGTTTTTTGTAGAAAAAGCCCATTGGGCACTCATTTACATACTAGGTCACTGCTGATGCCAAGCTAGCTGGAATTGCGTTTCTGTTTATTCCAGCTAAAAAAAAAGCCGTTTCAGGGCAATGTTGCATTGGTAAAACGTTTTATATCAGTTTTTAGTTAGTGCTTGACTCTCAGTGAATTCTAAATCTTTTGTTCATAAATTTCCCCATTTTTGAAATATCTCGTCTCCAAAATTCTGAATCCATTTCAGCATACACATTTTAACTGGTTCTGTTTCTGTATTATATTGGAGTAACAGCTTGTAGATTTGTCCTAATAAATGGTCTTTCCATTGGGTGAATATCTTTTCAAAGTCAGTTAAATCTCTTATTTGACCTCTGTAAGCATGAGCAGTTTCTTTAAGTCTGGAAGTTAGTTGGAGTTTATACCAGCCGTTGTATCTTCTTTCCTCCTCCTTTAACTGTTTGCCAAGATTTAATTTCTCCTTGTGGGTTTATCATGTCTTGATAAGTTATCATGTCTTGGTAGGTTTCTTTGTATATTTGTCATAAAATACATCTAATGATGGCATTACTAGTGAGGTCAGTGGGCTACTTCTCATTCTTAAGGAATACCTGATTTTGAGCAAACTATTTCTTATTACATGATTTTTGTATTGGATTTGGGTTCTTTTCTTTACCCAGATACAGTCATGCAACCCTTCAGTCAGGTCTGTGGCTTCTAATTTCATTAATCTCTTACTTGAACTTTTAATCCATTCTGCAATACAGATCAGATCAACTGCTTGATAATATAGCTTAATATTTGATACTGCTATACCTCCTCCTTCCCCCCCCCCCATCTTGTAAGACTTTGAATCTGATTCTTGACTTTTTGCCATTCCAAATAAATGTATTTATCTGTTTATGCCAATCTTTCAAAGTCTTCTTTTATATATTAATTGTTATAATCTGTAATAAAAAATTGTTTTGGCAATATGTTCATTTTTATTGCAGAAATTCTTCCCGGCCAGGAAAATTTTAGTTTAGACTATCTTTCCACATCCTTTTGTATTCTCTTCCAGACTGCAACTCCATTGTTTTTAAACAGTGTATCTCTTTGCTCAGTAAGATTTATACCCAAATATTTGACTTTGGTATTAGTTCACATCCTGTAATTTCTTAATACTTTCCTCTTCTTGTTTTGTTAAGAATTTGGAGATTAGTTTTGAGTTTTTTCCTAATAATTTTAAATCCTGAAGAAGATCTGAATCTTTCCATTTGTCCTATAGCATGTTGAAGCATTTTATGCAGGTTGGAGATTGTCAAAACAATGTCATCCATGTAGCTTTTCAATTTAAATTCCTTTCCATCTACTTTTAATCCTTCAATTTTGGAATCTTGTCTTTTTTTTTTGAAGTAAACATTTCCATTGCAAGAATAAATAACTATGATTATAATGGACACCCTTATCTGTTCCCCTTCTCAATTTGGAATCCTTCTGTTAGTTCACCATTAATTAATTTTTTTTGCATTCTGTAAATTCTTTGTATCCAATTTAGATCCACAATTTAAATGTTGTAATACCATTTTTTGTAGAAAGGTTCAAATGTCATTTTTTGTCTTTTTTTTTCCTCCACAAGCTCCATTGCATCAATTACAAATCAAACATTTTTTTTCAAAAATCTCTTTGGTACAAAGTCAATCTGGTCAGGATATATTGTTTTTGTTATGCATTTTCTTAAACTTTCAGTCATTATTGAAGTAAAAAGTTTGTAGTCCATATTCAACAAAGAGATGGGCCTATAAGACTGAGGTAACATTGGATCGTTACCCTCTTTTTAGGTCAACATTATATGTGCCTCTTGCCATGTTCTTCACCTTGCGGAGTTGGCCTAGTTTTGAAGGGGCTTTGGTTGTTTTTATGTTGTCGCACTTTTTTTCATAGCATCCCCAGTTCTCAGGGTTGATGAAGTGCATACCAGTGGGATTTGAATGTTATTTTTTCCCTTGGTCTGTGGTTTTCACAGATGCTGATCAAGTAAAGAAAAGCATTCTTCATCTAATACTTTGATGTTACTTCTTGGAATTTTATAGATCAAGCAAAATCTGTGGATTGAAATTTACCAGGGAGCTGTAACTGGAACACATGCTTTATAATAATAATAATAATAAAATTTTATTTATACCCCGCCCTCCCTGCCGAGGCAGGCTCAGGGCGGCTTTCTGAAGAAATGAGGAGGTGGCATCAAAAAGAGATGCTGAAAAATCTTTATGACTTTTGATTTCCCTGTTCTACAGGTTGAAACTTTAAAGGCACCTTTATTTAAATTATTTTAACGTATTGGTTGTGCTAGAATTGAATATATAATGGTTTTTGGCAGAGGGTAAAACCATTAACATGAGACTGGGTTGTAAATCCAAATTAAGAAAAAAAACTTAGGTGACATCAATGATTCCTCATTGGCTGGAGTAATAGTTGTGGCACCATTATGGATGTAGTAGTACCTAGCATATGATCACATACTAATAAATAGTTTTTCTATGTGTAGGATAATCCTTTACTGTAAAGGAGGAGGAGAAAGTCGTAAGTTGTGATGTGATGACTCCTAGGATTCAGTAGGCATAGAACAAATTCTTAATGATTCTGTTAGAAGGTATAAGTTAGTTGTGAGTAGTGTTATACTTGGATCATCTATATTTTAATTTCCATTAATCCCCCTTCCACCAGCCTATACGTGTCCAACTAGGAATCTGTAGCCCAGGCAGATACCAGAAGCTACAGCTACACAGAATATTCATTTTATTTTTTGCTCTGAACCTCTGATCTTGATCTGCGTTATGAAGAGCTTTTCCCTTATATTGTGGATGGCGTACACGTGTTTCTTTCTCCTGTACCCTGTGCCACCGAGAACAACCCTATCAAGAAAAAGGGAGAGCCACGGGATAGACTTGAGCTGAAAAGGCTGCGAGAGGAGTATTTCGATAATGCCGTTGCTTTCAGGATTGCAGCTGGATTGTCTGATGACCACCTGCTGTCTGTTGAAGTTTTTAAGTGTTACTAAACGTATCCTACAGGCCCTTCTACCATGGTTTGCTCCCACCATTTATTTGCAGCTTATTTATTATTATCATTATTATTAGTTTCCATAGCCATTTTAATTGATCAGAGCATCTTGCGCTTAGCATCTTTTCGTAGCCTCCCTGTAGGGACATGATCAGCTAAAGGAGGTCATGTTGAAATGTTTGTTCATTTTATATCTGTGCATCATATCCTGAAGTCTTACGCTGGTAACAAAAGAAGCGCTCAGTTTTTTAAAAATTGAATTCAACTAAAAAGCTAAACAAACCTAAACTCTTAGCCCTCTTTCTTTTATTTCTAACCACTGCACAGCCAGGCTAGATAAGAGCTATAGTTGTGAGCCGGCCTGTATATATGGGGCCAACTCAAAGGAAGCCATAAATCCAATAATTGTTGGCTCCTTCATGCAGAAGTGGTCTTAACCTGTGGGCAACAGAGGCAGGTGTCTGCGGGTGGCCCAACGGGGGCTGTCAGCTCAGCAACCATGGCTGTCACATTTCCCCCCACCCCTTGGGGGGTCAGGCAACCAGCTTCTGGTGACAATAGCAGTCCCCACTATACTTACATGGAGTGAGGCCCATACCTTGCTTGGACCTTGGTGGTAGGGATAGGTCCAGTGATATGTGGTCTATAAGAAGCTGCAGACTTAAAAGGGAAGGGGATAATTGGTCCTGGGGGGGAAATATCCAAATATTTAGATTTTGTTCTCTCTTCCCTTTTTGTCATTAGGGTCATATTTAATGGCCTGGTATGTGGAACTATAACTTGAAGGGCTTCCATGGGTCTAGCTTATCTTTACACCCACCTTAACTTTAAACTGTTCTGGTATGATACAGTCAGAATGATGGTATGGTACAATACTCTAGAGCTTTTCTGGTGGTTTAGCTGTATGTCTTTAAACACTTGGCGTGTCCCTTCTGCATTTTTGAAACATGTCAGTACTGTCTCTCATACTCTTTTCTGAATCCCCAGAACTCTAAAATTCCAGAATTTTATTCATGAAAAAATATTTGGGATAACTTATTCTCCTTGACATTCCAAAAACTCTTGTAAGATCCCCTATAAGTAGAGTATTCAAGACTCTGAATATTTATTACTGTTTGTTAGTGCTTCAGTATCCTTTTGCACTTGTATTCAGACTTGCAAAGTTGGTTGATTTCCTTTTATTTTCAGCTTTCAATGAAACACCAGATTGTGGCCAGTGCTTTAGTAGGCAGGCTGCTCATTGGGGTTTCTTTTATTACTTAATGTTTGTTTTTGTATTTTGTAGTGTTGTTAAAGATGAGAACACAGATAACGAGCAGGAGAAGAAGGATGAGAGAGACATTTCTGAAAGAGAGAACCATGAATTAGAAGCAGTAAGTATTAAAGAGTTAACTAAATTAGTGCTTGCTAACAGTAAATGTACCACTTTACCTAAAGTTTTGTCAAAGTTACTATACTCATAAAGGAAACATTGTTGCTTCTTGGAAATCCTGAAACAGAGAGAGGATAGGAAGAGGACATAAAGCAGGAGTGTCAAACTTATGGCCACGGGTCACAAGCAGCCTGCCCAGGGCTTTAATCAGGCCGCAACTCTTTCTTCCTCCTCCCTCCTGTCCTCACCCCTTGAAGCTCCAAGGTTTCAAAGCACCTTCTGCCTTGTTTCCCCTGCTTCAGCAAGAAGCTGTTCTGGGCTTGCGAAACAGCAAAGAAAATGTGGAATGGACTTTCCATTAAAGTCTTTGTGCCCAGATATATCTACTATCTAAGCCCAGAGTCTTTAATGGAAAATCCATTCCACTTTTTCCTTGCAACTTCATCTGTGCTTCAATGTATTTCAATGAAGTGGAGCTCAAGTAGTTTCACTCTCTAGTATTTGTATGGCCAGATGAAGCTGTTGCTTGCTGGAGTTGTCTCAGTGCATATAAAGGGTCGATACTTTGAGCCAGCTTGTCTTTGTTGAATGGTCCTGAGAACTAGTGCCTAGTGAGTATTCTAACCTGAGAACACACAGCCAAAGGAGGATATTACATTGGAGAGCTATTGCCAATCTGAGTAGACCTGAGGGGGGTGGGGTGGGGAGAGGCTTGCAATGCCCAGCCACTTCATGTTTTCCTAGGCTCAGAGCATTTTATATTTTTAATTTCTGCTGTGGTCTCTGTGCTTTTTCTTGATGCTTTATTTTTAAAAACGCATTGCCAAATCCCACTATTCCTCCACCTTTCCATTTTAAATACAATATCCCAAGAGTTTTAACCATGTTTGTATTTTAAGTTAAAAAAAAAAACTTTGTGTTTTCTTGTGTTCTTTATAAAATTTATATATCTGCAACCTGGCATTACATTTTATGACACAGATTGCCCAGCCCCACAAAGTCCCATTTTTGTAAGATCCATCCCTCATGAGTTGGACACCCCTGAATAAACAGTGCTAGCAAAGAGCAAGATTCAAGTCCATTAGCACTTTGAAGGCCATCAAGATCTCCAGAATATAAACTTTTGAGACCCAAAGCTTGCTTCTGACTTAGCTTATACCCTGGAAATCTTGTTGGTCTCAATGGTGGTATGGGGCTTGAATCCTGCTATTCTGCTGGAGACCAACTTGATACTAACCTAAAAGTAGTAAGCGATGATCATTGTGTGTGTATTTTGTTGTAATATAGTTGCCGCTGAGCTCCGTGGCTTTGTAGCAGGAATCCACACTGGTTTTCCCAAGAAAGGTTTTCCCCAGAAAATGAAGAGAGCTGAAAGTAACAACAGAGCTCTTCTTTTTGTAACATAAAGTGTTTGTGTTGTATGTATTGGGGTGGGTGTGTGTCTGCATAGTTGGTGTCGAGGACAAGACTTGCCTTCTTTTCTTTGCCTGGAATAGGGAGTGGGACTCTTAGATATGAGGGAAGCTGCAATACAGAGATCCTGAAATATAGTTCATATTTACCTAGGAGTAAGCCCACTGTACACATTGGGACTTCTGAATAAATATGCAAGGATACTGCTAGAAGGGGAGGAGGAAGGAAGTCCAGAGTGGTCCAAGTTCTCAGTAGTTTGATCTATTTCTACTTCATCAGGAAAGAGCCTGGATTGCTTGAACTGCAATCCTTCAAAATCTGGAGGGAGCTCATCCATTTCTCTTTATAAGTGACTTTCATAGTTTTGTTTCGTACTTAGTAGCCTTGCTTATCTGCACAGAAGTTTATGTGCCTTAATGAACTGACTAAACTAAAATAATGCTCTTTGGTCATAAAATAAGGAAACTGTGGATTAGTTGCAACCCCCCCCCCCCCCCCCCCCCATTATTGTAGGAAGAAAGTCAGGAGCCCAGTGACCATGAAGAGGAAGAGGAAGATGAAGACGAAGAGGATGATGACATGGAAGGTGTTGAAAGCTCAGATGAATCAGATTCCGATTCAGATGAAAAAGGTGACAATCTCCAACAGTGTTAACAGATGTGAAAAAGAATTGTGGGTGGTTTAAGAGCTAAATCAGATTTTTCCATTGCACTACATTGGTGATGTCCAGTCTAGTAACAGACTGGAGGATTACAGTCTGCAGCATTTTGTGAAATATATTATGCTGTTGCAGGATTAATACCTACTTTGTTTGTCAGGAAGGTCAGAATTGCACAAAACTGGACACTTGCAACCAAAAAGAAATGGAATTTTTTTCCATGCACCGTTCTGCTGCTATGAGAGGTCATTTTAGACTGTCTTCACGAGCAGTTTTCTAGTTCCTATCTCTGTCACTTGAATGTAAAACTTTCTCCCAAGTTAGAATGTATAAAAATAGGACTTCTTCATTTTCCAAGGTAAAGTGTGCCATCAGGTCTCAGCCAACTCCCAATGGCCTCATGAAGTTCCACCTAATGGGGTTTCAAGGCAAGAGTTGAGAAAAAGTACTTTGCCATCACTTTCCTGTGAATCGCAGCCACAGTGTTTCTTCGTGGTTTGCCAACCAAGTGTCAACCCTACTTAGCTTCCAGGCTCTGACAAGATTGGGGTAGTTTGAGCCATTAGGGCTTCTACTGTCAGTTTTCTGTCCAACATCAATAACATCTACAAGTCCTGCAGAACAATCTTAAGCAGAGTTACACTCTGCCATGTCCGCTGAAGACAGTGGGCTTAGAATGACATGACTCTGGTTAGGATTGCTTTGCAGATGTTAATTGCCATTGTGTCCTTCAGTTGCATTTCCCCTCGCTGTGTTATATGCATCTGTTGATCCCACTACTTAGTGAGTTCAGACTCCTTTGAATCTCACAGCAGCAAGTACTGCCCATAAAAACAGATATTGATTGGTGTATTGTTTTTATGACAAGCTTCTGTGATTTAAAGGCTTCCTTCTTGGATGATCGATCCCCAGGAAATAGAGGTTAACATAAATATATCTGGAACGACTGATCTAAATACGTTTGCAGCCATTTTGACATCTGATAGTAGTTCTGTGATGCTATAGCTTGCTTATATTAATAAGACCATGTAAGTTGTTTTTTCCCGGAAAACTAATCAAGAGAGGTAAATATCACAATTTTTAAACCCACCCTGTTATACTTTTTCTTAATTCACAGCGAATTATCAGGCAGATTTAGCAAACATCACATGTGAAATTGCCATAAAGCAGAAACTTATAGATGAGCTAGAGAACAGCCAAAGGAGGCTTCAGACGCTGAAAAGACAATATGAGGAGAAGCTTATGATGCTGCAGCATAAGATCAGAGATACGCAGCTTGAAAGAGATCAAGTGCTTCAAAACTTGGGTAAGAAGAAGACCGTGGCCTCTTAAGAGGCCTTGGTAAAAGGAGTATAACAGGGTGAAATGTTAATAACAGTTCAGATCTTGGGTCCTTTTGCCCTGACCTACCTCAGAAGAAGGGTTGCCTGCTCCAGCTTTTTAGAAATTCATGGAGATTTGGGGGCAGAGCCTGGGGAGGGAGCTCAACAAGGAAGTGATGTTATAGAGTCCATCCTGCAAAGCTGCCGCTTCCTCCAGGGGAACTGATCACTCTACTCTGTGTCAGACGTGGAACTTCAAACAGAGACGAATCATTTTGTAGCAAAATTAATCGATTTATTTGAGAACAATCAGTCTGGTTAGAAGCAAGTTGAGTTTGATAACTCTCAAGGCTATGCCTTGGGCTTTTGTACATTTCAAAGAGGAAAAACAATAAAATCATTCTCACACCCTCAGAGACAGTTGATGCTTCCCATACTCTCTTATCTCCTTCCCCGGGAAGCCACCCCGCTGGTTACCTTGGACATGTTAACTTCAAAGGCTCCAGATGTTCTCTGTACCAAGTGTGAAATTCCTCTCCTTGCGGTCAGTGATTGCTTTGGGTTTGGAGGCACATTGCTGTTCTCACGGTTAGTAGGGAACAGGGGTCATAGCAAGTTACAAAATGGGGTTAGTCATGTCAAGCAGTTACATCTATAGGTTAAACCAGTAAGCCTAAGTTACACGTCTGACACTCTGGAGGTCAGTTGTAATTCTGGGAGAACGCCCACCCCACTTGGAGGTTGGCCACTCTACTCACAAGATTATAGCAAGGTTAAGTGGAGTAATCTCCTATCAGTGTCCCTTGTGCTCCTTGGTATAAAAGAGATTTAATTTAATGACTCTTGGAGATCGACTTGTGGACTCCCCCTTTTCGTATACGAGCCTTGAACAGTAGTAGAACTGAAAACTGACGCCCAAATGAAATTAAAAAAAGAACTTTTGACATTAGAATTAGGCATTAGGCGTATGGGCTAAGGATTTATTTTAAAATCTGCTTTCATTAGGTTCAGTGGAATCCTGCTCAGAAGAAAAGGCAAAGAAGGTTAAAACTGAATATGAAAAGAAACTCCAGTCCATGAATAAAGAGCTGCAGAGGTTGCAGGCTGCACAGAAAGAACATGCACGATTGCTTAAGAACCAGTCTCAGTACGAAAAGCAATTGAAAAAGTTGCAGCAGGATGTGGCAGAAATGAAGAAAACAAAGGTAAGGGTTAGCACAGACAAGGAAAATGGAGGTTCATCCCAGTTCATAAACCTTCATAAACCTCCTCATTTACTGAACTGGTTCATTTTTGTGATGCACTACCTCCCTCCTTCCTGCTGGGGGCAGCTCCCTGTGGTCAGCAAAATGAAAGGGAGGAGAGAAGGCCTTGCAAAAGCCATTTAAGGGGAATGCTTGGAAGTGAGGGGGGAGAGGATTGCTGAAATGGCTTGCATCTGTTTCAGCCTATTTCAGGTTGTAATGGATTCAGGCCATTTCAGAAATCCCTCTTGCTCCTCCCCTCTCCCACTTCCCAGCATGAACCTCGTGAACTTCTAAAACCTCATGGAAAGGAATGGGCGTGAACCTCCGGTTTGCAAGCCACAAACCACCAATGTTTGTCATGAAATTAGGTCTGTGATGAGGTTCGTGCCCATCCCTAATAAGGATTTTTAAAAATATTACATAAACTTGAATACAAGTAGCATTAACCTGGAAGATGAATGACAGTTATAGGCATAATTTTTTTCTGCTAAAAATGTTGACAACGAGTACTGGGAATTATAAATACTACACTTTATGACAAACGTTAATCGTCTTGATAGAATAGAGTAGATGCAAGCACTGTTTGCTGTTACAGTGGTATTCAGAGTTTGATCCTACTAGCTTTTTGCTGGAAAAATGGAGGAGGGGTGCACCTATTGGCCACTGAAAAAGCAATGCTCGGGTTCATGGTGCCCACATGGATAAAATCTACATGGGATGGGAGATTCTTTAAGAAAATGAATAGGACAGGATTGAGCAGAAAAGCTAGTAGGATCCAGCCCACCGTTTCCATTGGGGAGCTGTTTATCTGTAATGTCTAACCATGCAGTATGGAGAATTTCAGCATACTTGTGCTTTCCCCATGTGTGTGAGTGGGCAAGATGTGTGCTGTGTATATGATGGTAGACAGTTATTCTCTCCCCACAGTAGTTCATTTAATGTAGCAAGTTTATCAGTTGGTAAGCATTCATCTCTGTTTACTTGGAGTAGCTGCAGACTCTGAAAAATTTATAAAATCATTAGCTTGTTTACTAGCTGCTTATTGGTTCCAAGGTAACACTAAACTGTAACAAAAAAAGCCCACACTTTTATAGCATTAATGGCCAGGAGAAATATGGAGATACTATAAGGAATGATGGAAAATAGTAGAGGGTTTGTTTTGGGTTTTTTTGCTAGTGACAATGGGGCAGATATTTTACAGAGAGGGTTTTTTGTGAAATTAGACTGCTTGATAAAGGCAATTGAATAACAAGTATTCATGCAGGTTCGCCTGATGAAGCAAATGAAGGAAGAGCAAGAAAAAGCAAGAATGAATGAATCTAGAAGAAATAGAGAAATTGCACAACTGAAAAAGGAGCAAAGGAAAAGAGAGGTAATGCATAGATGAAATTGAGCAGAGTATAACTTCTACTGTTTGTGTGACCTGAACTGATTTGTGCTGTGCTGTTTGCTAGAGTTCCTGGATCTTGTGCGAATCCTCGGGCATGTCGATCATGAAGTGTTTCACAGGATGGCAAATGCATTTCCTTACGCTCTGGGAAGGACATGTGCATGGAGAATTGTGCATGGAGGAATCTTCCATGAAATCTAACCGGTGGTTTAGTTTATAAACATAGCACATGATGGGGCTAAGAGTATTTAATCTTGATGGCTCTTTTTTTACAGCATCAATTCAAGCTTTTGGAGGCTCAGAAGAGGAATCAAGAAGTCATTCTGCGTCGCAAAACAGAAGAGGTACCAGAATATTTTAGAACACTATTGCAAATAGTGTTTAGAACTATTATTGCAAATTATGATATGATACTGTTGTGATTTATAAACTAGCTGTGACTTTACAGGATTGTTGGGGGGGGGGTGTTGTGTATGTGACTGTTTTAGGTTACCGCACTTCGACGCCAGGCAAGACCTTTATCTGATAAAGTGAGTGGGAGGGTGAGTCGGAAGCTGAGTTTGCCGGAACACCCAAATCAAGAACAGTATTCCAGTGTGTCATCAATAGAGAATGAAGGATCAAGAGCATCATCACAACAGAAGATGCGCATACCTGTAGCCAGGGTCCAAGCAATACCAGCAACCACAACCAATGGAACTAGGTAATGTTGAATGAACAATTCATTCTCCTTTTAATTTTTTAAACATAAATACAGACTTAAAGCTTAGAGAAGGCTTTTTGCCTTGACTCTATTGGTGCTACTGCTTTATTTTCTGGTCCTTATATATGGCTCTTTTTTTGAGGCACTGCAACGTTTTTGATGCAGTTTGATATAAACATTCTTTTATCTGATTATGACACTGGAAAACTTCCTAACAAAGTACCCTTTTTGAATGTTTTTTTTTTTTTGTAAGTAGGACTTTGTGCATAAACAACTGGGGATAACATCTGTTGCTAACTTTGAAGGTATATCTGAGATGAGTGTGAATTGACAATTATGTTGTATCAAGAAAATTATTATACTAATTTTATCTATTGGATTCAAGTTCCATTATTGAGACCTTTTACCAGTTCCATCATATGTAAAACCGGAGGGGGGGGGGCGTTGTAGAAAAAAGCCTGCTAGAACTCATTTGCATTTTAGGCCACACCCCTGGTGCCAAGACAGCCGGAACTGCGTTACTGTGCATTCCTGGTAAAAAAAAAAGCCCTTTATAAAACTAGTTGTTTCTTGCTTATGAAAGAGGAGAACTGGTATCTTATCAATTTGAACAGTGTTCTGTAACAGGAAAATTTAAGTTTGAACACTCATGTTCTAGATGCAAATAGTAATGGGAAAAATCTTAACTTGCAGGATTCTTAGAGAAGCATCATAGTATGTGGCTTTTTGCCTTGACTCTTGGTGCTGCTGCTTTATTTTCTGGCCTGTATAGATAGCTCGGCAGGGAAGGCGAGGTATAAATTGGGCAAATAAATAAATATCGAATAGTACAAAAGTATGTTCTTATTGTGAACAGATTTCGGAACTGAAGGTCTTCCATTGCAGTGAATATAAAAAAGGGAAGGTGGCTTGAGATTTTCTCAGAAACAGAAAGCTGCTATCCATCTTTGGGGAAATTGTTACCTTTTAGTATATTTTATGGCATTCTCTCTGAAATAAGTTTATAATACCACTGAACCCAGCAATTTCAATTTTTATGTATTTGGTTCAATTTCTGTCCCTCCCTTCCCATGAATAGGCTCAGGGCAGGTTACAACATTGGTTATAAAACATTAAAATCAGACTTTAAAAACTGTATAATCTTTCATCTCTATTAGTTGAATGGAGATGGCTAAATCCATTGAGGGATTCCAGATGGTAGATGCCCTACCCTAAGCTAAACCAGGCAGGGCTTGTCATCCAAAGTCTTAAAAAATTGAAGAGCTTATAGTTGGTGATCACAGGGGGGGCCAGAAGGTGTAGCAGAATAGCTCTGTCTTGCAGGCCCTGCAGAACTGTGGAAGGTCCTGCAGGGCCTTCATCTCTAGTGGGAGCTCATTCCACCAGGTTGGGGCCAGCGCTGAGAATGCTCTGGCCCTGGTTGAGGCTAAATAGGCATCTTTTGGGCCAGGGATCTCTGGTAAATAAAAAATGTAGACCTACTCTTTTCTTTCCTCTCTTCAGCTCTCCATTAAAAATATCCTCTCCAAGAGAAAGAATCTTTTATTTTTAAAAAGAAAAACTTACATTACAACAAAGTGTTAAATAACGTTATTTCCTGATTTGAAACAACTTATCCTCCAAAAATGATAAACTATCTATTATGACAATATTATAAATATGAAATCTAAAGCTTGTTGAAATAACAATTC
The DNA here is from genome assembly GCF_032191835.1 of Heteronotia binoei. Taxonomy (NCBI): domain Eukaryota; kingdom Metazoa; phylum Chordata; class Lepidosauria; order Squamata; family Gekkonidae; genus Heteronotia; species Heteronotia binoei. The sequence goes on from NC_083230.1 coordinate 10,448,809, forward strand.
TTCTTTGTGGTCTCTGTGCAGTCCACACACTTGGGTTGTGCATGTGCGCTGAGCCAGACCTCTGAGTTTTACAGCTTCCTCGAATGCTCTTTTGGCCAGCTTACTCCCAGCCCTGGGGATCAGGCTTGCACCTTGCATGCCTGGAGCTGAGAGACACCACTGTCCCATGAGCTCCTTTCTGGCCACTGCACCACCTATACTTCCTCGTCATTGCTCAGCATCAGAACTGGTTCAAAGTGTTTTTTCTTTCCTTGTCTTCAATTTTTATCTTCTCCAGCTTTCTTGACTTTAAAAAAAAAGTCCTCACCTCCCCTTCCTTCCCCTGGTGCCCACAGCTTATGGAAGGGACGGTGTACTTTAAGAAGTGCGAATCTTGCAATTCTAAACTCCTGGGAGAGGTTCCTAGAACTCATAGACTTGCCTACGTTACTTGAAGTTCAGAAAACAAGGGAGGAGAAATCAGGCTGTTAGACTTAAAAGTCAATTAATGGAATCCTCATTTGGCCCAAACGTCAAGGTCGCAGCCTCTACTGCACCCCCCCTCCCAATGAGGGAAGATTCGGCATGCTCTGGAAGCTTGGCCCTGCGTATTGTTAAATGGAAAAAGGACAAGTCCATGAAGCTGGTCTTGGATTCAACACCTTCAGATTCAAAGTTAAAACACCTATATCAGACCCTGGCACTAACTGTGGTGGCACCTGTAGTTATCATTGGACTGTCATCTCAGACTCCATCCACCCAGCAGGGGTGCTCCAGTGGAACTCCCTAGTGACACCTCGCAACCTCCAACTGCACCAATTTCAACTGTCGCAACTGGTTCCATACTGTTGGATTTCATTCTTTTGGGTTAGGAGATTATTCATGTTTCTTCCTGTTTGCCTTCAGTCCACTCTCATTCCTCTCATAGCGATTGGGAACATTCTGGATTCCATACCAGTTGGTCAGATCAACAGTCATCTTATCATTCCTATACGAGGATATGACAGACCTCTTTCCAGAGATCAACACTACGCTTTGTTTCATCACCATTTCACCCATCACTATGAAGTTTTACCAATCTGTTGCTATGCAGACTCTGATGCTGACTTGGTCTGCTCCTTGATGTAGGGATCCATCCATAGACATGATCACTGGGCTCCATTTCAGATCTCGCATGTGAGGCACCATCTCTCCTCATCTTCTTCTCATTCCCCTCACCATTCCTCATATTGGAACTACTCATAAGAACATAAAACATAAAAAAGAGGCCATCAGGCTAATGTTGGAGAAGCCATGTTGGATCAGGCCAGTGGCCCATCCAGTCCAACACTCTATGTCATACAGTAGCCAAAAAAACCCAGGCACCATCAGGCGGTCCATCAGTGGGGCCAGGACTCTAGAAACCCTCCCATTGTGCCCCCCCCCCCCCAGCACCAAGAATACAGAGCATCCACAGACAGAAAGTTCCAACAATACGCTGTGGCTAATAGCCACTGATGGACCTCTGCTCCATATGTTTATCCAATCCACTTTTGGACTTGAATTCTGACTAGTCACCATGACTTTCAACGTTCCTTTTGGGTCACCACTACCGAGAAACTCATCACTGTACTATTCCACCAACTACTACTCCCCCCCCCCCCCCGCTGCCAATTTAAATTTTATTGAATTTTTAAAACTTAACTGACATAACAAACATAGGGGGTTTCATTCCAAGCATTACGACCAATTAGTGTGTGAGATCAACATATGTATCCATAAACCAACATTCAAACAGAGTTACAAAGGAAGTAGTATATTGATGACGCCATCTTTATCAAATTTACATTTTAGGTTCCCTGAATAGTTAATGAAAAGCTAATGATCCTTATTCTAATACCAGTTTCAGTGTTTAAAATACTGATAAGGAATAGAATAAACACATTTATGTAAACAACCATATATTATAATCTGATCTATTTGGTAGAACATTTCTGAATTTAAGATAAACCATAACTGGATCCCATAGTATTGCATATAGTTAGTTGTTGTTAATAGTCAATAATAGTCTCCTAAAAAAAATACATTTTGAGTAATTTGAGACACAATGGCTCTGTTCACACAGCGTGTTGAGTCCGCGTTAAACTGACCTGATGAAATGTTGAAGGCAGTGGATGGCAATCATAAGTGAGCTGACAATCTTGGAGTCACCAACCCTCCCAACACAGCACCAAGCAAAATCCCAACTGTGGAAGCCCCAGCCATCTAAACCCAAAAGTCACCACCAAATCGGGACAGCTGGGAAAGGAAATTTTTTCCCTCTAAATGGCAAACACAATCTTAGTCATACAGTCAGAAGCCTATGTCATCCACTTCCAGGAAGCCTGTTCCACTAATGAAGTGGTCTTTTTGACTTCCAGATTCACACTATGAGCACCCCTGTACCTACCATCACCCCACCCTTAGGGACCTGACTGCAGCCCTTCCTTTCCAACTAAGAGGTCAACCTAATAACAGACAACTGGATCTTCACCATCATTTGGGTACACCATAGGGATTGATTACACACCACAAACTCCTCATTTTATGGTCACTCCTCCATCTCCTAGAAGAAATACAAACTCTGCTTGCAAAGGGGGCTATAGAAGAAGTGCCTCAGTCTCTTCATCAGAAGGGCTACTACTACTAGTACTTTTATTGTACCAAAGAGAGGTGGAGGCCAGCAGCCTATAATAGATCTCAGAGTTCTCGATTGGTGCATCAAGAAAACCAAATTCTGTATGGTAACGCTAGACCATTTTGCCTGTCCTCCCTTGACAAGTTTGCCTGACATCCATAGACCTAAAGGATGCATATTTCCACAATACAATAAGTCCTCCGCTCCATCGATATTTACCATCTTGGCATGTCACGATCCCATAGACAGACAACCACTCTTTTTCCATTCTGTCTCCAAAACCTTCATGAAAGGTATGCTGCATCTTCACCCATCATTGAAAGTGATCCCACCTGATTGGAACCTTTCCCTGGTTTTTGCCAAGCTCATGTCAAAACCACCTGAATTATTGGCACTTGTTAGTTTCACCTACTTTCTTGAAAGATGGCATTTCTGGTGGCCATAACTTCAGCTAAAAGAGCTAGTGAACTCTGTGCTTTTAGGCTGGACCCTCCGTTTACCATTTTCCATCAAGATAAGGTGGTACTCTGCCTTGACCCATTCTTCCTCTCTAAGGTGGTGTCTCCTTTCCATATGTCACAACCAATAGTTTTACCAGCTTTCTTCATCACTCCACAAGATGATGTTCAGTGTGCCTTGTGCACATTCGACATCTGTTGGGCATTGGCATACTACCTGGATAGAATGAGCCTGTTTCAAAAGGACCTCTATTGTTTCTTATTCCAGTCATAACAGAGGTCACAAGATTTTTCCACAGTGCTTCTTGAAGCGGGTTACATCTAGAATATCTCTGTGCTACCAACTGGCAAAGGTACCCTTACCTGCACAACTTCATGAACATTCTACAAGGGCCGTCAACAGCTTTCCTGGCTGGAGTGCCCCTAGAGGACATTTGGCATGCAGCCACATGGTCTACTTCCTCCACCTTTGTGTCTCACTATGCACTTAGATGTCCAGGAATGCAAAGATGCTTCTTTCAGTCAGACAGTGCTGAAAGCAATCTTCCACTGACCCACCGTCTGCAGTGTCTTCCAGGTAAGTGCATCCGAGACTCTGCAACAGTTACATGGTGTAACTTATTATTCTTTGTAATTCCTTCTAGCACCCACCATTCTGCTGCATCATAGCTTGGCAGCCGCCCAGTGGACTGCACAGAGATCATGAAGAAGATAAGCAGGTTGCTTACCTGTAACTGATGTTCTTTAAGTGGTCCTATGCAGCCACACACAGACCATCCTTCCCTACTGCTGGCATCTCAGTCACTTATCTTATTTGATGGGATTTACTGGCAGCAGGCAAAAGGAACTGGTAGGATGGCGGCTTCTCTCAGCGATAGGCAAGTGTGGTGCAAGCCTGCTCCCCAGGGCTGGGAGAAAGCCTGCCAGAACAGTATTCAAGAGAGCTCTAGAACTCCAAGATCAGGCTCAGTGCAGGCGCACAACCCAAGTGTGTGGTCTGCACAGATGACCACTTGAAAATCATCAGTTACAGGTAAGCAATAGGTAACACTCAGTGTGGTCCAACTGTACAAGTCTAATGTCATATTTAATTCCTTTCTCCAAAATACAAAAAATAAAATACAAAAAGGTTTCCAGTTATCAGAAAAATAACCTTTTTTAATGCAACCTTATCTTAGCTTAACAAGTTCTGGCAATGTTATAGTTTTACAATATCCCAGATTTCTTGAATCCAGAATTTGATTGTGAGATTTTTTGCTAATAGTAATTTTGCAGCTGTAATCGTATCAAGAATTATTCTTATACCAACTTTTTGGACTATGTGCATTAATTAGCCTCAGTAAGTCTCCAAGGGACTGGTACTGAATATGATTGAAAATGTATATTATATCTTTTGAACAATATAAATCTTGGGGTTGCATACAGGAGCAAGTATCAAAGAAAAACAATGACCACAAGAATTTATTCATCCAAGGCAGCCCGAATGAAGTGGCAATTACTTGAACGCAGAATCACTGAAATAATTATGCAGAAAATGACCATATCCAACATGGAGACAGATATGAATAGATTACTTAAGGTAAGGTATTCACTATGCATTTAATAGGAACCCATTTAAATAGTTTTTATTTGGGGGAGAAAGAAATTATTCATCAGTTATCATTTATATTAATACATTGTGTGCCCTGGCAGCATTTTAAGACTTTGTCAAATTCTAGAGGAAATTGGAAAAAAGGGTTACCATTTCCTTCAGCAGTCTCTATTCAGAAATGAATGTACAAAACTGGGTTGAAAGAAGCCTTGATTATAATTTCCCCCCCCAAACTTGGGCACCAAAATATAAGTTTAATCTTTGCATGACGTGGGAACGCAATGTACCGTTGGTCTGGGCTGTAGGGCTGAACAAATCCTCACAAGTGGAATAGAATTTTCATGTCCCCTCAAAGCTCTTAAGAACATGAAGAGAAGCCACACTCAATCAGGCCAATGACCCATCCAGTCCACCAGTGGGGCCAGACTCTTCAGTGAAGTCTGGCCCCACTGTCACTGACTTGGATCCTGTGGAAGATTTCCATGGGCAGAAAAGGTATATCTTCACTTTCCCCCAGTGGTGTTCATGGGGGTCTGGTAGATTCAGACCACTAAGTGGAGGATAAGGCTGCATTCTTATTAACCTGAGAACAAATCTCATGGGACTTGAAAATAAATATGCCCTACAGCCCAGACCAACGGTACATTGCATGGGATGTAAATATGTCTTTGAAACAGCACTGAAAATGATTGTAACACTATTTCTGTCAAAACTGAGCTTTATGAAGACCAGTTTTTATAAAGGCTGGTGGTGACAGAAGTAGCATTGCATTCATTTTTAGTCCCGTGCTCATGCAATAAAATGTCGCTCATCTTCTTTTCCACTACAAAATAGTTGCATGGCTGTTTTTTCCCCTAACTTTCTCATCCCACCATGTACTCTTCCAACTTCAGCAACGTGAAGAACTTACAAAGAGGAAAGAGAAGCTTTCGAAAAGGAGGGAGAGAGTAATCAAAGAAGGTGGTCTGGATGCTGATAAAAATGTTCACAACATCAGTGAAGAAATGGAGTCACTGACAGCAAATATAGATTACATCAATGACAGTATTTCTGACTGTCAAGCAAATATCATGCAGATGGAGGAAGCAAAGGTACCTCAGCTGAGATTTTGCAGAAGTATCAGTCTCATGTTAGGGAATTACATTGTTTTTATTCATAGGTGCATTTAGATTAAAACATCAGAACCGGATTTTGTTCTTTGATTGTTTTAGAAAATATTAACTCTTATTGATTATGATTTCTCATAAGGCCAATACCATTTTAGCTTCCTGTCACATCCCACTCTAACCCTGGGGAGAAGGAGAGAGCTCTTGGAAGGCAGCTGCAGAACAGAGGGAGGGGCAGTTGGGTCTCCGACAGTAGATAAGGAGCAGACAGGCAGAAGGCCAGTCAGGAAGTAAGCTTTGGGAGTGGTCATTAGAAGGGGGATAAAAGGTCCCAGTAAGAGGAAACAGAGAGGGAGTCAGCTTGCTGACCCAAACAGAAAGCTGGGAAGGAGAGTAACCAGCGAGGTCTGAGTCCCAGCAGTAGAGAAACCAGAAGCTGCTTGGAACTCTGGTGGAAGTACCCAGGGATATAGCAGGTAGCACTTGCTGGAACATCAGTAGTCTAGCTCAGGGGTGGCCAGCGGTAGCTCTCCAGATGTTTTTTGCCTACAACTCCCATCACTTCCAGCCAGCATGGTCGATGGCTGGGGCTGATGGGAGTTATAGGGGGAAAACATCTGGAGAGCTACAGTTGGCCACCCCTGGTCTAGCTGCTTCAAGACAGGGCTGGATCTAGGGGGGGCTGAGTGGGTAGCTTGCCCCCAGCACTGCCTGGGGGGCACCAAATTGGGTGCTCCCTGTGAGGGGGAGCAAACAAGCAGCCCTGCAGATTGGATACTTTTGCCATGGCAGCAAAGCTGCCCCACACCCCCACATCTGCCTCCCTTCACATTTAAAGAACCTGTCATGAGAGATGGAGCCCATGAGAGATGGAGAGAGGGAGCCCACACCGCTTCCTTCAGGTCTCCCTGTTCTTGCCACCGCTCTCCCAAGCCTACCCTCTGACCTCCCTGCCTCCCAGTACTCCAATCTCCCTGTTCTTGCCACTGCTCAGGGAGAGGTCTGCAAGATCTCCTCATAGAATCATAGAGTTGGAAGAGATCTCCAGGGTCATCTAGTCCAATCCCCTGCACAATGCAGGAAACTCAAAAATACCTCCCCCTAAATTCACAGGATCTTCATTGCTGTCAGATGGCCATCTAGCCTCTTTAAAAATCTCCAAGGAAGGATGGCCTACCACCTCCTGAGAAAGTCTGTTCCACTGAGGAACTGCTCTAACGGTCAGGAAGTTCTTCCTAACGTTGAGCCGCAAACTCTTTTGATTTAATTTCAACCCATTGGTTCTGGTCCTACCTTTTGGGGCCACAGAAAACAATTCCACACCATCCTCTATATCAGTGGCCCCCAATCCTTTTCACCCCGGGGCCAGTCCGCCCATCGCAGCCCCAGGGCCAACAGGATGGGGGTACCAAATTTGGCAGCCCCCCACTGCGTCCCCCTGCCCCCCGTCGCGCCTTCTCCTCCCCGCCCCCCACAGTGCCTCCTTCCCTCTCCGTTTGCACAAGTTTAAGGGGAAGGGGGGAGCACCTCCCCGGCTCTTTAAAGGCCAACCCCCCCCCCCCGATCAGCTGACCCGTGGCAGCAGGTCAAGCAACCTGTTGAAAAAGCCACACTGCCCTTGCCTCCTCCCCACTTCCTTCCTGACGAGAATACAACCTGTGCTCCCAGCTCCTTCACCTTCTGACCCAGAGCCACATAGTCTTTTCTAATACGTTCAGGGCCGTGACAAGCAGTATCATTCGTTCCCATGTGGATTAGCAAGAAAAGATAATAATCTGTGGGCTTGATAAATCTTCCAGTCCTTTCTGTCACATCCTGAATGTGTGCACCCAGCAGACAGCAGACCTCTCAGGAGGACAAGTCCAGTCGGCACACTTTGGGCTCCACCCCTCTGAGCAAGAAGTCTCCAATTACCACCACCCTCCTCTTCCTATATTTGGGGAGCAGAAGCTCCAGGCTTCTTATCCACAGGATTCTGAGAAACTTTCTTCAAGCTTCATGGAGACTGGGGAAGTAGCCCTTGTTCCAATGGTTCAGAATCAATTAATGTGGGGAGATCTGGGACGTACTGCTGAGCAGCAGAGGCTCAGAACATCTCCTGATTTTCCTGCTCCTTCGGGTTACATTTTTCCACAAACCCTCCTCCTGTGTTGGGTTCTCTTCCAATTTGCTAATGCCACTTCCTCTTCCTCCTCTTGTCCTTTCAAGAGCGTCTCATGGGTTCTGTCAAGAAAATCCTCACCTTCCTTTATGCACTGCAGTGTGGACAATCGTACCTCCAGTCCCCGTATCTTCTTCTCCAGCAGGGCTACTAACTTACACTTGCTGTAAGTGTAATTGCTGCTACTCTCAGGTAGAAATACAAACATCCCACAGTCTTTACACGTCACTGCCTCAGCTCCCTCACCAGCTATGCAAGCCCCCGACAATCTGACCTGCTGCATTTTGAACCTGTTGTGGTTTCCCATGAAGATACAAGGGCCTCAACAGAGCTGTAGATGACGCTCTCAGTACCTCCTGAGGAGCATGGACTCCATTTGAATCCATTAACCACTGAGAGTAGGCCGTCCTAGTCCTCTATGGCAGCTCCCACATGATCGAATGTGCTCCCCGATAACATCAGAGCCCTGCGGGACCTCTAACAGTTCCGCAGGACTTGCAAGACTGAATTTTTTGACTTGCTTTCAATGAATAACATGAGACAGCTGCCATGCCACAGACCTGACAGTCTCACCTGATACCACTGTACTAACACCATGAGTGCCATAACCATTAAAGATCTTAGATAGCTGCTGATTATTGTGGTAACATTGCTATCTTATTGTATTGTATTGTTTTAAGTTTTATATTGTGATGTTGTTTTACTGGTTGTGAGTCGCCCTGAGCCCATTGAGGGGAGGGCAGGATATAAATCTAAATAAATAAACAAATAAATCTGCATATTCCAGCAGATGAATTATCTTCCAATAAGGGCATGCAAAAAAAAAAAAGGGTATTTTGGGGGTTCGGGTATTTCTATATTCCTGAATCCCAATATTGGTATGGTATTGGGATTCAGGAAATATTCAGGATTGCCAATTTTTTCCAGCTCCATTATATCCTGTGGGGAACATTATAGTCAATAGCCTCCATAGGCATTAATGGAGAATCATTCTGGGGGTCTCTGGGGCTGGGGGGGGGGACTGTTTTTAGAGGTGAAGGCACCAGATCTGCAGCATGGCAATTCTGTGGGGCCCAGAAGAAGGTTTTCCCCATCCTCCATTGTTTCCAGTGGAGGGGAGAAAGGCATTTAAAGAGAGGTGGCCCTTTAAATGCCTTTTGCAAGCCACACTGTGAGTGAACTCTAAAGCAGCAAGTTCACCCAGAAGCCTGAAGCAGCGAGTCCATCCAGAACTCGCTGCTTTGGCGTTTACTCTTAGCGTGGCTTGCAAAAGGCACGGAGGGACAAAAGGCATTTATAAAGAACCTTTTTTTTCCTTCCATGCCTTGCAAAAGTCTGATCCTGGGCTGGCTCCTCTTTGCAGCTTGGTTTGAACTTAGCTGCAAAGGGGAGCCAGCACCTGCTGATTCTTTCTCGCAGCTTGGAGCTACAAGAGAGGATCAGCTGGGGCAGCACGGAGGCGGCTCCTGCTGGCCTGGCCGATCCTGGGCTGGCTCCTTTTGAATCTCAGTTTAAATCAAGATGCAAGAGGAGCCAGTCAAGCCCAGCTGAGACAGTGCAGAGCTCTCAACTCCACATCGCCCCACGTGATGGTCACACTGACCTGAATAAAAGCAACAAAAAAACGGGGTTGGGCTCAGAAGAAGAAGAAGAAGATATTGGATTTATATCCCGCCCTCCACTCCGAAGAGTCTCAGAGCGGCTCACAATCTCCTTTCCCTTCCTCCCCCACAACAGACACCCTGTGAGGTGGGTGGGGCTGGAGAGGGCTCTCACAGCAGCTGCCCTTTCAAGGACAACCTCTGCCAGAGCTATGGCTGACCCAAGGCCATGCTAGCAGGTGCAAGCGGAGGAGTGGGGAATCAAACCCGGTTCTCCCAGATAAGAGTCCGCACACTTAACCACTACACCAAACTGGCTCTCTCAGCTTAAGTAATACCCAAAAGCTATCTTATTGGTATTTGGAGGGTGTTTATTCAGTTCAGTTTATACTGAATGCACACCTCTAATCTTCAACCCTCCCAGTAAAATCAACAATTTAAGTGCTTGTGCTTTTTACAGAAATAGATATCCAGCATAGGCCACTTTTTATGTGTTGGTCCCATCACAATCTGGGACAATCCAATGGGTGTCATGGTAGTCATAAAGTCCTGAACGTGACCTGGCAAGATGACTGTGCATGCATGTTGAAATTTCCAAGAGGATCCTTTGACTCTTCAACACAGCTCAGCAAGAGCATCCAGTGGCAAACTAGGAGAATCCCAGAAGATCCCAAAACTATCTCTAGTAGCCATCACATAGTTAAAATTGGCCTCCATTTGCAGCCATTTTGTGCTGATCAAGAAACTAAGGGCTGCGTGCACGCCAGCTCAGTGTTGGAGAGGGAACGTATAGCTGGCTGGTAAGACAGAATGGGCCGTATCCGATTAATCTCGTCAGGTTTGAGTCAAGCATGCTGAGGTCTACCTGTTTTGTGCACACAACAGGTATCGTATTGCTCACAGACCTATCATTGCAGAACGCTGAGCTTGAAGTAGAGGTATGCAGAAGAGCGTCTCCACTTGGGTATCTCCAGATGAGATGGCGCTTAGACAGGCAGTGGGCACTACCACTGTGGTTCTTTGTCTTTCCCTACTAACACTCTTCCCACTGCCATATGCACCACCTGAATTTCTAAAGAGTCAAGCCACATTATAAATCATACACCAGCCAGCTCACTAAAGCCTTCACCTCTCCTCCTCTTAATGCATATGGAAGCATGTAGCATTCAGGTGATTTTCCTAACTGCTTTGTTTGTTGTCTTCTATTGTTCATGTAGGAGGAAGGAGAGACTCTAGATGTCACAGCTGTGATCAGTGCCTGCACTCTGACAGAAGCTCGATATTTACTTGATCATTTTCTTACCATGGGCATTAATAAGGTAACACAAAAAGCAACCGTATACATGTAATTTTTCGAAAAAAACCCCCACAAAATACTGTTTTATATTCAAAATGCTGGCTTGGATCCTGTTGGAATTTAACGTGTGGTAAGATTTCCAGCTGCAGAATATGGTTTTATCTGCTCTCACTGCAACCCACGATGCTGCAACTGAGAGACAGTAGACTTCCTCAGGGCTAAGAGGAAAGGTGAGGAACAAATATTTTAATGCATAAATGAACATTGTTGAGGACAATTGGAGGGATGAAGCAGGAAAGGGGGACCAGTGAAAATTGGATCCTGGCACCATGTGCACAAATCTGTGTGACGGGACTAGGGATGAGCACAAACCAGCTCACAAACTATGGTTTGTGATGAATTTTGACGTGGTTCTTGAACTAATGTTTGTGGCCAGTCAACTGACATGAACTTTCCAGCAGTTCATGGAGGTTTGTGGTGGTTTGTGAATTAATACATTTACAGACAGACTGTCCACAAACAAAATGTTTACCAAACTTCAAGGCAACAGGGGAGGGGAGTAGCATTCTCCAGCCTTGGAAACACTATTGTCAGTTCAAACAAGTCTTGTCAGTTCCCCCCTCTTTGCCAGTGTTCCTTCTGTGTTCCCTTCCCATTTTCTTGCACAGAGTCTGCAAAATCCCCTTTGCTTGGATTTGCTGTGACTCTGTGCTTTGAGAGCACTCCTTTTAAGCTTGCAATGCCAGTGGCACTGGGTTCTGCTGGGCATTCTGAACATTGTAACTGGTTGTTTTGGGCTTGCAAAATCTTCCTCTCCCCCCCCCCCCCGCAAGCTTGGATCTCTTGTGACGCTGTGCTTTGTGATCAGTCCTTTTAAGCTTGCAGTTCAACAGTGGCACTGAGGTCTGCTGAGCATTCTGTACACTTAACTGGTTATGCTGGGCTTAAAATCCCCCTCCCCTTATTTGGATCATAATCCTGTATTTCACATCCATCTTGTTGAGCTGGCATTACCACAGTGACACTGGATTCTGCTGGGCATTAGTACATTGCCCTGGTTCTGCTGGGCTTGCAACCTCTTCCATAGTTTGGTGTGTGATTCTATGCTAGATATAAGTCCTGTTGAGTTGGCATTGCCACAATGACACTGGATCCTGCTAGGCAATCTTTGATTACACTGGTACTGCTGGGCACTCTGTACATTGCTCTGGTTCTGCAGGGCTTGCAGGTTGTCCCTCTTCAGATTCTACTGCAGAGATTCTCTGGGATATTGATTGTGTTCTGCTGGGTTTCTGTTGCCCTTGCTTTTTTGTTCGGGTTTTTTCTCAATTGGAAACAATGGAGGGTGGGGCACCTTCTTTGGGAGGCTGTAACTCAGACCCTGTAGATTCAATACTTACCAAATTTAGAGGGTAGGTAGAGGACAATCAGGTGGAGATCCCCTGCAAGTTTGGTGTGTCTAGCATGCCAGAGGCAGTATTCTACCACATCACAAACCTCATGAACCTCACTGGTTTGTTTGGCAGCTAAAAGTTCATGATGGTTCATGATTTGCAAACTTGATACTCCACAAACCAAGCCAAACTGTATTTTCCCAGTTTGTGTCCACCCCTAGAGAGGACCAAATGCGTTACTTGGAAAGTGACTAATAGGTATTTTCTGTACTTACTGCTAAGAACATAAGAGTCCTTCTGGATGAGACCAATGGTCCACCTAGTCTAGCATCATGTCTCACACAGTGCCAACCAGGCATTACAATATTGGTCATTTTATTCTCAGTCACCTTCCTAATAATCCCTAACCTAAGAGTTTGCCTTTTTTTTGTCCCAATGTGCATTACTTTACACTTAACCGACATTGAACTTAATTTACCACGCTGTCTCCCACCAACCCAGTTGGTGGAGGGCCTGTTGAGGCTCTTCATAACCAGCCTTGTTTTTTACCATCTTGAATAATTTTGTGTCATCTGCAAACTTGGCCACAGCACTACCCACCTCCAGTTCCAGATATTCTATGAATAATTAAATAGTACTGCCCCAAACACCGATCCTTGTGCAACCCCAGTGCTTACTTCCCTCCACTGTGAGAACTGTCCATCGATTCCGACTCTTTGCCTCCTGTTATTTAACCAATTTTTAATCCATAAGACCAACCCTTATCCCATGATTGCTAAGTTTACTCAAGAGTCTTTGGAGAAGTATCTTGTCAAAAGCCTTTTGAAAGTCTAGTTATATAATGTCTACCATTAACTACTTGCTTGTTCACTTTCTCAAGGAACTCCCAAAGGTTGGTGAGGCAGGACTTCCCTTTGCAGAAGCCATACTGATTTTCCTTTAGCAGGCTTTTTTCCTCCATGTGCCTAACCATTCTGTCTTTGATTACAGTTTCTACTAATTCGCCTGGGACATAAATTAGGCTCACTGCCCTGTAATTTCCCCTCTGGGTCCCTTTTTAAAAATTGGCGACACATTTGCTGCTCTCCAGTGATAGGTTACAAATGCAGGTTAGTAGTCCAACTATCTCACATCTGAGTTCCTTAGAAACATTTGGGTGTATGCCATCAGTTCCTGGAGACTGACCAGTTTTTAATTTCCCCTGTAGGTCTAGAAATTCATCTCTTCAATTTGACTTAGTTCTTCAGATTCTCTTCTTGAAAACAAGGGCTGTGACAGAGATTCTTGCCCCACACTTTCCACAGTGAGCACAAAAGGTTCTCTACCATCTCCCCATCTTTAGCAACCCCTTGATTCCTTTGACATCCAAAGAACCCATTGTTTCTCTCGCTGGTTTCCTACTCCATATATATATAAAATGTTTATTGTTAATGCTTTTAGCAACCCAATTCTCAAAATCCTTTCTTGTGTGCCTAATTATTAACTTGCATTTCTTTTGTCAGAGTCTGTTGTTAACTTCTGTTCAGTTCATTGGGGCAGTCCTTCCACTTTAAAAAAAAAAAAGCCTCTATACTTTTACAGAGGTTGTGAACTGGCAGAGACTGACCAAGAGAGAGATCTAGGGGTCATGGTAGATAACTCACTGAAAATGTCAAGACAGTATGCGATTGCAATAAAAAAGGCCAACACCATGCTGGGAATTATTAGGAAGGGAACTGAAAACAAATCAGCCAGTATCATAATGCCCCTGTATAAATCGATGGTGAAGTCTCATTTGGAGTACTGTGTGCAATTCTGGTCACCGCACCTCAAAAAGGATATTATAGCATTGGAAAAAGTGCAGAAAAGGGCAACTAGAATGATTAAAGGTTTGGAACACTTTCCCTATGAAGAAAGGTTAAAACGCTTGGGGCTCTTTAGCTTGGAAAAACGTTGACTGCGGGGTGACATGATAGAGGTTTACAAGATTATGCGTGGGATGGAGAAAGTAGAAAAAGAAGTCCTTTTCTCCCTTTCTCACAATACAAGAACTCATGGGCATTCAATGAAATTGCTGAGCAGTCAGGTTAAAACAGATAAAAGGAAGTACTTCTTCACCCAAAGGGTGATTAACATGTGGAATTCACTGCCACAGGAGGTGGTGGCGGCTACAAGCATAGCCAGCTTCAAGAGGGGATTGGATAAAAATATGGAGCAGAGGTCCATCAGTGGCTATTAGCCACAGTGTGTGTGTGTGTATTGGCTACTGTGATACAGAGTGTTGGACTGGATGAGCCATTGACCTGATCCAGCATGGCTTCTCTTATGTTCTTATAGCTTCCTTGACTTGCTTCGCTAACCATTCAGGCCTTCTTTTATACTTGGCAGGGCCTTTCCTCACCTATGGAATGCATTCTATTTGGGCTTCAATTAGTGTAGTTTTAAATAGCTTCCCAGCGTCCTCTAGGGATCTGACCCTCTTGTGTTTCCCCTTCAGCTTCCTTTTTACCATTCTCCTCATTTTTGTAAAATTTCCACTTTTGAAATAAAGTGTGACAGTTTTGGACTTCGGGGGTTACTTTCCATTGGCCTGAATGCTGAACTTAATAGAGCTGTGGCCATTGTTCCCACTTGGTACAATAACCTCTACATCTCTCACCACATGTTGTGACCTGTTCTGATACCTTTTTGATTAGCCACCAGCAGCCTGGTTTCCTTTCAGTTCACGTGAAGACTGTCTCTTTTGTACAGGTTTGGTTTGTCCCAGAAAGTTCCCCGGTGCCTAACAAATCTAAACGCTTCCTCTCTGTGCCATTTTCTCATCTGTACAGACCCCTCATCTGCACCTATCTAGCTGATCCTGTATGTGGAAGTGGCAGCAGTTCTGAGAATGCTATTTTTAAGCTCCTGGCCTTTACCTCTTTGCCCAGTAGCTTAAATTTTTCCTCCAGGACCACATGACTACATTTTCCAATTTTGTTGGTGACAAAGTGCACCATAATTGCTTATTCCCCTTCAGCACTACCAACCTATCTAGACAGCACATGATGTCAGCACCTTTGCACCAGGCAGGCAAGTCACCATGCAGTCAAAATGCCTGTCATAGACCCCACTCTGACTAGATGAACATATGAAGCTGCCTTATACTGAATCAGACCCTCGGTCCATCAAAGTCAGTATTGTCTTCTCAGACTGGCAGCGGCTCTCCAGGGTCTCAAGCTGAGGTTTTTCATGCCTATTTGCCTGGACCCTTTTTAGTTGGAGATGCCGGGGATTGAACCTGGGACCTTCTGCTTCCCAAGCAGATGCTCTACCACTGAGCCACCGTCTCTCCTCCACTCTCTATATTTCTAATGATTAAATCACTCACTACCAGAAGCCCACCTCCTCCCAGTTCTCCAGGAGTATCCACAGTATGAGAGAATATCAGTTTGTTACCCAAGGAAGGGGTCCCTTCTGAGGAATCACATCCCTCCTCTTAGACTGACATGACACCCTTTGACCTCAAGGCACTCATTCTCCACAACTTGAGAACAGCCATCAGCACATGAGTGGGACTGCTCTGGTAAGTCCCTGAGGGTCTCTTCCCCAAACCTCTCTCTCTGCCTCAGCCTTTCCAGGTTGGCAGCCCTAGCCTCACATACCTGCTCCCTGAGAGACATGAATTCCATGCAGCGAGCAAACACACACAATTTCCACCAAGTGGGTAGATAATAGTACATGTGGCACACTCTGGAAAACACTGGTTAGCCCCCTGCTCCCTTGCTGGCTTTCTACCTTCATAACTGGTAAGTGGTTTAAAGGTATTTCGAGTGATGCAGGGTCTCCAGGCTAAGAGCCCTTTGACCCTCACCCTTCAGCTTGTGCCTCTGCCTAGGAGGAGCCTTACAATTCAGAGGCTCACAGCCCGTTTCCCAGCAGCAACAGCAGAGGGTGGAGGTTGCCGTTAGCCCCAGACCCTGCTCAACGAACAACAGACTGAGACAAAAACATCATTCTCCAGAAGGCTGCGAACACCCACTCAGCCTCACACTCTGTCTTCTCAAAATGATCCCCTGAAATGAGGAATTAAAGAAAGACAAATAGCCACTCACCTTCCTGGCAGCTCTCTCCTGGATTCTGTCTCCCAGCCCAGCTGGCTAATGCTTTCAAGACTGAATAAGAATAGAATATTATACAGGAAGAAAACAAAAGTTTGTACAGACTTTGCTGGCTTGTTTAAACATTTCTGAAGAAGAACTAAAACAAAAAAAGCAAAGTTTTGAATCAGCTGAAAATGATATTGCCTGAATGCGAAGACTAGATAGAATTTTAAAGTGTTCTGTCTTTTTCTAGACGTTGAGGCATACTTGGTTTTTTGCATCGTGAGTATACGAGGGCCGATGCCACAGGCGACCATTTTGTATCTTAGCGCTATATAGAACATCGGTCACATTCCAGTGAAATCCAGCAGTCACTAGTTTAGGATGGCAGCCGTAGACTATCGAAATGTTTTATGTAAACTGCATCTGTAAATCTGTGTCTTTCATAGGGTCTCCAGGCAGCCCAAAAGGAAGCCCAGATCAAAGTTCTTGAAGGACGCCTTAAGCAAACAGAGATCACAAGCGCTACCCAAAACCAGTTACTGTTTCACATGTTGAAAGAGAAGGCAGAACTGAATCCTGAATTGGATGCCTTGTTGGGCCACGCTTTGCAAGGTAATTCAGGTATTGTATGAAATAGGAACTATTCTGCATATTGAGGTTGTGTATGTTGCATGTCAAATTAAGTATCTTTCAAATGAAGTATTATGAATAGATGCTGTACTTTTGTATAGTGAAACTTAACATTTGTTCATGGAAAGCTTTTTTTGCAGATATCAGGTTCTAAAGCAGTGAAATGCAGGACACAACATCGTCCATTTTATAACCTGAATTTAGTGCTCATGTATAACCTCATTAAAAATGAAGATCTTTACAAATTGGAGTACTTCAAGCTAAAATGCTCAGCATATGAATCTCATTTGTGTTTCATGCATGTGCTGTGGCATCTATTCTGCTAGCTTTTTAATCTGTTTTGTAATAGAGTGCAGGACTCTCTTTTTCTTATTCTACAAATTGGATCGGTTTTGATTGGAGTGTTGCTTTTTGTTTCCTCCTTGCTGTTGTTTTACACAGACCTAGATAGTGTACCACTGGGTAAGTATATATATAGCTCTTCTGTGTACCATGACGCTGCATGAGATACTAATGATATGTGTACACACTAACTTGCGCATCATAACATGTGAGTGTGTATGCCATTTGCACGTCCTGTTAAAGGAAACGTACTCATTGTTACATGCTTATGGAGTCCTTTTTTCTTTGAGGGATCCCACTTTTTATACAGAATCCTTGTTAACATTTGAGATAGACATGAATGCACCCAGTTGCAAATGTAGTATGAATGCTCCTTCATTGAGGCACTGATACGTTTGCTTTCTCTCACCTTTAATTACTGTAGCTGTAACAAACATAACAGTTTTTTCATACAGAATGCGACACTTAATCGTCAGTTCATTTTAGCGGTGCACAGATAACAGCTTCTTGTACAGCTAAATGCTTCATAGGAATTCATCTAATCAGGCTGTGTCATTCATTTAACTGATGTATGCTATAGTTGATAAGTTGCGTGCTGCATAGGTAAGTGCCTATTATTCATCAGCGGTGCTTGTCAAATTGCTAATGAGTAGAATATATGTTTATGTTTGAATACTGGAAACGCTTCTCTTCGGCTTTCCAATGTTTTTTCTTTGGAGAAGATCAATACAGAGTTTCAGCTAGAAGGCGAGAAATCTGACGGTCAACTTTGCTAAACTTTTTCTTAGGAAAGAAGTTGGCTTTCAAGCTTTAAAACTGGATTTCAGTGACTACTCTGTTGTGCGTGCGCAGACCTTGTACAGGACTTTTATGTTTTAGTTTTGTTTCCTGATAAGCAGTGAATTCTAACATAGATAATGTTTGACCTTGTGTATGGATGTTACATCTAACATCCAGTAATACCTTCAAGAATAAGGAAATTTTCCAAGGTATAAGCTTTCATGAGGCAAAGCTTACCTTGTTTCATTTTACAAAGTAAGCTTTAACTCATGGAAGCTTATACCCTCAGAACCTTAACATGACTGTCCGACAGGTACAAATTTGTCATTCAATTCTCTGTGAGGATTTTGGCCCCGTTTGAAAATTCTGGTCTGAAAGAGTTTCTGCCTCTTAAACTGAGGTGGTTGGCAGAACCCCTCTTCAGATGGGAGTTTAGTCATCACTTTCTACCATAGCAGTAGGAACAGAGAAGAAGAAGAAGATGATGATATTGGATTTATATCCCGCCCTCCACTCCGAAGAGTCTCAGAGCGGCTCACAATCTCCTTTCCCTTCCTCCCCCACAACAGACACCCTGTGAGGTGGATGAAGATATTGGATTTATATCCCGCCCTCCACTCGGAAGAGTCTCAGAGCGGCTCACAATCTTCTTTCCCTTCCTCCCCCACAACAGACACCCTGTGAGGTAGATGAAGATATTGGATTTATATCCCGCCCTCCACTCCAAAGAGTCTCAGAGCGGCTCACAATCTCCTTTCCCTTCCTCCCCCACAGCAGACAGCCTGTGAGGTGGGTGGGGCTGAGAGAGCTCTCACAGCAGCTGCCCTTTCAAGGACAACCTCTGCCAGAGCTATGGCTGACCCAAGGCCATGCTAGCAGGTGCAAGTGGAGGAGTGGGGAATCAAACCCGGTTCTCCCAGATAAGAGTCCGCACACTTAACCACTACACCAAACTGGCGCTCAGAGAAGAAAACACATTAGCTCAAAGTTTGCTTCTAATCTCTCCTCAGGTAAAACCTGGTTGCTATGGGGGACTGGGAAGTGAGGAACAATACTGAAGATATTTTTGTGCATAGTGTAGTAGTAGGATTCAGGAAACTTATAACAATGGCTGAGATAAAAGCAGGAAATGGTATGGGTAAAGGGGAAGCAAGCTTAGGCCAATATGAACACTTATGAGTACTGGATGTGTTGACATAAGTATGGAAGAGTTTCTAATCCTAGGCAGGGCAGTGCCAAAGAAAACTCCTGGTGGGCATTGATAAAGGGAGTTCAGGTGCAAGGTTGTAGTCTGTGTGAGAGTGGTAGGAATAAAGTGAAGGGACATCAGCTGTCAAGATATAGCATGTTCTAAGTTTATTTATTTTATTGCATTTCTATCCTGCCCTCCCCCATGAAAGGGCTCAGGGTGGGGTTACAACCAAATAAAAACAATTACAATACATTACAATAATCTGATTTGGGACAATTGTTTTTTTTTATTTAGCAGATTTAGGACTAACTGACTTATTTTTTAAAAAAAAATACCAGAAGAACAATTAAATACATAGCCAAGACATTCTTGCTGTCCCGGCCCAGCTAGCTAAGACGATATTAAAGGGAATGAAACTGTTTACATTTTAGAGCAGGGGGCCTAGAATGGCTCTTGTCTGCTTCCTTCTCCCTCTCTCTTGCTTCCTTCTGCATCTCCGTTTGCTTTGCAAGGTTTGCTCAATTGCAAAGGCGCTACAGAGCAAAATCTCAATTTTCTCCATTGGCTGAGGCTCTTCCCCCTCCTGATCCCCTGGGGTGGGAGGGAGAGAGCCAGAGCTTCCTTTGCCCAGTTCCCTGAATCCCAGGGGAGAAATACAAAGAAAGCACCTTTAAGACCAACGAGTGCTAATGTTTTAAGCATGCTTTATTTAAAGGGTTTTTAAAGAAAATCTTTGGTCATGTTTGTCTGTGTTCTTTAAAAAGGTTTATATCTCTGGTACCTAATCTTAAATAGTTACGCACGTGGCCCGGCCCAACACAGCCTGGCCCGACAAAGTCACATTTATGTGAGATCCGGCCCTCATAACAAATCAGTTTATCACCCCTGTTTTAGAGACTTTGTCTGCCTAACAGTAGTAGTAGAAGATGGAAATAAGTATGCACAATGCAGCGTGCTCTGGGATGATAGAACGGGGACAAAAATGATGCTGTTGGCATTCAGGAATCTTTAAATGTGAGAACTGAACACCAAATAATGTTAAAGCTCTGCCTAAAGACACCTCTGTTCCCGTTACATCTAAATCCAGCAGCATGGAATTAACATATGTACAGAGCTCTGTCTCTTACTGTATGCATGCTTTCACTGAATCCAGTGCCATTCAAGGAAGAGCACAAGCCGTTGCTTTCTGTTTATTGATTTCCTTCAGTATGTTATCTGTTGGTAATAAAAAGAAACACCTGCAGAGAAGGCAGGCCTGTAAAGGTTCAGTGTGCTGTCAAGTTGCATTGGAATCACGGTGATCCCATGAAGGGTCCACTACAGTTGATTTTCAAGGCCGGCGATGAGCAGAAGTGGTTTGCCTATGCCTTCCTTGCATAGAAGCCCTAGTTTTCCTTGTTGGTTTCCCATCCGCAGTCTGGGCTGTTAGGACTGCCCATGAATGGGTGTAATTCTATTAATGGCATGCCGAATACCCCTTTGCAGAATAAATCCACAGAAGTGACTATATTTTCCGACATTAGACATTGATAACCTAAAAGGGGGAAAAAAAAAAAAAACACTTTAAAGCTTCTCTGCCCAGTGATGACTTCAAGGCAGTTTGTGAGTCTGTTACTGGTCAGGTGAGCTGCTATTTATAAGCATGCTTTTGTTAGCTCACAGATTGAGATGAGGAGCACTGAAATTCTTTTTATAAAAAGAATGATGTCTGTCTTTGGGATGCAGGTCTGAATTATATGTTTCATGTTTGTTTGTTTAATTATTTAATCAAATTTATATCCCGCCCTCCCCTAATGGGCTCAGGGCAGCTAGCGACAGTTAAAAACCACATCGAATATTAAAAAACAGAATATACAATAAAAACAATTTCATACGTTTTGCAACCACAAAATCCAGGATGCACGTCTGATTACCTGTATTTGTCCAATGAGACTGTCAGTGCTGTGGGGCATTAGCTACCTCCCCTTAACCGTTGAAGGCAAATTTAAATAGTTCAGTCTTTCATGCCCAGCAGAACAGTGGCAGATCCCACAGGGCCCTGATGTTTTCTGAGAGGGCATTCTACAGAGCAGGGGCTATTGTCGAAAATGCTCTGACTCAAGTGGTAGACAATTGAACTTCTTTCAGTCCAGGGATCTTAAAATTTTGGGGCCTCAAACATAGTGCTCTCTGGGGCACATATGGGGAGAGGCGGTCTCAAAGGTAGACAGGTCCATATAGGGCTTTAAAGGTTATGTCCAGCACCTTGAAACGAATCTGGGCTACAGGCAACCAGTGTAATGTTTTCAGTGCAGGTTGAATGTGCTCCCGTACAGGTGGCTCCAATAACAACCTGGCTGTTGCGTTTTGCACCAGTTGTAGCCTCCAAAGTTGAGTCAAGGGCAGCCCCATGTAGAGGGCGTTACAGTAGTCTATTCTCAGGGTGACCGTCTCATGGATCACTGTTGCCAAGTTGCTACACTCCAGGTACGGAACCAACTGCCTTATCCACCTAAGATGATAAAATGCAGATTTGGCAGTGGCTGCTACCTGGGCCTCCATCGTCAGTGATGACTCCAGGAGCACCCCTAGGCTCTTGACCCTTTACGTTGGCACCAGTGGCATCCCATCAAAGGCTAGCAAAGGGATCTCTCTACCTGTCAGAACTTGTAACTTTCTTGTATGCTGTTAGCCTAACTGACTCCATGTTGTAACCAGATACTAACCCAGCGTACTCTATGCCAGGCCACTAACCAAAATAGCCTGCATTCCAAGCAGCCTGTGATCACTGGAGGGTGGCAGATAGCCTCTGGACAACATCTGCAGGTGGCCTTTGAAGCCAGCCAGCCAGGACAGCTCAGCAGGGCTCCATCCTCCCGCGCTGATAACAAACCCTGAGAAACAGATAGCTGTCTCTGACCGTGTGAAAGATTGTTTTATTGTTGCTGCTACAACCACATAAAATGTAACCAATACTAGCTTCGTTAGCAGTGTTATCCTGTACCTTCAGCACTGTAGTTCTCAATAAACGCCTATACTTTTACAACAAAGTCTTGGGCCTCGCTTGAAGTTCTTCCAGTTCTGACACTACCCAGGACACCACGACTTAGGCACAGGACCTCTGTCTTTGCTGGATTCAATTTCAGTCAACTCTGCCTGAGCCATTTCACTACGGCTTGCAATGCCAGGTCCAGATCTTCCAGGGCGCAGCTGGACTGGCCTCCCATCAATAGATTATCACCTTTAAAGCTGGTTATCACCTTTAAAGCCCTATATGGCCTAGGACCTACCTACCTTAGGGACCGTCTCTCCCCACATGTTCCCCAGAGAGTGCTTAGAACTGGTTCCCAAAATCTGCTAGTAATCCCCGGGCCGAAGGAGGCCTGTCTGAAGTCAACCAGGGATAGGGCCTTTTCAGTTACAGCCTCCTGCAGGTGGAACCAGCTACCGGAAGAGGTGAGGGCCTTGCGGAACCTTGGGCAGCTCCGCAAGGCCCGTAAGACAGTCCTCTTCTGGTTGGCATATAACTGACTGGTACCTAAAACCTGCGAAGGTAGGTTGTAGAATAGCACCGCAGTGTTAGATTGTTTTCTTGTTTTAACTGCTGTAAATTATTCAATGTATTTTAATATTTATTAACCTTATTGTTTTGAATTTTATGTTGTAAGCCGCCCTGAGCCCGCCTTGGTGGGGAGTGCGGGATATAAATCAGATGGATGGATGGATGGATGGATGGATGGAGCTGGGTGTCATCCGCATACTGATGACAACCCAGCCCATATCTCCGGACAATCTGGGCAAGGGGGCGCATATAAATGTTAAACAACATCGGGCAGAGAACGACCCTTGGCACTTACCGTGAGGGGTCCTTTTCCTTAGAGGAAAGGAGGACATCTTGGGTGTTTCCCACCATCCAATCAGGGAGGCAAGACTTCAAAAAAACTCCTCCTCTTCCTGTGATGTGGGGACACCCTTTGCTCAGTTCGGGTGACTCCGAGAAGCAGTAAACTCTAGTACAACCTTAAGAACCACTGTCAACATAATAACTATAAACGGACCCAGAAGAGTGGGCATAACCTCTGACTTTAAGCCAGGCTAAGAGAAAAGAAATAAGGAGCCAAACTCTAAATACCTGTACACATATTCAGTTGCAGTAAGAGAAAAGAATCAAGTCAGACAATAGGAGAATAGGGTGATAGAGGGGAGGGCAAGATGTCCTCCTTTCCTCTAAGGAGAAGGACCCCTCGCTGTAAGTGCCAAGGGTCATTCTCTCTTAGAGGCGGAGGACATCTTGGGTTCTCCCAGAGCAGTAAGACAGACAGGGTGGGATCACCCTATTCAGGAACAACGAGTTGTAGTACTCGTCTCCCGAAGGTGGCATCTGCTGAAGCGTAGAGGTTCGCTTTATAGTGGCGTACGAAGGTAAATATGGAGGACCAGGTGGCCGCCTTGCAAACCTCTTCAACGGAAGCACTCTTGTCAAAGGCTGCATTAGTTGCTGCACTATGAACTGAATGGGCCGTAATCCCCTGCGGCACCTGAAGGTGCAGCGCTTTATACGCCTCTGCTATACACTGTCTGATGGCGTAGCTGATAGCTGACTTTGACATGCGGAGCCCGAAGTTTGGATTGGTAATGTTGATGAACATAGCATCCGTCTTGCGAAAGGACTCCGTTCTGGAAATGTAAAATTTTAGTGCCCGACGAACGTCTAGTGTATGCCATATCCGTTCCTTGGGATGTTTTGGATTCAGACAGAATGATGGAAGGAAAAGCTCTTGTGCCCTATGGAACTTAGAAGAGATCTTCGGCTGGAAGGTGGGATCTGTGTTGAGCACCACCTTTTCCTTACGAAACATGCAGAGTTTCCTCTTAACTGACAGCGAACCGAGTTCTGATATCCGTCTTGCAGAAGTCACTGCTACTAGGAAAATGACCTTAATCCAAAGCCACTTTAGAGGAACCGTCCCTAGAGGCTCGAAGGGTGGTCTGGTCAGGGCCGTCAGAACCGGGTTAAGACGCCATGTATGGAATCTGTGCTTCTGAGGAGGCGGGATTAGGGAAGCTCCCCAAAGGAATCTGTGAATGTGAGGATGAGATGAAAGGTTCACTCCTTCCACTTTATGTGGAAGCAAGGGCTGCCACCTGTCTTCTGAGTGTAGCCGGTTTGAGCCCTGCTCACTTAGGGGTGTACTCACTTTTGTTGCCAGCAGTTTAGACGTTAATGGCCGTGTGTTGCGTAATTTTGAGGGGACAGCACATTTACACTGTTATACAAGCTGTAGACTCACTACTTTACATTGTAGCCAAGTGTCATTTCTTCAGTGTTGTCACATGAAAAGATATACTTAAATATTTACAAAATGTGAGGGGGTGTACTCACTTCTGTGACATACTGTGTATACATGTTCCCTATTTTAGGAATTACAGAAGATTCAGGAACCACTTGTGTATAATTTATGTTTAAGAGCTGTCCCAGGTTTACAAACAGCTTAGTACACTTTTAGCCATGGCTAGTTTTACTGCAAGAAGAAATATCTGTGCAATTTTGAACAATCTTACAGGGTTCTGTACAAATAATATCTTTCTGTTGTATGATTAGTGAACATGTGAATGCTGGGTTTTATTTCTGCATTGGGAGATTGGTTGTGAAATGGGACCATTTTTCTCCTCTAGTCTTCTGTGTGTATTAAGTATTTCATTTTCTGTGACTTGACGGTACATTTATTACAGGCTCCTCCACCTGCCATGTCCTTGCATGCAATCATATTTGTGGAGTACTGCGATAGTGATTGGCCAGGATGCTAGCTTTCCTCTCGTATGAGAGGATGTACACAGTCGTGACTGGCATTTCATGTTATAAGCTGCAGTTCCTTTGTGTCGTGTCTCTTCCAGTCTGTTTCTTTGTAGATGCTCTAGCTGTTAGAGCAGCTGTTGCATGGCAAAGTCATTGTTTTATAAGACATAAATGGTTGTTTGCTGATAAAGTGCAGGGTTTTTTTTTCCCTCGACAGAAATGTTGATCACTTCCATCAAGTGAACTTAAGAGTTAATGAACATGTTTCGCTTCATTGAGTATTCTGAGCAATAATAAAAGCACAAGGGAGGGTATATAATGACAGCTCAGGAATATGTTGGACAGGACTCCTACTACGACCTTGCTGTCCTAGTCATATATTCTGCTTTGTACACGATCAATTCACACAATGAAGAAAACTTCAGATAGAGATTTTCAAGTATAGGCAAAGAAAGTTAAATTTGTGACCACGGTATCAGAGAGACATTGTGAGAAATAGGAACCTGTGGATTCCCTTTAATTCAAAATGAATTAAACATAGCACTATTCAGGCAGGCAAGGTGCCTTGTACTTGAAACTGGCTAACAATGTAATGATTGCAAATTTTCCAGAGAATGTGGAAGACAGTACAGATGAAGATGCTCCATTGAACAGCCCTGGGGCCGAAGGAAGGTGAGAACTCAGTGGTAAATTGTAATCCTTTACTGCTTCTGAAATAGCTCTTCTCAAATGATGGTATAAATGAGTCTCAGAGTGGGTAAAGGGAAGACAAGGTTAGTAATCCCCACAAAGTTTTCCATTTCCCTAGTCAGAGGTATTTTGGCTCAACCATTTACCTGTTAACTACTTGGGTGTTTAGAATGACCTTACACGGGCTGGGATGCCTGGCTTCAGCTGAATCTTCCAGTTATCTGTGGGAGAGTGAGAAGAGCTCTTTTTGCAGAGTTCCCAGGCCAGTTTAGCTTTGTGCTCGATCCCTTCCCCTTTGAAAGGGGCTGGTTGCTGTTGCTAAAGTTTACTGGTGCCAGTCACACACATGACTGTAGAACCAAACAATGACTTGCACCATGAACTCTCCTGTCACCCTTTGACAGTTCAAAAACCTTGGTTTGGAGACAGCTGCATGTCTTTGTGTGAGTAAACCATGGCCTCACTTGTCCATTTTTTTGTTTTCAGTTCTTTGTCTTCTGACCTCATGAAGCTTTGTGGAGACGTTAAGCCTAAAAATAAGGTACAGCGTAATAGTTTTCATCAGTTTTCAGTTGAAAAAGTCTAAACACCATATTCCTAATTCTGAACTTGGTCCTTAATCAGATAGAAAAATCCAGAGAATGGGGCAGGTACATACATAATACATTTTTCTGGAGACCGGGGGGGGGGTACCCTCGGAGTTTGCAGAAAAATCCCAAAAATAAATGTTATGAATATATGAATATATGAAGCTGCCTTATACTGAATCAGACCCTTGGTCCATCAAAGTCAGTATCGTCTTCTCAGACTGGCAGCAGCTCTCCAGGGTCTCAAGCTGAGGTTTTTCACACCTATTTGCCTGGACCCTTTTTTGGAGATGCCAGGGATTGAACCTGGGACCTTCTGCTTCCCAAGCAGATGCTCTACCACTGAGCCACTGTCCCTCCCTAAAGTCAGTATTGTCTACTCAGACTGGCAGCAGCTCTCCAGGGTCTCAAGCTGAGGTTTTTCACACCTATTTGCCTGGACCCTTTTTTGGAGATGCCAGGGATTGAACCTGGGACCTTCTGCTTCCCAAGCAGATGCTCTACCACTGAGCCACAGTCCCTCCCTAAAGTCAGTATTGTCTTCTCAGACTGGCAGCGGCTCTCCAGGGTCTCAAGCGGAGGTTTTTCACACCTATTTGCCTGGACCCTTTTTTGGAGATGCCAGGGATTGAACCTGGGACCTTCTGCTTCCCAAGCAGATGCTCTACCACTGAGCCACCGTCCCTCCCCAAATGTTAAAAATTAAATGGCATTTTAGGGAAATGAGGTTACACCTGAGCCAGGTGAGTGAAGGAGGGGGCAGTGAGAGGACAGGCAGAATCCTTTTCTGCTCTGCTGCCACCTCAAGCCAGAAAGGGCAGGTGAGGGAGAGGAGTGGAAGCCATTTCTACCCCTTCTGCCACTGATGCTGTGAACCAGTGAGTGAAAAGGAAGAGGGTGAGGGAGGTGCCATTGAGGTGAGTGATTGGTGGTGCTGCAGTCAGTCAAGGAGAAGCATTGCTGCCATTGGCAGGCCGGCTGGTGAGTGCTGGGGGAAAGATGGGATTTTCCTTCATTCCCCCACAATTTTTGTGGGCTCCTGCTTGTTTAAGCCTGGTATTATTTCTGTGATGAATTGTCATCATTCAGTCCATTTCCCCCTGCCCTCTTTTTACTCAGTTTTGTGGTAGTGCTCTGGAATGTCTTTAATTGACGTTAATAAGCCTGTTTTATAGTTAGGATCTCTGGGAAAGGTTAGAAGTATCTCACTAGATGTCATCCATGAAGCTACAAGGAGGCAGAATTGGACTCAGCGGTTGGCAGTTGAGCAGTGCAGGTCTGCTAAGCAGGGAATGTTAATTGCTTACTTGAAGAGAGCCAGTTTGGTGTAGTGGTGAAGTGTGCGGACTCTTATCTGGAAGAACCGGGTTTGATTCCCCACTCCTCCACTTGCAGCTGCTGCAATGGCCTTGGGTCAGCCATAGCTCCCATAGAGATTGTCCTTGAAAGGGCAGCTGCTGGGAGAGCCCTCTCAGCCCCACCCACCTCATAGGGTGTCTGTTGTGGGGGGAGAAGATACATGAGATTGTAAGCCGCTCTGAGTCTTTGATTCAGAGCGAAGGGCAGGGTATAAATCTGCAGTCTTCTTCTTCTTAAACTGAGCTTCAGAATTAACTGTCACATCTATATCTGCAACAGATGCAGTCCTGAGATTCCTGGATGTAAGCCCTGTTGAATAAAACGGGATTTAGTCTGTGTAGACCTGCTTAAGATTTCTCCCTTTGTCAGGCTAAATAATACAATTCCTTGCTCTGTGGGCCTGAAAAGCATGCTTTGTATTTATGGAAATAGGAGAGTGTTTCAGTGTGCTGTTCAGACGGAGAAATAATTCCAGATATTCCTTCTCCCTGGTTGAATAAATGGCGTTCAGTTGCATGCAAAAGTATTCCCTCCCTTTCTTTCTTCACTTTCTTCAGGCACGACGTAGAACTACAACCCAGATGGAATTGCTTTATGCTGACAGCAGTGATTTAACCTCTGTTACCAGCACAGGGGACATGGCTTTGGCTGGCTCACTTGCATCCATGGCAGAAGCTCAGGAAGGTGCATTGAGCACTGATATGAGAGAGTCTAAGGATAGAGAGGTTGCTCCTTCTCCATCAAGCTTACCTTCTAAGATTGGCAGCATGTAAGTTTGGCACAATGTGCTAACTTCTCTGTGGCTTCCTAACAATGCATGTTCTGTGTAAAGCTGAATAGAAGAAGCCCTGTATATCCAGGGCTTTTTCTTTTTTTTTTTAGCAGGGACGCACAGGGATGCAGTTCCGGCTGGCTTGGCGTCAGGAGGTGTGGCCTAATATGCAAATGAACTTATGCTGAGCTTTTTCTACAGAAAAGACCTGTGCAAAGCAATGGTGCCGTCAGGGTGTGTGGCCTAATATGCAAATGAGTTCCCGCTGGGCTTTTTCTACAAGAAAAGCCCTGCTTATATCCATGAAAAATGGACTAGATTAAAATGTTTTAATAATGATGTCAAAATTAATAGCTGACCGTAGTATCTGACGTGTTTTGTAAGTAGGGGATTTATGCAAGATGCCTCCGAGTAAAAACATCTTTCATGAATTTGTGGGGTTTTGGAGGCTCCAAGGGTGTCACTTTTGCTTTCAGTTCGGGTGTAGATAGTAGTTCAGGAAAACAGCATGCTTACCCAGTGAGTTACATTGTGTTTCTCAAAAGGCATGACTTTTGATGGAATTACATTTCCTAATATAAATGGGCTATTTCTAACATTTAGTGTTCTACTTAGATTTTCACAGTATTCCCATGTCATGCATTGACCTTACCACTGGTGTTTAGCCATCCACCATCGCACTGTACTTTTGTTGCACTTAACCCGCCCCCCCCCATGTGCGCAGTGTACTTGGCAAGTGTATCCAAACTGTTGCAAATTCAATCTAATGCAAATTTAGCACTGCAAAATGCAAATTTAGCACATGTCCCGTTAGCCGCCCTGAGCCTGCCTAGGCGGGGAGGGCGGGGTATAAATAAAAGTTTATTATTATTATTATTATTATTAAAATATACAGTTTCTTAGATTTCATTTGCAATACAAGTATTTTTTTTTGCAGTGGTGCAGAATAAATTCTAATACTGTTCAGTATTTTATGCATGTTGTTGTGGTAGAGAAAATAAACCATAGTGGTAGAGAAACCATGTGGTAGAGAAACTAAACCTGGCGGGCATGGTTAATGGACAGTCTTGACTTTACTGATTTTGTCAGTACTCTCTAAAGCAGGGGTCCTCAACCTTTTTAAATAGGGGGCCAGTTCACTGTCCCTCAGACTGTTGGAGGGCCGGACTGCCGTTACTGTACAAGGCCGCGGGCCGTCAGTTCTCCGTCTTCTGCATCTCTCTCCCTTCCCCACACCACACACCCTGGCCTGGGAACTCACCTCACCTCGGTATCACCTCACACTCTGTCTCCGCCGCCTCAGCCCAGTGCCGGAAGTGTGCGTTGCTAACGCAAGTTTAGGTCGAATGTCACTTCCGGTCTGATTTTGCCATAACCCGGCGGGCCGCATAAACGTCCTCAGCGGGCCGCATCTGGCCCGCGGGCCGTAGGTTGAGGACCCCTGCTCTAAAGGAATGGTTTTAAAAACAGCATGTGATAATGAGTGTAATCTGAAGAACCCTGCTTCTCTTGGCACTGTTTGTGCAATATGGTTTTTGGAACTTTAAGTCTTAAAAATAATTGAGTGGAATTCAGGATTCAGATAACTTTTAAGTATACAGTTTTTAAAGTGTTGATAAACCTAATAGTAAACTAAGCAAACTGGTGATACCTGTATTTTGGAAGTGTGTGCGTGGGCTCAAGTTTATTTTGCTTCATTGCAAGCATAGTCTTTTATTTTCTGAAGCTGTTTTCTTCAGCTAGGGGGAAATGAAATGTGCTTTAAGTAATACATGAACATCGTATGTGAACATCTGTAAAATGGGCACACTAGCCATGGGGCTATGATTTACTGTGCCTCCTAGTCTTAAGATCTTTTAGTGTTGTCTGTTTGAAATGTCCCTAGTACTTTGTATCGGATGATCTAAGTAGATAACTATATGTATGCCAATATTTTTTTTAGAAAATGAGAAGCAGCCACAGGAAGCTGCAGAGCTGAATAGCTGAACAGCTGGTAGAGAATGGCAAGCTGCTTAACCCTTTCCCATCTGGCGGTTTTTCAGCATCAGTCACCTTTCCCCAAAGCTGCTCTTGAACATATGAACATATGAAGCTGCCTTATACTGAATCAGACCTTTGGTCCATCAAAGTCAGTATTGTCTTCTCTGACTGGCAGCGGCTCTCCAGGGTCTCAAGCTGAGGTTTTTCACACCTATTTGCCTGGACCCTTTTTTGGAGATGCCAGGGATTGAACCTGGGACCTTCTGCTTCCCAAGCAGATGCTCTACCACTGAGCCACCGTCCCTCCCCTAAGAAGGAGGCAAAGAAGAAGGCAAAGAAGATATGAGGGCCCATATGAGGCAAAGGAGAAGATATGAGGGTGCGACTTGGAGTGCATGTGCACACAGGGCCCCCCACTTCTCCCCCAAAGCATTTAAAGAGATCCTTTAAGTGCTTTGGTGAAAAAGCAAGGGATGGTGTGCACCTGCGGTTCAAATCATGAATTCGTTAGTTGGCGTACAGGCGCCAATACCCAACATGATGATGTCACTTCTGCATGATGTTATCACCTCCTGGAATGCCCCCAAAGTCCCCTGCTGGGGACTGTGAAAGACCTTGCATGCCTGGACTGACTCACACCTACATCGTTTATCACTCAGTGACTTACAGGTCTTTGTAACACAAACTTTGATATCAACCACCTTAAATTTATACTTTCCAGTGGACTCCACTTACACATTCAGACACTAACTGATGGTTACAATGTGCTTGTGTATCAGCTCTAATTTGCAGATGAATATATACAAATTCCTTCACTGAAATCTTGAGGCTAACGCTTGATATCAAGCAATTTGTGATCGCATCGGGTGAAGAATGTTCATTGTCCTCACATTGGGGAATCATATCTTTGGTCATAATTTTGGAGCTGATCACTTGATTTTGAAACATGGTACTGGGGAAATGTCTAGTTTGATCCACCCAGCATTTAAAAAAAAGACTAATAAAAACTGCATGCTTTGCCTTGTTTGTGTTGGAGCTGTTCATACGGTGAGGGTAAAAGTCGAACGTGGCTTTACAAGCGAGGAAGTTTAAACAGATGCCGCGAGACTATCTGGCTCTTCTAGTGAAGGCCAGCATGGCTACTCTCTGAAACCATCTTCTTGTCTTAGGTCGAGACAGTCGTCTCTGACAGAAAAGAAAATCCCAGAACCTTCGCCATTATCGAAGAGAAAGACCTTAGAGAAATCTTCTGACAAACCAAAGTCAAAAGAGCAAAAACAGTAAGATCATTTAAGTAATTCTGGTTGAATATATTTATTAATTCATGCATTGAACTAGTGTCCAGTTGATCTTTAATGTGGTTTTGCTTTGGTGGTTGGTTGATACATTACCTGGGTGCTACCCTCAAAACATCAATGAAAGCATTAGCAATGGCTTATTTTTAAAACAAGCCTTATTATTGTTATTTTTTTTTTTGAAAGATCAAATCTCGACGGTTTCCATTCTGGAACTTGCCTTCATTTTAGGTGCACTGACTTTTCCTATGACTTGCTTCAATTTGTAATAGTAATAAAATATGTTTGTGCTGCCATCTTGTGGCCAGCAGCATTTTCCTCCTGTGTAAAGGCAGTGATTGATTATATTCTACTTAGGGAAGCATGTAACTGCATTGCTTGATTTAAGCAAGCAAACTTCAGCGAGTTTGTTTTGAGGCATGTTTCTGTTCACTTTAACCTTCTAACAATTCATTTTGCCGTTTTAAAGTTTGGAGGGTTTTTGTTTTGTTTTTTTTTAAAAAAGAAGAGGCTTTTAATGCTCCATTTTTTTTTTGTAGCTCAGATTCTGGAACTTCAGAAGCTAGCCTCTCACCTCCTTGTTCCCCACCAAGCCGGCCCCGTAATGAACTGAATGTTTTTAGCCGTCTTACTGTTTCTCAGGGAAATACATCAGTTCAGCAGGATAAGTAAGTTGCAAAGGAGAAAGTCCCAGATTTCCAAAGCATGAATACGCATAAAGCACACACTGGCCTCATGCATATCCACTGACATAAATGCTCTGGCCCTCTCATGTCAGCAAAAGGAAACACAATTGTTGTTTCTCTTGTGGTTGCTTCCATCTGCAAAATGGCTTTTGAAACACACAGAATTGCCCATAGTTCCAGGTGGTCTATTCCCTGCTGGCACTTTATTTCTTCTGCTCCTGTTCCTCTGATCTATAAGCAAGATCTTTTTTCTGTGTTACTTAAGATGAGCAGACTCTTCACGGATTGCTTTGCTATCGAGCAGCACGATGCTGGTGTTAATACACTTTAAGCATGAATACGCAGATGGGGGAGAGTTTATGGGTATTTGGTGCATTCATGTAAACACACCCTAAGGTAGAGCAACAGCATTTACACAGAAAGCCTCAAACTGAATATAGCTTCATTAAGGGGTGACAAGTTTGAGTTGATCCAGAATCTTCATTGCAAGACTGCCAGACTTCAAATACTACCAAACAGCGCTTTAACTCTCTGCTTTCAAGTCATGGCATTTTAGGCTGATTTGCTCTTCTTTCTGTTGTTCTTTTGCTGTCTTGATTCTAACAGTTCCCCCTGCAATCTGCAGTTGCTGTACAAAGTCCTAACAGTTGCTCGCGAACCTCCCAGTACTTTAAGCCTATGCTTGTAGCTGTTTATGTTAGCTTTTTAAAAGATGCATTGATAGTTCTAAAGTGGTGTTATGTTAACTTTAATATAAGGATGTTGCTATCCTTTGGGACTTTGGTGACTGCAACTGCAAATCAAACTCAGACTGCTCGGTACATTTGATTTGCTATGCAAACGAAGGATTCTGTATCCTTTTAACAGTATGCATAATTAATCATTTAATTAATATATATATGAGATAATAATATATATATATATATGAGATTTTTAAGTAATGGCAAAGCATTAAAACCACCTGCAGTGTTTGGAGGTTAACTATTTTGGGTTAGGCTAGAAAACTTGGGGTTCCAAAGCAGATGCTAGAGGGATGCCTCTCCCCTTCCCCCTTTTTCACAGTGCAAATACAAATTAACCCAAGAGCAAGTGTCCAGACAGCAGCCATTTGAGCATGTTTCTGTGTTTCATTTGGGAAGTGGCTGGCACAAGAGGCTCTGAAGCAGACATGAGCAATAGTTTTGTCTGTGGGGGGGACAGAATGTTTGACTATGGTCCCCCCACCCCAAATTTACTGAACCATGAGGAGGCTGCTCAGTCTTTGCTTCCTTATGTAAGCTGCTGCTGTTGTTACTTCTTTTTAAGTGGAATCTTTACCCTGCTGATACCTGTATTCTTTTTCCTCACAATCTCACCATGGTTCATTGTAGGTCTGATGAAAGTGATTCCTCTCTGTCGGAGGTACACAGGTACTCTCTCTTCCTCCTTTCCATCTTCTGGACTCATAATGGTGTGCTTTAATATCCTTACTGTATTTTTCCTGGTCACTAACTTTTTTTCCTGCATGGCTTTTTAAATGTAGCGTGCCCATTACATCCATGTATTCCCTGCATCTTTTTAATTTTTTTTTAACCAACCAGTTTCTTGCTAGAAATGGCAACGTATTTTATTTAAGGGTTTTTATTTTTATTTTTTTGTCTGGCATGAATACTTTTAAAGAGGCAGCACTTTTCTGGCTCTGTTTTGTTTTGTGTTTAGTTGTTGTTTTTTAGTTTTGAGGTTTAAAGTTTTATTGATTTTCCGGAAGTAGAAGGGAAAGGGGAAAGTGGAAATAGAAAGGTGAAGTAACCATTAGCAATACAATTATAGTCCACTCTGTAAAAGTAAAATAACAGTAAATGATTATCTTTTTTCCAGCAATTCTTCATATTTGTAGATCTGGTTTGATTTTGTAAGATTTGGTGGTGTAAACGCTTCCAGTGGAGATACCCATCTTGGAATTTTCTGATAGATTCTAGGTTTTATCCATGACCAAGTAAAATAACATTGAAGTATTATTATTCATTTAACAGTATCTTCATAGTCTATGTAAAATGTTATACAGATTGTAAGTTGACACTAGGACTATCTATCTATCTATCTATATTGAATTACCTTTCTGCATTTGGTATACATCTTACGAGATAAGAATAAAAGTTCACACCAAAATGTCTTAAGTATCTAACCACGCATATAGCTTCTCCCAATGTTTTCTTGCATCTTCCTTGGATTTCTCAGCGAGCAAGTGGGATAAATAGTCTGATTCCACCGACTCCAACATTTTCCCCAGCAAATCTGGTCTAGTGGGGATTTCCTGAAGTTTCCATTTCTGTGCCAGTAGGATTCTAGCTGCTATAGTAAAATGAGCTGTTAAGTGTCTCATCTCCTTTGTATAGCTATTGGGATAAATGTTCAATAAAAATAATTCTGGTTTAAATTGAATCTGTGTCTTCAGAATTTTCTGTAAAAGCTCATGCACCATCTTCCAATAGTCTTTCACCACCTCGCAGGTCCACCACATATGATAAAACGCCCCCACATGTTTTTTACATTTCCAACACTTATTGGACATATTAGAGTACATTTTAGAAAGTTTCTGGGGCGTTACATACCACCTGTAAAACATCTTATACAAGTTTTCTTTAAAAGCTACTGACCTTGTCAATTTAGTGTTAGGCTTCCATAACATCTCCCATTCATCTAACATAATATAGCAACCCACTTTCTTAGCCCACTGGACCATACAATCTTTTACGATCTTGTCTTGCATTTTCATCTGTAATAGATATGAATATAATTTCTTGAGGCCCCCCCAAAATTTTGTCAAATGGATATTGTTCTGTATTGAAGCCTATTGTCTTGTCTTTAACATATCTAGATTCTATTTGTGTTCTCATCCACCAACTCATTCTAATATCAATATCTTGTAGTTCTTCTCTTGTTTTCTGATGATTATCTTTTCCCAGAAATTCTTCATATTTGTAGAGCTGGTTTGATTTTATTTATAAGATTTGGTGGTGTAAATGCTTCCACTGGAGATACCCATCTTGGAATTTTCTGATAAATTCTAGGTTTTATCCATGCCTAAGTATGGTACAAGGATTTCCTAAACCAATGATTTTTAAAGTAAGAATGTCCTTTTAATCTTTGATACCACAGGTACGCATGCCAGCCCATGGTGAGGTCATGTCCTTCTAACAGTAACTGTCTCTTGTCATTCAGTAGCACCCAATCTCTCACCCAAGATAGCAATGATATTATAGCATTGGAAAAAGTGCAGAAAAGGGCAACTAGAATAATTAAAGGTTTGGAACACTTTCCCTATGAAGAAAGGTTAAAACGCTTGGGGCTCTTTAGCTTGGAGAAACGTCGACTGAGGGGTGACATGATAGAGGTTTGCAATATTATGCATGGGATGGAGAAAGTAGAGAAAGAAGTACTTTTCTCCCTTTCTCACAATACAAGAACTTGTGGGCATTCAATGTAATTGCTGAGCAGTCAGGTTAGAACGGATAAAAGGAAGTACTTCTTCACCCAAGGGTGATTAACATGTGGAATTCACTGCCACAGGTGGTGGTGGCGGCTACAAGCATAGCCAGCTTCAAGAGGGGATTGAATAAAAATATGGAGTAGAGATCCATCAGTGGCTGTTAGCCACAGTGTGTGTGTGTATATTGGCCACTGTGTGACACAGAATGTTGGACTGGATTGGCCATTGGCCTGATCCAACATGGCTTCTCTTATGTTCTTATGAGAGTGTTTTGCATTTCTTTCATATCTGCCTGCATTGTTGTGACTGCAAGCCTCGCTGGACCAAGTGTAAGGCTGGACAACAGGGTTGTTGCTCTTCCCTTTCGATTGTCTGGTTTTTTTGGTGCCTCCTTGAACCCAGTTGCCATTTTATTATTGGCTCCCTCTATTATATTTCCACCTTAACTTAAGAACTTTAAATATTTACACTTCCCAAAATTATTATGGAACAAAGTGTTCCTATTTCGATCAGTTGTCCCAGATAATATCAATAATGTCAATATTTTGACAAAATGTTAATTTGTTTAGGAACAGTAGCTTCCACTTATTTCAACAACTTTAATGATTAGAAGTATACTCAACAATGTCAGTTTACTATAACATCCCCTTAGATATTCCCAGTACCACAGTATACCACCAAAGCAAACACACAGTAGCAGTGTTTTATATTATGCCCTCAAGTCAAATTCAGTAATTCTATCAGATCTAATCTTAGAGAAATTCAACCAAACAATCCAACGTATAAGTTAATAGGTAGTAATCCAGGGTAGCCAAGCCCAGTTGCACACACTCCTCTCAGAATCCACTCAGAAAGATCAGAAGGTTATTATATCCAACCATGTGTTTATGAACCAACCACAAAAAGAAAAAGAAGGCAAAAAAGCAAATACCAGCAATCAAGTTCAAAAAAGGAAAAATTGTAATTATAATCCAGCCATATATTAGGGAGACTTCAAAATCTTTAAATTCCATCACCAGATAGAGCAAAAAAAGAAACAAAAGAAAACAACCCCCCCACATATTCCAACAAAGATTTTGTAATCCCCAAAAAGCTAGGCAAAACAAGAAAGTACTTTAATTTTTCCTAAAATAACTCTTTCTTGTAATCCACTACTCACAGCGCTTTTCCTGTGTATTTAAGACCAGCAAAGTTTTATTCAACAAATAAATCTTCCCTCCATCTTCTCCAATAATTTTCCTGAGTATTTAGGACGAGCAAAGTTTTACTCAGAATATGCCTCTTCCATCCCTCTGATAGTAAACTTCAAGTGTCTCTCTGGCTTCGCATCTAACATTCCCCAACGCAGCTAATAATCTTCACAACCAAATGTGCTCACTGTTAGCCTGCCAATCCTCTGCAGTTCAATGGCATAAACTTTCTGGAAACTCAGTTTTATACAAATAAGAAATCTTCTTAAAGTTGACATTAGTGTGAGCTAAAGAATAAATCCAGAGCGAAATTATAAGCAAGTAAAGATTTAGGCAAGGAGTCTTTTGGAAGCCTTGGTAAGGAGGAAAAGAGAGCCAGGTGATTCCCACTCCCTTTCCTCCTTTAAGCTCGCTTCCGTCACCGCTCTACTCGGATCTTTCAGCCTCAAAAAGTGAAAGAAAAGACTTACAATCAGCCAATCGAATATCAAAGCTCACTCAAGTCATGCAGCGTTGAAAGTTGGAAAGATAAAGAAAGAAAAGTCTAGTGTTCTAGTGTTCATCCCTGATGCCATTTTAAAAAATGGCTATTTTTAAAAAATGGCAATCGGGACAGCGAGGCTTACAGCGATGATGGGGTCGGGATACAGCTGCCACTGATGTTCCCCCTCCGCCCACCTGCTCGGACCTATCCAGGGTCCCAGACTTGAGTCCCCCAAGATGGGGGACTCCTCCGCTGCCCAATTAGAGAGCAACCCTCAGGAGCTAGCCTGGGTCGCTCTCTATTTTGGATCGCTGAAACAGGAAGTCCCTAGTTGTTGTTTTTTTTTTAATTAAGCACATCCAGTTTTTAAACTTTAAAAATCTTGCCAAACATCTATCTTAGAGTTGATTGGTTGATACTGTTTCTCCAGATTATTTTGTAGATGTATCTAAAAATCTACTTGAAATGTGCGACAAAAGTCAGTGTTTTCTACTGGTTGTTTGTTCACTGTAGAACAGAATAACTCTTCTGATAGTTGAACTGAGTAACTCCAGAAGCTAGCAATTTCCAATAATCCCACCATTTTTGATTTATTTCTTAAACAGTGGACAACAATAACTTCTTTTTCATAAGATAACAGAGAATGTTAAAAAGATACCTTTCGGCTGAGCATGTGACTGACAGACATGAGATAGTTCTGTTTCTATTACCCCGTGGTCAGGTTGTGCCTTTTGATATATAGAATCAGCCATATTAAACTGTATATTTCTGTTGTGGGGACTTTGATATGCATAGGTGAACTCCCCTGTCTGCAACAGCGGCCCTGTTTATACTGAGAAAGTAAACCCATGTGTGCTTTTCTCAGGGTGTATAAATCTTCTCCTTCTCTTTGGACTAGTGGAATACCCCACGTGTACATTTGAATTCCTAATTAAGGCAAGTGTTAGCATAGTTTGCTTGACTGACTCGCCAGCATTTTGAGGATATGTCCCCCTGCCCTTATTCTAAATCAGTTTATCAGCCTGTACCTTCCAAAACTTTGCCCTCTCCCAGGATTTATTTCATGTGCTTTTTGCTATGTCTTCATTGCTGATAATAATACTTGGTTTCTGAAGAGTGCAGTCAATCTACCCCTCCATCACACTTTCAGCCAGTGTCTTTGCAAGCTTGTTTCATATCTGGAACATGTTTTAAAAGAGATGGGGATTACAATTTATCTACAATTGAAGATCCTGTGTAAAGCAATACCATTTCTAATTGATATTTGGAATGCGGCTTTAATTTTCTTGCCTGCGACTTCAACTTTTGAAAACCTGAGTGTTCTCCATTCTTAACTTCTGTTGCTTAACTCCTCTTACTGTATCACAGATGCAATACTTCTGCTAAATAAATGACATCTAAAGTCATTTTTGCTCTTCTAACATCAGTTAGGTAAGTACTCAGCAATGCTTTCAATTCTGTGAAAGTGATGTGCCTACAGGGCAAGTTTATAGCCTCAGATTCCTATGTGTGAAATATCCCCCCTGTGAAAATCTGCAGAGGGAGATATTGCACACACACACACACAATCACTAGCTTTCTGTCCTTCCCTCTTATGAGGAAATAGTGTTCAGTCATTTGTCAAGACAGCTTTTCAACCCATTGGGGTACCCAAGGCCCTGACCTAGAGGGCCCAGACTAGGCTCAATCTCTTCAGTTCTTGGAAGCTAAACATGGCTGGCCTTGATTAGTACTTTGATGGGAAGGTCCAGGGTCACTATGCAGAATGACTTCTGTTCATCTTTTGCCTTGAAAAAACTATGGGGTCGCCATTCGTTAGTTATAACTTGATGGTACTTTCCACCACCAAAGTAGACTAATTACAGCATTTAACATAAGAATCAGACAGTGCAATAAAATTGATCATGAAAACCACAACTGAAAAACACTCAAACCACAATATCACCAGCAGAAATCTACTGCACTAATGTCTAAAATAGTTGCTCCACTGTATCATCGATCTTTATGTTGAAAAGCAGGATATAAATATCATGTGTGTGTCTATGAAAAGCCAGGAGGGGGGGGCGTGGCGTCCCGGAAGAGAATGTGGACACCTAAAGCTTTAGCTCTCCCAGATCCCAGTGAGCAAATACACCAAAATAGCGATTTCTTTCAACGGATGGGAAATAAAATAAAAAGAGACAGTACCTACTCAAAAGAAGCCAGAAAAACAATCACCCCTGGTAAGCTATTATTTTACAAAAATGCTGCCGACGGAGGTGGAGGGAGGAAGCCACGGCAACGCTAAAATGGCGAAGGGGGAAATGGAGACTCAGGAGACTCAAGAACAAAATGCTTCCCTTACTAAAACAGGCTTATCCGAACTCGAAAATAGTTTACTACAACAGATTAAAAACTATGCTGGAGCCAATGCAGTCGCAGTTAACTGAAATAAAAATGACACTAACAGAAGTTAAAAAAAACTGCAGACATGGCTATGACGCTGACAGAAACTGTTCAGGAAGAAAATCAAATTCTGCAAAAGGAAAATGACTCTACTGCTCTTAAAATTCTTACCTTAGAAACAGAAATCAGACAAAATAATCTGAAATAATCAGAGGTTTCCCAGAAAAAGAGTCCGAAATGCAGGAATTACAAATCTTTATGGCCAATTGGTTGGCAAAGGAACTGAATCTAGAAGACGAAGTAGTGCCTGTAGTAACAAAAGTGTACCGTTTGGGCTCTCCTTTCAATGCAAAAAGGAAAGGTCCGCGAAACATAGTGGTAATGTTTATGGACTGCAAAGTCAAAACAAAAATACTTCAAACAGCAAAGCAAAAAGGTGCCTTTCAATACAAGAAAATTAAAATTGAAGTTTTTCTGGATTTGCCCTCTGAAGCAATTAATAAAAGACGTGACTTAAAACCCATATTGCAACAACTGCAAGCAGTACAGCAAAAATATAAATGGTCTGGTCCAGCAACCCTACAGGTGATTCACAATGGAAGAAGACTTCAAGCAACTGATATAGAGTCAGGACTGAAACTTTTTAAAAAAACTGGAGCTCAAAGAACCATCGGAAATGGCTAAGAAGATCACCAAAAGGAAGCTGTTACTCAATCTTCTCCCCCAAAGAATAAGAACCACAGGATTCCTGTTTATCATCTCCTAGAACAACAATCCAGTGGGGGGAAAAACCCCTCTATTTTTCTTTCTTTTCTCCTTATATTGTTTATAAATGAGATAAGCATGAAAACTGAATACAGGGTAACACTATTCATGGTACAGAACAAAACAAGAGAAAAAAAGACTATAATATAAGTACTTATGTATGCTTTAATATTGCAGCCGGTTTCTGAGGGAGACTAACCTAGATTTTGGTTAACAAAAAGAAAAAATTCCTCATATTTGTGTTTGTATCCTATTTTTGGTAGTAAAAATAATAGGTACTTTTACTTGCCTGCTTTTTCTTTTGCAGGAGCCATTGGGGTTTAGTAGTTCTAAATATAGGAATATTTATTTATTTATTTATATTTTGATTTATATCCTGCTTTTCCCACCGGAGTGGCTCAGGGCGGCTTACAACATATAAAACTTACATAGCTATAGTAATAGTTTAGTTAATTTTTAACAAGATATTTTAATAATTAGTTTTAATAGAATTAGAGATAATAAAAATTAGAAATTTATATTAGTTAATAGGTAAGGTATTAGAATAGTAAATTTGATCATTAGAAGTTGGAATAGTATAGGGAAATAGTGTTATAAAGTAAAAGGTATTAGAATAGAACTATAGGAGACTAAGGAATCAAATTATTAGATTATAAATAAAAATATAGAATAAGAATATAGTGTTACTGGTAAGGTATTTTATTATTAGGATATTTTTGTTTATAAAAAAATAATATAGGTAATTTATTGTTCAATTGCATATCTTTAATATAAAGTGTTTTAAGAATGGTTCAAAAATTAAAAATTCTTTCTCAGAATGTACGAGGTTTGAATAATGTTAAAAGTTAAAGTGTGTCTACTAACCTACACAAATTGAAACCTGTTTATTGCTACAAGAGACTCATTTAAAAAATTCTGTTAATTTAATTTTTAAGAATTCATGGTTTCAACAACAATTTCAAGCCTCAGGAACGTCAAAGTCCCGAGGAGTGGCAATATTACTCTCTAGAAATGTAAGGTTTAATTTAATTGATACTATGAAACACCCCCAAGGGAGATGTATTTTTATAAAAGGCCAATTAGAAAATAAGTTAACAACAATTGGTTCAATTTATGCACCGAATAAGGAAAAATTCATTTTTTAAGGAAATTTTTCAAAAATTAGACCAATTCAAAGAAGGAGATGTTATTCTAGGAGGAGATTTGAATTATATAATTGATCTCAACCTAGATTAAACTAAAACTAACAGATACATCTCAAAAAGACAAAACATTTAGCAAAACTAGATGCATTAATCAAGGAATATCAGTATTTAGATGCCTGGAGAGAGTCTCATCCACAGGAGAGAAATTATACCTTTTATTCCAGCAGGCACAATGTATAGATTACATATTGGTATCAACAAGAATAATGGAAAGGATTATTTCAACTCAAATTGGGGACAAATTATGGACTGACCATTCATGGGTTGAATGTGTTATTTTAAAAAAATGAAAAAAACATCACCACCATATCATTGGACTTTGAATAACTCTTTATTAGCTAATGAGAATACAAAATCAGAAATAGAAAAGCATATAAAACAATATTTTTTTGAAAATACTTTGGAAGTGACAAATCCAGTGGTTACTTGGGATGCACTGAAGCCAGTCTTGAGAGGGCATTTAATATCTATATCTTCATTCCTTAAAAAACAGAAAATGCAGATAAAACAAGAATTATTAAATAACTTAAAAGATTTAGAGCAGAAACACAAAATTACATGCAGTAAAAAAATATTTAAAAAATTGCTAAAAGAGTGTTGTAAATTAGAAATATTACTGCAAAAAAAGCCAAGGATAAATGCCGTGATAGAACAATTCATTTAATTAAAGATAAGAATGGT
The DNA here is from genome assembly GCF_032191835.1 of Heteronotia binoei. Classification (NCBI taxonomy): domain Eukaryota; kingdom Metazoa; phylum Chordata; class Lepidosauria; order Squamata; family Gekkonidae; genus Heteronotia; species Heteronotia binoei. The sequence goes on from NC_083230.1 coordinate 10,491,384, forward strand.
AAACTACATTCAAATAACCAGAAAATAATACAAACATTCTTAGACTTTTATACAAATTTATACTCAATTCATCAGAATGACCAAACAAAATTAGAGAATTATCTCCATAATAATTTTCATATCCAATTGAAACAAGAACATCAAAAGTATATGGATAGCCAAATTACAAAACAAGAAATTATCTATTCTATTAAACAATTAAAAACAAATAAAGCCCCGGGTCCAGATGGATACACTACAGAATTTTTTAAAGTTTTTGTGCAGCTTTTGGTAGACGCTCTTTTAAATTTATGCAACTACATTAGAGAAAAAGGGGTAATGCCTATGTCATGGAAACAAGCTGAAATAGCTATAATACCAAAACCCGATAGAGATTTAACTTTACCATTCTCATATCGTCCAATATCTCTGTTGAATGTAGATTTTTAAAAAATTACTTCAATTTTAGCTAGAAGGCTAAATACATTTTAACAGAGTATATCAAGCCAGATGAGGTAGGCTTCATGCCTAATAGAGAGCTAATAGATAATACACATAAAGTATTAAATATTCTGAAACTAATTGAAAAAACTAAAAAGCCACTTATGTTGTTTTCTTTAGATACAGAAAAAGCATTCGACTCTGTTGGTATATCATATTTAAAAACTTTGCTATTATAAAGTGGGTTTTGGTACATATTTTTTAAATATTTCTGCATTATATGAAAATCCACAGGCAACCCTGAAAATAAATAATTTTTATTCCTCACCATTTAATTTAAAAAGAGGCACAAGACAAGGATGCCCGCTCTCCCCATTGCTATTTGCAATAGCGATAGAACCCCTAGCATCTATTATTAGAACTTCAAATGATATAAAAGGTGTTAAAATGGGAGAGAAAGAAAACCAGCTTACTATGTTCGCAGATTATATATTATTGTTTCTTTTGGATCCATACCAATCGTTGCAAAAGTTAAAAAAGATTCTTGGAGATTTTGGTGAGGTTTCTGGATTATCCATAAATCAAAATCAAAATTGTTACCCATAAATCTCACCAAAACTCAAATACAGAATTTGCAAAAATATTTGCAGCTAGATCAGTAATAGCGAGTAATTGGAAAAATGAAAAAACATTAACAATCAACCTCTGGTATGAAAGCATTTGGAATTCATATGGCTAAACTGAACGATCAAATGAAACCAACAACTAATATGGAAAATCAATCTGACTTTATAGCAATTTGGTTACCGATATTAGAATATTTGCATGTACAGACTGAGATACCAAATATTATAGATGTATTACAGCGTTACTGAACTAAATATTATGATATTTGTTTAAGATATTTTGATTATATATTAATGCTCAAAAAGTATATTTCCTTAAGTCTCCTAGATATATTGTATTATAAATATAATTGTAGTTTTGAATTATAGGTTAATAAAAATATATTGTATTTAAATAAAAGAAAAGCCAGGAAAGGCCTCCTTCAGCAGACTTTATTATTCTGGAGTTCTGAGGAGATAAGATGGGGTAAAAATGTTTAAAATAATAATAAACATTGTTTAGTACATTTTTATTCTGCCTTTCTTCCATTTTATACTGACTACAAATCTATCAGGAAGGTAGACTTAAAAGAGAGTGATTGGCCGAGGATCACCTAGGGAACTTCTATGGCAGAATGGAGATTTGGCACCCTAAATTCACTACCCCATCCTGCTCTCTTTTCCTTTTGATGGAAACTGATGTGGATAGTGACAGATGAACCTCTTGGGGCAGAAAGTTCCTTGCCATGATAGAAAGGGCCCTGCTCTTTACCCTGGAAGACTTTGCCTGTGCAAAAGATAGAAGCAATGCTACAGGTTTATCAGGAGATCTTAAGGAACAGGAAAGAGCAACCTGAAGAAGATGCTGTTTTAGGCATTGATTTTCACCTACACAGTTCTTTACAGGATACTGAGCTGATGACATTGCTGCATGAGGACTTCACTCCCTCAAATGTACAAATTGATTAAACAGTGAATTAAAACTAAGGAACCATTTTGCTTGGTTTAATTTTTGCTTGGTTCCTAATTTCTCTCTTAATTTGTTTCCTAAGCATTTTATGGTTTCTTCAAGATGTGACACACTTTTGCTGCAAACTATATAAACTTTTAATTTGTATGAGTGAGAGGGTTTTGTCCCCTCCCCCCACTTATTGTTATTTCCTTTCATTTTGAAAATGTTTGCCATACCTTCCTATATTCATTTCATATGCAGTTTATGCTCTCTGGTTATCAAATCAGTAATAAAGAACAGCAACTTTTAACATAGATAGATCCTGATGGAACTGTACATGTTCAGTATAGAACTATATGCTAACTGAATCTCCTGTGACTTCACAGCTCAGATATCAAGTTTTTAATTTACCTCTGAGACATCAGCTCAGTCTGATGTAGATTATCTGACATAATAGTTTAGAATCCTTTCAGATTTGAGATGAAACTGGCAAAGGAGTGACCATGAGTATAGGAGAAGTAAAGTTCTAATCTTCATGATTGGTGGTTGTGAATATAGAATCAAAGCACAACAAGACGCCATGTTCCCTACCAACTCCACACCCATTTCACTATGAATCCTATGTTTACTATTCTTACACTTGGAAAGGTTTTTTTGGGGGGAAATGAAAGAAAAATATCATTAACATTTTAAGAGGCTATGCTGTTCCTTAGTTTAGAGGTAGCTTTTAAATCAGCATGGTCTGGTCCAGACGTTCCCAAACTTATTTGGCCTAATGTCCCCTTTTCAGAAAAAAAAAAATACTCAGTGCCCCCCTGGAAATCTTCAGTTCGAACTAGCACAATGGGAAGGTGCTGCCGTCCAGCCTCTTTCAACTCAAAAGCAGCAGATAGTGGTAAAATGGGGTACTTCTTGGCAAATGCCCCAGAGCAGGCAACGTTTGCCTTGCAAAGCAAGGCAGTGGCACAGCAGCACCATCCGGGGCTCTTGGCTTGCCTGCTGGCTGGTGCAATCATGCCACATGGGAAGGGGGTGTCCAGCATTGCCCCCTGGCAGGGTGGCACCCTGGGCGGTCACCTACCCCACCTACTCCCATGTGCTGGTCCTACAGAAGACACTGATTAGAAATTCTGGGCCCCTCTCAGAAACGTGATTTTTGACACCTCCCACTCACTTGTCTTCTCCCTATTTGTTTCCACCGCCCCCTTATTTTTATTCACCGCCCCCCAATTGCATCCAAGGCTATTACCACCCCCCTGGATCGCTCCAGCACCCCCCAGGGGGCAATATCACCCACTTTGGGAAGCACTGGTCTAGTCCATAAAGGAGGAAATCATCAATCAGTGCCAATATAGACATATCCATCTGTTCTTCCATACTGCCATGCATTATTAAAGATTATTTCAAGATATTAAGTTCAGGATGTGGAATTTGATCATATATTCTGTTCCCATAATGAACATCCTTTAGCAGCATCTAGAAAATGTTACAAAGTTGTATTACCGTTTTCGCACACAGCTTACCTCGCAGTCACAATCCTGTTCCCTCCGCAGCGTCCGGTCGGATTTCCCACCATCTGCGCCGGAGTTACAGGAAGTGCCGCGGCTTTTGCGTAGCAAACGTAAACTGCTAAAACCCAGTTTATGTTTGCTATGCAGAACCTGTGGCACTTCCTGTAACTCTGGTGCAGATGGTGGGAAATCCGACAGATGCTGCGGAGGGAACAGGATTGTGACTGCGAGGTAAGCTGTGTGCGAAAACGGTATATGTTTTATCACAGGCCATGAAGATCGTTTCAGAGGGAAGCTGTATTGGTCTGGAGTAGAAGAGCAGGATTCAGATTCAGCAGACCAACAAGATTTTCCAAGCCATACGCTTTCAAGAGTCCAAGCTCCCTTCGTCAGATACAACTAGGAATTTCTTTTGCAATTTTTAAGCAACACTAAACAGAACCCGTTAGACCCTAATAAATCCCTTTGTTAGAAATACACAACAGAGAGAATAATTTTGAATTGCAAATTTTACATCCTCTCCACTTGCCATATGCATTTCAAAAATCCAAATCTGTCCCTTAAATTAATTCACACATTATGGAATACATGGGTTGAGTCTGGGGTCGGGTTGCCAGGTCCCTCTGGGCAATCAGTGGGGGATGGGAGGGACTTAGCAGGAGCAGCAGGGAGGCTCATTTGCCATGCAGCGATGTATCCGTGTCACTGACCACATGACCCGGAAGTAACGTCATTTCCATGCTGTTGCATGCAGTGCTTAATATAGATTGGAACTACGGTGCACATTGAGGAAGTGCCTTCAGCCCTCCACCCTACATCCAGCCTGATATGGTCATGGGCCAAGTATTTATCGGGATAACATGGGTTTCCCAGTGGAGCCGATAAGGCTCCCCCCAGTGCTGTTTGAGGTCAGGAAAATGGTCCTGGGAGAAGCCTGGAGCCCCTTTTCCATTGCCCATGTGATCCAAATCTAACACCATCAGCAACTCATGTCTAACTGTGGCACTCCAAACCCATTATGTGGCCACTAGCCCAGTGATTCACTTGTGAAAATGCGTAAAGGTCATTCTGTTACTTTGGATCAGTCATGAAGCCCCTTCTGGATCTGCGCTATAGTCCTGATCGTAATCAGGCAATGCACGCTAAGGAATTGTTATGTCTGATACAAGGTGGGGGGCTTCAGACCCATCTTACGTGGCCCGCAATCTGCTTTGCTGAGCCTGGGTGACAGAACGTTGTCACTAGCAAATAGGCCAAACATATTACCCTCCTTCTCTTTCCTTTCCTTTTCAGAGCTCCTATGATCAGATGATCTTGAACAATGACTAAAAAGAATATTGCATTATTTACTAAAGGAAAATATACTAGACAGAAATTTGGCGACCAAGCAGTTTGTGTTTGGGTCACTGTCTAGTATCAGATAGGGAGTATTATTCCTTTGAAGTTGATTAAAGGAGCCCAATAAAAGCAGTGAGATCCGGTGGTTCCTAAAATGGTCAAAAATTATATTTCAATATTTTGTGAGGATTTTACCCTGACTGCAAGGGCAGAGATGGTCTGAATCTGTACTACAATGAAATCTGCCCTGTAATACTTTCCCTCCTTAATATGCGAGGCTGCAAGGGAAACTGAAGGACGGAATAGTAACATCTGTGGAGGAGAGGTCCTGCTAAGACTAATACACCATTCCTTTGTTCTTTACGTAGAGGCATAATCAACTCATTCCCTCCTTCAAAGTGTGTCAGATCTTCCTCACTTCAGTGTATCCATATTGCTGAAGGTCACACTAAGGCTGTGCTTTGTGTTGATTCAACTGATGATCTCCTCTTCACTGGATCAAAAGGTATGCCACATCTCTCTTTGGTTTTACGTAACTTTCTAAATTCTCCCAAGGCAATGAACTGGGCTACTGAAGGAGAACCATGCAATCCAAATGAAAGCTTTGTCTACTGAGGCTTCTGAAGACTGGACCATCTATAGTAGGGTTCTCAACCATGCGGCCCAGGGGCCAAATCAGGCCACCGGAGGGCTCCTATCAGGCCCCCGAACAACTGGCTGTTGTCTGCTTCCTTCTCCCTCCCTCTTACTTCCTTCTGCATCACAGCTTGCTTTGCCAAGCTTGCTCAATCGCACAGCAGAGCTACAGAGCAAAGCCTCTATTTTCTCCTTTGACTGAGGCTTTTATTGTATATGTTTTAAACTATTAGCTGCTTTCATGGCTCTCATGAGGGCAGATAAATTTTGTAAAAAAAAAACAAATAGAAGGCAGTAATAGAATAGCTGTGAGAGTAGGGATGAAGAAGGGCAAAGGAGAAGAAGAGCAGAAATACCTGCAAGCCACAGCATCTAAGATGGATGTAGTCAAATGGGCAACACATAGTAAGATCAAGTCTTTATAAAACTGTCAGTTTAATCCATCTATGTTGCTACTAGAGATGTGCACTCACAAAAAAATCAGTATTTTTCGGGTTTTGGTATATTGAACCTGAAAATTATCAGTATTTCCCAATATCCCCAAATCCCATATTGATATTCAATAGCAGTGGTCCCCATAGGCTATAATGGAGCATAAATCTGGAGGTATCTGGGGCTTCAGAGGGGTTTTTTTAAGGTAGAGGACCAAATTTGCAGCAAAGCTGCTGCTGCTTGTCCTCAACCCCCCGCCCCCAAGTTTCCAAAAGATTGGATCAGAGGGTCCATTTCTGTGGACCCCAGAAGATGCCCCCAACCTCCATTGTTTTCAATGGATGGGGGGGCATTTAAAGACATACGGTCCCTTTAAATGCCTTCTCCAAGCTGCAGCGCAACTCTTAACCACAGCAAGTGAACTCCAAAAGCATTTAAACTTTAAATGCCTTGCTGAGAGTTAATGCTGAAGGCATTTAAATGGATTGCGAGTCCTTTAAATGCCTTGTAACTGTGGCTATCTGGTGACCCCAAAAATCCTGAATATTTTGGGGCGTTTTCAGGTTGACCAGTTTTGAATAGTCAAATCACTTAGCCCCCTTGATAATTAGCTAAGAAATCTGGTATGTGGGGGGCTCGGTTTATACCAAGCACACATCCCTAGTTGCGACAATTCTAGTGTGTACAAGTTGTAGACCTACATTTCATGCCCACTGATCAAAAATTACGTAGGTGCCACATTTTCTGTTTTTTTAACCACAAGCACTCGTGCTGTAGATGAATTTTAAAAAGCTTTCAGTGTTCCAGGTTATATTGTTCTTTATAATATATACCCATGGGTATATATTGGAACAGTATACAGTGGAACAGGCTTCCTCTGGAGGTGGTGGACTCTCCTTCCCTAGAGGTTTTTGAATAGATGCTAGATGGCCATCTGACAGCAAGGCGGATCCTGTGAATTTAGGGGAAAATATTTGTGAATTTCCTGCATTGTGCAGGGGTTGGACTAGATGACCCTGGATGGCCCTTCCAACTCTATGATTTTTTGCCAGTCTGTGCTCAGTCTCTTTGTATGGGGCCAGCACAGCTTGGCTACACTGTCCTTTCTCGTATCCCTCAAAGAACCTTCAGTATTCATCAAGGTTCTAATTACTTGTCCATTTAGACTAAACAATTTGAATGTTTATGAATATAGAATCATAAGAGTTGGAAGGGACCTCCAGGGTCATCTAGTCCAATCCCCTGTACAATGCGGGAAACTCACAAATACCCCCCCCCCCCAAATTTACAGGATCCTCATTGCTGTCAGATGGCCTTATAGCCTCTGTTTAAAAGCCTCCAAGAAAGGAGAACCCACCACCTCCCGAGGAAGCCTGTTCCACCGAGGAACTGGTCTAATGGTCAGGAAGTTCTTCCTAATGTTCAGCTGGAAACTCTTCGGATTTAATTTCAACCAATTGGCTTTGGTCCTACCTTCTGGGGCCACAAAAAACAATTCCACACCATCCTCTATATGACAGCCCTTCAAGTACTTGAAGATGGTAATCATATCACCTCTCAGCCGCCTCCTCTCCAGGCTAAACATGCCCAGCTCCTTCAACCTTTCCTCATTGGACTTGGTCTCCAGACCCCTCACCATCTTCATCACCCTCCTCTGGACCCATTTCAGCTTGTCTATATCCTTCTTAAAATGTGGTGCCCAAAACTGAACACAATACTCCAGGTGAGGTCTTACCAGAGCAGAGTAAAGCAATACCATCACATCACGTGATCTGGACACTATATTTCTGTTGATACAGCCCAAAATTGCATTTGCCTTTTTAGCCACCCCATCACACTGTTGACTCATGTTCAACATATGATCCACTAAGATCCCTAGATCCTTTTCGCACATACTACTGCTAAGACAAGTCTCTCCCATCCTATAACTATGCATGGGATTTTTCCTACCTAAATGCAGAACTTTACATTTATCTCTGTTAAAATTCATTTTATTGGTTTTAGCCCAGTTTTCCAGCCTGTCAAGGTCATCCTGTATCCTGTTTCTGTCTTCTACTATATTTGCAACCCCTCCCAATTTAGTATCATCATCAAATTTAATAAGCATTCCCTCTATTCCTTCATCCAAATTGTTTATAAAGATGTTGAACAAAACAGGTCCCAGGACAGATCCTTGAGGCACTCCATTTGTCACTCCTCCCCAAGAGGATGAGGAACCATTCACAAGCACTCTTTGGGTGCAATCTGTCAACCAGTTACAGATCCACCTAATGGTAACAGAATCCAAACCAGATTTTACCAACTTGTCAACAACCTTATCAAAACCTTACTGGAACCTTATCAAAAGCCTTACTGAAATCAAGATAAATGATGTCTACAGCATTCCCCTGATCTCAAAAAAAGAGATCAGGTTAGTTTGACATGACTTGTTCTTGAGAAACCCATGCTGGCTCTTAATAATCACATCCATTCTTTCTAAATGTTCCAGGACTGACTAATGATTTGTTCTAAAACTTTTCCAGGTATAGACGTCAAGCTGACGGTTCGGTAGTTACCCAGATCCTCTTTTTTCCCCCTTCTTGAAGATAGGAACAATATTTGCCCGCCTCCAATCTTCCAGCACCTCTCCTGTTCTCCAAGAATTCTCAAAAATAATAACCAGAGGCTCAGAAATTACATCCACAAGCTCTTTTAGAACCCTTGGATGCAGTTCATCTGGCCCTGAGGACTTAGTTTCATTTAAAGAAACTAGATGTTTATGTACTACTCCTATGCTGATCCTAGGTTGGAACTTCATACCCTCCTTATATGTTCTGTTTCGCCATGTTGAGCACTGTTTCCCTCAGAAGAGAAGACTGAGGAAAAGTAGGAATTGAGCAGTTCCGCACTCTCTTCATTACCCATTACAATTTCACTTTCCTGCCCTCGCAGGAATGGGCCTACCATGTCCTTGCTCTTTTTTTTACTCTGAATTAAGAAAAGAACCCTTTTTTGTTGTTTTTAGCATCTTTGGCCAGCCTAAGCTCATACTGAGCTTTAGCTTTCCTAACTTTTTCTCTACAAGCACTGGTGATTTGTTTATATTCATCCTTGGTTGAATATAGGCCCTCCTTCCAATTCCTAAAGGAGTCTTTTTTATTTCTCAAGTCTTTAGAGAGCTGTTTATGGAACCACCTCAACTTCTTTAGGCTTCTTTCATTTTTTAATTCTCATAGGAATCGTCTGTGATTGCGCTTTCAGTATTTTGCTTTTAAGAAATTCCCACCCCTCTTGGACCCCCTACTTCCTAAGTATTTCTGACCATGGGATTTTACCCAGCATAGTTCTAAGTCTGTCGACGTTTGCCTTTCTGAAGTCCAACCTGTAAGTCTGACTACATATTGCTTTTTCCTTCCCTAAGACTGTAAATTCCAAAATCACATGATCACTACTGCCCAGGGTGCACACTGTTTCCACTTCTTCAATCAATTCTTCCTTGTTGGTAAGAGTCAAGAATCATACCATGATGGGATCACAACAGAACTGGTGGCGTTGTAGGTGACTGAAAATCTTCAGTCAGGAAGGCAGATAGTTTTTAGCTTATTTTTTAAAGAAAATATTATTGTGCCATCAGAATTTTAAACTGTCATTTGAAATATTTTATTTTTAAATGCCGTATTTAATCAGTCTTCTTCCATTCAGGAGCATTTCAGGTAATGTAATCATTGACTTTTGCTAGGAGTGGCTGACTTGCTCCATAGCTATAATTTTTCTTTGAATGTTAAATATTAAGCTAGCAAGATGGGGTGACACATGATGAATTTGTAGATTGTTGTGGTCTTGGATAACCCTGGGGCAACTTTTTTTTTAAAAAAAATAGTACATAAGCGTGAAGAATATGTAACAACCAACTTGAACCCCAAAAGACACTGAGGAGTTTATATTAAACTGTCCATGGTGTTCATTTTTATTGCCTTATTTGAGTATTTGGGATCTAAACAGAGACCTTCCATGAATGAGGGTTCTAATTTTTTGGTTTTTTATAAATTGTCCTTATTAAGCAGGGTTCTAATTTAATGATGATTTTTTTTGTGGTCTGTTGATTGAAACCAGATTTGCAACTTCCCCACATTCTCAGTCGTTGCCCTGTCGCTATGATTTCTGAAAGGGAAATTGTTGCAACTAAAATCAATGCTTCTAACATGTACAACCAACTTGTAGCTCTTAGGAAACGCTTCGCTTTTGAAATTTCTCCTCCTCATTGAACTCACCGATGAAAGTACCGTTTTGTAAGATTGGCTTTAAGTGAATCAAGAAGCTTTGAATTTTACAGAACATATCGAAAAAGCTGGATGTACCACTCTTGGGAATTTAAAAACCCCAAATCTGCTGTTCTTCAGAAGACACTGTTCCTCTCAACCAGCTTCTAAAGTTTTCCTCTATAGATGAGTTTTCTGAGATGAGAAACCACAAAGACCCATTATAACCTATAATATATATAAACCAGATTGATGCTATCTGTTACAGGGTTCCCAACATTTTTAAAAAGCCTGTGGGCACTTAAGGGATTCTGAGAACAAAAAGGCTCCCATGGGCGTGCACCACAAAATATTGGGAAGTTCCAAGCCAGCTTTCCTCCTGTGATGGAGAAAGCTGTTTCCAAGTGGTTTTTCTTGCAGACACAAAGATGATGACTGACTCCTCTTGGGCTCTTCTGAAGCACTTCCTTCTTCTGAACTAATGAGGTGGAGGAAAGCCAAAACTGGCTCTTTACTTTGGGAAGGAAGATCCTTTGTTGGAGAATCAAATAGGCACCAAGAAGTGCACTGGCAGGTGCCCTGGCATCCATGGAGATCATGTTAAGGATCACTGGCCCCTTGTAAGGATCAATGGCTTACTCGGATCAGTGATGCTTCTTGATCATTTCACAAACTTGAAAGTTATCTCTGCATTGAGTTTAACTTCGCAGCACTATTCATTTTCCTTTTTCTTATGTGTATGTGTTTAGATCGCACTTGCAAAGTATGGAATTTGGTGACTGGACAGGAAATAATGTCTTTGGGTGGCCATCCAAATAACGTCGTTTCTGTAAAATACTGTAATTATACCAGCCTGGTCTTCACAGTCTCAACGTCTTATATTAAGCTGTGGGACATCCGAGATTCTGCCAAGTGTATCCGAACACTAACGTAAGTTATAATTCTAAAAGACATTTTAACTTTTTAAAAATATTACTGATAGCTTCGAACTTGGAAAAAGAGGAGGCGAGGAAATCGTATATAATGTCAGATTTCTAGCCTAAAATTCTTCTACCTCATTTCTGTTCGTTTGAATCCTATATTAATTTATGATGGATAGTTTAAATAAATTTCAATAGTATATAGTGAGAGATGAAAAGTAGTTACAGGAAAGCTGTTTCCGATGTTCTTCCCCATCTTAGCACAGCACTGGGTTCATTGTAAGTAGATATCTGGATATTGCTACCGAATTGCACTAGCAAAAATGTCTGTGTCTTTGGCAGTAGTTTGAAAGGACACTTGGGGGAAAAAAAAAAACCTTTGAGGATCTGGAGGGGGTGCATGTGCCTTTTATTAGGGACTATTTGAGAGTGTTGCAAGGTGCATGAGAGCCTGTTTGGTGTAGTGATTAAGTGTGCGGACTCTTATCTGGCAGAACCGGGTTTGATTCCCCACTCCTCCACTTGCACCTGCTAGCATGGCCTTGGGTCAGCCACAGCTCTGGAAGAGGTTGTCCTTGAAAGGGCAGCTGCTGTGAGAGTCCTCTCAGCCCCACCTACCTCACAGAGTGTCTGTTGTGCGGGGGGGGGGGGAAGGTAAAGGAGATTGTGAGCCGCTCTGAGACTCTTCAGAGTGCAGGGCGGGATATAAATCCAATATCTTCATCTACCTCACAGGGTGTCTGTTGTGGGGGAGGAAGGTAAAGGAGATTGTGAGCCGCTCTGAGACTCTTCGGAGTGGAGGGCAGGATATAAATCCAATATCTTCATCTACCTCACAGGGTGTCTGTTGTTGGGGAGGAGAAAGGTAAAGGAGATTGTGAGCCACTCTGAGGCTCTTAGGAGTGGAGGACGGGATATAAATCCAATATCTTCATCTACCTCACAGGGTGTCTGTTGTGGGGGGGGGGGGAAGGTAAAGGAGATTGTGAGCCGCTCTGAGACTCTTTGGAGTGGAGGGTGGGATATAAATCCAATATCTTCATCTACCTCGCAGGGTGTCTGTTGTGGGGGGGGGGGAGGTAAAGGAGATTGTGAGCCACTCTGAGACTCTTCGGAGTGGAGGGCGGGATATAAATCCAATATCTTCATCTACCTCGCAGGGTGTCTGTTGTGGGGGGGGGGGAGGTAAAGTAGATTGTGAGCCGCTCTGAGACTCTTCGGAGTGGAGGGTGGGATATAAATCCAATATCTTCATCTACCTCACAGGGTGTCTGTTGTGGGGGAGGAAGGGAAAGGAGATTGGGAGCCGTTCTGAGACTCTTCGGAGTGGAGGGCGGGATATAAATCCAATATCTTCATCTACCTCACAGGGTGTCTGTCGTGGGGGAGGAAGGTAAAGGAGATTGTGAGCCGCTCTGAGACTCTTCGGAGTGGAGGGCGGGATATAAATCCAATATCTTCATCTTCATGAGGAATCCTTTAAACCCAAGCACAAGTGATGACTGTACTTAATTAGAAAAGTTATATGTTGGGGTCATTTCACCTTTGCTCCATATCTTTGTTCCCGAAGGGCTTGCTGTGAGAGCCTAGGCTTATGTTTATAATTGTTTATTATACAAATGTATTGGAATGTCCATTCTAAATGTGTGTGCACACTTTTTAAAGCAACATCTCCCTGCTCATATTCTCTTTGTCCTCTGCTCCCATTGCATGAAATGTGCTTGCAGGAACACTGGAGGTCACGGAGGGATTTGTCCTTGTAGGAAATGGTTAACGTTCCTCTTGCTTTGTGTTCTGCCCAATGAAGGTCTTCAGGCCAAGTGATGCCCGGTGATGCCTGCTCTGGAAGTACTAATAGGACGGTGACCATTCCAGCTGGGGAAAACCAGATAAACCAGATAGCCCTAAACCCAACTGGAACTTTTCTCTATGCAGCTGCTGGAAATGCAGTGAGAATGTGGGACCTGAAAAGGTAAATTTTCCAGATCACTTACTGATGTGCCAAAATACTACAGGCCGTGGTACTGCAGCTGGTAATGTCTGCCACTTAGCAACTGCCATGCCCAGGTCAATTCTCCGTAGAAGAATAGAGACACAGCCATGTCCCTGCACTTGTCAGTCCCTCCGAGCACCACTTGAAGGTCTGAAGTTGGGTGGAAACTGCTACATTGAAGGTTCTTCCTATGCCTCCTGCGTGCAAAGCCCTAGACTGTGTAGTAGGAGCTCCTCCCCGTTCACCAGTCTGGAACAGGAGGGCAGAGTTGCCTTAGGTAGGAATCTCACTGCAACATCATGCGAGAAAGACCACAAAAGCTGCTCCTCGTGTAAATTCTGGTCCACGGTGGTGTTTAGATGTCTCTCCATAGGTCTTAACCTTCCTTCTTATAATGTCCCTAAGGTGCATATTTCACTTGTGAAATTTTGAAAAATAAAACCCAGTCGCAGTTACATTAATTGTATAAGGTCCATTATGCAGGAGTGTCTCCTATGTGTGAACAGACCACGCACACGACCAGGGATCAAAAATTGGAATAGTTTTCATCCATTTTAACACAGCAATTTCTGGGCAAGGGAAGGTGAGCAAAAAACAGAGCGCTTAACCAGCAAGTAACTTTATTGCCCTAGCAAAATACAGACGAGCAATAAGAAATCAGCATGGAAAGGAGAAAAGGCAAGAGTTGGCATCAAGGGAAGCAAATAAAACCGACAACTGTGTACAACCTTTATGTGTGTTTTTATGCTAGGCATCCAAATTATGTCCTTCTTGCTCGGCTAATCCAGAGCAAAACTACTCAGAGACAGGAGATGGGCTGCACAAAATGGGATCTGGTGGAGATCAGAAGGTGTGGTGAGATAAACAAGAACAGAACTTAGGATAATGGGAAGAAAGTCCCTGAGCAGGGCATAATGTAAAGGGGCCAGCTACAGGAAGACCAAGTGGTCTATAATAGATGGAAAGTTAACAGGGGGAGTGGAGAAGTAGTTAAATTAGTGAGGGAAGCAGAGCAGGAAAGAGAAATCATATCTCACCTGTCCTGTCCTGAAGAGGGAGGGTCCAAAGCTGCATTGTTTGTGCTGATTGGCAGATGACTCTGGATGGAAGCCATCTATAAAGATCAGAGGGCTCATGGAGCCTCTGTTGAGGACCTGACCTTGTCTTAGTCTGATATCAAAATCTCTCCTGGTATTGGACCAGGACTTTGGAGATGAATGGTTACTGGTAGACCTTGGGCTGAATCTTCATTGTAGCAGCCCTGGCTCTGAGACCTTATTGGTATAGACTGAAAAGTTTGAACTATGATAGGATAAAGTAGCTAACCTCTATGGAAAGGGCTATTAGAATATGCATGCTGGGGTAGGTGTTAAGACTGACATGGATGAGCTGATGTTATCAGAGGGACAACCTAATGGACTTTCCTGCACTGTTTGTAGTGTTCCCAGGAACTGCATTTGTTAAGTAAATCACAATATCTTCTGATTAGGTACCTTGTGAAACCAGAGTCATGTATAAGAGCCAAGAAGGTATGAGGTACTTCTGAAGGTTCAAAGGAAATGTTGATCAGTGCATTTCTACAGTATTCAGGCTGTTTTCAGGAAAAGGCTGTCTTTAATAAATTCTTTGCTTTGATAAAGAGTTCTTCTTTTTGGTGGAAATAGAGAAAATATGCCTTTCCCCTCACTCTGACATCCTGAGGTCAAGAGTTCTTGGGGCATTGTGCTCCCACACTCTTGATACTTTAAAGTCCAGAGGTCCTGTATAAGATACTGCCCCATGCCTTTTGTTTCAGTCAAGCCAAAGAATCTTTGGGGATATACTCATAACCAATGTTCCCTCTAAGATGAATTAGTGTGAGCTAGCTCACAATTTTTTAGATTCCAGCTCGCACATTTTTGTCTTAGCTCTGGAAAAATGGCCACAGAGCAAACAAATTTATGCAGCAGCTCACAGCTTTGATGTTGGTAGCTCATGAAGTAGAATTTTTGCTCACAAGACTCCACAGCTTAGATGGAATATTGCCCATAATAACTGACATTAATGAGGACTACATTAGTCAGCTAACAGGTTGGTCTGCTCAGCTCTGTTGTGAGCCTGCTAGATGAAAAGAAATATGCAAATGAACCAAAAAGACACACAGAATGGCACAATTTTGTATAATATCCCATAAGCCACCCTGAGCTCCATAGAAAGAAAGCTACCTTGAGTTCTGTAGGAACAATTTTAAATAAATAAAAGACATATAAATAAAAGACATTTCCAAAGTGATGTTTAGAATGGCATCTCTTTCTTGCAAAATGTCTGGTAGTTTTCATATGTGGTCAAGAAGGAGAAAATAAAATTGGTGTCTGGTGGAAACAGGAAGAAACAAAAAAAGAATATAACTTTATTTCTCTGAGACCTGATGTTCATATTTGTGTCTTCTGTGCAGTCCCACACGGGACTGAGCATGCACAAGCATGCCTTGGGGAAGTTTCTGGCAGCTTCTAGAATTTAAAATCCAGTGCTCCCCCTTCCCTCATCAATGTGGAGTAGATGTTTTCCTGCCTAAAGGATCATGTGATGAAGGGGAGCAGACTTCCCTCAGTCCTTTTACTGTTGCCATGGGAGAAGGTTGAATGACAGCTTCACTCTTACTTCACAACAACCTTCAACTGTGAGGGAGATATTTCTCCTCAGACTTACCTTTCTGTGTTACCATCAAGATGGCTTTTGATTGGGGCACTAAAACGGCCATGGATGATGATTATCCTCAATGCCTACTCTGTCTAGGTGAAGGCCATAATCTGGCCGCCTATAAAGCCTTTGCCCTATTTACCCCTAAGGCCCAGCAAGACTGTGCCTTAAGGTTGAAACTGCTCTCTGGGGAAAATCCCTCAAGCTTCCAAAATAGGATTCCCTTCTAAAGCAGGCCAGTATCTCTATGAGTGAGTTGGCCCCAAGTGACCCTTTGAGGCCCCATCTGACACTACCGACCCAGAGCCTCAAAGTAGCAACTGAGCCGCTGGCAAAAAAACAACAACAAAAACCCCAAGGGCTCAGTGCCGAAGGTTGATCAGCCTCATAAGACTAAGCCTCTACCTCCTGCTTTGACTCCAAAGGCTCAAAATCAATGTGCTTCTTGAAATCAATCTTGACTCTTTGGCCCCATCCCAATGCTGTGAGGACCACTCGCCATCAACTCCTTGAACTTGACTCTCAGTCACCACATCAAAGAACAATGGCAGCCAAACATTGCTCACATTCCCTCCACTGCCAAGAGCCTCCCTGCTTCTGAGAGCCCTCGATGCCGGAAGGTGCCCCTAGAATGAGGAGGCAACTTTCACCATCTCTCTCACCACCGCAAGGGGAACACCATTCTTCTGATGACATCATCAATCTTTGTTCCATCTCCACAGGTTCAACGTCAAGACATCCAAGAGTTCCAAGTGCCACTCCGTGAGACACCTGATTCCTTCATTTTGGAAGCAATACCTTTGTAGTTTGTACTTCCTTGGGTGCAGTGAACCCTCCTGAAGGCAATCACAACTGTCTCCACAGCAGCACCATAGATTGCACACAAGATCTCAGTCAAGAGAAAGCTGGAACACTTCTGCAGGGTCTCCATCTCACTTAGCACAGCCTGAGACCTCTAAAGACCACTTCTTTGATGTCAACTCGGAACTTACCTCTCTCACTAGATGAGGCTGTGGGGGACCCAGGTCCTGTCGACCCCCACTGAAGATCTTTGATTCTGCTCAGAGTAGCTAGTGCAAATGGTCAAAGCTCTCAAGACCTCCTTCATCTCTCTGGAACAAAAATAAGACCTAGTAATGGGCATACTTTATGCATCTGAGCCTGATCCCATTGCCATGCCAGTGGTTAAAGGGATCTGTGACATTATTAAGAATGCTTGGTCAAGGCCAGCCTCTGTACAACTTTCCACCAAGAAGGTGGAAAATCTTTACAAAGTCCAAGAGACTGAGTGTGGATTTCTATATCACCATCCCACTCCAAATTCCTTAGTGGCTGAAGTCTTCCCTTCCAGATATCAGGGAGGTATTAGGTCATGCCCCATGGATAAGGAGGAACACAAATTAGATCTACTGAGAAGGAAATTGTATACCTCAGCTGCCCTAAGTCTACAGATTGCCAGTTTTAAGGCCATAATGGCATATTACCACATGCACCTCTGGCAAGACATGACATAATACATTGAGACTATGCCTGAAGACAAAAGTCCTTAGGCAACTGTCACTCAGACAGAGGGGATCAAATTAGCTAAGCAAGAGCTGAATGCTTCTCAGTATTCACTCTGTGATCTCGGCAGTCACACTCCATAGGCATGCCTGGCTAAGGGTCTCAGCACTCCCCTTGGATGCCAGAGCCTCAGTTGAAGAACTCCCCTTCAAAGGGAAAAGCATATTTTGTGATCAGACGGACAAAGTTTTAGAAAAGATAAGAAAGAACAACACGATCACGAAATCCCTGAGCATCACTCATCAATAACCTGCCACATTTAAACCATGGTACTTTCTCCACTATTCCCAACAGCCTTCTTGGTGGAGAGAATATAAATTCCAACCAAATGTACACAGTACAGCCCTCAATTTCAGCCCAGGAAGTGACAGTACAGGCAAAAGTGTCAGTCCACTTGGACATCCCAGGACCCTCCCACTAAGGGCACACCTCAACAATGACTAGGATTTACTGATCAGCTTTCTTCTTTTGGACACCATTGATCCATCATAACAAAAAACAGTTGGGTGATAATAAATGGTGGTTATTGTCTGGAATTTCTGTCCAGGCCAGTTTGTCGTCACTCAGTCTCTGTATCCACGGCACTGAATCCTGTGCCACAACAAGAAGTATTGACCTTGATAAAAGTGCAGTTCGAAAGGTTTTCCTGGTAAAGAAAAAAACTGGTGGCTTACGTCCCATTCTAGACTTCAGAGAGCTCAATAGGCACTTACATATACATAAATTTTGAATCTGACCCTAGAGCAGGGGTCCTCAAACTTTTTAAATAGGGGGCCAGTTCACTGTCCCTCAGACTGTTGGAGGGCCGGACTGCCGTTACTGTACAAGGCCGCGGGCCGTCAGTTCTCCGTCTTCTGCATCTCTCTCCCTTCCCCACACCACACACCCCGGCCTGGGAACTCACCTCACCTCGGTATCACCTCACACTCTGTCTCCGCCGCCTCAGCCCAGTGCCGGAAGTGTGCGTTGCTAACGCGAGTTTAGGTCGAACGTCACTTCCGGTCTGATTTTGCAATAACCTGGCGGGCCGCATAAACGTCCTCAGCGGGCCACATCTGGCCCACGGGCCGTAGTTTGAGGACCCCTGCCCTAGAGGATGTATTCTCTGCTATAGATCAGGATTCACGGTTCACTGTCCTGGATCTACGGGATGCGTACTTCCACATTTCTGTTAATAAGGATAACAGGAACTATCTGAAATTTCACTTGGCTGATTGTATATACCATTACACAGTGCTCCCTTATGGTTTGGCAGCAGTGCCGAGAGTTTTTGCCGAATGCTTCTCAGCTATCATTGCTTTCCTCAGGTTAAAGGGTAGTTCATGTTACCCTAACTTCAACGATTAGTTATTAGTAGCTTTCATCAAGGGAAGGACTTGCAGTGCTTATCTCATTGACAGTGGTAACTTTGGAGTGGCTGTCTGTCCTTATCAGGGAGAAATCTAACCTCTCTCCTACATAGAGGATTGAATTTAAAGGGGCCAGACTCGATTCCATCTGACATAGAGCTTATCTCCTAGAAGCCAGGGGCCAATTCCATCTAGAAATGGGTATTTCTATTTACTGTAACCAGGCTTCAAACTTGTACTTCACATCCAGAAACTACTGGAATTAGGTTTGTCCGTGACCAATTGAGGAGAAAGGCATCTCCCAGAGAGTTCTTATGATCTCATACCCTGGAGTAATAAACTTGGCATTTTTAAATTCATGTATAAATACAAAAGGTTGATATTGGAGTGACCCAATTTTTAAAAACAAGGAGCTATTTGATGCCTATTGACCATTTGAGGAAGGCGTAAAGATTCCTGCTCCTTTGATCTGCAAGGGTGTGTCCCAAAATGCATAGCCATCAGGTGAGCCTGGTGGTGAAATCTGAGGGTGGCCTTTCTGCACAACCTTGGGGAACCTGTGCCCCCATTTGTTCAGACCGAATTTGGTGGCCAGATTGTTGGTGGATATCAGTACTATCTTCTGATGAGCCAGACCTGCAAAAGAAAAGAGCATATCTAATTGCTCTCATTTCCAAAATGTTAATATGGAGTCTGGTTTCAGTTGAGGACCATAAACCATTAACTGAAAGTGGATTGCAATGCCCTCCCTACCCCTGGAGGGAAGCATCAGTGTACATGTGGAGTTCAGGGACCATAGGGGCTAGCAGCATGCCCTCCAGGAGGCTGATGACCACCAGGTCAAAGAACAAGCAATTGGTCTGGGGATGGACAGCCATTTCCATTTATAGTCCAACCCCATCTTAAAATTCCATTAAAAACAATTTTGCAGGGGGCGCATATACAGCCTTGCATGTTGTAGGGTGAAGGTAGTGGATGTCATTAATTCCTGTCCATTGGCAGAAATTTTCAAATACCTCCTTTCTTTCCTTGATAAAGGTCTATTCTCCTCTGCAATTAAAGTACATTTAGCCACCTTAACAGCCTTTCATGTTGGTACTGGCAGTGAGACAGATTTTTCCAGCCCATTGTGCAAGAGATTTCTCAAAGGATTATTCAGTTTATATCCTCCAGTTAAAGCTTCCTTACCAGCTTGGAGCCTGTATTTGGTTTTGTCTCAGTTAATACAGCAACCTTTCAAATCATTGGCCTCATGTGATTTTTCTGTGCTATCTTACAAGACCGCATTCCTTGCCACCATCACTTCTGCATGCAGGGTGGAAGAGCAGAGAGCCCTAAAATGTGACACACCCTCAGGGTGCAAAAGGACAAGGTACTGCTATACGCCAGTCTAGAATTCACACCTAAAGTGGTCTCTCAGTTTCATGAGCAGAGACATAGTGCTCCTTATATTCTTCGCAGATCTGCAATCCACAGCAGAGAAGGCCATGTGCACCTTAAATGTTAGATGGTTTTTATTGTTTTATCTAGAGTGTAAACATAGCTTCAAAAGAGCCAAAAAAAATTCTTTCTGTGTTTTGAGGGTCTGAACAAGGGGAAAACTGCATCTGCACAAACCATTTCTAGATGGGCACAGCTGCCATGGAGACTTCCTGTCATGGCAAAGCTAGATTGTGCACTGCCTCTGAAAGTGCATTCTTCCAGGGCTCAAGGCTTTTCATCAGCCTTTTGAGGGAGCATTGACATCTCAGACATCTGCAGAGCAGTTGCATGGTCTTCTCCATCAACATTCATCAAACATTACACCATCAATGTTGATTTCAGGAGAAATGTGGCTGTGGAGAAAGCAATACTACAAGCACTGTTCCATTAATTGATCCACACACCCCTCCATTGGTAAGGCAGCTCACTACTCTTCCATGTGGGACTTCACAGAAGACACAAAGTTGAAAACATAGTTACAGTTACCTGTAACTGATATTCATTGTGTGTCTTCTGTGAAGGCATACACCCTTCCCTCCTTCCCCACTGTGGGCCTCAGTTTAACCTGCCCCCCCCTTGGCAATGGAAAGAGGACTGAGGGAAGTCTGCTCCCCTTCATCACGTGACCCTTTAGGTGGGAAAATAGCCACTCCTCATTGATGAGGGGAGGGGGAGCACTAATTTTAAATTCTAGAAACTGTCAGAAACTTCTCCGCAGCAGGCCTGCACACATACAGTCCCATGTGTGCCGACACAGAAGTCACTTGATGAACATCAGTTACAGATATGGGCAACCATGTTTCCCCGTAGTTATGGATACTACAGGGAATCCTGTGTTTCTGCACAGATCAACAGTGGTCTGAGAGAGTCCACCTGAGGCAGCCTCTCCCTCACCTATACATTCTGAAAGACCTGGCCGACCTGAGAGGAAGACAGGAGATGAAGAGACTCAAGTCATCAACTCCTGTAGAGACCACCAATATCCTGAGAGAATCATAGAGTTGGAAGGGACCTCTAGGATCATCTAGTCCAACCCCCTGCACAATGCAGGAAACTCACAAACACCTCCCTGTAAATTCACAGGATCTTTATTGCTGTCAGATGGCCATCTAGCCTCTGTTTAAAAACCTCCAAGGAAGGAGAGTCCACCACCTCCCGAGGAAGCCTGTTTCATTGAGGAATCGCTCTAACGGTCAGGAAGTTCTTCCTAATGTTGAGCCGGAAACTCTTTTGATTTAATTTCAACCCATTAATTCTGGTCCTACCTTCCAGCTACAGAAAATAATTCCACTCCATCCTCTATATGACAGCCCTTCAAGTACTTGAAGAGGGTGATCATATCACCTCTCAGCCACCTCCTTTCCAGGCTAAACATCCCAGCTCCTTCAACCTTTCCTCATAGGTCTTGGTCTCCAGACCCCTCACTATCTTCGTCACCCTCCTCTGGACCTGTTCCATCTTGTCTATATCCTTCTTAAAATGTGGTGCCCAAAACTGAACACAATACTCCAGGTGAGGTCTTACCAGAGCAGAGTAAAGCAATGCCATCACATCACGTGATCTGGACACTTTACTTCTGTTGATTCAGCCCAAAATTGCATTTGCCTTTTTCTGGTTGTCTTGTCTTTTAGCATTTTGCTTGATAACTGCTGCATATCTGTGCTGCTGTTTCTCATTAAAATAATTATTACTAAAGTTCTCTTTTGCACAAGTCACAGTATGGTTGTTCCTACTCTTCTTCTAGGTTTCAGTCTACAGGAAAATTAACTGGACACCTGGGCCCTGTCATGTGCCTTACTGTAGACAGCATGTCCAATGGACAGGATCTCATCATTACTGGCTCAAAAGACCACTATATAAAGGTATTGCCTCCCGTGTCTTTGGCACTTTATTATTAAAGCAGAACAGTAGATGGTTTCTGTTTTCTTCCTTTCATCCCAGATCAAACTAGGTAGATCAGTAATTGGAGATTGATTCTGTATTCCCTTTAGAGATCAAACATTTATCAAACTAACAGTCTTCTAGGCTCATTTCTGTAGGGGGGGAAGCAAATTCCTTGCTCAGGTCAATAAGGCTGCTCTCTTCTAGCACTTTCCTTTTAAGAAGAAGATATTGGAATCTCAGAGCGGCTCACAATCTCCTCTACCTTCCTCCCCCACAACAGACACCCTGTGAGGTGGGTGGGGCTGGAGAGGGCTCTCACAGCAGCTGCCCTTTCAAGGACAACCTCTGCCAGAGCTAGGGCTGATCCAAGGCCATGCTAGCAGGTGCAAGTGGAGGAGTGGGGAATCAAACCCGGTTCTCCCAGATAAGAGTCCGCACACTTAACCACTACACCAAACTGGCTTTTCAATCAATTTCAATGATAAAATAAGCAGGCTTTTTGCTTTTTTTATTTTATTGCTATTTATTTAATAACTTTTTATTCAGTAAATCTATCTTCATGCCTGTTTAAAACCATTCCAAGAAATCTGAAAATTCCAGATGGGTAGTCTTGTTAGTCTGTAGTAGTGTAGTCAAACATAGTCTTTTAGAAGCTTAGAAATGCTGTATAAACAGGTAAAGAACTGTGATGAGTTAATTCTTCACAAAACAGAAAGCCTTGAGTGACAGGTTGCTACTAGCAATTTGTTGGTTAGCATCAGCTGAGCAGAGAGAAACTTTAGAGCTGAATGCTGAGGAAGAGAATTCATTCAGAATTCAGCCCTGACTGAGAGCTGTTGAAGACACACTGGAGAACTGGGGAAAGTTGGCAAGGACCAATGGGTAGTTACACTGCGACTTCAGAAAAAGAAGAATTTCCCTGCCCAGTCAAACATGGAGTTAGCTCTGAAGAGTACAGAGATCCCTGGTCTGGTGTGATGAGAAATTTCCTGTAGAAATCTTAAGAGTCAGATAAAACCTCAAGATGAGTACTGGTGTTTCAAGAGAAGGGGTTTGGGAACTAGAAAGAGTGTACCAGTCTTCTGGGAATCCAAAGAGTCAGAGAATACTCAAATAAAGTGTACTGGGGTGTTGGGGAAAACACTGGAACACTGGAACAAAAGCCTCTCAACATAAAGATTTTAAGTAACTCTGAATAGCCTAAGAAACTCTGAAATATAAAAACTAAAGTTTGTGCATGTACTGGTTTTACCTCAGAAATTTTGACCCCTGGTTTCATCTGACCTTTCCCCTCTATGTTGAATAAAATGTCAAACAATCAAAATATTATACTGTGACAGGGTGGGGCAACCAAAGTTCTTCGCAAAGAAGAAAACATATTACTGGGGCAATTCAGTCAGTAAGAGGGAAGAAAAATACAGGGAAAATTTTACTGAATTTACAAATTATTCAATTTACTTAATGATTGGGACGGCTGTACTGTCCCAAATATTTTGCAGGAATAGGCATGGCACTGCATTCTTCAGATAACGTTTCCCAATTTACGTTTTACTAATTATATGCCGAGATCACTTTGAGGATTCTGAAAGTGTATTTTTACCATTGCAGATGTTTGATGTCACTGAAGGAGCACTTGGGACAGTAAATCCTACACACAACTTCGAGCCTCCACATTATGATGGCATTGAAGCTCTTACTATTATGGGCGACAACCTGTTTAGCGGATCCAGAGATAATGGCATTAAAAAGTGGGATTTGGCACAAAAAGACCTCATTCAGGTACGGTTAGGAAAGTTGAGCAATTAGATATATAAACTCTGTACACCGTCTGTTAGTACTGAGTTCTGGAGCTGTCCAAAATCTGCCTGAGCACTTTTTAAAAAATCCATTGTGGCAACAGAGTTCAGATTTGGTATTAAACAATGAAACCCTAAGCACGGTTGCACCTCATTGAAGTTTCTAAGCTGATTTTACTTCAGAGGACTTAAAAGGGTGTAACTCTGCTCAAGGTGTATTTGTGCCCAGAAAATGATGATAAGGTTTGGAAATGTCAGTCTTGACACTTTTTACTTCAGATACATAGTTTATTTTACTTACATCAAAGTTGGGCGTGACACAATGACTTGTAGATTACATGTGCTGACATTCATGCAACTGTTCTGTGATGTGGCTCCTAATAGAAACTTGAGAAAGTCCCTGTCCTTCTTTTAAGTGGCAGCATCTAGCCCTCTTGGTTCCAGAGAATATATACGATGATGTACTAGCAAAAATGTTAAAAGATTGGAAGAAGCACACACATACACAAAAACCCCACCTGACTTTGTCAGTGGTCGCAACATAGCCAACTTTCACTCAAGATAAATGTTTTACTTGCATTCTGTTTTAAGATCTGTTGGGTGTGGATTCAGCCTTCCTCCAAGAAGCCTCTCTCCAACTTAAGTATTCCTTCAATAGGAGGAAGAGTAAGCATCCTTCGACTGGAGGAAGGTTTCAAACTTTAGTCACGGGAGTAGTAGTAGACGGGTAGGAGCCACAAGGTAACTTGAGTATTCTGTATTGAGGTTTGCCGTTTTTAAATGCAGATGTTGCAAAAAAAATCTTGTCTTTTGCAGGGCTTTTTCATAGAAAAAAAACCCCCGCAGGAATTCATTTACATATTAGGCTACATCCTGTGAGGTCACCATTGTTTCACACGGGGATTTTTTGTAGGAAAAAAACCCAGCAAGAGCTTATTTTTCTCCCGACACCAAGCCAGCCAGAACTGTGTTCCTGTGCGTTCCTGCTCAAAAAAATGCCCTGGTTCTTTTAAAACTATCTGCTTGGTTCATAAAAACGTTACATAAGTTGTTTGAATGAGTGCACTTAAATTGTGCAAAATAGTCTCCGTTATAGTTTTTGATGTGGCTTTCGCCATTAAGTTGCCCTCCCTGAATCTAAATGGTGGTATCTTGTCAACCTGATTGTGTGGTGTGTCTTTTCAGCAAGTTCCTAATGCCCACAAAGACTGGGTGTGTGCTCTGGGTCTAGTGCCCGGTTCCCCTGTCCTTCTCAGTGGCTGCCGTGGAGGCATACTGAAGCTTTGGAATGTAGATACCTTTGCCCCAATAAGCGAGTTGAAAGGGCATGATAGTCCCATCAATGCCATCTGCACCAACTCCAGCCAGATCTTCACGGCGTCAGAGTGAGTTATTTTCACGTTCTCTGCATCCTCGTCATGGCTGAAATCTGATTTGTCCGCTTTACTTAAATACTGATAGGAATTTTCACTGCTTTACACCAAATGCAGACATTCAAAGGGCTTATTGTCAGCTAGGTGGTTCATCTCTCCTACACAGTTGGAGTTAGAACAGACCTGCGAAAGTGCCTCTTAATATTCCATGCAGCCTCCTACAATAAATGGATCAATTGTTCCGTAGTGGTTCAACCTTCTCTCTCATTTGGCACATTGTGAGCATATAAAATATGAGTGCTTCAGTCCAAGGGAAGACTGAAGCATTGCACTCCAAGATATTTATGATTTGCGTTTCCCCACAGTCTGAATACAAGCTAAAATAGAGATGCTAACTCCTTAATGCTTGTGTTGCTGTTTTTATGACTAAAAAGGGAGTCTGTTTCACTCTAACACCACCAACAATTTGTTAATAGACAAATTTAGAATTGTGTTCATTGTAGCCTACTCTTAACCCTTATTTTTATAAGGAGAGCCAGTTTGGTGTAGTGGTTAAGTGCACGGACTCTTATCTGGGAGAACCGGGTTTGATTCTCCACTCCTCCACTTGCACCTGCTGGCATGGCCTTGGGTCAGCCATAGCTCTGGCAGAGGTTGTCCTTGAAAGGGCAGCTGCTGGGAGAGCCCTCTCCAGCCCCACCCACCTCACAGGGTGTCTGTTGTGGGGGAGGAAGGTAAAGGAGATTGTGAGCCGCTCTGAGACTCTTCGGAGTGGAGGGCGGGATATAAATCCAATATCTTCTTCTTATCTTCGTCCAAAACAATTGTGATAGAGCTGGAACCGGATGCTGTTGTGCAAGGACAGAAAGGGATGGGGAAACAGCCAGGAACCCCCTCCCACACACTGTGCCCCAAAAGAGGGAGGGAGAGGCAGGCCACATGGGCTTCAGGCAGGCCAGGTCCTGCCTCCTCCATCCATGTGGGATAGGTACCTGCTTGCTTGGGTGGGATGGACCCTGCCTCCCCCACACAGGCCCTTCTTGCAACTATGCAGGCCTGCCCAGAAGTCCCAGGGGCTGTAATGGCCAGTCTACCCCTGACATTTTACTTCATTCATTACAGGGGTCATTCTGCCTCAAGAAGAAGAAATTACCGCCTAACCTTTTGGCTTGCCAACTCTTTGTCCCCTTTAAGTCTGCCGTTCTAGCAAGGTGTGGTATGTTGAACCTGTTGTTCTCACAGAGCTGTTCTGCTCAAGAGCACTTCCGGGAGAGCTTTCTCAGCCCCATCTACCTCACAGGGTGTCTGTTGTGCGGAGGGGAAGGGAAAGGAGATGGTAAGCCACTCTAGGACTCCTTCAGGTAGCAAAGGGCAGGGTATAAATCCAATCGCTCTTCTTCTTATGGAGCATGTGTAGAGTTGTAAGCCCCAATTAATAAAATATTAGGGTGGAGGGCATTTCTCAACATTTCCCATCAGCTGGTTAGTGGGAGGCTGGGAGAACTGGCTGGTCCTCCAATGGTCCTCCCATTACCACTTCCTCTCCCCTCCTTCAATCAAGAGGGGAAAAACTGGGATCCAGTGTGGAGAATGAAGAAGAAGAAGAATTGCAGATTTATACCCCGCCCTTCTCCCTGAATCAGAGACTCAGAGAGGCTTACAATCTCCTATGTCTTCTCCCCCCACAACAGACACCCTGTGAGGTGGATGGGGCTGAGAGTGCTCTCACAGCAGCTGCCCTTTCAAGGACAACTCTTGCGATAGCTATGGCTAACCCAAGGCCATTCCAGCAGGTGCAAGTGGAGGAGTGGGGAATCAAACCCGGTTCTCCCAGATAAGAGTCCGCACACTTAACCACTACACCAAACTGGCTCAGTTTCACCAAACTGAAATTTCTCTGCCCTGCGAAACCTGCAGGTCCCTTGTTTCTGTTCTGTAATACTGTTGCGCATTGCACACCAATTCCACCAACTTTAAGGAAAGATTCTGTTTTATTCATGACCATATAGATTAAAAATTATCTTTTTCTATGCATCCATAAAACTGTAATGGTTTTGATTGTTCTGTAGTGATTGGACTGTCAGGATCTGGAAAGCTCCCAACAGTCTGGATGGCCAGATCTCAGATCCTGGAGATACGAGCGAAGATGTTGCTAGTAATTAAACCTGAGTTCCAACATACTACAACTCAAGCTATGGTGATAGATGGTGTGTGTTCTTCCTGAAAGCTGCTTTGTTGGGGAAAGAAAACTGGAAGATACAGCTCATCTCAACTGTTAAGTGTATTGTATTCTGCTAAAACTGCTGCCCTTAAGAGCTGTCCCTATGTACTGTATTTTAAAACACTAGTCTGTTGGTGATGTATGCTTGTCTCACATATAATGGCTGGAATTGTGTGTACATGTAAGTCTTGTAAGTTAAACAAATTGGATGTCTGTTGATTTGAATGGCAGTTTTTAAAACTAACTGGACAATATGAAACACATACCTCACTCTCTAACCCCTTCTTTCAGCCAAACTTCATCTCATGGTTGTATGGAATGTTGTTGTATTTGTTGCCTCCTTTCCTTGGCCTTCAGTAGAAGAAAATTGGGACTTCTATAAAGTTTACTTTTTGTTTTGCTGCCGTTGGAAATGTTAAGACTGGAGAGGAGGGGGGAACCTTTGAGACAGATTACTGACCTGACTACGTTGTGGTAACAAGAATGCCGTAGGACCTCTGTTAACTTTTAGCATGTATTCTTGTTGACCAAAGTTGTGAAGCTACCAATACTCTGTGCTCAGGACTAGAACTAAAAATGTAATTGAATTGCTGTTAAATTCTGATTAGTGCTTTGGCTATGATAGTACTCTTAACACCCTTACAAAAAAAACCCCAAAACAAATACAAAACCCCTTTAATCTGTTTCTCTTAGGAACAAAAACAACTCGGGTGTTTTTGTTTAACACAAACACTGTAAACAGCAAGAGGTCCTTGCTTTTAATCTAATTCGATAATGCTGCTAAATATCTTTTAAAATGTTTTGCTGATGAGCCTTGGCAGTTACTTAAAGGAACCGTACCACCCGTGTCAACAAAGGCTGTGTAAATACATAGGTTGTAAAAAGAGACTCTCCTAACAGTGTGCCTGCCTGGGTTTTTAAAATGCTGTTGTAGAGTGTGGATATTGAGCAAGAGGGTTGTATAATTTATCGAGCTTTTTGGGGACGTTAATTTGTAAATTCAGCAAGTTTTAAAAGTTTATAATGGATTCAGGAACAGTGTTGAATTATTTTCTTGGGTTTTGCCGGCAGAAAATATGAGCCTAAAAATGTACAGCTTGTCGTAGTTTATGCTTAAATTAAAGAAGAGTTAATGTAAAAGTGTGATTTCTCCTGGCTTTTCTTTCTCCAGCAACATAAGTAAAACTTGTCATAATCACAGTAAAACTTCCAAGGCCCCATATATCATGTAGCACAAAGATTTTTGTTGTCTGCTGCAACTCAGTAATACACTAAAAGCAACCGACACATCTGTTCTCTGCTGTTTCTTACAACATCATCGGTTGAGAACACAGAGATCCCTCCAGATTAAGAGTGTGGCTCCAGCAGTGTGTCCATATGTAAATATTTCACTTTGCATTGTGAACAATACAGCTAATTCAGCAGCGCTTTGAAGTTTCTTATGGACTTTTCCGACACTACAGAAATCACAGAAGTTGAAATAAAGCTGTCCTTCTAGGTCAGATACGTTGAGCCTGAATTGGAAGTAAAATCTTCCATACCTCCACCTCCATTTTTCTCCTCCTGCTTCCAATCTAAAGGAGAAGGTCAAATACATAAATGGCCAACAGTGCAATCCTGTGCTTACATTCTCTGGTCTAAGTCCAGTGAAATTAATGGGTTTAGACTGGAGAAGCTCTAAATGTGGCTTGCACAAGAAGTACAGATCTTCTTTGTGTCCTGCTCTTCTGCGGAGCTCAGGGTAGTGTCCCTTTCGGGCTGGCTGAGCTGTCTTTGGTCCACGTCCCAGTGCTCTGGTTTTATGAGGGGCAGGGTGCCGTGGCTGCTGACTTTTGCCCCCATTGACCAGTAGACTTTCTTTTCACCTTTGCAACCTGCAATCTGAGAGAAGGACAAGGTATGCACTGCTCTTTTCCTCTCTGAGGAGAGTAAAGAGGTGTAACCCATCCAACCTCCTCTCTCCAGTGTAAGTCCCAGGATCTCTGCCTGTTAGGCCTCAGAAGGAGCTGAATGCTTCTCATCGTGGGGCTGACAGCATCCTTCACCTCCTGTTTCCCACCACCGCTATTTTTATTATTTTTAATTGGGTTTATAGCCTGCCCTATCCTGAGACAGGCTCAAGGTGGCTTACAACAATTGGATAGAACAATAACAAAGCTGTGTGCTAAAACCAAGTGAAAACAATCAACGATCAGCAATAGACAAGTAAACAATAAACATGATGGCAATAAACCCAATGAGACTGCAGGGCAGCCATTGATGTCTCCTGCAGGGTAACTAGTCACGATCAGGGCTGGCACATGCGAGTCGGCCAAGTAGGTGGAGACTTAGGGTGCCACCTGGCTCAGAGGCCCCATGACGCGGCCCCTCTCCTCACATGCAGTGTGTACACCCCTTGGAACCTGCCTTTGCCAACAGAAAGCAGGCTTCATGGACCGTAGACGCTGCCCGGCCGCTTTCGCATTCCCCGGGTCTGTAACAGACCCCAGAACATGAAAGCAGCTGCCCCTTAACCCCACGCAGTCTTCCTGAATCTTGGGAAGCCTGGGCAGTTGGGGGCATGGCAGTGAGCCCCAGCTCTGAGCGCACCCACTGCCATCTGGACCTTGCCAAGGCTTCCCGAGGCTCAGGAAGCCTCAACGAAGTTGGGGGGGGGGGCATGGCAGCGAGCATGCTCAGAGCCTGCCTCCTCAGCCAAAGGCCTGGTGGAACAGCTCCATTTTACAGGCCCTGCAGAATTGTAGCATGGGATCGTGTTCCACCAGGCTGAGGCCAGGGTAGAAAAAGCCCTGGCCCTGATTGAGGATAAACGGACATCTTTCGGACCAGGGACTACCACTAGATATTGTTCAGCCAAGCACAAGGCTGTCTGAGGCACATATGAGGAGAGACAGTCCCATAGGTATGCTGGTCTCAGGCTGCATAGGGCTTTAAAGGTCATTATTATAACCCTGAACCAGATCTGATACCTTATTGGCAGCCAGTGATCCATGCGACTGTCACCTCGAGACTGGATTAATGTAATGCTCTCTACATGCGGCTGCCCTTGTCCCGAATCCGGCGACTTCAGCTAGTGTAGAACGCTGCAGCCAGACTGTTAACGGGAGTTCCTTTACCAGGAACACATCCAGCCTGTGCTGAAAGCGCTGCACTGGCTACCAATAGGGTACCGGCTTCGCTTCAAGGTGCCGGTGAGGCGACAGGTCAGTAGCTGATGGTCAACCATGTCGAATGCCGCCGGCAGGTCTAACAACATCAGCACTGCCGAGCCACCTCTGTCCAGGTGCCTCTAGAGGTCATCTGTGAGGGTGACCAGAACCATCTCCGTCCCGTGACCCAAACGAAAACTGGATTGATGTGGGTTAAGCACAGAAGCATCATCCAGAAAACCCTGAAGCTGCACTGCCACAACCCTTTCAATAATCTTGCCTAAGAATGGCAAGTTAGACACCAGCCGGTAATTCGTCAATTCAGCCGGTCCAAAGATGGTTTTTTTTAAAGGGGGCGAACCACTGCCTCTTTTAGAGGCTGGGGGAAGGTTCCTTCCAGAAGAGACCTGTTGACAATTTCCCTTAGGGAAACCTGTAGCTCCTCTCGGTCAGCTTTTATTAGCCAAGAGAGGCATGGGTCCAGCCTACAGGTGGTTGGGCACACCGTAGAGAGTACTCTGTCAACTTCCTCTAGGCTGAGTGGAGTGAAAGAATCCAAAACTTAACTAGAAGACATGCTCGGGGCCTCGAGTTCATTTACTGTTTCCAAGGTGGCAGGAAGGTCACAGCAGAGTGACAGGACTTTATCTGCAAAAAAACTTGCAAATGCCTCACAGCCAATATCCAGTTCCCTAGCATTTGGTATACCCTGCAGTAGGGTAGTTAAAGACTGAATTGTCCTAAATAATTGTGCTAGGCACGAGTTCACAGACGCAATCATGGTCGTAAGATATATTTTCTTAGCAGCCTTGACTGCCACCTCATAGGTTCTCATATACGACCTATAAACTGTTCTTGTCACTTCGTCACAGGCTCGACGCCACTGCCTCTCTAGCCATCTGAGCCTCCGTTCATCTGCCATAGCCCTGGCATATACCAGGGTGCCAGCTTTGTATGGGGGCGCAGAGGGCGCCTGGGAGCGATTTCACCAATGGCCATGGTAAACCTGCTATGCCATACAAGCTCATCTAGAGAATCGCCAGGGAGCCAAGGATCCCGAAGAGCCATCTGGAATCACATAGGGTCTATTTGGCTCCGTGGGCGGGCTAAAATACACTCACCGCCCAAACAGGGTTGGAGCGGGATATTCAAGCGGGCCTTCAGAGCATAGTTGTCCGACCACGACACTGCATCAGCAGTAATGTGGTCCACTGTCCCCACTGCAAAGATCAAATCCAGAATGTGTCCAGCCTGATGGGTGGGAGTTGTTACATATTGAGAGAGTCTTAGTGCCACCATGGATGACACCAGGTCCGACGCCAATGTGGAGCCCACGTCATCGGCATGGACATTGAAGTCACCCAGGACCAGAAGTCTAGGATACTCCAACACCCAGCCTGCTATGATCTCCGCAAGGGCCAGCAGGGCATTGGCCAGTGCAGAGGGCAGTCAGTACAGCAGCCAAATCGTCAAACTCTCTTGCACCTCAACCATCAGACCGGTACATTCAACACCAGTGATCCTTGGAGCCGGGAGTGCTCGGAATATTCAGGAAAAGCTTTGTCAATACAAATGGTACTTAACAGAACCTACATAAAGATGGCACTGCAGTAGCACCTTGAACCACAAGGAAAGGTGGGGTATTAACATTTAATTAATAATACACCAATGGAATGTTCAGTCTTTCCACACACCTCACAATAAGGATTGAGCTTTCCCAGTAAAACAGGGTCCGCTCCACCAAAGCTAGGCACTCTATCTCCCCATCTCTTATCTGTTGCAATAGTGATTACCTGACAAGGAAATATTTCTTTATTACATGTATTTACAGGTCTCCCAACCAGACCACAGTAAAACATTAATAACAATAAATTCTACGCAGCCAGGGTTTTTTTGTTGGGTTTTGTTGGTTTTCAGCCTTGAATATATAAGACCTAGTCGGCCAGGAAAGGATTCTATGGAATAAGGACTAGATAGATAGCCTATTAGCTCTTAACAGTCCACTGTTCCCTCTCAGTACTACAAAGCACTTTCTTCCCCAGTACTACTTTGTGGCATTACACAAAGTAGATTCTATACCCAACAGGCATACTTCACTATTCTATACCCAACAGATTCTATACCCAACAGGCATACTTCACTATTTACATCACATACCATTTACAATTTTAAAGTCCCAGAAACAGAAACTCAAATTCCTTGCCTGCCCTAAGATCTTCAGAAGAGGCCATAATTTAAATTTCCCTTTGTTTTTGCAAGCCTAACCACAGACAGATAGGCACAAAATATGGATGTCTCATGAGGTAAGTCTGCAGGCTTCTCCTGTCTAAGAACTCTTCAGAATGTGAACCATCTGGTGCCACCATGTGAGATATAAGAGGAAATAAAGATGCAGGTAACCAAGAGGCTGAAGTTACGAAGAAGGAAAAGGGCAAACCACCCCTTAGATTTTTCGATAGGGAGGGATATGACAAAGGACCTGACACAAGTTAAATCTCAATTTCCATTTCTATACCCCAATCATAACTGGGTTGAATACTGAAGATGGCAGATGAATAACAAAAGAATAAAGTATTAGAGTAATATGGAGAATGGAGTATCTGAGGAATCTTCTTCCATTTTCCTCAGTCTCTGGAACTGCTTTCTAGAAAGGAGGAGTCAATAAAAATCTAGTAACACTACTGGATCCCAACTATGTCTAGACCCTCAAGTGGAAGTGATCACCTACTATAATTCCTCTCAGTTCCTTGATAGATTGGTAGGAACAATATATTTGGCACAGAAGAAACAATGGACATGCTCCAGCCCGTGGGGCGCAATGGTATAGAAGAGCTTAAGTACAGCTCTGTGAATCTTCATGCTAGCTATTAGTTTGTTGATCTGGCCATTGCCTCAGTGGCAGAGCATGCAAAAGAGCCTCGGTTCAAATCTTGGAATTTTTAGTTAAAAGGTTCAGGTAGAACATAAAAGATTTCTGCCTGATAACTGTAGCGAGCTGCTGCCAATCACAGTAGACAATTCTGTCCTTCACAGATGAATTTTGTGACTCTGTAGAAAGCAGGTTCATGAGTATCATGCAAAGAAAAGTAATGTAATGGAAATACTGTGGCCTATAGTTTGGCTCTAGTTATGTACAAACACCTACCACCTGGAGGACTCGCTGCCGGCGTCCCGGCTTACTGGGCCATGGCAGATGACCCCAAGACGAAAGGGTGGAGCCAGTACCGCGCACACTGTGCTTCACCTAAAAATTCCTCTGTGCAGGCCTGAACCTAGCCTCAGATCGCAAAGCATGGAGGCACACCATCCACCAGGCTGTCTCTTCCTTTGAGAACGCACGCATAGCTGGTCTTGAGGACAAAAGGAGATTGAGGAAGAATTGCACTGCTACAGCACCAACCCCAAATCAGACTTTTCCCTGCAGCCACTGTGGCCGGATCTGCCTGTCCCGCATTGGTCTTATCAGCCACCAGCAAGCCTGCAGCAGATGTGGACTACTGCACCCTTCTTAAATCTTCGTTCGCGAAGTCAAGCCGAGAGAGTTATGTACAGGCCTTTTTTTAAGCAGGAATACAGTTCCGACTGACTTGGTGTCAGTTCCAGCTGGCTTGGTGTCGGGGCCCTGGTTATGTATGCCCTGGTTATGTATGTAGCATTTCCAAAGGCTCAGATTTTGGTATATGTGATGTTAGGCCCATCATAAAGGTGACTTCTGGAAATCCTTATACTTCAGCTAGTTCCTTGAAGTCTGCTCTCGACAGTCATTACGAGTGTGGAGCTGGATACCACATCAAGAAATGATGGAACAGTAAGTGCAGTTTTGGCAGGACCGGATCTACATGTTTTTTGAGGGGGGGGGGATTAAAAATGACGCCTCCTTATGGGCCCATTCTATCTTATGGGCCCATGGAATACAATGGACTCCATACCCAATTTGACGCCCCGCCCCGTGTCAGCACCCAGGGCAAGCACCCCCCTCTGCCTCCCCCCCCCCCAGATCTGGCCCTGAGTTTTGGAGGTATCCTAAAGTGTTCGCTTTATATGGTATTTTCTTCCAATACGTGGCTTTTTCTTCCAATACGTGGCATGTGTGCTTTTGAAGTGTGAAATGCATCAGGCGTGTGAATTCACTTGATTTAGCAGGCACACCTCCTGGCCAAAAAACATGGTTATTTCAAATGTGAAACAGATGGCAGGTAACCACGTTGGTGCAAAGCAAAGCCCCCCCCAACCCAAGCAAACAAAAACAACTCACTCTACTATTCAAAATGGCAAGGTATCTTTTATTGTTTTGATGGGTTTTTACAAATATATATAGCTTTAATTTCCGATTGTATGTCTATATTGGCCTTATGGATACTGTTATGTAATTGGCCTTGTAAGGCTCTCTGGGGTAATGGCCAGCACATCTGCCATTTTCCTCTCTAATCATGCCTCAACCGCAAATCAGGGTTACTTGGCATTGAGCACAATGTATCTATTGTGCCTACTTGCAGATAAGCCCATGAAATTTGTTAATCAGTTGCTGCCTATAAAGGCCCCTTTCTGTATGGTATTTGGATTGTAATTACTCAACCACGGAGAGAAACAAGTTTCATTTTTTTTTGCTATTGCACTTGCAGGTAAGATGTTCAATTAGATTTCTTGTTCAGATGGTCTTGGGTAACTCCTGGTCATCACTGAAAGGTTCCTTCTTGCCCTCCTCTTATTCAATACCTATATGATGCTGTAAAGCAAAGTAATGCGCAGCTTTGGAGTTGGGTTTCATTGGTACTAGGGCCACCAAGGCAATGGCTGGCAACTAATGTGAGACACCATCATGAAATCATTTCCAGCCCAAACCTGGACTGAACGTCATACCACTATAGGCGTCAGAGGAAACTCTGTGGTTACCATAGAAATTCCTTTTAATTCTAGAGTCATGTGATGTCACTTCCAAAAATGACATCAAACCATCACCGCAACTGGAACGCTGAAATTATTTTTATTCCTGATTGACTGCCAAGCAGTGGTGGGAGTTGGTGACTTGCAATGTGAGAATTCCAGCTATAATGAATGGCCTGGTAAGCCTAAACTGATATCTAACTGCCTTTTTGTGGGCACAGGTTTCTCTGTAAATTCAGTGCCCAGCTGAGGTTGGCAGGGTCTCCAAAAGGTGTGGAATAGGGGGACAAAATTTGATTGGTCCTGCTCAGCGTCTGAGGTGAGGACATGCTAGAGCTGATGGAGAGCCTTCTCTCTCCCATGATGCTGAACGAGGCCACTTACAAGGCCATTGTGGAGAAGCTGACCGAGCACTTCTCGCCCCAGCACAAATGGAACCAGAGGCCTGGGGAGACCGTAGCCACTTTCCCCGCAGAACTCCGCTGTCTTGCCCACGAGTGTGCATTTGCCAACCTCAAAGAGGCCCTGCTCGATCGCTTCATGACTGGCCTCTGAGATGAAAAAATGCTAGCGGTCCACAAGTCCCTTACCCTGGCAGACACCCTGAGTGAAGTTGCTGCTTACAAAAAATCACACAAGGAGCGGCGCACAACCGGGGCACACCAGGTCGCCAGTGGATCCAACCCCAACGACACACCAGGCCGCACCAAAGCATCCACCACTATGTGCTACTGAAGCTGCATCATCCCGAGGATGTGCCAGTTGCAGGGAACCCCACAAGCATCACTCCTGCAAGTACAAGGATGCTGTTTGCCACATGTGTGGAAAAATGGGTCATCTGGCACTTGTCCACTGCTCAAAGCCACTGCGCCGGGACCAGGGAAGCGCAACACAGTCAAAAATGGCCACCATCATGAGGTCACCTTCATGGAAGACATCCAGGCACTCACCACAGTGGGGCATTAGGTATGCCAGCTTCCAATGCCTTCCCCAGATACATTTAAAGTGACTATACTGATAGAAGGCAAGCCCTGCAAAATGGAGGTAGACTCTGGGGCAGGCCAGATGGCCATCTCGGCCCACACGTTTAGGAATCCCAGCCACATCCATCCCCATTCATAGTCCACGATTTCCAGAAAAGGGAGGTTACTGTCCTGGGTTTGGGGCTGTCCATGTAAAATATTAAGGCAAGCTTCCCTTAATAGTAGTGGAAGAGGACATGTGTAGCCAATAGGGTGGTCCTGGTTTGAGGCCCTGGGGATCCAGGAAAAGGGAATTCATTTTGCCCCCTCATGGAGAGAATTTCAGAACGTGTGGAAACGTGTGTCCAGGAAGGGAGATTCCTTTACTGGCTCTTGATGGGGTGTCATTAATACCAGCCCCTAAGGTCAAGAGCTTGGGAGTATTCCTGGAGTCCTCTCTTACAGTGGAGGCCCAGGTAGCAGCCACTACCAGATCTGCCTTTTTCCATCATCGGTGGGTACGACAGTTGGCCCCCTTCCTGGAGCATGCTGTCTTAGCAGTGGTGATCCACGCTACGGTCACCTCGAGAATAGATCACTGTAATGCTCTCTACATGGGCCTACCCTCGACTCTGACTCAGAAACTACAGCTAGTGCAGAACACTGCAGCGCGGTGTACATTCAGCCTGTGCTGAATGTTGGGAGCACATTCAGCCTGTGCTGAAAGAGCTGCACTGGCTACCTATTGTGTTCTGAGTCCATTTCAAGGTGTTGGTATTGACCTTTAAAGTCCTTTATGGTTAGGGGCCTGCCTATCTATGGGACCGCCTTTCTCCACATGTTCCCCAGCGAGCACTGCGCTCAGGGACACAAAATCTACTGTCCATCCCTGGACCAAGGGAGGCCAGGTTATGCTCCACAAGGGCTAAGACCTTCTTGGTGGTAGCACCAGGAATGTGGAATGCCCTCCTGGAGGCTATAAGGGCCCTGCGGGATCTTTCTACCTTCCGCAGGGCCTGCAAGACAGGGCCTTCCAACAGGCATTTAACATCTGACCCGGGAGAAGACTGTCATCCCACATCTCTAAAAGGCTATGATTACTATCTGACCACAATCAGGAAAAGAATCCGCCTATATTAAATTAAGGTAAATAAATAAATACATACATACATACATAAATGCTGAATATTCTTCAGCAATTTGTTCTTTATTTGGTTACACATCAAGGGCACAACCTGGAAAAAAGTTAGTTGTGACGGAATTCAGTGCCACTAGAGTTGGTTGTCAACAAATAGCAGTTCAAGGCA
Organism: Heteronotia binoei; assembly: GCF_032191835.1. Classification (NCBI taxonomy): domain Eukaryota; kingdom Metazoa; phylum Chordata; class Lepidosauria; order Squamata; family Gekkonidae; genus Heteronotia; species Heteronotia binoei. The sequence continues at coordinate 10,529,078 of NC_083230.1, forward strand.
TTGAGCCTCCCATTCTTCCCCTGCTTGGCCAGGTGGATTCCTGAAGCAGTGGTTCTGAAACCCACTTTGGAGTTGAGCTGGGCAGCAGCATGAGCATGCAGGGGCTCTGTGTTTTTTCCCCATGCTGCACCTGCCAATCTAATGCCTCATGCGGCCACGGGGCTCAAATACACCCCACTGCTGACTGTAGGTAACTCTTCTTGCTTCTTACAACTGTCTGATTTTCCAAACTGCTGAACGAGTCTGAATTACTGAGGAAGTTGTACTTGTCAAGCATGCGGTTTCAATGACGAGTCAAAGTTGATACAAAAACTACGTTTATTGATAAACCGCTACTTTCAGTGTAATAGATTCTTGAGAGTGATGCTGCCAGTACATTGATACAATATCTTTAAGGCTTACTTCAAAAGGATTCCAAAGGGTGGGGGAGCTCTCACACATAAACTATCATAAATGTCTACATTCTCATAGTGTTATCAGGACTCTGTCCTTGCTTTCCCCAGATGTGTTGCACTCCCTACCAGGAATGTATGGGAAGGTGCTGATTACTTCTTCTCAAGTTAGTTTCATTTCTCACTACTTCTTCTTTACAAGCAATAAAGCAAGAAGGGGGAGGGGAAAGAATAACAAAGCTAGCAAAGCTTGGTCCTCCATGATACTTCACAGACCAGTGTTATGAAGGACCCTGTAACAATCAATTACCAATGGAATTTCACCATGCTTGACAGTACTAAACTTTTTTAAAAATTAACTGTCTTATCTATAAACTGCTTTGAGAATCTCCTAGTTAAAAGCAGTATATGCTGTTGGCAAATAACTATTCATTCGACCTGAGGCTCCCTAGCAAGCATTTCGGAGACGTTCGCGCTGCAACTACATTGAGCTGTGCCTTTAGAAAATGATGTTTTTACATATGCAGGTGAACATACCCTAACAGTGCCTGTACACACATAATTTCCCCCCACATATGTAAAATTAAACAGGAAAAATCTCACATGTGTTTTGTGACAGCTAAACAGCACACAACTTTTTGTTTAAATGTGAATAGGATGGTATTGCTACCTTTATGGTTCTTTTTAAAGAAAAAGATGAGGTTTTTGTGCAGCATGGAAGAAACTAGGGGGCGCCCTTGCACAAAACATTTAAAGAGTTGCAAAGCGAGACACTCAGCAGCTCATTGCCTGCAAGGAAAACAGAATCATATCCTCTGTATCTCCTGCTTATGTGTGTTCTTCTAAAATCTATTTTAAAATAAAAAAAAAATTAATGTTAATATAATACACAGATGATAGTTTTTACTGAAAATAGTCGTAAATTTTCATGAAACGTAAGTGTAGGGGGGGAAAAAGAAAAATGTACATGACTGAGAAATGAGACACTGAAACATTTAATTATTTTAATGTATTAAAAATGTTTTACTCCACCGTACCCTTGTGGCTCAAAATGGCTTACAGTTTCTAGATTTAAAACATACAAAATACAATAAAACTCATTAATTTCCCCCAAGAAAATGCCTCCAGCTTTAACCATTAAAGGTCCATTTAAGATAATACATCCTTACAGTGCTTCCTAAATTTAAAACAAAGAAACAAACAAACATGTTGCCCCTTGTCTTCTTGCTCAGGAACTCTGTTCCATCTGGTGAGAGCCACTACAGAAATTTTATTTATTTATTTATTCATTACATTTGATTTATATCCCGCCCTCTCCGCAAGCGGACTCAGGGCGGCTCACAGTATCTACACAATTAAACAAATAAAATATATAAAACCATCATTTACATTTTCAGTTTAAAAACGTATTACAATTCGAGATTATGCTAGAAGGGCTCTAGCAGAGGTCAAGCTGGTAAGGTTGCCAGGCCTACCTGGGGGGACAGGGACATGGGATGTGTGTGGCCATCAGTGATGGTGTGATGTCACATCCAAGAAATGAATGAATGAATAATATATTACTAGAGTGTTGGGCTAGAATCTAGGAGATCTGGGTTCAAATCCCCATTCTGTCCTAAAGTGTCCCTCAGCCAGTCACAAGCTTTCAGCCTAAGCTACTTTCAGAGTTCTCATGGGAGTAAAATTGGGATGAAAGAATTATTATTGTTGTTGATGATGATGATATTATATTTGTATCCTACTCTTCCCAAACGGGCTCAGGGTGGGTAACATCAGAGTTTATAACAATTAAAAACCCGTCACTACATAATTAACAATTAACATAAACACAAACAATAAACAATAAACATAAACAACAATAAAAAGAAGGCAAAATAGATATCATGATGCTGATTTCAAAATCCCGTCCCCCTAAACTGGACAGGTGATAGTAAGAGTCACTCTGGCTCATATCACATCAGGACTCCATGTGGGTGAATGGTCCAGGCAACTTCTATGCGTGGAGGCCAGATGACTGGATAATTATGTATGCTGCACTGAACTCCTTGGAGGAAGGGTTAGAGGGAAATGTAAGCAATGTTCCCTCTAAGTTGCAGAGTCTTGGGAGCAAAAATTCTACTTTGTGAGCTACTGGCATTGAAGTTGTGAGCTCCTGCACAAATTAGTTTGCTCCGGGGTCATCCTTCTGAGCTAAGGCAAAAATACGTGAGCCGGAGGCTAAAAAACTGTGAGCTAGCTCACGCTAACTCAGTTTAGAGGGAACACTGAATGTGAGATGTACGAATGAAAATGAACCAAGCCCTTCAGAGAGATGTTAGGTACTTCGTTGATCCCTCTAATCAGCCACTTCAGCTGTGTTACAGGGTTGTGTTCATGGCCGGATGGCAGGGCATCTGCTTTGCATGCAGAAGATCCCAGATTCAATCCCCAGCACCTCCAGATAAATCGATCATGTAGGAGGTGATGTGAAAGATCTCAGCCTGACGTCCTGGAGAACTGCTACAGTCAAGAGCATACAGTACTGACCTGAACTGAACAATGGCGTGACTTGGCAGAAAGCAGAATCATGTATATATTCATTTTAAATATTAGTCAGATATCCTGATCTGAAGGAACCAAATGTCATATTTAGGATAAAAAAGGCAGTACATTGGAGAAAAACAAGATAACTCTGAGAGAGCATCCATCTCTGATAAATTGTGTTCACAGTCAGTCTTGACTCTCTTGCACTGGCTATGTTTGCAATCACCCAGGCTTCTGAGTGCCAAATGGTACTTGGAGGTTAATAGGCCAGAGTCACATCGGTTAAGTAGGTAGAAGCTGCAGTGTCAAATTGGGCAGACATCAGAGAAGGACCTCGTAGGAATACAGCAGTTAGATAGTAAGAGAACATGTCAAGGAGATGCTCTGCACATGAACAGATATTATAGATGACTCCCAAGCCTGTTAGGACACAAGTAGGGACTTGGTGCATTGTTTCAGCATGTCTGGTCCTCAGCCTGCCACCGATCTGAAAGATAAAATGATTCAACGCTAGCACTCTAATCCTCACAGCTGGCTGATCTTGTTAAGTACCAGCATGTTATTTCCACACACGTACCCTCTTCCCAATCATCGCATGCAGCTATATTCTGCAAAAGCACTGGAAGCACAGGAAAGCTATAGCTAAGGATCTGCCTTTAATCTTTACAGCCTCTGTATTTATATAACAATAATGGAGCCACAGTGAAGCAATTTGTCATCTGTGTGTCAGAGCTAGTGGTTTAGAAGTACAGAGGGAAGATTGACTACCCTTGAATTGGCAGCCTGGGGAAACTGAAGCTGGGCAGACAAATAGGCAGGAAATCTGATGAGTGTAGTCTGACAGCAATTAAAACCAGAAGTCAGGGTTGAAGACATTACAGGACTGAAAGAAATCCTATAATGCCCTTGATGAATCAACAGATCGTAATATCTCCTGCTAGCCAACTGCGTTTGGTGATTGGCAGAGATGAGACCAGTAGCTCCCTCTTCTGGTGACACAGCATAGACAGTGAAGTAATTAGTTCTGATTGCCACAGCCACATTTTGAATAAATGTCAGCATTTCGAGATACCAGTCTTGCAGGTCATAGTGAATGAAGCGCTCCTCTAGATACTGTTAAGATGCAGGGCTTTTTTTGCAGTAGGAACTCCCTTGCATATTAGGCCACAAACCCATGATGTAGCCAATCCCCTTTGCAGGGGAGGCAGCTTCAGAGCAATGCCACACCTCCTCCTTCCTCCGCCCGGCTGCAGGGTGGAGAAAAGGGGCTGCGGGATTGCCTGCCTCACTCTGAGGCTCTCTCCCTTTGCAGGGAAGGCAGCTTCAGAGTGATGCTGTGCCTCCTCTGAGCTCTAGAGCACAAACTGGGGTGCAGTTCCATCGCTCTCAGCTTCCGGGGTCTGCGACTGGGGAAGCGAAGAGCAGTGGAGCAGTGGGAGAGGGCACCTGAAGATGCCCTGTAGGCAAGGTGGTGCCCGAGGCAGCCGCCTACCTCGCCAACTACCACATGTCGGCCCTGTATGCCAGTGAAGTAAAGCTGGTACAGCAGGACTTCCCTGCTTCTCCTCCCCTTCTGCTTCCCTCCACTAAACTTCCAGAAATTACCCTCTGGGAGTCAAGGGACCCCCAAAGAACAGTGGGATGGGGTATCAATGAAGATCACCCTCCCCTCCTTTACCAAAAGGTAGGATCAGAACCAATGGGTTGAAATTAAATCAAAAGAGTTTCCGGCTCAACATTAGGAAGAACTTTCTGACAGAGCGATTCCTCAGTGGAACAGGCTTCCTCCAGAGGTGGTGGACTCTCCTTCCTTGGAGGTTTTTAAACAGAGGCTAGATGGCCACCTGACAGCAATGAAGATCCTGTGAATTTAGGGGGAGGTGTTTGTGAGTTTAGAGCGGTTCCTCAGTGGAACAGGCTTCCTCCGGAGGTGGTGGACTCTCCTTCCTTGGAGGTTTTTAAACAGAGGCTAAATGGCTATCTGACAGCAATGAAGATCCTGTGAATTTAGGGGGAGGTGTTTTTGAGTTACCTGCATTGTGCAGGGAGGTTGGACTACATGACCCTGGAGGTCCCTTCCAACTCTATGATTCATAGCAATCCAGATAACAAAAGGGGAAGGAATTATAGCTGGAATCATGGCAGGAAGAGAACAGATGGATGGGTTCAGTAGAAAAGTCAACATAAAGCTTTAGAGCCATGTTAATGTTCAGGGAATAAGCACCTGTGTATCAGCACACCTTGCGTCTCCACTTTTCAGTCATCCATGAAATGCTCAACCTAAATTAGTTATATTCTGCCTCCTAAAAATAAACAAAGCAATTTATTTCTTTTGTGTACTAACTCACCATTTCAGTAGGGTTGTGCTTTTCTTCCAGTTTCGAGCACAGAAAGAATGTCTTCCTGCACGTTCTCTTTATGCTGCTAAGTTCCTGGGCCAACCAAGGAGGCAATTTCAGCTTGACTCTGCCACTGCCCTGCCAGGTTTCTGAGTCAGTCACTCGTCCTGATGAGATGTTAAAAATAGGACGGCATCTTTCTAAGTCTGCAACGTGGCATTTGGAAAGAAACACCTGTTTTCAGAAGTGATATTTATGACTCTCGAAAGGAATAAGTATGCGCTGCTTGCACACTCTGCTGATGCCTCAGTTTGGCACCCACTTTCCTAGTTCCTACAGTCATCTGAGGAACCAACATGGGCCACAGAATGAAGTTGAACTTTACACTATAATGGAACAATGCTGGATCAATAAGAAGTACTGAATTGGGTGTTTGCTTCCAAAGAGAAAAATGAGAGTTAATTTTCTCTTGGCGGGACATTGCCTTACCATAGATGATAAGAATTTAGCACAGGGCGATGAAACAGAAAAAGGATGGGGGAACAATTTCTACATGTGGGGGCAGCCCGCTGGCTGAGCTTTTCGCATTCCATTTCCAATGGGGCAGAATAATCACTGTGTTATTTACATTCAAGTCGCTCGCGAGGTTCCGTTGTGCAGACCACAAATGTTGCAGAGTGTACAAATTAGATGAATTACCATGACAACGTCAACCACTTTACTTTAGGAATAAATGTCAGCATTTAACCGTGGGCTCTTCAAATACCACTGATGAGTGGAAACAATATTGTGATTCTTGCAGTTATTAACAGGGATGCTGTGTGAGCTGCTGCTGTAATGCAGGACTTTAGCCTCACCCCCCTCTCTCTAATGAGAGTCATTTTTTATTACAATTAAACCTCGAGGTTAGTGTATGCAACTCATAGCTGGGGAGCCTGGGTTCAGATCCTTACCACAGGGCCTTCAGTTTAATTTCCAACAGCATAAGTGGGCATTATTAGGAATTAAGCAGTTAATTGGATTTCTGAGAAAATAAACACCGTAAGGATTGTGGAGGAACTGTGCACAATTGCCCTGGATAATCATTAAAGTGTTAAACGCATCCGACAATACTTAAGTATTCTGAATCAGACAGGCACAAAAAAATGACAGTGGTATTCTCACAGGCAGTTGTCACTTTTAATCAACATTTGCTTCTACGTTACGGGGATATCCGAGGCTGGATCCGGAGGACCTCTTCTTCCTGTGATGCAGGACCCCTTCCCCTGACACAACAGCCTTGTTGCAAGGGAATAGGCCCCACCATTAGCAGAACAAATCTATGGGTGTGCCTCTTCAGCAACAAGATGCTGAAATGCCCTTAGCTAGTATTGCCAATTCCTTTCCTGACAGGATCAAATTCTGCTGGCAGCAGGCTGACAGGTGGAAACTGAAACAGACTAGCTTGAGTTTGTCAGAGTCTGGAAACCAGCTAGCTGACTGTCAGGAGTCCTGCACGACCTCCTGCCATGGCTTCCTTCTGCCTCACTCTCCTGTCTGTTGCTAACCACCATTATTTATGATTCTGTGTACTGCTATATGTCTTTGACAACACTAGGATTCCTTTCATCCCTCCCCACCCCCCCCCCCACCCCCCGCACACACACTTTGTCTTCTTGGAGCCTGAGAATGTTTCCCTTTCCACCTCCCTTTTCTTATACCATTTGGCAATGGGGCTGAATGGCCAAATTTCCCTTTCCACCTCCCTTTTCTTATACCATTTAGCAATGGGGCTGAATGGCCAAATGGCCTTCAGCATCTGTAGATAAGAGTTGTATTTTCTTTTTTGCATAGCAGTTGACATGTTTACAGTAGTGGAGGACTAGCTGTAGATTGTTTGGGTTAGCGGGCAGTGGGAAGGGGGGAAGCAAAAGACTGCACTTTTGGGACTTTAAAAGATTCATTTGTGTAACTGTTATTCAGTTCTGGCAAACTTTGCTGAGGAGCAATAGCTTGCACTGGTGGCAAATTAATCAACTTCATTATACAGTTGAAGTCTACCTGAGTGTCACTTGGCAAACCTTACACTGACAAGAAAATCCAGGTCCTTATTATCCCCACTACATTGCTGTGAGTTCACGCCCAAGGAGGGGCAGGGGGGGAAATTGCTAAATCTGGGAGTTCAGAAGCTACACAGCAAGAAGATTTAAACAGTGAGATTGCACCTGGGAAGGCAAAATTTACTGCAGAAATTTGAACATAACTTGGAGGATTAAAAATGCCAATGTGGGGGATTTTGTTATTGTGGAAATAGGCTTACACTGATTTTGCATTAGAGCCCCTTTGCCCCTGGTGCTTCTTTTTGTTTTTGCACAAGATGCTATGAAGGTAGGAGTTGGCAGAAACCGCTTGTAAGAGGATCTTGCTTGCAGCGGGAAAGCGGGGCTCCAACTTGCAGCTCCGTGGCAGCTTGTGTGAAAACTGAGAGAAGTGCTGGGAGCAAAAGGGCTCTCCACCTGGAAGAAGCCTAGTGTGAAATTGGCCTTAGATTTGAATCAGTTTTGCTGGGCAAAGTGCTTTGATCTCCCTTGAGGGGAAGTTTCCACCACAAGATGTTCTTTGGTGTGTGGCATATGGCAAATCACTGAAAACCAGGTTATCTGCTCATACATATATAATAATTGTCTCAATTTGTTCTGCTATGCTAGTGTGAACACTAGTGCTGAAAGGATGTAATACAAAAGCAATAAATAACTGTGGTAATTGAGTCATTTGGGTGCAAAGAACATTCCACTTAATTAATCTAATAGCTAATTTGACCTTACACTTCATTGTATCAAAGGCCCTAATAGTGAATAATTTCCATTAAGACAAATGCCAGTTTTCTTCCTCTAGACATCTTTGTTTAATTTGTCAAATTCACAGCTCAATAGGAGAAAGCCAGACATATATAAATATGTTGTTCAATTCAGAGGGTTAGGCCAGTCAGCTTTTTCACTCAAGCTTTTTCACTCATTAACCCCAGCTGTCCTGTCTTTTATGCCTTTCATTCATGTAGCTCCCAGGAGCCCCAGAATAGCCAATTAAGTGGTCAAAATGGACCTCCTTTTCACCCACTGGTTGGAACCAACCCAAAGGCTCATATTTTACCATTTTCCTGATATACACTGATCCCAAGAGTTAGGAAAATTGAGGGGGCCGGGGGTCAGAGAGATGTCAGGCACCTTGTGTTAAATTGGTTAACTGAGGAAGAAACCTTCATGCAGGGGACAGATTATGGTTGTGGGAGAGAAACAGAGGCTCTTTCTACACTCGCTGTTTGATCCATTCTTTATGTACATTCCTGAGTATGGAATTTTTATTTTCAAGAAAAAAAGAGGGAAAAGGGAAAATGGAAATAGAAAAGTAATAATACATCTATAAAGAAAATTAGAATACATTCTGCATGTCGCCGTAGAATCAAATAAAAAGAAAATTTCATCATACTGTTACACACTTAGCCTCTCATCACAGTAGTCATATAGAATTATATTGTAAGTTCCCATTTAGGTTATCAATTTAGCTTGTTCTTCAATCATATAAATTGAAGAATATTAGCCACAGGTCACACCAAAGCAATTTAAGTGTCTAGCCATACATATAACTTCTCCCAGTATTCGCTTGCTTCGCTTGATTTCCCAGCAAGCAATAGCGATAAATAGTCCATCTCTGTTGCTTCCAGTATTTTCCCGATCAGTTCCTGTTTCGTGGGTAGTTCTTGGAGCTTCCATTTCCGAGCAAACAAAATCCTAGCTGCAGTATTAATATGTGCCATTAAATGTCTTGTCTCTTGTATAATCACTAGGATGCATATTCAGCAAAAACAGTTCTTGTTTAAGAGGAATCTGCATCTTCAACATTTTCTGCAATGGTTCATGTAACATCTTTCAATAGTCTTTCGCCTTCTCACAAGTCCACCACATGATTAAATGATCCCACCTGTTTTGTACATTTCCAACATTTGTTAGTCATATTAGAATACATTTTAGAAAGCTTTTGAGAGGTTACATACCATCTGTAAAACACCTTATACAAATTTTCCTTAAAAGATACTGATTTGGTTAATTTAGTATTGGATTTCCAAAGAGTTTCCCATTCATTTAGCCTAATACTACGCCCTATATTCTTAGCCCATTGTACCATACAGTCCTTCACAATCTCATCTTGCATCTTCATCTGTAGTAGATAAGAGTATATTTTCAAGATCAGTTTTTCCTGAAGACCCAGGAAAATTTTATCAAATGGATATTGATCAACATTAAACCCTACTATCTTATCTTTAACATATCTGGACACTATTTGCGTTCTGAGCCACCAACTCATATTAATGTTCTTACTCGCTAGTTCTTCCTTGGTTTTCAATTGATTATCTTGTTGCAGTATTTGGTGGTGTAAATGCTTCAACCAGAGATACCCATCTCAGAATTCTTTTATAGATTTTCGGTTTTAACCATATCCATGTACAATAGAGAGATTTCCATAGCCAGTGGTTTTTAAAATAAGAATTTCCTTCTAGTCTTTGGTACCACAAATATGCGTGCCAGCCCTGGGTAAGTTCATGGCCCTCCAGAGACAGCTGTCTTCTATCCTGCAATAAGACCAAATCTCTTAGCCATGTTAATACCGAGACCCTATAATACAGTTGCCAATCCGGGCGGCCCAGACCTGTTCTTTCTTTACAGTCTTGTAGCGCTTTTAGTTTAAATCTTGGCTTTTTCTCCTGCCAGATATATACAGATATCATCGTGTTCAACTCTTGAAAAAAAAGCATTAGTTAGGAGTATCGGAATAGTTTGAAATAAAAATAACAATATATTCATTTTTATCGAAGCTATTCTTCCCATTAATTATATATTCAAGGCCTGCCATTTTTCCAAGTCTCTTTTAATCGCTTTAAGCAATTTGTCATAATTATCTGTCTTTAAAGTACTACATTTGTTTTAAATATAAATACCCAAATATTTCACTTTCTTCTCATAAGAAAATCTGGACTTTTCTTGAAAATATTGAATTTGTTCTGTTGGCCGAAAATTTTGTTTTGCCATAATTTATCTTCATTCGTGCCCAGTGACCAAATTGGTTAATCTTATTTATCAGAGAATCAATTGAATCAAGTGGTTGTTCTAAAATGAAGACCAAGTCATCTGCAAATCCCCTCAATTTATGTTGTTCACTTTTAACCAGCACACCCCCTAATATTTGGATCTTCTCTTATTTGTTTGTTCAAAATCTCCAAACATAAAATAAACAAAAGCGGTGATAATGGACAGCCTTGTCTTGTACCTTTCTGAATGAAAATTGATTCTGATAATTCGCCATTCACCATCACCTTTGCTCTTTGAGAAGAATATATCGACTGTATCATTTTCAAAAAGTTCTCACCACATTCCATACTATTCAATTGTTGTATCATAAACTGCCAACGAACGTTATCAAAGGCCTTTTCTGTGTCTAAACAGATTAAGGCTAACTGCTTCTCCAGATGATTCTCATAGTACTCCAATATGTTATATGACTTCTTGGCAAAACCCCTGCTTGGTCTTGAGGTATAATAGTCAGCAAAATTTTCTTCAGATGTTGTGCCAGAATTGAGGCAAAGATTTTGTAATCCATATTCAAGAGAGAAATTGGCCTAAAATTTCTAACAACTTTCAAATCTGTACCCTCTTTTGGAATTAGAGATATTGTAGCTTCTTGCCATGAAAATGGTATTTCAGCCTCGCTTTGGATCGTTTCTATAAGCTGCTTAAATGGAACCGATAAACGATCTTCAAAGGCTTTGTAAAATTCTGCAGGTAAACCATCTGGACCAGGTGATTTGCCATTTTTTGAAAGGCTATTGCTTCATACACTCCTCTTATCATTATTGGCTCATTTAAAATTTTCCATTGATCATCTGTGAATTTGTTAAGATTATTCTGTTTAAGATAGTCTTCTACATCTTCCTTGGGGTGGTGGTGGGGGGTGGGCTCCCTCTGGGAATCCTACCCCCCCAGGGAAAGTGCATGCGCAATACATAGCCTCTCCTCTCCCGGTGTAGTGAACGCCGCGTGGTCACTGTCTGGCTATGCCTGGCAGATGGTCACTGCAATGGCCTCTCCTGCATTACTGCATCCGTAGCAACACCTTCTCGCTGGTCCCCCCCGTTTTCACAGAGTTTGCTACGTCATGGTGCGAACGAATTGTCCGGCGGTATAACCGGATGGGCAGGCTGGGCCCACCAACTTCGTCAGCCTAAGAGAAGGAAAACTCTAACATCAAACCCGGGCAGATAGAGCTCGTTAATGTAACACCTACCACCTGGAGGACTCACTGCCGGCGTCCCGGCTTACTGGGCCATGGCAGATGACCCCCAGGTGAAAGGGTGGAGCCAGTACCGCGCACACTGCGCTTCACCTAAAAAATTCCTCTGCGCAGGCCTGAAGGGCATATCCACACACACAACCCACAACGCATCAAGTCCTGCAGCGATAGGCAAGGGGCGAAACGGCAGGTGGAAGGTGCCACTGGAAGCCGCAGTCCCGATCCTGCATGTAGGCGGTTCAGGATATTGGTCGCCTGATGCTAACCCGGAGACGAAAGCATCTTTCGGCAGCACCCTGAACGACCAAGCAGCCTTATCTAGGGACAGCACTGCTTGCTCCACACAGAGAGGGGCCTAGAAAAGGTGGCCTAAACAAAGCTCGTCTCCCCCACCCCAGTTGGCTAGCCGCGGTCAACGGGCATCCTTACTTGCGGTCGAAAAATAACAACAAAGAAAAGGCATGCACCTGCCTCACAAAGTGTGCAAAGACTAAAGCTTGCGTGTTGGAACATCAGAACCATGCTTGACACAGTAGGCAGTGGTCGCCCTGAACGGCGCTCTGCTCTAGTTGCCCACGAACTTCTCAGGTTGAATATCAACATAGCAGCTCTCAGTGAGGTCCGTTTCCCTGAGGAAGGTAGTCTTCAAGAACACGGTGCTGGCTATACCCTCTACTGGTCGGGTAAGTCAAAGGCTGAGAGCCGCCTTTCTGGCGTTGGCTTCATGGTCAGGAACTCCATTGCCTCCAAACTCGAAAACCTTCCAACAGGTCACTCAGATCGCATCATGTCCATGCGCCTCCCACTTCAAAACAAGCAGCATGCAACACTCTTCAGTGTGTATGCCCCAACCCTTCAAGCAGATCCTGCAGAAAAGAACAAGTTCTATGCTGATCTACGCAACCTCGTACGGAAGACCCCTACAGAGGACAAGGTGATCATCCTTGGCGACTTCAATGCCAGAGTAGGTAAAGACTCGGAAGCCTGGAAAGGAGTACTTGGCAAACACGGCATTGGCAACTGCAATGACAACGGGCGCCTCCTGCTAGAATTCTGCATGGAGCACCAGCTCACCATCACCAACACTATCTTCCAGCAGAAGAACAGTCTGAAGACAACCTGGATGCACCCACGGTCCAAGCATTGGCACCTTATCGACTACATTCTGGTGCGCCAGAGAGACCTTCGAGATGTCTTACACACCCGAGTAATGCCCAGCGCAGAATGTCATATGGATCATCGTCTTGTACGCTGCAATCTCCGTCTTCACTTTAAACCCACACCCAGGAGAGGAGGTATCCCTCGGAGGAAGTTTCAGGTTGGCAGCCTCCAGTCAGCCGAAGTTAAAGCTGCCTTCCAGGCAAAACTCCAGTCAAGAATTGAGGACCTCAGTTGCCCCACAGACCCTTCTCCAGAAGCACTCTGGGAACACCTAAAAACTACCGTCCTGCAGATCTCTGAAGAAGTCCTCGGGTTCTCCACAAGGAAGAACAAGGACTGGTTTGATGAGAACAATCAAGAGATCCAAGAATTACTGGCAAAAAAGAGATCTGCCTACCAAGCACATCTTGCTCAGCCCTCCTGTCCTGGGAAAAAAGCAACCTTTCGCGCTGCATGTAGCAACCTCCAGCGCAAGCTTCGAGACATTCAGAACGAGTGGTGGACCAAGCTTGCAGAGAGAACCCAGCTGTGTGCAGACACTGGTGATTTAAGAGGGTTCTACGAAGCCCTGAAGGCAGTATATGGTCCATCATATCAGGCTCAGAGTCCCTTGCATAGTGCAGACGGCCAAGTGCTCCTCACAGACAAGGCATCCATACTGAACCGGTGGTCGGAGTATTTTCAGGTTCTCTTCAGTGCCAACCGCGTAGTTCAAGATTCAGCAATCCACCTCACCCCACTTCAACCGGTGAAAACAGAGTTGGATGAGATCCCCACCCTAGAAGAGACTGTTAAAGCCATCAAGCAACTGAAAAGTGGCAAGGCAGCAGGAGTTGATGGAATTCCACCAGAGATCTGGAAGCATGGGGGCACAGTACTACATAGCTCACTTCACAAAGTACTTGTCACCTGCTGGGAACAAGGCAAATTACCACAGGACTTTCGCGATGCAATCATCATCACCCTATACAAGAACAAAGGGGAAAAGTCAGACTGCTCCAACTACCGGGGGATAACCCTGCTCTCCATCGCAGGCAAAATCCTTGCCAGAATACTCCTGAACAGACTGGTGCCCACCATTGCAGAAGAACTCCTCCCAGAGAGCCAGTGCGGCTTCAGAGCTAACAGGAGCACCACCGACATGGTATTTGTTCTCAGACAGCTCCAAGAGAAATGCAGGGAACAGAACAAGGGTCTGTATGTGACTTTTGTTGACCTTACCAAAGCTTTCGATACCGTTAGCAGGAAAGGCCTGTGGCAAATCTTGGAACGTTTAGGATGTCCCCCAAGGTTCCTCAGCATGATCATCCAGCTACACGAAGACCAGCGAGGCCAAGTCAGACACTGCAACGACCTCTCAGAGCCCTTCCCAATAGGCACAGGTGTAAAGCAAGGCTGCGTTCTCGCGCCAACTCTCTTTACGATCTTCTTTAGCATGATGCTTCAAAGAGCCGCAGTAGATCTAGATGAGGACGATGGTGTCTACATCCGCTATCGCACCGATGGCAGCCTGTTCAACCTGAGGCGACTAAAGGCACACTCCAAGACAATGGAAAAACTCATCCGAGAGCTACTGTTTGCTGATGATGCTGCACTCGTCTCCCACTCGGTATCAGCTCTGCAGCATATGACGTCCTGCTTTGCAGAGGCTGCCAAGCTATTCGGCCTAGAAGTTAGTCTGAAGAAGACAGAAGTTCTCCACCAGCCTGCACCCCAGGAAGATTATCACCCTCCCTGCATCACTGTGGGTGAATCAGTTCTGAAGACAGTCCAGCAGTTCAGCTACCTGGGGTGCATCATCTCCTCAGATGCCAAGATCGACAAGGAGATTGACAACAGGCTGGCAAAGGCAAACCGTGCATTTGGCCGACTGCACAAAAGAGTGTGGAGCAACAAGCACCTGAAAAAAGGCACAAAGATCAATGTTTACAAAGCGGTTGTGATGACAACCCTCATCTATGGCTCCAAATCGTGGGTTTTATACCGTCATCACCTGCGACTCCTTGAGCGCTTTCATCAGCGCTGCCTTCGCACCATCCTCAACATCCACTGGAGTGACTTTGTGACCAACACTGAAGTCCTCAAGCAGGCAGAGGTTACCAGCATCGAGGCACTGCTGTTGAAGACGCAGCTGCGCTGGGCAGGGCATATTTCTAGGATGGAAAACCACCGCCTTCCCAAGATTGCCCTGTATGGCGAACTCTCCACCGGCCATCGAAATAGAGGGGCACCAAAGAAGAGGTACAAGGACTCCTTGAAGAAATCCCTTAGCACCTGTCACATCAACCATCACCAGTGGTCTGACCTAGCCTCAGATCGCAAAGCATGGAGGCACTCCATCCACCAGGCTCTCTCTTCCTTTGAGAACACACGCATAGCTGGTCTTGAGGACAAAAGGAGATTGAGGAAGAATCGCACTGCTACAGGACCAACCCTAAATCAGACTTTTCCCTGCAGCCGCTGTGGCCGGACCTGCCTGTCCCACATTGGTCTTGTCAGCCACCAGCGAGCCTGCAGCAAACGTGGACTATTGCACCCTTCTTAAATCTTCGTTCGCGAAGCCAAGCCGAGAGAGAGAGAGATCTTCCTTTGAAATCTGTTTATCTTCATATAGCTTTTTGTAAAAATTTTCCACAATTTGAAGTATCTCCTGTCTTTGAAATTTCTCTTTATTACGTTCATCTCTCAATGCTGTTATTACTCTCTTCGCATTTTTTTTCTTAGTCTATACCCCAACCATCTCCTGGGTTTATTAGCATAATCAAAATAATTTTGTTTTGCAAATTTTAATTTTTTCTCTACTTCTTCCACCAATAATAAGTTAAGCTGATGCTGTGTCTGTTTTATTTTGTCCTTAAACTCTTATTTTGTTGGATGTAATTTTAGATTTTTATCTACTTCTTCTGTTTGTACCATTAACTTTTGAAAGTTCTCAGATCTTTCCTTCTTCTTCTTGGCATTGAATCTAATTGCCAGCCCCCTAAAATATGCTTTCGCTGAATCCCATACTACCTGCATCTTCACCTCCTGTATTATATTTTGTTTGAAAAAAAATTCATTTCTTCTTTTGCTTCTTGGAAGAAGTTTTTATCTTTTAGGATCTGAGTGTTTAACTTCCAGCTTCTTCTTCTTTGTATTCCCTTAAGATTTATAATTACTGGACTATGGTCAGATACCACTCTAAGTTGAATCTCCACTTCCGCTAATTCCTTCATCAGATCTGTAGGCAACCAGCACAAATCAATTCTTGACCATGACTGATGACTAGATGAATAATAGTAAAATCTCTTAATTTTGGGTACCTTGTCCTCCACGCATCTACTAGTTCCAGTTCTTCAGCTAATTTTTAAAAATGTGTTGGTAACTGTAGTCCTTTGGATTTAATTTGTTTATGCAGCTTCCTGTCCAATTGTCTGTCAAAGACCGCGTTAAAGTCACCAAGTAAATAATATTCTGAATAATCTAAGTTTGTTAGTTCGAGATGTAGTTCATTACAAAAAAATTCTTGCTGGTCATTTGGGGCATAAATGTTTGCTAACAAGATTTTTCTACCCTCTATGGTAATTTTGAAGAGCCCCATGGCGCAGAGTGGTAAAGCTGCAGTACTGCAGTCTGAACTCTCTGCTCATGACCTGAGTTCGATCCCAGCGGAAGCTGGTTTCAAGTAGCTGGCTCAGATTGACTCAGCCTTCCATCCTTCTGAGGTCGGTAAAATGAGTACCCAGCTTCCTGGGGGGGGGAAGTGTAGATGACTGGTGAAGGCAATGGTAAACCACCGCATAAAAAGTCTGCTGTGAAAACGTTGTGAAAGCAACGTCACCCCAGAGTCGGAAACGACTGGTGCTTGCACAGGGGACTACCTTTACCTTTATGGTAATTTCCACCAATAAGATTCTTCCATTTTCTGAGACAAAGCAGAATTGTAAATTAAATTTATCTTTTACATATGTTGTTACACCCCTCTTCTTCTTTTTTTCAAATCCGTTGCAACAAATAAATTGCCAAGTTTTTTGTTCTTCAACAAATGTTGATCTTTTGTCAATGTATGAGTTTCTTGTAAACAAATAATATCAGTTTCCAATTTTGCTAAATATTTAAAGATTTTCCTTCTCTTTACAGGAGAATTAAGTCCATTCACATTTGTAGAAATTATTGATGCCGTTATGGATCTTTCTTATCACTATCTTTTTTATCTTTATCTTTTTTGATCCGTAGTTGTGTTTGGTATTTCTTTGCATCACTTGGATCTTCTTCCTCTGAGTTTTCTTCTTCACCATTTTCCTTCCTTCTCTCTTTTTTCTTCCCAAATTTCTCCAAAAAATTTTTCACCTTGAAGATTGAATTGATCTTGTATCTTTTGCCTTCTGGCATCAACCATATATATGGTATTTCTCGCTCCCTTAGAAAGTTTGTTAAGGTATAATATTATCTTCTCTTCTATCTAACTGACCAAGGCATCTCTTTCAGAATTCTCACTGTGTTCCCTGCAACTAGTTTATCTCTTGTCTGTTTCAAGATATTGAAGATGAAGATATTGGATTTATATCCCGCCCTCCACTCCGAAGAGTCTCAGAGCGGCTCACAATCTCCTTTACCTTCCTCCCCCACAACACACACCCTGTGAGGTAGATGAAGATATTGGATTTATATCCCGCCCTCCACTCCGAAGAGTCTCAGAGCGGCTCACAATCTCCTTTACCTTCCTCCCCCACAACAGACACCCTGTGAGGTAGATTAAGATATTGGATTTATATCCCGCCCTCCACTCCGAAGAGTCTCAGAGCGGCTCACAATCTCCTTTCCCTTCCTCCCCCACAACAGACACCCTGTGAGGTGGGTGGGGCTGGAGAGGGTTCTCACAGCAGCTGCCCTTTCAAGGACAACCTCTGCCAGAGCTAAGGCTGACCCAAGGCCATGCTAGCAGGTGCAAGTGGAGGAGTGGGGAATCAAACCCGGTTCTCCCAGATAAGAGTCTGCACACTTAGCCACTACACCAAACTGGCTCTCCACATATTATCTCTTATTCTTCTTGTAAGCTTCACGTGTATTTCACTGGGTAACTCATTTTGTTTAGTGAAACTCTATGGTACATGCTTAACTTGATCAATCTCTTCCGTTTTTTCCAGTGGCACTTGCAAAATTTCTGCAAAGCCTCGCTTAGCATTTTCTGCAAGTCTTCAGACTTGTCTTCTGGAATATTTTGCAGTCTCAACAAATAAGCTGCTCTGTCCATTTCTAACTGGAGAAATCTACTATCATACACCTTTTGATTGTTTCCCAACTGTTCAAACTTTTGAGTATTACTCACCACTTCATCATCTAGGGCTTTCAATGCCTTATTAGTTTCGGCTGTCAGTTTTTTGTTTTCATGGAGCTCTTGCTTGACTTCAGCCATTTGTTCTCCAATGTTGTTTACCTTGTCAGTCAGTCATGAAATGGCTGTTAGTAATGTATGTTGCATTTCTTTCATATCTTCCTGCATGTTTGCAGTTGTAAATTTAGTTGGACCAATATGAGGAAGGTTAGGAGTCAGAGTTGTGGCCAGTGGTGGGATTCAAATAAATTAACAACAGGTTCTATGTCCTAATGACCATTTTAACTATACCAAAAGATATACTGAAAGGTAGTTTAATAATTCACGCATTAAATACTGCAATAAGAACAGTAAAAGAGGTAAAGACAACTAAACTGTTGTTAATTTATTTGAATCCCATCACTGCATAAGACCACCCACTAAATTCACTTATAGGTGAGATATGAACCTGGAGCTTTGTGGTTTGTGGCTGAGCCACTAAACTATACCAGCACTGCAGGTTAGGGAGCGCTCTGAAGGATTGTGTAGAAGAGCTCTTTAAAAGCTGCACCCTGCCACAAAGATTCCAGTTGTATATCGTTACAGTTGGATCAGTGTTTTTCACTCAGTGGATTGGAAGCCACATGTAGCTCTTTGGCATGCTCTTCTGAGTATTGTTCCCCAGTGCAGGACCTGGCCCATGTTTCAGGAAAGTAGACCAAAGACTTTGCCTAATGGGGCTTGTGGCTGATAGCTGGTTCTCACTTTGAAATAGCCACCAGTGGAACAGGTAAGCTGCAATCCTCCTTAAAGTGCAGTCCTCCTGCCAGGGATGGAAATAAATAAGGCTCTTTTGGTTGATGGCAATCGTAGATGTTGCTCTCCATGAACTACTGAATGAGTACCACTGAATGAACCACTGAATGAGTACCACGGAGTTAAAGAGAACACCTTAAAAGAAACTTTTGCTTCACACTGAAAGAGACAGGGTGGTAGGGTTACCAACAGACCTGGAGGAAAATGTCCTGTCCTTTTCAAAGAGGCTTAATCTGTGGAAATGGGCAGGGAAAGTTTGTTATGACATGCAGGTAAACCACATCCTGTTAAACCTCTGTTAGAGGGACAGGGCATTTCTAGCATCTTTTTTCTCCAGGATGTTGGCAGCTCTAGGTTGGTCTTAGCTACAACTCAGCGCTTTCTGTCTAACCAGTCTCTTCATTTCTTTTGGACCACACACCTTATCTGGAATGATCAAGTGGAAATGGAACTAGTCTTTATCTAGAATCATTTTGTATTTGTGGAGCTATTAAAAGGTGTTCTGAATTCATACATTTCCTGGCAAGAGTGACTCATGGGAAGACATAACAAACTCTGTTGTAAGCCAAGTGATAAAAGATAGATCTTTCTTCCCAAAATGAATGTCTTCGCAGTGATAACAATGGGAAAACCACCAACCCATTTTGGAGAGTTCTACCCCTCCTTCCTTTCCTGAACAATTAAGACATGTGGATTTATTTAGCTATCCCTTTGCAAATGTCCCCAGGTTAAAAGACTGGCCAAACAAAAACTGACACAAAGAAAGTTTTTGACAGAGAGTGGAAAGCACTTTGGCAGTTCAGTAAAGCTATCAAAGCAGATCTCTTTACCCCTTCAAAAAACTTGGTGAGATAGAGCGGCTAAAACTGTGAGGCAGAAGTTCTTCATTCATATCTAGCTTTAGGTGTGCCAGGTCTGTGTTGGAAAATACCTGGAGACTTTGAGGATGGATCTGGGAGAGGGTGGGGTTTGGGGAGGGCAGGGGCCTCAGCATGGTCCAATGCCATAGAGTCCACCCTTCAAAGCAGCCATTTCCTCCAGGGGAGCTGATCTCTGCCAGCTGGACATCAGTTGTAAAAGTGGGAGATCTTCAGGCCCCATGTGGAGGCTGGGAACCCTGCAAAGTCACAGCAACTGCACTGGGTAGCTTAGGCAAGACATTTCTCCCATCTCCTATGTGTAAAAATGTATAATAAAGAGGCCTACTTTATAGGAGGGTTGTAGGGGTTACCAAGATAACAAGCCTTGAGCTTCTGAATGTGTCATAACATTCAGCAACACAATTCAATGAAATTATGGGCCAAACTGGACAAGATGTGGAAATATTGGAAATGAAACTCCTAGTGTTGTCTCCCTCTCCAAAAAAAACAAACAAACATGTGGGGCCCGAACTTGAATTAACCATAACATGAAAGGAGTAGGTATCTGTCTCTTGCCATTTTCCTGATCTGAAATGGCCCCAAGATGTCCTGACCGGGATAGACCAGCCAAGCCCAATCTTGTCAGATCTCAGAGGCTAAGCAGGCAGTGGTCAGTACTTGGATTGGAGACTCCCCTTAAAATACCCAGTTGGGAGGTGGAGACAGACTTATTCAGCCACCTCTCTGAATATCCTCCAGGCCCCCAGTAGGGGTCAGTCACCATAGGTAGACATGACTTCCAGGTGCAAACACATGCAAAAAAAGAAGAAGAAATGGTTCCAAGGTATTCCTATTGATATCATTTCACAGTCACTCCTCTGACTGTACTGGCTGCCCATCAGCTACCAGGGTCAATTCAGGGAAGTGGCCATCACATAAAGAGCCCTTCATGGCCTGGATCCCACAATCCATGAGTCTGCATCTCCCCCTATGTTCCACCATGAGCAGGGCATTCTGCAGATGCTCCCCTTCAAATAGGCAAAATCAATAACTGCCTGAACACGTATATTCTCTGTTGTGACCCCCCACACAAACACACGCCCCTTATAGAATGGCCTGTCTGGAGACGTCTCACCCACCTGGCTAAACTATGCAAAAATGAATTATTCAGCAGAGCTTTTTATGTGGATAATAGGACAATAGTTTAATGAAATGTTTTTCAGAATGATATTTTGGTAAAGGAATAGGTGCTGTGGACCTACAGTATCTAGTACATACTATCTGTTGCTGTAAGTATGATCCTACCTTTAAATGCTTTGGAGAGGAAGTGGGGGGGGGGGGCGACACACACCTGCAATCCAACCTGCAAAATCACAGCTTGGAGTGCAAATGCATGTGCATGCTCCACTTCATCCCAAGCATTAAAAGATACCTTTAAATACTTTGGGGAAGAATTGGGGGAATGGCATGCGCATGCAATCCAAACTATGAAATCGTGGTTTAGAGTGCAAATGCATGCAACTCCTCTTCTCCCTCAAAGGATTTAAATGCTTTGGGGAAGAAGGGGGGGCATGTATGTTTGCACTCCAAGCCACAGTTTCGCAGCTTGCATGCACTTATGCTGGGAATTCCCTCACTTCTTCCCCAAAGCATTTAAAGGGAAGCTGGGGGGTAGGGCGCCTGCCTGTAATCCAAGCCGTGAAATCATGGTTTGGAGTGCAAATACATGCGTGCAAAGGATGCTGGTGTTGCCCCTCTTGCTCTTGCACCCGGGGCAGCTGCCCCCTCTGCCCCCCCTCCCCGATCCAGCCCTGTCTTCTGGATACAAAGCTACTGAGCCTAACATCAGCAGCATGACCTGTAAATTAGGTATTTTGCAGTGCCACCCTAAGCAAAGTTACACCCTTCTAAACAAACTGACTTAAATGAATTTAGATAAATGCAACTCTTGTGGTATTTCGCGTCCTGGTATGTGTTGTGCCGGTTCCTGCCTACAAACTATCCTGCATTCACTGGAGTTTCTCAAGGATTTAAGGGTGGTCATGGTAAAAAGCAAACCGTGACGCTTCTGGGGCCAGCCTTTCCAAGGGGGCTTCAATCGCTACCGAAACATCCCTCCCCGCTTCCAGTAAGAGCCACGATGGCCAGTTCTCTTCCGGATTCTGCATCCTGCCTCCAAAGTGCCAGCACGGTGTGATGACGTTGATGTCACGAGGGGTCAGCGCGAGGTGACGTGGCCTTGCGGGAGCAGGCTGGGGAGGGCCGGCAGCAGGTGCCAAGAAAGAGACACAGCAGGCGCCCGACCAACAAACGGTTCTATAGAACTGATAGCACATTAGGTAACGGTTCCATAGAACTGGTGCGAACCTGCTGAATCCCACCACTGGTTGTGGCCCTATTTTCTCTATTGTCTCTCCTTTTGGGGGCGTCCTTGAACCCTTGAAATGCAACATACATTACTCTGTTGTTAAATTTCCTATAATATATATTCCCTCTCAAACGTAATTTTTTTTTTTATGTTTACAATTCACCAGCCTATTTTGGAACACTATGTTCCAGCTTTTATCAGCTAACTCAGTACCAGGCAAGAAAAGACAATATTTTTGTCAGCTTGTATACATTGAAGCTTTGGTTTATGGCTTGAATTGCTTATTTACTGTGAACTAACCCTTAGCCTTTTGCTACACTAACCATAGAACTGTAGAATGCCTGTTAGAAGGGGGGGAGGCTAGAACACCCGTCGGCCTTTGAAATGTCATTGCCATTCCCAGGCGCCTGGAACAGACAGGCAAGGCCATCCGGGCGTAGGAGAGGCGGCTCTGCAAAGGGAGATAACAGATTACTGCCCTGGTTCTTCTCACCCTAGAAGTCCCAGGTCTGTGGTGGAAAATGATTTAAACCCTCTAGCCTTTGATGTGTATCCTTATATACCCACGCTTGCACCCCTTTCGTTATTAGTATCAACGAACCTGTGTTCTGGTATGCATTGTTGTATTCAATAAACAGAAACTTTGTTTTCAACAAAGCTAGCCTGTCTTCTATTGAAATCTTCAATGTCCCTACGCTGACATTTTTGAGTAAATGTAGAATTGTTTAGGAACAGAGCCTTCCTCTTGTAACAACAATCTAACAACCTGAATAATGATAATCAAAACTACATACAATATCACATTGCCATAACAATTATTCAAATGGGCCAAGAATAAACAACAAAGAAGAAGGGGGTGAAATATACTCACACCGGCAGAATTATAATATGCTCTTGACCAGTGCAAATTAGTCCAGTCCAATCAGCAAGAAAGTAGTCCACAAAGTAGTCCAGGTAGTCCAAATATTCCAAAACCAGAGTTTTATAGATCGTAATCCAAAAAAGAATATCCAGTTTACATGTCCGCAGATCTTTATAATCCCAAAAAGATTTTTAAAAAGAAAAAAACCATACAAAGCCAGGGAAAAAAAGCCACCCAAAATAAAAATAAAAATTCTGAAGGTAGAGAGTCTTAATTATAATCCAACATCATGGTTAAGCACAGTTAAGGCCATTCATATCTCTATAATCCATTTATATGCTATAAATTCCATCAAGAATTTTATAATCCATTGGCAAAGGGAAAAATCCAAAAGTTCAGGTACTTGTAATCCAATATAAGATTGTATATCCTGTCAATGAATTTATAATCCACCAAAAAAGAGCAGGATCAAAATCTCTGAAGCCTTCATAAATATTCTTTCTACAATCAACAATGCAACTCCCTCTTATAATCCAATATTCAAACAGCTGCTGAAAGTCAGGATTTCCTTTCACACTGTCTTCCAAAAGTTTATTCCCAGTTTTGTCTCTGCTCAAGTCCACCATCAAACCATTAAATCTCAATCAGTTCTTTTAACTGTATTCTCCTACTGGTATATCTTATATCTTGAGAGATTTTTCTTTCATACTCAGTTCAATATACTCCCACTAGAAACTGCTTGTTAAAAGTTCTTGTGTATCAATAGTTTCCGGAATGCAACTTCTTTTAAAAGTTAAAACCATTGCCTTCTCAGTCTGCTTGAAGCCTTGGAGCAAGGGGAGGGGGGGGGGTTAAGGCATCTCCCCCTTCTTCCCTCATGAATCGCTCCCATCCCAACTTTTGACTTCGAAGCTTTAATCCCAGCAATCAACAGAAAAGAAAAGAGAATTTACAGTCACAGCCTGAGTCCTTCAGCTCACTTCAGTCATGCAGATTTCACTTTAGAAAGAAAGAAGAAGTGCCGGTGTTCAACCCAAATGCCATTTACAAATGGTGATGGGGCAATGGAGCTCTGCAGTGTCTACAGGTCTAAGAACAGGCCACTGTCGATATCCTGCTCCTAGCAGAAAAACTGCCTGCCTGCCAAGACTCTTCCCGGATTCTGGATTCGGGCTCAGCCAGGGGAACCCCCCCCAGTTGCCTGATTAAAGACTGACCTTCAGGAGCAAGTCCGAGGTTGGTCTTCACAGCGGGTTGCCAAGACCAGAAAACCTCCGTGTACATTCCAAAGCTACCTTCTACATAACATACTGCCTTCATTTCTGTCTTGCCTCGAGGTTTCTTCTAGCTTCTGTATTTGGTTTGTGCGAATGTGTACTGACACCACTTTCACCCTGCTGTTGCTCTGTAGTTCTCAAAACTTGTTTT
Organism: Heteronotia binoei; assembly: GCF_032191835.1. NCBI lineage: Eukaryota > Metazoa > Chordata > Lepidosauria > Squamata > Gekkonidae > Heteronotia > Heteronotia binoei. Next base: position 10,553,441 of record NC_083230.1, read on the forward strand.
GGCCTGGAGCTTTCTCCAGATCCAGACCTAAGTCTTGATTGTAGAACTTTTCCTTCCAGTTTCCAAACTCCTCCCCAAACTATCTGAAGTTTGCATTTAAATGTGTGTTCCATGGCAATCTAGTTTCTAATTTTAATTTGTATGGGAATCATAGTTCAGTCATGACATGGCCCCATCTTCAACCCAATGAAAGACTCTATAGAGGTTTTCGATGTGTGGAAACAATTGTCACTTTTAAACTAAGGCAAAGTTAGTTTTGTTAAACATATTGAGCTTAAGGGGAATATTGCAGAGGCACCACCTTATAGACCCACAAAATGCTAGTTTTAAAAGAGTAATATAACCTAGAATTGTGTTAAACAATGCAAATACAGAAGTAAAAATCTGTTTCATTTGGAAAGCTGCGAAGCAAATTTTAAAATCCAGAATCAATTGAGGCGATGTGGATCTGTAGCAGGCAGATTGAGTGCTCAATCATGAGTGTAGAAAGAGCCAGAGCTGAACAAGGTGAGGGACAGGGAGGCATCATGGAAGGAAAGGAATGATCTAGAAAACCTTTCCTACATATTTTTTCACTTACTAGGATTCTACAAGCAAGAGACACACAAGGATTTGCAGGGAGCATCTCTTTTCCCTCTCCCACTATCCCCCTTTTCCCTTAAAGCCTCCATAGTCTCTTCTCTCTTTTCTTGCTTCCTTCTTTCCTTACCACTCACAACCTACTTTTATCTGACCCCTTGTCTTCAGCTTTCTTCCCTTCCTTCCCCCTGGCAGCAGGACTGGCCCTGCCACTAGATAAGAAAGATGCAGGCCTAGGGTGCTGGCCTCTGGGGGGTGCCAAATTTGATGCCCCCCGTGTTATTTGGGTTTCCACCACCTAAGTGTGGGATGGTTGGGTTTCCTTCTGCATTTCCAGCCTCTCCCCCCTCCTCGGTGCCTCTGGGGACTGCTCCAGAGGCATGGGGTGGTGGGGCTTTACTCCTGCATTTCCAGTCTTGGCTGGAAACACAGGAGAAAGATTTCCCCCCCTCTCGCCTCTTGGGAGGCTTTCCTCAACCTGGTTATCATTGTAGGGGGGGGGGGGACCAGAATTTTGCCTGGCCTAGATAGTCTAGGGCCAGCCTACTAGAGAGAACTATGGCCCAATCATTTGGCACCAGTCATACAGTTGCATAGTGGGGACCTGCCAGGGACACCTCACTTTCCCATGTATACACTATTTCCCCCTTCCCTCCTCTTGGTAACCCCCAGGTTTCCCTGCTTCCTTCCCACCCACCAAGCAACCTACTTTTTATTTGCCATTCCCATCTTTCACTGTAGTTATTATGTATTTACTTCATTTAACCTCACCTTTCTCTACTGTGAGGAAGCAATGCAGCTTACAACATTCCTGTGTCCTCCATTTTATCCTTACAACAACCTGGTGAGGTTGGTTGGACTGAGAATGTATAACTGGCACAAAGTCAACCAGTGAATTTCCATAATAGAATAGTGATTCAAACCTGGATCTCCCAGATCCTAGACTGAGGGCGATTTCCCTCACAGCTTACCGAGGAGTGAAATCCCTCCTCACCGCGCAGCGTCTGCTCGGATTTCCCACCAACTGCTCCGCAGATTCAGGAAGTGCCGGACCTTTTGTGTCTCAAATGGAAATCGCTAAAACCCTAGTTTACATTAGCAACGCAAAAGGTCCAGCACTTCCTGAATCCGCGGGGCAGTTGGTGGGAAATCCGAGCAGGTCCATGGTATAACTTGGAGCTCCATGGGATCAAATGAAAGTTGAGATGGTGTTACAGGGAATGCTTTAAGTCTCTTAATTTTGATGGGGAAATTAGCTAAGAGACTTGGTAGAGCGAATTTAGTGAGGATCTTTTCTTTCAATGATACAGAGTTTTCAGTCAAGAATAGTCCAAGCAATTATATTTTTATAGTGTTTACATAGGATATGTAGCAAAAGGATTTACACACACACACAGATCTATGTACAAGCAATCAAGAGGCTAAGAAAATAGAGGTTATTGATAGAGGAATTAAGAGGTTATTGAGCGGGTAATATTCACCTGATCCAGAAGAGGAGACGTCCGTTCAAGGGAAAGTATGCGAAGAGGAACACAAATGTCCAGCGTAACGTGCTCTATAGACCCAATTACAGGAGTAATGGATGGTACAGACTGCAATGGCGCCCTACAGAATGCACCCCAAGGTGGGTTTTTGACCCACACTATATAGGGGTTTGACTGATGGGGGTTGTTAGTTACCAAGGGGCTTTGATGTTCCATTGATGGCTATCTTGAATCGCTATGTTGGGAAACTTCGCACATTTTGCCAGGATGATAAGCTCGGAGCGATTGAATAATTGAAAGGGATCAAAGACCTTTAAGGGTAGGATCAATCAAATTATGCATTTGATTGAAGTTAGCAAGGTAGAGGTGATAGGCTGGAGGAAGAGACAATTATCAAGTAGCAGAAGATCAGAGTGAGAGTAGTACTTACCCGCAGTTCCCATGTTATTATTCATCCCATTTGGGTGGAGGTGTTGGAGGGGGAATGGGTGAGATTATGCTGAGAGACAGACTCCAGGCGCCAACCAAAACAAGCTCTGTACTGGGTCCACTCCACCTGTTTAGATGGTCTTTTCTTGGCCTGTTTTTGGTCGGACTCCATTTTGTTTAACAGAAGCAGGAGACCCTCTCTCTTTATTTGCACTGGGGTACTCCATTTTCATCAGGCAGCGCCTCTCAATGGCTAGAGTGAAAGTGGCAGCATATTCATAAGCATCAAGAACATCTTATAGGATGCTTATGAAAGCCTATGAAGTGGCAGTGAAGACTGTGAAGAGCGTTTTCTATGCAGCCTCCATTGCATCTGCGAACGTGTGCCTAGCCCAATTATTTAGAACTATTTGGTTGTTAACCACTTTGCCACAGAGCAAACAAAACAGTAAAGAATGGGATATTGGCTGAGGCTTTTGTGAGACATTTTGTAGATAAAGTCATATTGTTTCACTAGGATCTTCTGACCACATTTGAAGCAGTAATGGAAGCCCATTGTTCATCTTCTGCTTGGACCAATTGTTTGGACCAATTCAGCTGGCTCTTCCAGGAGGATGTCAACAGGGTCCTGGCAGCTGTGAGGCCTACCACCTACCTCCTAGACCTGTGCCCATCCTGGCTGATCAAGGCCTGCAGGGATGAGGTTTGGGTTCTCCTGGAAGACATTGTCAACTTGTCCATCCTGTCAGGGGTCTTTCTAACAGAATTGAAAGAGGCAGTGGTACATCCGCTCCTAAAGAAACCATCATTGGACCCTATGGTTCTATCCCTATACTGCCCAGTATTGAACTTAACTTTCCTGGGTAAGGTAGTTGAGAGAGCGGTGGCCAAACAACTCCAGGTTTTCCTGGATGAAGCATCTGTTCTGGAACCATTCCAGTCCAGTTTCCAACCCAGTCATGGGGTGGAGACAGCATTGGTTGCCCTCATGGATGACCTCCAGAGTCACCTGAATCAAGGTGGGTCAGCACTGCTGTTGATGTTAGATCTGACAGCAGTGTTCAACATGGTTGATCATGTTCTTTTGACCTACTGCCTTGTTGACATAGGAATGAAGGGGACTGCCTTACAATGGTCTTTTCTCCAAGGTCAGGGTGGCAATTGGTGACAGATAAGGGTAGACCTACATGCAGTTTCCTTGAATGTTGAATGTAGGTCTACTCTTATCTGTTTTTTTAAAATATATTCCAACTGAGTCCAGTCAGTAATGCCATCTTGAGAAGTACTGTCTATAGTTTCTGCAACTGCAACCACAATTTTATGAACCTCCTTCTCTGAGTAAGCAAAAATATCATTCCACAACATATTGGCCACAAATCCAAAAGGACAGGAAACAAAGTGGCTACATAGTAAATAGATCAAAGTAAATAGATCATAGTAAATAGATCAAAGCAAAAGCACTGTGCAAACACAAAAATGAATCAACAATAATAGAATAAAGCGTCCAAAAATGTATAAAGATACCCCAAGTACACAGGAAATATATTTCATGAGGGGATGGATTCCACAATAATTTTCAAGAAGATTCCATGGAGAATGCAAAAGGTCCATTCAAAAGGCTTCCCCTGGAAACTTAGTCATTAATCTGTTGTCCTACACCTTAAGTGCTAGATAATTGGGGATACTTAATTTAGGTCTTAGTTTCATTCCTACTCCTTACTATGACTCATTTTCCACCAGGACTGACCTTTACAAGTTAATTAGGATGTTGAAACTGATGTATGGGCATGTAGGCATCTGGTGCTCTTCCAGCTGCACTGGCTATCAATTGAGTACTGGATCTGGTTCAAGGCGCTGGTTTTGACCTTCAAAGCCCTGAATGGCCTGGGACCAGCATATCCTATATACCCCCATATACCAAGACCTTTACACTCCATGGGTAAACACTTGCTGGTGATCCCTAGCCCAGAAGAATTCCACCTAGCCTCAACACAGGCCAGGGCATTTTTTGTCCTGGACCCTACCTGGTGGAACAAGCTTCCCTGGAGATCAAGGACCTATGGTGTCTGATGCAGTTCCGCAGGGCCTGTAAGGCAGAGCTGTCCCACCAGGCTTTTGACTGAGGCCATGGGCGTTACATCATGATGTGACCTTCCTGTTGGAACAGCCCTGCTGAAATGATCCCATTAAATTGACCCATTACCTTAAGGGCATGTCATCTGTTTTATACCAGCTGGGGGATATTTAGGAGAATTTTATGAGTAGATGAGATTTGATACGGCCATCTGTAGTATTTGAGTCTTTCTTTTAGTGTGTAATGCTGTTTTTAATTATATGAACTAATTTTGACTTTGTATATTTATTGACTGTTGTTACCTGTCCTGAGCCTGTTGTAGGAAGGGTGGTTATAAATTGAAAACAACAAACAGACAAATAATGGCGGTACATGGATCCTTGGAATTACCCTGTAAAGAAAGCCATTTAATAATAATAAAAAAAAATTCCAATGCAGTAGCAGATCACAAAAACATGAGCTGTGAAAAATACACAAAGGAATGAGAAATAGACCTTTTCCATGCAAAGAATGGACCAAGAGCTTTTGCATTGAAACTTGGACCTCATGAATGTTCTTTACAGTGACATTTAGAATGATATCCTGGCCAGTGCCAAATGGAATCCTTAGATGCCTTCAGCTTTGTGAAAAATGAGAGTGGAACTCATGTTTTGGTTTACTGGACCTACTATCAATTGACTTGCTAAGGTCCTCAGAACTGTAGCTGGATTGGCATGGATTTAATCATCTACAGCTCTGAGTTCTTTATTGCTGTAAATTCTAAAAATGAACATAGGACATACTGGGGGGGAAAGGAGCTACATCCACTAAAACAACAAGGATAAAAGATGTCTAATTAACTAAGCATATGCTCTTATTGTTAGTGACATTCTAAATGTCACCGTGTGCTTTTGCAATTTGTGAACGACCCACAGGGCATCATAAGGATTGGCAGGAAAATCACAGAGCTATTTTGGGGGAAAGACTGCATACTACATCTGTCTTAATTTCAGCAATAGTTATTTTTCTTTTATCAAGGATTTTTTTTAAAAAAAAATGTGCTTAATCTTTATAGATCAGGCTTGAGTTCATTAATGTAAAAGACAGTCTAATCTCCTGTGGTCTTAATGAATACAAAGTAAAAGAAACTGAGAACTATTTAGGCTTTCTCTGTGTTAGATGTAGGTGAGATACCTCTCTTGAAAACCTGATTTTTGCTGACCAGTATTTTCACATTTCAACTAAGGTCCCATCGAAGACTGTGTATGGGTTTGGTGAACATCAACATCTATCCTTTAAGCACAATATGAACCATATTCCCTATGGGATGTATACTAAGCGCCAGTCTCTAAAGGTAAATTATTTACAGGTGCAATCCTAAACAAATTTAAACCTTCCAAGCCCTTTAATTTCAACATAAGGACATGCTGGGCATTCTGTTCCCATCTTGCTGAGCATTCTGTTCACACAGTGGCCAACCAGCTACCTCTATCAGGATTGTAACTCCTGCTTAGAAAACTTTCTGTCTATTGAATGATCAAACCATATTTCTCTGTTCCTTCAATTGTCTCATTAGACCCCTGTCTAAAGTAAAACTGCTACTTCAGGGTTTTTTAACCATGCTGAGCTTGTGGACACTATTGGAATTTTGAGAGCAGTTAGTGGGTTCCACCACAAAATGGCTCCCATGGGAGCTGGGTCCAAGCACAAAAGGTTGAGCAATTCCAGGCCAAGAGTCTTCCTACAATAAGGCAGCTGTTTCAAAATGGGCAGACACAAGGTTCTCCCAAACTCCTGGATTTTTATGAAGCACATTCTGCTCCAGTGAGATGAAGGAAAAACAGGATAGTTCCTTGTTTCAGGTGAAAGGTGCTTTAATGAAGAAATTAGAAACCAGGAAATATATTGATGGGTTCCAATGATGCCCATGAATTCCACAATGGGGAAGGGTCATAGCTTTACATAAGCTTCATTCACCTTTAGATTCTGAAGCTTCTATTGAATTTGGATGTTCTTGCTGGGAAGCACTCTGGAAAAACTGTGAGTAAAAATAAAGGATTTGATAGCGCTATGGACATCATTTTCTTGGGGAGGAAGGACTCCTATATCAACTTATTACTATTTACAGCAGCTAAAACAATGTTGAACCAACATTAACATTTCAGAACTCATAATTTACCATCAGTAGTAGAGGTTATTAAACACTTAAAAAGCTTCAAATACAAGCTTTTAAAGCATTTGATGCTACAACAATGAAATTCCTCAGGTATATCAGCAGCACTGGAGCCTCTACTGCTCTCTGTCATCTTCCTAGTCAGCCCAAAAATGCAGTGTGTACAAAAGAAACATTTTGGCTGCATCTCAGAGATTGGATGCATAAATGAATCATTTCCCCATTTTTTTCTTTAGATGGAAAGGAGTCCCAAATGAGCACTGGGTGAAATAAATTTGTTTCCTGTGCACAGATTTCTTGTTGTAAGAGCTGATGAAAAGCAATAGGGAAAAGTCATATCTAATCTACATTTTTGATATTTCAGATGTATGCAAACCTACATGGAGTCCATCCTTTCGACATATGCATAGAGAATGATGCAAATGTTCATGGGGTCCTCTTCCTAAATGCCAATGCGCAAGGTAATAAGCGGTTGATAAAAGTTAAGTATCAATAGTTGCTAAGGCTGTAAGTCCTGTAATTATTTTGCATTTAAAAACCATAGTGATATAAATGTGGTTTATGAATGGACTGTGTCTGAAATCCTACGGCATGCTCTATTCTGTGTCTCTAGAACAGAGTCAGCTGGAGGCAGGTAGAAGAAAGTCAGCTGGAGATCCCCTGCAAGTTTGGTGTCTCTAGCACACTGATGGGGGCATTCCACTGCATCATGAACCTTACAAACTGAACCAGTTCATTTAGCCCAGTTCATGATGGTTCATGATTTGCAAGCCAGGCATGCCATAAACCATCACAAACCATATTTTCCCAGTTCATGTCCATCACTACAGTACAAAACAGTTAGGACTCCACATGCTATTTGTTGTATATGTGCTTAGAATTGTATCTATAAGCTGGAGTCCTTGGCTGGCTCATTGGGCCAGAAGGACTGAGTTTGGGGACTCAGGAACAATAGGCAGTCGGATCCAAATTCCTGCTGCCTGGCTCCAATCAAGAGCCCCCAGCTGGTTTGAATGGTCCACTCATAGGCTAGCGTGCAAATTTTGGGTGTGTATATAGTTGGCCCAGTTTCTAGTCTTCTTAGGCAGCGCTATACCATTCTGTATTCAATAAAAGAGCTATGTTCACTATCACCTCGCCTCCTCATTGCTTAGAACCCACTATATTATACTATTGATACAGTAAATGGGCAAAGTGTTGTAAAAAAAAAAAAAGGACCATGTCAATCTCCCAAAGAGCAGAATGGTTTGTTAGAGAATAATGGATGAAAACCAAAGGTTGGTTTTCATTCTAGATTAATTGATCCAGAACTAATCTTGTTACCACTTTTTAATAGTTGCTGTTACGTCCCAAAAACTCATAGCTGGAATCTCCTACACAGAAATATCTCTTTTCAGTGTTAATATTTTAGCTGTGCAAAGATTGTGTCACTAGATTCTTAAAGAATCTTTCTCAAGTGCCCAGGAATTTGCTATAAGCTGTTCAAAACTGCTGGCCTCTTGTTATTGTTAAATGAAGCAAAATGTGACTCCTTGACTAAAAGCATGATTAACTGTTAAAAATAGATGCAGACAAAGAAAAAATAAAACCCTGAAGTTGATAGAAATTTCCTCAGGGCTTGGTACAGTTGAAACAAGCCAATTTAGATTTGTCCTGCATTCTGTTGATGGAGAATAGCTTTTCCTGTTACCATGGCCACCTTACTGTATTAATCTTGCTCTCTAATTTATGAAAAGAGGGAATCTTTTCTAAAGCTATGCACACTATTTCTCAGGCAGGCTATGAAAATGGCATATTTTTGCAGCTGGATCTATATTTAAGCAGTGTCCAAGTGTCTGGAGTTACTGGATATTTTAAAAGAAACGGGATCTTTACATCATCTTGTGCTTGAGAAATTTCAGGTCACATTGTACTGTTTCATAAAACTCCCCCTCCCTTTATATGTGTTGTGCTTTATATGAACCAATATTAGTTTGTAACAGTTCCTGTTTCCATTTAGTGAAATCTTGTCTGTACTAAATAACTTGGACATGTTCAACAGAATGAGGGGATGGGGCCATGGCTTTAAATGCCTAACAGTGCAGTTTTTCCAATTTAAGCCCATTTAGTGGGTTTAGACTGGAATGGCTCTGTATAGGATTGCAGTGTGAATGGCCAGCTTCTCAATTACTAGTAGAAGGGTTATGGATGCTCTGGTATGCTTGGTTCTGATGTCAAGCTAACTGCAATCTGTCCTCTTCCAGATGTCACTTTGGGTCCAGAGCTGTCTTTGACATTCCGCATCAGTGGAGGAGTCCTTGATTTCTATGTTTTCCTTGGCCCAACCCCCGAAAATATAGCTCAGCAATGCACAGAGGTAAACTACTAGAACAAGAAAGTGAAGAACGTTGAATTGTAAGCACAAAATTTGGGCATATATTTGTACATGGGATTACAGTTTTAAGAATGAAGCAGGGTGGCTAAAACTGGTTGAGCTGCCTATTAAAATCACTTCTCCTGCAAACCCTGGGCAATGATTTATCATGTGTCCTTAGAAATCAGTTGGAAAACTTTTATAGCAACCCTTATTAAAATCCTATGGATTTTTATGGAGAGACACTTTTCTTAGGGAATGGGGAAATGCTACAGGAACGATAAGATGCCCAAAGTAACATTATCTATACAGGTATTTCTGAATTTTGACTACTCTACTGTGGGGATTCAATTTCCTATAACATGATTACACCTGAAGTTATTGTACCGCTAAACGTTAATACTTATCAGACAAGCATCTGGATGGCATCCGAGGATGAGTAACTGAAATAACAACCGAATATTGGAATGATGTATTCACTTCGTATTTTACCCCAGGCTTATAAACAAATTGAGCCTGAATTTATTTTTTCTTTCCTTCTGCTGCTCACTCATGTCCCCCTAAGACACTACATTTTTTGAGCGCACAGCAAAAAGCGTTTCTTAAAACACAAAAAGCATTTCTTAAAGCATAGGAAAAAATCCCTTGCAATGTATTACCCTAGTTAATTCTGGAGTTCTGATTACAGGCCCTTTCATACCACCTGTGGATCTTTGCATTCCTGTGCTGAATGCCAAATGCCACAAGACATATTACTACTGTTATTATGCAATCTGAATTTACCTTTCTTTATTCTCCTGTTCTGGTTTAGAAGGCTTGCTACTGAGAAAGGCATTGCTTGCAAAATTATTGGCAAAGAACATTCACAGCAAGCAGCGTGTCATTCTCAGACAACATTTCAAAAGCATGATCATTGTTACATAGGTTACATAGGTTGTGTCATGATCATAGTTACATCGTTACATAGGTTGTGTCTACATGGAGCACCCCGTGGCAGCAGAGATTGTTATGGGAGCAGGTGGGAAAGGTATTCACACGGCCTGTTCCTGTGAAGCTTGCTGCTGCCGCCATCCCTCTGCCTTTTCCTCTGTTATGTTTGCAGCTCAGGAATCTTCTCACTTTGGTTACCAGCCTCCAGCTGGAGCCTGGAGTTCTCCCAGTGTTCAAGTGACTTCCAGACTACAGAGATCAGTCCTCCTGGAGGAAATGGCAGCCTTGGAAGACAGACTGTCTCTGGCATCACATTCGCCCCTTAGCTCCCTTCCCTCTCCAAACTCTGCCTTCCCCCAGCTCTGTCCCCAAATCCCCAGGAATTTCCCAACTAGCTAGAGCTGGCAATTCAAACTATGGTGTAACACTACAGTGAACAAAGGGGGAGGGCCTAGGTGTTACACCTATGGGGTTTCCCTCTGAATAAGGACAACTACCAGTCACTCTGCATAGTGAGAGTCAAGTGTTTGGAGTCTGCTCAAAGAGAAGCTCTGAAGCAGTGCATCCATTCTCTCCTTAGTAAAGAAATGACCTTTTCACATTGGCAAAGGGGCCTGTGAAAACTGCAGGTCTGTAATAATGACTGCTCCTGTGTTATATATTCAATAGTAACAGTGTTCACCATTGATATAGCATTTTGTGAGTGCACATCATTGTCACTTTCTTGATGAATACCCTTCAGGATCCAGGATGCAGTATAATATAAGAGGAACTTTATTAACTGTTTACATGACTTAGAAATCGAGAGGGCTGACTCGCTCATCTGCTCTAACCCTCTAGGATCTTTGGCGTGTTAAGCACCGCCCACTTAAAGTCATAGTATCCTCACAACACGTTCTTCATGTCATTGTAATTGCACAAAAGGACAGAGAGAAAGCAGCTCAGCTTCACGGCTGAGGGGAAATTAGAACCTGGCTCATGCATGTTGCTGTTGCATACAGTGACTGTCAAACAGAACTTCCCTTAAAGTCTTGCGAACACACTTCCATGTCTGCACTGAAAAATAATTGGAGGTGTAACATGAACTGGAAAATCTACACAGCCTCTACAGAGAGTAGACCTGATTAGCGTGGCTCCTTCTGGGTTCTTCATTCTCAGAGATCTTGCGCATGAACTACATTATTTATCTTTTCCTTATAAAGAAAACGTGTACGCTGTTTCTGCAGAGAAATGACCAACCCACGGAAACACTAACTCAGTCAGACAAAACATCTTATTCCAGCATCCACAAAACCAACAGCCCATCAGAATAAGAGCAGCGAAAAGCAGGCGAAAACCCAGTGTAAAATATCCTTAAAAGAAATTAAAATAACATACTGAAAGGTGGTATACGACTCAGTTAAAAACCTGGGCAAAGAAGGGGGTTTTTTACATTACATTTATAACTACTGTCAGATTTAGCAGTGATTCATGGGGATGTGTCAGTTTCTTTAATATAAAATGTGGCCCTTGTGAGAAAGACAAGAGTACAAACAGTTGTTAGAACACGGAGTACCCATGATAGGCTTCCCAAACCTCCCGCTCTGGCGGGAGACCCCTGGGTTCGCAGCCTCATCTCCCGCTCTTCAAAAATTGGGAAGCGGGGGATGGGGGGTGGAGGGGGGGGAGAACATACCTGTAGGCTTCATGTTATTATAGAGCTCCTGAGCCATTTGTAAAATGTATGCCCCTTTAAGGCTGGGCAGGAAGCAGGAAGGGCTTGGGAGAACGGCCCCTCCCTTTCTTTTGCTTTCGTTTTCACAGCAAGAGTTCTCCGGAAGAAGATCTGGTAAGTATTTGTGTGTGAGAGAGAGGGAGGGGGCAGGGGATTCCCTGGTTTGGAGGCCCTTCCCCCTTTAGAAAGCGTGGGGGGGAGGGAAATGTCTACTGGGCACTCTATTATTCCCTATGGAGAACGATTCCCATAGGGAACAATAGGGAATTCATCCGTGGGTATTGGGGGCTCTGGGGGGGGGTCTATTTTTTGAGGTAGAGGCACCAAATTTTTAGTATAGCATCTAGTGCCTCTCCCCAAAATACCCCCCAAGTTTCAAAACAATTGGACCAGAGGGTCCAATTCTATGAGCCCCAAAAGATGGTGCCCCTATCCTTCATTATTTCCTATGGAAGAAAGGCATTTTAAAAGGTGTGCTGTCCCTTTAAATGTGATGGCCAGAACTCCCTTGGAGTTCAATTATGCTTGTCACATCCTTGTTCTTGGCTCCACCCCCAAAGTCTCCTGGCTCCGCCCCCAAAGTCCCCAGATTTTTCTCTAATTGGACTTGGCAACCCTAACCCATGACAAGAGCTCTGAAGAGCTCTATGAGTTGAATAAAAGCAGGTGGTGTCACTAGAACAAGCTGAAAGGTTTGTAACATATAGCCTTGCCAACTTCCTGGTGGAGCCTGGAGATCTCCCAGAATTATAACTAATATCCAAAAGACAAAGACCAGTTCCCCTGGAGAAATGGCTGCTTTGGTAGTGCATTCTATGGCGTTATTCACTGCTGAGGTCCTTCCTCCCCTCTCCTAACCTTGCTTTCCACAGGCTCTATCTATCATACCTCCAGGAATTTCCCAACATAGAGGTGGCTAGTTCTAGTCACAGAACAGTCAATAACTGCCACCCTGTATGGGAAAACAGAGAGCGTAGCCGTGAGGGTGAAAAGTTGTGAAAAGAGAATGCTGGGATTTGTTTTTTTTTTTAAAATGTTGCCATCACTGAGATGATGCAGAAAGCTTGCATTTGACTTGTAGTGCAGGGGTGGCCAAGGGTAGCTCTCCAGATGTTTTTTGCCTACAACTCCCATCAGCCCCAGCTATTGGCCATGCTGGCTGGGGCTGATGGGAGTTGTAGGCAAAAAACATCTGGAGAGCTACCCTTGGCCGCCCCTGTTCTAGTAGATAGGATTTGTTGCTTCCTTTTCTCCCCTGACAGAATCTGAACAGCTGTTTTGAACACCCAGACCCTTCACCTGTGGCTGTTCTGTTAGAACAAAAGTGGGTACCCTACTGTTATAGCAAAGCTTTAAATGACTGGCATAAGACAAAGAACATGCTTTTTGAAAAATTAGGCACTTCAAATGCTGGCAGGTATTTCACATACAAATGGCTCTCATTGATAGGCACATTCAAGTCTGTAAATTGGTGTACTGAGACATAGGCGGTGATTTTATCTCTCTCTTTTCTATTCCATTACAACCTCTGACTTGCTATTGTCTTTTCCTGCTATGGGAACATTAATTCTCTGCTGCTGCCACCCCAGTTGTCTTGTGATAATGGGAAATTTCCCCAAAATTAAGCCTTGTTTTTTTCTTTCTCTCATATGTGCTGACTTTATTAAGAAGCCTTCAGATTTTCATACCAGCCTACGTGAAATCCTAATCAAGTGGCAGAACTTTTAGATTCCCCCCCCCACCCCCGTGATGCCTGAAATTATCATTTTCCCAGCTCAGCAAGGAAGTAGTAACTGAAAATACTAAGCTAGGTCTAGCTCTCAGCTGGTAACCTGTTGGCAGCTTGAATTCCACCCTTGTTTCCGTGGAAATATAGGGTGGAACAGTAAAAATAGCCTAAGCACTACCTACGGTTTCCTGAATAAATATGTGATAGGCTTAACTGTAATGGATATTGGTCCATGCCCTCAGCTTCTCTGTAAGTCTCTGTGGGAAGCCTGGGGATGTGCACTGAGGTAATTTCACAGCGAAATTATTTCTGAAACCAACATCCTGGAGTTTTTAAATGTCTGGTTCTATTATTAGAACAGTATCAAGCCAGTGGGTGATGACTGGGGATTTTACATTCAAGAAATGTGCCTGCTGGGAAATACATTGTTTTGATCAGGCTTGGTATGACCTTCATCTGCCTGAAATCAGTCACATTTTACCTGACTTTGTTCTCCATTTCTAGCCCCCAGCCCCATAGGTCTGATAAGGGAGTTACTAATGTCCAAAGGAGCTGGCTTCCCCCCCCCCCCCCAAGGCTTTAGAAAGTGGCCCAAACAACTTACCCTGGGAACTCTTCTTACCTGAACAATCCATTTTCCTTTGTCCCCTAACAGATTGGATAGCAGAAAAATGAAAAACAAACAAACCTGATGGCTTCATCTCTTGCACTTTCAAGGACTTTGGGGGAGCACCCTGCACCTTTGCTGGCTGAGTACCGAAAATTCTGTCAAAACTTAGAATGATGTTAGGTAGGCAAGAGCTATCTGTTTACATGATTGATATAGCCTTAATTCTGAATTGTCACGTTCCAGTTTGCTCTCGCTCAACTTAATGGGCTGTGGCAACTTCTTAGAACCTGATCTAGCTGAAGTGGTCCAATGAGGCAAATAGTCTTTATGGGGTGTTAACAGGGGGGAGTTTCCTTCCTGCTTAAAAACACGAATCATGTATAGCTCATGAGCAAAGAGACTCTTTTTTCTTATCCCAGATAGCTCTAAGTATTTCTGTGGAATACAAAGAGAGTAAAAATCTCTTCACTTCTAAGTTGAAGTACCACAGATTTCAGATCAATGGCATCTATGGGTGCATCTAACCAGGGCTGGCCCAAGGCCACTGATTCAAGTTAACTTTAGCAAGGAATAGGGTTACCAATCCCCAGTTGGGGGCAGGGGATCCCCTGGCTTGGAGGCCCTCCCCCCCCCCTTCAGGATTATCAGAAAGGGCGTGGGGGTTGAATGTCTGCTGGGCACTTCATTATATTCTATGGAGACATTATATCCTAATTATGACTCAGTGCACAAATCAGTTTTATCCCAACTAGAAAAATGGGACACTTTAAAATTTTCTTGGCCTGATAGATTTTATTTAATAAAATATATATATATATTCCCGAAATACCTTTTTTTTATTTTGTTATCTTCCCATACATTTAACTAAATCTACAACTGGTAAATGGCAATCTGACTTAAATAAATTTTTGCAGATGTATGGCAAACCAAGGATTAGACATAAGACACTTATTCAACTCTCCTCTAGAGATGGCATGGACTATCCAGATTTGTGGACATACCACAATGCTACATTTTTGTCTCAAATTACTAAAAGTAATAGTAGGTCAAAATCATACCAACTGGAATCCCATAGAAGGTTCAGATTTGAAGCCATACCACCTGTCAGACGTGATGTGTAAGTTTTGTCTCTTACCAAAGACCAAGTTTTCCCAAAATCTCTTTTTGCATCCATTACCTTTTGGTGACAAAATGGAAGTTCATACTTACTGATACCAGGAACAATGGAATAAAGACTGCAAAAAAAAAAAAAATCTGGATGAACATCATTGGGAACTTATTTGGAACTCTTATGGGAAGAAATCAAATATTACAAATATCAAATTTCTATTTCATAAAACATTACTACACTGGTATTGGTAAACTAAACAAAATTGATTCCACCATTGACCTCTCTGCAAAAAATCTTGTGGTGAAAAAGCAGATTTTATCCATTGTTGGTGGTGATGCAGATATATTTATGCATTTTGGCAACAGGTAAATAGACAAATAAGCAAAATTAGCCATACAACCTTAGCACTGGAACCTTTTTTTTTTATTTCATAATTGGCAAGACCAAAGGTTAAGTTACAGTGCATCAGAATTAATTCATATTTTAATAGCTAGTCATAGCCTCACACTGGGTAGATAAACACCCACTCACATTAGAAGCCTGGTATCAAAGGCTGTGGTAAATGTTCATATTATGCAAAATCACTTATAATTCATATGATAATAATAATAATAAACTTTTGTTTATATCCCACCCTCCCCACCAAGGCAGGCTCAGGGCGGCTAACAAGACATGGTAAAACCATGATACAATAAAACAATATATAATATAATTAATAATTTAAACAGTAAAACCAATAAAACAATATAACATTATGATATAATCAAATTGTGTATAAGATGGCTTGGTGTTATTGATATTATCAGGGGTTCCGTCTTAAAAAGCTAGCTGGAAGAGGACAGTTTTGCAGGCCCTACGGAATTGGTTAAAATCCCGCAGGGCCCGCACCTCTTCCAGCAGTTGATTCCACCTTTGGGCGGCCTTCATAGAGAACGCCTGTTCTCTGGTAGTTTTTAGTTTGGTTTCTTTTGGCCCAGGGATTTCGAGAAGATTTTTTGAACTTGATCGTAGTTCTCTCTGGGGAACATATGGAGAGAGGCGGTCCCTAAGGTAGGCAGGTACTCGACCATATAGGGCTTTAAAGGTAATGACCAGCACCTTGTAACGGACCCGGTAAACAATTGATATTTCTTACAACCAATTGATATATCTTACAACCAATATGAAAGACACGTAGTCTTTTTGGTACCTCTTACTTACTTTTCTTTCTGAAAATGACATCATTCCATAGAATCAATATTATAGAAAGTTTATTTTTGATAGTCCTGTTGCTTATGTATATTATGCAACCAATTGTTAAACTTTGGTTAGTTTTATGTAACACGCAATGAAGGTCAGACTTTGAAGGATTGTATTAGGTTAGATATAGCAATGTATCTATTTATGTTTCCATTGGTTTTCTGTTTGATTTTTAAATGTAGTACTGTTGGATTAAAGATTATTTTTTTAAAAAAAGAGAGAGAGAATAAATCTGTGGGTATTTGGGGAGGTTGTTTTTTGATGTAGAAGCACCAAATTTTCCATATAGCACCTGATGCCTCTCCTCAATCCCCCTCCCCACAGTTTCAAAAAGCTTGGATCAAAAAGGTGCCCCTATTCTCCATTATTTCCAATAGAGGGAAGGCATTTCATAGAATAATAGAAACATAGAGTTGGAAGGGACCTCCAGGGTCATCTAGTCCAACCCCCTGCACAATTCAGGAACTTCACAAATATCTCTCCCCCACTCCCTCTTCCTGCCCTCCTTATGATCTGCCTAATTCATAGGATCAGCATTGCTGTCATATGGCCTTCTAGCCCAGGGGTGTCAAACATGTGGCCCACTGGCTGAATCCGGCCCTGGAGGGTTCTGATCAAGCCCACCAGCAACTGGCCCTCCTCTGCTGCCTTCCCCCTAGCCTGTTTCCTTCCATCGCAATGTTGTGTTTTTCTTCGGATCAGCCAGCAAACAATGCAGTCTCTCCCTGCTCTCTCCCTCTTTCCCCCTTTTTTTTCCCCAAAGGGAGGAGGAGGCAGGAGGAGTTTCAGCCAATGAGGAAGCTTGGCTCTATGGCTCTGCTGTGTTGCTTAACTTTGCCAGGCTCAATCAATCACACTGCAAAGCTACTGACCCAAGCATCTCTTTCTTCTAGTGGTGAAGCTCCTCTCTCTCCTTGTCCCCTGGGGAAAGAAGGAACTAGCCAGAGCTTCCTTTGCCCAGTCCCCACCATCGGGAGAGATACAAAGAGCACTTCTAAGATTAGTGATGTTTTACTGAAGGTATGAGCTACAGGTCTTGCTACAGAGAAGAGAGAGAGAGAGTTTTGTTGGACTTGTTATGGGTACAACTGGGTTCCCTTCCTCTATTTCACTGTATTCATGCTCTCCAGTCTTTCTCAATAGGAAAGCATGTGAATTATTCAGAAGAGAAATATCAACAAGCCAGGATTAGGCTGAGTGTGTCCTGCCCAGGTTTACCCAGCAAATTTCCCTTGATTTTTCATTCAGATTTTCCTTTGGTTGGTGATCTTGAACTTAGACTTCCCAGATAGTAGGTTGATACTGACCACTTTACATGGCCATCTCTCTGTTTTATTTTTGTGTGTGTGTGTTTTAAAAGAGATTTTATTGAAACTTTCATAAACAAGTACAATATAAAAAATGAATAACAATAAGTAATAATGAGCAAAGCAGAAACAATAAAGAAGATTTCAATCCTGCGATTAGGCTGTCACATTACAAGGTTGAATAAAAGCCTAAAATGAACATATCAATAAACACATTACTACCAAAAATATTACTACTACTACTACTACTAATACTGTACTCCACTACCTAAGGTACTTTGTAACTTTAAACTAAATAACAAAATAGATAAATTAACCAGATACAATAAACTCAAATACAATACACACACACAAATAGATACATACATAAGAGTCAAGGCTTCAGTTATGAAAACAATTAATGTGAGGTTATTAATGAAAGAAATTCATCTTGTGGTAACATTGAAATGTGAAGACAAGAACCAAAATTCTTTTTCAAAAAAGGTTCCCATTTACGCAACATAGAAGGAGAAGACTTAGACCCATTTCTCATCCTAGAGTGGGTTCTCCTGGCAGATAAATTCACCCCTGCTTCTTATGTTGCACACTTGAGACAGCAGTGTTTGAAATTTAAAGGTACAGAATATTTTAAATAAATGGAGAAAAATCTAAAGCTGCTGTCCCATCATCTTTGGTTGAGGGACTGGAAGCTGTGGTAGGCTGGCTAGGGAAAAGCAGGCTAAAACTGACTGTGTCAAAGACAGAGGTTCTGTGGCTGGGGGGAATGGGGATGGCGTTGAAGCATAGATTGCTGGTTCTTTATGGGGTATTCAAGTTGGATCTTTAGAGCAAATTTCTGGCTTCACATTCCTATTTGTTCCCTTTACTAGCTGGGATTTTCTCTTCCAATTTTCAAACATTTTTCTCAACCTCTGTTCTATTTTCATGAATCATGGTCCTTTTTTAATCTTTGAGGGTTTGCAAAGAGCATTTTGAATCAAAAGCTTTGTAATGAGGAGACATCTTACAGAAATAAACTTTATACTGATTAAATCAAATCAAACAAATCCCAGGTCTACAGAATTATAACTCTGCTTTCTGTTCCGGCAGCACTGAAACTGTTCCAATACAAAGTGTTAACACAATTGCTCTATGGTATTAACCTGGGCATTTCGGCTAAAAAACTGAAGGCTCTCGAGAAAGTGCAATCTAAATTTCTTCGTAACGTTTTGCAGCTTCCGCCAGGTGTGTCAAATGCCCTTTTGCGTTTAGAAACTGGGCAAATGAGAATTGAGGCCAGAATTATGTTATCTTCGGCATATCAATGGCTAAGGATCCATAAAAACAAAAAAGGCCTCTTCCCTTTAATAACTCAAGACCCTTATAGGCCAAGGTGGCTGCAATTGGTCAGAAGCAACTTAGAAAGTATAGGATTCTCACTTGAAAACCTCTTGGCGCAGAGCTATGCCAAAGCAAAAAGTATTATCAAACAAAGAATCTGCGATATAGAGAGACAAAGGGATCTAGAACAGGCCCCCTCTTTTTTAGCATCTACTGAGACCAAATATGTTATGAGGACGGCCAAGTACTTTTTTTATTTGGAGGTACCAGCCCACAGAAGAGCCTTTACGTTGGCTCGATGTGCAGCCATGCCCTCAAAGGTGTTAGAAGGGAAATATAGAAAAGTCCCGTATGAAGACCGACGCTGTCCTTGTGCTATGGGAGAGGTGGAGTCGATGACCCATATGTTTTTTCGATGCCCTTTCCACCAAGTACAGAGGGATAGGTTTGTTTCCCCGTTTGTAGTTAAAACAATGGCAGACGCAGATGAGGCCAACTATCTCTAGACAGATAGCCAAATTTTGCCATTATCTTGTGAAGTTCCATACTAAGAAACAAGAAACTGCATGTCTTGTATGACCTCTTGGAATTTTAGTTTATAAATGTTTTTATATACTCTGATTTAAAGGATTTATATAAATTGGAACTGACTTGAATTTTAAAATCGGTTAAATTATATTTTAGTTATCTTGGATTGTATAGGTGGGGAAATGTTCAAGTATTTTATGTTTTTTTAGGAGGGTATTTTATACTATCTTAGGTATTTTAGGAGGGTTTTATATGATGTGTTGTAGTTTTTATATTGGTCTATGACTGTAATAAAGTTCATTCATTCATTCAACTCTGCTTTACTGAATCTATCTGGAATAGGTACCATATGTCAATTTCTTTATTGGGATGCTTTAGGGGGATCCATTAGGAGACCAACTCTGGCATAATTAGGACAAGGAGCATTTGTTTTCCCATCTGTTCTTTCTTGAATCCTTCTTTTAGAATGTTCTTTTGATTTGAATGAAGTTTCACCTGAGATGCTCCAGCCTCATCAACCATTGTTTAAAAGTGAAGCCCACCTTGCAAGTGAAGTTTTCTTGTATTCGTTCAACCTGAAATGCGATTGCCTCCAAGGGGCTCTAGCAAAAGACAGCCTTGCCTTGGTTTACACCTGATGTTTACAACTGCAAGAGAACAGTTACATAACTTAACCTATAACAGGGAAATACAGGGATGTGCTGCCTGGAATGGATAACTATGTAGCTCCCTAGAATGCTCCTGAAGTTAAGTTCAAGGGGGATGAGAGATATAGCAAAACTATCTTCCATACCCTGCACCTCAAAACTGACAAATACAAAACTGAGCCCCATGAGACTCTTTATGCATTGATTGGCAAGAAGGAGCACTGATGTTGCATCTGTTGGGTGAGAGAAAGAGGTATTTTCTGTTAGCAAGATAAAATGCTTTCTGTATGAAAGTGGCTCTAAAGCCTCTTCCCTAGACACCACATTTTACAAACTCCATTGATCCAAAGAACCACAAAGCTAGTTCTGTGAGCAGCAAGCAGTTTCAGATATTTCATCTTGGGTGAACCGAAAGACTTATTTCAACTGAGCCCCCCAAATTTAACTGAATCGGGGCCAGCTCTTCTTGCTTCCTTTTCAAATGATGTATATTGCTGGAAAGAAATAATACATCGCCGGCACTAACTCCTGTTCGTAGGTATGGTAGCTGTAGAACTTCGCTGTCTTCTAGAAGAGTAGCTTGTACACCTTGGGTGTTTTCGCACTTACGTTTTACTGGCGCGAAGACCCTCCTCACGCCGGCGGATCTGCAGTGATTTCGCACTAGAAGCGCCGGCGCAGCCCAAAGAGCCGGCTACTTCCGTCGCTAAGCCAGCGCAAATGTTTTCCTGCTTCTTGGCGGTTTCCGTTTGCGCTGGCTTAGCGACGGAAGTAGCCGGCGCAATGGGCTGCGCCGGCGCTTCTAGTGCGAAATCACTGCAGATCCGCCGGCGTGAGGAGGGTCTTCGCGCCAGTAAAACGTAAGTGCGAAAACACCCCTTGAATTGGTGCTGAGCACAAGGGTTGGTCCGCACACACGCACCACAAAGTTAAGGGCATTTTCACCATTGAAAAAATCTCTTCTTAAATGGGAAATCAAAACAAAACATCCTGCATTGGTATTGAGACCATCATTGGTTGTTGCTGTTAGGGATATAGTTGTGAAGAGGCATGTGAGTACGGCATACAGTTCATACCTCCTGCCTGCCTTCACTGTTTTGCCTCCATTTCAGCCCAACTTTTCAAAGCTCTGGGCCAAATATAGAAACGAGATGCACGAGCTTTCTCATAGGCAGTCATTTCAACTGCCAGACCACCAATTCTCATGATGAGGCATGGTTGGAAGTGACTCTGCCAGTATAGAGCATTGCTGGACTGCAATGGTTTCCATGTTACCCTTGACAGAAATATAAATCGTTGCCTTTTATTTGGGGAAATTAGCTTCAAAAAGCAGAGCGTAGCAAGGGGCAAAGCAAGACCTATTATCTATGTTTACGGAGGTAGTCCCAAATAGACCCTCTTATCAGAGCCAATAACCAGGCCAATGTATACATTAAAATGGATTTTATTTATAAAAGAAAAATAATAAAATCAAACATACACACACAAATGGGGTGATTTGTGCACAAGATATAGGAACAAAGAGAGGAGTGGGTGACATAGGAGTATGGGAGATTGGGTAATACTATACCAGATCTTGGAGATGGATGTTAGTAAGCCTGAAGATGAATAAAAAGGAGGGGTAGAAGAAGAAGATATTGGATTTATACCCTGCCCTCCACTCCGAAGAGTCTCAGAGCGGCTCACAATCTCTTTTACCTTCCTCCCCCACCACAGACACCCTGTGAGGTAGATGAAGATATTGGATTTATATCCCGCCCTCCACTCAAGAGTCTCAGAGCGGCTCACAATCTCCTTTACCTTCCTCCCCCACAACAGACACCCTGTGAGGTAGATGAAGATATTGGATTTATATCCCGCCCTCCACTCTGAAGAGTCTCAGAGCGGCTCACAATCTCCTTTACCTTCCTCCCCCACAACAGTCACCCTGTGAGGTAGGTGAATATATTGGATTTATATCCCGCCCTCCACTCCGAAGAGTCTCAGAGCGGCTCACAATCTCCTTTACCTTCCTCCCCCACAACAGACACCCTGTGAGGTGGGTGGGGCTGGAGAGGGCTCTCACAGCAGCTGCCCTTTCAAGGACAACCTCTGCCAGAGCTATGGCTGACCCAAGACCATTCCAGCAGGTGCAAGTGGAGGAGTGGGGAATCAAACCCGGTTCTCCCAGATAAGAGTCTGCGTAGAACGACCAACACTATACACGGGCAGGCCTGACGTGGTTCAGAGGTGCTGCTTTGTGAACAGTCAGCAGAACAAAGACCATGACAAAAACGGGATGTATTTATACCCAAAAATGTATCCTGAAGCTATGCAAATATGGATGGACTAATATAATAAAAATGTGATGATTTTCAGGAGATCCTGACAAAAAAGAAGGCTTTCTCTTAATAGGTGTGATGGCAAATTCTATAAGTAGATGGATGGGGCTGCCTAGGTGATGGTTCCTTGATAGCCTGGCCTGAAGAGGAGAATGCAGATTTTGAAAGATTTACTTAAAGTGATTACTTGGAGAGGAATGTACTAGAAAATGCCATTAGTAACAGAACATAATTCAATCATACCATTGTGCTAGAAGCAGGATCTTTTGTCTGTGCACTTTGTCCTGACAATAGGTAGCCTCTTAGCTCATTAGAAACCAGGATCTTTGAATTATGGCAATTGCCCATCGGTTGTTTCCCAGAGGAGAAAGAAGAATGGGGGGGAGCACACAGGAATGTCGCAACCAGCTTGTCGCTGTAAACCTGTTTCTCTTTCACGCACAGAAATGGGTACTAGCAGACCCATCATTAATGCCAAGCCTGGCGTTTCTGAGGGCACTGCTGTGGAGGCTCTGGGTATCAGGGTGTCTCTACTTTTGGGGAAAGACCAACCCTGGCTGGAGGGAGTGCGCCCTGGCAACATCCATAGTTTTCAAATTTTCTGTGCTTTGGAATGTGTTAGATGTATCTATTGATTTAATAGCCTACATAGGTTAGGCTAGCCTACTCTTGTCAGATCCTAGAAGCTAAGCAGTGGTTGGCCATGATTAGTACTTACCGCCGAGGAGGACTAGGGTTGCTATGCAAAGGAAGGCAATGATAAATCATCTTCTCTCGCCGTGTCACAACTTGAAAGCTCACTTTACATTTTCATTGATTGATTGATTTTAGAGCATTTGCAGTGCAGTCCTCAGGTCTGCTGTTATTGGGACTAAACGTCATGCTAGGGAGGGAAGATCAAATAATTAGAAACAACTTCACAGAAGGCCCTCATGTGAATTCTAGCCAATCATACTTCCATATTGGTGGGTTTCCACAACAAAAACAATCTCAGTTTATGGGCAAGGACAATGTAGGACATATGGGTAGGTGTGGCCCCTCAGGTACTATGAGCCTGAACGATAAATGTGGCTCTATCAGTGGCCTCTAGCCATGGTTACTAAAGAGAACCTCCACATTCAGAGGCAGTGAACCTGAATACCAGTGCCAGGAGGCAACACCGGGGGAAGGCTTTAGCCTCTATGCCCTGTTGTTGGGCCTGTAGAGGAACTGCTTGGCCATTGTGTGAGACAGGATGCTGGACTAGATGGATCGCTGCTGTGATCCACCAGGGCTTTTCTTATTTTCTGGGAAATTCAACATCCTAATGAAAGTGCATGCGCATGCTTATCATATGTTCACTGAGCTTGTCCTGTCAGTTGTAGAAAGGCAGGATTAAATTCTCAGCTCTGGGACAACAAGTTACTGTCTCCTACTGGAGGAAAGAGAGAACATATATACAAGGCTGACTCTTCCGTTTGCCTAGGGCATCGGCCCTGGGGGGGCCCACCAAATTGGGGGACCCCGCCTTTTTGTTTAAAAAATTTCTTCTTCTCTCCCCCCCGATCACTGCTGTCTTCCCCTGTTGCCTTGCCACCGCTTCTTCCTACCTTCCCCTCCTTCCCCGATCGCTGCTATCTTCCTCCATTGTCTTACTGCTGCTTCTCCCTGCCTCCTTCCCCTCCCTCCCTCCCCACCTCGATCGCTGCTGTCTTCCTCCGTTGCCTTGCTGCCGCTTCTCCCTGCCTCCTTCCCCTCCCTCCCTCCCCACCTCGATCGCTGCAGTCTTCCTCCGCTGCCTTGCTGCCGCTTCTCCCTGCCTCCTTCCCCTCCCTCCCCACCTCGATCGCTGCTGTCTTCCTCCGCTGCCTTGCTGCCACTTCTCCCTGCCTCCTTCCCCTCCCTCCCCGCCTCGATTGCTGCTGTCTTCCTCCGTTGCCTTACTGCTACTTCTCCCTGCCTCCTTCCCCTCCCTCCCTCCCCACCTCGATCACTGCTGTCTTCCTCTGCTGCCTTGCTGCCGCTTCTCCCTGCCTCCTTCCCCTCCCTCCCTGCCTCGATTGCTGCTGTCTTCCTCCGTTGCCTTACTGCCGCTTCTCCCTGCCTCCTTCCCCTCCCTCCCTCCCCACCTCGATCACTGCTGTCTTCCTCTGCTGCCTTGCTGCCGCTTCTCCCTGCCTCCTTCCCCTCCCTCCCTGCCTCGATTGCTGCTGTCTTCCTCCGTTGCCTTACTGCCGCTTCTCCCTGCCTCCTTCCCCTCCCTCCCTCCCCACTTCGATCACTGCTGTCTTCCTCCGCTGCCTTGCTGCCGCTTCTCCCTGCCTCCTTCCCCTCCCTCCCCGCCTCGATTGCTGCTGTCTTCCTCCGTTGCCTTACTGCCGCTTCTCCCTGCCTCTTTCCCCTCCCTCCCTCCCCACCTCGATTGCTGCTGTCTTCCTCCGTTGCCTAGCTGCCGCTTCTCCCTGCCTCCTTCCCCTCCCTCCCTGCCTCGATTGCTGCTGTCTTCCTCCGTTGCCTTACTGCCGCTTCTCCCTGCCTCCTTCCCCTCCCTCCCTCCCCACCTCGATCACTGCTGTCTTCCTCTGCTGCCTTGCTGCCGCTTCTCCCTGCCTCCTTCCCCTCCCTCCCTGCCTCGATTGCTGCTGTCTTCCTCCGTTGCCTTACTGCCGCTTCTCCCTGCCTCCTTCCCCTCCCTCCCTCCCCACTTCGATCACTGCTGTCTTCCTCCGCTGCCTTGCTGCCGCTTCTCCCTGCCTCCTTCCCCTCCCTCCCCGCCTCGATTGCTGCTGTCTTCCTCCGTTGCCTTACTGCCGCTTCTCCCTGCCTCTTTCCCCTCCCTCCCTCCCCACCTCGATTGCTGCTGTCTTCCTCCGTTGCCTAGCTGCCGCTTCTCCCTGCCTCCTTCCCCTCCCTTCCTGCCCTGATAGCTGCTGTCTTCCTTTATTGCTGTGAAGTGGTGGCAGGGAGAGTGGGGGTGGGTCGGGCAGCAGGCGGCAAGGCTGCCTGAGGCGCTGTGGGCCCTAAGGCCAGCCCTGCATATATGCCAAGCCATTCAGCCAGCTTTTTTTGCTGTGAGCAAGTAGGAGACAGTAATTAAAAGACAACTGTCAGAGTTCTGTGAAGCAACTGTCAGAGTTCTTTTCAACACACACTGTCAAAACAATGTGGTGTTTTAGTGGGACAGATTGATAGCTGCTTTTCAGTATCAGGCAGCCAGGTAGAATGTGCACTATGTACACAGAAGTCATTAAGTACATATTTTTAAAAACAGTTTCCTTCTCAAAGCTCTTGGTGCTCTCTCTGTATTGTGCTTTCATTTTTAAAGACTGGGTTATTCTGATTAATTACTTAATACCTAGCCAGCATTGCAGCAAAAATTCTCAATATGCTTACGAAGTATCCTGTTCTATTTGTGCTGGCTTCCCCAGGGCAATGCAGAAGACTTAAATATACATAACATTTACCAGACATAGGCTGGGTCCAGACTGGCATTTTGAGCCAGCAAACAGACGGCATGCAGGCGGAGTAAAAAAGCATGACCAAATGTGCATGTCTACCTCCTGTACCGCTCCTGCCCCCAGGCCATCCCAGTAGGGCCGAAAGAGGTAAAACTATTCCCCGGGCTGAAAGAGGTAAAACTACAGAGTACTCATGCCCGGGCCTTCTCTGTTGTGGCTCCACACCTATAGAACCAGCTTCCGGAAGATATGCGGGCCCTGCGGGATTTTGAACAGTTCCGCAGGGCCTGCAAGACCATCCTTTTTCGGATGGCCTTCACGGACTAAAGAGAGAGACTGCTAAGTAAACTTACCATCTACTGTAATAGCACCAGCATATTAATTTTATCAATTTTAGAATTTTAATTAAATTGTTAAATTAGTCTTTGTTTTAAATATCATTGTATAACTTAATGTATTGATTTATGTTGTTAGCCGCCCTGAGCCTGCTCCTGCGGGGAGGGCGGGATATAAATAAAATGATGATGATGATGATGATGATGATGATGATGATGATGATGATGATGATGATGATGATGATGATGATGATGACGACGACGACGACGACGACGACGACGACGACGATGAAGTAGCGGAAGTGGTAGTTTTTTGTGTTACTGCTGGGGTGGCCCAGGGAAGGGAGCAGGACAGGAGGCAGACATGTCCGTTTGGTCAAGCTTTTTTGCTCTACCTGTATCCCGTCCATCTACTGGCTCAAAGTGCTGGTCTGGACCCAACCATTGAGACCCACAATGCCCAGTTTGTTCCTGCATATGACAAGACACCATGTGTGATGCTTTCAAAGAGTGCACAGTCACAGTCTTTCAGCCTAACTTACCTCACAGGGTTGTTGTGCAGATCAAAAGGGGGAGAGGAGAATGATGTAAGCTGCTTTGGTCCCCAGTGTGAAGAAAGACTGTCCTTTTCCTAGGTAGAGGCTGCAGGGAGGTGGGAGGAGATGGAAAACTGAAGTCAGATCAGTTCCTCTACAGAAAATTACTTGAGCTACATACTCTGTAGTATACCATAATATAGCCATGCCAGGCCAAAATAAAAGAGATCATGCCACAAGTAAATGCTGGTACTAAATGCTGCAAGGTTGAATACAACAGGAAAAGGTAGCAACAATGCACTGCAGACAGGGCTGGCTCTAGACTGTCTGGCACCCTAGGCAAGGTTAACTTCTGGCGCTCCCCCCACCCCCTGCACTGATAATGTCTATAATTTCCAATAGTAGACAAAAAATCACTCCTAACAGACTTCTCCAATGCAGACGAATGAAAAGACAAAGTGTCCAAGCCTACAATCATTTTGAGGTACTCTCTCAAGAGCCTGGAGTCTTATCCATGTAGTAATGGACAGATTCATCAATTTCAAAGTGGAACAGCTGAACCTTCAAACTCCATTTGGAGTGATTTTTTGTCTACTATTGGAATTTATAGAAGGCACACTCCATTCTGGATGCTTGCTATGTTGATATTTTTGCTGTTAACAGACTTGGAGTTTTCACTTGTATGATCAGTATTCTGTATATTCATTACAGAATATTTATTGGTATTTACTAGAGTAGTATTAGTATTTTCTAGAGACTTTATTATAAATTATGTAAATGTTTCCATGTTTTTCTTCTTTATGCAATTGTCCTCAACTGGACCAGGGCTGTTTCAGTCCTGGCCCCAACCTGATGGAACTCTCTTCCAAACATCATCAGGGCCCTGGGGAGGGGGCATATGCAATTCCGTGGGGTCTGTAATGCAGAGATGTTCCATCAGGTATTTGGTCGAGGGCAGTGATGGTTAACATTCTGGCTGGCACCCTCCCCTATTCTCCTTCCCCTCAGATTACTTCCCCTCCCCCCATACCCACAAGGAACTGGAACTGGGAGGAAATTTTAATTCTTGCCACTTTATTTTTTTTAGATGGGTGTATTAATATTATGTATCTTATGATTTTAGATGTTTTTATTATGTTGTACATTGCCCAGAGCCCTGTAATATTATTTAAATATAATAAACAATAAGAAATAAATTTGATTGCTACATTGTGCTACCCTTTACATCAGCATTTCCCATTTGCAGGGTCATAACCCAGTACCGGGCCATGAAAGCCTCAATATTGGGTCACAATAAAAGCTAACCCCGACCCCAGCAAAGCATGAGCTCTGCTCTGCTTCCTTCCTTTCCCGTCTCTGTGTTGTGCAGAGAAGAGGTAGGTTTAAAGACTGACACAGGCTGAAAAGCCTGAGCTCTGTTTTGCTTCCTTCCACCCCCAACGTCTCTGTGTTATGCAGATAAAAGCTAGGCTTGAAGACTGACACAGGCTGCAAAGCCTGAGCTCCATTTTCCTTCCTTCCATCCCCCAACATCTCTATGTTGTGCAGAGAGGAGCTGGGCTGCCTCTCCTTCCTTTGCCCCCTCCCAGTGTTTGAGAGAAAAGCCAGAGTCCAGTGGCACTTTAGACCCATGAAGTGTTCTTCATGGTATGAGCTTTCATGTGCCTTGTAGTATGTACTTTTGGGGAGATTTCCCCAGGAGGCCTGGGCTGCAAAGAAGGGGGGGGGGGGAATGTTTTTTTCAGCCGGGAGAAGCAGGGAGTGGGCATTCCAGTAACTGTCTCTCTTTTTTTAACCAAATGACCCCATGGCAGAATTGTTGCTGGCTGGGGTCATCTGATGGTGAGTAAGGCTTTTTTCCCTTTGTCCCCCCTTCTTTCTTTCTTTCCCTGCAAGTGATGCTCTGTCTATATTCTTGGTGCTGGGGTGGTGGGGAGCAACAGTGGGAGGGCTTCTAGTGCCCTGGCCCCACTGGTGGACAATCTGCATGGAGCAGTATAGCATTCCTCAAGTAAGTGTGCACTGTGTGAGAGAATTTTGAACTGGATGGTCCACTGACCTGATCCAACATGGCTTCTATGTTCTTTCTTTTCTTTTCTTTTCCTTTCCTTTCCTTCCATTTCTTTCTTTCTTTCTTTCTTTCTTTCTTTCTTTCTTTCTTTCTTTCTTTCTTTCTTTCTTTCTTTCTTTCTTTCTTTCTTTCTTTCTTTCTTTCTTTCTTTCTTTCTTTCTTTCTTTCTTTCTTTCTCTTTCTTTCTTTCTTTCTTTCTTTCTTTCTTTCTTTCTTTCTTTCTTTCTTTCTCTCTCTCTCTCTCTCTCCTTCCTTCCTTCCTTCCTTCCTTTTTTACTGGATGAAACTTTTCTGTTCATCATACTGTTGTTGCAAACATAGGAGCTCTGCCAATGAAAAGTTGGCACCCCCAGTTGTAGCCAGTTGACCTTTCTATGAGATTTCTGTGTGAGTAAGTAAGAGTGAGAGGTGTGGGGCAGAAAGAGATTATTGGAGATTACTGCTGTACATCTCAATGGCGCTGGAAGTGATGGTGCTATGAATTTGACACCATTTTACTGGGCCTGCTTTTAACAGCTGTCTGACACCAAAATTAAACTCCTCCTGTAGATATTAAAAAGGATGAAAGAAGCTCACTGGCTAAATATCTGTAGAACAGGTTGCTTTTAAAGGCATGGGAAACAGAGTCAGTAAAAAGCTGCAAGCCCCTCGTAAATATCTTTTTTGGGATAACTGCAGAAAAGCTTGTTGTTTTTTTTATAAATATTTTTATGTTTTATTGACTCTTGTAAAATTGACCATTACAATGCATGAATGTTGGAATTACAAATAACCCTCCCCCCCCCAACCCTCCCCATCTTCTCTTAGTCTTTCCCCCTCAGCCAAGGGCACAAAGTCTTGATCTTCCACTGAATGTCCTTCCTTGTTTCTCCTGAGATCCATTCTAAATAAGGGTTCCATCTGGTCTCGATTTCCTTGGCTTTATCTTCCCACGTGGAATCCTTGTTGATTGTTGCCACGATGTCAGACTGTATGTAATCAAACAAATAATTGTGCCAGATTTCTATTGACCATTTACTTTTATCTTTCCACCCCAAAGCGATGACCGCCTTCCCCGCTAGTATCATTGCCTTGACAAGGTTTTGAGTGGGTCTACTTAGTGCCGGACTTCCTATTATGCTTAACAACATCATATTAAAGCCAGTGGTTAATGGTACATTGGAGACTTTTCTAATAAATTCAATAATTTCCCCCCAGAAGGGTTGAACCTCTTCACACTCCCACCACATATGTGCAAACAAACCCTTAAATTGTTTGCAATGCCAGCACTTGGAACTCATTCCTGGGAATATATTGGCTATTTGTGCGGGTGTTTTGTACCATTTTGTGAAAAATTTATATCCCAGTTCTTTAAATTTGATTACTTTAATCCCTTCTAGTCCTTCCAAGATTTTCCCAGCCAACCTCTCTGTTAACTGACCTTCATGACTCCAAATCTTTTGTAAATGTAGTATTATTTTATCTTTATTTGAAATCATTTTTCTGTATAGTAACCCTACTAGACCCTTCCTTTGTTTGGCCATTACTTTATATATCTCTTCCATTGGAGCGTCTAACCAAAGCTCTCCCTTTTCACTGATCTTCTTAACTATCTTATGTAAGCCTGCTATGTTTAACCAGTATTGATTACCTAAATCTTCTGTAATTTCCTGTAAAGGTTTTAGTTTACCACCCCTAAACATATCGCCCACTCTATAATAGCCTTTGTTTTTAAGCCTTCCCCACCATTTTATAGCATGCGCCTCCTTAACAACTGCAGAAAAGCTTGTATGAACTTCATATAACTTGAAATTAATTCATTAATTGCAGTACAATTCTCTGCTACCTTTCACAGCAATTTCCCAGTGTTGCAGCCAAGGAAAAGTATGCAAATAGCTGTCAAAACATTTTCTTGAAACCAAGCAAACTTGGTTGTAGCTTGAGCCTGGGTTCCAGTAGCAGCTGAAGGAAGGGCCTACTAAATGTGTCAGCATATTTTGAGGTAGAGCAGCTGCCAGGGCCCAGTATGGGTGGTACACAGTGCTGGCATTCCTGGCCAGAGCTGTTGAGAAAGGGGTGTGTAGGTGGTGGCAATTGAACATGGACATTAGCTGGAGAAGAACACACAAGCAGGTGTGGGGGTGGAAAGAGAGGACCCTGGGAATGTATGAAAAAGTTGCAGACCGCCCACTTTCCACCCCCATTTTGGCTCAGCATGAGTTTCAGAGAGATTTTTCTGAAAATGAAGTTACTTTAGAAGAAGAGGCAGGTTTGGGGGAGTGCCCAGTAAGTGACATCACAGGAAAAGGTGGAGCTTTGGTTAAGTGTGCCCTGGAAGTGACATCACTTGGCCTGGAAGTGACACCACAGGAAATGACATAATTCCTGTCTCCCGACTCCACCCCCAAAGTTTCCTGTCTCCACCCCCGAATTTTAGTGGGCCATGAAGGAGAAGTGTTAAAATAACCAGGCCACAGGGGAAAAAGTTTGGGAGACCCTGTTTTACATCATTAAGTTACTTCTTTCAAAGGCAAACAGAGTCGTATTGCAATAGGCTTCAGTCAAGCATCAAAAACCTAACACCCAATGAATTTCCAGAATTATTTTGAGGGCGGGGGAAAACTCAATCATGGTTTTGAGATTAGGGGTACAAGATATCATTCATCCTTTAAAAAAAAAATCAATAGCCTAATACCGTAAAAAAAAAAAACTCCAAAGTGCTCCAGTAGAAGAATCCACTCTCCTCTGAATCTTTCTGCTTTGTTACCTGAAGTAATAGATTTTTACCAAAGATCCAAGGTTAATTCTATGCAGGACAGAAATAGAACTTTGATGTGACTAGAATGCTGGTTGAATTGGCCTGTATTTTGTATTAGTAGAGAGAAGAGAGATACCTTTGCCGCTTTGATTCAAAAATTCTCTTCCACAGCTCATAGGATCTTGAATGTTCCATGGTTAAAACTATATCATTTTTTATTTCTTTGTTTTTAAGGCCATTGGGCATCCATATCTCCTTCCTTACTGGGCTCTGGGGTACCAGCTTTCATGGTGGGCAGCATGGAGCTATCAGCTCCCACCACCCTGGCCGATCCTGGGCTGAGTCAGCTTGCAGTTGCAAGAGATTAGCTGGGTGGTGCAAAGTTGAGAGCTCCACACTTGTTCAGCTCCGGCTAGCTTGCAATATAGCTGATACACCCAAATAAAAGCTGAAAAATCTGCTTTTGGGGGACTCAACTTTACTGGTAGCTGAATACAGATCACTGATGTGTATATTCAGCTTAAACATTAAATATTTTTGGTTCAGTTTATTCCAAACACCCCTCCCCCCCAAGTTCCAGGATTTGGTGGGCACTGGACAGAAAGTTTCCAGGGTCCCCTCTCCCCTGGTCTGCCACTACCAGTCTCCCAGTTCGTGCTTCCCTTTCTGCCCAGCCTGTGCCCTCCACCTGCTTGTAAGGTGCCCCACTTGCACTGTCAGCAGCCTTTTCCATGACACTTCAGGGCAGTGCGTGCAACTGGAAATGGATTCCAGAAAAACTGACACCAGTGTGTACGACCTGTATGCCTTCCCTGGTGGCACCAGCCAATATATTCAACTTGGAGTACAGGTGGCAGTGGTGTAGAATTTGCAAACAGACGGGGGAAGGGTACCTGAGTGGATGACAGGGGAGGAAGGGGAGGGGTCTGTGGCCATGGGCCCTACCAGAAGCTTTGGGCCTTGAAAGCTGCCCCATCTCAGGGCATGCTGACCCTGTCCTGCTTCAGGATAACTGAAATTTTGGACCTTGTGATATGGAGACATATTTGAATGACATGTTCATCTCATGAAAAAGATATATACAAATGGAGGTTGCTTCATATGTGAGAAAATGAACATGGTATTTGACATTAGTATTTCTTGGCTAGCATATCCCGCCCTCTCGGCGGGGAGGGCGGGATATAAATAAAAATTGTTATTATTATATCTCACCCTATTGCCTCTTGGTAATTTTTTTCTAAGAATAAGAACATAAGAGAAGCCATGTTCGAGCAGGCCAATGGCCCACCCAATCCAACACTCTGTGTTACACAGTGGCCAAATATATATATAGCCGCCACCACCTCCTGTGGCAGTGAATTCCACATGTTAATCACCCATTGGGTGAAGAAGTACTTCCTTTTATCTGTTTTAACCTGACTGCTCAACAATTTCATTGAATGCCCACGAGTTCTTGTATTGTGAGAAAGGGAGAAAAGTACTTCTTTCTCTGTTTTCTCCATCCCATGCATTATCTTGTAAACCTCTATCGTGTCACCTCTAGGGTTGCCAAGTCCAATTTAAGAACTATCTGGGGACTTTGGGGGTGGAGCCAGGAGACTTTGGGGGTGGAGCCAGGAGACCTTAGGGGTGGAGCCAAGATCAAGGCTGTGACAAGCATCATTGAACTCCAAAGGGAGTTCTGGCCATCACATTTAAAGGGACGGCACACTTTTTCAATGCCTTCCTTCCATAGGAAATAATGAAGGATAGGGGCACCTTCTTTTGAGGCTCATAGAATTGGACCCCCTGGTCCAATCGTTTTGAAACTTGGGGGATATTTTGGAGAGAGAGATATTTTGGAGAGAGAGATATTTTGCTGAGCAGACAGGTTAAAACGGATAAAAGGAAGTACTTCTTCACCCAAAGGGTGATTAACATGTGGAATTCACTGCCACAGGAGGTGGTGGCGGCCACAAGCATAGCCACCTTCAAGAGGGGTTTAGATAAAAATATGGAGCAGAGGTCCATCAGTGGCTATTAGCCACAGTGTATGTGTGTATATAACATTTTTTGCCACTGTGTGACACAGAGTGTTGGACTTGATGGGCCGTTGGCCTGATCCAACATGGCTTCTCTTATGTTCTTATGTTCTTAAGAGGCACTAGATGCTGTACTGAAAATTTGGTGCCTCTACCTCAAAAAACAGCCCCCCACAGAGCCCCAGATACCCGCGGATCAATTCTCCATTATTTTCTGTGGGAATAAATCTCCATAGGGAATAACAGAGTTCCAGCAGACATTTCCCTCCCCTCCCCCCCCTTTCTGATGACCCTGAAGCGGGGGGAGGGCCTCCAAACCGGGGGATCCCCTGCCCCCACCTGGGGATTGGCAACCCTAGTCACCTCGCAGTTGACATTTCTCCAAGCTAAAGAGCCCCGAGCGTTTTAACCTTTCTTCATAGGGAAAGTGTTCCAAACCTTCAATTGTCAGGACTTACTCATCATCCTTGAACAATGGCCCCATTTTTGTCTGTGACTTATTCTGAGTCAGAGCAAGTGTATTGTTTGGATACAAAGAGAGCTGTTCTGAAAGTAACAATGGTTATCAAGTGGAATGATAAACATCTATTACAGCCGCAGAACTTTAATGAATAAGGTTGCCTCCTGCTTGTTAACACACGCTAAAAAGAGAATCCACCATGAAAGCAAAATCAAGGAAAGAATTTACAATGCGCTAGTTGGAAGAGACTGTGATTACAAACAATATTCTGGAATTCGGGCATATTGGGAAAGTAGCGATGGGACATCTCATGAGAGGCAGTATGGCCTTTGCTGCCTGATTTTGAGGCCTAGGGAATGTAGATTTAGGCTTTAATATTAAGATGTTCTAATTTTACTGAACCTTGTTTGTATATTGTAACCAGTGCGATCACTGAGAGGATTCACCGGATTATTTATTATTGAATCTTTTTAAAAATCAAGTTGTGTCACATCTATACGTGCGGAAGAATGAGGGGGCAGCGTGATGGCACAGCGCTGAGGTGGCAGAGTGGGCTGTTCATTTTAGATTGCAGGTGGCAATCATATTTCCGAATCTTCCTGTTAGATAGCTATTATAGGGATAAGCTTTGCTCTCCCTGTCAGAAAAAGCTGCTTTTGTTTTACTTAAACAAAGACTCCTGGATATTGAGTTGCAAGAACTGTGTAGCCGTGCCTCTGGTAGATGTTCTCCTCTGAGATTAGGGATTCCTCCTGTAGGGGCGATAGCAATGTACCTTTTCTCCCTTAGTGATCCATATACCCACAGAGCCTCTAGTGGAACCTTGGCAACCTATCTTTCTTGCTTGACTTCCCCTAACCTTCGTAGAGCCTTCCTGTTAGCTCGCTTTGGTGTCCTTCCTTCTGCTGTGCTGTATGGGAGGTTCAAGAAATTTGCATATTCCAACAGGTTTTGTGGTTGTGGTTCAAGGGATATAGAAAGTACTGAACATGTTCTCCTGCATTGTACATTTTACTGTGATATTCGTGCCATTTACTTAGATCCTCTTCTTTCGAAATCATGAGGGACAATCTGATGGTGGTAAGACTCTTTTCCTGTTGTCCTCTCACAACCCTGAGATTATTGAGACTGTGGCAAAATATCCGTGCTGTGCTTCTGAGAGGAGAGGAATGTTTCAAATGTTGGGGTAATATATGCTTTCTCGCTTGCTGATTGTGCCATTATGCCAATAAAGGTTGTTGTTGTTGAATCTTCCTGTACATAAAAACTTTTTGGAAACAGAAATTTAACAGAGCAGGAAAAACTGGGCTAAACCCCCTTCTCACTGCTGTATTAGTTCTTTTCTATTTGCTCCCCCCCCCCCAGGAAGGAGCATTCAAGACCAGCATCCACCATTTACAGTTTGAAATGGTGCAGCCCATTTGCCTTCAAATTCTACTGCCACACAATATATTGCATCTGACCCTGGGTGGTGGCAGAACTCCAGTGTATCAAAGCATCATGGGATACTATGGAAATTAAAAGCCTTACTCTGTGTAGCCGCTAGGTTGGATCAAGCCCTCATCTTCATCCAAAGAGTTCAAACCGAGGCTCGAATAGGATTCTTTATGTGGTCTCTGTCAGACATTGTACCTGCTCTAACTCATTTTTAGCCTATTGACCTGACTAACGCCATCTTGTATGCTATTACTAACCATGAGCCTGTGACTGTGCATTTCAAACGGGGAGGGAAGGTTGTAAATCCCATGGGAGGAATTTCTCACTTGGCATCCATAGGCTCTCCAAGCCTTTGAAGATGGCAAGTTTTAAGGTAACCAGCGGGGAGCCTTCCTGGGAATGAGATAAGGGAATGTGGGAGCAGACAACTGTCTCTCAGGGTGTGAGAATGAATTCTTTGTTATGTTATCCACTTCTACAAAAGTCCAAGAGTAACCTTAGAATGTATCAAACTCAATCTGCTTGTATCCCAGACCACTCTCTCTCTCTCGGCTTGGCTTCGCGAACGAAGATTTAAGAAGGGTGCAATAGTCCACGTTTGCTGCAGGCTCGCTGGTGGCTGGCAAACTGGAGTGACTTTGTGACCAACACTGAAGTCCTCAAGCGGGCAGAGGTTACCAGCATCGAGGCACTGCTGTTGAAGACGCAGCTGCGCTGGGCAGGGCATATTTCTAGGATGGAAAACCACCGCCTTCCCAAGATTGCCCTGTATGGCGAACTCTCCACCGGCCATCGAAATAGAGGGGCACCAAAGAAGAGGTACAAGGACTCCTTGAAGAAATCCCTTAGCACCTGTCACATCAACCATCCCAGACCACTAGTTCTTGAATAAACGAATTAATTTTGCAACAGAATGATTCGGGCTTATTTCAACGTTCAATGTCTGACAGTCTCTCCTCTGGCCTATTTACAGCTTCAGCAGCATAACAACTTGTGTTCTTCAGACAATTCTCTGGACTATTTTATTAACTGTTGAGTTGATCTCTCATCCCCAAAAGAATAACCAAGGAAAAATAATGTCAAAGACACATGGAATCAGTTTGGAATGCAAGATCAGTCACTGGAGCCCTTTGTTCCCCTTGAGATGACATTGAAGCTGCATAATGGATTAAATTTAAGCACTAAAATAACCTTTTTAGGAGAAGAGGAGGTTCTGATTAGGAATAGCTAATTACGCTGAATTGTTGTACAGTATTTATATCCCTTGAGAATCAGCTCGTTGGGATTGACTCAGGCGTGTCCATTGAGCCGCAGTAGGCGGATGCTGGGAACACTAAGCTGGGGAGAGGGAGCTGGTTTGGGCCTCCCACCCGTGCTTTGAAGCGGGCTGAAATAGTTCACTTAGAAGCAGCAGCAAGGCTCCCGATGTCAGCGAGCGTGCTGCTGCTGCTCGCCATTGCTCTGCCTTTCATGTCACGGATGCAAGAGGCAGAGCAACGGTGGGCAGTGGTGGCGTGCACGCTGACAGCGGGAGCCTTGCTGCAGCTGCACTCACCCTTCCTGGTGCTGGCATTGGGGCAGAGGTGGTGCCTTGCCCAGGGCGCCAGCCTCGGGCTGCTGTCCTAGCACCACTGCTGGATTAACTACTAGAGAGGGGCCGCTTTTATCTTTTAATCGGGCTGCTGTCCTAGCACCACTGCTGGATTAACTACTAGAGAAGGGCCGCTTCTATCTTTTAAAAAATCTGAGCTACTTAAACTAAAACTCCATACCTATTGAATTGCAGAACTGCAGATTTATACCCCGCCCTTCTCTCCAAATCAGAGACTCAGAGCAGCTTACAATCTCCCATATCTTCCTCCCCCACAACAGATACTCTGTGAGGTGGATGGGGCTGAGAGGACTCTCACAGCAGCTGCCCTTTCAAGGACAACCTCTACCAGAGCTATGGCTCACCCAAGGCCATTCCAGTAGGTGCCAGTGGAGGAGTGGGGAATCAAACCAGGTTCTCCCAGATAAGAGACACACACTTAACCACTACATGTCAAGCATGGTGAAATTCCATTGATAATTGATTGTTATAGGATCCTGCCTAAACCTGGTCTGGGAAGTATCATGGAGGACCCAGCCTTACTAGCTTTGTTATTCTTTTTCTTCCCCCTTCTTGCTTTATTGCCTAAATGCTAGAAGTAGTGAGAAACGAAATTAACTTGAGAAGCCGTAATCAGCACCTTCCCATACATTCCCGGTAGGGAGTGTGAGACGTCTGGGGAAAGCAAGGACAGAGTCCTGATAACTCTGTGAGAATGTAGACATTTATGATAGTTTATGTGTGAGAGCTACCCTGCACCCCCATCCCTTGGAATCCTTTTGAAGTAAGCCTTAAAAGTATTGTATCAATGTATATCCAGCATTACTCTCAAGAAACTGTTACAAAGAAAGTATCGGTCTATCAATAAACGTAGTCTTTGTATCAACGTTGACTCGTCATTGAACCCGCATGCTTGACCCTATACCAAACTGGTGCTTACATTCCTGAAAACTGGAGGTGTCAGCCTTTTATACTTCAAAGGAAGAGGAAAGGTGGTCCTGCAGACATGAGGGTCTAAGACCATGAACAGCTTTGTATGTGATAGCCAATATTTCAAATTGAACCCATTGACTAATGGACAGCCAAGGGATTGACTGCAGAATGGGTAAAATAGGCATGTTACCTAGTTTCTGATAAAAACTGATGATGATGATAACATAACTGAAACCAACCAGTTGATATAATGCCCCTGTATAAATCGATGGTGCGGTCTCGTTTGGAGTACTGTGTGCAGTTCTGGTCGCCACACCTCAAAAAGGATATTATAGCATTGGAGAAAGTCCAGAAAAGGGCAACTAGAATGATTAAAGGGCTGGAGCACCTTCCCTATGAAGAAAGGTTGAAACGCTTAGGGCTCTTTAGCTTGGAGAAATGTCGACTGAGGGGTGACATGATAGAGGTTTACAAGATAATGCATGGGATGGAGAAAGTAGAGAAAGAAGTACTTTTCTCCCTTTCTCACAATACAAGAACTCGTGGGCATTCGATGAAATTGCTGAGCAGCCAGGTTAAAACGGATAAAAGGAAGTACTTCTTCACCCAAAGGGTGATTAACATGTGGAATTCACTGCCACAGGAGGTGGTGGCGGCCACAAGCATGGCCACCTTCAAGAGGGGGTTAGATAAAAATATGGAGCAGAGGTCCATCAGTGGCTATTAGCCACAGTGTGTGTGTGTGTGTGTGTGTATATATATATGGCCGCTGTGTGACACAGAATATTGGACTGGATGGGCCATTGGCCTGATCTAACATGGCTTCTCTTATGTTCTTATGATATATAGAGCAGCAGTAGCAAGAGAATTGGAAATGGACATTAAGGAAAAGACAATTAAGGATTTTAAGTTGATACCAAAGTGGCAAATGAGATTGGAGGGGGGGAAAATCAACTAACGTTGTTCCGATTTAAGTACCTTAAAAGAATTAAAAGAAAGGAAACTCAAGAATGAAAGAAGAAAAGCAAACTTCAGGAAGAAATATCAGCAGTTGAAGAAAACCAAACAATAAAAACAATAGTGCAAGTAGCAGAAGGAGTCAAAGAAAGAACTGCTTCAATATCCAAGAAGAACAAAAGGTACAACAGTAGGATCCATCAATAATGAACAAAACTTCCAATTCTACACTAACCAAATTCCAAATCACTAGAGGGAGATGAAAAAGTAGAGGTAAAATCAGACAAAGAAAAGACAACAACCTTCTGGAAAGAACTCTGGGGAGACTCAAAGAATACAATAAAATACCACCTGGATCACAAATGTGAAAAACAAACTGAAAGGAAAGCAAGCGGAGGATCTTAAAATAACCCCAGAAAGCCTGCAAAAACAATCAAAGAAAGTGAAAAGTTGGAGAGCATTTGGAAGAGATGAAATCCAGGCCTATTGGCTGACAAATCTTCATCCACAATTGGTTGACAGATCTTCATCCACAACTGGTGCAACAGCTTAATGATATGCTCCTTTCCAAAGCAGTAGAAGATTGTCTAACAAACGGCAGAATATTTCTCATTCTGAAGAATGAGGAGAAATGAGCAATGCCGAGTAACTTCTGCCCCATTACCTGACTCCCAACAACTTTTATAGTGACAGGAATTGTAACCAATTATGTTGAAGAATACCTACAGCTCAGTTCAATTTTACCAATTGTTTTTTTAAAATCCTGAGGCACTAAAGATCAGTTGCTAATTGATCAAATGGTCTTACAAAATTGTAAAGGGTGGAAAACCAACCTGAATGTTGCTTAGATTGATTACAAGAAGGCATTGAAGAAAACCAAGCAGTTGAAGAAGACCAAACTTATTTAAGGTTACAGAAACCAAAGAAGAGTACAACAATCGTTTCAGGCCCCACTCATCAAGCAGACCACATATTGGATTTGAAGAAAGCAGTTGAAGAAAACCAACACTGGCTATGGAGGGACGGTGGCTCAGTGGTAGAGCATCTGCTTGGGAGGGAAGGGACGGTGGCTCAGTGGTAGAGCATCTGCTTGGGAAGCAGAAGGTCCCAGGTTCAATCCCCGGCATCTCTAAAAAAGGGTCCAGGCAAATAAGTGTGAAAAACCTCAGCTTGAGACCCTGGAGAGCCGCTGCCAGTCTGAGAAGACAATACTGACTTTGATGGACTAAGGGTCTGATTCAGTTTAAGGCAGCTTCATATGTTGATATGTTCATGTCCCAGGTTCAATCCCTGGCATCTCCAAAAAAGGGTCCAGGCAAATAGGTGTGAAAAACCTCAGCTTGAGACCCTGGAGAGCCGCTGCCAGTCTGAGAAGACAATACTGACTTTGATGTACCAAGGGTCTGATTCAGTATAAGGCAGCTTCATATGTTCATAAGTCTTGGTGAAGACTACACCAAGAAAAGCAAAGAGAAGTTTCTAATTGAAGTTACAAGGCAGACTTATTTAAGGTTACAGAAACCAAAGAGTACAACAAGATTGAAATAAAAACTCACTTTGACAACTGGAAGGAAAAGCACTTGCATGGGCAATACTTGAAAGACTTAAACCGTTTTCGCACACAGCTCACCTCACAGTCACAATCCTGTTCCCTCCACAGTGTCTGGTCGGATTTCCCACCAGGATTTCCCTAAAACCCAGTTTACGTTTGCTACGCAAAAGCCGCAGCACTTCCTGTAACTCCGGCGCAGATGGTGGGAAATCCGACAGACGCTGCGGAGGGAACAGGATTGTGACTGCGAGGTAAGCTGTGTGCGAAAACAGTTATAGAGAATAAAGTTGATAATGAAAACATCTGGGAGTGGATCCAAAATAAGCACTCAAAGAAAGAAATGGAAGGACTCATTCTAGCTGCACAAGAGAAGGGACTCAAAATGAAAAGTATAAAAACCAAGATTCAGAAGACCAATGATAACAGCAAATGTCAACATTTATTTTATTTTATTTACTTCAAATTTCTATCCCACTCTCTCCGCAAGCGGACTCAGGGCAACACAGAGAATGAATCAGTCAACCACATGGTCAGAGCCTGCAGTAAAATTGGTCAAACTGACTATAAAGAATGTCACAATAGAGTTGCAGTTATATTGCATTGGAATCTTTGCAAGAAGTATAGCTTACTATCAGCCGGAAATTAACAGGGTCACAAACCAGATAAGACCTTGGAGAATGATGGAACAAAGATTATTTGGGACTTCCAATTACAAACAGATAAACTCCTGGAGCATAGCCCCCCAATATCACAATTGTACAAAAAAAAAAAAAATGAGAAATAAGGTTTGGATAATTGACATTGTAATTCCAGGAGACAGCAGAATAGAAAAGAAAGAACAGAAGATCAAAAGATACTATGACCTTCTAATAGAGTATCTCTGGGCAAAGAAGATTCCCATCAAGCCAATTGTCATTGAAGCAGTGCCTAGAAGTCTTAAGAAACACCTGAGCATTCTGGGCATTGAGCAAGTAAAATCATCTCTGCTTCAGAAGACAGTGTTGCTTGGAACAGCAAGAGTCCTGCAAAGATTCATCTGCAGTTCCCAAGAACTTGGCTGGATCTCAAACTGCAGAACTCCGGGGATGGGCACAAATCAGGGAAATGGAGGTTCATCCTGGTTGGTGGTTTCTGAGGTCACATGAGCTACAAACATCCTCATTTACTAATTTGGTTCAATTTGTGAAGATCTCAGATCTTCCCTCTCTCCTTCCTGCTGGGAGCAGCTCCCCAAAGCCAGCAGAAGGGGGGGGGGGGAGAGATTTCTCAAGAAGCTAGCAGAATGGAAGGGGAGAAGATCTAATAATAATAATAATAATAATAATAATAATAATAATAATAATAATAATAATAATAATAATAATAATAATAATAATAATAAACTTTATTTTTATATCCCGCCCTCCCCCGCCAAGGCGGGCTCAGGGCGGCTAACAGACATGGGGATCCCATGATTCATCTAAAACAATATAAACAATTTTAAATATATCAATTACATAGTGATTATTTAAATAGATAAAATACATAAAATAGGTGCTAAAATACTATAATCATAATATCCACAAGATGGCTAGATGTCCACACGTCGGATTAATCAGGTTCTATCTCGAAAGCCAGCTGGAAAAGAAATGTTTTGCAAGCCCTGCGGAATTGGTTCAGGTCCCGCAGGGCTCGCACCATCTCTGGAAGGTCGTTCCACCAACGAGGGGCTATCACTGAGAAGGCCTGCTCCCTAGTAGCCTTCAACCTAGCTTCTCTTGGCCCAGGGATTGTTAGTAAGTTCTGAGAGCTGGATCTCAGTGCTCTCTGGGGCACATATGGGGAGAGGCGGTCCTTTAGGTAGGCAGGTCCTCGGCCATATAGGGCTTTAAAGGTAATAACCAGCACTTTATAGCGGACACGGTACACAACCGGCAGCCAATGCAGGTCCCGCAGCCCAGGCCGCGCAGGTTCCCACCGTGGTAGTCCCTCCAGCAGCCTGGCCGCCGCGTTCTGGATCTTGCAAAAAACCATTTAAAAAGCATTTAAAGGAAAGATGGCACCCAGAGCAGAGTGGGGAGTATAACCTCCAACTGATTTTGAGTTTTAGTTTACAGCATTGGCTAAGGAGGTAGGTTACAGGCTCAACTTACCATCCACTCGGGGATGACTGGGAAGATCTCTGGAAGTGGCTGTGGAGCAGCATGAGTGTTGGGTGCTGGGGCTGGGGTCCCAGCATTGGTTTGGGCTGTTGCCACAGCTTTGTTTTCAGCTGCTGCTTGAAGGGCACTTGGTGTAATTAGTCAACTGATCGAAGCCACCAAGTATTACACCGAAAGAGCCTGATGTCCACACCGAAATGAGAAGCGTAATGCTGTGATTAGAGAACGTAGAACAGGGTTCCAAAATAATTAAGCCGTCAAACTGAAGAAAGAATTGAAATGCCATCAAAATCTAGAGAGACGTCTTTTTAAGAAAGTGGCTGTGTTGAAGCTACACTCCTCAGGAGCACCCACCTTGTGAATTTCAGTTGGACTGTTTCCAAGTTTGGACATATCTTTTCATTTGGAGACGAATTTTTTTGGCCCCTTGGGGTTTTCTGTTACCATAGCACCACCGGCCTCTATCATTATTGTATTGTCTTGTACACAATCCTTCTAATATATTTTTGCAAACTGAAAGACGGTGTAATACTTGGCTGTTTTCAGCTGCGGCACAGAGGTCTACAGTGGTCTCTGGGAGAGTCGGGCAGCCTCGGATGGAACAAGGTGCAGGTCTTACAACACAGCCTCCTGCAAGTGGACGTTGGTGCCTCCAGTTTTCCAACACGAGTACCCTTATGTCAGATGTGGCCGTACAAATTATAGACGTGATATGCTACGTAGCAATAGACCATAACACATAGGCTTGGTGCTACAATCATAGTCCCATTGACATCTCCTGAGGATATTTGTCAGAGACTTTGGAGAGATTTTGGCCCTGCACAGTGGCCTCTGAGTGAACATGTCTACCCAGATGAGCAGTTTCAGTGACAGTTGGACCTGGATTGCCTCAAAGGGGAACCCTGAGGTGTCTTAATGTGATCAGGTAAAAGAGGATGGAAGATCTGACAGGAGGCCAATTATTATATCAGGCCTTGCATATACAGATTGCTATAATTTCTTTAGCCACTAGATATACCACCAAATGAGATGATAATTTATGAAGCCACCTCATGGGTATTTTAAAGATGAGGTGGGGCACCTGATTAGGCTTGATGCCTGGTAAAAAGGAGAGTTCTTTCCCCTGCCCATTGTAATATTTTTAGTTTTACGAGTGGTAGGGAGGGTTTAGTTAGTTGAAGACTGGGTGGGGAATGATTGTGTGAGTGTTTACGCTATCTAGCTAATCGAGTCGTTAATAGCCTGTACTGTAAGTGTGTAATTGTGGGTTTATCCTGCTTTATTTTGTGTGGCATTGCTAGGTGGTGTGGGGGGAA
Organism: Heteronotia binoei; assembly: GCF_032191835.1. Lineage (NCBI taxonomy): Eukaryota > Metazoa > Chordata > Lepidosauria > Squamata > Gekkonidae > Heteronotia > Heteronotia binoei. The sequence continues at coordinate 10,597,492 of NC_083230.1, forward strand.
GGTATATGGGAGGATGGAGATTGAGAACATCCTTCCAGGTGCCAGATCTGGGATCCCAGCTATCTAGGGCAGGGGGAGATATAGTGGTGGGGGTAGGTCTTGACATGGAAAGGATATGGATATGCTTGGTCCCTTTCCAACCTTTGTCCCATCCCATGAAACGTTAGTGAGAGGACATGGATTGTCTACTCCCCTTCGACACTGATGCTGTGTAATGCAAGGTGAATAAGACCAGGCCACTGCAAGATTATCTTGCAGCACACTTGGTGGATCTAGCCTGTGTGACTGAGACCTGGGTTCAGGAGGGAGAAATGGTTGCTTTGAAAGATCTTGCCCCACCAGGTTTTTTAGTCCTACATCAGTTTTGAACTTGGGGGTCTGGTGGCCTTACTCAGGAGAGCCAGTTTGGTGTGGAGAGACAGTTTGGTGAAGTGGTTAAGTGTGCGGACTCTTATCTGGGAGAACCAGGTTTGATTCCCCACTCCTCCACTTGCACCTGCTGGCATGGCCTTGGGTCAGCCATAGCTCTGGCAGAGGTTGTCCTTGAAAGGGCAGCTGCTGTGAGAGCCCTCTCCAGCCCCACCCACCTCACAGGGTGTCTGTTGTGGGGGAGGAAGGTAAAGGAGATTGTGAGCCACTCTGAGACTCTTTGGAGTGGAGGGCGGGATATAAATCCAATATCTTCTTCTTCTACTCATCTGGGAGGTTTTATCCTTGAAACCACTCCTGAAGATCACTGGGATGGAATCTGTTTGCGTGGTGTGGGAGTCGGGGGTGAGTTTAGCTGGTTGTCTGGTGTACCAACCACCTAGCACACCAGCGGATGGCTTTCTGGGACTGCCAGAGGCGGTGGTCAGTTGGGCTTTGGAATTCTCATGGCTCTTAGTCCTGGGGGATCTCCAGTTTAAAAGTTTTATTAGTTTTCCAGAAACATAGGGGAAAGGGGAAAGAGGAATTTATTTTTATTTATTTATTTATTCGGGATTTATATCCCGCCCTTCCCACGAATGGCTCAGGGCGGCTTCCAACATTTAATCAAACATAAAATTTAACCAGTTCGAGTATAAAACAATTAAACATTTAAACAATTAATAAAGAATTAAGAATACAAATAGCAGTACCAATATACAACAACAACAACACATTTTATTTATATCCCGCCCTCCCCGCCGGAGCAGGCTCAGGGCGGCTCACAACAAAATTCATTTAGTTATACATTGAGTTAAAATACATTAAGTTATAACTAACAATATAAACCAACAGGTAATTAAAAACTATTAAAATTCTAAAAACAATAAGTAAATGTTAGTATGTTGATATGTTGGTGCTATTCAGATGGTGAATTTACTTAGCAATTTACTCAGTGAAAGCCATTCGAAAGAGAACGGTCTTGCAGGCCCTGCGGAACTGTTCAAAGTCCCGCAGGGCCTGCATTTCTTCTGGAAGCTGATTCCACAGCTGAGAAATCCCGAGTACGGGTACTCTGGAGTTTTACATCTTTTGGCCCAGGAATAGTCAGCAGGTTTTTCCCTGCTGACCTCAGTGCTCTCTGGGGTTCATACGGGGAGAGACAGTCCCTAAGGTAGGCAGGTCCTCGGCCATATAGGGCTTTAAAGGTGATGACCAGCACTTTGTAACGAATCCGGTATATAACTGGCAGCCAGTGCAGTTCACGCAGCCCCGGCTGTATGTGCTCCCACTTTGGGAGCCCCAACAACAATCTGGCATCCGCGTTCTGCACAGAGGCAGCCCCATGTAGAGGGCATTACAGTAATCTAGTCTCGAGGTGACCGTTGCATGGATCACTGTTGCCAGGTCCTGACGCTCTAGGAAGGGAGCCAACTGCCTTGCCCGCCTCAGATGAAAAAAGGCGGAATATAATCTAGTCTGCATGAAACTACATCCTTCGAATTGAATATTATTACAATGTTACTATTTGCTTTGCACTGTATCATCATAACCTAAGTAAAATGTTCTAGAGATTGTAAGTCTTCATTTAAGTTTCGTAGATACTCTTCCACTTTTTCTTTACTTACGTTCACACCCTTGAATAAATTTGCATAGTATTTAAAGAATTCTCTTTTAATTCCTTCTTGATCCACTACTGTTTTCCCATTTGCCGTGATTTTATTTATAGTCTTATTTTCTTTCTTTTTTTTTTTAATTGCCAGGCCAGGTATTTACCAGGTTTGTTTGCACTTTCAAACGATTTCTGTTTCAAATTTTTTAAATTCCGTTCTAGTTCTTTATTCAGCAAATGTTTAACTTGGGATTGTAATATCGTAATTTCTTTTATTAATTTTTTCTTCCCTGGTCTTTTTTTTAAGTCCTTTTCTTTTTTATTTATTTCATTTTGCAGTGCTGACAGCCTTTCTTCTCTTGCTCTTTTGTCTTTATTATTCAATGTAATTAATATACCCCTCATTACTGCTTTATAAGTGTCCCATACTGTTTGATACTCCATATCATCCGTTTCATTTATTTGGAAGAATGCTGCAGTCTCCTTTTCTAAGAATGACACAGTGTCTTTATTTTGTAGTAAATCCTCATTAATTCTCCATCTTCTTGATTTTCTTTGCAATTTTGTGGACCAGCATATTGGATTATGGTCCGCCCAAACCTTTGGAAGAATCTCAATTTTTTTTGTTATGAGGCCCAAGCCTTGGGAACCCCACAACATGTCAATTCTGGAAAAAGAATTATGCCTTGCTGAGAAAAATGTATAGTCTCTTACCTCAGGGTTGAACTTTCTCCAAATGTCTTCTAGATTTTCCTGTTTAATCAACTCAAAGAAAGAATTGGGCAGCTTCCCTTCTTTATCATTCTTCTTTGGACTTGATCTGTCAAGGTTATTTTGTATTGTCCCATTAAAATCGCCCATCATCAATACCTGGTCATAGGTCTCTTTGTCCATTTGTCGATTTATGTCTTTAAAGAATTTGTCTTTCGCTCCATTGGGTGCATAAAGTCCTAGTAATAACGTTTTTTTCGCCTCTATCGTCACCTCAACAGCAATATATCTTCCTTCTTTATCTTTAAAGATTAATTTTGGGTCAAGTTGTTCTTTAATGTAAAAAACCACCCCTCTTTTCTTTTGCTCTGCTAGTGAAAAAAATTCCAACCCCAAATTTCTATTCCACAAAAATTTACTGTCCTTGCGTTGTATATGAACTTCCTGTAAACAAATTATATTACATTTTTGCTTTTTAATCCAATGAAATGTTCTCCTTCTTTTCTGTGGTGAATTTAGTCCATTTATATTCCAAGATAGTAATTTGTACTCCATTATGATGTTGGTTCTTTATTTTCTTCAAAAAAGCTATGCATCTCTTCATTTAAGTTAACTGTTTAAGCTTACATTTCTAGTATATATGATATTATAACATGCAGTACAGGAGATAGAGATAAAAGTTCACACCAGAAAATCTTAAGTATCTAATCACACATTGGGAATTCCCAAGCCGCCTCTTATGATGCCCAAACCTCTGAGTTTACTGGGGCTTTAAAATATTTCATCCAGAGTTTTACAAATGGTTTCTGCCATTTACTGTCAGCATCTAATAGAAAATTATATATCTTAGAGAATATATTCTTCATCATTCATAGCTAATTTTTTTTCAAAATTTGTCAATTGATCTGTTATTTCATTTTTACATGGTAACGTTCATAGAAGATTTTTAATCTGTAGCTATTGAAACCAAGGGATTTGTCCATTGCTTAAAGATGATATTTCTGCAAATGTAACAACTGTTTGCCCATCAGAGATTAAGGATTTATAATTGGACACCTTCAGAACTCCCCAGATTTCAAAATTTCCTTCCCAGATTTTAAAATTGCAGCTTGGCTAAACTCTTCAGAACTTATAACAGAAGCCAGTGGTGATATTCCAGGAGCAAATTTTGGTCTGACCTTTATCTAGTCATTTTCTTAGGCATTGATAACAAAATTATCCTTAGCATAATTACTATTTTTATCTCTTTTATTTAACCAAATCCAGACTCTCAAAGGTATTGGCAGAGTCAATATTGTGTCTTCTTTTATCCATTTAGTTATCCAGTCTATTCTAGCCAAATAATATTACTTTGGAACATTGGGAATTCCCAAGCCCCCTCTTATAATCTTATTCTGGGCATCTTAAAAATTTGTCCTAGGTCTCTTATAATTCTAGATAAAGTTTTTGTATGTTTTTAAACTACATTCCAAAATAGAAAATTAGTTTAGGTAGCATTGACATTTTAATTAAATTTATCTTACCTGACATATTAGTTTTAATTGCAACCAGGGGGAAAATAAGTTTTTAACTTCCTTCATGACTTCTTCAGAGTTCAAGCAATACAGATCTTTAGTGCCTTTGGGGCTATAAATACCGAGATATTTTAAAAATGCTGGTTCATTTAATTTATTTTAACAGGCCACATACACAATAATCACTTTCTTTAACTTTAAACAAAAGAGCCTCAGATTTAGCAATGTTAATTTTTAAACCAGAAATATTTCCAAATTCTTCTGTCCTCTAAATATCTAACTCAAATTCCTAATATTAGTAAAATCATTAAAATATCATCATTGGGGCAGATAAAGGTAGGCTGATGGTTGACTGAGGGTTGCCAACTCCAGGTTGGGAAATGTGGGGAGATTTGAGAGGTGGAGCCTGGAGAGGGTGGGATTCGAGGAGGGGCGGGACCTCAGACAAGTACAATGCCATACACTCCACCCTCCAAACCAGCCATGTCCTCCTCAGGAACCACTGTTGCCAATCACCAGAATGACCTCTAGATGGCAGAGATCAGCTCCCCTTGAGGTGGTGGGGGGGGGAGTGGATGCTTTTACCTGAGTGGGTGGGAAGACAGCAAGGGGGGGCACTTACCCAGAGCCTCCTTCTAGAACCCATCATATTTTTCTCTTCAACTGGCCTTATTCCTAGTGTGGTATAAATCCAGATTGATCTACTGATATGTATTTGTTGGTTATTTTCTTAAGTCTGCTTGAACGAAGTGTAATAAATTTTTTATAGTCACCATTCAATAATGCTATTGGCTTATAAGAAGCAGTTAAAGTTTGGTCTTTCCTTGTTTTAGGAAAAACTGTTAGTTTCCCTTCCCACCAGGTTTGTGCTGTTATTATTTTTTTTCTAAACTGCCCTGCCCTATAGAATTCAGTTAAAACATAAAGGGTGATTACAGACTGGCACTTTGGGCTGACTCAGAGATGCCTCTGAAATTGTCCCAAAAAATCCTTCCACACACAAACATCTGCCACCAGTCCACATCCCGTACTCACCCTATGTAATGTACTGAGTGACAAGACGTGTTGAAGGCAACATACTTTATTGGCGAGTACATCACAAGAGAGAGAAACCCAGGCCGGGTCCTGATTATATACATGCCCCGGAACAACCATCCATCTGGCCAGGTCCAATCCCAGCCAGTTAAAATTCCCGCCACAGATCTTGATTGGCGGAACGTATTAGTGAGCTACATCCGGGGACCAGTGGGTTTCCACTGGTCACCTCTGTGGCGTTTGCTGTGTTTTACATGAAGACTTGAATGCAAGACATAACACTCCAGCCTCCAGCCTCTGCAGTGTGACTCAAAAAGCTACCACTTCCAAAGTGGTAGCAAATTTTTGAGCTGCACGCTAGTCACCTCCTTGGCATCTGGAAGCAGAAGGGTGCAAGCGCCAAGCTGCCTGCCCCAAGTCGCATCCCGCTTTTTAAAAATGAAAACTGTTCAGTGTGCATGAGCATATGGGTACATGAGCATGCATGTGCACATATACGCATGCATGTGCATGACTATTGAAAATGCATGGGGAAGCTGAGTGACAGGAATGGTGTGCAAGAGCCATCTGAACATGCCCATATCGCCCATGGATGGGATGGGGACGGTTTGCGGGAGAGTGTGTGGAGGCTTCAGGATGGCTCTTTTAGAGCCGTCCTGATTTGGGACGGCTCCCATCCACCCCCAAATGCATGGATTTGGGATGGCTCCCATCCACCCTCTCTGTTATCACCCAAATACATACATTAATTTAAAACCAGCTAATCAACCATAGTTCTAATAAAACCAATAGAAGCAAGGACTTTCTGTCTTGGATGCTGTTCTGCATGTGGTCATTTCCTCTAAGGCAGGATCATGGACCAGATGAGACGGGGGGAAAACATTGCTATCATCAACCATAAGCTTCAAGAGATGTCTCTGTTTTACAAGCTCTACAAAACTGTATAAGGTCCACCAGGACATGAGTGTCTCCTGGTAGAGAGTTCCACCAGGCAGGAGCCTGTGGCCTTGGCACTGGTCAAGGACAGTCAGACTTCTTTAGATCCTGGGATCACCAGGAGGTTCTGCTCTTGTGAGTGTAATACTCTTTGGGGGACATACCAGGAGAGGTGATCCCACAGGTACATTGGCCCTAGACCTTTTAATGCCTTAAAACCAAAACCTTGAAGTTGATCCAATGCTCAACTGGGAGTCAGTGCAGCTGGTGAAGCAGGTTGGATATGTGCTGTCATAGCAGAGCCTGTCAGCACCCACACTTTTGCGTTCTGGACCAGCTGCAGCTTCTGGGTCAGCTTCAAGGGTAGCCCTACATAGAGTGAGTTGCAGTAATCTAACCTTGAAGTGACCGTTGCATGGGTCACGGTGGATAGGTCAAAGTGAGAGAAGTAAGGGACCAGTTGCCTGACTTGGTGAAGTTGGATAAATGCCAGCCTGGCAACTTTCGCAATCTGGGCCTCCGTAGATAAAGAGGTATCCAGAACTCTTGACTACTAGTGCTAATGTTAATGGCACATCATCAATTGCTGGGAGTTGGCATCCCAGCTTCGGATTGTTCTCACCCAGCTACAGGATTTTGATGGATTCAGTTGGCTGTCGAAGCTGTCCAACCATGGCCTCCGATCCCCCAGCCAGATTTAGTGGGACGATGGCGGGCCAGGCACCCATTAGCGGATACAGCTGGGTGGTAACCCAATGTACTGGTGGCAACCCAGCCTGAAACTCCACACCAGTTGGGCATATAGATGTTAAACAGCATGGGAGAGAGGACTGCCCCTGGGGGAACACCACACACCAATGCATGTTGGGGTGATACCCTTTCCTAACACTACTCTCTGTCCCTGACCATGGAGGAATGAGGTGGGCCACTCCAAGGCTACCCCATGGACTCCCATGTCAGTGAGACAGTGGGTGAACAGGTCACTGTTGACCATGTCAAATGCCACTGTCGGATTGAGTAGTAATAACAACACCATCCCACCTCAATCCAGCTGTCTGCAGAGACTGTCTGTGAAGGTGACCAATGCTGTCTCCATCCAATGGCTGGGCTGGAAGCTGGACTGGACTGGAATGGATCTAAAGCTGATGTTTCTTCCAGGAAACCCTGGAGCTGCTCTGCCACTGCTTTCTCAATTACCTTACCCAGAAATGACAGGTTCAAAACCGGAAAGTAATTGGAAGGATCCAACAGATCTAATTCTCTTTTTTAAAGAGTGGTATTACCACAGCCTGGAGAGACCACAGTACTAATTTTCCCACTCTTTTAATTTCATTAATTGTACTCAGTAAAAATATACCTATAGTTTCATTAAAAAAAATTATAATACTCAGCTGTCAAACCATCTAAGCCTGGGGCTTTATTCTTTTTCAAGACTTTATTTCTTGGATTACAATGTTAGCATCTAACCTTAATCTGTTTCCCACTGTTTTCTTATAAAATTGACCTTTGTTATGAAATTTTGAATATCTTTGTCATCTGGATTTTGTGAACAGTAGAGAGTCTTATAATAAGATATAGATTCTTTCAATATAGTTAATATAGTTTCTTTAACTAGTTAATAGTTGATATATTAACTAGTTAATATAGGGGTTTTTTTAACCTGGGCAGCCTGTAGCTTCCCTGTTTTCTCATCTAACCAAAATATTTTTGTTTAACGTATATTAGGTTCTTTTGAATTTTTCCAAATCTAAATTTAGCAATTTATTTTTCCCTCTTTCATTTCTTTCAGAGCTAATCCAGATTCAGTGTGTTCATGGATATTTTCTAGATGTTTGGTTTTTTTCAATGCAATCTTACCTAATTTTTTCTTTCTTTTTCTTCTGTGCTGATATTAAACATACAGACTTCCCTTATAAACTCTGCTGGCTTTCCAAATAGAACTTTTAAGTGCTACATTAGTAGTGTTAATTTCAAAGAACATTTTCAATTATTTTTGTAAAGTATCCACAATATCTTTATTTATAAAGTATCCACTGTTAGCTTTTCCACCATCAGGCTCCTGTTATCTTCACCCTTATTTTGAATGTTTTTAACATAAATAGCAATGCCCCTAATTTTTATGGTACATTGTATAATATACTAAGACCAATTTTGCACAATTTAAAATATTAGTTTTCCTTAATTGAACATGTGGGGATTTTTTTGCAATAAAACAATATTTTGCAATAAAAACAATATTAACCATTTTTGCAATAAAACAATATTTTTGTAATAAAACAATATTAGTGAAAGATTTGTCTTCTTTTGCAGGGCTCATTCAAACCACTGGTGTTTAAGGAGACTATTTTCAAAGGGCATTCTGCTAGCCTGGAAGGGCTCTTTGTCAGTACTGATGATGTTCAATTATCTTGGTTAATTCCATTTTGCTATTTTTGTCAATGCATATGTTAGTAAAGGAGAGGATGATGATTACTTCAAGTTCTAGCTGTATTTTCTGAACGTTCCTTACAAGTTCATGGTCTTCCAAGTATCCATTTTCAGCCTGGATCATAGTGATATGAGGCTTTTGATTTGGATAAGGGTAATTGGGGATTTTGATGAAAATGTCAGGAGTAGGCTCATTAGTTTTCAGAACTTAATTTTGGCTTGACCCTGACCAGCTGCATTGGAGCTAGCCTGTCAAATAAGCCTTTAATAAAAAAGGAATCCACCATCAGGGTCCTGTAAACATCTTCAACCTTACTCTGAATGTTTTTAATGTAAATAGCAATGCCCCTAATTTTTTATGGTACATTGTATAATCTGCAATCCATACTAACAGCTGGATTATATCATTTTCCTAGAATCATGGACTGAGGATCTAAAGCTTCTATAAGATTTTCATCAGATTTACTTTGCTTTAAATAAGGAGAAACATTTGTCTTCTGTGTTAAACAACACCACTTTCCCCCTACGATACGTTATCAAGACAGCAATGCAAGTTAAGATCTTTTGAGGGAGGAAAGCTATGGAATTCAATGCAATCTTATGCGTGTATATGTGTATACACACATATACACGCTGTGGCTAATAGCCACTGATGGACCTCTGCTCCATATTTTTATCTAACCCCCTCTTGAAGGTGGCTATGCTTGTGGCCGCCGCCACCTCCTGTGGAGGAGTTTTCATGGAGTTTTGGAGGTGGAGCATAGGGTCGATACAGTTTTGGGTGGGCGAAGTAGCTCAACAGGGGTGTGACACCATATAGTCCTCCCTCCACAGCTGCCATTTCCTCCAGGGGAACTGATCTCTGTCACCTGGACAGAAGTTGTAATTCCAAGAAAACTCCAGGCCTCACCAGGAGGTTAGCAACCCTATGCAACCTAGAGGAAGTTACATTTTTATAAGGCATACTGGTTTTACTCTTCCCCTATGAAAGACTGTCTGTTTTGTGTTTCTAGAAACAGTCTGTATCATGCAAAGGCAAAATGAGAAAGCATTTGGTTTAGATTTCAGGTTTTCACAGCTGGTAACATCATTAGGGTTTGTAGAATCTTTCGGGATCAAGTGCCGTGTTCTACTGGAGAAAGTTTTCCTTCCAGACGTTTCGTTCTCAGCTGCGGAGAACATCCTCAGTGGCGTTGCAGCCAGAGCAGGCGCTCAGACCTTCTTGGCTGCTGTGCATTGAGTGGGGCCAGGGCTGCTGGAGAGCTGCTATTTCTAGGCTGGAGGGGATGTGATGAAAGGGCAATTGGTTTGTGGATGTGCCCATTGTTTGGTGGGCACATCCAACAGCCAGTTTCCTCATCACTACCCTTCCAGGAAGCCCCACCAAACAATGGGCACATCCACAAACCAATTGCCCTTTCATCACACCCCCTCCAGCCTAGAAATAGCAGCTCTCCAGTAGCCCTGGCCCCACTCAATGCACAGCAGCCAAGAAGGTCTGAGCGCCTGCTCTGGCTGCAACGCCACTGAGGATGTTCTCCGCAGCTGAGAAAGAAATGTCTGGAAGGAAAACTTTCTCCAGTAGAACACGGCACTTGATCCCGAAAGATTCTACAATCCCTAATCATTTGGTTTAGGTTGACAAACACACCTATGGATCCAAAAATAGCAATGCTTTGTTGCTTTTGACAGGCTCTCAATGTTTTATATTCAATATCATTTGGAAGGGAAAGTATTGCACTGGGTATTTCTTTGGGAGCGTACAAACATATCTCCTAGTAACCTGGGTAAAGAGTACAGTTTACCTGTATAGGCTGTAACATTCTCACTATGTAAAAGGATTCAGAATGCCTGAGGTTAAAACTATTCTAGGAAGCCAGAACCCCTACAGCTCCTTGTCAGCAATCCAGCAATTAGTCTGGTCAACATCCTTCAAACAACCCCCTGCTGCTTTAGCAAGCCTAATTAATGGCAGGCAGTGGGGAGAGCAATTATGTGCTTTTTGGCCATGAAATATTAGAGGGAAATCCAAAATAAACCACAACAAAAAACAGCGCAGCTCTCTGGTACTTCCCTGTTACTTCCTAATCCTCTACGTTCTTCAACAGCAAACTATTATTTAATCATTTCTTTCTCCGTTCAAGAACTTAATGCAAAACCCTGCTTTGTAAAACAACCCTGGAGATGGCATTTGCAAAATAAAACAAAAAAACCCTTTAAAATAAAGATGGGGATGTTGGAATGAATGCATAGTTGAATCTTGAGCCTCTCAAAGAGGTAAAGTACCGTTAGGGTGTCTCTAGGGCCAACCCGTTGCCTTCGCGTTTCAAGCAGTGTTCCCTGTAAGCTGCATTAGTGTGAGCTAGTGTCCAACTCACACATTTTTTTTGTCTTAGCTCAGGAAAAATGGCCCAGAGCAAACTAATTTATGCAGTAGCTCATGAAGTAGAATTTGTGCTCACAAGACTTTGTGCTCAAGGCTTAGAGGGAGCATTGCTTCCAACCCATAATAATCCTTGATGCACACATCACATGCAAACTGAATCCTCCAAATGTAGTAGGCGAAGAACCACAAATACTTCTTTTGTTTTCAAGTCACGACTGACTGATGGCAAACTGAGTAGGGTTTTCAAGGAAAGAAATGTTCAGAGCCAATTTGCCTGCCTCTGCAAAGCAACCATAGGCTTCATTGGTGGCATCCAACCCAATCCAACCCAAGTACTAATGACTTAACCAAGTACTAATGGCTTATCTTCCAACATCAGTTCCTATAAATAGTTGCATCATTCACATAACCTAACTATTTTTAAATATTTTCCATTTGCAGGAATTTCTGATGTTTCACTATCTCAGAACACATGATGTCCAGATCCCCAAACTGATCTTGGAAAACTGCATGACACACATTCCCTTTTTGGTTGCGCAGAAGCGGCACCAACTTAACAGTAAGTTGTCAGAACATCTTTTCAAAAAATGACCTGCAATTTTCATTCAGGTTTGTTGTAGCTGAAGATTAACTGATGACCACTTGAAAACTCACAGTGGCTGGCTGCTATTTAGGCTGATTGCTCACTGGACAAAAGTAATATTTGTGAACGGCTGGATTTCTGATGACAAGCTGACTCCTTACCCCATTTCTAGCTGCTGCAGTTGTTTCATAGCTCAGATAGTATAAAATTCAAATTTAAAGTTGGGCTTAAAAAAATCCAGTTTCTTTAAGATAAAGTTTGTTCTAACCTCATAAATATTAAAGTTTGTCCAGATTTAGTGATGGCTTGATGAGATTTAGTGATGGCTTTTAAGACAATGGGCGTTTTCGCACAGGGCTTACCCCGGAGCGACATCCCTCTTCACCGCGCAGCGTCTGCGCGGATTTCGCACCAACTGCTCCGCAGAACCCGGAAGAGCCGAGAAGAGCCGCGGCTTTTGTGTCGCAAATGTAAAGTTGGTTTTTGGCGGTTTACATTTGCGATGCAAAAGCCGCGGCACTACGCGGCTCTTCCGGGTTCTGCGGAGCAGTTGGTGCGAAATCCGCGCAGACGCTGCGCAGTGAAGAGGGACGTCGCTCCAGGGTAAGCCCTGTGCGAAAACGCCCAATAATGTTGCATCAAATACCCAAATAGAATAGTTTTATTACTTAGGTGCAATCCAAGGAAATAATAAAATATATGCTGTTCAGTTAATATCCATTAGCAGGTTCCCTCACACACACTGGATCTAGGCTAGACTAGGTGTTGTGTTCCCAGTAGCAGCTTCTCCAGGCTTAGCCTGGGAAGGAAGTTTATAGTATAAATAGATTCAGATGGATTCCTGTGACTGTCCTTGAGTTGCAACAGTGATTTTCAAACATTTTAGCATCACAGAAAATTTTCTTTGTCAAGTTTTTGCTGAGGAATCTTGCTTTTCTGGTATAGAACCCCTACAACATTACAACAGACTCTGAGGCATCTTTTAGAGTGCATTCGGAGACAAACTACACATCATCTGAAAGATATTTTGATTTTTTAAAAAAAATATGAAAGGGAGCTCTGGTGCAGGTCAGCAACAAGTAAACAGGTGCTGAACCCTTTTCCTACCTATCATTTTCCCACTCTAAATGTTTCCTCCCTCCCAAGCTCTTTTCTCCCTGTGGGGCTTTCAGATGCATATTTATTATAAGGGCAAACCCACTTAAGGAACCATTTAGAATGTATGTAGAGAAGCAGGGGGGGGGGGTGATATTTGAAGAGGTCAATAACATACGTATCCTTGCTACTTTTCCATTCAGATTTGCATTCCTTGAAATTACTTTTTATTTCTAAAAGCAACTGTCAAAGCCTTCTTAGACACATCTAAATGTATTGCATGATTTTGAAGCTCCGTACTTTGCAATCAGTAGGTGCACTGTAATTTATCGTCCTTATTTTTAGGTGGAAAATAGTTTTCTTAAGATAGTATAGATGAAATGTTTCCAGAGACATGAGTTCCTTGAAGAAAATGTTTCTGATTTACATTTGATAATAGTCAGTGGAATGGGCAGTGTTGGCCATTCATGGGGTTATACCACCCCAGAATGCAATAGAGAGAGGAATGTTACATATTTGGAATCATTCCTATGTCGATATCTCATAACACACAGAAAGCTCCCTGATATGAATATTGGTTTCCCATGAATTTATAACTTTGGGGTCTCTGCTTTTAAATGAACACCCATATGCATTCTGAGGTGGAATAATCTGAGGTAACTACTTGCAGATTTGAGGTGGCTGTCAGATGGATCGAGGCAAGGTCCAGAAATGTTATAGATCTTCAACCACTGCAAACAGAGAACACAGGACAGGAAGCTATGTGACATCTAAGTCACATGATAAGAATAGAAAGGGGCATAGTTATGTCACCAGTGTAGATGGGAGTTTCATGTTGGATGTGTACACAGAGCATTGGTGGATTAAGTGGCAGGAAAGAGAGATGAGAACATGGCCATGCCAGGAGAAGAGAAAGAAGGCAAGAGAGAACTTTTATGGAAAGGGTCTCTAATCCTGCCTTTGCTAAAAACATGGAGAAAGTCCAGAAAAGGGCAACTAGAATGATTAAAGGGCTGGAACACTTTCCCTATGAAGAAAGGTTGAAACGCTTGGGACTCGTTAGCTCGGAGAAACGTCGACTGCGGGGTGACATGATAGAGGTTTACAGGATAATGCATGGGATGGAGAAAGTAGAGGAAGAAGTACTTTTCTCCCTTTCCCACAATACAAGAACTCGTGGGCATTCGATGAAATTGCTGAGCAGACAGGTTAAAACGGATAAAAGGAAGTACTTCTTCACCCAAAGGGTGATTAACATGTGGAATTCACTGCCACAGGAGGTGGTGGCAGCCACAAGCATAGCCACCTTCAAGAGGGGTTTAGATAAAAATATGGAGCAGAGGTCCATCAGTGGCTATTAGCCACAGTGTGTGTGTGTATGTGTGTGTGTATATATATATAATTTTTTTTTGCCACTGTGTGACACAGAGTGTTGGACTGGATGGGTCATTGGCCTGATCCAAGATGGCTTCTCTTATGTTCTTATGTGACACAGAGTGTTGGACTGGATGGGCCATTGGCCTGATCCAAGATGGCTTCTCTTATGTTCTTATGTGACACAGAGTGTTGGACTGGATGGGCCATTGGCCTGATCCAACATGGCTTCTCTTATGTTCTTATGTGACACAGAGTGTTGGACTGGATGGGCCATTGGCCTGATCCAACAAGGCTTCTCTTATGTTCTTATGTGACACAGAGTGTTGGACTGGATGGGCCATTGGCCTGATCCAACATGGCTTCTCTTATGTTCTTATGTGACACAGAGTGTTGGACTGGATGGGCCATTGGCCTGATCTAACATGGCTTCTCTTATGTTCTTAAATCTTCTCTACCACTGAGCTTCCTTGCCTTGCTGTCCTTCATCTATCAATGTGCATACAAAGGGAGGCACCTTTGGTCTCTTTGCATGTGCACTTTTGAGCAAGTCCTCAAAAAAACCAAGAAATGGCAAATCACAAATGGCTTGTGAACACATCAGGTGGGAATCCTTTACCTACGTGAGACTTCCACATAATGGCTTGAAAAACACTGGTCTAAATTACTCTTGGGTTGCATTTATTAGTGACATAACTGTTGTTATATTTATTTCAATTAAGATTCCTCCCTTAGGTAAAAGGATAAAATGCTCTTTAGCTAATAAAACTAACAGACTACCTAATGAGGCAGGGAGAATCTTAATGCAAGAGGAAGCTAACTTATGAACAGGGTCCAGACCTAGACTGTTTGACACCCTGGACAAGGCTAACTACCTGCCCCCAGCCCCGCACTGATAACCAATTTTCAAAAACAGATGAATTGTGGGGGAAATGAAAAGCACAAAACTTGAAATTGCTCCCTGACCTGGACAGCCCAGGCAAGCCTGATCTTGTCAAATCTCAGAAGTTGAGCAGGGCGAACTCTGGCAAGTATTTGGATGGGAGATCTCCTTGAAATAACAATGTCGGGAGGGCAGGCTGTAATTCAGCAACCTCTCTGAATATCCGCCTGGCCCCCAGTAGAGGTCAGTCACCAGTGGTTTGCATGACTTACGGGTGTGTGCATGCACACACACAAAATACCAGCAGCAGGTAATTAATTAATTGTTGTATGGCATTGGATGTAGAATAGCCAGGAGATCCTAGGATTGTCCAGCAGCTGCAAGTTCTAGCTCTTTTAGCCTTATGCACCACTAGGTGGTGAGCTAGACCTGTTTTCAATTAAGATACTGAAATGGGCGTTTGAGAGAGACCTTGGCTGGAAATTTCAGTTGGTTTATGAGGAAGCTGCAGGAGCAGCGGAACGCAGTTAAAAACCGGTGGTTGCGTGAAGGCAAGAATTTTTCCTTCGGAAGCCAACAAGCAACGGAGGGACTCCTTTGGAACTTTGTTGTTGAGTCTTAGTACTCTCTTTGTGAAATTAAGAGACTTTGAGGGGTCCTCCCTGAAACATTACATTTGAGACTTTTGTTTGGCTAAAATGTTCTGAATTTATGATAACCTTTGTATGTTCTTCATAATATATTTAATTTGCACAAACTATTTAAGAGTGTGATTTGCACAATATTTTTGGCATATTTGTATTTTGTATATAGTGCTGCCATTGTCTTTTTCATTTTTCATTCATCATTCATCAGACTTGTTTTCAGGGCTGAGAGAGTGCTGAGAGAACTGTGACTGACCCAAGGTCGCCCAGCTGGCTTCATGCAGAGGAGTGGGAGAATCAAGCCCAGTTCTCCAGATTATAGTTTGCCGCTCCTAACCACTACACCACATCGGCTCTCAGCGAAAGGTAGTCAGAGGCAGACTGCCTCTGAGCTTGGAAGCTTCTTTTCTCTTTGGTGGCTAATAGACATTGCCACATAGATGTCGGAGCCTCTCTAAAGCCATATTTTGTTAGTATCATTTCTTTCGGCAGCAAATCCCACATGTGTCCTCCATTACGTGCAAGGCAGGAAGATACTTTCTCTCTTGCATTTCTAATGATTTCACAGGGAGACCCTGTATGCTGGGAGGCTGCTATTTCCCAAGAGTCCAAGCCAGGTCCAGCAAATTCAACCCACTGTTTCCAGACAGCTAGATGCTGTTCCTGGAGATGTTCATGGCAGTCCTGCACTTCTGTCCCCATCAGCTGAATCATTTGCCAAAATAGCTTTGCCTCCTCACAAGTCCACCACATATGGTAGAAAGATCCTTCATGTTTTTTACATTTCCATCACCTATCTGACACCTGATTGTTCATTTTTGCCAGTTTCTTAGGTGTCATATACCATCTATATAGCATTTTGAAACAGTTTTCTTTAATATTATAACATGATATTGGATTTATATCCCGCCCTCCACTCCGAAGAGTCTCAGAGCGGCTCACAATCTCCTTTACCTTCCTCCCCCACAACAGACACCCTGTGAGGTAGATGAAGATATTGGATTTATATCCCGCCATCCACTCCAAAGAGTCTCAGAGTGGCTCACAATCTCCTTTACCTCCCTCCCCCACAACAGACACCCTGTGAGGTGGGTGGGGCTGGAGAGGGCTCTCACAGCAGCTGCCCTTTCAAGGACAACCTCTGCCAGAGCTATGGCTGACCCAAGGCCATTCCAGCAGGTGCAAGTGGAGGAGTGGGGAATCAAACCTGGTTCTCCCAGATAAGAGTCTGTGCACTTAACCACTACACCAAACATAACATGTTGAAATTTTCATAGAGTTCTTCCACAGATATTCCCATCATTCCATTTGTATTTCTTTTTTAAAATTAATTGCCCATTTAATCATTTGAGATTTAACTACTTCATCTTCTGTAGATCACTTCAATAATAGTTTATAAATTCTTGAAATCAATTTTTCATTGTCTCCCAACAGCATTCTTTCCAATTCTGTTTGCTCTTGTCTAATACCTTCATTTTTGATATCCTGTTCCACCAAACTCTTAATTTGTTGCAATTGAAACCAATTATATTTATACTGTAATTCTTCAGCTGATTTGAGTTCCATCTTTCCTCCCTGTATCTTTAATAGTTGATTGTACATTAACCACATCCCTGCATCAGTTTCTGAAGATAATTTTAATACTTCCATTGGCACAATCCATAGCGGCTTTCTCTCATCACCATATTTTTTATATTTTACCCAAGTACTTAGCAAATTTCTTCTTATATAATGATACAAGAAAAAGCCATCCATCTTATTTTTCCCATAAAACATATATGCAAGCCAACAAAAAATATTTCCATGACCTTCTAACGCCAGCAGCTTCTTATTTAGTAATGTCATTCATTCTTTAATCCATACCAAACATACTGCATCATGATACAATTTTAAATCCGGCAATTGGAAACCTCCTCTTTCTTTTGCATCAGTTAAAAAGTCTTGTTTGTTGCTCAATATATATCACCTTAACCATTCTTATAAAAGCTTCTCCAAGTCCTAATTTCTCAATCACTGCAAACATAAAGTCCCAATTCACATTGTCAAAGGCCTTCTCTGCATCTGCAAAAAATAATGCCACTTCTTTTGCAGGATGCTTCTCGTAATATTCAACAATGTCTGTGACAGTTCTGATATTATCTCTAATTTGTCTCCTGGGGAGAAATCCTGCTTGTTCCTCTTTAATAAAATTATTCAAATGCTGTTTGAGTCATTCTGCTGGTATCCTAGCATATATTTTGTAATTGTTGTTAAGTAATGAAATTGGTCTATAGTTTTTTACATTTGTGGTGCCTCTATCTTCTTTTGGTATCAACAAAATTATTGCTTCCTTCCATGTGTTTGGTATTTTCCCATCAATCCTTATAATATTCATCAATTTTTGAAGTTTTGGTACTAACACTTCTGCGAAGACTTTATAGAATTTTGCTGTGAAACCATCTGGACCTGGTGCCTTTCCCAATTTCATTGAATTTATTGCTGCTTCAACTTCAGTTTTTTCAATTGGTTCATTTAAGACCTTTTCCATATTTTCTGTTAAGGGGCTTACTTGAATTTTCTGTCAATATGCATCTATTTTTCTTTTCTCCACCTTTTGACCTTGAAATAACTTAGCATAGTATTTATAAAATTCCCTTTTAATTCCTTCTTGGTCAACTATTTCTTTACCTTCCAATACGATTTTAGTAACAAATTTATTTCCCCTTTTTTTTTCATTTGCCAAGCCAGGTATTTTCCAGGTTTGTTTGCCCCTTCAAATGATTTCTGGTGTAATCTCTTAAGGTTCCATTCTATCTCTTTATTTAACAAATGTTTCAATTGATTCTGCAATATTGTAATTTCCCTTATTAATTTCTTTTTTCCCGGTCTTTTTTAAGTTCCTTTTCTTTTTTTCCAATCTCTTTTTGAATGTCCAGCATTTGTTTCTCTTTTTCTCTTTTCTCTTTATTATTCATTGTAATTAAAAAAACCTCTAATTACAGCTTTGTACGCATCCCACACAGTTTGGAAATGAATGTCCTCATTTTCATTTATTTGAAAGAAAGCTTTAGTCTCTTTTTCTAGAGACACCACTGTCTCTGTTTTCTGTAGCAAATCTTCATTTATTCTCCATCTCCTAGTGTTTTTCACACTTTTTGCCGACCACATAAATCCAAGATCTTTTGTAGTCCATAACTTATCAATTCTTGAGAAAGAGTTATGCCTTTCTGAAAAGAAAGTATAATCCCGCACTTTAGGATTAAATTCCCTCCATATATCTTCCAGATTTTCTTGCTTCACTAAGTCAAAAAATGACTTTGGTAATTTCCCCTCCTTACTTCTTTTTCCTGTTCTGTCCAAATTATTTATAATTGTTCCATTGAAGTCTCCCATCATCATTATTTGTTCATAGATCACTTGGTCTAATTGTTGCGTAATGTCTTTTAAAAAAGAGTCTTTTGCCGCATTTGGGGCATACAATCCCAACAACGTCTTTTTATCATTCATCGTCACTTCCACAGCTAGATATCTGCCATCACTGTCCTTAAAAATCAATTTTGGATCTAATTCTTGTTTAACATAAAAAACCACACCCCTTTTTTTCTCCTTAGCCAAGGAGAAAAATTCTTTTCCCAATTGTTTATTCCATAAAAATTTGTAATCCAATTGTTTAATATGTACTTCTTGTAGACAAACTATATTATATTTTTGTTTTTTGATCCATTGAAATGTAGCCTTTCTTTTTTGCGGTGAATTTAGTCCATTTATGTTCCAAGATATTAATCTGTAATCCATAATGGTTCTTCTCTTTATTCTGTATCCCAAATCCCCTATTTTCTTCAAAAAACTTCCGCAGTTCCAGTACATTTGTAATTGTAATCCTTTTTCCTCCATGTTCAAAACTTAGACCCTCTGGCAGTATCCATCTGTATCTCACGTCCATGTCCCGCAACTTATCTGTTAACTTTTTGTATAGTCTTCTGTCACTTATGACTTTTCTTGGCAACTCTTTCATAATTCTTACTCTGCTTCCCTCAATTTCCAGTGTTTTTTTCAAATTGCTTTTTTAAGATCTTTTCCACCATATCTCTTGTAATGAATTTAACTACCACATCTCTTGGTAATTTGTTTTTCTTGGCATACAGGGAGTTAATCCTATATATATAATCATACAGGTAACTAGATTCATCAGAGTCCATCTCTAAAAACTCAGCAATGATTCTTATTATATATGTCCTTAAATCAGATCCTTCATCTTCAGGTACTCCTCTCAAACGAATCTGGTTTTCCATTAACTTGCAATCTTGCAGAGCTGCTTTCTCCTGCAATTTATTAATCATGGAATCTTAATCTTTCACCTTATTTTCAACCACATGTACTTTATTTAACGTTGTTTGTGAGTCCTTTCTGAGATCTTCAATTTCTTTTTTTATTTTTGACTTCACCTCTAGTTCTTTGACTACTTGCTTTTTATTTTCTGTTATTAGCTCCTTCATCACTTTGATCAGTCTTGCCTCCATGGCATCTAGTTGTTCTTGTATTTTTGGCATTTTTCCCTCCTCAAGTGAAGCAGTCCTTGCGCGTGTCTGTTTTGGCAGCCTCTGCTCAGACATTTCGCTCCCCTCACAGCCAAAATGAGCTTTCAGGTTGATCTCGCCAAATTAAAAATAAACCACTGGATATTATAGATTAGGAGATGCCTTTTCCAATGCACCCAAAATCGCCGTTCTCAGGGCTTCCCAGCCCAATACATTAATTTTTAAAGTTTTAAAATAGCTCGCGATTTTTCTAACCTTTTTAAAATTTTCTTTTTCTCCAAAAGGCCACCAAAATTAATACCACTTATATATTTCAATATGTTTCACTCTGTAGTAATGAATTCTGCTGGCTCCAATAACTTTTAAAGTCCCATTTTTTTCTTTAGATTTTTAAATTATTTTGACCTTTTAATGGCTGCCACAACTTTTCTATGATTTTCAAGTCTTAGAGAAGACCAAGAGGACTTTAAATTCCCCTCTTCCAATGGCCTCTTTCTGCTTTTCTTGCCACGAAGTCCCGTTCTCAATGGTTGAAAGATCTTGCGATACAATTTTTGCGTCACTTCCTGTGCAGTCTTCCAGCTCAGCAACTCAGTGACGATGGGTTTTTTTTGCAGAAATCGCAAGTATTCCAAACATGTTGTTTTTCAGCCTTTAACTTTGCTTCTAAATCTCCAAAAAGTCTCAAAATTACCCCCTTCTCTTGTTTATAACTTTAGAATATTGTAGCTAAGTCCAAATTTCAATCTTTATCTCATATAAAATTGATTTTAGTCCCGGAATGAAAGATAAAGATCTCCTTACCTTGCAGCTAAATTTAACCTCCTTAACCCCATCCTCTTCAAAGATTAATATTTAGAAATTTAAATAGTCCAAAGAAAACTTGAATCTTGATGAATTTGTCAATTTAATGACCACGGAGACCCTCTGTAGATGCTGGAATGCGATTCCTCAATGGGGACTCTTCAAAGCCTAAAAGGAACCCCACTGGGACTCCTTGTCAGCCAAAGTAAATCCTCTCAGAATATTCCATGCATGTCTTGGCCTTTTCCCTCACTGAGAAAAGTAGGCAGCAGGTGTTGGATTCTACTTCTCTGCCCAGAACAAAGGCTCCGGTTCGCTCCCCTTTTAAGAAGTGGCTCAATTCTCCATGATCCAAACCCGGAAGTCATAAGATATATTTTCTTAGCGGCCCTGAGTGCCATCTCTTAGGTTCTCATATATTACCTATAAGCTGTTCTAGTCACTTCGTCGTGGGCTCACCGCCACTGCCTCTCTAGCTGTCTGAGCCTCTGTTTCATCTGCCATAGTCCTGGTGTGTACCAGGGCGCCAGCTTTGTATGAGGGCACAGAGAGTGCCTGGGAGCGATCTCATCGATGGCTGTGGCAAGCCTGTTGTGCCAGGTCTCCACTAGCTCATCTCAAGAATTGCCAGGGGGCCAAAGATCTCAAAGAGCCATCTGGAACCTCATAGGGTCCATTTGGCTCCATGGGCGGGCTAAAACACACCCACCGCCCAGGCAAGGTTGGAGCGGGATGTTGAAACGGGCCTTCAGGGCATAGTGGTCCGACCATGGCACTGCATCAACAGTAATACGGTCCATTGTCATTCCCGCTGCAAAGATCCTACAAGCTAGGCTTCAGCAGTATGTAGATCAGAAACTTACCAGAAGTTCAAGCTGGGTTTCAGAGAGGTAGAGGAACTAGAGATCAAATTGCCAACATTCGTTGGATTATGGAGAAAGCATGGGAGTACCAGAAAAACATCTATTTCTGCTTCATTGACTACGCTAACAACAAATTTTGGTAAGTCCTTAAGGAGATGGGAGTACCAACTCACCTCACATGACTCCTGAGAAACCTGTATAAGGGTCAAGAAGCAACTGTCAGAACAGGATATGGAACAACTGATTGGTTTAGAATAGGAAAAGGATTTTGACAAGGATGTATATTGTCACCCTGCTTATTTAATTTATATGCAGAATACATCATGTAGAATGCCGGTCTAGATGAAGCACAAGCTGGAATTAAGATTGCCGGGGAAAACATCAACAACTCAGATATGCAGATGATACCACTTGTTGAGGGTGAAAGAGGAGAGTGCAAAAGTAGGCTTGAAACTCAACATCAAAAAAACTAAGTTCTAACAAATGTTGGAAAAGTACTTCTCAACTTAGAACCTTTTATCATATGTGGTGGTCTCGTAATATTGTTAAAAACTATTGGGAGATGGTACATGAGTTATCGCAGAAGATATTGAAAATACAAATTCAACTTAAATCAGAATTATTTTTACTGAACATTTATACTAGTGATTATTCAAGGGAGGCTAGACACTTGATGGCACACATTAATACTGCAGCAAGGATCCTGATGTCAAGAACTGCCTACTAAGCAGGAACTAATTGGAAAAATACTAGAGCTAGCTGAGTTGGATTTTTTTATCTTCCTTATTGAGAGGCAAGACCATGGAAGATGCTAAAAAACATTGGGAGCTATTCTATATGTGGCTCAATGCTTATGCTTAATCTTTATATTCGATATCCGATGAAAATAGCTTCTTTCTCTTTTCTTCGTAATTGTTAAATATATGCTGTAAAGGTAATGAGTGATTTATATATATATATATATATATATATATATATATATATATATATGTATGTGTGTGTGTGTGTGTGTGTGTGTGTGTGTGTGTGTACACACACACACATATATATATAAATCACTCATTATCTTTACAGCATATATTTAACAATTACGAAGAAAAGAGAAAGAAGCTATTTTCATCGGATATCGAATATAAAGAAGGAAAGGCAGGGAAGGCCAATACCCCAAATAGAACACCCCTAGTTGACCAAATATGTTAAATGTCAACTTCAAAAAGTTGGGATTTCAAAACCCTTATGCTGTGTGACTCCTTGGTTCTTACTAAACAGGCTGATAGCTCAAGGAAATTATCAGTGTATTCCTAAACTGAGCTGCACCCTTCTAAACCCATTGACTTCTGAGGTATGCTTAGGACTGCACTGTTAAAGGACAGAAGGGTACCTTTCACAAATGGCCTGTCATATTAAGTGGAAATCAACCACAATCTCTTGTTGAAAGAGATGCCAAAACCAAAGCAGGACTTCTTTTTAAGAAAGGTTAGCCCACTAACATCCCCCTCCCCCCAAAAAAACCCCTCAGGTTGAAGTCTGCTTAGCTTTGGGGCTCTTTTCCTGGCATTTGCTGCCAAACATTTTACTGCCCAACAGGAAGCTGGATTTAAATAGAGAATCAGCATGCATACTGTTTATAAGCTGCTAAGTAAAGGTCGGCTTTGACCCTCATGTGTGTGAATGTCATTCCAGATGCAGATAAAATACACTGCACAATAACATCGCTCAGTCTTCTTCTGGCCCCTCAAGGACACAGAGTTACACGCTTACACCATTACTTCATTGAGCTATACTAAGAGAAGCTTGGGACAAAGGAAAGCATTCGCAAAACACAGAGGTATTCAAAAACAAATCTGAAAGTGGAAGCTGGCTGAGTAATAGAATTTGGCAAAATTTGCTGAAGTGGCAACTCAGTTTTTACAAAAGATATCTGGTGAATAAGTAGGGTTGCCAGCCTCCACGTGGAGCCTGGAGATCTCCCATATATTCAATTGATTTCCAGAGTACAGGAATCAGTTCCTTCAACTCCCACCCTCCCCAAGCTTTAGTCACAAATCTCTAGGAATTACCCAACCTGGACTTGGCAACCTTAGTGGAAGGGTTTGGTTTTGAGAGTTTTTTAAATCCAGTAATAGTGTACATTTAGTCATCCATTCAGTGGGTTGCTTAACCCCCCCCCCCCCCCCCCAGTATCCCTCTAAGGATTATAGAGTATTAAAGGAAGAGATGAAATTCATACTTCCTCAGCAATAAGTGCAGTAGAAGGACTCCTTTTAAGCCCACTTAGAAATATTTAAGAAACTGGTTGATCAGATGGGCAGAGCTGCTACCACGATCATTTTTCATTCAATAATCACAATAATTTGGTCAAGGCAACCAAATGTGCTTGAGGTTCCCTCATCCAAGACTACACTTAAATTCATTAAGTTAATGCCAAAGAAAGGATCGAAATTCATGTCTATGTGGGAGGTCCTTAGGTCTGTGTAAGGAACAGATACAGCAGAGGACAAAGCTTCTCCTGTTGTTATTAGGTAGAAAGAGTGAGTAGCAGCTTTAGTAGCCTAGACTAGCCCAATTTCGTGAGACCTTGGAAGCTAAGCAGGGTCAGTACTTGGATGGGAGACCACCAAGAAAGACAAAGGGTTGCTATGCAGAGGAAGGCAATGGCAAACCACACCTGCTCATTGCTTGCCTTGAAAAATGCCATGTGGTGAAACTTCATGGGGTCGCCATAAAGCCAGTTGTGACTTGAAGGCAAACTTTACCTTAAAAAGAGTGAACTATTGTTAATTTAAGCTCATTTTGGGCAAATATGTAGTGCATGTAAGATGCTGATTGACCTGCAACCTGAAGGTTTGCCAAGCAATCCTGGGACAACTTCAGAACATGCCAAACATCACACTACAAATCTGGTTGTACAACTTGTCTGCATAGCGGAGAACTGCTGTCTATGTGGGAAGCAGAGTTCCAAGTCCACTGACTTCAGTGCACTTAGAAGAATGTTAACTGTTTACAATTGTACTGCAAGCCAGTCATGTTTAAAAGCAACTGAGGTCTATGGAAATGGACGATGAATTAGCACCTAAACAGTGTAACATGGCCATGCAAGCAATACAATGGCTGTAAAGAGTCTGCAAAGTTGGCAATGAATAGAAGAAAGAGATGGGAAGTCAGAAAACATTCCAGTGGTGCCAGGAATGACAAGGATTCATGCTGAATCGATTCCTGGTGTCCTTGTATCCTCCTCCATGATATTCATGCGGGTTTCCTTCATGAAAATGAGACTGCTATAATATTTAAAATCAGCTCAAGTTATGTGATATCAATGCAAAAGCTTATAAATAAACCACACTGAAATAGGGTGAATCTAATCATGGAAATAAATTAGTGATGGTCTATGGCTGGTGGTTCAAAAAGAAGCTTAGAGATACAAGCTGCCCAAATCACCTCCGAATTCAATAGGTTCTCGGTGCCTGTAATCTTCTGGTTCTAAGAATTCCTTTATTAGTCATTAATACAATATATTCAGTTCAATTACATCTAAAAGTGAAATCACATTTCAATGTATAGAGGAATGATCTTCAGCTCAGTCTTTTCTTGTTCAGCAGCAGGTAATGCTATCAAAATTATTTGATCTTCTTGTTGGCAATGAAACTGCAAATTCTTTGATGTTCAAAAGCAAAAGGGAGCATTTATCTGGTTTTAAAATATATCGAGAAAAGAATATGTTGCGTCAAGACAAGAAATCCAAAGTCAAAGAAGGACTATATCATGAATAGCTGAAGATATTTCAGTCAATTATTTAACACTTGGTCCTGGTTTCACATTTTACTTCCCCTCAAAATTCTTTTGTGAAAACCGTTTTACTGGTTTTGCTTATGTTGTGTTTTTCATTGCCATTGCTATCCAGGAAGCTACGGGTAAGAGAGCATTTGTGCTGAGTCGTTCTACATTTGTTGGAAATGGGAAATATACAGCACATTGGCTTGGTGACAACCATTCTTTGTAAGAAGATCTGCATTTGTCAATAATTGGAATATTGGAGTTTAACCTATTTGGAATCCCACAGGTAAGTTATAAAGAAGACCTGGCAATCCGTGGTCTCAGTTCAAAATCATGACAAAAGTTTAGTTTCCTGAAAATACACGCACCTTACTCAGCAAAGTGAAGGGGGGGGCAATTTTGAAACAAGCATAACGATGGCATGATTAGATACTGCACTGATTGCATGGTGGAGGGAAAGAAGGCAAACCAGGTGGGTGTCTTTCTGCATGTGAGCAGAATGAGAATATAAATCAGTAGCATGCCTGTGCAACCGGGAACAGATCGGAGGTGAGTGCTAAAGTCATTCCAGAGTTAGCAGCCTCTGTATAAACTCTAATTGGCTCCAGCAATCACCCTGACAGGTGGGCAATGAACACTGGGTGACCTGATGGTAAAACAGATGAGCTTATAGCACCAAAAGAGTGGCACATAATAATTGACCTTTGTGTGCCTGTGTACTTCCTCTAATAGAATGACACTTCTGTTTGTGCAAAAGAAGGCATGATTTCTACTTATTCTCCAGTGGTCCTGGTAGTGGGTCAGTCCTCTCTACTGGGAATGTAGCTCCTCCTCTCTGAGAAAAGGGCCAGCTTAAACTTGATCCTGGAAGGGAGTGGCTTACCTCCTGGTTTCCCGGTCTTACCAGCCCTGCCCTTGAAGCAGGACATGTCGGCTTGAGCTCTGTTGAACTTGAAGAAGGTATGATTTCTATTTATTCTCCAGTGGTCCTGGTGGTGGGTCATTCCTCACTACTGGGAATGTAGCTCCTCCTCTCTGAGGAAAGGGCCAGCTTAAACTTGATCCTGGAGGGGAGTGGCTTATCCCCTGGTTTCCCAGTCTTATCGGCCTTGCCCTTGAAGCAGGACATGTCGACTTGAGCTCTGTTGAACTTGAAGATCCTGATAAGAAGAAAGTTGAGGTGACAGAGGAACCAGACAAGAAGGTAACTAGGCACACAAGCGTCTCTGGTATCCTCTTCCTTGCTGCTGCAGCTGGCTGCATGGTTCATTCAATACCTAGACTGCAGGCTGGTTACTCGGTGATCTTGGAGCTTCGCCGACTCCTGCTTTTGCACCAGCTTTCCTCCTGGCTGGTTCCTTTGTGATCCTACACTTGTAGGGACACATAGGTTAGTGGTAGAGTCAGCAGAAGTCTCTAGAGCTGCATTGCCCAGGCACTAGCCCAGAAGGCTGAGACCTCGTCACTTCCAGTGTAGACAATTTATTCGGAGCTGGTGGAGGTCCAAGCTGGCTGCACCCTTCAAATAAGATACCAAGCCAGGATTTTCCCTTTTCTTCTGTCTGGGCCCCAGTTTTACTCACTTGTTAAGGGAACCTGGTGGGGAATTGGCTAAGAAAACTCCCCCCCTTCCTTCCCTCTGGTGTGATTGGGAGAAAGAGAAGGGGCGTTTTCGCACTCACCTTCAAGTGGTGCGACCACCCTCCTCACGCCGGCGGATCTGCAGGGATTTCGCACCAGAAGCGCCGGCGCACCCAAAAGAGCCGGCGACTTCCGTCGCCAAACCAGCTCAAACATTTTCCTGCTTCTTGGCGGTTTCCGTTTGAGCTGGTTTCACGACGGAAGTCGCCAGCTCTTTTGGGTGCGCCGGCGCTTCTGGTGCGAAATCCCTGCAGATCCGCCGGCGTGAGGAGGGTGGTCGCACCACTTGAAGGTCAGTGCGAAAACGCCCACTGTTTTTTCCCCTGGGTAATAAGGTCCCTTATGTTCCCCTCAGGCTAGTAGGCCTTCAGAGAGAAAAAGGGGCAGGAAAGGTGGCCATTTTAGGCGCTGCCTTATACTGAATCAGGCCCTGGGTGCTAGAGAGATTAGCTAGTTCAGACTGAGGAACTACCTTCACTTTCAGTGGGAGTCCAGGGATTCAACATGGAGGACTCAGCATGTGAATTCTAACTGCCAAATTCCCCTTCATCCAATAATGACACTCAATTCAAGAGTCAAACCATGGATATTTCAGGGGAAGATGCCAAAGCCAATAATCTTCATGGCTGTAGACAGAATTAGGAAGGATTGTAGAGACCTTTGGAAAAAGGGCTCCAATACAGAGACAGACTCTAAGCCCAAGAAACGAGGCAGAGACAAGGGTGTGGGTAAATTATTTAATCCATTTTTAGCATTTTAAAAGTTGAACAAAACAGGTTATAGGTCCCTGTTAGATAAATCCTTATATTCTCAGAAGCATATTATGTAAATCACCCCACATTTTGTGTAAAACAACAAGTCAAGCTTTACTGAAGAACTATTTTACAGAGTGATTACTAATGTACTGCATGGTACAGCATAGAACAGAAGAAAAGAAGCAGTTCACAACTGAAAAATAATGCTCAGAGATGCAAATTAGCATCCTCAAACTAACCAATGAACAAACATTACTTCATCTTCACATTACCTGTCAACTTGTAAATCCTAACATACCCCTTCTCAAGTTGCAACATATCAATTATGCAAATTTAACCTTTGTCGTAGGTATTCAAATGTTTCTTTTACAAGTGGGTTTGTTAGGATGTCAGCTATTATTTCATTGGTTGTACAATATTTTATTTCAATTAGTCCCTTTTGTGTCAGGTCCTTTACAAGTTCAAATTTAATGGCAATGCTCCTACTTTTGGATTTGGTACTTTCTCCTTTACTAATATTTATGCATGCCTGATTATCCTCAAATAATATTTGGCTTTGACTCGTTGATCCCAAAATCTTCTAATAACTGTAGTATCCATTCTAACTCACTGTATGCACTTGCTGCTACAACACATTCCACTTCTGCTGTGGATTGAGCCACCAATTTTTGTTTCTGACTTGTCCAATTTATTAAGCTGTTACCATAAAAGAACAAATAATGACTAGTTGATTTTCAGTCATTCATATTCTCTGCCTAGCTAGCATCAATATACCGTACTAACCTTGAATTTCCATATCGTAAAATTTTCAGTTTAATATCAATAGTTCCTTTGAGATATCTTGCAAATTTTTAAACTGCTCTTCAGTCATAATGGCTAGGTACATTTGTTTTTCTACGTAGTGTACTTACTGCCACTGAAATATCTGGTCTCCAAATCTCCAGGGGCATCCTTGTAGGACGAAGATCTGCGTCTGGGGCGAGCTGATGAAACCTCTGCATCTGTTTGCCAGAGAGAGCGTCAGCCACCCCATTATCCACCCCAGGCACATGCCTGGCAAAAAATAAAATATTCTGCCGCAGGCATTGCAGTGTGAAAGCCCGAACTAAGCTCATAACCCTGGGTGATTTAGAAGTGAGGGAATTGATGATATGCACCACAGCTAAATTGTCACACCAAAAGTGGACTGTGTGGTCCACCAACTCATTTCCCCACAACCAAATGGCCACCAAGATCGGGAAGAACTCTAAGAAGGACAAGTCCCTGGTCCACCGGGCATCTACCCATTCCATAGGCTAGTCCTCCACATGGTACACAATACCTTGGGTATGGCATCGTTCACCGACCCCCATGAGGGTAAGATAAATGGTGGGTCAATCTAAACTCCCCTAGGGTCTTTTTAGGCACAATGCCCAAAGGAAAGACCCGCAGAGAACTCACAGGAGGTGCAGGAAATGGACCAATCACCCTGTCCTCAGCCAATTCTTTCCCTATTTTTTGTCGAACTATATGCTCCATACCTGTAACTGACTTCAGGTTATTGGCCATAAACGACCTTCTGGATCCCTGACAAGGAATTCTGAAACCGAACTTAAAACCGTTGAACAAGTAAACTCTATCCTCAACCTTAGGATAATTACTGAGCCAGGCCTCAAGCACTGTCACCCTTATTGGGCTGGATCCCTTTTCCAAAAGGCTTATTTATCCCACCAGAGCCCTGCCTGCGCAGCCCCCTCCTGGGTTTACCCTGGGAACAATTCGTAAAGGAGTGAGACCCTCTGCACAGAGGGCACTCGTGCTTAAATGGGCAGTTTTTCCTTCCACACACCCCCTGTGACCCAAACTCCCAGCAGAGCAAACAGGGTTGAACCGCCTGCCCCGCATTACTGCGGGAACCAGAAGCAGCGGCTGTGCGCTGCACAACATGGCCGCTGTCTGACCTATCTCTGAGATTAGGTCTCGCTGGAGACATAACCTGCAGCCACAACGGTGGCTGTATTTGATCTCATTGAAGGGATGGGTTCAAGGCAGCCCTCATCCTGAATTCCTCATCGTACTGAAGCCAGGCAGGGCCACTAAAGCTGGTGTAGCTCTTGTATATGATATCAAAATACTGGAAAAGGGAAGTGGCCCTCCATGGATGAGACCTGGAAATTATTCCGGCGTAAATAATGAAACCGGGTACCCAATTTGCCCAGGTCCTATCAACTTTACGCCGTTTGATTTTCTCCTTTTCCTTATCATCAAGGTCCTCCTTATCCTTTTTCTCCAGCTCCCTGTAGAGCAGAGAAAAAAGGTCCACAAATTCACCCTTTAATATTTTATCCTTGGTGGCTGGCAACAAGTGATCCCCTAAGGGAAGAGCCAGATCACCAAAAGGTAAGGCCTTAGCAGGCACCAAAGAGTATGATGGGCCCCAGGAATAAGGAAAACCCCAGCCACCGCAAGGGGCTGAGGATAGTCCAGGAAACTGGCCAGGCAGGCCACCCCAAGATGCTAGAAGGTTAGCCAAATTAAAACCCCAAGCCCAAGGCTGAGGACTAGTAAATGCTGCAGACTGGCTATTAGCCACAGGCCCAAATGTATTTGACTGCCCCCCAAGGCCCCCAGGGCCAAGCTACATTAGTGCGTTGTACAGACTCGCTCCTACCAAACTGCACACCTTGCTGGGCTTCCACATCAGGAACTTCCACCGGAAGAGGGGACACTCCATCTGTCTCAACAGGGGCGGAACTGCTCTCAAGAGAAGACAAGCAGTTAAGAATCTCTTCTTGCAACTGTTTCCTATCAGCAGACTTGACAACTTTGGATGAAACGCCCTTCTTACCCGCAACATCCGTAATAGGGGTCTTGCCACTAGAACCCTCCAAAGCAGCCAACCTAGCTAATACAGACTGCTCAAAGGAGTTATCCTCGTCATCAGATGACATAGACTGAGGTGCCGGGTGCTTATAAGAAACTGGCCGGCTAGGCTGGGATTTTGGTGCAGGGCACTTGCCCTTTGATTTTCCTTGCCCCTTAGGCATGGCTAGTGAGCCCAATATCTAGCCTGTAAAATGGGGGGAGGGCTTTCTGCAGAGACTACTAAAAATGGTCGCAGAGAAAGATGGCCACCGCTCTGCCTAGCAACAGGGAAGTAAAGAGTAGAGAAAAAATGGCCACTGCCCTGCCCAACAACAGGAGAGTAATAAGCAGAGAAAAATGGCCGCCGCCCTGCCCAGAAACAGGGGAGTAATAAGCAGAGAAAATGGCTGCCGCCCTGCCCAGCAACAGGGGAATAATAAGCAGAGAAAATGGCTGCTGCCCTGCCCAGCAACAGGGAAGTAATAAGCAGGGAAACAGCCCTTAAAATGGCCACCCAAAGACAGCCACAAAATGGCCTACGCCCCACCCCAGCAACAAGTACTTCTTCACCCAAAGGGTGATTAACATGTGGAATTCACTACCATGAGGTGGTGGCAGCTACAAGAATAGCCAGCTTCAAGAGGGGTTTGGATAAAAATATGAAGCAGAGGTCCATCAGTGGCTATTAGCCACAGCATATTATTAGAACTGTCTGGGGCAGTGATGCTCTATTCTTGGTGCTGGGGGGGGGCAAAGTGGAAGGGCTTCTAGCCCCACTTGTGAACCTCCTTTCTTTTTTGGCCACTGTGTAACAGAGTGTTGGACTGGATGGGCCATTGGCCTGATCCAACATGGCTTCTCTTATGTTCTAATGTTCAGTTGATTCCCCTTCTGGACTTGTAATTTCTTCTGATAATGATCCTTCATATTCACGGATGGTCTTTTCTGCCTCTACTTCCTCTGTTGTTAACCAAGTTGTCAGCTCACTAAAAGACATTTCTGCAATTTCTTGATTACTCTTTACTGCACATTTTACAACTGAACTATTCATGTCCAGACTACAAAATCAAAAGACTGTAGCACAGACCCACTGAACAAAGATTAGTCAAAGGGTCTTCTGTGTGCCTTTCCACCACTTTAAGTTATCCAGAAACTATTCCAGCAGATTATAGAACAGGGAGTGGAGATCATAGTAATTGCTCCCTTCGGGCTCCCAATTCAGGCCCTCTGGAGTAGATTCTTGGAGACTTCTGATGCAGGAGGACCTGCTAGTGCATGGGGTGGTTTATCATTCTCAGCTGCAATTGTTTATTCTCACTAACTGGAGCTTGAGGAGCAAAAACTAGACAGCATTCGTACCACTCAAATGGTAGCTCACACTATGTTACCCCCCCACACAGAATTTCTGCCAGTAGTGTATCTAGTAACACTTGGAAAGTCCTTTCAGTCTCAGCCTTGGGATGTAGATAAAAGGTTAGATCTTGCGCAAAACCTTTGGCTCCTAATCGTGCCTTATATTTGTCCACAGTCCCATAAGTATTATATTTTACTTTGAATACCCATTTGCTACCTAGAGCTTTTCTGTCAGGTGGTAATTCAGCAAGTGTCACATTGGGCGTTTTCGCACTCACGTTCAGCCGGCGCGACCCCCCTCTTCACCGCGCAGGATCTGCGCAGATTTCGCACTAAATGCCGCGGAGCAGCCGGAAGAGCCGGAAACTCCCATCGCAAAAGCCGCGCAAACGGAAACTGCTTTTTGGCGGTTTACGTTTGAGCGGCTTTTGCGCCGGGAGTTTCCGGCACAAAAGGCTGCTCCGCAGCATTTAGTGCGAAATCCGCACAGATCCTGCGCGGTGAAGAGGGGGGTCGCGCCGGCTGAAGGTGAGTGCGAAAACGCCCAATGGGTTATGTGGTGGCCTTTTAAATAGACTGGTCTAGAGAAAGACCTTAGTTCCACTACCTGGGTAGTGCCAGGCACGTTGGACACCAACAAAGCTCTTGGGGAGCAGGGCTCATTCCACTGGCCAAACCTGTGCCGGTGGATTAGAGGCCCTGAAATCAGGGCAACCACCACCAGCAGCCGGAGGATGGGAACCCTACATTATTGTTACCAGCACATTAGTAAACAGTGTTTCCAACACACAGCCACTTACCACTTTCTTCCTGCAAACAGAAAACTACTTGGGGCATAAGACAACCCCAGATACCTATTCATTTTGCCATTGTGGTGTTGTTATTTTTCCCCTCCCCCACACTAGCCAGAAGATAAAAATGTACTACGAATTTTTGCAAAGGAAAGCTGATCCCAAGAAGAAAAGTGTTATAATTATCCATAGTTTGCACAGAGACTGGGCTTCATTCAGGAAATTTACCTCACAGCAGGGCTGGATCTAGGGGGGGCAAGAGGGGGTCATGCTCCCGGCGGCATCGGGGGGGGCGCCAAATTGGCCACCCCACCCACACTTTTCTCCTCCCCAGGTCTGTGTGCACAGACTCAGGGAGGAGAAAGTGAGGGTGTCCCAGTGGTGTTTGCACTGTCCTCGGAGCTGAAGAGGGTGCAAATGCTGCCCCTGCCCCTTTCTCCTCCCTCACTCTGTGCACACAGACCCAGGAAGGAGAAAGTAAGGAAGTTCTGGTGGTGTTTGCACTGTACTCGGAGCTGAGGAGGGCACAAAGGAGGGGGAAAAGAAAGTGAGGGCATCCTGGTGATATTTGTGCCATCCTCGGAGCCCAGGATGGTGCAAACATTGCCCCCACCACTTTCTCTTCCCCCGGTCTGTGTGCACAGACTGGGGGAGAAGAAAGTAAGGGCGTCCTGATGGTGTTTGCACTGTCCTCGGAGCTGAGGACAGTGCAAATGCTGTCCCAGCTCCTTTCTCCTTCCTCGATCTGTGTGGACTGACCCGGGGAGGAGAAAGCAAGGGCATCCCGACAGCGTTTGCACGATCCTTGAAGCCAAGGTTGGTGCAAACACCACTCCGCCCCTTTCTCCTCCTTGGATCTGTGTGCACAGACCCAGAGAGGAGAAAGCAAGGGCATTCCCATAGTTATTGTGCTGTCCTTGGTGCTGAGGACGGCTCAAACACTGCTCCCCCTCTTTCTCCTCCTTGGGTCTGTGTGCACAGACCCAGGGAGGAGAAAGCGAGGGCATCCTACTGGAGTTTGCATCTTCCTTGAAGCTGAGGATGGCGCAAACACTGCCCCCCCTTCTCCTCCCTGGCTCTGTGTGCACAGATCCAGGGAGGAGAAAGTGATAGTGTCCTGGAGGCGTTTGTGCCACCCTCTCCCCTTTTTTCTCCTTTGGGTCTGTGCACAGACCTGGGAAAGAAAAAAGGGGCAGGCGCCTGGGGGGGATGGAAGACTGGGGCTGCTTTGTGGGGGTGGGGTGCCTTGCCTGTGGTGGCAGGCACACCCACCCACCATTTTTTGAGTGGGGGGCGCCATTTTTTAGTTTTGCCTGCACTCAAAAAATGGGTAGATCCAGCCCTGCCTCACAGAAACAGATAAATGTTAATAATAATAATAATAAATTTATTCTTATATCCCGCCCTCCCCCACCAAAGGCGGGCTCAGGGCGCCTTTGGGCCCTGTTAGAGATTGGAAAATCCCCCCCCCCCCCCCAATGCCAAATACCAGCACTGTTGGTGATACAGATTATTTCCTCTTACAGTTTATATTGGTGTTTTAATGTGTTTGAATTCAAAGTCTGGGTATTGTGAAACACTCCATTCTGCCATCATCATGGATTTACTTGGTATCAGTTAGAATTTGGCTTGGGGTTGTGAATACATCCCCAATACACTTTGTGTATGTTTTTCACAGAGTGAGCATTAAGCTAGTTAATGTGATAAGTCACTGGTTCTGGGGAACAAATACTTCTTTTCTTGTGATCTGAAGAAATATATTTGGTGCATGAGCTAACTTTTGCCTATATAACGGAATATATAGCTCATGGGAAGAGAATTTAGCATCTTGGTCACATCAATGCCTTTTCGAGCACTGCTGATATTGTGAAGAAGTTAATACCTATGCACATCTATTGACTCTTCCAATATTAATATGCAATCTTAACAAAAACAAAGGGAGCTTTGATTATGGTTGAACAATGTCAGCTGATTGGGAGAACAGAAGTGTTCTGCTGTCAATTTTAGTTTTCTCAGAAATCAGCAGTTTAAAATATAGAATGAAGATGTTAAGAAATGCAAATATGATTAAAATGGTTAAAATGCCTCTGCTTTCTCTAAATGGTGAGCTTTTAAATAGCATTTTAAAATTTATTACATTTTTTGTCCTGCCCTTTTCCCAAGGAGCCATTTTTTATGGTTTCCTACTCGCTTTATCCTTACAAACAAACCTAAGGGATAGATTAGGGTGAGATTGAGTGACTAATCCAAAATCATGGCTAATTGGGGATTGGAGCCTATATTCCTCTGAGCTATGTTCATTGATCCATACGTTATACCACAGTTTCATGTTTCCTTAATCAGGATCTTCACAACGGCATCCTTTATTTGATGTCTTGAATGGCTGTCATTGAACGAAACATTCTTTTATATATTGAAAACCTAAAACTGTTATCCACCTGAAGTTATCAGGAAGGGATGAGGGGTCAGTTCAAGTGTTTCAGTTTACAACTTTAAATGCTGTTCTTTCGTAGGAACAAGACCCAGGATCATTTGGGATTGAATTTGCTACCATTGCTCAATCAACACTGCAGATTCGATACCCACTCCTGCCATATTTATACCCTCTATTCTATGAAGCCCATGTCTCTGGAAATACAGTGGCCCGAGGATTAATGCATGAGTAAATTAACAATTTCTTTTTCTTCGTCACTGATACTTTGTGAAGTGTCTGTCACATTTTCCTTGCATCTTGTCCAATTCCACAGAGGACGCTTATGATCACATGTGAGTTCCAACCTTGGAACTCGATATCCAGGCATGTAGGAGCCTGATTTGGACTGAGACCAAGGTGCATGGGGAGAGGGACTTTAAGCCTCCCCTCTCCCCGGTGTCATTTTTCTGATATGATATAGTCCTGGGGAACCACTGGTTTCCCAAGAGGAAACTTAACCCATACCAATACCTGAATGATTCTGCAGGTAAGTTTTCCCAGAAAGGCAAATTCAGGTTGGCAAATGGTACGTGGGGAAAGGCTTCAGCCCCCTCTCCTAATAAATGAGTTCTTAGGATAGAACTTGCAGCACATGTCAGAATGCAAGGATCCAGGGACCTAATTAGGATCCAAGGAAAATATAATGTGTAGCTGGATGGGAAGTGTTACAAAGGCTTTTGGTCAGCTGGTAACAGAAAGAGTCTAGAACAGGGGTGGCCAAACTTGCTTAACATAAGAGCCGCATAGAATAAACTTCAGATGTTTGAGAGCCGCAAGACAGTAATGTCAGATGTTTGAGAGCTGCAAGGCAGGCAGGCAGGGAGGCAAATAGATGGGGGAGAGATGTGGAAAGAAAGCAACTTTAAATTTAAATGCATTCTCCAAGCCTCTGGCTTGGCTGGAAGAAGGGATTTAAAAAGACAAATGCCTTCTCCAAGCCAGTTGATGGGGCAGTGGTGGCTTCAAGAACCACACAATATGTGTGCAAGAGCCACATGTGGCACCTGAGCCACAGTTTGGCCACCCCTGGTCTAGAATGTTTCTTCCACTACCTTTCTTGTGTTCTAGTTCATTAAATCGCCTTCATATGGAATAAAAGCTGCTTATTGGGTACCATGAGAAATGTACAGAAAACCCAAACCATCAGTAGTAAAGCATCCCAATTTCCCTGAAGATTTCCTGCAAAGTGGTTCTCACTCAGGGAACAATCATGTACTACTATAAAAGTTGGACTTGGGCCTGTAATAATTTTCTGTGTTTCTATCACAAAATCTACTTGTTGCCTCTTCTGGAATGACCAAAGCCTGACCCCTTTGAAAACTACTGATTTCTTTCTGCATCTTCTTTCCATTGAAGGCGTTTTTCATATACACTCTTTCTTCGTCTAAGACAAACTTATGGTTCATTTCCTTCTTGGAAGGAAAATTTGTTTGGGTGAGTGGAGGAGAGAGGCATGGCATATTTCTTCTTCACATGAAAGGCCCATAAAAAGTGGTGTCTTTAAACATTTTCAGTCAGATTGGTCTCTGAAGTTTGTTTTGCCACAGATAAGTAGAGAAGGATGCCCGAAGAAAGCCTTTGCGCAAATTTATTCGTTGCTTGCTTTAGCCTTACCAGACTGTCAATTAGTTTAGAAAGAGTAGCTTAGGTACATTTAGGTTTCTTTTTACTTATCGCTTGCTGCGATTCTGTTTAACCTTTAAAACTTTAATGGTGCCATCTTTTTTTTTATTTTCAGAAGCCAATGTGGTTCATTCAGAATGCTCACAGAGCAGGATGGGTTGCAATGTGCCTTTAATAAGAACATAAGAACATAAGAGAAGCCATGTTGGATCAGGCCAATGGCCCATCCAGTCCAACACTCTGTATCACACAGTGGCAAAAAATTTTTATATATACACACACACTGTGGCTAATAGCCACTGATGGACCTCTTTTCCATATTTTTATCTAAACCCCTCTTGAAGGTGGCTATGCTTGTGGCTGCCACCACCTCCTGTGGCAGTGAATTCCACATGTTAATCACCCTTTGGGTGAAGAAGTACTTCCTTTTATCCGTTTTAACCTGTCTGCTCAGCAATTTCATCGAATGCCCACGAGTTCTTGCATTGTGAGAAAGGGAGAGAAGTACTTCTTTCTCTACTTTCTCCATCCCATGCATTATCTTGTAAACCTCTATCATGTCACCCCGCAGTCGACGTTTCTCCAAGCTAAAGAGTCCCAAGCGTTTCAACCTTTCTTCATAGGGAAAGTACTCCAGCCCTTTAATCATTCTAGTTGCCCTTCTCTGGACTTTCTCCAATGCTATAATATCCTTTTTGAGGTGCGGCGACCAGAACTGCACACAGTACTCCAAATGAGACCGCACCATCGATTTATACAGGGGCATTATGATACTGGCTGATTTGTTTTCAGTTCCCTTCCTAATAATTCCCAGCATGGCGTTGGCCTTTTTTATTGCAAACACACACTATCTTGACATTTTCAGTGAGTTATCTACCACGACCCCAAGATCTCTCTCTTGGTCAGTCTCTGCCAGTTCACACCCCATCAACTTGTATTTATAGCTGGGATTCTTGGCCCCAATGTGCATTACTTTGCACTTGGCCACATTGAACCGCATCTGCCACGTTGACGCCCACTCACCCAGCCTCAACAGATCCCTTTGGAGTTCCTCACAATCCTCTCTGGTTCTCACCACCCTGAACAATTTAGTGTCATCCGCAAACTTGGCCACTTCACTTGCCACTCCACTTGGCCACTTCACTGCTCACTCCCAACTCTAATGGGAGTTTCATGGGAACAAGGGTTGCAGGTCATCAGATGGCAGAAGCAGAACAGAGCTGGAACTTTCCATAGACTCGGGAACCACAGTAGGAACTAGAGAGATGAGCAAGGAGGCCGTGTAGGTCCTGGATATCTATTTATTCTAAGCAGGGAGCTGTCCAGCAACCAGCTGCTTTATGGATTTGGTGCACCAGCAGTGGTCTGGTACCAACTGATGAGTTTTGTAGGGAACCAATATATCAGCCTTTCCTGTTACTAAAGTAAGAACTCTCTTCCTGTCAAGGCTTTAGGTCTGGTTTATTGCTCTTTTCATGAGTAGGACTGCCTTTTGAGATACTTCGAACTGCTAAACGTTCTTTTCTGCCTTATTCAGGTTTCCGCTCGGCACCACCACTTCCTTTGCTCCTGAGGTCCCATGAGGGTTTTGGAGTATGGACTGTGAGGGTTCTGGATGCAGATAGGTCCAGTTAGGTGATCCTGGATTCACTGTCTGCACTGACTCCCTCACTAGATCCTGCTCTTGTGAATTAGGCCTGGGACCTCTCTCTGAAGATCTGGAGGTCCTTGAAGCCACTTTGTGACAAGGATTGAGAAAGAATACAATTTTCATTAAGTGGTTTAATTTTTGAACCTAGGTTTACAGCCGACTGGGAGACTCATGGAATAGACACTGCATTCCTTTGGGGATCTGCTGTTACGATCACTCCAGTTCTCCAACAGGCAAGTATTGTGCTTCTAGAAATGCTATAACGTTAGATGAGGGTGTACCACTTGTGATTTTCAGTTAGATGCAAGATGAACTTGATTGATTTTTAGAGCTAGTTAATTATAAATTGATCCTAGTCAATTATCCAAAGAGATTGACTCCTAGTGAAAAGCAAAGCAGTGAATACCTAGCTGTTATTTTTTTTTTTTAAGGGTAAAGGTAGTCCCCTGTGCAAGCACCAGTCGTTTCCGACTCTGGGGTGACGTTGCTTTCACAACGTTTTCACAGCAGACTTTTTTATGGGGTGGTTTGCCATTGCCTTCCCCAGTCATCTACACTTTTTCCCCAGCAAGCTGGGTCCTCATTTTACCGACCTCGGAAGGATAGAAGGCTGAATCAACCTCGAGTCGGCTAAGCTGTTATTTAGTAGCTTGCAGTTTCTCTTGTAACTCTTGCCTGCCGTCATATTGTTGGGCTCGGCAAAGGGAAGGAGATGGGAGGAAAAAAGGAGTGGCAAAGCAGATTTAAATATTTCAGCATTTTATACAAATGTGTCATGGTGCCAGATTGAGAAAAGGTTTGAACCACAATCAATATGTGTGGTTATTGCATAAATTATTCTTTGGATTTGTTCAGACAATTGTGTGAACCCATGGTTTGTTTTTCTTACGGTTAGTATGTGAACCCAGGATTTGGCTCACAATCATTCAGATCCTTGACAAATGCTGGTTTCATCACCTTCAGACTTTGTGTCACCTCCTCCGCAGGCACCCAGCTGGTATCTTGTCTCCACTGAGTCAAGGACAGTCCCGCCCATATTCGCACGTCACTGAAAATTGAATAAGCCAACTTCAGACCATAGTTTCTGGTCCTGATTTGATGGACCCTAACAAACCTTGTGTTGTATTCAGATGATCACACTAATAATTTAATTAAACCACGGTCTTGCATGACGTTTGATCCTAGCTTATATAAAGAAAACTTCTACTTGATGAGTATCATAGTGGGTACAGGAAACTAACTCATCATACTGGCTTAATGGCCCTTGTATATACTTTGCCCCCTAGTCTGACCCCAAAATCTGATTGATATGTATCCCTATGTGCATGGTCAGATGTACTAGTGACTCCACACCGTGCTGGTTTCTGTCCAATGTATTTCCATGTATATTCATACTACATAGTATAGAATCTGCTGACTATGTGGTAACAGCTGAAATATGACTTTTGGGAGTTGCTCGCCCCTCTTTTAGCACACAGTTCCTGACTGTGGAATACTATAGTCCAGTCATGATCGTAGTCATTTTCCAAGTTTTAAAAATCAGGACCTTGTGTCATTTCTGTTTAAAAATTTAAGCACATTAGGCATCTAAAGTTAAGCTCTCTTGAGTTCCATTGATTTTGCTGGATAGATTGAAACA
Source organism: Heteronotia binoei (assembly GCF_032191835.1). Lineage (NCBI taxonomy): Eukaryota > Metazoa > Chordata > Lepidosauria > Squamata > Gekkonidae > Heteronotia > Heteronotia binoei. The sequence goes on from NC_083230.1 coordinate 10,637,828, forward strand.
GGCATGTAATTCTCTAACTGAAATCAGTGGAATGTAAAATAAGGAATAGTGTCACAGTGTAATTTACTGTCCATGGTATGTTAGAATTGTATACAAATCACAATATTGTGTTAACACGGAAGTGTCAAAAATGTATGAAGTAGTCTCTGTGATTTCATAATGTCTACAGGGAGCAGAAAAACGTCTATTTCTGTTTCATTGACTACGCTAAAGCCTTTGATTGTGTGGATCACAACAAACTGTGGCAAGTCCTTAAAGAGATGGGAGTACCAGACCACCTCACATGTCTCCTGAGAAACCTGTATAAGGGTCAAGAAGCAACGGTCAAAACGGGATATGGAACAACAGATTGGTTAAGAATAGGAAAAGGAGTTCGACAAGGATGTATATTGTCACCTTGTTATTTAATTTATATGCAGAGTACATCATGCAGAATGCTGGCCTGGATGAAGCACAAACTGGAATTAAGATTGCCGGGAAAAACATCAACAATCTCAGATATGCAGATGATACCACTCTAATGGCAGAAAGTGAGGAGGACCTAAAGAACCTCTTGTTGAGGGTGAAAGAGGAGAGCTCAAAAGTAAGTGAGTAAAGTAAAGTAAAGTAAAATTTTATTTGTATCCCGCCCTCCCCCGCCGGAGCAGGCTCAGGGCGGGTAACAACAAAAAAGATAACAATACATTGATAAAACATTATACTAATGAACATTAATAATAAAACCACTTAATACATTAGTTAAAACAATTAATCTAATACATTAAATTAAACCTAACAATTGATGTAGACGGCGAGTGTTTCTTGTTATGCACTTATTGCTCAGCTGTTCGTGAATGCCAATTTAAAGAGGGCGGTCTTGCAGGCCCTGCGGAACTGGTCAAGGTTCCGCAGGGCCCGCACCTCCTCTGGGAGCTGATTCCAGAGATGTGGGGCCGCGGAAGAAAAGGCCCGTGTGCGGGTGTTCTGGAGTTTAATTTCTTTTGGCCCAGGGGTAGTCAATCTGTTTTTTCCTATCGACCTCAGTGCTCTCTGGGGCTCGTACGGGGAGAGACGGTCCCTCAGGTAGGTCGGTCCTCGGCCATGTAGGGCTTGAAACTCAACATCAAAAAAACTAAGATCATGGCATCCGGCCCCATCACTCCTTGGCAAATAGAAGGGGAAGTAGTGGAAGGATCACATTTCTGGGATCCAAGATCACTGCAGATGGTGACTGTAGTCATGAAATTAAAAGATGTTTGCTCCTGGGGAGGACAGGTATGGCGAACCTAGGCAGTATAATAAAAAGTAGAGACATCACCCTGCCAACAAAAGTCCGTATAGTCAAAGCAATGGTATTCCCAGTAGTAATGTATGGCTGTGAGAGTTGGACCATAAGGAAGGCCGAGCGCAGAAGAATAGATGCTTTTGAGTTGTGGTGCTGAAGAAGAATCTTGAGAGTCCGTTGGACTGCAAGAAGATCAAATCAGTCAGTCCTAAGGGAAATCAACCCAGACTGTTCCCTGGAAGGTCAGATGCTGAAGCTGAAGCTCAAATACGTTGGCCGCCAAATGAGAAGGGAGCACTCCCTGGAGAAGATCCTGATGCTGGGAAAGACAGAAGGAAAAAGAAGAAGGGGACGGCAAAAGATGAGATGGCGGGCCAGCGTTACTGATGTAACAAACATGAATTTGAGTAGACTTCGGAGAATGGTGGAAGACAGGAGAGCCTGGGGTGACTTTGTCCATGGGGTCGCAAAGAGTCGGACTCAACTGTGCGACTGAACAACATAGGGAACAAGATCAGTGGATGTCTATTTTCCAACAGCACCCTGGTTTGGTTTCTACATGGTATGTAGTTGTAAAGATGATGTTCTTTTTACATATCATTCAGCCTTTTGTATAAAAATCTCATTGACCTCTAGATCACTAACTTCTTGCTGATTTTGTGCAAACTGAGGCGTGTCCTTCATTGAACTCATTTATTGCTGAGTTTTCATAATCATTTTAGTCTCCATCTTTCTTCTATGCTCCGCTACACCCTACAAGGCTGCAGTTTCAAGAGAGTAAAATTGTGACTCAGTCTTTGCAGAGAGAAAATTAATCTTTCCTCACTTAATTTCACATAAAATGTTTGTGACATTTAAGTATTGTGCCTTTAAAATCCTGCTGTGCTGCCATAAGTAAGTTATATATAAGATATTAATTAAAAATGGCCGCTGTGTTTGCTTTGACCAGGACTTCATGCTAAATGTAGCATAAATGCAAGATGGTTCCTATGGCACCATAAGGCCAGAAATGTTTCAGTGATTTTTTATTATTGCAGCATGAGAACACAGGGGTTTGGATGGAGGGCTGCCTGCTACCTGTTAGCTCTACCCTTGTATATCTTGATGATAACATCCAGCCAGGCACAGGGATGGCAAGGTGAGTTAAAACAGTGATAGCTGGGGGAGTGGCTTTGACCCATTTCCGGGTTGGAAGCCATTGCCGAGCTCTTTATCCCCTATAACATCAAAATTTAAAGTTTAAAAGATGGCTCCGAAGGGGTGAAAGAAAGGCAAAAACAAAGAAGAAAAAATGCAGCATTTAACAGACCTTTTTCCGGCTCCAGACATACCATCCACCTCCTCCACAACGCTGGGGAGGGGTGAGTCAACGGCTGAAGAGACTCCTCTCACTGCAAATTTTTTAACGCAGGCACTAACCAAACAGAGGCAAGAACTGAGAAATGATATAATAGAAATTCTACAACCTGTGGCCCAACGCCTGGATGAATTAGAAGAGCTTCATAAACAGACATGCCAAAAAGCAGAGACAGCTTTTCAGAAAGTTACTGAGATTGAGAAAAAAAATATCTGAGACAACTTCAGATACTTGGGTGAGGCAACGTATTCTTACTTTGGACTATCAAAGCCGTGAGTCCTCATTAAAGTGCTTCTGAAAAGGAAACAGCGCAACGTGTTTGCTACGAGACTATTCCATGCCAGTGGTGGAGCGTGACCTCTGACATTCATGCATACAGAAATGGCACTGTATTAGAAGTAACGGACGTGACATCAGGGAGAGCGCTGCTGAACCACTTAGGCATACAATTAATGGCGGAAGATCAACCAAGACCAACCAAGACCGGCAACTAAAAAAAGGCTACTGAACAGACACGCTCCATCGAGCTCCATCGACTGCAACAACACCGGGATCTCAGATAAGATCAACTCAGGGAAGCACACATCAAAAGCCAGCTGTAACCAGATAGACGACAACAATCTAATTTATGAGCTAGCAATTAGATAGAATCTGTAAAAGTTTATATAAGTACTGTTGTGGAGCGTTCTCTATTTAGAGTAATTGATACACAGCGTTAAAAGTGTTAAAGGGGCAACAGAGCCAGAGGATGCAGATTTTGACATACAGGACGAAATAACCTAGTTGGAGTAGGACCTAAGGGCAGAAATAAGAGAACTGGCAGACAGATTCAACTCAAGTGGGGGGGGGGAGGGACAAAGTACACAAGGAAAACAATCAATTAGTAAAATTAATTCAATATAACATTTCCAAATTTCTAAAAATTAATTTCATAGGATAAATTAACTCATAATGAACTGTTGGTTTTATTTTTAATGGGAAAACACAGGGTAAAAGCATGAAATTAAACACTGAAAAGAACAAGGATGGCAAACTCAATGTGGGAGGGAGGAAGGAACTCAATACAATCAATCAAATGCTAGAATTAATTTGCTAAATAACTGCTGATTCTCTTAACATTGTTTTAGGTAATACGCCAGTTACCAATGACTCCCTAAGTAATGAGGTATGGGAGTGATACCTATGTATTTATAAGGGTAGATTTGGTTCTATAAATGGAAGATTTATCAGAGATAATGTCAAGCATCGATATTTCTCAATAAGCAGTCTTTTGTTTTAAATCAAAGCTGTTTTATTGTTAGAAATTCAGAAGCTGTACCAAGAACATTGTCAAGCATGCAGATTTCTGTGCGCCATGATAGACCATAAGATAAAGAGCAGGACACTTCCCCCCCCCCCCTTTCTTCTTTTACAACCTAGGGCAAGTAATAAATCCATCTGGTCCAAGGATGTTTAGGTTAACCTTGCTGTGAATGGTGCAATGTGCCTTTCCCCCAGATTCACACAGTCTTATCTGCTCTCGGAGAAAGTGCGAGAAAGGGAGATGTTTGTAACAGCCTGCATTCCTAAGTAGTAGAAGAGATACTAAGTAGTAACCTTTGAACCTATGACTCAAATTGCATCTTTATGTTATGTTATGTTAGGCTGCAGCTGGTGCAGAACGCGGCGGCTAGGCTGTTGCTGGGGCTCCCAAAGTGGGAGCACATACAGCCGGGGCTGCGCGGGCTGCACTGGCTGCCAGTGGTATACCGAGTTCGCTACAAGGTGCTGGTTATCACCTTTAAAGCCCTATATGGCCGAGGACCTACCTACCTGAGGGACCGTCTCTCCCCATATGAGCCCCAGAGGGCACTGAGGTCATCTGGGAAAAACCAGTTGAATATCCCTGGGCCAAGGGAGGCCAGACTGAAGGCCACCCGGGATCGGGCCTTCTCGGTTGTCGCTCCATTATTGTGGAACCAACTCCCCGAGGAGATGAGGGCCCTAAGATGTTTAGATCAATTTCGTAGGGCCTGTAAGACCCACCTTTTCAAGGTGGCCTTCAACTAGCGATAGAATCAGCAATAAAGCTAGGTATGCTGCTGGAAATGTTTTTATTATCTGATGTTACAAAATCTAATGTTTACAACGCCATATTGTTATGTTAATTTTAATAATTTATAACTGTTTTAACCATGTTTTTACAATGTAAACTGATGTAATGTGTATTTTATGCTGTGAGCCGCCCTGAGCCTGCTTCGGCGGGGAGGGCGGGATAGAAATAAAAAATTATTATTATTATTATTACTCTTTGAAGCTATCCTATAAAGTATCTATGTGTGTCTGTGTACGTCATTACTTCCAAGGAATCTGTCCTTGGCAAAGCTATGGAGTTTCTACAATAAAGCAATTTTTGATTGAATAACAAAAGACTGATTATTGAGAAATATCGATGCTTGACAGACACAAGCCTTGGGAGTAATGACGTATACAGGGTTACACAGTTGCTATATAGGATATCTTCAAAGGTTATCATACAGATGCATACTTGAGTCACGGGTTCAAATGGTTGTAAATAAGGGGGGAGCAGTAGAGAGCTGGTGACCTGCTCTTTGTCTAAGAAACACTTATGTTACAGAAATAAGCGCGCTTGACAGATAATAAAGATACCAAATGGAAACTGATAGGTTAGGCCTTAAGAATCAAACCCTTCCAAGCAAGCTGGGTAAATGACTAACATACTTCATAAATCATAATTGCATGATTCATGGAAGCACACAAGGGCTTGTATTTTTACTTTTATTTTTTTCCCACCTCTTTTCAAGACTGTGTGTTTGATGTTGTATTTCTCTGATGGAAAAAAGGGGCGGCATTAATCATAGCAGATTGATAAGGCAGCTCAACGGTTAAGCATCCCTTGGTATTGATGATTGTTATAATCTTTGCAAATATTTTAATGGCTATAGCCCCAGGAAGACTGACAATGTAGCAAAACAGTCATGCAACTCTAGGTATTCATATTCTTCATTGCAACCATTCTCTTGACTTCAAGACCAGGGCAGTTTGTTATGCCAACTTAAAAACATGTGGAGAGGAAATGGGAATAGACTACATCCTAAACAGAGTGCCCGCACAGCTAGAGCCCTTTTCAGATTGGGAAACTCTTGGTGGTATTGTTTCCTTCTCTCCTATAGGAGAGTCTAAAAAGTTTCCTGCATAAGGGTTGGTAATTATTAGAGGGGGGGGGGGGTAGTAAGCAACCCCTTTTTTCTATAGTTGTTAAGTTAACGTTTGGGTATTGAGTTGGGGTTAGGGGTAAGCTGGGGTTTTATATTGTACTTGTCGCTGTTGCAATAGCCAGAAATGCCACAACTCCTAAAGACACATGGCTGGAATGGCAGAGAATTAAATAACCTTGTTAAATGCAGGAGAATCCTAAATGCCATAACCAGGGAGCGCACTAACATCTTATGTCTCCAGGAAATGCACCATAAAAAAATCTTGTACTAACCTATTCAAATCTAATTGGTTCTCACAATGCTATTAAGCTGCAGGATTGTCCAAATCCAGAGGGGTGGCAATACTCATCTCTAAAACAACTCCGTTCATTTGTAAACAAATTAAAGCAGATCCTAGGGGAAGGTATGTATTTGTAAAAGGCGAACTAAACGGTAAGCCCTTGACAATAGCTTCAATATATGCACCAAATATAGACCAAACCAAATTTGGCAATCTGGGTGGTGTACCGACTGCCTACTGCACCACCAGAAAGTATGCCTGCCCTGCTGGATGCTGTGTCCACCTGGGCATTGGACTTTCCCAGGCTATTAGTTCTGGGGGATTTTAACATCCATGTTTATGATGCAGCATCTCAGCAGGCACAGGATCTGGTGTCATCCATGGAGACACTAGAACTCAGCCAATTTGTATCGACTCCCACACATCAGGCTGGTCACACGCTGGATTTGATCTTTGGGGCAGGTATATTACCAGATCTGGTGATGGCGGAGCCAGTTCCATGGTCAGATCATTATGCCCTGAAAGCCCGGTTAGACCTGAAACTTCCCTCCTGTTTAGGTGGCGAGCGGATTTATGTTCGCCCACAAAGCCAAATGGACCCAGAACGGCTCCAGGAGGCTCTGTGGGATCCGATGCCCCCTGGCAGGTCATTGAATGAGTTAGTGGAGGACTGGTACTCCCGGTTCTCCATTGCTATTGATGACATCACTCCCTGGTGCCCTCGTTGTTGCACCAAAGCAGCCCCTCAGTATACCGTGGAGCTGCTGAGGATGAAATGACAACTTAGATAGCTAGAGCGAGTGTGCCGATGTGCTCGTGACAAAGAGTCAAGAACCTCTTATAGAACGTTTATGAAGGTCTGTGAAGGGCTATGAGGTCCACTACGAAAGAGTTCTATGCAGCCTCCATAGAGTCTGCAAAGTCATGTCCAGCCCAGCTATTTAGAGTAATTGGATATTGATTCTGAGGCCTTTGCAACATATTTCACAGATAAAATCCTGACTCTCTTCCAGGACCTACCCACCATGATCGATATAGTATGCGAGCTGGAAGCCCCTTGGCTGTCTTCTGGTCCTATATTGGACTGCTTCAGCGGGCTGTTGCTGGAGAATGAAGCCTACTACTTGCCCCCTGAATCCCTGTCCATTCTGGCTGATGAAAGCCTGCCGGGATGGTATCAGGGACTCTCTGGGTGATATTGTCAACTTGTCCCTTTCAACAGGGACCTTTCCAGAGAAATTGAAGGAGGCAGTGGTTCATCCGCTTTTGAAAAAACCATCATTAGACCCTGGGGTCTTGGCCAACTACCACCCAGTTTCGAATTTACCGTTTCTAGGTAAGGTCGTTGAGAAAGCGGTGGCAGAGCAGTTACAGGTTTTCCTGGATGAGACATCTGCCTTGGACCCATTCCAGTCTGGCTTTCGTCTGGGCCATGGGACAGAGACTGTCCTAGTCGCTCTCAAAGATGACCTAAGACGGCACCTGGATCAAGGCGGGTCAGCGCTGCTGATACTTCTCGATATGTCAGCAGTATTTGACACAGTCGATTACAACCTTATGACCCACGCCTCGCCATCAACGGAATTTGGGGGATGGCCTTACAATGGTTTTCCTCCTTTCTCCGGGGATGGGGACAAAGGGTGGTGCTTGGCAAGCAGACATCATTGTGGCATCCACTTATATGTGGAGAGCCACAGGGAGCCATTCTCTCACCAATATTATTTAACATCTAAATGCGCCCCCTTGCCCAGATTGCCCAAGGTTTGGTGCTGGGTTGCCACTAGTATGCTGATGACACCCAGCTCTATCTGTTGATGAGTGACTGGCCAGTCGCCGCCCCTGAATAGTTGTCTGAGGCATTGGGAGCTGTGGCTGGGTGGTTACAACAGAGCTAGCTGAAGATGAATCCAGCTAAGATGGAGATCCTGTACCTGAATTGGGGTGGGGTGGGTATGGACATCCAGCTTTCAACAGTTCCACATTGGTGTCAGCCCAGCAGGTGAAGAGCTTGGAAGTGACCTTGGATGCCTCCCTTTCCATGGAAGCCCAGACCAAAAAAGGGATAGAAACCAAGAAAGGGATGGAACTAGACTAAACTAGATAGGATGGAAACTAGCCATGTACAAAAGCAGCTTATGAAACTAAAGCAGAAACACTTTACTGGAGCCCATAAATCACTTAAACTGCTAAAGCATAGAATAAATCAACAAGCAGCTTCCACCCACATAAATTCTATTAAAGACTCCCAAGGGGTTAGCCATTCATCCTCCAAGGCCACAGCAAAGGTCTTCCACAAATACTACCAGACCTCATACACTACAGGCAAGCCGAAACAAGACTCTATAAAACAGTATCTAGTGACAACCGAGTACAACAATAAATTGTCGCGAGAACATTTTGAATACCTAGAGAAGCCCATCACACCTACAGAACTGTCTGAGGTGCTAATGAACCAAAAGAACAATAAAGCACCAGTACAGATGGCCTACCCATCGAATTTTACAAGAAATTTAAAATCTCATTAATAGAATCCCTGGTGCAGGCCTGTAATAACACTATGCAATCCCCTACTGGGACTCTACCAAAAACATGGCTAGAAGCCAGAATAACAGTGCTACCGAAACCAGGAAAAGACAAACAATGGCCATCATCATATAGACCAATTTCAGTCTTAAACCATGACTTTAAAGTTTTCTCATCTATACTGGCGAGGAGATAAAGCAAGATTATAACAGATTATATCCAAGTACATCAGTCAGGCTTCATACCAGACAGATCTATCACATATAATACCAGAAAGACACTGAATATAATACACTATGGTAGAGAAAAAGGATTAGAATTCCTCATGCTGGCTATTGATGCAGAGAAAGTGTTTGACAATGTCGAGGTATCCTACCTGCAATTAGTGCTACAACATATGGGATTTGGCCCTAACTTCCTAAAACCAATCTCTGCAATATGTTCAGAGCCTAAGGCTCAAATTATAGTTAATGGAACACTCTCAGAAACACTGTTTCTGCGCAGAGGAACAAGACAAGGATGCCCAATTTTGTTTGCACGCTCACTGGAGCCTCTGCCATTACGGGGGTCAGTATAGAAGGCACTGAATACAAGTTAAGCCTTTTTGCAGATGATGCTATATTCTACTTAACCAACCCTATACAATCATTAACACAACTAATGGCGGAGGTAAGCAAGTTTAGCCCAGTATCCGGATTTTCTATAAACTTGACCAAATCTGAAATGTACCCCAAACTGATGGCAAAAGATCTAAAGGAAAAAAATCTTTAGCACCTTTCCTTTCAAAGAAATGAAAACTAAAATAAGGCATTTAGGAATCCTAATGCCTCTAAAACTCCAAGACCTGAACCAATGCAACTATAAACCAATAGATGCCTCCATAAAGCAAAGTCTAGGTAAATGGGGGAAACGGAACCTGTCTCTGCTCGAGAATATAGACATTCTAAAGACATTCTATCCAAATACCTATTTCTCTTTCAAAATTTACCAATAACAATTCCCTCAAAAGACCTAAAGGACAATCGATGTTCACAAAATTCCCATGGAAATCACCAAAGATAGGTCTCTCACTCTTGACAAGGCCAGTTAAAATGGGGGGCCTGGGGGTTCTTCATCTAGAGAACTACTTTGCAGCCACAAATCTGACAACCATAGTTCTTTATGCAGAGTCACACAGCAATAAGGCATGGGTCAACATAGAAGCCTCATATCTCAAGAATGACCATCTGAGTGAAGCCATATGGAACAAACCCACAGACAGGCGTTTCAAGGCAGGCAAAAATCCCTTTCTTAATCATACTCTAAAAATATGGGATAAATACAGGAACACATTAGCTCCTAACATTTCTCCAGTGGCTAGTTTCTTCGGGCAAAAATGGTTTTCTCCAAGAAGGGAAACAACAGCCTTCCAGGACTGGAGAAGGGCTGGTGTCATAAGACTTTGTGATATACTAGCGAAAAGCTCTGTGCTTTCTAAAACTCAAAAAATAACTATGGACTTCAAATCCCTTGGCTGGCATACCACCAGCTATACTTCGCTGTTCACAAATACGATATCATTCCTTGTGCCAGTTGCGCATTTGGGGAGGGATGGTAGCTCAGTGGTAGAGCATCTGCTAGGTAAGCAGAAGATCCCAGGTTCAGTCTTTGGCATCTCCAAAAAAGGGTCCAGGCAAATTGGTGTGAAAAATCTCAGCTTGAGACCCTGGAGAGCCTGCTGCCACTCTGAGCAGACAATACTGACTTTGATGGACTAAGGGTCTGATTCAGTATAAGGCAGCTTCATATGTTCATCCACTGCTTTTGAAACTAAAATATAAAAGAAAACATCAAAAATGAGGGGATTGATAACTATTATATATGGCCTCCTGAATGGGGAGACAGACTGAATTGTCAACACAGCAGAAAACCTGGCACAAGGACTGTAGAATACAGCTAAACAGGGACCAATGGAGAACTATTTGTTCCTCTACGCTATACAGAACATACTCTTTGAACATAAAACTTCAGAATTATAAACTGTTTGCTAGGTGGTACATGACGCCCCCTAAGCTGTTCCTAGCAAAAGCCAAGCCTACCCCACATTGTTGGAAAAGGTGTCTTCAGACGGGAAGTTTTAAACACTGTTGGTGGGAATGCAGCAAAGTACAGGTATTTTGGGCCCCTATTACTGCAAACGTAAACAAAATACTTAGCTGCACAATTCCTCACACTCAGGAATCAGTACTTCTAAATTACTGACCAAATCTAAAAATCTCACAGTGCAAAAAAGGAGTTAGCCATGTTGTTATTGCTAGCAGCAAAAACGTTAATAGCAAAACGCTGGAGGAGCAATAAAACTCCGACAGTACAGCAGTGGTTTGACAAAGTATGGGAAATAGCTGCTATGGATAAACTTGCAATCCAGCTATACGTCGCAGAGCTGCCTACTAGGGAAAATGACTTTTTGGAGAAATGGTTAGCATATTTTGACTACGTAAATAATAGTAAAGAAATACAGCGTAAAATCCCTCAGAAGTACGTTACTTTCTCATTCTACTGATAACTGTATTATATGACTGAACGGGTGTAATATCTTTTGCAATGGTGCTTTGTTAAGGGAGCAGCACAGGTAGTTGTACTGTACTCTCCCAAATTGTTATACATATAGTTGTTTAAAGTGTTGTATAAATTGCTATGTAAGTTGTACAATTTGTAATATAAGTTAAAAAATAAAAAAAATTATAAATTTTTTAAAAAAATGAGGATGAACTTAGCCCCAATTTTGAACATTTAAAATACATGTAATGCTCCTCTTTCTACTTTTTTTGTAATCTGGACCCTTGCTAATGCAATGGGTACATACTAGTTTTGAGCCTTCCTCCTAGCCATGGCATTTCCGGCACATTTTAATCTCTGGATCCCATTGAGACTCAGCTGTCCCTCAACAGGATGCCCGACTGTATTGCCCACAAAGCTGCTTTATACTGAATCAGATAATTGGTTCATCAAGCTCAGTACTATTCCCTCAAACTGGCAGTGACTCTGGACGATTTCAGATGGAGGTCTTTCACATCACCCATTGACTGCTCCTTTTTAACTGGAGATGCTAGGGATTTACTCTGGGATTTAATCTATGCATGCCACATAGATGCTCTACCATTGAGGCAAAGCAGTGCTCTTACTGTCCTTTTTCATTTGGCTTCCAGATGCCAGAGGTTTCCAGTATCAATTTGAATTAACTAAATTTAGTGCTGTGGCAGTAATTTGTCCTGGGTTGGGGATTGTTTCATGGATCTCATGGGCCAATTTTCCATAACAATTATTTCTACTGCCCATCAAGAGAGTATGCAGTTCCCTATATCACCTTTGTGTCACCCCTGTAAATGCTTAGCTTTCTGCCACACTTTTGAAATTAGTATGTGGAAATGCATGAGGATGGGGGGAACAATTTGGAAATCTCCCATATCCCACTCAAATGTTTTCTATTAGCATTTTATAAATTATTGGGAGAATTAGCAGTTATTCCTCTCTATTTGAGTCACTTTTAACTGCTGTCAACATTCTGTGTTCTTGAAGCAAATTCAGACTTCAGCAGGCTGTTTTTGATTCCTTTATCCCCTTTCTTGTTGCTAATTTACACAACAATATTTCCCTACATACCTGGGCAGTCCTCCAAGTATGTAGAGTACCCTACTTTTTCTTTGTTGGTCTTCCTGATTTGAATGGAGCCGACACTTAACCGTTCAGTTTTCAAAAGTTTTATTGGTTTCAGAAAGAGTGAGGGTAGGGGATAGGGGGAGTAGAAAGCACAATACATTTTGACCTTGTTGTGCATAAAAATACTTTCAAAAAGTACAAGCTTAGTTCTACAATACTTTCTTTACATAAATTGTCCCATATTATTATGTCTAAACTAAACATCATCCACATTTTAAAATTTTATAGCATAAATCTTTTGTTAAAGTTATCTATTAGTTTTGACAATTCCAGTAAAGGCAATTTTATAATATAAAATACGGGGGGGGGGGGAGAAATAAGTTCACACCAGAGAATCTTAAGAGTCTTGAATGGCTAACCAGGCATAAAATTTCATCCAGTATTTTCTTGCTTCTTCTTTAGATTTCCCAGCCAACAGCTGGGATAGAAAGTCCAACTCTGCTGTTTCCAGAATTTTTCCCACCAAGTTCATTTTCGTGGGAATTTCCTGCAGTTTCCATCTCTGCACCAAGAGAATCCCAGCTGCTGTGTTAAAATGTGCCAACAAATGTCTCATTTCTTTGGAATAGTCCTCAGGAAATATGTTCAATAAAAATAGTTCTGGTTTGAAATGGATCTGTGTCTTCATAATCTTCTGCAATATTTCATGCACCATTTTCCAATAGTCTTTCACCATCTCACATGTCCACCACATATGGTAAAAAGAACCAACCTGTTTAGTGCATTTCCAACATTTGTTAGACATATTAGTATAAATCTTACACAATTTCTGTGGGGTCAAGTACCATCTATAAAACATCTTATACAAATTTTCTTTAAAAGTTGCTGACCTAGTTAATTTAACGTTAAGCTTCCACAGTCTCTCCCATTCTTCTAATGTAATATTATGACCAAAATATTTTGCCCATTGGACCATACAACACATAGGTGGCTCTGTCTACTTCCAGCTGCAAGAGTCTAGAATGGTGTATATTCTCTTCTTTTTCCAGATGTTCCACCTTTTGGATATTCTCTGTCACCTGACCATCTAGTACTTTTAAGGCTTTGTTGGTCTCAGCTGTCTGTCTGCTATTTTCCAAAAGCTCTTGTTTAATCTCTGCCATCTGTTCACCAATATTGTCTACTTTACTAGTCAGCTGTGTTATAGCAGTCATTAAGGTGTTTTGCATTTCTTTCATATCTCCCTGCATGGTCGTAAATTTCCCTGGCCCAGGTGGAGCATTAGGCGAAGGAAATGGTGGCTTTCCTTCCCTGTTATCTTTTTTTGACTGTTTATTTGAAACCAATCCCAGCTTTATTTTCCATTCTTATTAGAGTAAGCACACTCACAGCCACAAGTTCAATAATGCCTCTTCAATGTTTGTTTTGAAACTCTATGTTCCTGTTTATAACAGATAAGCTAATCTTCACCAAACGATACCCTTATTATGAAGTAGTTTTAAAAAGAAAACAACCTTCTAGCTTCTATCAACAATTTGTGGTAGCCAAAACAATGCTAAGAATAATAATAAACAACTTTTTAGCCAACCACATTAAATAGTCAATAGGCAAAACAATTCAGTTCACTACAACAACAATTCACTATTCCAAGTCCTCTAGCAATGCTGATTCAGTTGAAATCCAAATCACCACGACGTCTTTCAAATAACTTCAAATTTCAGAAACTTCAAGGTGTAAATTTGTAATCCAGGGATGAATACCCTATTTGTAATCCAAGAGTGAGATCCAAAATTAAAAAATAAAAAATAAGCCAATAATCAAAACAAAAGAAAAGGAAATCAGGCACTCCAAAAAATAAAGGCAAAAAATAATAGAAAATAAGAAAAAGTTCCCCTATTTGGTGATACAAAAAGGAATGAAAAATGAAACGTGCATAAAAAAGGAATCCCAAACAAAAAATATTTAAACCATGTCAAAAAATATTCCAGCCACAGATAAAAAGAAGGCAAAGAAAAAATAAAAAAAGTTTAAAAGGTTATATCCATATAATCCAACAAGAATAGATAAAAATCCACTTTGGAAATTTGTAGACGTATTCTTCTTACAGCCAGAGATCCTGCTATGTCTTATAAGTCAATATCAAGTACCCACCAGCCTTTAGAAGTTAATTAAAACTCTTATAAATTCATTCAGAGCACTTCAATTTAAGCTTCAAAGTATTTTTAAGCCAGCTGTCTTTCACATCCATATACACTTGCAAGCAAGCATCTTTCCCAAAATCCAAAACATTTTTCTTCCCCAAAGAGGGTTTAAAGTAGATCAGTTAAATTCAGCCATCAAGTCTCTTATAAAACTAAAAGTTGGTGTGGTCTCCTCATGCAGGTATTTTCAATGTTATCAGGTTAGGCAGAAAATTTTGCAAGCCTTGAAAAAGAATGAGAGAGAGTCCCCCCCCCCCCGCCTCAGTCTTTTGCCCCACTTGAAATCTGCTTCAGTCCTGATTCTCCTTTTTCTTGATTGTCAGAGATGTTATCATTCAAAAAAATAGCATAGGAAAAGAATACTTACAGTAGTAGGGAGATCGATGTCACTTATCTTGATAGTAGAAGATTTTAAGGTCCAAAATGTAGAGTGCTGAAGAAAAGGAAAGGAAGCCAGTGGCTGACCCTCTTGCCATTTAAAAATGGCGATCGGAATGATGAGGCTAGAGGCAAGTGGGATCGGGGAGTAGCCACCTCTGCTGACACCCCCATTCTACCGCTCAAGCCCCCTGCCTTCTGGGACCCTTCCTGGGCCCCAGAGTCGAGTCATCCTTCAGGGGTGACCCCTCTAAGGACTGATTTGAAAGCAGCTCTGGACGCGTCGGTCCGAGCTGCTTCCAGCCGCGCGTCGCCGAAACCAGAACCCGACACTTAACTGTTAAGAGTGTTGAGTGCATGTTAAATAATTTTAGTAGGTATCAATTTCCTTAATAGTGAAAACAAGAAAATCTGTTCCGTGATTCAGAGACCCTCTCTGGTCACAGTACTGCTGTGGTGACAGTGGGGTGGGATTCACACTTCAAATGATTAGCACTTGCCACCTTTCAATTCAGTCTGGGTTTCTGCATTTACATAGATCTTCCGTTGTTATCAATGTCAGATGGGTTATCTGTGAACGTGCAAGTATTTTCCCTTCTATTGCTGACACTGAGATAGAAAGCTCCTATGTTGCTGGACTTGGCCTTTCTTGTTTTTTTGACAGCCTCTTACCTACATTTTATGTCAGCAATGCTTTTAATCAACAACTGCCTAAATCCATTTGGCCTCATTGTTGCTCTGAATGAACAAGGCAAAGCCTCAGGCTCTGTCTTCTGGAACTATGGTGAATCTAGTTATAAGTGAAAACTGTTGTAATGCAATTGGTGCTCTCTGGTCTTCTCAGGTTGGGCATTTATGCTGTATATTTGGAGCAGTGTCAGATGAACAGGGGCTGGTGCTTGATTCATTACTGCTTTAAATCAGAAATAATTCCTTTGAAAACAACCAGGTTATGCTAGCATAAAATTGGTGTCCAAAAGCTGTTCTATTTCTTTGTCTGATTGCCAGGGTCTGCATTCCTATAAGGTTAAGAGCGCAATCCTAAGGGGGTGTGTGTGTGAAAGTTTTTTGGGAGCAGACGATCCACTACGTTGGCGCAAGAAGCATTTGTGCCCACGTACGGCTGGCTCTGCCACAGCAGAGGGGAGTTATGTGCGCGTGGGGCTGCCAGAGCACCACTCCGCCTGAAAGCAGCGGCGCCTGAAGGCTGCACCCGAGCGTTGGTGGAAGTGCTGCGGAGCACAGCGCTCAGGCGCAGGAGGGGGTGGAGTTGGGGCCATGGGCAGGCTTTGGCAGCTCCCTGAAGAGTTCGGGCCATGATACGCCCCCCCCCGAGAGGCGCAACGTTACGTCTGCAAAAACAGAAGCGTGTCCCATAGGCACTCATTGAAACCAAAAGCAAAGGTTGCTTCCACCGCTGCAGAAGCTCGCAAACACCTTAGGGAGCGGTGCAGTTGCCTCACCAATTCCCTCATGCCTCGGGCTGATGAGCCCCCTCCCCAGCACCCAATCGCGGTCCCCCCTGCCTAAAAATACTTCCACTCTGGCCTGCACAACTCAGTTGTTAGGGACAGCTTCGCATGGTGGGAAGTTCTGCTGGGGAGCTCTCTGCCATACGGACTTAGAGTGAGGGATAGGCAGGCACGTTGATGACGAGTTTTTCACTGCGCAGTTGCTTTGACAGTATCTTTGACTTGCGATGGGGAGAGCGAGGTCTCTCCCCTGGGGCTAACTGCTCTTGTTTCCAGGTCTCCACATGTTCCAGGCTCCTGGAGGGTCTGCATGCAAGGACTGTCACCCATGGCTGGGTAAGTTCCACTGTGCACCCCCACTGTCCTCCCCCTCCCCTCACTCTCAACCACTTGGTATGCAAACGTTTCCAGCACTTGAACCAGGCAGTGGGCTCCAGCAGAGGGCATTTACTGACCTTGCTCCCCAGTTCTGCTGCCTGCTCCCTTCCCTTGGTCTGCCCTCTGCCGCGTTCCCAACCCCTGGCAGGGCACGGGGGGGGGGGTGTCTGGCAGCTGCCCCGATGTGGGGAGGTGGGTCAGAGACTGTCCCTTTAAGAGATTCCCTCAGCACAACATGTGTGCATGGCTGCAGCTGCCTCCACTTCGGGTGCTTTTGATCTCTGTTTCTGTTTTGCAAGTAGGAATGCAACAGAGAGGCTTCCATGTGGGGCGCCTCCTCTCCCCCTATCCTCCATCAGCTGCTCCCCCCCTCCTCTCGAAGTGAAGCCTCGTGCCCCTCATGCCCAGCAAGACTGTCTGAGGTGTTTCTAGGAAACTGTTGCACCCACCAATAAAGTGTTGCTATGTGCCACTCTTTGTCTCACATGCATGGTGTCTGCTGCAAATTCCCTCTGCCCCACCCCCTTCCAAATGTGCTGCCTGCAGTGTTCCCTCTGTCAGTGGGTGGGGAGGGGCTGAATCTATGAGCCACCTCTGTGATAGAGTGGACAGGGGAGTCTGAGGATCTCCCCCCCCCCTCATCCCATGGCACAGAGCAGAGGGGAGTGCGGGGGGGGGGAGGGCATCTGCTGAGAACCTGGCTGGCACCTTGCACCCTGTGTCCTGCTGCCGATGGGAGCAGGATTCCCTGCAAGGGGGGGGGCGGGCTGAGACTCTGTGTCTGTGCTGGGCAGAGCTGTCCTGTGGGACTTGGACATGCTGTGGCTCTGTCTTCTCTTCCCTAGACAAACATTTTGCTTGGTTTCCCTGACTGCAGACTCCTGCCCAATGTTTTCCCTGTCTGCGTATGGCTGGGGGGGAATCATGATTTCTCTTGCCTGCTTCCCATTGGCACAAGTCTCTGACAGTGGGTGAGGCCATGGGACTGGCCAATCCCACAGCTGTGCCCTTCCCTTTCCCTGCCCTCACCATGGCAGTGCGTCAGGCTTCTCTGTCTCTCTTGCGTGCACGCCTAACCCAACCCCTTTCCCCTTGCCACATTGGTGGGACTTCTCTCCCTTGACTGTGCCCATCTGGCCATGATTGGCTCAGGTTCCTGCCGAGGTAGGGTGGGGAAGGCGATCAGCCTCTCTGGGGCGGCCTCTTCCCACCCCTGACTGTCATTTGCCATGGCGTCTGGCTAATCAGAGGGGCCTGGGCTGGCCCTCCCTTCCTCCTGCGTCCACCTCGCCCACAAGCTCCAGTGGGGTTGCCATGGTGACCGCTGGACCTGCAGCCGCCTTAAGCCTCTTCCCTCTGTCAAGTCTGAGTTATGCTTTGCTAGTATAGATTCAAACTCCTGGTCAAACTTTGGTTCAGGAAATGACCCCTGGGTAAAAACCATACTGTATTCAAGTGCTGCTAGCTCAACCTCTCCCTTCCCCCTTCCTCCCCTTTTGTTATGTAGCCAAGCTCTGCAACTAGCTATGAGAAAAAGATTACTGTGCCTTCTCAGAGATAATGGGTACCAAGGAAGTGCCCAAGGCCAGCCAGGGCTGAGAACGATAAAGTAACAACTATGTGTGAATGTGCTCGCTTAGAATGCCCCCCCTTAGGAATTCCTCTGATCTGTACCTTAAATGTTTGCCCTCTGTATATGCTCGCCAGTTCTCTCAATCTCTGTCGACCAGTCTTGCAACATGTTACAATAAACTTGAAACTTTTATCAACAAGGACTCGTTATTGAAACATCAGACTTGACACCCTCCCCCCGCCGCCCCTATGCCTACGCATGCCAATCCCCTTTGGGACTCGACGAGTGCCACCTGACAGGCGCAATGGCCAGCCATTGTGTATGTCTGGATTGGGCTTTAAAAGACCTACACATTGAGGACAGCCATGATTATGATTTGAGTTATAATTTGGAGCCCACAGATTTGCAGAAAAATCTGCTTTGTAAAAATGGTGGAGGGGATTTCCCAAATGTTATACACACTGCTTTATATCGAATCAGACCATTGATGTATCTACGTTACTATTATCTACTCAGTCTGGCAGCAGCTCACTGTGATCACAGGCAGAGGTCTGAGAGAGAGCAGATAAGAAGTGCTATAAGGGTGAGGTTTGGCTTTCTAAACAACTGGGAGAGTTGCTGAGAATTTCTGAGTTTGTGTGACTGTGTGATTGCTGAAAATTCTGAGTTTGTGGTTGCTGGGGAACTGCTGTTTGTTTCGTTTGAGTGGGCTGAAGGTGATTGAAAGTGATTGTTCCTGACTGACTAGGAGTGGCTGTGTTCCCCACCCTCTTTGCATTATTAAGCTGCGCCTTGCCAGAGAAGTTAGCCATGAAGAAAGCGGAGTGAAACCATCACCTTCTTGCTGAACTTTTAAACTGGATATACTGGTGATTGAACGTGAGGACCTTCTGTATGCCAAGCAGATGCTCTGCCACTGAGCCATGGTTCCCTTGCATGACCTCTGATAAGAGTGATGTATGCATATGAACAGACATTGCCCCAAAAGGGCTGGTATATTGGGTTGCTGTAGCAATCAAACATGGTACTTGGCATGATAGCAGCAGCCACCATAACCGGTGCAAGAGCGGGGAGGAAGTAAGGGGGGAGGGACGCAGAGCCAGAGCAGGGGAAAGGAATCAGCAAGAGGGAGAAGGGGGAAGCAGTGCTGGATCCAAGGAGAAGGGAATCAGGGGGCGGTGAGGGTAATGCTATTTCCAGTCCTTACAGGCTTGTCTCTTGCTTTATGCTGTGAGCAAACAGTGGCTGACATCTACAAAGTCCCTTTACTTAATAAGTGAAAGAAATGAAGTTGGCGAGATAGAGCTTGAATGGGCATGCATCCAAGTTGGCTCATTGTGTTCATTACCAGGCATTGTTCTCAAATCAAAAGATTCTTTCTTGGGTAATCTGATACCAACCCCAGTCTTTTGTTTTGACAGATACTGCAGAGAATGGAATGTATTTCCTGGTCAAATATACACACGCAGAAGCAAGTTAAAGCAAAGGATATGGATGTGTTCAGTAGCTGAGGATAGAGCTGCTCATGTTGGCCAAAGTGTTGGTCACGAAAACAGACAAAAGAGTGGAAACTGGGCCAGGGAAAATGGCTTACAGGTGAAGAAAGGAGAAATGGATAAGGTGGGGCAGAAATGGAAGAGACCCCCTATCCAGATGTGCATTTTAAGGATGTTCCAGAAGCAGTTGCTAGGCAACAATCACCAGCATTCTTGTGTTTGGAAAACACCCAGTGAGTCATCTTTCTAGTTCAGCTCTCTGTCACAGAACACAGCATCGCATCGCTGCCCACCCTCTGAGTGTCTTCAAGGATGCAAATGTCCCAGCCTTTCCCCTGATTGCAGCTCTCTTCAGTGAGTTTCTCTAATGGTTAGAAGGCTCTTTGGGGGAGGGGAAACCACGGCTCCTTTTATTCAGAACTGTGTCTTTGCAGATATGAAAATGAGTAGTCGTCTTATTTTTGGCATCCTTGTGAATATCTGAAAACTGTCCATGCATTACTTCTTTAAAAGCATTTCCTTATTTGTTTGTTTGTTAGCTTCCTGTTTTGTACTGGTGGCAAACATGACTGTTATTATACGTTAGCGTGCAGAGTATATCATTATCAGATATTTTTCTGTGAAGAAATGAAATCCTGGACATCAGTTAGAGACTAATGAAGTATTTACTGATGGAGAAAATAGAGCGAGATCTAGCCAGAAGCCATTTTCCTTAAAAAAAGGGAAAAAGAGAAAAAGACACTCCAAACACTTGCAAAGATTTTCATGGCATTGAGTCCCCAAGAATGCAATTATAATAGGAGCAATTCAGAGGAACACAATGACATTAATTTTCTTCCCAGACCTCCGGCTTCCAGCTCTGATAGTGAATGGGAGAAGAGACAACTGTTTTTGTGTGTGATTATCTCTATAGACTTATTTCACATCCTCCTTGTACCTCTGCAGATGCTGCCGTGTTCCAGGCTTCCCTTTTCATCTTCCTATCTTACAGAAAATACCATAGTCTCAGTGACCGTGCCATACCATAGACCTTTATTGGCATGAATACAAGAATACAGTATACTTTAAAACCAACAGTGACACTATAGAATATAATAAAACCTTAAAAAACCAGCAAAAGTTAAATGACACAAAATAGCAGTAGGCTATGCATGAGTAAAAGCCTCTCTGATTTGGATTGCAACCTGTAAAAAGCAAGCAACGTGAGTAGTGACAAAGTTGTGTTTCCCGTGGAGTAAAAAACGAACCTTGGCATTGTCAGAAAGGTCTTGGTGGTCAGAAAGCAGTGCATCTAGATATCTTGCACGTGGACTGCTATAAAAAGGGCAGTCCAAAAGAACATGAGGGACCATTTCGATGACTCCTTGACTACAAGGGCATCGTCTAAGATTGCGGGGGATTCTGTGGTATCTTCCGAAAAGGATGGCCGATGGTAATGCATTAAATCTAGCCAGCATGAATGCTCTTCTTTGGTGAGGATCAGTTAAAAAGAGGAAATAGGAAGCTAAAAGCCCAGGAATCCGGGATAAACCCAGATAGCTTGGGAGCAGTGGAAAACTGCAGGAAAGATTGTGCTCATTTTTGCTGGTATCTGGTGCATAGCGAATTGAGGATGTTAACTACAGAAGGACAGTAACCACTTTTATGCTCAAGTTAGAAATCACTTTGCATTTGATTGCTGGCTCAGTGATACATTTACTTCTCATTGTGTGGATGAGATTTCCCTCCATAAATTTAGTGCCTGAATTCTGGATGCGACACAGCAGTCTATGACAGGCCTTAGAATACTCTCCGTATTCCTAAGTATTTTGATTTTTTAAAAACAAGTCTTTAAAAAAAGTTCTCATTCATAATTGGTTTAAGCTTCTACATAGATTTATTCAAAAATAATTATGAAAAGCTTTGGTGCAAGATGGACAAAGATTTGATAAAATGGAACAGACTTAATTTGTCTTTATTGGGCAGGATTGCTGCAGTTAAGATGGATATTTTGCCAAGAATAATGTATCTGTTTCAAACTATCCCGATTGTGAAAGATAGCAAACAATTCAATAAGTGGCAAAAGAAGTTCTCTGACTTTGTATGGGCTGGGAAGAAACCAAGAATTAAGATGAAAATTTTAACAGATGCAAAAGAAAGAGGAGGCTTTCAGCTCCCGGACTTAAGATTGTATCATGATGCTGTTTGTTTGACGTGGATCAAGGATTGGATAATGCTGTTGGATAAAAAACCTTTAAGGTTGGAAGCTCATGGGAATAAATTCGGCTGGCACGCATATTTGTATTATGGGAAACACAAGATGGATGGGTTTTTTTCTCATCACTATATCAGAAACACTTTATTAAATACTTGGATAAAATATAAGAAATATGGTGATGAGAGGAAGCCGCTTTGGATAGTGCCAGCAGAAGTAATAAAAATAACAGCTGAATCTGAGGAAGAAAGAGTGATGTCATACAATCAATTGTTAAAGATTCAAGGTGGGAAAGTTGAATTAAAGTCAGCAGAAGAGCTAAATAATAAATATGACTGGTTCCAAATGCAACAAATAAAAAGTCTGATGGAAAATGATATGAAATCTGATGGAATTAGACGTGAGCAAACAGAATTGGAAATGGTTTTGCTTGGAGACAATGAAAAATTAATATCAAAAGTATATAAATTATTATTGAAATGGTCTACAGAAGAGGAAGCAGTAAAATCTCAAATGGTTAAATGGGCAATCAATATAAACAGAGAAATCCAAATCGATACTTGGGAGTACCTTTGGAAGAACTCGATGAAGATATCAACATGTCAGAATATCAAGGAGAACTGTTTTAAAATGATGTATAGGTGGTATATGACTCCGAAGAAACTGGCAAAGATGAGTAAAAAGATGTCAGACAGATGTTGGAAATGTAAGCACCATGAAGGTTCTTTTTTTCATATGTGGTGGACCTGTGAAAAAGCAAAAAACTTTTGGCGGATGATACAACAAGAAATTTCTAAAATTTTGGGTTATGACTTTAAGAAAGTGGCAGAGACTTTTCTGCTAGGATTACAAATAGAAAAATTTCCAAAAGAAGATAGGACTTTAATTTGGTATCTGCTCTCAGCTGCTAGGACATTGTATGCGCAGCTGTGGAAACAAGAAAAAATACCAGAGAAATGGGACTGGATTGTGAAAGTTTTATCGTGGAGCGAGATGGATAAATTAACAAGAACTTTGAGAGACTATGATCTGGAAGTGTTTAAAAAGGAGTGGAAGAAATTTAAAAAAATATATAGAGTTAGAATGGAACGTACAATCTTTTAATATGAATGGACAATCTTTTAATATGAATGAGAAGAAAAAGACAGTGTGTTTTGATGGGTTTGGGATACCTTTATATTTGGATTTAAATATATAACTTCGGGGTAAGTCTAATAACGGAGGGAGGGGGGAGTGAAAATATCATATGGGTTAGGGATAGAAAAGATATAACTAAACATCGTAACCGTAGGTTATTAATGAATTGTTAAAATACAACATTGGAGGGAGGGGGGATTGAAATGTCATACGGACTAATATTGAGATAATTAAGAAATAACTAAGTTGTATAACCATATGATATCAATAAATTGTTAAAACACATAATTGGTTTAAGCTTCTTACAAACGATTATATTCAATTCTAGTGTGATATATTCACCACTTCTGTGCCTGCAATTGTATTCATTATATTCTGAACATTGGCTCCTTTATGATGTTATATGAGGAAGGATTCCTTAAATTTAGTTATCTGTTCATATCCCGCTTTATTTTTTTTAGAAAGAAAAATAACCAAGGCAACTAATGGTCAACAACTATAAAATAAAAGCAAATGCACATAAACACAGAGTAGGAGTTAGTTGGCAAGTTAGATAGGTGTCAAGCAGGTCAATGAATGGGACATGCAATCCTAAGCAATGTTCCATGCTGCTAAGAAGTGTTCCCTCTAAGCCTCTTGTCATAGCTCAGGAAAGATGGCCCCAGAGCAAATTAATTTATGCAGTAGGCCTCACAACTTTAACCTCACAACTGCTCATGACCTGAGTTCAATCCTGGCAGAAGCTGGGTTCAGGTAGCCGGCTCAAGGTTGACTCCGCCTTCCATCCTTCCGAGGTCGGTAAAATGAGTACCCAGCTTGCTGGGGGGGGGGGGATTGTAGATGACTGGAGAAGGCAATGGCAAACCACCCTATAAAAAGTCTGCAGTGAAAACGTCATGATGCAACGTCACTCCAAGAGCCAGAAATGACTGGTTGCACCTTTACCTTTTTTTTTAGGTCATGAAGTAGAATTTTTGGTGTCACAGGACTCTACAGCTTAGAGGGAGCTTTGCTGCTAAGTCCACTGACTTCAGTGGAATTAGAAGGACACAACTCTGTTTAGGAATGGCATTGTTACCCTAAAACCTAGGCGTAAGCTCCACTGTATAAAATGGGACTTAATTCTGAGGAGACCTATTTGCTCCTTCAGTCTCCCTCTGCTTCTGCCAGTTGCATCCACAAACATTTCACTTGCAGCTATTGGAAATGAATGGCCCTTGGTCTGATCCAGCCTGGCAATTCACACATTCATAGCATTTAGTTCTGTGGTGTCTTTACTGCTTGAGAAGCACTTAAAAGCTACTCAATCATTGGCAGTGCTTCCTTAGCCGCTAGTTTCTATTCCTGACTCAGCTTTTTTGTTAGAGGTTCTCCCTCTAAAAAAACAGGAGCAATAAATGCATGAGACTGAGTATCCTTTGCTCAGATGCTGTCTAGACTGTGTGCTGACTGCTTATCTCCCAACTTATGGGCAATGCACATAACCTAGGAGCAGGCATAAGCTAAGAGCTGCACAGCAGATGGGCATCCAAGTCCTCCCCACCAAAAGGGCTGCTCAGTGATGTGGATAGATTGCCTTTTGGTTGATTTCATTGGCTTGGATCCACCAAAAATATCCACTGATGGAAATCCTTCTGTCAGTGGAATATAAGTGTCTTACCTCCATCCTCCTGCTTAAGCTCAAAAGCTGCTCTGAAATGCTCCTCCTGGAAACCAAGGGACCCCCTCATGAACAGCATGAATTGGAGGTCTGCTACAGTAGCTGGCTCAGAATTGGTGGAAATTGCCCCCCTTTCATCAATAGAAACCCTCAGTGAGATCCAACCCCATGTCCTGCCCTGTTCATTATCTTCAGTCTCCAATATGTCCTCAGAATTAGATCACTGTTGCTTCCTCAGCCCACTGAAAACAGTAGTGTGTTGGATCCCAAAAAGGCCATTCCATTAGCAGAACAGCACTTCCATTGATGGAGGAGGGGAGGGCAATTTTCATCATTTCCATCCCTCCTTACAGACCCTCATTTTCTCCTCAAGCAGCTCTTGACTTCCCAGAGCAGAATTTCAGGGGTCTCAGTGAGCAGGAGAGGGAAAGAAAGGAAGTCCTGTTCTACCAGGTCCACTACATTGACGGTACTTTGGATCCAGCTTGATCCATGGGAATTAGCTGCATCTAGCAGATCCTGTCATGGTGATTGATGACCTAGGGTAAAACAATGCATGATGTGGTAGGCCAGTGCTTGCATTGCCGATCATTTTTTGGGGGTTTTCTTGAAATCGGTGGTTGCCAATTGGATCAGGGAGTAGTGATGGAATATGGTGAGATTTCTGTCAGTGCCTCTGTCTCCATCTCTCAAAAGCTTCACAGAGAGAAAAAAAAATGCAGGTATCTATATTTTCCCCATATGGCCTTTTCAATTAGATTGGACAAACAGAAAAGCTTACAGGTAAGAAGAAGAAGAAGAAGAAGATATTGGATTTATATCCCGCCCTCCACTCCAAAGAGTCTCAGAGCGGCTCACAATCTCCTTTACCTTCCTCCCCCACAACAGACACCCTGTGAGGTGGGTGGGGCTGGAGAGGGCTCTCACAGCAGCTGCCCTTTCAAGGACAACCTCTGCCAGAGCTATGGCTGACCCAAGGCCATTCCAGCAGGTGCAAGTGGAGGAGTGGGGAATCAAACCCGGTTCTCCCAGATAAGAGTCCACACACTTAACCACTACAGATAAGACCCAGATAAGAGTCCGCACACTTAACCACTACAGATAAGACCCAGATAAGAGTCCGCACACTTAACCACTACAGATAAGACCCAGATAAGAGTCCGCACACTTAACCACTACACCAAACTGGCTCTCCACACTTAACCACTACACCAAACTGCCACCAAGGTGGCATCCCATGCCACGTCCCCATTGCAACTGAACTGGCAGCTGCCTGCAGGTACATTAGCTCTCCTGCAGACTTGGATCTCCTGCATCAAGTGCTGCCTAATGTTTGGACAACAACAACAACAATCCTCCTGTACAAAGAAAAATGTTGTAAAGTATGTATCAGTTGCTTCAGTGTGCAGCAGTTTCAGACAGATTGGTGTTTTCTTTTTAATGGACTTGCACGCAGGTAGAACAACGATGTTTCTGTGTATTACTAAGAAAAGTCATTTTTAATCGACATTAATTTCTTCTTAGACTGTATCCTTTTATAAAATCTAAAAGTCTTTCTTCTGAATATTTAGGGTCACTTGATAACACAGATTGTGCACAACAACTACTGAGGGGAAGATTCTCTGACATATGACACAATTCATATCCTTGGCTTCACTTCAAGACCTAATGCTGTTATTCTGAATGGAAAAGGTATCCGCAGCAATGACATACATTATGAGGAAAATGGGGTAAGAGTTGTGCTTATGAATGGATTAAAAAACATTTACTTTAGAGTAGCTGATGAGATATGGATTTGGATGCTTCCGGCTTTCCGCAAACTATGCACAACTGAATTATTCAAGAGGGCTTTTCTACACAATCAATATGGTAGCACTGTACAAAATGATTCACAAAGCTACTTGGATAAATTAATAGGGTCTGTGGTCTATACTACCACGTATACCTTGCTGTAAATAGAATTGTACTGTGTAATTTTGCAACATTTAATATGTCATATTAATACTTACGTTTTGCTTCAATTCTGTCTTCGTTTCTGGTTCGTTCTACAGCCCTAATCCTATTGCATTGTTTATTGAATATCCATTCCTGTTTGTTGTAGTGGCTGTGTAATCCGCCTTCACTCCCAGTGAGAAAGGTGGACTGTAAATAATTGTACATAAATAAATATGAAGTAACTTATCCCCCACCCCGATCTGGGATTAGTGATTCAGGCAGGCTGAATCTCAGCCTCTCATGTTTGAAGATAAACTCTGGGAAGCAGGTTAAAACCAGTAAAGAACTCCCACTGTGTGAAGTATTGCATTCAAAATCCCTTAGAGTGCCCTGTTCAGTTCCAAATATTTCTCATGATTTAATGTTGAGTGTGTTCAGACCCGGTGGCCCTTTAAATTAATAACAACAACAATAATATTTTTTTATTTATATCCCGCCCTCCCCGCCAAGGCAGGCTCAGGGCGGTTTACAAAGGCATGATACAGAAATATCATGTTATGACAATAAAACAAGATAGTACACTCAATACACAAGATAATACAATTAAATACAATATATAAATTAAACATTAAAATAATTAATCCAAAAACAGTATAGCTCGTTGGTGCTACAGTCTCAGTTTGTACAAGATGGCTTGATATTGTTCCTAGGTTTCATCTTAAAAAGCTATTTGGAAGAGGGCGGTTTGCAAGCTCTCCGGTAGCTGATTCCACCATTGGGGTGCCTTTATAGAGAAGGCCTGCTCCCTAGTTGTTCTTTCCTCTGATGGCCCTTGAAGTAGTCCAGAAGAACAAGTAAGAATTCTCTTCAAGCTCATAGTTCTATTTCATTGGAGATAAAATCTCCATAGGATTAGGTAAGCCATGATGGTTTTTGTCATGCTTTTTAGCTAGGAAAAGTAGTCAAGATAAAATGCAGCATTATTTGGTAGAGTATCTAATGTCCACCTCATTGATCAAACTGGTTAAGCGAAACAAATGACTTAATGAGAGGTCCTGTCCAGATGGAACATGGGGGGTGGAATTCTCTTTTTAAAAGGGAAATGTCAGGATACATAATCATAATTAGTTTAAAACAGTGGTACTCTACAATTGATGGAGCGCCACATTCACCATTACCATCAACTAAAAGAGCCACATGACAGCTGTATATCCTCTGTGCCCCCCCCCCTGCAAACACACAAATAGAATAATATTAGACATAACTATTGATATTACACATGTAACTACAATGACAAGTCTTTTTAATTACATCTGAGCATAGAGGGCTGTCTGGTGTAGTGGTTAAGTGTGCGGACTCTTATCTGGGAGAACCGGGTTTGATTCCCCACTCCTCCACTTGCACCTGCTAGCATGGCCTTGGGTCAGCCATAGCTCTGGCAGAGGTTGTCCTTGAAAGGGCAGCTGCTGTGAGAGCCCTCTCAGCCCCACCCACCTCACAAGGGTGTCTGTTGTGGGGGAGGAAGGTAAAGGATATTGTGAGCCGCTCTGAGACTCTTCGGAGTGGAGGGTGGGATATAAATCCAATATCTTCATCTACCCCACAGGGTGTCTGTTGTGGGGGAGGAAGGGAAAGGAGATTGTGAGCCGCTCTGAGACTCTTTGGAGTGGAGGGCGGGATATAAATCCAATATCTTCTTCTTCTTCTTCTCCGCAACTCTAGAACAAGTTAGAGTCCAGTGGCACCTTTAAGACCAAGGAAGTTTTATTCAAGGTATGAGCTTTTGTGTGCACACACACTTCTTCAGATAGGTAGCTGAAGAAGTGTGCATTGATATGAAAGCTCATTCCTTGAATAAAACTTTCTTGGTCTTAAAGGTGCCACTGGACTCTAACTTTGCTCTGCTGTATCAGACCAACACCTGGATCTATCTCCCCATCACTGTTGAACTTACGAGCCTTGCTGTCTTCTCATGCTCTCCTCAGCGTGAGGCATAGCATCTTGGTAAGAGTGCCAAGGTGCTGAGAACAAGTCAGCCATGAAGAAAGCGGAGTGAAACCATCCCCCCCACCACCACCAGTAGCTGGCTTGTTCTTTTCCTGGGTAGCTCTGGTGGTGGTGCGATTTCCCCTACAGCCAGTTTGTTCTCTTCCTGAGATGAGAGCGCAGTGGCCAAGGGAAGGGTGAGAGGTTGTTGGAAAGGCTGGTCCCTTCAGTTCTGTCCCTGGCACAAGGCTCACAATTTAGGGAGGCTCACGGCTTACCCATCCTCTGGTCCCTGCAGTGGTGGCTATTTCAAGTTGGGAACCATCTAACAAACACAAGCCTCACTATGCAGTGGCCTTGCTCATCACTTTCATTCAACGTGAGGCTAGTGCCATATTAGAAAACCACGCTAAAAGTCACAGGTGGCCTGTCAAAGAGCCATGTGTGGCTCCTGAGCCACCTAGTGAGTATCGCTGGTTTAAAGGAAACATGTCCCCCCCCCCCCCTGCAAGCAGCAAAAATGTATTACATTAGAGAGGAGAAATGCATATCAAAACCCAATAACTTTTGAAGAAAGTTTCAAGAAAAATCAAGAGTACTGCATTTTTTCCCTGGTCAATAAAACATTT
The DNA here is from genome assembly GCF_032191835.1 of Heteronotia binoei. Taxonomy (NCBI): domain Eukaryota; kingdom Metazoa; phylum Chordata; class Lepidosauria; order Squamata; family Gekkonidae; genus Heteronotia; species Heteronotia binoei. Next base: position 10,667,148 of record NC_083230.1, read on the forward strand.
TCAATTCCGGATGTTTCCTGAGAACTGCAGTGGCCAGCAATCTAATTTGCAAATGCCTGGTGGAAGAGCGCCGTCTTACAGGCCCTGCGGAACTGTATGAGCTCTTGCAGGGCCCTAACTTCTTCTGGCAACTCATTCCACCAGCGTGGGGCCACCACAGAGAAGGCCATGGCTCTAGTTGTCATGAGCCTGATCTCCTTAGGGCCGGGGATTGAGAGGAGATTTTGTGACCCAGACCAAAGTGCTCTCCGGGAAACATGTGGGGAAAGGCAGTCCCTAAGGTATGCAGGTCCCTGGCCATATAGGGCTTTAAAGGTAAGAACCAGCACCTTGAAATGAACCCGGTATGCAATAGGCAACCAGTGCAGCGCCTTCAGCCCAGGTTGAATATGCTCTCGTAAGCCCAATAGCAACCTGGCAGCTGTGTTCTGCACTAGTTGAAGCTTCCGGGTTCGAGACAAGGGCCATGTTGAAGGCACTGCAGTAATCCAATCTTGAGGTGACCGTGGCGTGGATCACTGTCGCCAAGTCGTTGCGTTTGAGGTAGGGACCAACTGCCTTACCAGCTGAAGGTGATAAAAGGCTGATGTGGCGGTGGCTGCCACCTGGGCCTCCATATTTAAAGAGGGATCCAGGAGCACCCCTAGGCTTTTAACCTTGGGTGCTAGTGTGAGTCGCGCTCCATCAAAGGTCAGTAATGACCTCAATTCCTGGACCGCCATGACTTAGGTACAGGACCTCTGTCTTCATCAGATTCAATTTCAGTCGACTCAGCCTGAGCAAATAAATCCCTGCTGGGCTTTTTCTACAGAAACCCTGCATGAAAACAATGGTGCCATCAGAGGGTGTGGCCTAATATGCAAATGAATTCCTGCTGGCTTTTTTCTTTCAACCCCCCTCTGCATAGATTTATTATGGTTGCAATACATCTTTTACAATCTGAGATAAACAGTGAGAATCTAGAGCAGAGGTCTAGAGCCAAATGAAGCTCAGTTATAGTATTTAACATGACTTTTTATAAATGAAAATGAAAATTTTACGTGAAATATACTGGAAGGGTAGGAGTAATGCTGAAATAACCAGTATGTAATGGGAATGGCTGGCAAAGATTTTTATGCGATCAAAGAGCTTCTAAGAGATAGTTAACAGTAAAGGAAATGATAGAGGTGAAAAGTAGCTGATAAAGCAAGCGGAAACCAAGCACAGATTTATACCAGCACACTAAATAATCATACAGGATGCTCCTGGGTGTGCCACCTTCTGAAAAAGGGCTTGCAACAACTGCTGTTTATGCTGTAGAAACTTTAATCAATGTGTCAGTTATCAGTAATGTTAAGCTGCATAGTTTCAGTTATGCAAATAGGTCTTATGCTAGTTCTTTGTTGGTCTCATTCTCTAAATTTTGATCATTTGGCTATCATGATTAATTGCTGACCCTGATCTAGAGATTGTATTCATGCACCTCTTGTTGTATGATTTACTGTTCTTTTTGCTGGGCTGCTGTGCTCAACAAGTGCTCACTTGATCCTATGTTATTGATTATTAAGAGATCGGTAGCTGAGGCGGCCAAGATGAAAGTTGAGGTCGAAAATATGATTTCCTCCTTAAAGGAGAAGGTTTCGGAGAATATATTTGAAATTAATATGCAAGAATTGTCATCTAAGGTAAAACAGTTTGAGTCCCACCTTAAGGAGCTTAAAGTTAAGAAATTCCGTAGAGATACAAACAATTACGAGCAAACCAAAGTGTACTCTTGGTGGGCGCCACAGACAACAAGGAAAAGAATTAGTTGGGCTGATGGTTGATTGGACCCTGAAAACATGGAAAGCGATGATTCGGCAGCTTCCTTGGGAGATGAGAGTAGTACGGGGTGTTGGTACTCTCTTAGGCATGTTAGACCCAGGACGCCTTTTTTACCGAAGCACCAGCAGAAACTGAGGAAATGAACCTGATAATTAATTTGTCCACATACCGGTTGTCTGAACAGGAGAAACGGGTTCTTAGTTATGGACTCGGGTTTGTGCCACACCTTATTATGATGCTTTTCAGACACGGCTTGATTTTTATAAACTTACCAGACAATTAAAACTCAAGGATTTTTTCGGTCAGATATTATGGAAGATCCCTCTGTGTGGTCCTTTAATAGTAAATCCACCTTTACTCCATCCCATTATGATTCTTCTATCTCAGTTTTTGGTATTGAATGAAATTGAGAGGCTGGAAAGCGGGAATCCCTTATCTAAATGGAATAATTTTTCCAAAATTGACAGAATGGCGTTGAGATCTTTGATGGAGAATTCTGCCACTACGATCAAACCCGCTGATAAAGGTGGGGCAATCAGTTCATTGATTTTTTTCTGAAACCTTTTGTTGTTCAGTCCAAAACCTATATTAAGGACACTGCTGATTTTATAGCTAAGATTGAGGGTCTACAGGTTCCAGAACATGCCATGTTAATATCTCTTGACGTCAAAGCGCTCTACACTAATATCCCCCACAATGAAGCACGCATTGTTCTCCATGATGTACTTGAGTCCAGGATTAATGCAGCCCCTCCTACTTCCTTTATACTGGAACTCGCAGATATTATTTTGGAACAAAAAATTTTAGGTTTGATGAGCAGGGTTTTTTTTGCAAGTGAAGGGTGTTTCTATGGGTAGTGCATTTTCTCCAAGTATAGCCTGCTTACTTATGGACTTTCTGGAAGAAAAGTTCTTTTGTAATGCCTCTGTAAATCCTTTTTGGGGTTCCGTATTTAAATTTTACAGGTATATTGATGGTATTTTGGCTATTGTCACACATCAGGATGTTGTTATTCCCATGATCGAGTGGATGAATGGGGCACACTCTTCTGTCACTTTCAGCTATAAGGCTGATTCCCATATGGTGACTTTCTTGGATACTGTAGTCTTTAAGACACCTGACTTTAAATTGGCAGTTCGACCTTACAGGAAACCCACTGATAAATCTGCCACTAAATTTTGCTTCCTGACATCCTGCCTACCTTAAAAAGAGTCTACCTTACTCACAACTGATTCAAGCCAAATGGAATTCTACCAGTGTTATTGATTTTGATAATGAAAAGTTAAGGATTTGCAAACGCTTTAAAGCACGGGGCTATCCTGACTCTTCTTTAAAAGCTGCTTGTGATCGTGTTAGGAAGGTTTCCCGAACCTCGATGCTGAATAAAGGACTCAGTGCCCAGTTACATTCTGCCCAGCGGCCTGATCGCTTGTTCTGCGCATTCCAGTTTTCCACTCTTTCATATCATATCCAGAGAATTTTGAAAAAATATTGGGTTTTGGTTAAGGACATTTTGGGCTGTAGTCTTTTCCCTAAAATTGGGCACTGTAGAACAAAAAATATTGTTGATGTCATTATTAGGTCCAATGTCACCAGGATGGGACCACATACAGACCATAGTGGGGGGCATCATAAATGCGGAACATGCTCCACTTGCACCATCTGTCTGGAACGCAAGGAATTTGTTCATCCCTCTACTGGTTTTAGAGTCATTCTCAAGGACACAACATGTTCTACCAAATTATGCATATATTGCATCCAGTGCCTGTGCTCTAAACTTTACTTGGGAAGCATGACACGTATTAGGACGCGTGTCCTTGAACATAAGTCTTGTATTAAAAATGCAATGGCAGATGCACCACTCGTTGAACATTTTTGTACGTTTCAACATGATGCTGACTCTTTAAAAAATTTTGTATTGGAAAAATTTCCCATCTGGCTTCATGGAAAAACTGATCCTAGTAAATGGCTGCTAAGACAGGAAATGAGATGGATCTTCAAATTTAAGACTTTGGTACCTAATGGACTTAATAACGATTGAGATCTATTGTGTTTCCTTTAAGTGTCCTTTGGGGTTGACTTTCTGTGCTAGGATGTCTGTTACTTTAATTGACCGCGTTTGGTTAACACCTGTATGTATTTATTTGAGCATGATTTCTTTAGTGCTCACGTTGTTGTTAAGATCTTTGAAGCTCTGCTCTATTGTAAAATGTATGATGGTTTTCCAAAGGTATGTAATGCTACATTTTGATATTTTAAAAACTGTCATGGTTGTTTCTTAGGATGCTGATTCTTATGTTTTTGTGCAGCTCGTAGAAGCTTGTTAGTGAAACAGGGGATCAAGTACGGCCCTGTTGCGTTTCTTGTGCCCTCCTGCACTGGATTATTTCATCTTTAAAATTTGTGAAGACATCCTGGAGCGTTGGACTCCCTAGAAGAACCTACCTTAGCCACGACTTGGACTACTTTTCTCATCTTCTTGGTGTTAACTCGCCGATAAAGGGACTTGAGTGTGAACGTGGTCTTTGTCTATTTCATGATTAATTTCACTTTATATGTTTGGTTGCTATATTTATAAACATTTGTATCTTTTGTTATATTTTTTTCAGCCCAGGGGCTTGACAGTCCTAGCTGATATAATTTAGTACAACTTCTGGTAATGTCAGGGGTGTGTGGCATATGCAATTAGTTATGCAAATGAATTGTGTTAATGAGCTCCAACACCTCTTTTCCTACAAAATGACCCCTGGCTGCAAGTATTATGTTGGTCAACATTAATTGACATAATTCTGTTACATTAAAGCATTTTTAATAGTAGTGCATGGATTGTGCCTAAATATTCCTGACGATAACTATATTGAAAGTGATCTCACCAGTCATTGTACCACTAATTTGTTTTATTTCTCTCTCCCTCTCTTTTTAAACAGAAACTCACCTTGCACATTTATGCACCACTGGGTGAAGCGTTGAATATTATACTTCAGTGAAATAATGAAGCTAAGAAATTATTGCTTACACAATTAAGTCTTATTTGACCTCTTTATAGTTTTTTAGTTCAATAAATACAAATCTTTCTTGCAAAGTTGTGGGTGTAGTTATTTCTGTAAAAATTTGTTACTGCACTGGAAAAGTATACATCATCAGACTATTTCAGGCTGAATATATATTGAATTCAAAGGGAGCTGTTTGAGAAAACAGCCATTTAACAGTTTAACAAGGTCCATGTTGTAAAAGCCATTTCTACTTTTCTTTAGCATTCTAGTTACATTCTTATAGCCCGAAAACAATCAAGAGGACTACCAGAAGAGATACCCTTGTTCTCACCAGGCAAGTTGACATCTGTGCTGATTCATTTCCATACACAAGTCCATCACATGATATTATAGTAATCAGATTATGTGCGTAGCTCGTGTGAGCAAAGCTAGGTATGCAGGTAATTTGGAACAAGTCACCATTTTGACAGGAGAGGGGGAGATGATGTGGAACATAACTGTGAGGAACCCAGTCAGAGGCTTTACTTGGGAGGGCGACCACCTTAAATTTCTCCCTGGTCACCTTCCCTCAGTCACACTCACAGAAATCCTGTCAGAGCTATTAATAATTGGCACCAGACGGTTTTAAAGTTAAAAACCACAAAATATTTATTAAGGAACAAAAGACAAGGGAGAGGGATGAAATAATATTGATTATGACTATTCACTATTAAAAAGGTAAATCAGTTGGCAGCTGGTTATCAGATTAAATCAATTACAGAGAGTAGAGATTTTTCAGACTGAGGTAAAATTATAACAAGACTTTGGCAGAATATCTTTAAAATAAACAATAAACCAGGCAGGTTTCAGAGTCCTACTAGACTCTACTTCACATAGGCTGTCTGTGCTTTCTAGGCACTCAGAATGCTGTTTCTTCAGATGTTTTACCCTAACTAAGGCAGTGCCAAATCATATAAATAACAAACTTCAATCACTCTTCCACACACACATAGAGAACTCCTGACTAGTGTCAGTATTCTCCCTCACAGACCCTTTCACACCAGCTATCTTCCAGGACTTGTACCCCTCAATTCCAATGTGTCTCAGCCCCACAGCTAGTCCTTTGCTCTGAGTCTTGGGCAACCCTGCTGACGACCAGGATCCAGTTCTCCCCTCAGTGTGTATTTTTGTGATCTTGTTTGTACTTGGAGATTTCCTGATACACTGGCAAAATCTCCCTCAGAGGGTTTCAAACCATCTGAAAACTCCCTCTTCCAGACAGAGTCCACTCAGCTCTGTCTCCGACAAGGAGCTCAGCCACTCTGGCCACTCTCAGCCCCTCGTCCAGTTGGTTTTACAACCGCTCTACCTAACCCCACTGTCTTCACTTCAGACTGATATACTGAAGACTTCTCTTGAAGACCCTCTGGCTCAGACTAAAAATCCTGAGGTGATTTTCTGCTGAACAAATCTCCAAAGGATACTTTTCTGTTGCTTGGGCAACGTTCCAGCCAATCACTGCAAGCCTGTTTCTCAGCTACTCAGGCTAAGGGCCTGAGTCCGTCACAATCACATTTGAAAAAACTACTGTCACCTATGTCCCACCACATAGACAAATCTTAGTAGGGTTGCCAGCTCCAGACTGGGGAATTCCTAGAGATTTGGGATGGATCCTCAGGGAGAGGGGTTTGGGAAGGGGCATAATGCCACAGTGGGTATAATGCCACAGTGTCTACCCTCCAAGCCAACCATTTCCTTCAGCAGAACTGATTTCTGTCATCAGAAGATCTGTTGTAATTCTGGGAGATCTCTAGGATCTTCCATCCTTCCAAGGTCAGTAAAATGAGTACCCAGCATGCAGGGGGTAAAATGTAGATGACTAGGGAGGGCAATGGCAAACCACCCCATAAAAAGTCTGCCACAAAAACATCATGATGCAACATCATCCCATGGGTTGGTAATGACTCGGTGTTTGCACAGTGTTTTTTTTTTTTAACAAATAGCCAAATATTTTTTTAAACATCAGTTAAAATAAATAATTAATAATCAAAGGGTTAAAAAACAGCTTTGAATATCTCACATGTATATACAGAAATGTATTACGATCATAGATCAAAACATGGAGATAACAGTCATAAAAGAAATATAGAACTAGATAAAAATACTATTTTATTTTTAAGCAATCACACATTTCAGAGAGCTCTGAGAGAGAACAGATAAGAAGTGCTATAAGGGTGAGGTTTGGCTTTCTAAACAACTGGGAGAGTTGCTGAGAATTTCTGAGTTTGTGTGATTGTGTGATTACTGAAAATTCTGAGTTTGTGGTTGCTGGGGAACTGCTGTTTGTTTGGTTTGAGTGGGCTGAAGGTGATTGAAGGTGATTGTTCCTGATTGATTAGGAGTGGCTGTGTTCCCCACCCTCTTTGTATTATTAAGCTGCGCCTTGCCAGAGACACGAGCCTTTGGCGTGAGCCAAATGGAGAGAGCTAAAGAGCTCTTGGCCTGTGGCTCTTAGCCTGGTGGGACTATGTAAGGACCAGGAACCCAGATCCCTATTTTCCTTGTGTTCCCAATAAGGTAAGTAGATCCTCCAGAAGGAGAGCCACATAAACAAACAGGATTTAAAAGGGGACTGTATATTTTTGAAAAAAGCTATCATGAAAGTAGAATGCCAGCAGGGGCGTGGGGGCTTTCCAGTGTTTTGCACTGAGTGTCACATGTTGACTATCTGCCCACAGGACAGAAGCCTTGGGAGCTCCTGGTACTCAGGGAATGAGTTTGTACCCTTGAGGCCGAGGTGACTGACCTGGAGAAGCAGAGACAGTCAGTTAGGCACTTGGAGAAGACTCTTGGGGATGTATTAAATGAGCCCCACTCTGAACGTGGTGGCTGCCAGGGAGCATGAGGGTTGAGAGGAAGCAGGGCATCGTGCTGAGGATAAGGGGAATGTGCCCTCAGAAGGGACCTCTTCTTCAGTTGGTGAGCGGGTATCCTTTTGCGCCAAGGAACCATCCCTGGGCAGGGAGAGAGGGGGAGTCTTGGTACTTGGTGATCGATCCTTAGGCAAGTAGACAGCTGGGTGGCAAAACCGCGTACTGACCGTATAATAATAATAATAATAATAATAATAATAATAATAATAAATTTTATTTCTATCCCGCCCTCCCCGCCTAGGCGGCTCAGGGCGATTAACAACATTTAAAACAATTAACATAGATAGATAAAACATTAAATTTAACAATTAAAATTTTTAAACATAAAAACCAGTCAATTAAATTAAATACATAATTCAAATTGCATTAAATGTATCTGGCAGCAATAAAATTATTTTGGCGCTGGTTCTGCCAGTTTAAATGGTTCCATAATCGTATTATGGATGGCGGCTCTTTATTCCAAGCAACTCAGCAGTTGATATCAGTGTAGGCTTGTCTGAAAAGGGCGGTCTTGCAGGCCCTGCGGAACTGGTCAAGGTTCCGCACGGCCCGCACTTCCTCCGGAAGTATGGTGACTTGCCAGCCTGGTGCGAAGATAGCGGACATAACGCATGTTGTAGATAGGCTGATAGACAGTGCTGGGGAGGAGCCAGTGTAAGGGAGCTTTGTGTTTGTGTCTTCTGGTGCAATTTTGATCTCCCGCACGGGACACATATCAAATGAAAGAGGGGGCGCAGGGCTATCAGAAACAGCCGGCGGAGGGAGTCGGGAGCCCACCCCACTGGGGGATCCACACCCCGAAAGTGATGAAGGTGGCGCAGATAGAGCCAACAGAGCCAACAGGACAAAATAAATAGGCTGCATTATGCAGCACAGTTGAGAAAGTGCCTTATCCCATATACTGATGAAGTAAATACAGGATCTGAGATCAAAATTGCACCAGAAGACACAAACACAAAGCTCCCTTACACTGAATCAGTGCTTGGGTCCACCAAAGTCAGTATTGTCTACTCCAGGGGTGGCCAGAGTTGCTTAACAAAAGAGCAACACAGAATAAAGGTCAGATGTTTGAGAGCCGCAAGACATGAACATCGGATATTTGAGAGCCCCAGACGGAAAGAAGGAAGGAAGGGAGGGAGGGAGGAGGGAGGGTGGAAGGAGGGAGGGAGGGAAGGAAGGGAGGAGGGAGGGAGGGAAGGAGGGAGGAAGGAAGGAAGAAAGGAAGGGGGGAGGGAGGAAGGAGGGAGGGAGGGAAGGAAGGGAGGAGGGAAGGAGGGAAGGAAGGAAGAAAGGAAGGAAGGAGGGAGGGAGGGAAGGAAGGGAGGAGGGAGGGAGGGAGGGAGGGAAGGAGGGAGGAAGGAAGAAAGGAAGGGGGAGGGAGGGAGGAAGGAGGGAGGGAGGGAAGGAAGGGAGAAGGGAGGGAGGGAAGGAGGGAAGGAAGGAAGGGGGGAGGGAGGGAAGGAAGGAAGGAAGGAGGGAAGGAGGGAAGGAAGGAAGAAAGGAAGGAGGGAGGGAGGAAGGAGGGAGGAAGGAAGGGAGGAGGGAAGGAAGAAAGGAGGGAGGGAAGGAAGGAAGGCCGCCCCCTCCCGCCAGCCGCCCCCCCCGCTTTCGGCCCCCTCCCTCCCTGCCTGCCCTCCTTACCTGCTTCCAGGGCGGCGGAGAGGCCGGCGGCGGCGAGGCCGCTGGAGGGCCTCCAGCGACCAGCGCCGGCTTCTCCGACGCCCTCCCCGGCCTCCGCCTGCACTGGAGGCCCGCGCGCGGGGCCCTGCGGCGGTCGCGGAGCCAGGGAAGCGTCGGAGAGGCCGGCACTGGTCGCTGGAGGCCCTCCAGCGGCCTCGCCGCCGCTTCTCCGGCCCCCGCCACCGCCGCCGGGCCCCGCGCGCGGGCGGGGAAGGCGGCGAGTGCAGCCGGCTTCTGAGGGGCCCCTTGGCATTGCCAAGGGGCCCCCCAGACCCACCAGACCTGGGGCGACCCGCCCTCCCCGCCCCCCCTCCTTACGCCACTGGATGAAATGTCTCTGATTCGGGAGGACTCATCTCAAAGAGATGAAGGGTTAGCTGTTACTTTTCTACTGGATAATGGATCAGAGTTGTCCACTGAGATGGTGACAAACAGTATGGACTGTCTGCCAAAGTCTCGAGGCAGCAGGAGGAAGGTTGCGGGCCTAACTTGCCTGGGAAATCATAGATGTTTGTATACAAATGCTAGAAGTGTTTGAAGTAAAATTGGTGAGTTGGAATGTTTAGTGTTGGGGGAAAACATAAACACTGTGGGGATTTCAGAAACTTGGTAGAATGAGGAGAATCAGTGGGACACGGTGATTCCTGGATATAAGTTATATCGGAAGGATAGAGAGGAAAGGGTTGGAGGTGGGGTGGCTCTGTATGTCAGAGAGGGTATACGGTCCAGTAAGACTGAGGTCAAAGAATTAGATTCCCTTCTAGAAATGCTTTGGGTCGAAATAGAGGGCCCAAAAGGAAATCTAACTATGGGAGTTTGTTATCGCCCACCAAATCAAAAGATAGAGAATGATTATAATATGATGGAAGGATTAAAGATAGTGGCTAAATGTAAAAACTGTGTCGTAATAGGTGATTTTAACTACCTGCAGATTGATTGGGTCAATGTGTGTTCAGGTCAAGAGAAAGAGATTGAGTTTCTAGATGCTCTCAATGACTGTGCTATGGAGCAGATGGTCACAGAACCTACCAGGGGCGGGGCAATCCTGGATTTGGTCCTAAGTAATAATAATAATAAATTTTATTTATATCCCGCCCTCCCCGCCTAGGCAGGCTCAGGGCGGCTAACAACAAATTCAATAAAATTATACAATATATGATACGTTTAAAACAGCATTTAAATTATACAGTAATTTAAAACAACAATATCTAAAACCAGTTCCAATTGTCTGAGTCGTTCCATAATTTAAACGGCGGTGGTCTTCCTGATGTTATTCTGTACATTTATATAATGGCAGAGATCACTAGATAAAATCGTTGGTGGATTAAACAGCCATCTTATCAGCGGTCTACAAAGGCCTGCTTGAAAAGAATGGTCTTGCAGGCCCTGCGGAATTGGTCTAAATTCCGCAGGGCCCGTACCTCTTCTGGGAGCTGATTCCAAAGGCACGGGGCTGTAACAGAGAAGGCCCGTGCCCGGGTGCTCTGTAATTTTGCCTCCTTTGGCCCAGGGATAGTCAGCATGTTCTTCCCTGCTGACCTCAGTGCTCTTTGGGGCTCATATGGGGAGAGACGGTCCCTCAGGTAGGCAGGTCCTCGGCCATATAGGGCTTTAAAGGTGATAACCAGCACTTTGTATTGGACCCGGTATGTAACTGGCAGCCAGTGCAGTTCGCGCAGTCCTGGCTGTATATGCTCCCATTTCGGGAGTCCTAATAACAGCCTGGCCGCTGCGTTCTGCACTAGCTGCAGCTTCCGGGTTCGACACAAAGGCAGCCCCATGTAGAGGGCATTGCAGTAATCCAGTCTTGAGGTGACCGTCGCATGGATCACTGTTGCCAGGTCCCGGCACTCCAGGAAAGGAGCCAACTGCCTTGCCCGCTTCAGGTGGAAAAATGCCGACTTGGCAGTGGCCGCTACCTGGGCCTCCATTGATAGTGAAGGCTCCAGTAGGACTCCCAGGCTCTTGACCCGGCCCGCCGCTTTCATCGGCGCACCGTCAAAAACCGGGAGAGGTATTTCCCTTCCCAGAGCGCCGCGCCCCACGCAAAGGACCTCTGTCTTCGTTGGGTTCAGCTTCAAGCCACTCAGCCTAAGCCAAGTTGCCACGGCCTGCAGTGCCCGGACTAAATTCACTGGGACGCAGTCAGGCCGGCCATCCATTAGCAGATAGAGCTGGGTGTCATCCGCATATTGATGACAACCCAGTCCAAAACTCCGGGCAATCTGGGCAAGGGGGCGCATGTAGATGTTAAATAACATCGGGGAGAGAACTGCTCCCTGAGGCACCCCACAATCTAGTGTGCGCCTCTGGGAAAGCTCACCCCCGATTGCCACCCTTTGTCCCCGACCTTTGAGGAAGGAGGAAAGCCATTGTAAGGCCAGCCCCCTGACCCCTATGTTGGCGAGGTGGCGGGTCAGTAGCCGATGGTCGACCGTGTCGAATGCTGCCGACAGGTCTAACAACATCAGCACCGCCACGCCACCTCGATCCAGTTGCTGCTGGAGGTCATCTGCCAAGGCGACCGGCACTGTCTCCGTCCTGTGGCCCGGGTGAAAGCCGGACTGGCAAGGGTCTAGGACGGAAGCGTCATCCAGAAAACCCTGTAGTTGCAGCGCCACTGCCCTCTCAATAATTTTACCTAAAAACGGTAATGCCCAAGACTTGGTGAGAGATGTAAAAGTGATTGCACCGCTTGGGAGCAGTGACCATAACATTATTGATTTCACCATTTGTATAAACAGGGAGTTGCCCCAAAAGACCAGCACAACCACGTTTAACTTTAAAAGGGGTAAATTCTCTGAGATGAGGAGGCATGTGAAGAGGAAACTGAAAGGAAGGTAAATACAGTCAAAACCCTTGGGGAAGCTTGGAGGCTATTTAAAACTACAATCGTAGAAGCTCAGATAAAATATATACCACAAGTTAGGAAAGGCACAAACAGGTATAAGAAAAGGCATGCATGGTTAACAAACAAAGCAATGGAAGCTGTAAAAGGTAAGAAGGACTTCTTTAAGTGGTGGAAAGCTAGTCCAAGTGAGATTAATAAAAGGGAACACAGGCTGTGACAAATCAAATGCAAGACTGTGATCAGGCAGGCAAAAGGGGACTATGAGGAGCATATTGCAAAAAACATAAAGACCAACAATAAAAATTTCTTCAAATATATTAGAAGCAGGAAACCAGCCAGGAAGGCAGTGAGGCCCTTGGATGACCAAGGGGTAAAAGGATTACTGAAGGAGGATAGGGAAATGGCTGAGAAACTGAATGCATTTTTGCCTCAGTCTTCACTGTGGAAGATGAGAAGTGTTTGCTCACTCTAAAACCACTTATTTTGGAAGGGGTGTTGAAAGACCTCAGTCAAATTGAGGTGACAAGAGAGAAGATCCTACAACTGATTGATGAATTAAAAACTAATAAGTCACCAGGTCCGGATGGTATACATCCAAGAGTTCTGAAAGAACTCAAGGTTGAACTTGTGGATCTCCTGACAAAAATATGTAATCTTTCATTGAAATCTGCCTCCATTCCTGAGGACTGGAAGGTAGCAAATGTCACCCCCATCTTTAAAAAGGGTTCCAGAGGAGATCTGGGAAATTACAGGCCAGTCAGTCTGACTTCAATACCGGGAAAGTTGGTAGAAAGCATTATCAAGGACAGAATGAGTAGGCACATTGATGAACACAAATTATTGAGGAATACTCAGCATGGGTTCTGTAAGGGAAGATCTTGCCTCACTAACCTGTTACATTTCTTTGAGGGGGTGAACAAACATGTGGACAAAGGGGACCCAATAAATATTGTTTACCTTGACTTCCAGAAAACTTTTGATAAAGTTTCTCATCAAAGGCTCCTTAGAAAGCTTGAGAGTCATGGAGTAAAAGGACAGGTCCTCTTGTGGATCAAAAACTGGCTAATTAATAGGAAGCAGAGAGTGAGTATAAATGGGCAGTCTTCACAGTGGAGGACGATAAGCAGTGGGGTGCCGCAGGGCTCAGTACTGGGTCTCATGCTCTTTAACTTGTTCATTAATGATTTGGAGTTGGGAGTAAGCAGTGAAGTGGCCAAGTTTACAGATGACACTAAATTGTTCAGGGTAGTGAGAACCAGAGAGGATTGTGAGGCACTCCAAAGGGATCTCTTGAGGCTGGGTGAGTGGGCGTCAACGTGGCAGATGAGGTTCAATGTGGCCAAGAGCAAAGTAATGCATATTGGGGCCAAGAATCCCAAGCTACAAATACAAGTTGATGGGTTGTGAACTGGCAGAGACTGACCAAGAGAGAGAGCTTGGGGTTGTGGTAGATAACTCACTGAAAATGTCTAGACAGTGTGCAATTGCAATAAAAAAGGCCAACGCCATGCTGGGAATTATTAGGAAGGGAATTGAAAACAAATTAGCCAGTATCATAATGCCCCTGTATAAATCGATAGTGCAGTCTCATTTGGAATACTTTGTACAATTCTGGTCACCGCACCTCAAAAAGGATATTATAGCATTGGAAAAAGTCCAGAAAAGGGCAACTAAAATGATTAAAGGTTTGGAACACTTTCCCTATGAAGAAAGGTTAAAACGCTTGGGGCTCTTTAGCTTGGAGAAACGTCGACTGCGGGGTGACATGATAGTGGTTTACAAGATTATGCATGGGATGGAGAAAGTAGAGAAAGAAGTCCTTTTCTCCCTTTCTCACAATACAAGAACTCGTGAGCATTCAATGAAATTGCTGAGTGGATAAAATGGATAAAAGGAAGTACTTCTTCACCCAAAGGGTGATTAACATGTGGAATTCACTGCCACAGGATATATGTGTGTGTGTGTGTATGTGTGTGTATATGTGTGTGTGTGTATACAATATATTGGCCACTGTGTGACACAGAGTGTTGGACTGGATGGGCCATTGGCCTGCTCCAACATGGCTTCTCTTATGTTCTTATGTTACCCTAAAGTGAAACAGATCAGCTTGATATCTTCCACAAGCAGCCATGAGAAATTTTGCACAATTAATAGTTATTTGAGAGTTGGTCCCTTTCAAAAAAACCCTTTATTTGAGAGTTGGTCCCTTTCAAAAAAATCCACGTGCATCTTGCAGCACAATAAGATGTGTTCAACTGTTTCAATCTCATTAGATCCACACATACATAATCTTTGGTCCAAAGAAATTGAAATCGAGGACTGCAGAAGAAAGAGCTTGCCATCTTGCCAATGTATAGACTCTATTTTGCTTGGGTAGCACCAATAGTGAAAGATATATAGCCGGTGCAGTTAAGTACTTACAATTCTCTGGGATCAAAAAATGGGGTACCTTAATGATGTTTTCCTGCCTTTCAGTGCCAAGTATCCTTTGTTGTACCAGTGCTTTAGCATGGAAGATATCTAATCAGACGATACTATCCTCTGCTAGTCCAATGTCTTAGAGATTCTGAAGGACCCTTTTTGTCCAGGACTACTGCAAACCTTTTTTTAGAAATAAGGTCATGAGACCCTGAGGATTTCACCTTATCCTCAGCCAATGGAGAAGAGAGGCAAGTTTCACCTTGGCTTCAGCTTTAACAATTCTAGTTGTAAACTTGCGTTGGTCACACACTTGGGTACTTGAAAAATAGACCTTAAAAATTTGGATTGAACTTTTCCCAAGGAAGTATAGTTAGTGGGTAGAGGTCCTAACATGGAGCCGTAAAGCAATTGTGGCAGTACCTCACACATATTTAAATCTAATCAGCATGCAGTATCTTTTACCAGCAAACCTTAAGCTAATGTCACTGTGGTGGAACTATTTAAAGAAGCAGATGGCCTCTCTCTATATAAAATCTAAATGTGGTACTGCAGATGTTCTCTGGTGGTCCTAGTAGTGGGTCAGTCCTCACTACTAGTGAGCCAGT
Source organism: Heteronotia binoei (assembly GCF_032191835.1). Classification (NCBI taxonomy): domain Eukaryota; kingdom Metazoa; phylum Chordata; class Lepidosauria; order Squamata; family Gekkonidae; genus Heteronotia; species Heteronotia binoei. The sequence continues at coordinate 10,682,413 of NC_083230.1, forward strand.
TTGGTGTAGTGGTTAAGTGTGTGGACTCTTGTCTAGGAGAACTGGGTTTGATTCCCCACTCCTCCACTTGCACCTGCTGGAATGGCCTTGGGTCAGCCATAGCAATCTCAGGAGTTGTCCTTGAAATGGCAGCTGCTGTGAGAGCCCTCTCAGCCCCACCCACCTCACAGGGTGTCTGTTGTGGGGGGAGAAGATATAGGAGATTGTAAGCCGCTCTGAGTCTCTGATTCAGAGAGAAGGGCGGGGTATAAATCTGCAATTCTTCTTCTTCTTCTACTGGGATTGTATTGCCTCCTCTTTGAGGACAGGACCGACTTAAACTGGATCCTGGAGGGGAGGGGCTTACCCCCTGGTTCCCCAGTCTTATCAGCCCTGCCCTTGAAGCAGAACATGTTGGCTTGAGCTTTGTTGAGTTTGAAGATCCTGATAAGAAGAACGAAGTTGTGGCAACCAGGGAACCAGACAAAAAGGTACCTAGGCACCCAAGCCTCTCTGATATCCCATTCTTCACTGCAGCAGCAAGTTGCATGGTTCCTTCAACACCAAGAGCACAGGCTGGTTCTTTGGTGGTCTTGGAGCTTCTCTGACTTTCACTTTTGCCACCAGCATCTCTCCTGGCTGGTTCCTTTGTGATCCTATATTTGTGGGAACACATAGGTGAGCAGTAGAGTCAGCAGCAGTCTCTGGAGCTGTGTCGCCCAGGCACTAGCCCAGAAAGCTGAGACCTCATTGCTCCTGGCATAGATGATTTATTCAGAGCCAGTGGAGGTCCAAGCTGGCTGCACCCTGCAAATAAGGTAGGATTGTGCCCTGGGCACCAGTTCAACACTTTCCCTTTTATTCTGTTTGGACCCCAGCTTTACCCATTTGTAAAGGAAACCTGGTGGGCAAATGGCTAAGAAAACTTTCCCCCTCCCTTCCCTCTGCTGTGGTTGGGAGAAGGAGGCTGTTTTCCCCCCTGGGTAATAAGGCCCCTTCGTACACCTCAGGTTAGCAGGCCTTCAGGGAGAAAAAGAGCGGGAAAGGTGGCCACCTAAGGAGTTGCCTTATACTGAATCAGACCCTTGGTCCTAGAGGGATCAACTACTCCAGACTGAGGAATAACCTTCACTTTCAGTGGAAGCCCAGGGATTCGATATGGAGGACTCAGCATGTGAATTCTAACTGCCAAATTCCCCTTCATCCAATAATTACAATATCTAACCATGGATATTTCAGGGGAAGGTGCCAAAGCCAATCACCTTCATGGCTGTGGGTTGAATCAGGAAAGACTGTAGAGACCTTTGGAAAGAGGGCTGGAAGTCAGAGACAGACTCTTTAAGCCCAAGAAATGGGGCAGAGATGAGGGTGTGGGTAAATTTTTAAACCCATTTTAATTTTTTTTTAAGTTGAAGAAAACAGATTATAGCCCCCCCCCCCCCCCCCCCAGGATCTCAGTCCTCTGTTTAGTGATCCGAAGGCGGGGTTAGCCTTCTCTTCTGTTAAGGACGAGGTTGAATTATAATGAGGAAGAGGCAGAGATTTTGCCTACTGCCCTAGCTAGGCTGTTTTCTCAGGAGCTTTACACATTAGACTCTCTTTGAAGGTCTTGGGGTAATGGATGAGGATGCTGAATTCCCAAGGAGTCTGATAAAATTACTGCCAAAGTCAGGGAATAAATCCATCTTGGGTTCTTCAATCAGCTGGGGTTTTACTCAGTGATGAAGCCGAATGGGAACAGTCGGCGAAACCTAAAGCTAAATCTTCCTTTTTGCTAAGTTTTATTCTCTCATACCAGAAGCTTCCAAGAAATTCAGACTTCCACCACTGGATGATCCTATCGGTTGTTTTGCATCCTCCTCAGTGCTCCCCATGGGCACAGATGACATGCCAAAGGATAGAACAGGTCCTTCAGAGGGTCCGTGAGAGACCTTTGACAATCCCTGTAGGGCCTCAGTCACATGTTCTCCCTTCACTAGAGCAGTTGTCTCCTGGGTTTCTGACCTGGCCAATGTGAACAGCACCAGATACTGGGATGTAGTCCCAGCAAGAAGAGTTAAAGTGGCAACCGTCTCTTTCAATGTTGCTAATCATTTTTGGTGAAGTTTTTTGACAGATGTGATCCCAGGCAAGGTTACAACAAACCTATTAAAGGGAAGTGGCGGGGAAGTGACTGGGAAGCCCGCCTAGCTGAATGCCTACTCGCCCAACACTACACCCCTAGTACAGTGACCAGCCGAAGCCCAGCAGAATTGCTCATGGGTAGGAGGCTTAACACATTACTAGGCCGCATGCACCCAGATCGGGCCCCAAACCTACAGGAGGTACCTGAGATGGTCTGGGCACCCAGAGGGTTCGACACAGGGGACCTGGTGTTTGCTAAAAGCTTTAAGGGGGGCCCCAGCATGGATAACGGCCTGAGGGTGATTAACATGTGGAATTCACTGCCACAGGAGGTGGTGGCGGCCATAAGCATGGCCACCTTCAAGAGGGGGTTAGATAAAAATATGGAGCAGAGGTCCATCAGTGGCTATTAGCCACAGTGTGTGTGTATATGTGTGTGTGTGTGTGTGTGTGTATATATCTATATATATCTATAGATAGATAGATAGATAGATAGACAGACAGACAGACAGACAGACAGACAGACAGACAGACAGACAGACAGACAGACAGACAGACAGACAGATAGATAGATAGATAGATAGATAGATAGATAGATAGATAGATAGATAGATAGATAGATAGATAGATAGATAGATAGATAGATAGATAGATATATTTAGTCGCTGTGTGACACAGAATGTTGGACTGGATGGGCCATTGGCCTGATCTAACATGACTTCTCTTATGTTCTTATGAGTCTCCAGGGTACTGAGGGCGGTGATGTATGAGGTCACCTCAAAAGGGGGATTCACAATGAGGCAACACATAGACCAGTTATGGTCCCGTGAGACACCAGAGGGCGGAGCGGTAAGCCAAGATGACCCACCAGCCGATAATCTGGAGACAGAGACGGAAGACGTGGCTGCCACAGCTCAACAAACACCCTAGCCTCAGGGGGAATCAGAATATCCAGTCAGAACTGAGCATCAGGAAGACTCCGAACCACTGGCCGAGGCACCAATGCCACCGGCCCCCCAGCTCACAGCACCTGAGTCTGCAACCTCCCTGCCTGCAGCCCCAGAACTCAGACGGTCAACACATGAGCGCCGCAAGCCAGCGTACCAACAGGATTGTGTGCAATAGGGCTTGCGAATTTAGGGGGGAGGGATGTTATGTATGTGCCTTGAAATATGTGATTCCTGCCGGTTCATTGGAGCCAGGAGAGCAGAGCTTGGGGACTGGAGAACAATGGGGAATGGGATCCAAATACCTGCTGCTCTACACCAATCACAGACCCCTGCCTGTTTGAATGAACCAATGGGAAGCTTGCGTGGGAGCTTAGAGTTGTATATAGGTTTGGCCCGCAGGCCCTTTGTCAGTCTTGTTGGGAGCAGCCATTACCATGCTGCCTCTAATAAAGAGCTGTTATCACTGTTACCTCGTCTCCTCAATGCTTTAAACCCACTATATAATAGGAATCAAATCCGATTCTCCAAGATAAGAGTCCACACACTTAACCACTACACCAAACTGGCTCTCTTTATTGAGTACATTAAACTATCTTGACCTTTCTAGTTGGGTCTTTTTTTCCTCTCATGATCAGGAGCTCTCCAAGGTCTCAGGCAGAGATCTTTCACCTGACCTACTGCCTGATCCTTTTAACTACGGGTGCCGCGGATTGAACCTGGGGCCTTCCACTTGGTGTCCATATTGTATCTAAACCACAGAATCATGGTCCTGCTATTACAATGCTGGTTGAGTGATGTATGTATAATCACAGGAGAACTTTATGGAAGTTACATGAATGGAGAAGAAAATCTTCACTGCAGGAAGAGTAGGAGAAAAGCAATAGGAGGAAAAACAATGAAAGGAGAAGCAGCAAATTGAAGATTTCACTTCTGGGAAGACATCAAGGACTTTCTCATTTATCCTGGAGTTGTGGACTATGGATGGTGTCCTTGGCCACGAGTGCAGCTGCTTCAGCAAAGGAAGGCACAAGGCTGGCAAAGAAGACAGGCTCTTTACGCCAGTATTTTAGGCATTAAACAAATTGATTTATTTGGCACTGCATCACTGCCTGTTCTAAACGTGCACCCCCAATACTGGAAGAAGTGCAGCCACAAAGTAGGTTAGGTCCAAAAGGGAGATTAAAATGCAACTTTGAGCCTCCCCTCAAAAGTGTTTCTGTGCCTTCTTGACAGGCTCCAGATGAAAGAATGTAAAGTTTAATGAACTCTATTTAACATAAAACAGATTAAAGAGTTTATTTGTGTACAATTAATTTGAATAATATTAACATACGATGCATATCCGTATCCTTGAGTCTTTGAAGCACCTCCATAAAGCAAGAAGAAAAGATAATGCAAATGAGCGAAATAAAGAAATGAAAAACAGGCTGTAGACAGTTGTGGAAATAATTATATAATCCACACAGGAACATATATATTTATTACATGTCTCGGCTTGAATAAGTACCAGTGCTTACAGCCAACTGTTAATATAGGCTAGGCTTATACCAAAGCAGAGGAAAGCTACCCAAAGAAACACCCCTCCCTCGCCAAGAATTAGTCAGTGATTATGTATGTTGCATTATCATATGAAGCTGCCTTGTACTGAGTCAGGCCCTTGGTCTGTCAAGGTCATTTTTTTCCCGGAGACTTTTACATCACCTTCTACCTGATTCTTTCAACCAGAGATGCTGGGGGTTGACTCTGAGACCTTCTGCTTGCAAAGCAGATGCTCTATGCCACAGCCTGTCTCTTGTATAGCCATTTACAGTGTGCTTCACCAAGTACAGAGGAAAGGCCCCTCCCTGCCCTGGTGTACTTAAAGTCTAATTTTAGCCACAAAATCAGGGAAGGGTCATGGAGGAGTGGAAGAAATTCAGGGAAGTAGTTGCGTTAGAGTGCGTTCACACTACATTAAGTAATGTGTTTTGCAACTGGATTTTTGCTATTTTAAACAGTAAGAATCCAGTTGCAAATTGCATTATTTAGTTTAGTGTGAACACACCCTTAGTCTGTTGCAGCACAAATAGACTGCAGTCTTGTGGCACCTTAAAACCCAACACAGTTTTGTTTCCATATAAACTAGAGCTCACTTTGACTGATCCATATAGTCAGGATTCAGTAGACAGATATGAGGAGATAACATCATGAAATGTAGGAAGCACAAGCAAAACAAAATTTCTGAAAGCACAGAGGTCATACACAACAGCAGTAACTGCCTTTGCTTTGTCTTCATAAACTAGTTAACACCAGTAACAGTTTCTAGTAAGACAGAGAGCGGCAAGACGGTCTACTCTGAATTCCACTCAAATCTACTCAGTGAGGATTACTCCCAAGGAAGTGTCTTCATGCCTTCATTAATGTCATGGAATCTACAGATACACCTGTAATTCTTTGACCCCAACTGTACATTTTGTAAATGCCCCAGCTCTGTTAGACCCCAGAGATACAACCTCAGAAGTCTGCTTGCCAACAGCTGGAGAAATTAATGTTTTGGACAAATTGCTCCAGTTCAACCTATAGCTCAGCCTTTCAACAGATATCTGTGTGCTATGTAAAGAAAGGCCAGGATCCCACGCCTCCATTTGCTTTGTCTGCATTGTAGCATGAGTTTAAAGAGCAGCCAGCAAATGAGATGAGGAAGATAGTCCAGAAGGTTTTTCACAGTATCAAATTTCAGGGGAGGAAATATTCTATGCACGTACACACAACACAGATATTGGGACAGATCTATGAAAAAAATGGAAGAAAACTACCATATAGATGAAAAACACAAGTAAAATAATGGCAACAAAAGGAAAAGATGTTAATTTCTCCCTACCTGAGAGATGGATCAAGTTTTACCCCCAGTAGGCCTCTGGGTTTGGCAAAATATGACAAAGGCCCTTTTTGGCCTCTTTTCTAGGATTTCTCAAGAGTGCAGAGTTCCCTTCTTGGACAACTAAAAAGTGGGATGTCCATACAAAACTCTCCCAAAAAAGAGACCAATAAACATTTTTCTTATGATCCTAGTGAGGGAAATGAATTTGGTGTTTGAGCTAAAGTGAAACCAGAGATGTAAGGGTTAACGTTAGCCAACAGAGAAGCAGGAGTGAAATTTAGAGATGCTGCATATTTTAGTGAAGTCTCTGTGTTAGACAGAGTTTGGTACATCTCAAGGCCATCTTGGCAGCGAGAAATGAAAGTGTGACAAAGGTTATGGGATAGGGTATACAGGTGGACACTGAGCATGCTTAATAGCGTTATGCATATTCACTTTCACGCCCAGCATAGGTAATTGCTTTATTTGCATGGACATGGAATACATGTTAAAGGTGGGGGTTCATATTAACGAGTTATGTAAATTGTGTGTGTAAGGTGGACCGGAAAGTTGTAAACCTTGCTCTCTCATCCAATGAGAGGGACAGGGGAGGGACTTGCGGACTGTGATAGCTATGTAATGTATTTTTTTTTTATTCTGTACTTTGAGCTTACTTTAGGAGTACAGCTCCTACTGACACCAGTAAAAACTTTGGAATAGATCTATCTGTCTGACTTCGTTTTTCTTTTGGGAGTTCAGGAGGAATCCATTTATCACACTAGGGCGTCTTTACACATGAACCGAAAATAGGTTGGAGTGCAAAGCACAGTGTGGGATGCAAAATCAGGAAGAAATAGGCATCAGACTGGATAAGCTATGAACATATGAACATATGAAGCTGCCTTATACTGAATCAGACCCTCGGTTCATCAAAGTCAGTATTGTCCATCAAAGTTAGTATTGTCTTCTCAGACTGGCAGCGGCTCTCCAGGGTCTGAAGCTGAGGTTTTTCACACCTTTTTGCCAGGACCCTTTTTTGGAGATGCCGGGGATTGAACCTGGGACCTTCTGCTTCCCAAGCAGATGCTCTACCACTGAGCCACCGTCCCTCCACCTCCATCACCTACTACCTGAGCCCTTTTTAGTTGGAGGTGCCGGGGATCGAACCTGAGATCTTCTACTTCCCAAGCAAATGCTCTACCACTGAGCCACCATCCCTCCATCTCCATCTCCATCACCTACTGCCTGAGCCCTTTCTAGTTGGAGGTGCCGGGGATCGAACCTGGGACCTTGTGCTTCCCAAGCAGATGCTCCGCCACTGAGCCACCATCCCTCCATCCCCATCACCTACTGCCTGAGCCCTTTCTAGTTGGAGGTGCCAGGGATCGAACCTGAGACCTTCTGCTTCCCAAGCAGATGCTCCACCATTGAGCCACCGTCCCTCCCCTATCCAGTCCCTATCCAGTGTTTTCCCTCACTAGGTTTGACAGGTTACTGTGACAGATGCGACACTGGTATGCTGATTTACTCTCCCACCCTATCTGGGAATGCTGCTATGCTGTGCTGTGCCCATCTTTGTTCAATGGAGTTTGGTGCTTCACCCACGTGATGGTCCAGTTCTGCTTTCCACCTTAAAGCATAAGCACTCAACTATGATTAAGGGATTCTGTCTTTAAGTGTGGGGAGATAAGAATCCAGGAGGATTTCTGAGATGTGGAAAAGATTACCACAAATGCTGTAGAGATTATACTAAAAGATACATTTTCCAGTAGTTCCAAAGTAGAAAAAAGTTGGTAGCCGCAGCCAAGTCAAAACCCATATAAAACATCCACAACAAAATCAAAATCCATATAAAACATTTTTTTTTTAATTTTCTATGACTGATCAATGAAAAACTCTCGAGAACTGAAAAGCTTGCACAATGTGTTGTGATTTTTTTTGTTGGGCTTAAGAAGAAAGTATTACATAAATTTCCAATGCAATCCTAAAGTTTGGGGAAGCACTCAGGGAGTCAAATGACCTTTGCATTGGTGTATGTCCAAGATATCCCAGTGTATGGGCCAGTTATGATGTGCAGGCCCTCAGCACTGCTCTATCACTCTCGGACCCTGATGGCATCTGTTGGCACAATTTTTTTTTTTAACTTTAAACATTTTATTAAGGCATAAAAGTAGCTTACAATCCATAGCGCAAGAAGTTTACCGTCAAGATTAACAGAAATAACATCGTAAGCTTAATAGACAGAATACAGAGCAAAAATAACCTTTAAAAACAAAATACAAACTGAAGGTAATAGTAATTATAATTATAACAACACAGTATTTGAAAATAAAATAAGATCAGGGAAAGGAAAAAGGAAGATATAATACACTTTAAATAACTTGAAATTAACTTGTTAAGAGAATTTTATAGCAAAAGGAAATCCTTATACATTTTATTTTTAGAATAAGAGTTAGCATAAAATGGATCGGTGTCAAGCTTTTCTAGAATGGGAAGCCAAGTTGCCAGATATTTAGCGTAGGCTTGGCACAATTGAGGCATAAGCCCCTGTTTCAACTTTTTACTGTTGTCAGTAAGAGCTGTACTTCTAAGGTAAGCTCAAAGGACAGAATAAAAAAAAAAATACATTACATAGCTATCACCGTCCGCAAGTCCCTCCCCTGTCCCTCTCATTGGATGAGAGAGCAAGGTTTACAACTTTCCCTGTTGGATGAGTAGCTGTTTCTTTCAAGGACTGTTTATTGAAGGACGGAGCCTTTATGATATTTGTTTTGGAGTGTACGTGGCTGGTATAAGTAATTTGTTATTTCAATTAAGAACATAAGAGAAGCCATGTTGGATCAGGCCAATGGCCCATCCAGTCCAATACTCTGTGTCACACAGTGGCCAAAAAAAATTATATATATATATATACACACACACACACACACACACACACACTGTGGCTAATAGCCACTGATGGACCTGTGCTCCATATTTTTATCTAAACCCCTCTTGAAGCTGGCTATGCTTGTGGCCGCCACCACCTCCTGTGGCAGTGAATTCCACATGTTAATCACCCTTTGGTGATTTTAAATTGAGGCATAGGCCCCTGTGCTGGCACAGTTGTGGGTGATTTGGGGGAGGCAGAGTTAGCTGGCTTTCTGAACCCTTTCAACATGGGAACACCCCCTGCCAGAGGCAAAAAGTTACACCAAGAAAAAAAAAATGGCACGGCCAATAAGCACCAGTTGGACTAAATAAGCAAGTCATCCCCCCGCAAGCACACTGCAGTTATGCCAATTAGGCTCAGGATGCTTACTACAGATTTGACCAATCACCTCCCTCCTTGTGTGGCCAAGTTCCCTGCACAGCACCCAATCACGTTCCCCATCCTACAAAAACTTCAGCTGGGAGATCTTACAATTTAGTAGTTAGGGCGTGCAGAACAGCAAGGCAGCCTTGGCAGTCCATTCCTTCTGCTGCAAGACCTGGCTGGAAAGGAGAAGGTGCAGGCAATGGGCCCAATGGACGAGCATCTTCTGCCCCTCAACTGGAACCATGGGAGATAAAGTCTTGACTTTATGGATAAAGAATTCTTCCTTTTGTAATAGAAACAGGTGTAGTTGTGGACTATTTTCCATTGGATCAAGTATGAGTAGCATTAAGAGTTCACTTCTTGGAACAACACTCTCACATAAGACTGGGTGTGCAAGTGGCTCACTGTACAGAATTTGGACACAGTTATGATGATATTGAATGCACAGTAGTATATGTTGTTCAAGGACATAGATACAAGCAAGATAATATTTTAACAATTCTATTACAAAAGGAAGCATTTTTTTTATCCATAAATCCAAGACATTATCTCCCATGGGACGTAATGCATCTCAGGATCTCTCAGTATTTGTATGAATAGCATAGATGTGGATCATTTACCTTTGCGAAAACACAGCTGTGATGCCTTCGTCTCTTTTTTTAAGCTGATGCCTTTTGGAACTGTTTGAGAACCGAGAGTGCTGACTTGAAAATAGATAAGAGCTGTCGCCTGTAGCACAAGGGTAAGGCTCCTTGTAATGAATTTTGTTTGCTGCTTATGTGCAAGGGTTATATGATTTTTGGTAATATTATTTTTATTAGCTCCAGACATAATTGTGGTTTGATAACGTCTTCAAAAGAAACATGTGTGTAAACCTAGACAGCATGTTGCCACTGTGCTCTATCTGAAGAGCTGTCTGCTGCTCCTTTGAAGGACTTCCTGTACCTCCGTTTGAGAGACTTTCTTCTCTCAAAATACCTCAGCATTAACTTAGAAGACCGCTTCGTTCTCTTCACATTGCAAGTCCATTGGATCAACCAGAGTACATTGGATAGCTGTTTCTTTCAAGGACTGTTTATTGAAGGACGGAGCCTTTAAGATATTTGTTTTAGAGTGTATGTGGCTGGTATAAGTAATTTGTTATTTCAAGTGCAGTTTATGTTACAAGCTAGCACATTAGATAGAAAAAATATATTTAAAACGTAAAGCGTGAATCTATATTGTACAAGTATTGTACGCAATGTTTTCTCGTGTGTTGCGCTGGCAGGAGCGGTGCAGGAGTTCCCTCGGAAACGTGACTAGGTTGCTGGAAAGTGTGCCTGCTGGTGAGCAAAGTATGCTCAAAAATGCTTGGGTGGCAATGACAACCCCCCTTCCCTTTCTGCCCTATGGGGACCCTGTGCTCTGAGCCGGCATTGAGACATCTGTGGGTGAACAGCCTCTCCATTGCCACCTACCTGGATCTGCTGGCAGGAGCTGGTCTCTTTAAGGGGGCAGGGTAAGTGCTGCTGGCAACAGGTGGAACTTCTATGGGTTGCCCCTCTCTGCTCCCTGCCTGAGATGGATGCTGAACTCCCTTGCCCCGTTGGGTCTGTCCATCACAGTGCTACTGTTTCTGCACAACACCTCTAGTGACTGCAGCGGCACTGTTGCTAAAGCCATTACCCTGGTTATGCTAAGAAAACACTGCAAACCCACCAAATTTGTCTGCCGGCTGCCCATAACTTATTCCATAGGGAAAGGACTAGCACTGCCATAGTTACACATAGGGGTCATTTAGTAGAAAAAAAGGTGCCAGAGCTCATTAGTACAACTCATTAGCATAACTCATTTGCATACGCCACACACCCCTGACATCATCAGAAGGTGAACTAAATTAGATCAGCTCAGCATCTACCTTAAAATGCTTCTTGAATTATAATTGTCATAATAAAACCTTATTCCCACCATATTTTTTAAATTACTCTCTCCTATGTAGCCACAGTGCCTGCTTTATATGTTTTGGCTATTTTCCCATTATTTTTTTTTTGTGGGGAAAAATATTAGAAAGTTTGTCAAATCTTAGAGTTCAGCAAAATTCTCACAGGGGGGGTTGAACAATGGAGCCCAGAAGCAAGTATTTGGCGGGGGGGGGGAGAGAGAAAGGAAGAGCACAATAAAATGTAGAGGTTCTGGAGCTCTGCTCCTGTAAGCTCCTGCCCAAAATGAGGCCTGGTTACACAGTTCTGCAGCACAGGATTGCTCTGCCCATTTCTTTCTTTCTTTCTTTCTTTCTTTCTTTCTTTCTTTCTTTCTTTCTTTCTTTCTTTCTTTCTTTCTTTCTTTCTTTCTTTCTTTCTTTCTTTCTTTCTTTCTTTCTTTCATTTCTATTTGGATTTTTGTCAACCATTTTGGTTCTCTGATATTTGCTCTTGGTTTTATAGGTTCATTTATATTATGCGCCCACATTGCACAGTTTTACAATTGTATATGGTATCTGTATGTACAATGTAAATAGTTGTACATAGTTCAGTGATGCACAAACAATGAAATATTTTAAGAGGGAAAAATTGATGTGAGGAAACAGAAGAATAAAGAATTACAGATTCAATCTGTGGGTAACCAGATGTTTTTTGAGAAACCAACTATGACGGACTCAGGAACTTAGCCTGAGTAGCTGGGGAACAGGCTTGTAGCGATTGGCTGGAATGTTGCCCCAGCAACGAAAAAGTATCCATTCAAGGTTTGCTTAGCAATAAAACACCTCAATTTTAGTCTTAGCCAGGGAGTCTTCGAGAGAAGTCTTCAGAGAAGGAGTCTGAAGTGAAGACAGTGGGCTTAGGCCGGGCAGTTGTAAAACCAACTGGACGAGGTGCTGAGAGCAGCCAGAGAGGCTGGGCTCCTTGTGGGAGACAGAGCGGTGTAGTCTCTATCTGAAGGAAGAAGATTTTGGATGTATATCCCTCCCTATACTCTGAATCTCAGAGTCTCAGAGCAGTCACAATCTCCTCTACCTCCCCCCCCCCCACATAACAAACACCCTGTGAGATAGGTGGGGCTGAGAGTGCTTTAACAGCAGCTGCCCTTTCAAGGACAGCCTCTATGAAAGCTATGGCTGATCCAAGGCCATCTCAGCAGGTGCAAGTGGAGGAGTGGGGAATCAAACCTGGTCCTCCCAGATAAGAGTCCACACACTTAACCACTACACTAAACTGGCTCTCAGAGGAAAGAGTTTTAAGGCAGTGTGAAACTCTCTGAGGGAGATTTTGCCAGCACATCAGGCAATCTCCATGTACAAACTAGATCACACAAAGACACACTGAGGGGAGAACTGAATTCTGGTGGTCAGCAGGGTTACCCAAGACTCAAACCGGAAGACTAGCTGTGGGGCTGAGACGCGTCAGTATTGAGGGGTGCATGTCCTGGAAGATAGCTAGTGTGAGAGAGTCTGTGAGAGAGAATATACTGACACCAGTCAGGAGTTCTCTATGAGCGTTTTCGCACTAGTGTTTACTCCGGCGTAGCACCCCATTTACCTCTGGATCTTTTCCTGGATTTCGCACCTGTTGCTCCGACGCTGCGGTTTGCTCCAGCGCTTCAGGGGTTTCATGCCGGAGTATGTTTTTCAACATGCTTCCGGAGTTTTTGAAAACCTCCGGATCCACTCCGCGGAGTTTGCTGTGGGAAATCCATCCACGCCGGATCGACTGCTTTGTGGGCGTCACCCTCTCCCTTTCCGTCCTCCCACCCCATTTACCCCCTTGGCCAATCATCAGCCGTTCGCGGCGCTTCCCAAAAGTGCCCGCACGGCCATTTTTTAAAAAAAACTTCATATTTCTTGCGTAATAGCGATATTTCGAAATTAACAAATTTTCGCTGTTGCGTTATTTCGCAACTACGGACTTGCATTATACATTATACATTTATATACATTATACATTGTTGGGGGGGGGGAATCTAGTGCCGGCACGGGCAAAAGCATTCATGTGTGTGTGTTTTAAAAAGGCAATGCCTCCCTCAGCTGTGCCACCAGCATTTCTGGACCTGCACAAAATCGCCATGTATAAAATGGGAAGTTGGAGTCCTGCATTCTCCTCCCTGGCTACATTCCGCTCGGTTAGAAACTAGACGCGAGCTCACTCTTCACACGCGCCACAGAAGGGGAAGGAGAGAATGGGGCGGGGGGGGGGAGCTCTGGCAGCAGGAGTCGGTCAGGTCCCCATTGCAACTGCAAGCGCCAGCCGGGGAGGGGGAAGAGCGCGGAGGAAATCCCAGCTTCGCCACCCGGGAGGGAGCGAGGCTGGGAAAGGAAGAAGTTGCCACACACACACACACACACAAACCCCTCGATTTCTCTCTCTTCGTTATTGCGATATTTCGCAACTCCGGAATTTGTGTTGGGGGGGGGGGATATAGTGCTGGGATTCTCCACTGTGAATGCTTCTGTTAATACATAAAGGGCTGTGGAGGATACTACAGCTGCAGCCAATCCATAAGCAGAAGTGGCACACGTGATGCGGTTTCTCCATGAAAAGAAGGGGAAAGAACAGCTGTGACTGTTTCATTGTTACGTTGTTACGTTGTTACGCAACCAGACTTGCGCTTAAAAAGAAAATGATTGACAGGGCATCGAACTCAAGTCGATGCTAGTGGGAAAACTATTTGAGCCGGGGCTTCATGGAAAGCGACTCCACTAAAGAGGCAATGTGCGAAAACGAGGAAAATGATCCGGACATAATTGCGCCGAGGAATAAGGGGAGGAAACGCTAAGTGCGAAAACGACCTATGTGTGTATCGAAGAGTGATTGAAGTTTGTTATTTTTATTATTTGGCACTGCCAAAGTTAGGGATAAACATCTGAAGTAACAGCATTCTGAGTGCCCAGAAGGCACAGCCTGACTAAAGAAGAATTCAGTAGACTGAAGCCTGCCTGTTTATGGTTATTTTAAAGATCTTCTGCCAAAGTAATTGTGATATTTTATCTGTGAATAGTAATTGATTCATTTTGCCAACCATCTGCCAACTGATTTGCCTTTTGAATAGTGAACAATTATAATCAATATTATTTTATCCCTCTCCCTTGCCTTTTGTTACCTAATAAATATTTTTGTGGTTTTTGACTTTAAAACCGTCTGGTGCCAATTCTTGAGAGTTCTGACAGGATTTCTGAGAGTGTGACTGAGGGACTGAGGGAAGGTGACTAGGAAGAAATTTAAAGTGGTCGCCCTCCCAAGTAGGCTCTAACTTGATCCCTCCCACCAACAAACATCACATAAAGGGTGCAGCTGCCCCCGCTATGAACCCCAAGCAACTGGCATTCCAACATACACAGCCTTTCTTATGGAGGTTACATTCCAGACTTTGACCACTGTCTTCTTCTCCACTACTCTCTGTAATCCATTGTCAGATTCTCATTCACTTTAGTGATCATCAGGACATATTTTACTTGATCAACTGGTATAATCAGTGAGGAAAGAAATGGAAGATACTGCTTCCAGTGTTAAATCTCAGTTCCCAAATGTTAGCCAAATTGCCCTCAAATGAGGTATGGAGGTATTTATAAAGTGGGCAAAGATGGCAAATGCGCAGGGTCAGTAACCTATGTATATAGGAGGCGGTCTACCCAGGAACCCCTCTAAAAAATGAGGAGATTGATGGTAAACTAAAAGGGGTTTTATTAGAAAAAATAGTTAAGCCTACAGGAATAATAATTCATTCAGCAATCATATGGTCCTAGGAAAATCAGCAGGAAAATTGGATAGGGAAACAAATATGGGAATAACACAGACAGGGGAAATACTGTACCGATCTCAAAGAATCCAGAAGCATGAGCCAATAGCGATGCTGATAAGGGAAGGGAGAGCAAGAAACGACCAGTGTATCTCGCAAATAATGGGTCCAATACTGATCAGGTATTTGGGGGTGACTTAAGCAGCAAAGGTGGGGGTACTGCAAGAGACACACTGAAATGGCCAAAACCTGGCCTTCTTATAGCCAAATTTGTGTCCTGAGGTGCTATCAGGTGACACCTGACATCACCCTGGAGATGGCTCCCAAGGAAATTGACAAAAGGATTAATGGGCATCAATGGTTTAACCCAGGGGTCCTCAAACTTTTTAAATAGGGGGCCAGTTCACTGTCCCTCAGACTGTTGGAGGGCCAGACTGCTGTTACTGTACTGTCAGTTCTCCGTCTTCTGCATCTCTCTCTCTCCCTTCCCCACACCACACACCCCGGCCTGGGAACTCACCTCACCTCGGTATCACCTCACACTCTGTCTCCGCCGCCTTAGCCCAGTGCCGGAAGTGTGCATTGCTAACGCGAGTTTAGGTCGAATGTCACTTCCGGTCTGATTTTGCCATAACCTGGAGGGCCGCATAAACGTCCTCAGCGGGCCGCATCTGGCCCGCGGGCCGTAGTTTGAGGACCCCTGGTTTAACCTATTGCAAACCATCACTAAAACAAAGAAATATGAGTGGTGAATTTAGCACCAAATTGCTATCTATTGTGATACCGGAGCTAGCACAAGGGGGAAGGTCTACGTGACTGGTTTAAGTCCTTGACAGTGATCATCTTTCTGGGTGTTTTCATTGTGTCAGTCATTTGCCTGGATGGTTGGCAGGAACAGTCTTTTGTTAGGTGTGAAGATGTGACAGCAAGCCCATTGTTGACTGTTGGCTTCTTTATTTGCATCTCCATAGCATACCCAGAGTATGTGAGGCTCTCATCTTGCCCTTATGGCATTTGGCAGGATCAAGAGTTGTTGTTTTAGAACATCACAGGAACATGGCTTCTTTGAGTGCTGCTTCTTGGCACTGTCTTCTGATGACAGGAACACAGTTGCAGTCTGCAGGGCTGGGCAGCTCTCTGGGGAAGCATACTCTGAAGTCCTTCTTGGCAAAAGAAGCCCAAACAGTCACATCAATAGCAGAAACAGGCAAGGAACTGCCTGGATCCTGGCTTGAAAGCACTGCTGCATGGTTCACACAGGATAAATGTCCATACTGGGCTGGCATGAATACCCAATACTTAAAGTCTAATGAGGCTGAATGTCCACTAAGGCAGTATGTGTGTGGGTTTAAGGATAACAGTCCATAATAGCTAAGAGTCCCTGTGGGTCTGGCACCAGGGTGAGCATAGTCCATTAATGGTGGGAGAGGGGGTCCAGGGCTAACACAAGATACAAATGAGATCAATGGAATAGCCAGGGGAGGCCATCAGAGAAGGCTGGCCTGTGACCCACTTGAAGCAGCTTCCTGACCCAGTCCTGGGTCCCAACCCAAAGGTTGGGAAATACTGCCCTAAACCTCTGCCCCTGAAATCAAAGGCACTTGAAGAGCCTAATACTGGCCACATTCAAGTGTGCCGCTTCCACATAAAGATCACTCCTAGATATTTGTAGCTACTTCACAGGATGCATCAATCTAATTTATGTCTCCTTAGCCACCACTTTCTCCTTAAAATTTCTTTAATTGCAGTCAGAACCAGAGGCTGGCAGAAAAAGCAAACAACACGATGAGGAAATTTTGCACTAAGTCATGCTAGAAAAATTTTTCAGAATATATTACCACTCACCCACCAGCAAGGGCATGGACTGAGGCATGAATGTTGTTCCCTGACCAAAATTGTGCAATGAAACTGAACATGTCAGCATCTGAGCTGGAATTCATCTTTGTTGCAAACTTACAGATGTGAAAGTTGGTGAATATTCACTGAAATGCAGTTTAGTACACTTTTACCTGCTGAGCTGTGTTTAATTTTGGTGGGTTTGCTAGGTGTGTGGCTAGAGTAACAAGTCAAATGGTTTTTTTTTAAACTTTGAAACTTTATTGTAAAAATAACCTGTTCTTACAGCACAAAACGACAGAATTTATACATCATGTGTCTCAAGAAACACATAAAATAAATTATACAAAAATAAAAATAAAGCATTACAACAACAATAAAGAAAAGAAAGGAAGAGAAAATCTTATAATTGGTTTACAATATAATCAGAGAAGAAGAAAAGATAATTTAATATAACTTTGGAAAACGACCTCAACAAAAGATTAAACTAGTAGGATATGTTTATAAACAGAATGCTCCTGGAGAGAGTTGGTGTAATAAGGATCATTATCATTTTTTTTGAGGATAGGAAACCATTTGGCAATATAATTCTGATATGCCTGGATTGAGTCAGTTTGGTCTAGGTCTAATGATATTTTTTTCCATTACAATGTGGTCCCTGGAGCTTTATTTGATTTAGAAGGTTTAACGGCCTCAACAACTTCCAGAGAAGTAATGAGCGAGTCTAAATATTGTATATGTTTGTTAGTAATCCTGTTAACAATATTGTTGGATCTGAGGAAATCATGAATTGCTGTGGGGTCAGGCTTGCTAGAGCTATAGTTGGCCATAATAGCGATAGAAAACTTCTAAAATATTGTTTGTTGAAGACTGGATCTTTCCGGTTTGGTCTCTAATTAAACAAATTTGTCTTTCAGCCACTTCCTTTCTTAGCTTTCAAGACAATCGTTTTAGTGAGTGGGGATGACTATACCAATATTTTTGTTTGATAAATAAAAGTTTCTTCATTTGGGAAGAATCCAATAAATCAATTTTTTTTTTCCTTTCGCGTTGCAGTTTTTAATATATTTTCTTAGAGCCTGTTTGCTTATGCTTGGTTTCTAGGGTATGGATAGAGACCAGAACGACTTATCTAAATTGTTGTTTGCTTTTATTGTAGGCAGAGCTCAGGGAGATGCATTTCTTTATATGCCCCTAACAATAACCAGATCCCTTTCTAGCCCTGTTTCAAGATGGTCCAATTGTTATTGGTGGGGATTTTAACTATATTCCAGATCCTGTTTGGGATAGATCTTAATGAGAAGGAGCATCTGCTTGACATACAAATGATTCCAGGTTAAATACTTTGGCACTTACAGGGGAAAGGACAACCTATGATGTACAGAAGGTTCCAGGTTAAATCGTTTGGCACCTCTGGGTGAAAAGACCAGCCAACAGATGATTTGCTCGATCTTTACCTGAATACCCAGAGAGCTATTCCCAGTTTGGGTGGACGGTGCTGCCCTTGATTGGCCAAGGGTCAGATGCAACTTAAGGCAACTTCAGCTGTGTGTGTCCCAAATTTGTTGAAGGATTTACATTGCCTTGTTGAAGTATAACGCTAACCCATTTTCTTTTGCTCTGACACTGGTAGGCCAGCAGAAAGTGGCATGGAGGCCAGGAGACCAGGCCAGGGCAATGCCCAAATGAGTGTCACCAGCCAGCTCATCCTCGGAGGATGAGGGTGGCATCTTTCATCCAGAATGTGGTGGCCAAGATTGAAGCGCTGGAGAGCATGGAGACTGAGAAGCAGAAGCATGGTGAGGATGGCACAATAGGGGCATCAGCACAGTCCAGCACATGGGCAGGAGTTGCAAGCCCTTTATGCTAGATGGCCACAGGGGTGGCCAGGATGGCTGCTGGTGGGGTTGCTTCGGTACCCACTCCTTGGCATTGCAGTGGCTTCGACAGCCACAGGGTGAGGGTCTAGTCCCTCTGAGACCAAATTGGTCGGGCTGGCCACCAGGGTGGCCTGGATGGCTAGCAAGGGGAAACGTCGGTACTCACTTGGCATTGGAGCAGCTTTGACAGCTGCAGGGTGGGAGTCTGATCTCCCTGGGGTCTGGCAGAGGGCCTTGGGAAGCCCTGACGGAAAGTGCTGGAGGACATCAGTGGTGCTTACAGGTTACAGCACAAGGACATAGGTGCATAATGGTCAGCAGTGCTGGTTTGGGCACCCGACTGCGCATCAGTAACTGGGCTTTTGTTGATTGGCTGGATGCGAGTTGAGCGTGGCGGAGCCAGCCATTATCTCTCCTTTATGATCATCTGAGTATGTCCCAGACCGTGGTTGTGCATTCAGGTGGCAATGATCCAGGCACTAGGTGGCAGTCCCCACTGGGGATCAAGTCCTTGGTGCTGCATCTTTTTCAGGTGCAATGGGGTTACTGGGTCAGTCATTTGCTTAGCTGATCTGCAGAGCGGTCTGTGACAGCAGGATTCATGGTTGGCGGGAGGGAAGTTAAGTCAAGGCTAACCCCCTCTGTAGTGGGAAAAGCACGGGTTGGATTTCCGGGTTACGTCGTCTTGCTAGCAGGTGGAATCGTGAGCTCTCCTGCTTGCAACTCCCCCTGATCGGGCAGGGGAAGGGTGACACCCCCAAAGAGATCCTGAGAGGGTCTCTTAGGCATGGAGCTTTTCACAGTGGAGCAGGGGCGCAACGGCTGTTGCTCCTGCTCCTTCTGTGTGCTCTGAAGCTCTTCCCGTCACGACTGCTAATACAGCAACAAGAGATGAACGCTCGACTGCTTGTCTTTCTTTTCTCTAACAAGCCTTTGATCTATCAACCCTCTATCTCAAACATGATAAATCTGCAATGCAAGTAAGTTTGCCTTCAATTGCCAAACGCTAATGGGTCTTTTTTATATTCTACTGATTTAGTAGTCTCTAATTTCCCTGTGAATGAGGCTGTGGAAAGTCAAAGAACATCTTTAAACACTGGAAACAATTTGAATTAATTAGAATATGGACATTTAAATCGACCCAGATCATAATTGGATATTTCCTAAAGAGACTATTATTTGGCTGCAATATGGTCTGAACAAAATGAGATACCTGTTAGAGTGATTTTTCCTTGTTGTCTGATCTGAAATTCATATGTTAACATCTAAAACTTCAGTTGGAGGAGACTGAGAAGGACAGGCTGTCTGGGACTCTGAGCTACTGTTTAATCAGGATTAATGGAGTGAGTTTGCTGACAGAGAAAAATGGCTTTGCTAAGTGAAATTTCTTATAAAAAAGACATTTTGAGTGATTTAAAATCTCTGAGGCAAGATCTTGGTTTATTGGCTGATTTGGCTGAGAAGCAAATGGCAGCTTTTTTGCTGAAAGTTAGTGAAATCTCAAATTTACATGACCAGAATGCTAAAGAGAACCTGGTGATGTCTGTGGAATCGAAATGGAAGACTGAGCTGTTGGGAAATCAACAAAAGAAAATTAAAATGGAATCTTGTGGTGCATTTAAAAACGAGGACTGGAAATGGAGACTGCCTCAAGCTAGGTGTAGAGGAACAAAGGCTGTGGGATTTTTCTTATCTCCTTTAAGAAGGATGACTGCTTTAAGAAGTGAGAAGATGTATCTCAACCAGAAAATCATGATATGGAAATCTTTCAGAAAGAAGACTCTCCTGAATTAGATTTTTCTCATGATAACTGGACATGGACTTTGTAAGAAATTTTGATATGTGAAATTAGAAGGTTAAGTGAAATTTCTTTTTTTTCCCCTTTTGTTTTGGGGCTATAAGAAGCTGTCTTGCTTAAAACAATATGGATTTAAAAATTAAAGGGCCAAAAAGCTTTTGAAAAATTTTTTATGTAAAAATAATCTTTTTAGATTAATTTTTAAGAAGACAGATAACGTAATTTCCTGACAAATTTCTGAACTTGTTTTCAATAGATAATGATATTAGTTTCTATGTTTGTTATAGATATGAGTAATTTTACAAGTTAATCTATAATTCAGGAGATTGATTTTTTTCTAGTAAGAAGGGTTTCCTGAAATGTTTTTATTTTGGATAGTTGGGTAGGTAACACTAAATAAGAACAGGTTTGAGATTTTCATTTTTGGGTCATAAAAAGTTGTTTTTCCTGGCCCAATAGGGATACAAGAGGTGGATTAATCGTTAAAGGGGTAGACAATACAGATGTTATGAAAACTGCTAGATTTGTTTTTGTTAATAATGTCTCTCAGGAGAAACTGTTTATATTGAAACAGACAGAATACCAGGTTGTATTTCTTTTTAGTTTTTTCCTAAGGATAAAGATATTAATTTTTCGTGTCTCTGTTAATGAGAATAGTGATAAACTGATAAATTAGTTTCTGTTTTTTTAACAAGGTTAAGCCAAAGTAGTAAGTTTTGTGCTGAGACTGCTCTGACGTGTTCAGATTTACGTGCTGAAGAACTGTTTAGACTTGTATTGCAAATAATAGTTTGGTAAAAATGTTTTATAATGGAAGATAAAGATGGCAAAATATATGGAGAATTTTATACTTGCAGGTAGAATGGATTGGATATTTTATTTGGAGGTAGACTTAAAATTGATATATTTGTATTTTTCCTTTCCACCCCCTGCCTTTCCTATTCTGTATATGCCCTCCCGCTCTCTCCTTTTGTTTTTGTATCTGTGCTTATGCTTTTTCTTTTGTACTTAAAACCAATAAAAATTATATTTAAAAAAAGAAAAGAAAGAAAAGCACGGGTTGAAGGGATTTTGAGTTGGCAAGCACCCTGAGATATCAGCAATAAGGGGGTCCTCAAACTGGGTACCTATGGGCTTTGCAGTCAGGGTGTCTCAGTTGGGGGCCTCTTCGGGGTTGGGGGGAGCATATTATGAGCCTTAAGGCTTGGCAGTCGTGGGCCAGAATGTGCACTCCCTCCCCTCCATGCACTATTGTGCGTGCTGTGATGAGTAAGCTTCGGAGGGATCCCGGACCTAGCTCTGAGCTGGGATGGGTTTGCTCTGTTAGGATGCTTGCTCTGCAAGCACAATACAACCCATGCTTTAATGTGTTGCAGATCAGCTTATGTTTAAATAAAATTCTTAGTTTAACCCATAACTTGCGTTGTGTTTCATTCGAGGGGTGGGCAGGCAAACAGCATGGACCATACTGTTTGCCTTGCCAGAAACTCTGTCCCAGCACCAAGCAGAAAGAGCAGCTACTTGTTTGCAGTGGGCACCTTCTTCCCAAGGCAAACAGCATGGATTGTGCTGTTTGCCTTGGCAGGGGAGCTCTCAGCCCCAGTGCAAAGCAGAAGCCAGGGCTGCTGGATTGTGCTACATGCTGCCTCCTCCCAGAATATGCAGCACAAAGAGCGCTGTTTGTCCTCCCAGCCCCAGCAGGAAGCAGCCATGGGCTGCCTTGGCACTTTCTCCTCCATCCCGAACAGTGTGCTTCACTGTTTAGGACCTATTATGCATGCACAGCTTATTGCAGAGAATCTGAGCAGTTGCGCCTTTAAGCTTTACTTTGGATTCTGTGCACCATTCTTTTTCTCCAGTGTATTTATTCTGCAGCCCAAAATAAATACACCGGGCTCTATGCTGCATTCTCATGCCACCCAGTTTGAGCAGAGCAGCACAAGAAGGCAGCCCAGCCAGGCTCACTGTGAGTGCACGGATCTGATTGGTTCTGGCAGGCATAGCTTGGCACTGCCTTCTCCTGCTGCCAAAACCAATATAACTACCCTAAAACTTAACTAAGGCTGAAGTATTAGTTTCGATTATCACAGTCTCAAGACCAGAATACAGTGTAAATGTAATTTAGAAAAGTCTCTCTCTCTCTCTCGGCTTGACTTCGCGAGCGAAGATTTAAGAAGGGTGCAGTAGTCCACGTCTGCTGCAGGCTCGCTGGTGGCTGACAAGACCAATGCGGGACAGGCAGGTCCGGCCACAGTGGCTGCAGGGAAAAGTCTGATTTGGGGTTGGTGCTGTAGCAGTGCGATTCTTCCTCAATCTCCTTTTGTCCTCAAGACCAGCTATGCGTGCGTTCTCAAAGGAAGAGACAGCCTGGTGGATGGTGTGCCTCCATGCTTTGCGATCTGAGGCTAGGTCAGGCCACTGGTGATGGTTGATGCGACAGGTGCCAAGGGATTTCTTCAAGGAGTCCTTGTACCTCTTCTTTGGTGCCCCTCTATTTTGATGGCCAGTGGAAAGTTCGCCATACAGAGCAATCTTGGGAAGGCGGTGGTTTTCCATCCTAGAAAAGTAAAAGCAAACATATTATACAGAACTAGCAATCTAAGTTTTAAGAACTTTTAAAATGCAAATCCCACACTCTAAGAATCAATGCACAAAACACAGCAGCTGTGTAATTTCTGAATTCTTATCTGATAACAGCCAATGAAGTCTTGCTTTGTTTGTATTAATATAACCAGGTGTCCTATCAATTAATGGAGTAATAATTCTAAAACCAATATAACTACCCTAAAACTTAACTAAGACTGAAGTATTAAAAATGCCTTTTATTGTTTATGCAAAATTGTTATCAATACATTCAATTTCTATAATTTATGACTATCTATGTGGTCATTAATATATCCTAAATTGCATTAACGGCATTTGAAATAGTTCATTCCTAGTTAAGTTTTAGGGTAGTTATGTTGGTTTTTGGTGTTGCATATCTATGATACTCTCCCTTTGGTTTTGCCTGGCTGAAACCAGGCAGTGGGAGTGGACAGCCCAGCCAGGCTCCCCACATGTACAGTTTAGTGCTGCCTTCTTGCTGCCTTCAGAGAGTACTGAGATCGGGAACCCAAAATCTTCTCGCTGTCCCTGGGCCAAAGGAAGCCTGCCTGAAATCTAACAGGGACAGGGCTTTCTCTGTAATGGCCCCTTCCTGGTGGAACCAGCTGCCGGAAGAGGTGAGGGCCCTGCGGGACCTTGCTCAGTTCCACAGGGCCTGCAAGACAGCCCTCTTCCGGCTGGCTTATAACTAACTGGCGGAAACTGAGTGTAGTTGTATTAGACTGCTGTGATTTTTTAAAATGTTTTTAATGTTTTAACTGTGTAAAATGTTTAAATTTGATATTTTTATGTTAGATTTTATGTGCTGTGAGCCGCCCTGAGCCACCTTGGTGGGAAGGGCGGGATATAAATCGTAAATAAACTAAAAAAAAACTCCTGGTTCAAACCAGGCAGCAGGAGAGGGCAGCCCAGTGGGGAGTCATTTACTATTTTTTACAAGTGGTGTGAAAATAGTGATGGTCTCCTATCATTAGACACATTCTACTTTTAAGAAATCAAAATGTAGCTGGGGAGTGGCCTGTGAGGGGTGAGC
Source organism: Heteronotia binoei (assembly GCF_032191835.1). NCBI lineage: Eukaryota > Metazoa > Chordata > Lepidosauria > Squamata > Gekkonidae > Heteronotia > Heteronotia binoei. The sequence goes on from NC_083230.1 coordinate 10,706,463, forward strand.
ACACGGCGGTGGGAGGGGGGGAATCTGAGGGAATCTGTATGGTCTTGACTTCCCTTCAGCTTGGAAGCAAAGAAAGGGGGAAACTGCCACAAAGCTACTCTCAGAAAATTCAGGGAAAGGGAACAGAAAGTGAACTGAGCGCTGAAGGGAAGAAACAAAATGCAGAACCAAAAAGAAAACCCAATAGACATGCATGGTGAAAGTGAGGCCAAACACACATGCATAACAAGCCTAAGCTTGGTAAGATGCAGGTCACCTGGACAATCCAGACTTTTCACTGTTTGGGAAAAAAAAAACCACCAAAAAATAAGTCAATAACAAACACCTACCAACCCTAAGTGACTGAAAAGTTAGCAATACTGTTCTTTTTAATGGTCATATTTAGGTAAGGAATGCAGACAAATACATGGTGGTTGGGGAGGGGGGGGGGAGAAAATTAAGCTACTTTCAGGAAAACTACCAATTCTCCATAGAATAACACTGAAAGAAGGATGTGTGGGGGATCTTCCTTAGAGGTCCATAAATATATCCCTTTCTTCAATGAACTTGAACTTGGGGGCTTTAGAGTACAGGGAGGACTATCTGCATTGGATTTTTTTTTAAAAAAACATTATATTTAAGAACAAATGCCTCAGCCAGCCGAATTTATCATCCCATAAAAAAATAATGGTTCTGGAATTCTGCGACTCAAAAAATTAATCTAGAATGGGATTCTGGAATGGCAACAGCTATCTCAGAAATCTGGAATAATGGAAAAAGAGCCCTCCTTAATGTCATCCCCAGATTTCCAGTTAACAGCACACTTTTGAAGTTAGCAAGATTTGTTTATTGATGAACTGGAGACGTAAGGCAAGACAGGCCTTGCAAAAACTGACAATGGTGGGGTTGCACCCCTTCATATACCCTAGTTAGACCATTACATTTCAAAGCTAAAGGCGCCAAGCACTTTGACCTTCCCCCAGACTTCCATTCCCATGCTTTGTTGCAGGTGCAGACTAGATCCCTGGGAAACAGACAATGACTTGGGCTACTCAGGGACTAAGCAGAGCGATACTTGTGCTTGTTACAAAGGAAAGACAGCATTCAGCGGCAAAGCGAGCATGACAGCAAAACAATGCATGAGGTTACTACAATGCATACACTAGACCATCAGCCATGGCAAAAGACCCTCTTGACACTTGAATCCCAGATCCAAAAAGAAAACAAAAATTTTAGCAGTGCACATCCCTACTCTCAGTCCTATTTCGAAAAGTCTTCATCAAGAGATGTCTCTGAGTGGAAGGCATCCCATCAAGGTTTTCCTCCCATCCACCACAACAAAAATGGTTTATTACCATGAATACCTTCAGTAGGGTTTGTAGAATCTTTCGGGCTCAAGTGCCGTGTTCTACTGGAGAAAGTTTTCCTTCCAGATGTTTTGTTCTCAGCTGCGGAGAACATCCTCAGTGGCGTTGCAGCCGGAGCAGGCGCTCTGACCTTCTTGGCTGCTGTGCATTGAGCCAAGAAGGTCAGAGCACCTGCTCCGGCTGCAACGCCACTGAGGATGTTCTCCGCAGCTGAGAACGAAACGTCTGGAAGGAAAACTTTCTCCAGTAGAACACGGCACTTGATCCCGAAAGATTCTACAAACCCTAATGATGTTACCAGCCGTGAAAACCTGAAATTTTTGATAATACCTTCAGTGTCGCTCTGGACAGTGGGAAAGTGCTCTGCCCGTGGTGGCAGACAGATGTGTACTCCTACTGCACATCCACAGGTGTGCGTTCCTACTAACATCCACTGACAAGTTATCTTTTTGCATGCTGTTTCAAATGTAGAATTTGTAAAAATCAACCATACTGAGTACATGATGACAATATTCATACAGTTTGATGGGATTGGATGTAACCGTAGGCCGAGCATTTTCCCATGACTTCCATGAACTGAACAAGAAGAAATATTAGCTTGTGTACTCTTGGGACTGATTTACACTTTTACCCCACTTTTTTGGCATCAAACTCTCCTCCAGGCAACAAGACAATTAGGTTAGCACAAATATGCTTTTCAGGCATTCTTACAGGGCAACGTTATGACTTTTGGAGGCCCTAGGCATTTATGCCTTCCTGGGCCCCTCCCATCACAGTAATATCAATATTAAAAATTATCTTTGACGTAACTTTAAACAGTGCAACATTTTTTTCCTGGTTTAAGCAAAACTTAATAGATTTTTGTCGGCTCTTGAATTTCAGTTTTTTTCCCTGAGGTGCGAAAAAATTTAACCATTTTTCTTCCACCCTAAAAGTTTGTTCTTTCTTCTGATTTTAAAAGAAATTAAAATATTTTCATGGGCCCCTAAAAGTATGTAGGCATAGTGTGCCTACTGTGCCTAATTGATAAGTCAGCCCTTCATTCTTATCACAGTGTCTTCTACGGCTTCCATTTTTAACCTCTTTTGTTATTTAACCATTTTGATTATTTCCAACTCCCATTCCTAATTGCCCTACTGTTTTTATGATGGATTCATTTCTTTACCTGGACTCTACAATGTGTTCTCTTCGAAGCATCATTATCAAAAATTATTAACGATGGTTACTTCTCTTACTTGTGTCACCAAATTACTAGAAGATGAATAATGCTACCTTTTACACTGAAATATGTGGAAGTCCATCAGTTTTCCACTCTGGAAAGTAATAACATTTCTCATTAGCATGATTCATTTTCCTTCATTTGCTGTTTTTCAGCCAGACAGCTAGATTTTATATACAGAGACATAATTGCTCAGCGTGAAACATTGGATCCAGTGTTTTACTAGAATGCATGAAGCACTGTTGGAAAGGATATCTCTAAAGAATAGTATAAAATTGCCAGAGAAGGTCCCCCTGTTTCCTCCTTTAGTTACCTTTTTTGCCTCTATCGATGGGGCCTAAATGTGGGTTTCTTGTGTTATCCTAACCTGTCTCCATAAATCACAACATTAGCCTGTTAAAATCATGGCGCAGGCTGAATGTTCTGACTCGCCTGTGCTAGGTGACAAACTTATTTATGCTAGCCCAAGGAGACAAATGGACCCAATTGGGTTGCAGAATGCTCAATGGGATCTGATGCCTTCTGGCAACTCATTGGATGAGCTCAAGACTGGAATTCCCATCTTTCTAAAGCCGTCAATGTAGTCGCTCCCCAACGTCCTCTCTGTTACTGTCAAAAGTCACACTCCACCCCCACCCTGGTATATTACAGAGCTCATGGGGATGAAACAGGAACCCAGACAACTTGAATGAATCTAGTGGCGCACTCATGACAGAACTTCAAAAGCATAGGGCATTTATGAAATCTTATAAGGTGATGGTGAAGGCTGTGAAGAGGAAATTCTATTCAGCCTCCATCGTATGCGCTAGCTCACACCCAGCACAGTCATTTAGGGTAATTAGATCTTTGACATTAGATCATGAAGAGGAACCGACAAATTAGTAATTCAGCCATCAGCTGTGAGGCATTTGCAAGCTGTTTTGCACAGTGGCCCCCAACCTTTTTGGCACCAGGAACTGGCCCCAGGGCCAGCCCACCCACCACGGCCCCAGGGTTGACAGGGTGGGGGCAACAAATTCTGCCTCCCCCTGCCCCCTCGCACCACTTCCTCCCCTCCGTTTTCACAACTTTAAGGCCAGGGAAGGGGTGGTGAAGCGCCTCCCAGGCTCTTTAAAGGCCGACCCACCCCCCGCCGATCAAATGATCGGCAGGGAAAACTGCAGCAGCAGTGGCCAGCGACCCGCCTTCTCAGGAAGGAAGTGGGGAGGAGGCAAGGAAAAAGCCTTCTCAGGAAGGAAGTGGGGAGGAGGCAAGGGCAGTGAGGCTTTTTCAGCGGGCTGCTGCCGCCACAGCTTCCCCTACCATTCAACTGATTGGCAGGGGGGTCAGCCTTTAAAGAGCTGGGGAGGCACTTTACAACCCTTTAAAGTTGTGAAAACGGAGGGAGGAGGAGGTGTTGTTGGGGGGGCAGGGGGGCAAGGTTGTGTTGCGCTGGGGAGGGGGTGGCAAGGCATCATGGACCGGTTGCTAACAGGCCATGGACCGGTACCGGTCTGCAGCCTGGGGGTTGGGGACCTCTGGTTTTGCAGACCAAGTCTTGTTGCTCCGCCATGACTACCCACCAGTGTTGATACAGTATGTGAACAGGAGGCCCCTTGGCCATCTTTGGATTTAAGTTTTCAACAACTTCTATGTTTAGAAACTGGACTAAATTTTGTGGAAACTGGAGTGTGGCTCATTACAGTAAAATATTAGCTGTATTTACATTATAACATAGACCCAGACAGCCTTATACAGCAAATGTTCTCGGAATCAAATATGTCAAATTGGCTATCTTGCATTGAAGAAAAAATAACTGTCATGGGTATATCATTGGATTTGCAGTCTATACTCCCATTTATGGATACCTTTCAGCTGAATAAACATAGAATTCTTGATATCAAATCTCAAAGGCTATTTAGTTCAGCCAATAAATCCTGTTCTCCTCTGGGTTTTGAGACCCCTCTCACTGTAGGTCAAATGGTCCCATATCTATCTGCTTTACAAGTACCACAGCAATGCAGAGCCTTCTCTCTTGCTAGATTCAATATAATGCCATCAGTGATTTTACATGGTAGATATCACAAGATTACATATTTAGCTAGATATTGTCACTGCAACACTGGGTGTAGTGAGACAATTTCACACATCTTTTTGTATTGTTATTTATATGTAGCTACAGGTCTCAGATTTCTAAACCCTACCTTAGCGAATATGAAGAACCTTCCAGATGCTCTAAAAGTGCATCTCCTTTTGAATGATTCCCTATCTGGAACAACAGTGAAGGTAGCTATGTTTTTACAATCAGCCACAACGCTGCATTAGGAAAAACTACTGAAGAGAATATTATTATTTTGTAATACGTTGTATTTTGTAATACGTTGTATTTTGTAATACCTTGTATTTTGTAATTCAGTTCCCCTTTGTATAATGTTTTATTTTTCTATTATTTTTATTGTGTTGTTATATGTCAATAGGAAGCCCTGTGGCACAGAGTGGTAAAGCTGCAGTACTGCAGGCGAAGCTCTGTTCATGAACCTGAGTTCGACCCTGGTGGAAGCTGAGTTCAGGTAGCCGGCTCAAGGCTGACTCAGCCTTCCATCCTTCCAAGGTCGGTAAAATGAGTACCCAGCTTGCTGGGGGCGGGGAAGTGTAGATGACCGGGGAAGGCAATGGCAAACCACCCCGTAAAAACGTCTGCCGTGAAAATGTCGCGGTGTCACCCCAGAGTCGGAAATGACTAGTGCTTGCACAGGGGACCACCTTTACCTTTTTATATGCCAACAAAGGCTAACTGACTGACTGACAACTTCAGCCTGCTTTCCTCTGTTGATGTTGAAAGGATCCTGGGTGTTGACAGGTCAACCATTTGCCTCTTGAATCTCTGTCCCTCATTGCTGATGAAAGCTAGTGGCAACAGAATATTAAAGACATTGTTAATCTGGCCCTGGAGACAGGGTTCTATCCAGAGAATCTGAAAGAGGTAGTGCTAGTATTGCTCTTGAAAAAGCCAACCTTGGATCTTATGGATCTGGCCAAATTCCTCCTGGTTTTGAATTTGTCATTTTTGGGTAAGGTGATTGAGAGAACAAGTAGCCAAGCAGCTCCAAAATTTCCTGGATGACACATCAACATTGGATCCATTTCAGTCTGACCTTCGCCCCAGCCATAGCATGGAGACAATGTTGGTCACCCTATCAGATGATCTCTTGCTCAGTCTCACAGCAGTGTTTAACAGGGTTCAACACAGACCGTTTTCTCACACAGCATACCACGGGGTCACGTTCCTGTTTTCTCCGCAGCGTCCGTCGGATTTCCCATTATCTGCGCCGAAGTTACAGGAAGTGCCGCGGCTTTTGCGTAGCAAACGTAAACTGCTAAAACCCAGTTTACGTTTGCTATGCAAAAGCCTTGGCACTTCCCGTAACTCCGGCGCAGATAATGGGAAATCCGACAGATGCTGCGGAGAGAACAGGAACGTGACCACGTGGTAAACTGTGTGCGAAAACGGTTACAGTTGATTACCATTTTCTGGCCTCGCTGACAGGACGGTTCAGGGGCAGTCTTGAAGTTGCTCTCCTCATTCCTCCATGGTTGGGGACAGAAGGTGGCACTGGGAGGAAAGGTGTCGCCTAAGTAGACACCTCCCCCAGTGTTATTCAACATCTACATGTGCCCCCTCACCCAGCTGGTGCAGAGGTTTGGGCTGGAGTGTCATCAATAAGTTGATGACACCCAGCTATATCTGTTATTGGATGGCCACCCAGATGTCACCCTGTGTAATTTGGCCGAGTGTTTGGAGGCTGTGGTGGGATGGTCAAAAAGAGTAGGCTGAGACTGACAAAGAAAGAGGTTCTGTGACTGGGGGTGTGTCTTTAGGACTGGGGCATAGACGCCCCACTCTTGAAAAACAAGTTAAAGAAGTTTAAAGAAAAAAGTTAAAGAAGAGCAGTTAGCAGTTTTTGGATCTGAGAAGAGCTGACTGAGTACCAAGCTTGTTAGTGATACAGCAAGGATGTATAGTCTACAGTGTTATTATTTTCATCCCAATGTCCCTATTCCTTTAGAAATAAAATATATATATTTCAATACTAAAGATCTCTCAATTTCTTTTGTGACCCAGTGGTCCAATTGAACTGTCTGGGAAAGTTTAAACAATTTTCCCTCACAAAATTTCCCAACACCAACCTAGTGGAACCTGCCAATTCCTACAAGTACTATTCTTCTGTTATGCCGGTGGCCATATCAGTATTTATGAAGAAGCAGTATGAAGTAATGGCAAGACAGCTGCTCTTTGACAGGCGAAACCTGGGTTAAGTCTCCATTCAGCCGTGATGCTTACTAGGTGACCTTAAGCTAGTCATTGAGCGATTTCGCACTGACCTTAATCGGGAGCGATGTCCCTCTTCACCGCGCAGCGTCTGCGTGGATTTCGCACTAATTGCTTCGCAGAACCCGGAAGAGCCGCAAAGTCCCACGGCTTTTGCTTCGCAAATGTAAACTGGTTTTTGGCCAGTTTACATTTGCGATGCAAAAGCCGCGGGACTTTGCGGCTCTTCCGAGTTCTGCGGAGCAATTAGTGCGAAATCCGCGCAGACGCTGCGCGGTGAAGAGGGACGTCGCTCCCGATTAAGGTCAGTGCGAAAACGCCCATTATCTCTCAGTCTAATCTACTTCCCTGAATTGTTGTGAACATAAAAGAAGGGGAAGTACTAGGGAGGTGGCTTACTCCTGGCCCCCAGGCTCCTGTTGCATGGAGCAAACTGTGAGTGTGGGGTGACATCACATACTGCTCTAGGAATTTCACAAATCTCTATGGTAAAAATCTGGAGGCAATGTTGTGGCATAACGTTACACCAGTTTCCAGTGTCACCGCCACCCCCCAACTCCCAGGGATGCCAATGTTGCTGAGTTCCCTGGAGGAAGGGTAGGGGGAGATAAAAATGAGCTACATAAAACTGTATCACTGTCAATGTTCCTGCCCTCCCAGTAAAAGGCATAAAAATAGCTTTACAAAGACAAGTGTACAATAGTAACAGCCTTTTACCACTGTTCCTGTTACCCAGGTCCTCCTTTTGCATGCTCATTATTCTGCCGATATGTGGACAGAGTCATGTAGTCTTGACATGCGATTTGTGTTCTTGGGATGAGTTTTATACACGCCTGGTGACTTTCAATGATTGATTGTTGTGTTAGTCAATATCCTATCCTCCAACATGGTAGCTGTGGGGGAAGTGATGGTGGGAATATTCATAGGGGGCTCCTCACTGGCTCTAACAGGAATACTTTTACTTATAGCCAGGGGTCGTTTGGTAGAAAAATAGGTGGCGGAACTCATTAGCATATGCCCTCCTCCCAGCCAAAAGCAGCCCAATGCAAGAAAGGAGAGCCACAGGTGAGCAAGGCCTTCTTGGGATGGCTAGAGATCTATCCAACTCAAGCAGGCCTCGCTCACCTGGGGCTCTCCTGGGCCACCCCCCCCCCAGTCAAAAGGCCAGCAAGCCACCCACTGCCCAAAATCACGTAAGAAGCGGAGAAAGTGTGGTGCGAGCTTCTCCAGGGGTTAATGAGGGCTGCTGGGTGTGGCAAAGCCCCTGGTGGCTGGCTGGTTGCCCGCTCTCCTAATCCAGGGATTGTTATGCAGCTGCAGCTACTATTCAATGGACAAGGTAGGAGGGGAGGAAGAGGAGGAACTGACAGAAAGGTTCAGGAGCTGTGCTCCTGTGAGCTCTTGCTGAATCTGTGGCCTGCTTATAGCTCCTATTTAATTAGGTATAATGTTACTTAAGTGCCTGTGATGAGAGGCACTGAGAATACTGAGCAAGTATAAGTGTTATGTATGTGAATCATTGTGTTACCAAATGGTGTTCCTGCCTGGCTCATTGGAGCCTGAAGGACCGAGCTTGGGGACTTAGGAACAATGGGCAAGAGGATCCAAATCTCAACTGCCCTGCTCCAATCACAGACCCCCTGCTGGTTTTAATGACCCAATAATATGCTAGCATGGGAACCCAGTGTTATATATACTTGGCCCCGCGGGCCCCGTGCTTCAGTTCAGCTAGTGCAGCCACCCACCATGTTGTACTCAATAAAGAGCTTGTTATCACTTCCACCTTGCCTCTTCAATACCTAAGAACCCACTATATCAGGGGTGGCCTACGGTAGCTCTCCAGATGTTTTTTGCCTACAACTCCCATCAGCCCCAGCCATTGGCCATGCTGGCTGGAGCTGATTGGATTTGTAGGCAAAAAAACATCTGGAGAGCTACCGTTGGCCACCCCTGCACTATATTATAATAAGATTCCACATAAGCACTGCTCTACCCTGCTACCACCAAGTTCTTCCGGTCTTCCCACATTGGTGGTATGTCTCATCAGGTTTTCAGAACAATCAGTCTATATTCATTCAGTTTTGTTACACTGGCATATTGCTGTATTCTTCTGGTACAGGATTTAGGAGCAAACGTGTTCAGTGGTTATAATTCAAGAGTAGGTTTGATAAGCAAAAGATATAATGAAATAATATACCTATACCAACCCTGTCCTTGATTCATTCATTTGGCTGAACCCAGGTGGTTAAGAGAATAAGAACATCCCTGAGAGAAATTTGTCTTTCTGCTAGTTACATTTTAGAAGCCTTGATGAACAGCTGTTATTACGTAGGCAAATACTGTATGTTAAATGCTGAGGATGAATGAAATGATGTTTTGCCATAAAATTACTTTATCACATTACTATCTTTTTACTTAATTCTAAATTTATTGAAAACAAGTTATCTTCTGCATCTCACAATGATCCCATTTCTAAACATGTATTTGGATGCGGCAAGTGAGACAGCATTGCTTCCCACTTCCCAAAAAGCTTTGGGGGTAGGTCTTCAAGCACATGCTGTACACACTCACACCAAGCCAGTAAAGACATTAAGCAATCAGGTGACAATTAAAGCCAATTAGAACAATTTTGCAGCTGTGAAAGAGGATCTTATTGTTTCAGGGACTTTGCCCTTATGGCATGCATAATGAGAAACTTGTGACTAAGAAAAGAAGTAATCCCGCCAACCTAAGGTAAAACACTAAGAATAAGGCATGGGTTTCAGTTTTCCAGTTGTAAAATGGAAATGAACGTATGAACATATGAAGCTGCCTTATACTGAATCAGACCCTCGGTCCATTGAAGTCAGTATTGTCTACTCAGACTGGCAGCGGCTCTCCAGGGTCTCAAGCTGAGGTTTTTCACATCTATTTGCCTGGACCCTTTTAGTTGGAGATGCCAGGGATAGAACCTGGGACCTTCTGCTTACCAAGCAGATGCTCTACCACTGAGCCACCATCCCTCCCCTCCCAATGCATTAATTGCGTTCTGCTTTTGCCCCCACAGTTGGAATAACGAGACTCAGAACACTGGTTGGATTAAATCTGGGGCAGCTTTATTAATTTTAACAGTAACACAACCAAATGAATGGCAAGGGCCTAACTATAGCTGTGTGAAAGCCAGGGGGGGTACCCTGAGGTGCCCTTCTTGTCACGACTGGTGAACATCAATCCACTGGCCACTCTGGCTCCTCAGGAGTTGACAGCTTGCTGCCACCGGCGCCTGAGCCAGTAACCCCCCACCTGGCCCAGCAACAGCCAACAGGTGCAAGCAGAAAGCCCACCTGACTCACCTCCACAAGTGGCTCAGCTGAGGGAGAGGCTCCACAGGGACTTAGCAACTTGCCGCCGAGACACATGCTTACTAAAAAATGCAATTCCTGTGAACTGTCCCCTCACTAACTTAACAGACAAACCCTTACCTTTTAGGATGACACAATATTACCAAGCCAGCACTCCTGAAGCCCTACCTGTCTCCTAAAATCTGCACACTGATGAACAGCATGGCCATAGGCCTTCTAAGTACTAGCAGCGATGGCCAAACCTATTGCCCTATCTGCCTCAACTCTCCAAGACGCCAAAGCTCCTGTGGCATCAGCATTGGCTGCACATCGGCCATTGGGGCCAGCTGGCAAAACCTTGCCGTCTGTTCATGAGAGCCCATCACCCCATTAATAACCCCGGCATATGCCTTGCATGAAACAGCACGTTTAACTGCAAGCAACAAAAGGTGAATGCCCACACCAAAGCTGTCACTCCGGTTGACTTAGACGTTAGGGAGTTAATCATCATAACCACTGACAGGTATTGCACCAAAAATGAATCGTACAGTTAGCCATCAAGTCACCACACAGCCAAATTGAAACCACTATGGGGAAAAAAACTCAAGAAAAGTTAGATCTCTGCATAGTCCTCCCTTCGACCATCCTACTGGCCAACATTCTCCATGCCGGTGCCCTCAAAAATAAAGCCCCCCAAACCAACAGCACCAGCAGCATCAGAGTGAACCTGCCATTCTGCTCTTCCAAAACCAGTTCCGAGTGGGTGACAATCAAGAATAATGATAATAAGAACAGCAGCAGCAACAACAACAATTATAATTCTATTCACTAGGCAACCCTTTCCTGCATGCAGGGCTCAGATTGGCTTACAACAGAACAGGTACAATAAATAATATAAAGCAAAATCAACATTCAAGTTCCAATACCATCAACAATTTCCCAAAACGATGGAATAAATTTGAATTTATATTTCCACAGCCCCCTGGGGGCAGGGGGTTACAGAAAGTGAGGAATAGGGGATGAGAGAGTGCTAGGTCTTATATTGTCCCCGTAGCTGTCTTCAACCAAATGCCTGGTAGAAGATCTCTATGTTGCATGCCCTGCAGGAAGGTAATAAATTCTTCAGGGCACAGATATTCTCAATTTAAAACCTTCAAAAATACAACATACAATTAAACAGAATTAATAAATAACGATAAAATCATTAAAACAGCTACTATACAGCTTAAGATGGTGTCAAACTCATAGAAAACATCTAAAGAAGAGAAGAAAAGGGGAAGCTAGAGGGAGAAGGGGAGGAGGAGGGAGGCCAAAATTAGCTGTAGCCTTTCAGCTAGGCATAAGGTTGCCAGACCCTCAGTCTGGCCAGGGGATCCCCCAATCCTCGGGGTTCCAATTTGCTGCCAGTCAGCTGGCAAGCAGGGAAAATCCCACCCCCAAAATGGACGTCTTCACATGATGCAGAATTGTACCAGATCCCATATGGTTCTCATCCCTCCAGGAAGAGTGTTCCACCAGGCTGGAGCCAGGGCCAAAAAGGTCCTGTCCCTTGTCGAGGACAGTTGGGTACTCTTTGTCACTTCCCTATGATCATTCCTGAGCTATCACTCTCCTTATTCCCCAGCTGTTAATCCTTAACTGTCAGTCACTCAGAACTACAATCCCAGCTCCAGGAAAAGGACACTGTTGAACTGGTTTGAGTCTCTCTCTCTCTCTCATACTGCTTATACAGCTATTGCCTTAAGTAGAAGTTAGAATCAAAAATTAGTTTAAAATACCTTACTCAGTATTATTTCTCTTGTACCTGATTGTTGTGCCTATGAATTTTGCCGCTGAGAGGGTGACACCTTCATTTGTATCCAACAGCAGCCACAACATCCGGCCTTATGCACTCAGCGATTCCATATTTTTAAGTAAAGGAGTGACCAAAGTATCCCTCAGCTCATTAAATATAGAGCACTCCATAATCACGCTTGATAGTTTCAATTTTATCTTATGAGCATTTCTATTAGAGTGAGCCATTTTGAGTCTGTGGTACCGTATGGATATGTCCCAAAAATGTGAGCTATATATCAAGAACCCCTCACTTCAAAAGTCAGTTTAGCTATAGACTCATCCGATGGCTTTAGGCCAGCCTCTCTTCCCCCTCCCCCCCCAGCCTCATCTCTCCATTTACTTCTGCAGCACTAGTAGGGTTGCCAAGTCCAATTCAAGAAATATCTGAGAACTTTGGGGGCGGGGCCAGGAGACTTTGGGGGTGGAGCCAGGAACAAGGGTGTGACAAGCAGAACTGAACTCCAAGGGAGTTCTGGCCATCACATTTAAGGGACAGCACACCTTTTAAAATGCCTTCCTTCCATAGAAAATAATGAAGGATAGGGGCACCTTCTTTTGGAGCTTGTAGAATTGGACCCCCTGGTCCAATACTTTTGAAACTTGGGGGGTATTTTGGGAAGAGGCACTAGATGATATACTGGAAATTTGGCACCTCTACCTCAAAAAACAGCCCCCCCAGAGCCCCGATACCCGCGGATCCATTCCCCATCATTCCTTATGGGAATTGTTCATGGAGGTGCATAATGGCTGTGGGGGTGGGGCTTCCCCCGCCGGCCAGCTGGCTGGGGGAGGGGGGAAGCCTGTAAAACCAGGGGATCCCCCGCTGGGACCTGGGGATTGGGAAGCCTAAGCACTAGAAGTCACCAGACCACGGAGAGGGGAAGGTGGGAGAGACAGCTGGAGAATTTAATGACAAATGAGAACTTAGTGACGAATGAGAACATAGTGCGTATTTCAGAAACCTTTTGGAATTTATCAGAAAGAGTAAGTTATAATTAAATCTGAATATAAATTTTACAGAAAGAACAGGGAAGAACATGTGAGGGTGGAGTTGCTTTGTATGTCACTAAGTTCTCATTTGTTACTAAATATATTCTCATTTATCACTAAGTTCTATAAATATGAAGAAGAATAAACTCCTCTACTACTGTACCACTGAAGGTAAAATCCTGTAATGGTCTGAGAAGTAACTGTACTGGGGATAGACTATTACTGCCTAACCAAAGCTCTTGAGAACTAAACTAAATGTGGTGAGAGGTTCCTAATGTCCACCTCCTCAAGTGTGGGAGAAGCCTCTTAAACATAAAAACAGCGTGAGGGTAGAACCCAACTCCTGTCCCTGTTTCTTCTTTCCTTAGCTGCAAACTGCCCCAGCTCAATTTCGCTATCAAAAGTTAGAATAAAAATGCTTAAAGCAATGGAAAGAAGCAAGAAGAGGGAAGAGACAAGGTTTAATTCTTCTCCACATGCTCTCAGTTTTGCCCCCCCTAGTCGGAATGAAGAGACTGACACAGTGTGTTGGATAAAAACCCGGGCCGCTTTATTGAACATAACTTGAACGATAAGGATGGCAAGAGGTATAGGCATGCCAGAACAAGCCCTGGGGTCAAAACGCAGGACCCCGCCTTGTCCAGAAGGGCGAGCCACCCTGCCCCCAGCACACAGAGCCACGAGAGAACTGCGAAGCAGGGGCGGGAGCCCGGGCTTAATAGCCCTGACTCCACGCCCACTCCCTGAACTCCCGGATGGCCGGGAAGCCGACGTCAGCCTCCCTCCTTCCGGGAGGGCAAAGCACGGCCCCCAGCCTATGACTGGCGTTGCCAGTGCGGCTGGGAAGGGGCCGATTTCTTCAAAGAATAGATTCCCACCTCCACTCTGCAGGGGAAGGATAGCATGTGAATAAATGCACATGGAGCCTCCTGGTTTGGCTTGAAATGGAGAAAGGAATCTTGGAAGCAGCTCAGAGAAAAAGTGTTGCAATAGCTGATGGTTTCTTATCAACTCTGTCAATGATGGTTTCATATAAACTCATATCAGCTCTATCAGTGCATGTTTAGATCTATGACAGACAAATCATCATGTTTCCATAAATGACTTCCCCTTCAACAGTTGCTCACAGAGCAAACTAGAGAGGACTGTGTCCTGCGTGGTGCCCAGAAGCTCATGCATGGTATGTGTTGCTGATTGTCATGAGGACAATAACCCTATCAAATTCAACATATATGTAAGTGGAAAGGTGTCCAGAGAAATCCAGCAAGGTCACCATTGATTTCAAAAGAGAAAATTTCTATTAAAAAAATGAGGAAATGTTGGAAGGCAACTGAAATGGAGAGTTGAAAGCAGTAAATTCATATTTATCAGTATTTGGGAAACCAATTACTGACACGACGTCAATATTTTTTGGGAATGTGTTTTTAAAATCAAGAACATAATTGACTCAGGAGGAGAAAAACTGCTACGCGGTTACATTTCTTTAATTGAATTCTTCCCTCTCCTTCATTGCCGTATAATTACACTTTGAACGGTAATGGTAACATGAATTTCTCATGGAATGAATAAGCAAAAAAAACAAACAAACCCATTTCATGATTATTACTGAAAAATAATTTTGTCGTATACGGGAGAGGCCCTGACCTGGCCCCAGCCTAGCCTGATCTTGTCAAATCGAAGAAGCTAAGCAGTGCCAAAGTGAAGGCAGGAAATGTCACTTGCCTTGAAAACCGTGTGGAATCTCTGTAAGTCAGCTGTAATTTGATGGCAAAAAAAAAAAAGTGGAGAACGCTGTTAAAAAAATTATCTGCCCCAAGCATCAAACATTCTCGGTGGTTTTGTCCTTGAGTCTGCAATAGCTACTGACAGATGGAAGCAGAGGCAGAACCAGATGCTACATCTACATAGGGCTGCCAATCCCCAGGTGGGGGCAGGGGATCCCCGGGTTTGGAGGCCCTCCTCCCATTTCAGGGTCATCAGAAAGCGAGGGAGGGGAGGGAAATGTCTGCTGGGCACTCCGTTATTTCCTATGGAGGCCGATTCCTGTAGGGTATAATGAAGAATTGAACTGCGGGTATCGGGGGCTCTGGGGGCCCCCCTGTTTTTTGAGGTAGAGGCACCACATTTTCCACATAGCATCTGGTGGCTCACTTCCAAACACCTTCCAAGTTTCAAAATGATTGGACCATGGGCTCCAATTCTATGAGCCCCAAAAGAAGGTGTCCCTATCCTCCATTATTTCCAATGGAGGGAAGGCATTTAAAAGGAGCATGGTCCTTTTAAATGTGAGGGCCAGAACTCCTTTTGGAGTTCAATGATGCTTGTCACACCCTTGCTCCTGGCTCCACCCCCAAAGTCCCCAGATATTTCTTGAATTGAACTTGACAACCCTACATATACACCATCGTCACAATAGCAGTGGATTGGTGAAAACTTTTGCCAAAGGTAGACCATTCTTGAAGCCTCTATTGAGCAAAGTATCCATATATTCATATAACTATTGAACGAAGCATCGATATACTATAACAGTCTTGGGTGGAAGAATTCTCCTTACCATGTCTCCCAAATTTTGCAGATTTCATTGAGTTATCATGTTAAAACGTATTACCAAGTGGCATTTGAAAACCAAATTTTAAAGAATGGCAGAAACAAAATTCAGATTAAGCTTCCTTCCATAAATAGTATTATAATTTTCCTTGCAATTCCACGTTTATTCTCACGAAATAACAGTGATTTTTTTTTTTAGGAGTGCAAAAATTGAGTCATGAAAGTTGTCTTTTCTTGAGATGTACTAATTAATGACCTACTAGGAAGAAAACAGAGGAGGTGGGGATATTCACATCCTTTGGCAGTCAAGTTCAACTATACCCTAAAACAGGGAAAGAACAATGTTAGAAACTAATTATTCACTGCCACGCATTTCATTTATTTTTGACTGGATAGACTGTTTGTAAATCATATTTCTTTTAACACTTTCCATCCAAAACCGGTTTTTTTAAAGCTAGCATGTGAGGATAAAGCTAGCAAGTTAATGTGTCATAATAGGTAATAATGAGACCCGTGACACACAGTGGTAAGCTGCAGTACTGCAGTCCAAGCTCTGCTCATGACCTGAGTTCGATCCTGGTGGAGGCTAGGTTCAGGTAGCCGACTCAAGGCTGACTCAGCCTTCCATCCTTAAATGAGTACCCAGCTTGCTGGGGGGGAAAGTGTAGATGACTGGGGAAGGCAATGGCAAACCATACCATAAAAAGTCTGCCATGAAAATGTTGTGATGCAACATCACCCCAGAGTTGGAAACGACTGGTGCTTGTACAGGGTGCTTGCACCTTTACCTTTTAAAAGATGATACCTTTTTAAAGACTGGTGCTTGCACCGTTACTTTTTTAAAGATGATGAAATACCTGTGTTGTCTTTCCTGTCTCTACCTGGCCACACAGATGCCCTCTTCTTATGCTACGTTGGTGGTATAGCAGCTACTGCACTTGACTTCAGTCTATACAACTAGGATGAAGAGTTTCAGTTCATGTGGGAGGAGCTCATATTTTTGGCTCTTCCCATATAACATCACAGAGCCTGAGGTTTCTCACAATATTCCAAGTGCTCAGAAAAGAAGCTCCTGCTCCCTCAGAATTAATGTAAGAAGCCAGTATCTTAGAAAGAGGATGGGAAGTAGGTTCTTTGGACCGCACATTCTATGTTCCAGTTGTTTGTTGATACATTTTAATTTTAATAAAATTATGGTGAATTTAATGAGTCCAGTTCAGTATTGCTGATTAGTATGCAGTGTAACCATTCACAGTGCATTCTCTGGCATTCAGCTGTGCAGTGCTTACAACCCCTAGTCATTCATGTATATGTTGAAGACTACTTCATATATGGTATTTCTCCCTTTTATTGGGAGAACTACAATGTAAGAATAAAAGATATTTGAAAGATAATGTCAGAACAGTGTGTCATATTCTGGAATATTACGAGACATCCAATTGACCTTAATTTGTCTAGATGCTGAGAAAGCATTTGATAATGTTTGTTGGCACTTTATGTTACAACAATTGAAAGGGATGGAGTGTGGTGACAATTTTTTGAGAGTAGTAGAAGCAATATATTATTCACAAAATGCAAGGGTGACAGTGAATGGCGAACTAACAGATATTCAAAAAGGCACAAGACAAGGCTGTCCATTGTCACCTCTACTTTTCATTTTATCTTTAGAGATGTTGAATAACCAAATAAGGGAAGATCCAAACATAAAGGGAGCTGTGATAGAAGATGAACAATATAAACGGAGAGCTTTTGCGATTATTTAGTTTTTATATTAGAACAACCAATGGACTCAATCGACTGCCTTATAAACAAGATCAAACAATTTGGCCATCATGCAGGATTAAAGATTAATTATTGCAAAACAACATTTTTGACAAAGAATATGACGGCGGAACAAGTTCAATCCTTCCAGCAGAAATCAGGATTTTTTTTATGAAATTTTTTTTTAAATATTTAGGTGTGGTCATTTCCAATAGATCTAGCAACCTAAAAGCAAACAACTATGGTAAACTACTCAAAGAAATTTAAAAAGACTTGGAAAAATGGCATGATTTAAATTTAACTTTAATGGGAAGAATAGCCCTAATAAAGATGAATATTCTACCAAGATTATTATTTTTATTTCAAACTATTCCAATATTTTTAAATAGTGGATTTTTTCAAGAACTGAACAGGACTGAATATGTTTGGCAAGGCAAAAAACCTAGAATCAAACTAAAGACACTGCAGGACTCTAAATTAAGAACAGGCATGGGCCTACCAGATTGGCAGCTATACTACAAAGCATCTGTACTTTTATGGGTAAGAGACTGGATACTTTTGAATGACAAGAGACAAATGCTATTAGAAGGACATGATTTGACTATGGGATGGCATGCATATTTGTGGTATCAAAGACTCGAAGGCCACTCCTATTTTAAGAATCATTGGTTTCGAAAATCTTTGTATCATATGTGGTCATGGTTAAAGACGAAAATTTACCAAATAATTCCAAGATGGGTTTCTCCAGTAGAAGCATTTACTCATCCAAACCTTTTAAAACCAAATCAGAATTACAGATATGAAGACTTGTTGGGAAAAGATAATCAACTGAAAACCAAAGAAGAATTGGAAAATGTGAATATTAAATTGAATTGGTGGTTGAAAATGCAAATTGAATCTAGATATGCCGAAGACAAGGTGACAGGTTCTAATACAGAGCAATATGTATTTGACAAAATTTTGTTGGGTCAACAAGAAAAGTTAATTTCCAAAATATATGCATACCTACTTCAAATGAAGACACAAGATGAAGTTGTAAAGGACTGTATGGTTCAATGGGCAAAAAACTTTGGCTACAATATAGCATTATAAGACTGGAAGAGACTATGGAAACTTAATGATAAGTTAACTAGGTCAGTAACTTTCAAAGAAAATCTATATAAGATGTTTTATAGATGGTACCTGACCCCACAGAAACTCTGTAAGATTTATACTAATATGTCCAACAAGTGTTGGAAATGTACTAAACAGATAGGTTCCTTTTACCATATGTGGTGGACATGTGAGATTGTGAAAGTCTATTGGAAAATGGTGCATGAAATGTTACAGAAGATCATGAAGACAGATTAATTTTAAACCAGAACTATTTTTATTGAATATATTTCCGGAGGACTATTCCAAAGAGATGAGGCATTTGTTGACCCATTTTAATACAGCAGCTAGGGTCCTTTTGGCACAGAGATGTAAAACTCAGGAAATTCCCACAAAAATGGATTTGGTGGGAAAAGTTCTGGAAACAGCAGAGTTGGACTTCTTGTCCCAGCTGTTAACTGGGAAATCTAAAGAAGAAAATATTGGATGAAATTCTATGCCTGGTTAGATAACTAAGACTCTTAAGATTCTCTGATGTGAACTTATCTTTTCTTTTTTCCCCCTGTACTTTATATTATAACATTTATCTTTACTGGAATTGTCAAAATTACTAGACAATTTTAACAAAAGGTTTATACCATAACATTTGAAAATGGATTTTGTGCAGTTGAGGCAAAACAATAGGGGGCAATTTATGTAAAGAAAATATTGCAGAATTAAGTTTTTTGAAAGTATTCCTATGCAAAATAATACCAGAATGTATTGCGTTTTCCCCTCATCCCTTTTCTTTTCTAAAACCAATAAAACTTTTTGAAAACCTAAGAATAGGAGGGAGTCACCCTTTTAACCCTCCTCCGAGGCTACAGCATTGCTTCGCCCTTCTCTCTTTGGTTTCACCGCCAGCGCTAGCCTGCACTCCTCCTTGACCTCCCTTGTGGCCTCCTTTTATTCTCATCTCCTGGCTCCACCCCCTCACCCAGCTTTCCCCCCTGACTCTGCCCTTGCTTTTAAGCTGGGACACTCAGGCCATGCCCCGGATGCGTCAGCTGTCTTGCTGCTGGGACACTCAGGCCATGTCCTGGATGCGTCAGCTGTCTTGCTGCTGGCCCCCAGCTGGGGCGTTTCTTTTCTTCCTGATGCAGTGGTGCAAGCCACTGTGGTTTGGTGGGCAGCCACTTTGGCTGCAGGCCGGCCATCTTCCGCCGCAGAAGTGTCTCTTCCTGCTGCTCCTGTCATAGGGTCACCCTGCTGCTCACCGCTGATCTGGAGGCGGGCCTGGTGGGCGTCTCAGAGGGAGGGTGTTGCCCATGGCAGGCCCTCTTCCTTTGGGCTCTGATCAGCCCAGGGTTTGCCTGGCTCCTGGCAGGCCTCTTGCGACTCAAGGTTTAAAAGTTGCCGGTTTGGATAAACCTGTCCTTGGGTCAGTTCCAAAATGTCAGACAATGGAACTTTAAACCAACCAGGCTTCATTTGTTACAAAGTTTAAGGCTTTATTTGAGAGTTCATAGTTTCTGAGTGTGGAAAGATTGGAACTGATACAATTTTACCAGTGAGGCGTTACTTTAAGGAATTGCCCATCAAAGGTTTCTAAACACAACTACATTCCCAAGCATTCTTAGTATGCAGTGTTACTTTTCACACGGTAACTTTCTCTTATCTCCTTGTGGTCCTTGATCTCTCAGGGATGGCCAAACTGCCATCCCCGGAGGCATTTTATCTTCAAAGGGGGACAGGAATTCACACCAGTGTTAGTAACAAATATATTCCTACTTTGATATGCAAGGTCTCTTCTCATGGTTAGTAATATGAGTTAGAAAATGGAGTCAGTTAGGCTAAGCATTTTATCACATTCATTTAGGTTAGCATTTCATTACAGTATTTTTCCAGTGTCTGACACGGGGAACACTCGGGTGATGGCAGGGCTTGGGAGCTGTGTTTGCCAGCAATACAGAGGGGGGTGGTCTTCTCCAGGCCCGCCAGGGAGCAGCCAGGACAGGGAGATTAAAAAGAGAGACTGCTGAATTGCAATTGATAACGACAGAAAAGGCCCAACAGGAACTCATTTGCATATTAGGCCACACCCCTGATGTCATCATTGTCTCGCACAGGGCTTTTTAATAGAAAAAGCCTGGCAAGAATGCATTTGCATATTAGGCCACACACCCCGATACCAAGTCAGCTGGAACTGAGTTCCTGTGCATTCCTGCTAAAAAAAAGCTCTGGATAATGAAGCTCAAGACAATGCATCCTCCTGGAGTGAACTGAGAGCTAGTTTTCCTATCTCATTACCAACATGTGCTATTATCATCTAGCATCTGAAATCACTCCACTCTCCCATATAAGGACCAATACGGGTGTTCTAATTCCTAACCAGGGTCTTTTTGAAAGAAAATAAATCCTAATAGGAATAGAGAAATCCATTTTAAAAACCCAGTTTGTGAACCTGTTGGATGGGAGCCCCTGGGCTCCTGCCTTCAGCTTCATTGGGTGGTCAGGGACAGCTAAGGCCTCAGATTGAGGACTGTGGGGTTCCTGCACCACTCCTCTGTGTGGTCTTCTCTGAGCTCTCTCGCTCTCTGTCTTGACTCACCAGTTGACAAGCTCTGAGTTCACTTCCTCTCTGGCCTCAGCATTTTTGCCACCTTTATTCCCTGTGCTCTCCTACCTCCTCCATAGTGCCTTCCTGTGACTGGTCCCTGGCTCTGTTTGTCTGCTGAACCTTGCCTCTACGGGCCCTGCTTCCAGCCCTTTTTAACTTTCTCAGCCCCTTCCCTCTCCGGCGCTCCCTCAGCATCTGCTTGGGACCTAGATGGGACCAGGCGGAAGTTTGCTCGTTGGGGTTGTGATGCAGTGCCTATCGACTCCACTGGAGCTCAGATACCTTCCCCTCACCTCCCCCGCAAATGGCTCCTGCTTTAAGAGCTGGGTGCGGCTGCTCTTTAATGGTACTGTCTGGACCCTTGCTCCTTCCTCAGGTGCCTGATATTGGGATGGTTGTTGTGAGGCCCCAGCTCTTGAAGACCAGTGTTAGGGGTGTGCCACACCAGGCTTCCTGAGATGCAGCATGCTGCAGGGTACGTCTGACAGTGTTACTGCGGCTGCTGCCAGTGTTGTTTCTCTTGGGGTCTCCAGCCGGGTGCCATGGGTGGGGGGCTGCAGTCCAAGCCCTGGCACTTTTCAGAATAAGCCAAAATAATTTTCTCAGTGTACACTGAGAAGAATTAGAAGAATTGTTAGAAGAATTCATCCTTCTACCCACCCACCTACCTGCCTCCCTCCAAAGAAGCAGTGTGCTTGCACACACAAAGCTTATACCTTTAATAAAATGCTGTTGGTCTTAAATCTGCCATGGGAGTCCAAGATTGCTCTATTTCCTCCTCCTTCATTCCCAAAAGAGAAGCAAACAGAAGGGGGGGTGGTGTTTGTGAGGCAGACACACACACACACACAGATACAGAGAGGGAGGTGGAGTGGCAGAAAGGCAGACTTGTTGTTTTATCTTTCCTGCATGAAGCAGCCACAAAGCACTCCATGAGCCTGTGTTGTGTGTCTGAGAGAGAGCGCAAGGGAAGGAGAGGGGAGAGAAGCAAGAGACAAGAAACAGAAAGCAAACAGCCACCGAGGGAGCTAGGGAAAAAGCAAGGTAAGGCATAACTGGAGCAGCAGCCCTGGAAAGAAAGCAGAAGGAAGTTGCTTGGGGGATGGATTTGAGCTCTGCATGGGCTGGATGTGGCTGGTGGCTACCTGTATGACACTCCTGAAAGATCTGCATCGAACATTCTTGCTATCACCATCATACTGATACTGTTCCTCAAGCAACGCACTGCTTAAAGGTGCGCCGTTTAGCTGCCCCTTCCCTCTCATCACCCGTAGTCCATCTCCCATTCTGTGACATAAAAAAAAGCTTACTTCGTTCCTTTCTCTTCATTTCCCTACTGAGTCCTTTAGCACTCTAGTCAATATTCAGGCTCTGCAATGGCTTATTTATTTCACCATGCTGGTAAAAAAAGGGTTTTCAAGCCCCATTTTAATAATAATAATAATAATAATAATAATAATAATAATAATAATAATAATAATAATAATAATAATAATAATAATAATAATAATAATAATAATTTTTATTTATACCCCGCCCTCCCCGCCGAAGCAGGCTCAGGGCGGTTTACAGGACATGGTGGGTCACACGATGATATAACAATAAATACAACATAACCATTAAAATACATTTCCTAAAAACAGCGATTAGATTAAAATTTAAAATACTGTATAAATTAATGGTGCTACATTCTTAATATACATGTAAACATAGCTTATTGATGTAATGGTTCCATCTTAATATGCCAGCTGGAAAAGGACGGTTTTGCAAGCCCTACGGAACTGATTTAAGGTCCCGCAGGGCCCGCACCTTCTCTGGCAGCTGGTTCCACCATTGGGCTGCTGTTACCGAGAAGGCCCGCTCCCTTGTTACTTTCAGTTTGGCCTCCTTTGGCCTGGGGATTTTCAGTAGATTTTGTGAACTAGATCTCAGTGCCCTCTGGGGAACATATGGAGAGAGAAAGTCCCTAAGGTAGGCAGGTCCTCGGCCATATAGGGCTTTAAAGGTAATAACAGCACCTTGTAATGGACTCGGTATACAATTGGCAGCCAGTGCAGCTCGCGCAGCCTAGGCCGCACATGTTCCCACCTAGGTAGACCCACTAGCAGCCTGGCTGCCGCGTTCTGCACTAGCTGGAGTTTCCGAGTTCGGTACAAGGGCAGCCCCATGTAGAGGGCATTACAGTAGTCTAGTCTCGGGGTGACCGTTGCATGGATCACTGTTGCCAGGTCACCGCGCTCCAGGAAGGGAGACAACTGCCTCGCCCGTCTAAGGTGGAAGGAGGCGGACATTTTAAAGCATTTTACATTCTTCTGGGGTTCAGCTGTGCGACAATAACCTTGCCAGAGAAAACACTGCACTTAAAAGCTTCAGGAAAGAAAAGATGCCTCACTCTGGAATGCACAGCTCGTGAGCATTGCCAACGCAGGTTAGAATGCCAAAGGGAGCTGTCTCAATTGCATTCTGTTTGAGGTCAGGAAGTCTGCCTCCTATCTAATTTAAAATGGAATATACTTTCTAGGCAAAATTGGTGTTAATGTTCCGGGGGAAATTCTTTAAAAGCGTCTTTCCGTTTCTCCCGCTATGTGAAGCTGGTTCATTCAGCACAGTTAGAAGAAGCAAAACCGTTTCTGAAAACCAAACGCACGCTCTATCTAGCCAGGGTAGGCATTAAGGCATCTTCGTGTACAACACTCAAAAGCACCTTTGAGCCCCTCTCTTGATGAGTCATGTGTGAGTGCTCTTAAAGGAGAGATTTAAGATGGAAGAGAGTAATTTTAAAAGCAAATTAAAAATGCGGTTTGAATACCAGATGTGAAAATGTCCTTATCCATAAATTGCAGAGGCTGGAACTGCCACAAAATGAGGTAGGGGAAATTAGTGCTACTAAGATTTCTTTTGGGCAGGGGGAGTAGAACGGAGAACGTGGTTTCTTGAGAACTGAAGTCACAGTAACTGGAGAGAGGAATTGGAAGCAGAGATGACTCCACAAGCTCGTTATATGCACAGAACATAAGTTTTATGGATGAAACCTCAATTCGGTGACTCCTTTCTTAAGACAATGGGTTTACACTGGAGCAGTGGTAATCGCTCTGTGGCTTGCAGAGACTCACATTCACAGTTACTATCAACCAGAAGACCTGCATCTACTTCAATCCCTGGTACCTCAGGAAGGCTTTCAGTTGACCTATCAACCACAAGCCCCACAGCGCATGGCCATGACCACTTTCCCAAAACATGCGGCACATGACAAACTGGGGGACAATTTTCAGAAGAGCCACCAGTGGCATGCCCAAGAGCCACTTGTGGCTCCCAAACCTCCAGGTATCACTGGACTAAAGCTTCACAGGAGTGCAGGAAGCTTCAAGTACAAAGCACTTTGTGGTACCTCTCCAGCTATTGATGTAGGGTTGCCAAGTCCAATTCAAGAAATATCTGGGGACTTTGGGGGTGGAGTCAGGAGACATTGGGGGTGGAGCCAGGAGACATTAGGGGTGGAGCCAAGATCAAAGCTGCGACAAGCATAATTGAACTCCAAAGGAGTTCTGGCCCTCACATTTAAAGGGACGGCACACCTTTTTTTTTTGTATAAACAAATTTTTATTAGTAACATATGGTAGCAGAATTATATCTACAACTTATAAAGAGCTTAAAATAAAAAAAAAAATCGTTCTACCCCATATCTTACTTTCCTCCCACCCCTCCCTCCGTTACTTGACCCCCGCCAGTGTTATTTTTTTTAAAAAAAAACAAATATTAAAGGTACCTTTAAACTATAAAAACCTTAATCATCAAAAATTGTCCAATGTCCTTTTATTTTCCACTCTTTCTCTACGTATCTTCTGAATTTCTTCCACTCCGCATTAAAAAGTTCTAAATCATAGTCTCTTAGTTTTCTTGTTAATTTGTCCATTTCACTCCATGACATAACTTTTGTAATCCAGTCCCATTTTTCTGGTATTTTTTCTTGCTTCAATAACTGCGCATACAATGTCCTAGCAGCTGAGAGCAAGTACCATATTAAAGTTCTATCTTCTTTTGGAAATTTTTCCATTTGTAATCCCAGCAGAAAAGTCTCTGCCTCTTTGTTGAATTCATATCCCAGAATCTTAGAGATCTCTTGCTGAATCATCTGCCAAAACATTTTAGCCCTTTCACAAGTCCACCACATATGGTAGAAAGAACCTTCATGCTTTTTACATTTCCAACACCTATCTGGCATCTTGTTATTCATCTTTGCTATTTTTTTTGGAGTCATATACCATCTATACATCATCTTAAAACAGTTTTCTTTAATACTATGACATGTTGCGAGTTTCATAGAGTTCTTCCACAGATACTCCGGGGACGGCACACCTTTTCAATGCCTTCCTTCCATAGGAAATGAAGGATAGGGGCACCTTCTTTTGGGGCTCATAGAATTGGACCCCCGGGTCCAATCTTTTTGAAACTTGGGGGGTATTTTGGGGAGAGGCACTAGATGCTATACTGAAAATTTGGTGCCCCCAAAAAACAGCTCCACCCAGAGCCCCAGATACCCGCGGATCAATTCTCCATGATCTTCTATGGGAATATATCTCCATAGGGAATAATAGAGTTCCCAGCAGACATTTCCCTCCCCCCCACTTTCTGACGACCCTGAAGCGGGGGGGGGGAGGGTTTCCAAACCGGGGGATCCCCTGCCCCCACTGGGGATTGGCAACCCTATATTGATGTGAAAGAAAGTTTTCAATGTTCTTATACAGACTGATCTCAATAGACATGTTAGAAATAAGTGTTGCCAATAGGCCAGGAGAAAAAAAGGCTTGTTTCTTTCACGTGTGGAAATCAGCAGCATGACATGGGAGGTAAATATCCAATTAAGCCAGAAGGATTTGCTGGAGCTTTCGGTTTCTCATGGTGCAGCACATATTTATGGAATTAACGTTTGTTTGAGCATAAACTGCCAACTTCCTTGCGGTTCCTCTGTCCTCGTTCCAGCACTTTCAGGAAATAATGCAGCGCTTACAGTGTTTGGCAAGCAGTGGAGGAATTTCCTGTCTTCGCTCCTGCAGCTCAAAGGCATGCCAGCCACTCCCAGAGCCTCGTTGTTTTCGGCTGCTCTTTTGCCCCACCTTCGGCGCTTGGGAAATCTTGAGCCATGCGAGATTGGACACGCATACTGTCCTGCTCCTTGCGAAATGTTTCTATTACCTATGACGTCAGCACAAACCTTGTGTTAGCAAACGTGGATGAGGAGTCAAGTCACGCTAATGCATACATTACTGCAGAAATTTTATCCGTCCACTTGAGAGCGCGTGAAATGATTCACACGCATTTAAATAGACAATGGAGGACTTTCCATCCTATTTTTTAATGCCACTGGGGAAGGTACCAGTTAGGGTTGCCAAGTCCAATTTAAGAAATATCTGGGGACATTGGGGGTGGAGCCAAGATCTGCCAAGTCCAATTGAAGAAATATCTGGGGACTTTGGGGGTGGAGCCAGGAGACTTTGGGGGTGGAGCCAGGAGACATTAGGGGTGGAGACAAGATCTGCCAAGTCCAATTGAAGAAATATCTGGGGACTTTGGGGGTGGAGTCAGGAGACTTTGGGGGTGGAGCCAGGAGACATTAGGGGTGGAGCCAAGATCAAGGCTGTGACAAGCATCATTGAACTCCAAAGGGAGTTCTGGCCGTCACATTTAAAGGGAAGGCACAACTTTTCAATGCCTTCCTTCCATAGGAAATAATGAAGGATAGGGGCACCTTCTTTTGAGGCTCATAGAATTGGACCCCCTGGTCCAATCATTTTGAAACTTGGGGGATATTTTGGGGAGAGGCACTAGATGCTGTGCTGAAAATTTGGTGCCTCTACCTCAAAAAACAGCTCCCCCAGATCCCCGCAGATCAATTCTCCATTATTTTCTATGGGAATAAATCTCCATAGGGAATAATAGAGTTCCCAGCAGACATTTCCCTCCTCTCCCCCCCTTGCTTTCTGATGACTCTGAAGCAAGGGGAGGGCCTCCAAATTGGGGGATCCCCTGCCCCCACTTGGAGATTGGCAACCCTAGTACCAGTGGAATTCCTGAAAAAAACCCCTCCCTACCTCGTGGCATGCAGAAAAAATTTCACCACATTCCCCTCCTTTTTCCATGGGAATTCTGGCCCCATTACACTGGAGGGGCATTGCCTTTGGTTTCAACAGAGGCAGGGGGCCTTCTGATACTCACAGGTTGTTTTCCTTCTAGGAATGCTGGGGAGCAATGGCCTAGGAATCAGACTCACGCTCTATCCTTCCGGGCGTGGTAACCAAGCAAAGGCTTGGGACACCCGGTCAAGTCTTGGCTCGAGGAGCATCCTGCCCTTGCCTTTCCCAATATCCGCAGCAGGTGTCATGTTTCACCATTCGCCGGGTCGCACGTGATTCTCGCACTCTTCTCCATTTTATCCTGACCACCACAACGCTGTGAGGCAGGCAGGCTGAGTGTTCACGGGAGAGGCGGGGATTGGGGAGCCTGTGCCAAAAATTTTCCCTGAAAAAGGGAACCAACTATGCCCGTTGAATGAGCTGAATAAAACGTTTCAACTAAAAGTCATGGTAGCCTACAGCCCAAGCAAAGACAGCAACTCTGAAGAGAAGCTGGAGAGCCAGTTTGGTGTAGTGGTTAAGTGTGCGGACTCTTATCTGGGAGAACCGGGTTTGATTCCCCAATCCTCCACTTGCACCTGCTGGAATGGCCTTGGGTCAGCCATAAATCTGGCAGAGGTTGTCCTTGAAAGAGCAGCTGCTGAGAGCCCTCTCAGCCCCACCCACCTCACAGGGTGTCTTTTGTGAGGGGAGGAAGGTAAAGGAGATTCTGAGCCACTCTGAGTCTCTTCAGAGTGGAGGGCGGGATATAAATCCAATATCTTCATCTACCTCACAGGGTGTCTGTTGTGGGGGAGGAAGGTAAAGGAGATTGTGAGCCACTCTGAGACTCTTCGGAGTGGAGGGCGGGATGTAAATCCAGTAACTTCATCTACCTCACAGGGTGTCTGTTGTGAGGGGAGGAAGGTAAAGGAGATTCTGAGCCGCTTTGAGTCTCTTCGGAGTGGAGGGCGGGATATAAATCCAATATCTTCATCTACCTCACAGGGTGTCTGTTGTGAGGGGAGGAAGGTAAAGGAGATTGTGAGCCGCTCTGAGTCTCTTCGGAGTGGAGGGCGGGATATAAATCCAATATCTTCATCTACCTCACACGGTGTCTGTTGTGGGGGAGGAAGGTAAAGGAGATTGTGAGCCGCTCTGAGACTCTTCGGAGTGGAGGGCGGAATGTAAATCCAATATCTTCATCTACCTCACAGGGTGTCTGCTGTGAGGGGAGGAAGGTAAAGGAGATTGTGAGCCGCTCTGAGTCTCTTCGGAGTGGAGGGCGGGATATAAATCCAATATCTTCATCGACCTCACAGGGTGTCTGTTGTGGGGGAGGGAGGGAAAGGAGATTGTGAGCCGCTCTGAGACTCTTCGGAGTGGAGGGCAGGATGTAAATCCAATATCTTCATCTACCTCACAGGGTGTCTGTTATGAGGGGAGGAAGGTACAGGAGATTGTGAGCCGTTCTGAGTCTCTTCGGAGTGGAGGGCGGGATATAAATCCAATATCTTCATCTACCTCACAGGGTGTCTGTTGTGGGGGAGGAAGGTTAAGGAGATTGTGAGCCGCTCTGAGACTCTTCGGAGCGTAGGGCGGGATGTAAATCCAATATCTTCATCTACCTCACAGGGTGTCTGTTGTGAGGGGAGGAAGGTAAAGGAGATTGTGAGCCGCTATGAGTCTCTTCGGAGTGGAGGGCGGGATATAAATGCAATATCTTCATCTACCTCACAGGGTGTCTGTTGTGGGTGAGGAAGGGAAAGGAGATTGTGAGCCGCTCTGAGACTCTTCGGAGTGGAGGGCGGGATATAAATCCAGTATCTTCTTCTTGTTGCACCTGGCAGGGTAGTATCATATGGACATATGAAGCTGCCTTATACTGAATCAGACCCTTGGTCCATCAAAGTCAGTATTGCCTACTCAGACTGGCAGCGGCTCTCCAGGGTCTCAAGCTGAGGTTTTTCACACCTCTTTGCCTGGACCCTTTTTTGGAGATGCCAGGGATTGAACCTGGGACCTTCTGCTTCCCAAGCAGATGCTCTACCACTGAGCCACAGCCCCCTCCAGGGTCTCCGGCTGAGGTTCTTCATGCCTACTTGCCTGGATCCTTTTTAGCTGGAGGTGCCAGGGATTGAATCTGGGACCTTCTGCTTCCCAAGCAGATGCTCTACCACTGAGCCACAGCCCCATTCATGGCTCTCCAGGGTCTCAAGCTGAGGTTTCTCACACCTATTTGCCTGGACCCTTTTTAGTTGGAGATGCCAGGGATTGAACCTGGGACCTTCTGCTTCCCAAGCAGATGCTCTGCCACTGAGCCACAGCCCCATTCATGGCTCTCCAGGGTCTCAAGCTGAGGTTTCTCACACCTATCTGCCTGGACCCTTTTTAGTTGGAGATGCCAGGGATTGAACCTGGGACCTTCTGCTTCCCAAGCAGATGCTCTACCACTGAGCCACAGCCCCATTCATGGCTCTCCAGGGTCTCAAGCTGAGGTTTCTCACACCTATTTGCCTGGACCCTTTTTAGTTGGAGATGCCAGGGATTGAACCTATGTCTCATCACAAATCCCATGCTTTTTTCCCATATATACACTGGTTCCCAAGTCTTTATACATTCTTGCCAGTTTCCGTCTCTCAACCTTATGGTCAAAATATCCATTTCAGCAGATTCTAATAATTTAAATAAAAATTCTTCCTTATCTGGAATTTGGGGGAGTTTCCAATATTTTGTGAAAAGTATCCTAGCATTTGTAATCATATACATCAGTAATTTTTTTTCCCCACGGGCTAAGTATTCTCTACATATACTCCGTAAATAAAGTTCAGGAGAGTGTTTAATCCTTTTCTTTAGAACCTTTTGGATCCATATATTTATTTGTGTCCAAAATTTCTTAGCAAGTTCACACTTCCACCAAATATGGTAGAGTGTCCCTTTAACCTTTTTACATTTCCAGCACTTATTATTATAAGTTGGATTCATTTTGGCTAATCTTGCGGGAGTAAGGTACCATGTATACATCATTTTATACAGATTTTCTTTAAAAACTGTTGATTTAGTCAATTTAATATTATATTTCCAGATTTTTTTCCCTTTCTTCTAATTCAATTGAGTAGCCAAAATCCTGTAGCCATCTTACCCAACTTTCTTTGACAGCTTCAGTTTGCATCTCAACCTCTAGTAGCCAATTATAAATTTTAGAGATAAGTTTTTTGGGCTCATATATCATAGTATCAAGTTCGTTTACTTCCGCATCTTTGGGGAAACCCAAACCTTTATCAGATTGGTACATCGACTTGACTTGACATCTAACCCACCAGTCCGGAATTGTATTAACTTCCAAGTTTAGGTTACTATCGGCATCTAGCAATGCGGCATAGTTTTGAGGGATTCCCCAATCATACAAATTTGGGTGCGTAGCTGCTTCAACTGGTGATACCCACAAGGGAGTATATGTATAGATTTTCCTTTTAGTTTCAATCCAGATCTTGTAGATTGCCTTTCGAATTTCATGTCTCTAAAAATTACTATTTCTTTGAGAAGCCTGGTACCAGATACATGCATGCCAGCCTTTGGTCAATCCTACACCTTCTAGTACTAATAATCTTTTATTTTCCAGTAAGAACCAGTCTCTAGCCCAGGCTAAACAGGATGCTTTGTAATATAAGTACCAATCTGGTAGGGCCATGCCCCCTCTTAATTTATTCTCTTGAAGGACTTTTAACTTGATCCTTGGTTTCTTCTTTTGCCAAATGAAAGCCATGATTATTTTATTAAGTTTTTGAAAGAAGGTCTTGGGTAGTTCGACTGGAATCATCTGGAATAAGAATAGGATTCTAGGGAGAATATTCATCTTGGTTGTAGCTATTCTCCCCAAAAGGGAGATTTGCAAATCTCTCAATTTCTCCAGGTCTGCTTCAATTTCCTTATAAATCTTCTCATAATTATCCCGGTAAAGAGATTTCACGTCATTTGTTAGATGGACTCCTAAGTATCTAATTCTCTTCTCATATTTAAAGCCCGATTTATCCTCCAGTTGCTTGATTTGTTCTTTATTCATGTTTTTGGTTAAAAATTTGGTTTTTTTGCGTGTTAACTTTAAATCCAGAGATTTCTCCAAATTGTTGTAGTCTTGTTTTCAATTTATCAATCGAAGAGATGGGATCTTCTAAGGTAAACAACAGATCGTCCGCAAATGCCTGAATTTTAAATTCTTCATTTTTTATCTTCAAACCTCTAATTTCAGTGTCGTCCCTTATCTTCTTAATCAAAAATTCGATTATGGTTACAAAGAGGAGAGGAGACAGAGGGCATCCTTGTCTGGTCCCCTGTTCTATTTCCACACATTCTGAGTTGTTCCCATTTATATTAATTCTTGCGCTTTGTTTGGTATATATAGCTTCTATAAGCTTCTTAAAATTCTTGCCACAGCCAATCGCTTCCAATGCTTTGCCAATAAAGCTCCAATTCACATTGCCAAACGCTTTTTCGGCGTCTAGCAAGATACCTGCAAATTGCTTATCAGGATCATCTTTGTAATACTCTAGGATGTTCAAAAAGTATCTTAAATTTTGCCACATCATTCTTCCCGGTATGAATCCAGTTTGATCTTCCTGTACTATATTTGTTATAATTCTTAAATCTGTTAGTCAGTATCGTCGCAAAAATTTTATAGTCTGCATTTAAGAGAGAGATTGGTCTATAATTTTTGATTTCTGTTGGTTCTGTTCCTTCTTTGTGGATTATTGATATCAGTGCCTCTCTCCAAGATGTTGGGATTATAGCCGATTCCTGAATTTTCTCTAACAGCTTTTTATAAGGGATTAAGAGCAGATCTTCAAAAGATTTATATACTTCCACCGGCAGGCCGTCCAAGCCAGGTATTTTATTCGGTTTCTGTTGTTTAATTGCCTCAATTATCTCATGAATTGTAATAGGACTCTCTAATGAATCCTGCTGCTCTTTTGTTAATTGCTTCCTATTAACGCTTTTTATATACTCTTCTTGCCGTTGTTTTGCATTTTCCTGCTTTTTATAAAGGTTTCGATAGAAATTTTTTACAATTTGCTCCATTTTATCTTCTTGAGTAATCTCTTCACCTTCTTGATTTTTAAGTAATCTTATAATTCTTTTCTCTCTCTCTTTTTTAAGTTTATAAGCTAGCCATCTGCTTGTTTTATTGGCGTTTTCGAAATAATTTTGCTTGGCC
This sequence comes from Heteronotia binoei, assembly GCF_032191835.1. Taxonomy (NCBI): domain Eukaryota; kingdom Metazoa; phylum Chordata; class Lepidosauria; order Squamata; family Gekkonidae; genus Heteronotia; species Heteronotia binoei. The sequence continues at coordinate 10,738,804 of NC_083230.1, forward strand.
CACTTCAATTTCCTTTCTAATTCTTCTGTTAACCATAAATTAATTCCATGCTGCGTGGCTTGTATTTTACGTTTTATATCTTTGGTGTTATTAATTTTTTGTTGCTTCTCGTGTTCCTTTAATTCTTTCACTAAATCATTGTATAACTTGGGGAACCACGCATGCGTCAAATCGGTTAAGACGCTCCCAGAACGTACTCCCGGAGAAATTTGTTATTAAGCCATCGAAGAAGAGAGATAAACTTTTGAAAACAGTTTGAAATATTTGTGGAAGGAAGCAAGACCTGGAGGGCATTAATCAGAGTGAGTCTTTGGAAGTGTGATTTCTTATCATCTCTTTACTCTCCGCTCCCTGGGAGGAGGCCAGAAAGCGAGAAGAGAACATGGCGACTAAAAAGGAGCTGAAGGATTTAACACAGCTCATTGCTTCTTCAGAACAGAATGTAAGGGGCGATATTAAAGCTCTTAAAACAGACTTGAGACAGATGGCCATAGAAATTAAGAACATAAAAAAGGTGGCTGATAAGGCAGCCAAAAAAGCTCAAGTTAATGAAGACAAAATTAAAGAGCTAACGAGCAAATTAGCGTTTGTAAGCGATCGTCAAAGGAGAAGAAACATTCGCTTATCAGGCATCCCTGAAGAGATTACACAGAAAGACCTTGAATCAAAACTACTGGAATGGCTTGAGCGTTATGATTTAAGGATACAAACGGAAGATATAGAAAGAGTACACAGATCTCTCCGCCCCAAGCCAAGCCTGGGAGCAAAGCCAAGGGATGTTATTATGGCTTTTGCAAGAGAGAAAATAAGGGACAATATTTATAAATGTTTGAAACTTCAGAAGGATTTACAGCTTGATGATAATAAAGTTATAGTAAGACAGGACCTCTCTCCAGAGACACTCCAGCAAAGAGCAATACTAAGACCTTATACGCAAAGTCTTTTTGAAAATGGAATATTATTTTCATGGGGCTACCCGGCAGTGATTTTGGTTTTTAAAGAAGGCAAGCTGCTGCGAGCTAAAAATCCAGAAGAGGCAAGAAAAATGTTGGAGAGATTGGGAATCAACATGAGGCCGTTAGAACCAGGAAATGTGGAGGAGCAAGAAGACGAGCAACAGGAACCTTGTGAGAACACTTCAAGTAGCAGTGAAGAAGAAGGAGAGTCGAGTCAGACATTGCAAAGCAAGCCAAAGCGTTTGAGAAAAGACACTGGGGGCTCTTAGTAATGAGGGTCTCCAAGGGAACTTAATATTGCTTTCAATTTACTTTAAAAAAAAAATTTTTTTTGGAATAAGATGGCTTATAGAGAAATATTGAAATGAGTTATATTAATTAGATAGGGAGGAAGGGAAAGGAACGTGGACCCCAACTTAGCAACGAAGAGGTCAGGAGGTTATGCCACCTGTATACCCTTTGAGGGTTCTTCTTCGGGGAGGGGGAAGGGGAAAGGTAGTGACCATCAAGTAAGAGAGGATAGAAATGAGCACATATGTATGAGATTTACAAAGGAAAATGGTTGAGACAATTAAAATATTATCTTTAAATATAAATGGGTTGGCTTCAGATTTAAAAAGGTATAGACTGAAAAATATGCTAAAAAAACAGGGAATAGATATAGTGTGTCTCCAGGAGACCCATAAAGGTAAAAAAGATAAAAAACCCCTACTAAACTCTACACTATGGGAAACAAGGGTGGAAGCAAGAGGAACTAGGAAGGCAAGAGGGGTAGCGATACTTACACATTCTAGCTTGAAGTTAGAAGTACTGGATCAAATATCTGATTTAGAGGGAAGATATGTTTTTTTGAAATTTAAGTTGAATAGTAGGAAGTTTACAATAGCATCTATCTATGCCCCAAATATGGGTCAGGTGAGCTTCTTAAATAAGGTATTCCAGAAATTGCAGAACTTTTATGAAGGGGATGTGGTAGTGGCAGGGGACATGAATTATGATTTTAAGAAAAGTAAAACCTTGAAATTTAAGAAATGGAAATTGAAAGATGTGTTCACATATGAAGGGAACAATCCTCAACCTACATATTTCTCTAATAGATTTAAGACTTTTTCATATATAGATTATATTTTAGTAAAGGAATCAAATGAGTTAGAGGTGATGAAGGCAGTAACTGAGCCATTATGGATTTCGGACCACGCTCCTTTAAAGGTGCAATTTAGAATAAGTGAAGAGAGAAAAGAGTTTACTTGGAAATATAAGGCATATCTGCCCTTGACAGGAAAAGATCGGATGGATTTAAGAAGGGATATAGAATGCTATTTTAGAGAAAATAGAAATTCAGCCACAGAAGGAGTAGTTTGGGATGCGGCTAAGGCAGTTATAAGAGGAGCTTATATAGCTAAGGAAATTAGAATTAGAAAGGAAAATAATAAGGAAAGAAGTAGGATAGTAAATGAGATTAAACGAATACAGAAAGACCTGCAGGGAAATTATAATAGGCAGTCATATGAATTATTCAAAAAACTTAAAAAAGATTTAGAGAACTTGGATTCATTATCTATGTGGAAAAAGGATATATTAGTTAAGAATGAGTACCATAGAATTAATATAAATACAATGAGAAGAATGGCGAATTATTTAAAGACGAAAAAGGAAAAACAAAAAATTGGATGTATTAAGGGAAATGGGGATAAACAATTTTTTAAAAACGCTCGGATAAGAGAGGAATTTGCTACATTCTATCAACAACTATTCAAATCGGGAGAAAACCAAAGATTCGAGGAACAGTTAGATAATAAATTAACGATAGAACAGAGAGAGAGCCTGAATAAAGAAATTACCCGGCAGGAAATAATAGAGGTATTAAAAAGGTTAAAAAATAGGAAATCCCCTGGTTTGGATGGTTTTATGGCAGAATATTATAAAGAAATGGCAGAGTTAATGATACCAGAAATGCAAAGTTTATTTAATTATATTTTAAAAGGGGGGGAAATACCAGATTCATGGAAAAAAGCTGAAATTTTACCAATTTTGAAGCCTCAGAAGGATCCCCTAGAAATAAATTCATATAGGCCAATTAGCCTGATGAATCAAGACTATAAAATATTTACAAAAATTCTAGCTAATAGATTAGAAAAATATTTACCAAACTTGATTAAGGAAGATCAATATGGTTTTGTTAGAGGTAGATTTATTGCAGATCCATTGAGAAATATATTGAATGTTTTGTTCTGTAAGGATAAGAAAACTTTAGCCTTGTTAAAATTAGACGTGTATAAGGCGTTTGATACGGTAAATCACAATTATTTAATGCAGGTATTGGAAAACTTTGGTTTTGATGGGCCCTTTTTAAATGTTGTAAGGGAAATCTATAGGGGGGGTAAAGCAGTAATTAGAATAAATGATGGGCACTCTAGAGAAATTTCGATACAGAGAGGAGTAAAGCAAGGTTGCCCATTGTCCCCTCTGTTATTTGCATTAGCAATTGAACCCCTAGCAGATAGGATACGAAATAGTGGTAGAATTCAGGGATTTCAAATAGGTAAGGAAGAATTGAAATTAAACCTTTTTGCGGACGATATTTTGTTGACAATAAGTAATCCACTGCAGGCAATACGAGAATTGTTAGTTATTTTAGAAGATTTTAAGTTATGTTCGGGACTTGGAATAAACATTAAGAAATCAGAAATAATGTTTATTAATGTAGGTGGGGAAACCAAGAAGGCAATATTAGCCTTAACGGGGATGAAATCAGGAGTTAGCAAAATTAAATATTTAGGAGTTTATCTTAATAAAAATATAGAGAGGCTACAAAAAATGAATTATAATAAGGTGTGGTTAAAGATTTTAAAGAAATTGAAGGAATGGAAGAACAAAAATCTGAGTATCCTAGGGAAAATTAGAGCAATAAAAATGTTTATACTCCCAAAGCTGCTATATTTATTTCAAGTACTTCCTATAAGATTAGATCAGGAAACGATAAGGAAATGGGATGAACATATTAAAAATTGGGTCTTTGGTCGGAAAAAAGCAAGAATACAAAAAAAGTTGATATATATGCCCCAAGATGAACTAGGATGGGGAGTTCCATATTTACAAGCTTATTATGATGCAGTTCAGTTGAAAGCATTGATGGAGCTAGAATGGAGGAAAGGGGATAAATGGGTAAGACTTGAATCTGCAGTCAATAAGGGAGCAGGTAGTAGTGGAATTTACACGAGAGAGATAAAAAAGGTAATGATACAAACCGAAGGTCCAAGAAAAATAGCTTTAATGGTGTGGAAGAGGTGGAAAAAGATCTTAATGCCTTTAACCTCGAAATGGACCCCACTTAAGGATATCTGGGAAAAAGAGATGAACCCAAAATTCTATGAAGAGCTGCAAAGGGAAGACATAATAAGAGTCAAGGATTTGTACAATAGCCAAGGGGCCTTATTACCACTTCAGGAGTTGAACTGTAAGATAGGGAAACAATATTGGTTAAATCTAATGGGATTATATCAAACAATCCGACAAGAAAAGTATAAAGATGCTATTAAAAGAGATGACAATTTTATAGAAAAGGTACTATATGTGGATGAAAGGAAGAAAGGACTGTCAGGGATTATTTACCTTGAATTGGTAAAAGATAAGGAGTTCATGTATAGAACCTTAAAGAACAAATGGAATAAAGAAAAACAAATAACTGATGGGGAGGTGAATAAGTTAATGATGAATTTGAAGAAAATTAAGATAGAAAAATATAGAGAACTGGAAAGGAAGATAATCTTGAAATGGTATAGGACGCCGGCTCAATTGGCATATATGATTAAAGGGATGAAACCAAATTGTTGGCACTGCAATGCAAAAGAAGGGTGGTACTCCCACTTATGGTGGGAGTGCCCCAAGGTTATAGAGTTTTGGGGGAAAATTCGGGGAAAAATAGTGGGGGTATGCAAGTTTAATATTGATATAGATGGGGAGTTGTTATTTATGGGGGTACTGGAAAACAATAAAATTGAGAAACAAAACCAGAGCATTTTCAAAGCAATGATATTAGCAGCACATGCAGTGATAGCATATGGTTGGAAGGAGAGCTCAAAATGGACCCTGGAAAGATGGAACAATTATTTGTATGAATATATACAATCAGACATATTAGAATGTTTAAAACAAGATAAGATATGGGATAGAAAAATTGAAGAGATAAAAGAGAAATGGGATATATACTTCTCATGGGTATTTAAGGGGGAAGCCAACAAAGCTATATTTGAAAAATTGGGAAAAGTGTGCTCATGGTTAAAAATTTAATTGTAACTTTAGTATGGTCACTTGGTGGGGGGGAGGGATATAAATAGGGGTAAAAATGGTGTCACAAGAGAATTGGAAATGTATTCTATGTAATGTAATATTTGAGACACAATAAAATAAAAAATGGGAAAAAAAACTAAATCATTGTATAACTTCATGCGTTCTTTATTTCTTTTTGCTGTATAACTAATAGCCATACCCCTGAAAAAAGCTTTGAAAGTGTCCCAGATATTCTGGACACTTGTATCTTCTTCTAAGTTTCGTTGGAAAAATTCCTTTATTTCCTTTTTAGCTCTTTCCAAGAATGCTGTCTCTTTTAGAATTTGGAGGTTCAAAGTCCAACGACTATTCCTTTGGGGGTATTGCAAAGTCACTTGTACAGGATTATGGTCTGCAAACGTTTTCGGCAAAATGTTGGCTTGGTTAATTAGCGGAATTAAATCTACCGACATCCAGCACATGTCAATCCTGGACCAGCACTTGTGGACTTGAGAATAATGTGTAAAATCTTCTACCTGTAAGTTTTTAACCCTCCAAATATCGATCAAATTCAATTCTTCTGCCATCCTATAAAAGGTCTTAGGTAAAACACTGCATGATGGGTTTTTCTTCAGCTTTTCAAATTTTTTATCTTTTTTAACATCAAATACTGCATTATAATCTCCTATAATACAACAGCTTTCTGTCTGCAGTTCCGCTAGTTTCTCATGTATGTTTTTGTAAAAATTTTCTTGTTTATCGTTGGGAGCATATATATTTACGACAAGGATCTTTCTTTTATTGATTATAGTTTCTATTATTAAGATCCTTCCCAATTCATCTCTGTATATCAGTTTGGAATCTATATTTTGGTTAACATATATGGCTACTCCTCTTCTCTTCCCATCATCACATGAATAGTATAGCTGTCCCAGTTTCTTATTCTGTAAAAATTTAGTATCACTTTTCTTTATATGCGTTTCTTGGAGACAAATTATTTGAGCTTTGGTCTTTTGGAGTTGTAAGAAAGTCCTCCTTCTCTTCTTAGGTTCATTTAAACCATTTACATTCACAGATATAATCTGCAATCCGGTCTTATTACTCATCCTACTATCGTTTTACTATCTTCTGTGATTCTTTGGTCTCTTTTGGTATATTGTCTTGTTTTAACTCCTTCTCTTTTAAATTTCAGGGTACCTTCTTCCTCTTTTCCACACGAGTCCGCTTCTTCCTCTCGGTCTTCTCCTACGTGCAATCCTTGGTTACTTGAAGCTATGAAGCTGTCCCAAAAGTCTTCCATTTTTGCCAATGTAGTAATGTTGTATCTTTTAGCTTGATAAGTGAAAAAGATTCCCTCTGGAACCATCCATTTAAATTGTATTGAATGCTTTAGTAACCAGTTAGTCAATCTCTTGTATCCCAGTCTTCTTTGACGAATCGGCCAAGGGACATCTTTCAAGACTTTAATACTGGTACCTTTCCAGTCAAACCATCGTCTCTTGCCTTTTTTTGAATCTTTTTACAGGTCGCAACTCGGGCAAACCTGACTAAAACTTCTCTTGGAAGATTGTGTCTTTTAGAGTAGGAGGAAGATATTCTTTTAACCCAATCAATCTCACTCCTTCCTCCCTCCAGTAGTTTCTCCTCCTCTGTATCTAATATTTCCAGGATTTTATTCTCTAAATTCTCTCCCCTCACCTCTGGAACATTCTGAAACCGTAGTACATATGCCGCTTTTTCCATTTCCAGCTTTGCTACTCTATCTTCCAAGTCCGCCAAATCAGTTTTATTCTCCCGTACCGTCGCTATAGTAGTTTTGTTTTGATCCTCCAAGCTTTAAACTTTTGCCACAAGACTATGTACTTGCTGTGTGTTTGCTAAAAGTTGCTTTTGAAAGTCCTCCATTTTATCATTAGTTTTTTTATTCTCTCCCATGAGTTCCATTTTCATCCCTACCAGGGCCTCTTGGTTTTGCTTAAAGCCTGCCACCATAATCACCTGTAGTTTCTCTAAAGCATCCTGATTGTCCACTGGTGGCATAGGTTTTGGACCTCCTGGTGAGGTACCCTGGCCCAATTTCTTGATTTTGGTCTCCGTCTGTCTCTCTTTTCTCTCTTTGTCTCCCATACTTTTAGTAATTCTCAGTATCACTTCAGTATATGTTAGGCCCCTCTAATTTTCTTGTGTTACTTCTATTTATGTTACTATCCACAATCCAAGCCAATTACTTCACAATATTATTGTCACATTAATACCTGAGTCTACACCTCAGTTTTAAACAAGAATTTTAAGCACCGCTTCTTTATATCTTATCCCTCCAAGGAGGCTTGCTTTCTATACCTTATATTCCATGGAGTCCTTAATAAGTCAATAAATCAGTCAGTCAATAAATCAATTTCTCATTACATCAACAATAAATCAATATCTCATCATATCAACATCTCATCACATCAGCAATTCATTTTCCATCATTAGTATTACCCTAGGTTCATTAGATTCAGTGCAGTCAATACAGTTAATACCAACACTTAATTTTAAACTCAGTCTCACTTGGTTTTACTATCCTTTCCTTCCTTCTTCTTTCTTCTGCCTTCTTTCTTCTTCCTTCCCTTTTATCTTATAGTTTATAGTTTACAGTCTGTCCTGGATTGAACCTGGGACCTTCCGCTCTGCCACTGAGCCACAGCCCCATTCATGGCTCTCCAGGGTCTCAAGCTGAGGTTTCTCACACCTATATGCCTGGACCCTTTTTAGTTGGAGATGCCAGGGATGAACCTGGGACCTTCTGCTTCCCAAGCAGATGCTCTGCCACTGAGCCACAGCCCCATTCATGGCTCTCCAGGGTCTCAAGCTGAGGTTTCCCACACCTATTTGCCTGGCCCATTTTTTGGAGATGCCACGGATTGAACCTGGGACCTTCTGCTTCCCAAGCAGATGCTCTGCCACTGAGCCACAGCCCCATTCATGGCTCTCCAGGGTCTCAAGCTGAGGTTTCTCACACCTATTTGCCTGGACCCTTTTTAGTTGGAGATGCCAGGGATTGAACCTGGGACTTTCTGCTTCCCAAGCAGATGCTCTGCCACTGAGCCACAGCCCCATTCATGGCTCTCCAGGGTCTCAAGCTGAGGTTTCTCACACCTATTTGCCTGGACCCTTTTTAGTTGGAGATGCCAGGGATTGAAACTGGGACCTTCTGCTTCCCAAGCAGATGCTCTGCCACTGAGCCACAGCCCCATTCATGGCTCTCCAGGGTCTCAAGCTGAGGTTTCGCACACCTATTTGCCTGGACCCTTTTTAGTTGGAGATGCCAGGGATTGAACCTGGGACCTTCTGCTTCCCAAGCAGATGCTCTGCCACTGAGCCACAGCCCCATTCATGGCTCTCCAGGGTCTCAAGCTGAGGTTTCTCACACCTATTTGCCTGGCCCCTTTTTTGGAGATGCCACGGATTGAACCTGGGACCTTCTGCTTCCCAAGCAGATGCTCTGCCACTGAGCCACAGCCCCATTCATGGCTCTCCAGGGTCTCAAGCTGAGGTTTCTCACACCTATTTGCCTGGACCCTTTTTAGTTGGAGATGCCAGGGATTGAACCTGCTTCCCAAGCAGATGCTCTGCCACTGAGCCACAGCCCCATTCATGGCTCCCAAGCAGATGCTCTGCCACTGAGCCACAGCCCCATTCATTGGAGAGCCGGTTTGGTGTAGTGGTTAAGTGTGCGGACTCTCATCTGGGAGAACCGGGTTTGATTCCCCACTCCTCCACTTGCACCTGCTAGCATGGCCTTGGGTCAGCCATAGCTCTGGCAGAGGTTGTCCTTGAAAGGGCAGCTGCTGTGAGAGCCCTCTCCAGCCCCATCCACCTCACAGGGTGTCTGTTGTGGGGGAGGAAGGTAAAGGAGATTGTGAGCCGCTCTGAGACTCTTCGGAGTGGAGGGCGGGATAGAAATCCAATATCTTCTTCTTCTTCTTCTCCAGGGTCTCAAGCTGAGGTTGCTCACACCTATTTGCCTGGACCCTTTTTAGTTGGAGATGCCAGGGATTGAACCTGGGACCTTCTGCTTCCCAAGCAGATGCTCTGCCACTGAGCCACAGCCCCATTCATGGCTCTCCAGGGTCTCAAGCTGAGGTTTCTCACACCTATTTGCCTGGACCCTTTTTATTTGGAGATGCCAGGGATTGAACCTGGGACCTTCTGCTTCCCAAGCAGATGCTCTGCCACTGAGCCACAGCCCCATTCATGGCTCTCCAGGGTCTCAAGCTGAGGTTTCTCACACCTATTTGCCTGGACCCTTTTTAGTTGGAGATGACAGGGATTGAACCTGCTTCCCAAGCAGATGCTCTACCACTGAGCCACAGCCCCATTCATGGCTCTCCAGGGTCTCAAGCTGAGGTTTCTCACACATATTTGCCTGGACCCTTTTTAGTTGGAGATGCCAGGGATTGAACCTGGGACCTTCTGCTTCCCAAGCAGATGCTCTGCCACTGAGCCACAGCCCCATTCATGGCTCTCCAGGGTCTCAAGCTGAGGTTTCTCACACCTATTTGCCTGGACCCTTTTTAGTTGGAGATGCCAGGGATTGAACCTGGGACCTTCTGCTTCCCAAGGAGATGCACTACCACTGAGCATCAGCCCCATTCATGGCTCTCCAGGGTCTCAAGCTGAGGTTTCTCACACCTATTTGCCTGGACCCTTTTTAGTTGGAGATGCCAGGGATTGAACCTGGGACCTTCTGCTTCCCAAGCAGATGCTCTGCCACTGAGCCACAGCCCCATTCATGGCTCTCCAGGGTCTCAAGCTGAGGTTTCTCACACCTATTTGCCTGGACCCTTTTTAGTTGGAGATGCCAGGGATTGAACCTGCGACTTTCTGCTTCCCAAGCAGATGCTCTGCCACTGAGCCACAGCCCCATTCATGGCTCTCCAGGGTCTCAAGCTGAGGTTTCTCACACCTATCTGCCTGGACCCTTTTTAGTTGGAGATGCCAAAGATTGAAACTGGGACCTTCTGCTTCCCAAGCAGATGCTCTGCCACTGAGCCACAGCCCCATTCATGGCTCTCCAGGGTCTCAAGCTGAGGTTTCTCACACCTATTTGCGTGGCCCCTTTTTTGGAGATGCCAGGGATTGAACCTGGGACCTTCTGCTTCCCAAGCAGATGCTCTGCCATTGAGCCACAGCCCCATTCATGGCTCTCCAGGGTCTGAAGCTGAGGTTTCTCACACCTATTTGCCTGGACCCTTTTTAGTTGGAGATGCCAGGGATTGAACCTGGGACCTTCTGCTTCCCAAGCAGATGCTCTGCCACTGAGCCACAGCCCCATTCATGGCTCTCCAGGGTCTCAAGCTGAGGTTTCTCACACATATTTGCCTGGACCATTTTCAGTTGGAGATGCCAGGGATTGAACCTGGGACCTTCTGCTTCCCAAGCAGATGCTCTGCCACTGAGCCACAGCCCCATTCATGGCTCTCCAGGGTCTCAAGCTGAGGTTTCTCACACCTATTTGCCTGGACCCTTTTTAGTTGGAGATGCCAGGGATTGAACCTGCTTCCCAAGCAGACGCTCTACCACTGAGCCACAGCCCCATTCATGGCTCTCCAGGGTCTCAAGCTGAGGTTTCTCACACCTATTTGCCTGGACCCTTTTTATTTGGAGATGCCAGGGATTGAACCTGGGACCTTCTGCTTCCCAAGCAGATGCTCTGCCACTGAGCCACAGCCCCATTCATGGCTCTCCAGGGTCTCAAGCTGAGGTTTCTCACACCTATTTGCCTGGACCCTTTTTAGTTGGAGATGCCAGGGATTGAACCTGGGACCTTCTGCTTCCGAAGGAGATGCACTACCACTGAGCATCAGCCCCATTCATGGCTCTCCAGGATCTCAAGCTGAGGTTTCTCACACCTATTTGCCTGGACCCTTTTTAGTTGGAGATGCCAGGGATTGAAACTGGGACCTTCTGCTTCCCAAGCAGATGCTCTGCCACTGAGCCACAGCCCCATTCATGGCTCTCCAGGGTCTCAAGCTGAGGTTTCTCACACCTATTTGCGTGGCCCCTTTTTTTGGAGATGCCAGGGATTGAACCTGGGACCTTCTGCTTCCCAAGCAGATGCTCTGCCACTGAGCCACAGCCCCATTCATGGCTCTCCAGGGTCTCAAGCTGAGGTTTCTCACACCTATTTGCCTGGACCCTTTTTAGTTGGAGATGCCAGGGATTGAACCTGGGACCTTCTGCTTCCCAAGCAGATGCTCTGCCACTGAGCCACAGCCCCATTCATGGCTCTCCAGGGTCTCAAGCTGAGGTTTCTCACACCTATTTGCCTGGACCCTTTTCAGTTAGAGATGCCAGGGATTGAACCTGGGACCTTCTGCTTCCCAAGCAGATGCTCTGCCACTGAGCCACAGCCCCATTCATGGCTCTCCAGGGTCTCAAGCTGAGGTTTCTCACACCTATTTGCCTGGACCCTTTTTAGTTGGAGATGCCAGGGATTGAACCTGCTTCCCAAGCAGATGCTCTACCACTGAGCCACAGCCCCATTCATGGCTCTCCAGGGTCTCAAGCTGAGGTTTCTCACACATATTTGCCTGGACCCTTTTTAGTTGGAGATGCCAGGGATTGAACCTGGGACCTTCTGCTTCCCAAGCAGATGCTCTGCCACTGAGCCACAGCCCCATTCATGGCTCTCCAGGGTCTTAAGCTGAGGTTTCTCACACCTATTTGCCAGGACCCTTTTTAGTTGGAGATGCCAGGGATTGAACCTGGGACCTTCTGCTTCCCAAGCAGATGCTCTGCCACTGAGCCACAGCCCCATTCATGGCTCTCCAGGGTCTCAAGCTGAGGTTTCTCACACCTATTTGCCTGGACCCTTTTTATTTGGAGATGCCAGGGATTGAACCTGGGACCTTCTGCTTCCCAAGCAGATGCTCTGCCACTGAGCCACAGCCCCATTCATGGCTCTCCAGGGTCTCAAGCTGAGGTTTCTCACACCTATTTGCCTGGACCCTTTTTAGTTGGAGATGACAGGGATTGAACCTGCTTCCCAAGCAGATGCTCTACCACTGAGCCACAGCCCCATTCATGGCTCTCCAGGGTCTCAAGCTGAGGTTTCTCACACATATTTGCCTGGACCCTTTTTAGTTGGAGATGCCAGGGATTGAACCTGGGACCTTCTGCTTCCCAAGCAGATGCTCTGCCACTGAGCCACAGCCCCATTCATGGCTCTCCAGGGTCTCAAGCTGAGGTTTCTCACACCTATTTGCCTGGACCCTTTTTAGTTGGAGATGCCAGGGATTGAACCTGGGACCTTCTGCTTCCCAAGGAGATGCACTACCACTGAGCATCAGCCCCATTCATGGCTCTCCAGGGTCTCAAGCTGAGGTTTCTCACACCTATTTGCCTGGACCCTTTTTAGTTGGAGATGCCAGGGATTGAACCTGGGACCTTCTGCTTCCCAAGCAGATGCTCTGCCACTGAGCCACAGCCCCATTCATGGCTCTCCAGGGTCTCAAGCTGAGGTTTCTCACACCTATTTGCCTGGACCCTTTTTAGTTGGAGATGCCAGGGATTGAACCTGCGACTTTCTGCTTCCCAAGCAGATGCTCTGCCACTGAGCCACAGCCCCATTCATGGCTCTCCAGGGTCTCAAGCTGAGGTTTCTCACACCTATCTGCCTGGACCCTTTTTAGTTGGAGATGCCAGGGATTGAAACTGGGACCTTCTGCTTCCCAAGCAGATGCTCTGCCACTGAGCCACAGCCCCATTCATGGCTCTCCAGGGTCTCAAGCTGAGGTTTCTCACACCTATTTGCCTGGACCCTTTTTTGGAGATGCCAGGGATTGAACCTGGGACCTTCTGCTTCCCAAGCAGATGCTCTGCCATTGAGCCACAGCCCCATTCATGGCTCTCCAGGGTCTGAAGCTGAGGTTTCTCACACCTATTTGCCTGGACCCTTTTTAGTTGGAGATGCCAGGGATTGAACCTGGGACCTTCTGCTTCCCAAGCAGATGCTCTGCCACTGAGCCACAGCCCCATTCATGGCTCTCCAGGGTCTCAAGCTGAGGTTTCTCACACATATTTGCCTGGACCATTTTCAGTTGGAGATGCCAGGGATTGAACCTGGGACCTTCTGCTTCCCAAGCAGATGCTCTGCCACTGAGCCACAGCCCCATTCATGGCTCTCCAGGGTCTCAAGCTGAGGTTTCTCACACCTATTTGCCTGGACCCTTTTTAGTTGGAGATGCCAGGGATTGAACCTGCTTCCCAAGCAGACGCTCTACCACTGAGCCACAGCCCCATTCATGGCTCTCCAGGGTCTCAAGCTGAGGTTTCTCACACCTATTTGCCTGGACCCTTTTTATTTGGAGATGCCAGGGATTGAACCTGGGACCTTCTGCTTCCCAAGCAGATGCTCTGCCACTGAGCCACAGCCCCATTCATGGCTCTCCAGGGTCTCAAGCTGAGGTTTCTCACACCTATTTGCCTGGACCCTTTTTAGTTGGAGATGCCAGGGATTGAACCTGGGACCTTCTGCTTCCGAAGGAGATGCACTACCACTGAGCATCAGCCCCATTCATGGCTCTCCAGGGTCTCAAGCTGAGGTTTCTCACACCTATTTGCCTGGACCCTTTTTAGTTGGAGATGCCAGGGATTGAAACTGGGACCTTCTGCTTCCCAAGCAGATGCTCTGCCACTGAGCCACAGCCCCATTCATGGCTCTCCAGGGTCTCAAGCTGAGGTTTCTCACACCTATTTGCGTGGCCCCTTTTTTTGGAGATGCCAGGGATTGAACCTGGGACCTTCTGCTTCCCAAGCAGATGCTCTGCCACTGAGCCACAGCCCCATTCATGGCTCTCCAGGGTCTCAAGCTGAGGTTTCTCACACCTATTTGCCTGGACCCTTTTTAGTTGGAGATGCCAGGGATTGAACCTGGGACCTTCTGCTTCCCAAGCAGATGCTCTGCCACTGAGCCACAGCCCCATTCATGGCTCTCCAGGGTCTCAAGCTGAGGTTTCTCACACCTATTTGCCTGGACCCTTTTTAGTTGGAGATGCCAGGGATTGAACCTGGGACCTTCTGCTTCCCAAGCAGATGCTCTGCCACTGAGCCACAGCCCCATTCATGGCTCTCCAGGGTCTCAAGCTGAGGTTTCTCACACCTATTTGCCTGGACCCTTTTTAGTTGGAGATGCCAGGGATTGAACCTGGGACTTTCTGCTTCCCAAGCAGATGCTCTGCCACTGAGCCACAGCCCCATTCATGGCTCTCCAGGGTCTCAAGCTGAGGTTTCTCACACCTATTTGCCTGGACCCTTTTTATTTGGAGATGCCAGGGATTGAACCTGGGACCTTCTGCTTCCCAAGCAGATGCTCTGCCACTGAGCCACAGCCCCATTCATGGCTCTCCAGGGTCTCAAGCTGAGGTTTCTCACACCTATTTGCCTGGACCCTTTTTAGTTGGAGATGCCAGGGATTGAACCTGGGACCTTCTGCTTCCCAAGGAGATGCACTACCACTGAGCATCAGCCCCATTCATGGCTCTCCAGGGTCTCAAGCTGAGGTTTCTCACACCTATTTGCCTGGACCCTTTTTAGTTGGAGATGCCAGGGATTGAAACTGGGACCTTCTGCTTCCCAAGCAGATGCTCTGCCACTGAGCCACAGCCCCATTCATGGCTCTCCAGGGTCTCAAGCTGAGGTTTCTCACACCTATTTGCGTGGCCCCTTTTTTTGGAGATGCCAGGGATTGAACCTGGGACCTTCTGCTTCCCAAGCAGATGCTCTGCCACTGAGCCACAGCCCCATTCATGGCTCTCCAGGGTCTCAAGCTGAGGTTTCTCACACCTATTTGCCTGGACCCTTTTTAGTTGGAGATGCCAGGGATTGAACCTGGGACCTTCTGCTTCCCAAGCAGATGCTCTGCCACTGAGCCACAGCCCCATTCATGGCTCTCCAGGGTCTCAAGCTGAGGTTTCTCACACCTATTTGCCTGGACCCTTTTCAGTTGGAGATGCCAGGGATTGAACCTGGGACCTTCTGCTTCCCAAGCAGATGCTCTGCCACTGAGCCACAGCCCCATTCATGGCTCTCCAGGGTCTCAAGCTGAGGTTTCTCACACCTATTTGCCTGGACCCTTTTTAGTTGGAGATGCCAGGGATTGAACCTGCTTCCCAAGCAGATGCTCTACCACTGAGCCACAGCCCCATTCATGGCTCTCCAGGGTCTCAAGCTGAGGTTTCTCACACATATTTGCCTGGACCCTTTTTAGTTGGAGGTGCCAGGGATTGAACCTGGGACCTTCTGCTTCCCAAGCAGATGCTCTGCCACTGAGCCACAGCCCCATTCATGGCTCTCCAGGGTCTTAAGCTGAGGTTTCTCACACCTATTTGCCTGGACCCTTTTTAGTTGGAGATGCCAGGGATTGAACCTGGGACCTTCTGCTTCCCAAGCAGATGCTCTGCCATTGAGCCACAGCCCCATTCATGGCTCTCCAGGGTCTGAAGCTGAGGTTTCTCACACCTATTTGCCTGGACCCTTTTTAGTTGGAGATGCCAGGGATTGAACCTGGGACCTTCTGCTTCCCAAGCAGATGCTCTGCCACTGAGCCACAGCCCCATTCATGGCTCTCCAGGGTCTCAAGCTGAGGTTTCTCACACCTATTTGCCTGGACCCTTTTTAGTTGGAGATGCCAGGGATTGAACCTGGGACCTTCTGCTTCCCAAGGAGATGCACTACCACTGAGCATCAGCCCCATTCATGGCTCTCCAGGGTCTCAAGCTGAGGTTTCTCACACCTATTTGCCTGGACCCTTTTTAGTTGGAGATGCCAGGGATTGAAACTGGGACCTTCTGCTTCCCAAGCAGATGCTCTGCCACTGAGCCACAGCCCCATTCATGGCTCTCCAGGGTCTCAAGCTGAGGTTTCTCACACCTATTTGCGTGGCCCCTTTTTTTGGAGATGCCAGGGATTGAACCTGGGACCTTCTGCTTCCCAAGCAGATGCTCTGCCACTGAGCCACAGCCCCATTCATGGCTCTCCAGGGTCTCAAGCTGAGGTTTCTCACACCTATTTGCCTGGACCCTTTTTAGTTGGAGATGCCAGGGATTGAACCTGGGACCTTCTGCTTCCCAAGCAGATGCTCTGCCACTGAGCCACAGCCCCATTCATGGCTCTCCAGGGTCTCAAGCTGAGGTTTCTCACACCTATTTGCCTGGACCCTTTTCAGTTGGAGATGCCAGGGATTGAACCTGGGACCTTCTGCTTCCCAAGCAGATGCTCTGCCACTGAGCCACAGCCCCATTCATGGCTCTCCAGGGTCTCAAGCTGAGGTTTCTCACACCTATTTGCCTGGACCCTTTTTAGTTGGAGATGCCAGGGATTGAACCTGCTTCCCAAGCAGATGCTCTACCACTGAGCCACAGCCCCATTCATGGCTCTCCAGGGTCTCAAGCTGAGGTTTCTCACACATATTTGCCTGGACCCTTTTTAGTTGGAGATGCCAGGGATTGAACCTGGGACCTTCTGCTTCCCAAGCAGATGCTCTGCCACTGAGCCACAGCCCCATTCATGGCTCTCCAGGGTCTTAAGCTGAGGTTTCTCACACCTATTTGCCTGGACCCTTTTTAGTTGGAGATGCCAGGGATTGAACCTGGGACCTTCTGCTTCCCAAGCAGATGCTCTGCCACTGAGCCACAGCCCCATTCATGGCTCTCCAGGGTCTCAAGCTGAGGTTTCTCACACCTATTTGCCTGGACCCTTTTTAGTTGGAGATGACAGGGATTGAACCTGGGACTTTCTGCTTCCCAAGCAGATGCTCTGCCACTGAGCCACAGACCCATTCATGGCTCTCCAGGGTCTCAAGCTGAGGTTTCTCACACCTATTTGCCTGGACCCTTTTTAGTTGGAGATGCCAGGGATTGAACCTGCTTCCCAAGCAGATGCTCTGCCACTGAGCCACAGCCCCATTCATGGCTCTCCAGGGTCTCAAGCTGAGGTTGCTCACACCTATTTGCCTGGACCCTTTTTTTTTGGAGATGCCAGGGATTGAACCTGGGACCTTCTGCTTCCCAAGCAGATGCTCTGCCACTGAGCCACAGCCCCATTCATGGCTCTCCAGGGTCTCAAGCTGAGGTTTCTCACACCTATTTGCCTGGACCCTTTTTATTTGGAGATGCCAGGGATTGAACCTGGGACCTTCTGCTTCCCAAGCAGATGCTCTGCCACTGAGCCACAGCCCCATTCATGGCTCTCCAGGGTCTCAAGCTGAGGTTTCTCACACCTATTTGCCTGGACCCTTTTCAGTTGGAGATGCCAGGGATTGAACCTGGGACCTTCTGCTTCCCAAGCAGATGCTCTGCCACTGAGCCACAGCCCCATTCATGGCTCTCCAGGGTCTCAAGCTGAGGTTTCTCACACCTATTTGCCTGGACCCTTTTTAGTTGGAGATGCCAGGGATTGAACCTGCTTCCCAAGCAGATGCTCTACCACTGAGCCACAGCCCCATTCATGGCTCTCCAGGGTCTCAAGCTGAGGTTTCTCACACATATTTGCCTGGACCCTTTTTAGTTGGAGATGCCAGGGATTGAACCTGGGACCTTCTGCTTCCCAAGCAGATGCTCTGCCACTGAGCCACAGCCCCATTCATGGCTCTCCAGGGTCTTAAGCTGAGGTTTCTCACACCTATTTGCCTGGACCCTTTTTAGTTGGAGATGCCAGGGATTGAACCTGGGACCTTCTGCTTCCCAAGCAGATGCTCTGCCACTGAGCCACAGCCCCATTCATGGCTCTCCAGGGTCTCAAGCTGAGGTTTCTCACACCTATTTGCCTGGACCCTTTTTAGTTGGAGATGACAGGGATTGAACCTGGGACTTTCTGCTTCCCAAGCAGATGCTCTGCCACTGAGCCACAGACCCATTCATGGCTCTCCAGGGTCTCAAGCTGAGGTTTCTCACACCTATTTGCCTGGACCCTTTTTAGTTGGAGATGCCAGGGATTGAACCTGCTTCCCAAGCAGATGCTCTGCCACTGAGCCACAGCCCCATTCATGGCTCTCCAGGGTCTCAAGCTGAGGTTGCTCACACCTATTTGCCTGGACCCTTTTTAGTTGGAGATGCCAGGGATTGAACCTGGGACCTTCTGCTTCCCAAGCAGATGCTCTGCCACTGAGCCACAGCCCCATTCATGGCTCTCCAGGGTCTCAAGCTGAGGTTTCTCACACCTATTTGCCTGGACCCTTTTTATTTGGAGATGCCAGGGATTGAACCTGGGACCTTCTGCTTCCCAAGCAGATGCTCTGCCACTGAGCCACAGCCCCATTCATGGCTCTCCAGGGTCTCAAGCTGAGGTTTCTCACACCTATTTGCCTGGACCCTTTTTAGTTGGAGATGACAGGGATTGAACCTGCTTCCCAAGCAGATGCTCTACCACTGAGCCACAGCCCCATTCATGGCTCTCCAGGGTCTCAAGCTGAGGTTTCTCACACATATTTGCCTGGACCCTTTTTAGTTGGAGATGCCAGGGATTGTACCTGGGACCTTCTGCTTCCCAAGCAGATGCTCTGCCACTGAGCCACAGCCCCATTCATGGCTCTCCAGGGTCTCAAGCTGAGGTTTCTCACACCTATTTGCCTGGACCCTTTTTAGTTGGAGATGCCAGGGATTGAACCTGGGACCTTCTGCTTCCCAAGGAGATGCACTACCACTGAGCATCAGCCCCATTCATGGCTCTCCAGGGTCTCAAGCTGAGGTTTCTCACACCTATTTGCCTGGACCCTTTTTAGTTGGAGATGCCAGGGATTGAACCTGGGACCTTCTGCTTCCCAAGCAGATGCTCTGCCACTGAGCCACAGCCCCATTCATGGCTCTCCAGGGTCTCAAGCTGAGGTTTCTCACACCTATTTGCCTGGACCCTTTTTAGTTGGAGATGCCAGGGATTGAACCTGGGACTTTCTGCTTCCCAAGCAGATGCTCTGCCACTGAGCCACAGCCCCATTCATGGCTCTCCAGGGTCTCAAGCTGAGGTTTCTCACACCTATCTGCCTGGACCCTTTTTAGTTGGAGATGCCAGGGATTGAAACTGGGACCTTCTGCTTCCCAAGCAGATGCTCTGCCACTGAGCCACAGCCCCATTCATGGCTCTCCAGGGTCTCAAGCTGAGGTTTCTCACACATATTTGCCTGGACCCTTTTTAGTTGGAGATGCCAGGGATTGTACCTGGGACCTTCTGCTTCCCAAGCAGATGCTCTGCCACTGAGCCACAGCCCCATTCATGGCTCTCCAGGGTCTCAAGCTGAGGTTTCTCACACCTATTTGCCTGGACCCTTTTTAGTTGGAGATGCCAGGGATTGAACCTGGGACCTTCTGCTTCCCAAGGAGATGCACTACCACTGAGCATCAGCCCCATTCATGGCTCTCCAGGGTCTCAAGCTGAGGTTTCTCACACCTATTTGCCTGGACCCTTTTTAGTTGGAGATGCCAGGGATTGAAACTGGGACCTTCTGCTTCCCAAGCAGATGCTCTGCCATTGAGCCACAGCCCCATTCATGGCTCTCCAGGGTCTGAAGCTGAGGTTTCTCACACCTATTTGCCTGGACCCTTTTTAGTTGGAGATGCCAGGGATTGAACCTGGGACCTTCTGCTTCCCAAGCAGATGCTCTGCCACTGAGCCACAGCCCCATTCATGGCTCTCCAGGGTCTCAAGCTGAGGTTTCTCACACATATTTGCCTGGACCATTTTCAGTTGGAGATGCCAGGGATTGAACCTGGGACCTTCTGCTTCCCAAGCAGATGCTCTGCCACTGAGCCACAGCCCCATTCATGGCTCTCCAGGGTCTCAAGCTGAGGTTTCTCACACCTATTTGCCTGGACCCTTTTTAGTTGGAGATGCCAGGGATTGAACCTGCTTCCCAAGCAGATGCTCTACCACTGAGCCACAGCCCCATTCATGGCTCTCCAGGGTCTCAAGCTGAGGTTTCTCACACCTATTTGCCTGGACCCTTTTTATTTGGAGATGCCAGGGATTGAACCTGGGACCTTCTGCTTCCCAAGCAGATGCTCTGCCACTGAGCCACAGCCCCATTCATGGCTCTCCAGGGTCTCAAGCTGAGGTTTCTCACACCTATTTGCCTGGACCCTTTTTAGTTGGAGATGCCAGGGATTGAACCTGGGACCTTCTGCTTCCCAAGGAGATGCACTACCACTGAGCATCAGCCCCATTCATGGCTCTCCAGGGTCTCAAGCTGAGGTTTCTCACACCTATTTGCCTGGACCCTTTTTAGTTGGAGATGCCAGGGATTGAACCTGCTTCCCAAGCAGATGCTCTACCACTGAGCCACAGCCCCATTCATGGCTCTCCAGGGTCTCAAGCTGAGGTTTCTCACACATATTTGCCTGGACCCTTTTTAGTTGGAGATGCCAGGGATTGTACCTGGGACCTTCTGCTTCCCAAGCAGATGCTCTGCCACTGAGCCACAGCCCCATTCATGGCTCTCCAGGGTCTCAAGCTGAGGTTTCTCACACCTATTTGCCTGGACCCTTTTTAGTTGGAGATGCCAGGGATTGAACCTGGGACCTTCTGCTTCCCAAGGAGATGCACTACCACTGAGCATCAGCCCCATTCATGGCTCTCCAGGGTCTCAAGCTGAGGTTTCTCACACCTATTTGCCTGGACCCTTTTTAGTTGGAGATGCCAGGGATTGAACCTGGGACCTTCTGCTTCCCAAGCAGATGCTCTGCCACTGAGCCACAGCCCCATTCATGGCTCTCCAGGGTCTCAAGCTGAGGTTTCTCACACCTATTTGCCTGGACCCTTTTTAGTTGGAGATGCCAGGGATTGAACCTGGGACTTTCTGCTTCCCAAGCAGATGCTCTGCCACTGAGCCACAGCCCCATTCATGGCTCTCCAGGGTCTCAAGCTGAGGTTTCTCACACCTATCTGCCTGGACCCTTTTTAGTTGGAGATGCCAGGGATTGAAACTGGGACCTTCTGCTTCCCAAGCAGATGCTCTGCCACTGAGCCACAGCCCCATTCATGGCTCTCCAGGGTCTCAAGCTGAGGTTTCTCACACATATTTGCCTGGACCCTTTTTAGTTGGAGATGCCAGGGATTGTACCTGGGACCTTCTGCTTCCCAAGCAGATGCTCTGCCACTGAGCCACAGCCCCATTCATGGCTCTCCAGGGTCTCAAGCTGAGGTTTCTCACACCTATTTGCCTGGACCCTTTTTAGTTGGAGATGCCAGGGATTGAACCTGGGACCTTCTGCTTCCCAAGGAGATGCACTACCACTGAGCATCAGCCCCATTCATGGCTCTCCAGGGTCTCAAGCTGAGGTTTCTCACACCTATTTGCCTGGACCCTTTTTAGTTGGAGATGCCAGGGATTGAAACTGGGACCTTCTGCTTCCCAAGCAGATGCTCTGCCATTGAGCCACAGCCCCATTCATGGCTCTCCAGGGTCTGAAGCTGAGGTTTCTCACACCTATTTGCCTGGACCCTTTTTAGTTGGAGATGCCAGGGATTGAACCTGGGACCTTCTGCTTCCCAAGCAGATGCTCTGCCACTGAGCCACAGCCCCATTCATGGCTCTCCAGGGTCTCAAGCTGAGGTTTCTCACACATATTTGCCTGGACCATTTTCAGTTGGAGATGCCAGGGATTGAACCTGGGACCTTCTGCTTCCCAAGCAGATGCTCTGCCACTGAGCCACAGCCCCATTCATGGCTCTCCAGGGTCTCAAGCTGAGGTTTCTCACACCTATTTGCCTGGACCCTTTTTAGTTGGAGATGCCAGGGATTGAACCTGCTTCCCAAGCAGATGCTCTACCACTGAGCCACAGCCCCATTCATGGCTCTCCAGGGTCTCAAGCTGAGGTTTCTCACACCTATTTGCCTGGACCCTTTTTATTTGGAGATGCCAGGGATTGAACCTGGGACCTTCTGCTTCCCAAGCAGATGCTCTGCCACTGAGCCACAGCCCCATTCATGGCTCTCCAGGGTCTCAAGCTGAGGTTTCTCACACCTATTTGCCTGGACCCTTTTTAGTTGGAGATGCCAGGGATTGAACCTGGGACCTTCTGCTTCCCAAGGAGATGCACTACCACTGAGCATCAGCCCCATTCATGGCTCTCCAGGGTCTCAAGCTGAGGTTTCTCACACCTATTTGCCTGGACCCTTTTTAGTTGGAGATGCCAGGGATTGAACCTGCTTCCCAAGCAGATGCTCTACCACTGAGCCACAGCCCCATTCATGGCTCTCCAGGGTCTCAAGCTGAGGTTTCTCACACATATTTGCCTGGACCCTTTTTAGTTGGAGATGCCAGGGATTGAACCTGGGACCTTCTGCTTCCCAAGCAGATGCTCTGCCACTGAGCCACAGCCCCATTCATGGCTCTCCAGGGTCTTAAGCTGAGGTTTCTCACACCTATTTGCCTGGACCCTTTTTAGTTGGAGATGCCAGGGATTGAACCTGGGACCTTCTGCTTCCCAAGCAGATGCTCTGCCACTGAGCCACAGCCCCATTCATGGCTCTCCAGGGTCTCAAGCTGAGGTTTCTCACACCTATTTGCCTGGACCCTTTTTAGTTGGAGATGACAGGGATTGAACCTGGGACTTTCTGCTTCCCAAGCAGATGCTCTGCCACTGAGCCACAGACCCATTCATGGCTCTCCAGGGTCTCAAGCTGAGGTTTCTCACACCTATTTGCCTGGACCCTTTTTAGTTGGAGATGCCAGGGATTGAACCTGCTTCCCAAGCAGATGCTCTGCCACTGAGCCACAGCCCCATTCATGGCTCTCCAGGGTCTCAAGCTGAGGTTGCTCACACCTATTTGCCTGGACCCTTTTTAGTTGGAGATGCCAGGGATTGAACCTGGGACCTTCTGCTTCCCAAGCAGATGCTCTGCCACTGAGCCACAGCCCCATTCATGGCTCTCCAGGGTCTCAAGCTGAGGTTTCTCACACCTATTTGCCTGGACCCTTTTTATTTGGAGATGCCAGGGATTGAACCTGGGACCTTCTGCTTCCCAAGCAGATGCTCTGCCACTGAGCCACAGCCCCATTCATGGCTCTCCAGGGTCTCAAGCTGAGGTTTCTCACACCTATTTGCCTGGACCCTTTTTAGTTGGAGATGACAGGGATTGAACCTGCTTCCCAAGCAGATGCTCTACCACTGAGCCACAGCCCCATTCATGGCTCTCCAGGGTCTCAAGCTGAGGTTTCTCACACATATTTGCCTGGACCCTTTTTAGTTGGAGATGCCAGGGATTGTACCTGGGACCTTCTGCTTCCCAAGCAGATGCTCTGCCACTGAGCCACAGCCCCATTCATGGCTCTCCAGGGTCTCAAGCTGAGGTTTCTCACACCTATTTGCCTGGACCCTTTTTAGTTGGAGATGCCAGGGATTGAACCTGGGACCTTCTGCTTCCCAAGGAGATGCACTACCACTGAGCATCAGCCCCATTCATGGCTCTCCAGGGTCTCAAGCTGAGGTTTCTCACACCTATTTGCCTGGACCCTTTTTAGTTGGAGATGCCAGGGATTGAACCTGGGACCTTCTGCTTCCCAAGCAGATGCTCTGCCACTGAGCCACAGCCCCATTCATGGCTCTCCAGGGTCTCAAGCTGAGGTTTCTCACACCTATTTGCCTGGACCCTTTTTAGTTGGAGATGCCAGGGATTGAACCTGGGACTTTCTGCTTCCCAAGCAGATGCTCTGCCACTGAGCCACAGCCCCATTCATGGCTCTCCAGGGTCTCAAGCTGAGGTTTCTCACACCTATCTGCCTGGACCCTTTTTAGTTGGAGATGCCAGGGATTGAAACTGGGACCTTCTGCTTCCCAAGCAGATGCTCTGCCACTGAGCCACAGCCCCATTCATGGCTCTCCAGGGTCTCAAGCTGAGGTTTCTCACACCTATTTGCGTGGCCCCTTTTTTGGAGATGCCAGGGATTGAACCTGGGACCTTCTGCTTCCCAAGCAGATGCTCTGCCATTGAGCCACAGCCCCATTCATGGCTCTCCAGGGTCTGAAGCTGAGGTTTCTCACACCTATTTGCCTGGACCCTTTTTAGTTGGAGATGCCAGGGATTGAACCTGGGACCTTCTGCTTCCCAAGCAGATGCTCTGCCACTGAGCCACAGCCCCATTCATGGCTCTCCAGGGTCTCAAGCTGAGGTTTCTCACACATATTTGCCTGGACCATTTTCAGTTGGAGATGCCAAGGATTGAACCTGGGACCTTCTGCTTCCCAAGCAGATGCTCTGCCACTGAGCCACAGCCCCATTCATGGCTCTCCAGGGTCTCAAGCTGAGGTTTCTCACACCTATTTGCCTGGACCCTTTTTAGTTGGAGATGCCAGGGATTGAACCTGCTTCCCAAGCAGATGCTCTACCACTGAGCCACAGCCCCATTCATGGCTCTCCAGGGTCTCAAGCTGAGGTTTCTCACACCTATTTGCCTGGACCCTTTTTATTTGGAGATGCCAGGGATTGAACCTGGGACCTTCTGCTTCCCAAGCAGATGCTCTGCCACTGAGCCACAGCCCCATTCATGGCTCTCCAGGGTCTCAAGCTGAGGTTTCTCACACCTATTTGCCTGGACCCTTTTTAGTTGGAGATGCCAGGGATTGAACCTGGGACCTTCTGCTTCCCAAGGAGATGCACTACCACTGAGCATCAGCCCCATTCATGGCTCTCCAGGGTCTCAAGCTGAGGTTTCTCACACCTATTTGCCTGGACCCTTTTTAGTTGGAGATGCCAGGGATTGAACCTGGGACCTTCTGCTTCCCAAGCAGATGCTCTGCCACTGAGCCACAGCCCCATTCATGGCTCTCCAGGGTCTCAAGCTGAGGTTTCTCACACCTATTTGCCTGGACCCTTTTTAGTTGGAGATGCCAGGGATTGAACCTGGGACTTTCTGCTTCCCAAGCAGATGCTCTGCCACTGAGCCACAGCCCCATTCATGGCTCTCCAGGGTCTCAAGCTGAGGTTTCTCACACCTATCTGCCTGGACCCTTTTTAGTTGGAGATGCCAGGGATTGAAACTGGGACCTTCTGCTTCCCAAGCAGATGCTCTGCCACTGAGCCACAGCCCCATTCATGGCTCTCCAGGGTCTCAAGCTGAGGTTTCTCACACATATTTGCCTGGACCCTTTTTAGTTGGAGATGCCAGGGATTGTACCTGGGACCTTCTGCTTCCCAAGCAGATGCTCTGCCACTGAGCCACAGCCCCATTCATGGCTCTCCAGGGTCTCAAGCTGAGGTTTCTCACACCTATTTGCCTGGACCCTTTTTAGTTGGAGATGCCAGGGATTGAACCTGGGACCTTCTGCTTCCCAAGGAGATGCACTACCACTGAGCATCAGCCCCATTCATGGCTCTCCAGGGTCTCAAGCTGAGGTTTCTCACACCTATTTGCCTGGACCCTTTTTAGTTGGAGATGCCAGGGATTGAAACTGGGACCTTCTGCTTCCCAAGCAGATGCTCTGCCATTGAGCCACAGCCCCATTCATGGCTCTCCAGGGTCTGAAGCTGAGGTTTCTCACACCTATTTGCCTGGACCCTTTTTAGTTGGAGATGCCAGGGATTGAACCTGGGACCTTCTGCTTCCCAAGCAGATGCTCTGCCACTGAGCCACAGCCCCATTCATGGCTCTCCAGGGTCTCAAGCTGAGGTTTCTCACACATATTTGCCTGGACCATTTTCAGTTGGAGATGCCAGGGATTGAACCTGGGACCTTCTGCTTCCCAAGCAGATGCTCTGCCACTGAGCCACAGCCCCATTCATGGCTCTCCAGGGTCTCAAGCTGAGGTTTCTCACACCTATTTGCCTGGACCCTTTTTAGTTGGAGATGCCAGGGATTGAACCTGCTTCCCAAGCAGATGCTCTACCACTGAGCCACAGCCCCATTCATGGCTCTCCAGGGTCTCAAGCTGAGGTTTCTCACACCTATTTGCCTGGACCCTTTTTATTTGGAGATGCCAGGGATTGAACCTGGGACCTTCTGCTTCCCAAGCAGATGCTCTGCCACTGAGCCACAGCCCCATTCATGGCTCTCCAGGGTCTCAAGCTGAGGTTTCTCACACCTATTTGCCTGGACCCTTTTTAGTTGGAGATGCCAGGGATTGAACCTGGGACCTTCTGCTTCCCAAGGAGATGCACTACCACTGAGCATCAGCCCCATTCATGGCTCTCCAGGGTCTCAAGCTGAGGTTTCTCACACCTATTTGCCTGGACCCTTTTTAGTTGGAGATGCCAGGGATTGAACCTGCTTCCCAAGCAGATGCTCTACCACTGAGCCACAGCCCCATTCATGGCTCTCCAGGGTCTCAAGCTGAGGTTTCTCACACATATTTGCCTGGACCCTTTTTAGTTGGAGATGCCAGGGATTGAACCTGGGACCTTCTGCTTCCCAAGCAGATGCTCTGCCACTGAGCCACAGCCCCATTCATGGCTCTCCAGGGTCTTAAGCTGAGGTTTCTCACACCTATTTGCCTGGACCCTTTTTAGTTGGAGATGCCAGGGATTGAACCTGGGACCTTCTGCTTCCCAAGCAGATGCTCTGCCACTGAGCCACAGCCCCATTCATGGCTCTCCAGGGTCTCAAGCTGAGGTTTCTCACACCTATTTGCCTGGACCCTTTTTAGTTGGAGATGACAGGGATTGAACCTGGGACTTTCTGCTTCCCAAGCAGATGCTCTGCCACTGAGCCACAGACCCATTCATGGCTCTCCAGGGTCTCAAGCTGAGGTTTCTCACACCTATTTGCCTGGACCCTTTTTAGTTGGAGATGCCAGGGATTGAACCTGCTTCCCAAGCAGATGCTCTGCCACTGAGCCACAGCCCCATTCATGGCTCTCCAGGGTCTCAAGCTGAGGTTGCTCACACCTATTTGCCTGGACCCTTTTTAGTTGGAGATGCCAGGGATTGAACCTGGGACCTTCTGCTTCCCAAGCAGATGCTCTGCCACTGAGCCACAGCCCCATTCATGGCTCTCCAGGGTCTCAAGCTGAGGTTTCTCACACCTATTTGCCTGGACCCTTTTTATTTGGAGATGCCAGGGATTGAACCTGGGACCTTCTGCTTCCCAAGCAGATGCTCTGCCACTGAGCCACAGCCCCATTCATGGCTCTCCAGGGTCTCAAGCTGAGGTTTCTCACACCTATTTGCCTGGACCCTTTTTAGTTGGAGATGACAGGGATTGAACCTGCTTCCCAAGCAGATGCTCTACCACTGAGCCACAGCCCCATTCATGGCTCTCCAGGGTCTCAAGCTGAGGTTTCTCACACATATTTGCCTGGACCCTTTTTAGTTGGAGATGCCAGGGATTGTACCTGGGACCTTCTGCTTCCCAAGCAGATGCTCTGCCACTGAGCCACAGCCCCATTCATGGCTCTCCAGGGTCTCAAGCTGAGGTTTCTCACACCTATTTGCCTGGACCCTTTTTAGTTGGAGATGCCAGGGATTGAACCTGGGACCTTCTGCTTCCCAAGGAGATGCACTACCACTGAGCATCAGCCCCATTCATGGCTCTCCAGGGTCTCAAGCTGAGGTTTCTCACACCTATTTGCCTGGACCCTTTTTAGTTGGAGATGCCAGGGATTGAACCTGGGACCTTCTGCTTCCCAAGCAGATGCTCTGCCACTGAGCCACAGCCCCATTCATGGCTCTCCAGGGTCTCAAGCTGAGGTTTCTCACACCTATGTGCCTGGACCCTTTTTAGTTGGAGATGCCAGGGATTGAACCTGGGACTTTCTGCTTCCCAAGCAGATGCTCTGCCACTGAGCCACAGCCCCATTCATGGCTCTCCAGGGTCTCAAGCTGAGGTTTCTCACACCTATCTGCCTGGACCCTTTTTAGTTGGAGATGCCAGGGATTGAAACTGGGACCTTCTGCTTCCCAAGCAGATGCTCTGCCACTGAGCCACAGCCCCATTCATGGCTCTCCAGGGTCTCAAGCTGAGGTTTCTCACACCTATTTGCGTGGCCCCTTTTTTGGAGATGCCAGGGATTGAACCTGGGACCTTCTGCTTCCCAAGCAGATGCTCTGCCATTGAGCCACAGCCCCATTCATGGCTCTCCAGGGTCTGAAGCTGAGGTTTCTCACACCTATTTGCCTGGACCCTTTTTAGTTGGAGATGCCAGGGATTGAACCTGGGACCTTCTGCTTCCCAAGCAGATGCTCTGCCACTGAGCCACAGCCCCATTCATGGCTCTCCAGGGTCTCAAGCTGAGGTTTCTCACACATATTTGCCTGGACCATTTTCAGTTGGAGATGCCAGGGATTGAACCTGGGACCTTCTGCTTCCCAAGCAGATGCTCTGCCACTGAGCCACAGCCCCATTCATGGCTCTCCAGGGTCTCAAGCTGAGGTTTCTCACACCTATTTGCCTGGACCCTTTTTAGTTGGAGATGCCAGGGATTGAACCTGCTTCCCAAGCAGATGCTCTACCACTGAGCCACAGCCCCATTCATGGCTCTCCAGGGTCTCAAGCTGAGGTTTCTCACACCTATTTGCCTGGACCCTTTTTATTTGGAGATGCCAGGGATTGAACCTGGGACCTTCTGCTTCCCAAGCAGATGCTCTGCCACTGAGCCACAGCCCCATTCATGGCTCTCCAGGGTCTCAAGCTGAGGTTTCTCACACCTATCTGCCTGGACCCTTTTTAGTTGGAGATGCCAGGGATTGAACCTGGGACCTTCTGCTTCCCAAGGAGATGCACTACCACTGAGCATCAGCCCCATTCATGGCTCTCCAGGGTCTCAAGCTGAGGTTTCTCACACCTATTTGCCTGGACCCTTTTTAGTTGGAGATGCCAGGGATTGAAACTGGGACCTTCTGCTTCCCAAGCAGATGCTCTGCCACTGAGCCACAGCCCCATTCATGGCTCTCCAGGGTCTCAAGCTGAGGTTTCCCACACCTATTTGCGTGGCCCCTTTTTGGAGATGCCAGGGATTGAACCTGGGACCTTCTGCTTCCCAAGCAGATGCTCTGCCACTGAGCCACAGCCCCATTCATGGCTCTCCAGGGTCTCAAGCTGAGGTTTCTCACACCTATTTGCCTGGACCCTTTTTAGTTGGAGATGCCAGGGATTGAACCTGGGACCTTCTGCTTCCCAAGCAGATGCTCTGCCACTGAGCCACAGCCCCATTCATGGCTCTCCAGGGTCTCAAGCTGAGGTTTCTCACACATATTTGCCTGGACCCTTTTCAGTTGGAGATGCCAGGGATTGAACCTGGGACCTTCTGCTTCCCAAGCAGATGCTCTGCCACTGAGCCACAGCCCCATTCATGGCTCTCCAGGGTCTCAAGCTGAGGTTTCTCACACCTATTTGCCTGGACCCTTTTTAGTTGGAGATGCCAGGGATTGAACCTGCTTCCCAAGCAGATGCTCTACCACTGAGCCACAGCCCCATTCATGGCTCTCCAGGGTCTCAAGCTGAGGTTTCTCACACCTATTTGCCTGGACCCTTTTTAGTTGGAGATGCCAGGGATTGAACCTGGGACCTTCTGCTTCCCAAGCAGATGCTCTGCCACTGAGCCACAGCCCCATTCATGGCTCTCCAGGGTCTCAAGCTGAGGTTTCTCACACCTATTTGCCTGGACCCTTTTTAGTTGGAGATGCCAGGGATTGAACCTGGGACCTTCTGCTTCCCAAGGAGATGCACTACCACTGAGCATCAGCCCCATTCATGGCTCTCCAGGGTCTCAAGCTGAGGTTTCTCACACCTATTTGCCTGGACCCTTTTTAGTTGGAGATGCCAGGGATTGAACCTGGGACCTTCTGCTTCCCAAGCAGATGCTCTGCCACTGAGCCACAGCCCCATTCATGGCTCTCCAGGGTCTCAAGCTGAGGTTTCTCACACCTATTTGCCTGGCCCCTTTTTTGGAGATGCCACGGATTGAACCTGGGACCTTCTGCTTCCCAAGCAGATGCTCTGCCACTGAGCCACAGCCCCATTCATGGCTCTCCAGGGTCTCAAGCTGAGGTTTCTCACACCTATTTGCCTGGACCCTTTTTAGTTGGAGATGCCAGGGATTGAACCTGGGACTTTCTGCTTCCCAAGTAGATGCTCTGCCACTGAGCCACAGCCCCATTCATGGCTCTCCAGGGTCTCAAGCTGGGGTTTCTCACACCTATTTGCCTGGACCCTTTTTAGTTGGAGATGCCAGGGATTGAAACTGGGACCTTCTGCTTCCCAAGCAGATGCTCTGCCACTGAGCCACAGCCCCATTCATGGCTCTCCAGGGTCTCAAGCTGAGGTTTCTCACACCTATTTGCCTGGACCCTTTTTAGTTGGAGATGCCAGGGATTGAACCTGGGACCTTCTGCTTCCCAAGCAGATGCTCTGCCACTGAGCCACAGCCCCATTCATGGCTCTCCAGGGTCTCAAGCTGAGGTTTCTCACACCTATTTGCCTGGCCCCTTTTTTGGAGATGCCACGGATTGAACCTGGGACCTTCTGCTTCCCAAGCAGATGCTCTGCCACTGAGCCACAGCCCCATTCATGGCTCTCCAGGGTCTCAAGCTGAGGTTTCTCACACCTATTTGCCTGGACCCTTTTTAGTTGGAGATGCCAGGGATTGAACCTGGGACCTTCTGCTTCCCAAGCAGATGCTCTGCCACTGAGCCACAGCCCCATTCATGGCTCTCCAGGGTCTCAAGCTGAGGTTTCTCACACCTATTTGCCTGGACCCTTTTTAGTAGGAGATGCCAGGGATTGAACCTGCTTCCCAAGCAGATGTTCTACCACTGAGCCACAGCCCCATTCATGGCTCTCCAGGGTCTCAAGCTGAGGTTTCTCACACCTATTTACCTGGACCCTTTTTAGTTGGAGATGCCAGGGATTGAACCTGCTTCCGTAGCAGATGCTCTGGCACTGAGCCACAGCCCCATTCATGGCTCTCCAGGGTCTCAAGCTGAGGTTTCTCACACCTATTTACCTGGACCCTTTTTAGTTGGAGATGCCAGGGATTGAACCTGGGACCTTCTGCTTCCCAAGGAGATGCACTACCACTGAGCCACAGCCCCATTCATGGCTCTCTAGAGTCTCAAGCTGAGGTTTCTCACACCTATTTGCTTGGACCCTTTTTAGTTGGAGATGCCAGGGATTGAACCTGCTTCCCAAGCAGATGCTCTACCACTGAGCCACAGCCCCATTCATGGCTCTCCAGGGTCTCAAGCTGAGGTTTCTCACACCTATTTGCCTGGACCCTTTTTAGTTGGAGATGCCAGGGATTTAACCTGGGACCTTCTGCTTCCCAAGGAGATGCACTACCACTGAGCATCAGCCCCATTCATGGCTCTTCAGGGTCTCAAGCTGACGTTTCTCACACCTATCTGCCTGGACCCTTTTTAGTTGGAGATGCCAGGGATTGAACCTGGGACCTTCTGCTTCCCAAGGAGATGCACTACCACTGAGCCACAGCCCCATTCATGGCTCACCTGGGTCTCAAGCTGATGTTTCTCACACCTATTTGCCTGGACCCTTTTTAGTTGGAGATGCCAGGGATTGAACCTGGGACCTTCTGCTTCCCAAGCAGATGCTCTGCCACTGAGCCACAGCCCCATTCATGGCTCTCCAGGGTCTCAAGCTGAGGTTTCTCACACCTATTTGCCTCGACCTTTTTAGTTGGAGATGCCAGGGATTGAACCTGCTTCCCAAGCAGATGCTCTGCCACTGAGCCACAGCCCCATTCATGGCTCTCCAGGGTCTCAAGCTGAGGTTTCTCACACCTATTTACCTGGACCCTTTTTAGTTGGAGATGCCAGGGATTGAACCTGGGACCTTCTGCTTCCCAAGCAGATGCTCTGCCACTGAGCCACAGCCCCATTCATGGCTCTCCAGGGTCTCAAGCTGAGGTTTCTCACACCTATTTGCCTGGACCCTTTTTAGTTGGAGATGCCAGGGATTGAACCTGCTTCCCAAGCAGATGTTCTACCACTGAGCCACAGCCCCATTCATGGCTCTCCAGGGTCTCAAGCTGAGGTTTCTCACACCTATTTACCTGGACCCTTTTTAGTTGGAGATGCCAGGGATTGAACCTGCTTCCCAAGCAGATGCTCTGGCACTGAGCCACAGCCCCATTCATGGCTCTCCAGGGTCTCAAGCTGAGGTTTCTCACACCTATTTACCTGGACCCTTTTTAGTTGGAGATGCCAGGGATTGAACCTGGGACCTTCTGCTTCCCAAAGAGATGCACTACCACTGAGCCACAGCCCCATTCATGGCTCTCTAGAGTCTCAAGCTGAGGTTTCTCACACCTATTTGCTTGGACCCTTTTTAGTTGGAGATGCCAGGGATTGAACCTGCTTCCCAAGCAGATGTTCTACCACTGAGCCACAGCCCCATTCATGGCTCTCCAGGGTCTCAAGCTGAGGTTTCTCACACCTATTTGCCTGGACCCTTTTTAGTTGGAGATGCCAGGGATTGAACCTGCTTCCCAAGCAGATGCTCTGCCACTGAGCCACAGCCCCATTCATGGCTCTCCAGGGTCTCAAGCTGAGGTTTCTCACACCTATTTGCCTGGACCCTTTTTAGTTGGAGATGCCAGGGATTGAACCTGGGACCTTCTGCTTCCCAAGGAGATGCACTACCACTGAGCCACAGCCCCATTCATGGCTCTCTAGAGTCTCAAGCTGAGGTTTCTCACACCTATTTGCTTGGACCCTTTTTAGTTGGAGATGCCAGGGATTGAACCTGCTTCCCAAGCAGATGCTCTACCACTGAGCCACAGCCCCATTCATGGCTCTCCAGGGTCTCAAGCTGAGGTTTCTCACACCTATTTGCCTGGACCCTTTTTAGTTGGAGATGCCAGGGATTTAACCTGGGACCTTCTGCTTCCCAAGGAGATGCACTACCACTGAGCATCAGCCCCATTCATGGCTCTTCAGGGTCTCAAGCTGACGTTTCTCACACCTATCTGCCTGGACCCTTTTTAGTTGGAGATGCCAGGGATTGAACCTGGGACCTTCTGCTTCCCAAGGAGATGCACTACCACTGAGCCACAGCCCCATTCATGGCTCTCCAGGGTCTCAAGCTGATGTTTCTCACACCTATTTGCCTGGACCCTTTTTAGTTGGAGATGCCAGGGATTGAACCTGGGACCTTCTGCTTCCCAAGCAGATGCTCTGCCACTGAGCCACAGCCCCATTCATGGCTCTCCAGGGTCTCAAGCTGAGGTTTCTCACACCTATTTGCCTCGACCTTTTTAGTTGGAGATGCCAGGGATTGAACCTGCTTCCCAAGCAGATGCTCTGCCACTGAGCCACAGCCCCATTCATGGCTCTCCAGGGTCTCAAGCTGAGGTTTCTCACACCTATTTACCTGGACCCTTTTTAGTTGGAGATGCCAGGGATTGAACCTGGGACCTTCTGCTTCCCAAGCAGATGCTCTGCCACTGAGCCACAGCCCCATTCATGGCTCTCCAGGGTCTCAAGCTGAGGTTTCTCACACCTATTTGCCTGGACCCTTTTTAGTTGGAGATGCCAGGGATTGAACCTGCTTCCCAAGCAGATGTTCTACCACTGAGCCACAGCCCCATTCATGGCTCTCCAGGGTCTCAAGCTGAGGTTTCTCACACCTATTTACCTGGACCCTTTTTAGTTGGAGATGCCAGGGATTGAACCTGCTTCCCAAGCAGATGCTCTGGCACTGAGCCACAGCCCCATTCATGGCTCTCCAGGGTCTCAAGCTGAGGTTTCTCACACCTATTTGCCTGGCCCCTTTTTTGGAGATGCCACGGATTGAACCTGGGACCTTCTGCTTCCCAAGCAGATGCTCTGCCACTGAGCCACAGCCCCATTCATGGCTCTCCAGGGTCTCAAGCTGAGGTTTCTCACACCTATTTGCCTGGACCCTTTTTAGTTGGAGATGCCAGGGATTGAACCTGGGACCTTCTGCTTCCCAAGCAGATGCTCTGCCACTGAGCCACAGCCCCATTCATGGCTCTCCAGGGTCTCAAGCTGAGGTTTCTCACACCTATTTGCCTGGACCCTTTTTAGTAGGAGATGCCAGGGATTGAACCTGCTTCCCAAGCAGATGTTCTACCACTGAGCCACAGCCCCATTCATGGCTCTCCAGGGTCTCAAGCTGAGGTTTCTCACACCTATTTACCTGGACCCTTTTTAGTTGGAGATGCCAGGGATTGAACCTGCTTCCGTAGCAGATGCTCTGGCACTGAGCCACAGCCCCATTCATGGCTCTCCAGGGTCTCAAGCTGAGGTTTCTCACACCTATTTACCTGGACCCTTTTTAGTTGGAGATGCCAGGGATTGAACCTGGGACCTTCTGCTTCCCAAGGAGATGCACTACCACTGAGCCACAGCCCCATTCATGGCTCTCTAGAGTCTCAAGCTGAGGTTTCTCACACCTATTTGCTTGGACCCTTTTTAGTTGGAGATGCCAGGGATTGAACCTGCTTCCCAAGCAGATGCTCTACCACTGAGCCACAGCCCCATTCATGGCTCTCCAGGGTCTCAAGCTGAGGTTTCTCACACCTATTTGCCTGGACCCTTTTTAGTTGGAGATGCCAGGGATTTAACCTGGGACCTTCTGCTTCCCAAGGAGATGCACTACCACTGAGCATCAGCCCCATTCATGGCTCTTCAGGGTCTCAAGCTGACGTTTCTCACACCTATCTGCCTGGACCCTTTTTAGTTGGAGATGCCAGGGATTGAACCTGGGACCTTCTGCTTCCCAAGGAGATGCACTACCACTGAGCCACAGCCCCATTCATGGCTCACCTGGGTCTCAAGCTGATGTTTCTCACACCTATTTGCCTGGACCCTTTTTAGTTGGAGATGCCAGGGATTGAACCTGGGACCTTCTGCTTCCCAAGCAGATGCTCTGCCACTGAGCCACAGCCCCATTCATGGCTCTCCAGGGTCTCAAGCTGAGGTTTCTCACACCTATTTGCCTCGACCTTTTTAGTTGGAGATGCCAGGGATTGAACCTGCTTCCCAAGCAGATGCTCTGCCACTGAGCCACAGCCCCATTCATGGCTCTCCAGGGTCTCAAGCTGAGGTTTCTCACACCTATTTACCTGGACCCTTTTTAGTTGGAGATGCCAGGGATTGAACCTGGGACCTTCTGCTTCCCAAGCAGATGCTCTGCCACTGAGCCACAGCCCCATTCATGGCTCTCCAGGGTCTCAAGCTGAGGTTTCTCACACCTATTTGCCTGGACCCTTTTTAGTTGGAGATGCCAGGGATTGAACCTGCTTCCCAAGCAGATGTTCTACCACTGAGCCACAGCCCCATTCATGGCTCTCCAGGGTCTCAAGCTGAGGTTTCTCACACCTATTTACCTGGACCCTTTTTAGTTGGAGATGCCAGGGATTGAACCTGCTTCCCAAGCAGATGCTCTGGCACTGAGCCACAGCCCCATTCATGGCTCTCCAGGGTCTCAAGCTGAGGTTTCTCACACCTATTTACCTGGACCCTTTTTAGTTGGAGATGCCAGGGATTGAACCTGGGACCTTCTGCTTCCCAAAGAGATGCACTACCACTGAGCCACAGCCCCATTCATGGCTCTCTAGAGTCTCAAGCTGAGGTTTCTCACACCTATTTGCTTGGACCCTTTTTAGTTGGAGATGCCAGGGATTGAACCTGCTTCCCAAGCAGATGTTCTACCACTGAGCCACAGCCCCATTCATGGCTCTCCAGGGTCTCAAGCTGAGGTTTCTCACACCTATTTGCCTGGACCCTTTTTAGTTGGAGATGCCAGGGATTGAACCTGCTTCCCAAGCAGATGCTCTGCCACTGAGCCACAGCCCCATTCATGGCTCTCCAGGGTCTCAAGCTGAGGTTTCTCACACCTATTTGCCTGGACCCTTTTTAGTTGGAGATGCCAGGGATTGAACCTGGGACCTTCTGCTTCCCAAGGAGATGCACTACCACTGAGCCACAGCCCCATTCATGGCTCTCTAGAGTCTCAAGCTGAGGTTTCTCACACCTATTTGCTTGGACCCTTTTTAGTTGGAGATGCCAGGGATTGAACCTGCTTCCCAAGCAGATGCTCTACCACTGAGCCACAGCCCCATTCATGGCTCTCCAGGGTCTCAAGCTGAGGTTTCTCACACCTATTTGCCTGGACCCTTTTTAGTTGGAGATGCCAGGGATTTAACCTGGGACCTTCTGCTTCCCAAGGAGATGCACTACCACTGAGCATCAGCCCCATTCATGGCTCTTCAGGGTCTCAAGCTGACGTTTCTCACACCTATCTGCCTGGACCCTTTTTAGTTGGAGATGCCAGGGATTGAACCTGGGACCTTCTGCTTCCCAAGGAGATGCACTACCACTGAGCCACAGCCCCATTCATGGCTCTCCAGGGTCTCAAGCTGATGTTTCTCACACCTATTTGCCTGGACCCTTTTTAGTTGGAGATGCCAGGGATTGAACCTGGGACCTTCTGCTTCCCAAGCAGATGCTCTGCCACTGAGCCACAGCCCCATTCATGGCTCTCCAGGGTCTCAAGCTGAGGTTTCTCACACCTATTTGCCTCGACCTTTTTAGTTGGAGATGCCAGGGATTGAACCTGCTTCCCAAGCAGATGCTCTGCCACTGAGCCACAGCCCCATTCATGGCTCTCCAGGGTCTCAAGCTGAGGTTTCTCACACCTATTTACCTGGACCCTTTTTAGTTGGAGATGCCAGGGATTGAACCTGGGACCTTCTGCTTCCCAAGCAGATGCTCTGCCACTGAGCCACAGCCCCATTCATGGCTCTCCAGGGTCTCAAGCTGAGGTTTCTCACACCTATTTGCCTGGACCCTTTTTAGTTGGAGATGCCAGGGATTGAACCTGCTTCCCAAGCAGATGTTCTACCACTGAGCCACAGCCCCATTCATGGCTCTCCAGGGTCTCAAGCTGAGGTTTCTCACACCTATTTACCTGGACCCTTTTTAGTTGGAGATGCCAGGGATTGAACCTGCTTCCCAAGCAGATGCTCTGGCACTGAGCCACAGCCCCATTCATGGCTCTCCAGGGTCTCAAGCTGAGGTTTCTCACACCTATTTACCTGGACCCTTTTTAGTTGGAGATGCCAGGGATTGAACCTGGGACCTTCTGCTTCCCAAAGAGATGCACTACCACTGAGCCACAGCCCCATTCATGGCTCTCTAGAGTCTCAAGCTGAGGTTTCTCACACCTATTTGCTTGGACCCTTTTTAGTTGGAGATGCCAGGGATTGAACCTGCTTCCTAAGCAGATGTTCTACCACTGAGCCACAGCCCCATTCATGGCTCTCCAGGGTCTCAAGCTGAGGTTTCTCACACCTATTTGCCTGGACCCTTTTTAGTTGGAGATGCCAGGGATTGAACCTGCTTCCCAAGCAGATGCTCTGCCACTGAGCCACAGCCCCATTCATGGCTCTCCAGGGTCTCAAGCTGAGGTTTCTCACACCTATTTGCCTGGACCCTTTTTAGTTGGAGATGCCAGGGATTGAACCTGGGACCTTCTGCTTCCCAAGGAGATGCACTACCACTGAGCCACAGCCCCATTCATGGCTCTCTAGAGTCTCAAGCTGAGGTTTCTCACACCTATTTGCTTGGACCCTTTTTAGTTGGAGATGCCAGGGATTGAACCTGCTTCCCAAGCAGATGCTCTACCACTGAGCCACAGCCCCATTCATGGCTCTCCAGGGTCT
The DNA here is from genome assembly GCF_032191835.1 of Heteronotia binoei. Lineage (NCBI taxonomy): Eukaryota > Metazoa > Chordata > Lepidosauria > Squamata > Gekkonidae > Heteronotia > Heteronotia binoei. The sequence continues at coordinate 10,776,642 of NC_083230.1, forward strand.
CTAGCTGAGGTTTCTCACACCTATTTGCCTGGACCCTTTTTAGTTGGAGATGCCAGGGATTGAACCTGGGACCTTCTGCTTCCCAAGCAGATGCTCTGCCACTGAGCCACAGCCCCATTCATGGCTCTCCAGGGTCTCAAGCTGAGGTTTCTCACACCTATTTGCCTGGACCCTTTTTAGTTGGAGATGCCAGGGATTGAACCTGCTTCCCAAGCAGATGCTCTGCCACTGAGCCACAGCCCCATTCATGGCTCTCCAGGGTCTCTAGCTGAGGTTTCTCACACCTATTTGCCTGGACCCTTTTTAGTTGGAGATGCCAGGGATTGAACCTGGGACCTTCTGCTTCCCAAGCAGATGCTCTGCCACTGAGCCACAGCCCCATTCATGGCTCTCCAGGGTCTCAAGCTGAGGTTTCTCACACCTATTTGCCTGGACCCTTTTTAGTTGGAGATGCCAGGGATTGAACCTGGGACCTTCTGCTTCCCAAGCAGATGCTCTGCCACTGAGCCACAGCCCCATTCATGGCTCTCCAGGGTCTCAAGCTGAGGTTTCTCACACCTATTTGCCTGGACCCTTTTTAGTTGGAGATGCCAGGGATTGAACCTGGGACCTTCTGCTTCCCATGCAGATGCTCTACCACTGAGGCACAGCCCCATTCATGGCTCTCCAGGGTCTCTAGCTGAGGTTTCTCACACCTATTTGCTTGGACCCTTTTTAGTTGGAGATGCCAGGGATTGAACCTGCTTCCCAAGCAGATGCTCTACCACTGAGCCACAGCCCCATTCATGGCTCTCCAGGGTCTCAAGCTGAGGTTTCTCACACCTATTTGCCTGGACCCTTTTTAGTTGGAGATGCCAGGGATTGAACCTGGGACCTTCTGCTTCCCAAGCAGATGCTCTGCCACTGAGCCACAGCCCCATTCATGGCTCTCCAGGGTCTCAAGCTGAGGTTTCTCACACCTATTTGCCTGGACCCTTTTTAGTAGGAGATGCCAGGGATTGAACCTGCTTCCCAAGCAGATGTTCTACCACTGAGCCACAGCCCCATTCATGGCTCTCCAGGGTCTCAAGCTGAGGTTTCTCACACCTATTTACCTGGACCCTTTTTAGTTGGAGATGCCAGGGATTGAACCTGCTTCCGTAGCAGATGCTCTGGCACTGAGCCACAGCCCCATTCATGGCTCTCCAGGGTCTCAAGCTGAGGTTTCTCACACCTATTTACCTGGACCCTTTTTAGTTGGAGATGCCAGGGATTGAACCTGGGACCTTCTGCTTCCCAAGGAGATGCACTACCACTGAGCCACAGCCCCATTCATGGCTCTCTAGAGTCTCAAGCTGAGGTTTCTCACACCTATTTGCTTGGACCCTTTTTAGTTGGAGATGCCAGGGATTGAACCTGCTTCCCAAGCAGATGCTCTACCACTGAGCCACAGCCCCATTCATGGCTCTCCAGGGTCTCAAGCTGAGGTTTCTCACACCTATTTGCCTGGACCCTTTTTAGTTGGAGATGCCAGGGATTTAACCTGGGACCTTCTGCTTCCCAAGGAGATGCACTACCACTGAGCATCAGCCCCATTCATGGCTCTTCAGGGTCTCAAGCTGACGTTTCTCACACCTATCTGCCTGGACCCTTTTTAGTTGGAGATGCCAGGGATTGAACCTGGGACCTTCTGCTTCCCAAGGAGATGCACTACCACTGAGCCACAGCCCCATTCATGGCTCACCTGGGTCTCAAGCTGATGTTTCTCACACCTATTTGCCTGGACCCTTTTTAGTTGGAGATGCCAGGGATTGAACCTGGGACCTTCTGCTTCCCAAGCAGATGCTCTGCCACTGAGCCACAGCCCCATTCATGGCTCTCCAGGGTCTCAAGCTGAGGTTTCTCACACCTATTTGCCTCGACCTTTTTAGTTGGAGATGCCAGGGATTGAACCTGCTTCCCAAGCAGATGCTCTGCCACTGAGCCACAGCCCCATTCATGGCTCTCCAGGGTCTCAAGCTGAGGTTTCTCACACCTATTTACCTGGACCCTTTTTAGTTGGAGATGCCAGGGATTGAACCTGGGACCTTCTGCTTCCCAAGCAGATGCTCTGCCACTGAGCCACAGCCCCATTCATGGCTCTCCAGGGTCTCAAGCTGAGGTTTCTCACACCTATTTGCCTGGACCCTTTTTAGTTGGAGATGCCAGGGATTGAACCTGCTTCCCAAGCAGATGTTCTACCACTGAGCCACAGCCCCATTCATGGCTCTCCAGGGTCTCAAGCTGAGGTTTCTCACACCTATTTACCTGGACCCTTTTTAGTTGGAGATGCCAGGGATTGAACCTGCTTCCCAAGCAGATGCTCTGGCACTGAGCCACAGCCCCATTCATGGCTCTCCAGGGTCTCAAGCTGAGGTTTCTCACACCTATTTACCTGGACCCTTTTTAGTTGGAGATGCCAGGGATTGAACCTGGGACCTTCTGCTTCCCAAAGAGATGCACTACCACTGAGCCACAGCCCCATTCATGGCTCTCTAGAGTCTCAAGCTGAGGTTTCTCACACCTATTTGCTTGGACCCTTTTTAGTTGGAGATGCCAGGGATTGAACCTGCTTCCCAAGCAGATGTTCTACCACTGAGCCACAGCCCCATTCATGGCTCTCCAGGGTCTCAAGCTGAGGTTTCTCACACCTATTTGCCTGGACCCTTTTTAGTTGGAGATGCCAGGGATTGAACCTGCTTCCCAAGCAGATGCTCTGCCACTGAGCCACAGCCCCATTCATGGCTCTCCAGGGTCTCAAGCTGAGGTTTCTCACACCTATTTGCCTGGACCCTTTTTAGTTGGAGATGCCAGGGATTGAACCTGGGACCTTCTGCTTCCCAAGGAGATGCACTACCACTGAGCCACAGCCCCATTCATGGCTCTCTAGAGTCTCAAGCTGAGGTTTCTCACACCTATTTGCTTGGACCCTTTTTAGTTGGAGATGCCAGGGATTGAACCTGCTTCCCAAGCAGATGCTCTACCACTGAGCCACAGCCCCATTCATGGCTCTCCAGGGTCTCAAGCTGAGGTTTCTCACACCTATTTGCCTGGACCCTTTTTAGTTGGAGATGCCAGGGATTTAACCTGGGACCTTCTGCTTCCCAAGGAGATGCACTACCACTGAGCATCAGCCCCATTCATGGCTCTTCAGGGTCTCAAGCTGACGTTTCTCACACCTATCTGCCTGGACCCTTTTTAGTTGGAGATGCCAGGGATTGAACCTGGGACCTTCTGCTTCCCAAGGAGATGCACTACCACTGAGCCACAGCCCCATTCATGGCTCTCCAGGGTCTCAAGCTGATGTTTCTCACACCTATTTGCCTGGACCCTTTTTAGTTGGAGATGCCAGGGATTGAACCTGGGACCTTCTGCTTCCCAAGCAGATGCTCTGCCACTGAGCCACAGCCCCATTCATGGCTCTCCAGGGTCTCAAGCTGAGGTTTCTCACACCTATTTGCCTCGACCTTTTTAGTTGGAGATGCCAGGGATTGAACCTGCTTCCCAAGCAGATGCTCTGCCACTGAGCCACAGCCCCATTCATGGCTCTCCAGGGTCTCAAGCTGAGGTTTCTCACACCTATTTACCTGGACCCTTTTTAGTTGGAGATGCCAGGGATTGAACCTGCTTCCCAAGCAGATGTTCTACCACTGAGCCACAGCCCCATTCATGGCTCTCCAGGGTCTCAAGCTGAGGTTTCTCACACCTATTTACCTGGACCCTTTTTAGTTGGAGATGCCAGGGATTGAACCTGCTTCCCAAGCAGATGCTCTGGCACTGAGCCACAGCCCCATTCATGGCTCTCCAGGGTCTCAAGCTGAGGTTTCTCACACCTATTTACCTGGACCCTTTTTAGTTGGAGATGCCAGGGATTGAACCTGGGACCTTCTGCTTCCCAAAGAGATGCACTACCACTGAGCCACAGCCCCATTCATGGCTCTCTAGAGTCTCAAGCTGAGGTTTCTCACACCTATTTGCTTGGACCCTTTTTAGTTGGAGATGCCAGGGATTGAACCTGCTTCCTAAGCAGATGTTCTACCACTGAGCCACAGCCCCATTCATGGCTCTCCAGGGTCTCAAGCTGAGGTTTCTCACACCTATTTGCCTGGACCCTTTTTAGTTGGAGATGCCAGGGATTGAACCTGCTTCCCAAGCAGATGCTCTGCCACTGAGCCACAGCCCCATTCATGGCTCTCCAGGGTCTCAAGCTGAGGTTTCTCACACCTATTTGCCTGGACCCTTTTTAGTTGGAGATGCCAGGGATTGAACCTGGGACCTTCTGCTTCCCAAGGAGATGCACTACCACTGAGCCACAGCCCCATTCATGGCTCTCTAGAGTCTCAAGCTGAGGTTTCTCACACCTATTTGCTTGGACCCTTTTTAGTTGGAGATGCCAGGGATTGAACCTGCTTCCCAAGCAGATGCTCTACCACTGAGCCACAGCCCCATTCATGGCTCTCCAGGGTCTCTAGCTGAGGTTTCTCACACCTATTTGCCTGGACCCTTTTTAGTTGGAGATGCCAGGGATTGAACCTGGGACCTTCTGCTTCCCAAGCAGATGCTCTGCCACTGAGCCACAGCCCCATTCATGGCTCTCCAGGGTCTCAAGCTGAGGTTTCTCACACCTATTTGCCTGGACCCTTTTTAGTTGGAGATGCCAGGGATTGAACCTGCTTCCCAAGCAGATGCTCTGCCACTGAGCCACAGCCCCATTCATGGCTCTCCAGGGTCTCTAGCTGAGGTTTCTCACACCTATTTGCCTGGACCCTTTTTAGTTGGAGATGCCAGGGATTGAACCTGGGACCTTCTGCTTCCCAAGCAGATGCTCTGCCACTGAGCCACAGCCCCATTCATGGCTCTCCAGGGTCTCAAGCTGAGGTTTCTCACACCTATTTGCCTGGACCCTTTTTAGTTGGAGATGCCAGGGATTGAACCTGGGACCTTCTGCTTCCCAAGCAGATGCTCTGCCACTGAGCCACAGCCCCATTCATGGCTCTCCAGGGTCTCAAGCTGAGGTTTCTCACACCTATTTGCCTGGACCCTTTTTAGTTGGAGATGCCAGGGATTGAACCTGGGACCTTCTGCTTCCCAAGCAGATGCTCTACCACTGAGGCACAGCCCCATTCATGGCTCTCCAGGGTCTCTAGCTGAGGTTTCTCACACCTATTTGCTTGGACCCTTTTTAGTTGGAGATGCCAGGGATTGAACCTGCTTCCCAAGCAGATGCTCTATCACTGAGCCACAGCCCCATTCATGGCTCTCCAGGGTCTCAAGCTGAGGTTTCTCACACCTATTTGCCTGGACCCTTTTTAGTTGGAGATGCCAGGGATTGAACCTGGGACCTTCTGCTTCCCAAGGAGATGCACTACCACTGAGCATCAGCCCCATTCATGGCTCTTCAGGGTCTCAAGCTGACGTTTCTCACACCTATCTGCCTGGACCCTTTTTAGTTGGAGATGCCAGGGATTGAACCTGGGACCTTCTGCTTCCCAAGGAGATGCACTACCACTGAGCCACAGCCCCATTCATGGCTCTCCAGGGTCTCAACATGATGTTTCTCACACCTATTTGCCTGGACCCTTTTTAGTTGGAGATGCCAGGGATTGAACCTGGGACCTTCTGCTTCCCAAGCAGATACTCTGCCACTGAGCCACAGCCCCATTCATGGCTCTCCAGGGTCTCAACCTATTTGCCTCGACCTTTTTAGTTGGAGATGCCAGGGATTGAACCTGCTTCCCAAGCAGATGCTCTGCCACTGAGCCACAGCCCCATTCATGGCTCTCCAGGGTCTCAAGCTGAGGTTTCTCACACCTATTTACCTGGACCCTTTTTAGTTGGAGATGCCAGGGATTGAACCTGGGACCTTCTGCTTCCCAAGCAGATGCTCTGCCACTGAGCCACAGCCCCATTCATGGCTCTCCAGGGTCTCAAGCTGAGGTTTCTCACACCTATTTGCCTGGACCCTTTTTAGTTGGAGATGCCAGGGATTGAACCTGGGACCTTCTGCTTCCCAAGGAGATGCACTACCACTGAGCCACAGCCCCATTCATGGCTCTCCAGGGTCTCAAGCTGATGTTTCTCACACCTATTTGCCTGGACCCTTTTTAGTTGGAGATGCCAGGGATTGAACCTGGGACCTTCTGCTTCCCAAGCAGATGCTCTGCCACTGAGCCACAGCCCCATTCATGGCTCTCCAGGGTCTCAAGCTGAGGTTTCTCACACCTATTTGCCTCGACCTTTTTAGTTGGAGATGCCAGGGATTGAACCTGCTTCCCAAGCAGATGCTCTGCCACTGAGCCACAGCCCCATTCATGGCTCTCCAGGGTCTCAAGCTGAGGTTTCTCACACCTATTTACCTGGACCCTTTTTAGTTGGAGATGCCAGGGATTGAACCTGGGACCTTCTGCTTCCCAAGCAGATGCTCTGCCACTGAGCCACAGCCCCATTCATGGCTCTCCAGGGTCTCAAGCTGAGGTTTCTCACACCTATTTGCCTGGACCCTTTTTAGTTGGAGATGCCAGGGATTGAACCTGCTTCCCAAGCAGATGTTCTACCACTGAGCCACAGCCCCATTCATGGCTCTCCAGGGTCTCAAGCTGAGGTTTCTCACACCTATTTACCTGGACCCTTTTTAGTTGGAGATGCCAGGGATTGAACCTGCTTCCCAAGCAGATGCTCTGGCACTGAGCCACAGCCCCATTCATGGCTCTCCAGGGTCTCAAGCTGAGGTTTCTCACACCTATTTACCTGGACCCTTTTTAGTTGGAGATGCCAGGGATTGAACCTGGGACCTTCTGCTTCCCAAAGAGATGCACTACCACTGAGCCACAGCCCCATTCATGGCTCTCTAGAGTCTCAAGCTGAGGTTTCTCACACCTATTTGCTTGGACCCTTTTTAGTTGGAGATGCCAGGGATTGAACCTGCTTCCTAAGCAGATGTTCTACCACTGAGCCACAGCCCCATTCATGGCTCTCCAGGGTCTCAAGCTGAGGTTTCTCACACCTATTTGCCTGGACCCTTTTTAGTTGGAGATGCCAGGGATTGAACCTGCTTCCCAAGCAGATGCTCTGCCACTGAGCCACAGCCCCATTCATGGCTCTCCAGGGTCTCAAGCTGAGGTTTCTCACACCTATTTGCCTGGACCCTTTTTAGTTGGAGATGCCAGGGATTGAACCTGGGACCTTCTGCTTCCCAAGGAGATGCACTACCACTGAGCCACAGCCCCATTCATGGCTCTCTAGAGTCTCAAGCTGAGGTTTCTCACACCTATTTGCTTGGACCCTTTTTAGTTGGAGATGCCAGGGATTGAACCTGCTTCCCAAGCAGATGCTCTACCACTGAGCCACAGCCCCATTCATGGCTCTCCAGGGTCTCTAGCTGAGGTTTCTCACACCTATTTGCCTGGACCCTTTTTAGTTGGAGATGCCAGGGATTGAACCTGGGACCTTCTGCTTCCCAAGCAGATGCTCTGCCACTGAGCCACAGCCCCATTCATGGCTCTCCAGGGTCTCAAGCTGAGGTTTCTCACACCTATTTGCCTGGACCCTTTTTAGTTGGAGATGCCAGGGATTGAACCTGCTTCCCAAGCAGATGCTCTGCCACTGAGCCACAGCCCCATTCATGGCTCTCCAGGGTCTCTAGCTGAGGTTTCTCACACCTATTTGCCTGGACCCTTTTTAGTTGGAGATGCCAGGGATTGAACCTGGGACCTTCTGCTTCCCAAGCAGATGCTCTGCCACTGAGCCACAGCCCCATTCATGGCTCTCCAGGGTCTCAAGCTGAGGTTTCTCACACCTATTTGCCTGGACCCTTTTTAGTTGGAGATGCCAGGGATTGAACCTGGGACCTTCTGCTTCCCAAGCAGATGCTCTGCCACTGAGCCACAGCCCCATTCATGGCTCTCCAGGGTCTCAAGCTGAGGTTTCTCACACCTATTTGCCTGGACCCTTTTTAGTTGGAGATGCCAGGGATTGAACCTGGGACCTTCTGCTTCCCAAGCAGATGCTCTACCACTGAGGCACAGCCCCATTCATGGCTCTCCAGGGTCTCTAGCTGAGGTTTCTCACACCTATTTGCTTGGACCCTTTTTAGTTGGAGATGCCAGGGATTGAACCTGCTTCCCAAGCAGATGCTCTACCACTGAGCCACAGCCCCATTCATGGCTCTCCAGGGTCTCAAGCTGAGGTTTCTCACACCTATTTGCCTGGACCCTTTTTAGTTGGAGATGCCAGGGATTGAACCTGGGACCTTCTGCTTCCCAAGGAGATGCACTACCACTGAGCATCAGCCCCATTCATGGCTCTTCAGGGTCTCAAGCTGACGTTTCTCACACCTATCTGCCTGGACCCTTTTTAGTTGGAGATGCCAGGGATTGAACCTGGGACCTTCTGCTTCCCAAGGAGATGCACTACCACTGAGCCACAGCCCCATTCATGGCTCTCCAGGGTCTCAAGCTGATGTTTCTCACACCTATTTGCCTGGACCCTTTTTAGTTGGAGATGCCAGGGATTGAACCTGGGACCTTCTGCTTCCCAAGCAGATACTCTGCCACTGAGCCACAGCCCCATTCATGGCTCTCCAGGGTCTCAACCTATTTGCCTCGACCTTTTTAGTTGGAGATGCCAGGGATTGAACCTGCTTCCCAAGCAGATGCTCTGCCACTGAGCCACAGCCCCATTCATGGCTCTCCAGGGTCTCAAGCTGAGGTTTCTCACACCTATTTACCTGGACCCTTTTTAGTTGGAGATGCCAGGGATTGAACCTGGGACCTTCTGCTTCCCAAGCAGATGCTCTGCCACTGAGCCACAGCCCCATTCATGGCTCTCCAGGGTCTCAAGCTGAGGTTTCTCACACCTATTTGCCTGGACCCTTTTTAGTTGGAGATGCCAGGGATTGAACCTGGGACCTTCTGCTTCCCAAGGAGATGCACTACCACTGAGCCACAGCCCCATTCATGGCTCTCTAGAGTCTCAAGCTGAGGTTTCTCACAACTATTTGCTTGGACCCTTTTTAGTTGGAGATGCCAGGGATTGAACCTGCTTCCCAAGCAGATGCTCTACCACTGAGCCACAGCCCCATTCATGGCTCTCCAGGGTCTCAAGCTGAGGTTTCTCACACCTATTTGCCTGGACCCTTTTTAGTTGGAGATGCCAGGGATTGAACCTGCTTCCCAAGCAGATGCTCTGCCACTGAGCCACAGCCCCATTCATGGCTCTCCAGGGTCTCAAGCTGAGGTTTCTCACACCTATTTGCCTGGACCCTTTTTAGTTGGAGATGCCAGGGATTGAACCTGGGACCTTCTGCTTCCCAAGGAGATGCACTACCACTGAGCCACAGCCCCATTCATGGCTCTCTAGAGTCTCAAGCTGAGGTTTCTCACACCTATTTGCCTGGACCCTTTTTAGTTGGAGATGCCAGGGATTGAACCTGGGACCTTCTGCTTCCCAAGCAGATGCTCTGCCACTGAGCCACAGCCCCATTCATGGCTCTCCAGGGTCTCAAGCTGAGGTTTCTCACACCTATTTGCCTCGACCCTTTTTAGTTGGAGATGCCAGGGATTGAACCTGCTTCCCAAGCAGATGCTCTGCCACTGAGCCACAGCCCCATTCATGGCTCTCCAGGGTCTCTAGCTGAGGTTTCTCACACCTATTTGCCTGGACCCTTTTTAGTTGGAGATGCCAGGGATTGAACCTGGGACCTTCTGCTTCCCAAGCAGATGCTCTGCCACTGAGCCACAGCCCCATTCATGGCTCTCCAGGGTCTCAAGCTGAGGTTTCTCACACCTATTTGCCTGGACCCTTTTTAGTTGGAGATGCCAGGGATTGAACCTGGGACCTTCTGCTTCCCAAGCAGATGCTCTGCCACTGAGCCACAGCCCCATTCATGGCTCTCCAGGGTCTCAAGCTGAGGTTTCTCACACCTATTTGCCTGGACCCTTTTTAGTTGGAGATGCCAGGGATTGAACCTGGGACCTTCTGCTTCCCAAGCAGATGCTCTACCACTGAGGCACAGCCCCATTCATGGCTCTCCAGGGTCTCTAGCTGAGGTTTCTCACACCTATTTGCTTGGACCCTTTTTAGTTGGAGATGCCAGGGATTGAACCTGCTTCCCAAGCAGATGCTCTACCACTGAGCCACAGCCCCATTCATGGCTCTCCAGGGTCTCAAGCTGAGGTTTCTCACACCTATTTGCCTGGACCCTTTTTAGTTGGAGATGCCAGGGATTGAACCTGGGACCTTCTGCTTCCCAAGGAGATGCACTACCACTGAGCATCAGCCCCATTCATGGCTCTTCAGGGTCTCAAGCTGACGTTTCTCACACCTATCTGCCTGGACCCTTTTTAGTTGGAGATGCCAGGGATTGAACCTGGGACCTTCTGCTTCCCAAGGAGATGCACTACCACTGAGCCACAGCCCCATTCATGGCTCTCCAGGGTCTCAAGCTGATGTTTCTCACACCTATTTGCCTGGACCCTTTTTAGTTGGAGATGCCAGGGATTGAACCTGGGACCTTCTGCTTCCCAAGCAGATGCTCTGCCACTGAGCCACAGCCCCATTCATGGCTCTCCAGGGTCTCAACCTATTTGCCTCGACCTTTTTAGTTGGAGATGCCAGGGATTGAACCTGCTTCCCAAGCAGATGCTCTGCCACTGAGCCACAGCCCCATTCATGGCTCTCCAGGGTCTCAAGCTGAGGTTTCTCACACCTATTTACCTGGACCCTTTTTAGTTGGAGATGCCAGGGATTGAACCTGGGACCTTCTGCTTCCCAAGCAGATGCTCTGCCACTGAGCCACAGCCCCATTCATGGCTCTCCAGGGTCTCAAGCTGAGGTTTCTCACACCTATTTGCCTGGACCCTTTTTAGTTGGAGATGCCAGGGATTGAACCTGGGACCTTCTGCTTCCCAAGGAGATGCACTACCACTGAGCCACAGCCCCATTCATGGCTCTCTAGAGTCTCAAGCTGAGGTTTCTCACAGCTATTTGCTTGGACCCTTTTTAGTTGGAGATGCCAGGGATTGAACCTGCTTCCCAAGCAGATGCTCTACCACTGAGCCACAGCCCCATTCATGGCTCTCCAGGGTCTCTAGCTGAGGTTTCTCACACCTATTTGCCTGGACCCTTTTTAGTTGGAGATGCCAGGGATTGAACCTGGGACCTTCTGCTTCCCAAGCAGATGCTCTGCCACTGAGCCACAGCCCCATTCATGGCTCTCCAGGGTCTCAAGCTGAGGTTTCTCACACCTATTTGCCTGGACCCTTTTTAGTTGGAGATGCCAGGGATTGAACCTGGGACCTTCTGCTTCCCAAGCAGATGCTCTGCCACTGAGCCACAGCCCCATTCATGGCTCTCCAGGGTCTCAAGCTGAGGTTTCTCACACCTATTTGCCTGGACCCTTTTTAGTTGGAGATGCCAGGGATTGAACCTGGGACCTTCTGCTTCCCAAGCAGATGCTCTACCACTGAGGCACAGCCCCATTCATGGCTCTCCAGGGTCTCTAGCTGAGGTTTCTCACACCTATTTGCTTGGACCCTTTTTAGTTGGAGATGCCAGGGATTGAACCTGCTTCCCAAGCAGATGCTCTACCACTGAGCCACAGCCCCATTCATGGCTCTCCAGGGTCTCAAGCTGAGGTTTCTCACACCTATTTGCCTGGACCCTTTTTAGTTGGAGATGCCAGGGATTGAACCTGGGACCTTCTGCTTCCCAAGGAGATGCACTACCACTGAGCATCAGCCCCATTCATGGCTCTTCAGGGTCTCAAGCTGACGTTTCTCACACCTATCTGCCTGGACCCTTTTTAGTTGGAGATGCCAGGGATTGAACCTGGGACCTTCTGCTTCCCAAGGAGATGCACTACCACTGAGCCACAGCCCCATTCATGGCTCTCCAGGGTCTCAAGCTGATGTTTCTCACACCTATTTGCCTGGACCCTTTTTAGTTGGAGATGCCAGGGATTGAACCTGGGACCTTCTGCTTCCCAAGCAGATACTCTGCCACTGAGCCACAGCCCCATTCATGGCTCTCCAGGGTCTCAACCTATTTGCCTCGACCTTTTTAGTTGGAGATGCCAGGGATTGAACCTGCTTCCCAAGCAGATGCTCTGCCACTGAGCCACAGCCCCATTCATGGCTCTCCAGGGTCTCAAGCTGAGGTTTCTCACACCTATTTACCTGGACCCTTTTTAGTTGGAGATGCCAGGGATTGAACCTGGGACCTTCTGCTTCCCAAGCAGATGCTCTGCCACTGAGCCACAGCCCCATTCATGGCTCTCCAGGGTCTCAAGCTGAGGTTTCTCACACCTATTTGCCTGGACCCTTTTTAGTTGGAGATGCCAGGGATTGAACCTGGGACCTTCTGCTTCCCAAGGAGATGCACTACCACTGAGCCACAGCCCCATTCATGGCTCTCTAGAGTCTCAAGCTGAGGTTTCTCACAACTATTTGCTTGGACCCTTTTTAGTTGGAGATGCCAGGGATTGAACCTGCTTCCCAAGCAGATGCTCTACCACTGAGCCACAGCCCCATTCATGGCTCTCCAGGGTCTCAAGCTGAGGTTTCTCACACCTATTTGCCTGGACCCTTTTTAGTTGGAGATGCCAGGGATTGAACCTGCTTCCCAAGCAGATGCTCTGCCACTGAGCCACAGCCCCATTCATGGCTCTCCAGGGTCTCAAGCTGAGGTTTCTCACACCTATTTGCCTGGACCCTTTTTAGTTGGAGATGCCAGGGATTGAACCTGGGAGCTTCTGCTTCCCAAGGAGATGCACTACCACTGAGCCACAGCCCCATTCATGGCTCTCTAGAGTCTCAAGCTGAGGTTTCTCACACCTATTTGCCTGGACCCTTTTTAGTTGGAGATGCCAGGGATTGAACCTGGGACCTTCTGCTTCCCAAGCAGATGCTCTGCCACTGAGCCACAGCCCCATTCATGGCTCTCCAGGGTCTCAAGCTGAGGTTTCTCACACCTATTTGCCTCGACCCTTTTTAGTTGGAGATGCCAGGGATTGAACCTGCTTCCCAAGCAGATGCTCTGCCACTGAGCCACAGCCCCATTCATGGCTCTCCAGGGTCTCTAGCTGAGGTTTCTCACACCTATTTGCCTGGACCCTTTTTAGTTGGAGATGCCAGGGATTGAACCTGGGACCTTCTGCTTCCCAAGCAGATGCTCTGCCACTGAGCCACAGCCCCATTCATGGCTCTCCAGGGTCTCAAGCTGAGGTTTCTCACACCTATTTGCCTGGACCCTTTTTAGTTGGAGATGCCAGGGATTGAACCTGGGACCTTCTGCTTCCCAAGCAGATGCTCTGCCACTGAGCCACAGCCCCATTCATGGCTCTCCAGGGTCTCAAGCTGAGGTTTCTCACACCTATTTGCCTGGACCCTTTTTAGTTGGAGATGACAGGGATTGAACCTGGGACCTTCTGCTTCCCAAGCAGATGCTCTACCACTGAGGCACAGCCCCATTCATGGCTCTCCAGGGTCTCTAGCTGAGGTTTCTCACACCTATTTGCTTGGACCCTTTTTAGTTGGAGATGCCAGGGATTGAACCTGCTTCCCAAGCAGATGCTCTACCACTGAGCCACAGCCCCATTCATGGCTCTCCAGGGTCTCAAGCTGAGGTTTCTCACACCTATTTGCCTGGACCCTTTTTAGTTGGAGATGCCAGGGATTGAACCTGGGACCTTCTGCTTCCCAAGGAGATGCACTACCACTGAGCATCAGCCCCATTCATGGCTCTTCAGGGTCTCAAGCTGACGTTTCTCACACCTATCTGCCTGGACCCTTTTTAGTTGGAGATGCCAGGGATTGAACCTGGGACCTTCTGCTTCCCAAGGAGATGCACTACCACTGAGCCACAGCCCCATTCATGGCTCTCCAGGGTCTCAAGCTGATGTTTCTCACACCTATTTGCCTGGACCCTTTTTAGTTGGAGATGCCAGGGATTGAACCTGGGACCTTCTGCTTCCCAAGCAGATGCTCTGCCACTGAGCCACAGCCCCATTCATGGCTCTCCAGGGTCTCAACCTATTTGCCTCGACCTTTTTAGTTGGAGATGCCAGGGATTGAACCTGCTTCCCAAGCAGATGCTCTGCCACTGAGCCACAGCCCCATTCATGGCTCTCCAGGGTCTCAAGCTGAGGTTTCTCACACCTATTTACCTGGACCCTTTTTAGTTGGAGATGCCAGGGATTGAACCTGGGACCTTCTGCTTCCCAAGCAGATGCTCTGCCACTGAGCCACAGCCCCATTCATGGCTCTCCAGGGTCTCAAGCTGAGGTTTCTCACACCTATTTGCCTGGACCCTTTTTAGTTGGAGATGCCAGGGATTGAACCTGGGACCTTCTGCTTCCCAAGGAGATGCACTACCACTGAGCCACAGCCCCATTCATGGCTCTCTAGAGTCTCAAGCTGAGGTTTCTCACAGCTATTTGCTTGGACCCTTTTTAGTTGGAGATGCCAGGGATTGAACCTGCTTCCCAAGCAGATGCTCTACCACTGAGCCACAGCCCCATTCATGGCTCTCCAGGGTCTCAAGCTGAGGTTTCTCACACCTATTTGCCTGGACCCTTTTTAGTTGGAGATGCCAGGGATTGAACCTGCTTCCCAAGCAGATGCTCTGCCACTGAGCCACAGCCCCATTCATGGCTCTCTAGAGTCTCAAGCTGAGGTTTCTCACACCTATTTGCTTGGACCCTTTTTAGTTGGAGATGCCAGGGATTGAACCTGGGACCTTCTGCTTCCCAAGCAGATGCTCTGCCACTGAGCCACAGCCCCATTCATGGCTCTCCAGGGTCTCAACCTATTTGCCTCGACCTTTTTAGTTGGAGATGCCAGGGATTGAACCTGCTTCCCAAGCAGATGCTCTGCCACTGAGCCACAGCCCCATTCATGGCTCTCCAGGGTCTCAAGCTGAGGTTTCTCACACCTATTTACCTGGACCCTTTTTAGTTGGAGATGCCAGGGATTGAACCTGGGACCTTCTGCTTCCCAAGCAGATGCTCTGCCACTGAGCCACAGCCCCATTCATGGCTCTCCAGGGTCTCAAGCTGAGGTTTCTCACACCTATTTGCCTGGACCCTTTTTAGTTGGAGATGCCAGGGATTGAACCTGCTTCCCAAGCAGATGCTCTGCCACTGAGCCACAGCCCCATTCATGGCTCTCTAGAGTCTCAAGCTGAGGTTTCTCACACCTATTTGCTTGGACCCTTTTTAGTTGGAGATGCCAGGGATTGAACCTGGGACCTTCTGCTTCCCAAGCAGATGCTCTGCCACTGAGCCACAGCCCCATTCATGGCTCTCTAGATTCTCAAGCTGAGGTTTCTCACACCTATTTGCCTGGCCCATTTTTTGGAGATGCCACGGATTGAACCTGGGACCTTCTGCTTCCCAAGCAGATGCTCTGCCACTGAGCCACAGCCCCATTCATGGCTCTCCAGGGTCTCCAGCTGAGGTTTCTCACACCTATTTGCCTGGACCCTTTTTAGTTGGAGATGTCAGGGATTGAACCTGGGACCTTCTGCTTCCCAAGCAGATGCTCTGCCACTGAGCCACAGCCCCATTCATGGCTCTCCAGGGTCTCAAGCTGAGGTTTTTCACACCTATTTGCCTTGACCCTTTTTAGTTGGAGATGCCAGGGATTGAACCTGGGACCTTCTGCTTCCCAAGCAGATGCTCTGGCACTGAGCCACAGCCCCATTCATGGCTCTCCAGGGTCTCAAGCTGAGGTCATTCACGCCTATTTGCCTGGACCTTTTTGTGGAGCTGCCAGGGATTGAACCGGGGACCTTCCGCTTCCCAGGCAGATGCTCTACCACCGAGCCACAGTCCCGCTCTCCCTCCCGCAATCCCTTTTCTCCAGCTGTAGATCGGCGTTCAGCCGACACGCGCAAGTAAGGGCTGCCAGCGGGGAAGGAAGGCACGCCGCGCCGAGAGTAACCCCGCCTAGCAGCCCCTCTCCGCCGTTTCCCGCCTCCCGCGCGTCAAGGAAGTTTGCTAAGCCACGCCTTCTCCTCCGCGGCCCAGAAGCGAACTGCCTGGCGCCGCTGCGGGCTCAGCGTTGGCCGCGGTCCTGCCGTTGGCCCCAAGCGGTCGGTTATAAGGGGAGGAGGGTCCCACGCGCGAGTTCCGTGACGTCACGAAAGCCCACGCCCTGCCGGCTCCTCCGCCTCGCGCCAGCGCCCCCCCCCTCGAGCGACCCGCCCGCTGCTGGCTGCTTCCCTTCCCCGCTCGCTTTGCTTTGCTTGCTCCCTTCCTGCCCCCCGCTCTCTCGCGGGCCGCGGCTCCGGGAGATTCCCTTAGCGCCACCTCTTCCTCCCCTCCCTGCTGTCGCTTCTCGCCCCCCATGTTCGGCCCGGACAAACTCTTGGGGCAGCTGTCCAAGCTGGACAGATACGGGAACATGGCGACCGTGGGGGATTTTAACCCGCTCAGCGCCAGCATCCCCGCGACCAAGGTGGAGCTGTCGGTGTCGTGCAGGTGAGCAGTGGGGGCTCGGGGTGCCCGCTTGGGAGGAGACGGATCCCCTCTCTCCCCCCTTGCCGTGCTTGCAAAGTCCCCTTTGGGCGTGAGCGAGAAGAAGCAGCCAGGTCGGAGTGGAGGGGCTTCTGCAGGGGGAGGAACGTGGGGACGGAGCCGTGTCGCTTGCTTCGTGGTGCATGTTTAAGGGCTGAGCCAGGGATAGTGGCAGGGGGAGGAAATCCTTCCCTGCTGTGATGCCCCCCCTATAGCAGCTCCTGGTATACTAGGATCCGATTCCTGGTGCATGAAATTTGGGGAGGGACGGTGGCTCGGTGGTAGAGCAGAAGGTCCCAGGTTCAAGCCCCGGCATCTCCAAAAAAAGGGGTCCAGGCAAAGAGGTGTGAAAAACCTCAGCTGGAGACCCTGGAGAGCCGCTGCCAGTCTGAGAAGACAATACTGACTTGGATGGACCGAGGGTCTGATTCAGTATAAGGCAGCTTCATACGGATATGGAAATTCCTTCAAACCCCCCCCCCCCCCTGCATCGGAGTAGAGCATCATTACCACCCACAAACCAGAGTGTTGTGGTGCCTTTAACAGTCCACGTACGCTTATCCTGGAATACAAATATTGTTCCTCTTTTAAGATGCTGCATGATTCCTTTTGGGATTTTTTTTTTTTTTGAGAGGGGGGCATGACCATAGAATGGATATGCTGCAGAGGAGGTATATGAAATGACAGCAATTTTCAGCATTGCTTTCTTATTTCTTTGGGAAAGTGCGCTTGCGTGTGTGTGGAATTTCTTTCCTGTACGTAGCTGTGAATTGTATGGATGGGTTCTTATCTCTGAAGTGAGCCACAATAAAAACCCATCATTTAACGTGACTAACGAATACAGAATGGCTGGAAGGAGAGGGGCAGAGAGAGGAAAAAATAGACATGTACAAATATTGCAAACAGTAAGAGTGTTATTCCTCTCCCTCCACACACACATCTGGTCTCCTGAAAGACAGTAAGAGTGTTATTCAGTAACAGTAAGAGTGTTATTCCTCTCCCTCCACACACACATCTGGTCTCCTGACAGTGGTGGATTTCCTTGTTCCATGTTGAAAAGTTGTGAAATGTCTTTCTTCTGTGTGATACAGAGAGATAAAAGCACACATGGTCTCTTCCCTTTTAGCATTCCCTTTCACTGGATGTAGTAAGATGTGAATTCCTCCTTCAGTTATTCCACCTGTGTTGCCTGTCTTGCTGATATAATTTACCTTCTCGTGCTTCCCTAGGTTTGTCTGTGGACAATTTGTTTTTGCCTGTACAGCAGAAGAGCATCAGACATCCCTTCTGTTTTGCTTTGCTTTTCTCTGCCCAATTTCTGTTACCAGGGTTATTGTGAGTGAGGGTTTGAATATTAAATCACGCAGTGCCTGTCTCCACTACATGTGAGTGGAGAGCACAGAATTTCTTGCGGTGATCACCTCAGTTGCTAGATGGGACCAGACTCTCTTCCTGTAGTGGATTAGAATGGGGAAATCTCGTTGAGACTGAGGGACTGGGATCCAATTCTGAAATAACCCTTTTGCCTCTGATGGTCCCCGTTGTGTAATGCTCAGAGGCGGAAACAAAATCTTTTTAATCTTAGGGTGCTTTATTTTAGAAGTTTCCCCGCCCACTGGATATTGAGGGTACTACAGCGATTTATGTCTGCCCAATATCAGAAATCGTTTTTGTTTAAGGAATGGGTCAGTTGAGAACCTGTAAAGCTTGGGTACAAAGCAGCTTAGTATTCAGTGTCTTTCTTGTCAGCTCTCTGCCACCAGAAGTAAATGGTATGAAAATGTTGACTTAATTCGCTCCGTTCAAACTCAGGAAGAGCCGTGTGTGTTACCGTTGTTTACTTGTGGAGACAAAGAAGATGGCAATAAGATGTCTCAACCACATTTTATTCTGAAGAAATTGGTTTGAAATTAGCTGAATTAACCATTTAGTCTGGTATCTTTCCTTCCACCTTGCTGCACCACAAATATTTTGCTCGTTGAAATGGTTGTTTTATGAGTGGGGTATTGATGTTTAAAGGAAGGGAATGAGTAAACAAAAGGGTGGAGAAAAGAAGTTTATAGTGAATATTAGCAATGAAAGTCAGTGTTATCTGTTGGCTACTGTTGCCCACTTTATTTTATAGGAAGCTGTATAGAATTTTTAAGTCTTAGTACGTTGATTGGAATAATTGTAGTTTTGCTCATGCTTGGAGAGAAACAAAATCCTATTAATATGCATGTTATTTATGTTCAGAAACACGGGGACCCCCTCCCACCTTAACTTACTGCTTCCAGATTCTGTTGGATTGATTCTTGATTCTGGAATTATTAGTTGGGGAACAGTTCATTTAGAAATTTTAGCAAATTTTCAGAGGCATTTGCTAGCAGGGAAAACCAGAGGGAAACAATATTGTTCCTTTTCTCATAACATATTTATGTCACATTGTTTTGTAAAATATTTGCCAGAAACAGCACATTGTAGGTGCTTGCAATAAACAGTGGGTAGGTATCTTCTTCATGTCATGGTAAAAACTTAGGAGGCTGGCAAAATATAGTATGATCCAGCTAAATCTAGACTTCTGGAGCCAGGTTTGTTTGGAAAGTCAAATGTCTAATAATGTATCCTTTGTTGTTTACTGTGCTGAAGTGTATAATGCTGTGGAAATTTTGTGCCTCATATGAAGGACTATTGGCCAGTGTGGACTGATGCTGAACAGAAATGTACCTGATGTGAGCCCTTTTCAGTCAGCCTATCTTTCGTTCTTGTTACTGGCTACTAATGGTTTTTTCCTGTCATTTCAGACAGATCCGTTTTAGTAGCTGGCTGCTAGTAGAATTTTGTTACCTTTTCACACAATCCCACTTTTATCCTGTTTGGGAAGGGTGCCTCAGCTGTTCTTGATGAAAACTGATTTCTTCTGGTTTCAAATCCTTTCCTTCCTCCTCGGAATCACTGTGGGGTGCTGTGTAAAATGCCCCAGAGTACTGTAGCTGGGATTATTTTAATCGGGGCATTTTAATTTATGAGAGGGCACCGGCTAATCGAATTAAAGGTGATTTAATAATTTTAATAAAGTATGATTTAATTAAAGGTAATTTGATTTAAGTTATCTGACCCTGCCAGGCTTGACTCCCCTCCCTCCCTCCCTCTGGGGAGTGCCCATGCCCACACTCTAGTCTCCCCCCCCCCTGCCATGAGGAGCTACCTTGAGGGTGACCAAATTGAAACAAACAGGTTCAGGCGGCTCTCTCTTGTATTTGGAGAGGCGGGAGTCTCTGCACACAAGAAGGGGCTGCCAGGCGAGGCAGACCATAGATGTGTGGCTGCTGAGAGGCCGGCTGACAGGTGAGGTAGCACATGGACACGCCGCTGTTGAGGGGCTGGCCAGCGAATGATGACAGGGTGCAGCCGCTGCTGAGGGAAAGCAGGCAGGCTGGCCTGGGATGGCGAGGTGGTGTACAGAAGTGCAGCTGTTGAGGGACTGGCTGGCAGGGTGGTGAACAATGGCATGGCTGCAGCCTGGGATGGCAAGGTGGCATGGCTGCTAGCCTGGGATGGCAAGGTGGCGCACAGATGTGTGGTTGTTGCAGGGCTGATGGGCAAGGCGGCTAGCAATGGTGTGGCAGCAGCCACAAAGGGAAGGCAAGCAAGCAGACTAGAATGGCAAGGTGGTGTATCGATGTGTGACTGTTGAGGGGCTGGCTGGCAAGGTGGCAAACAGTGAAGGCTGCTGGAGGAAGGCAGGTGAGCTTGGGGCAAGGTGAGATGAGGGCAAGGAGGCAGAGGCAGCAAGCTGGGATTTTGTTTGTTCACCGCTGGGTGGCTATAAGTGCACAAAGACGTACTGCTGCCACCTCTCACCCTCTTGTCCTGCTCTGCCGGGTCAGGGGCCCCCTCAGTTGGGGGCCTCAGCAGGAAGTCGGGGCAGGGCCCCCAGACGCCCCTTCATAGCTTTGGTCCTGGAGTGTGGTGGTCCTGAAACAGGACTGTGGAAGCCAGGCATCCCAATGGTGGAACCATTCCGCTGATCTGTGATACTGTTTGTCCACCATAGTGCTCCCAAGAGAACATCCAACGAAAACAAACACATCTGAGGAAGATCACGTGTGTTGCAAAAAAAAGAGCGGGAAAAGAAAGTAGTGCTGTTTGAAATGATGCAGCACTTCAGATATGGCTCATTACCAGAAGGAAAATTGCTGTCCGGAACTGTTTTACACAATGATGGGCCAATAACGAGTACCATCTGGTTTGGAAAGGTGATGTGAAAGGGCTCATGGAGGACTAGTTTTCACTTTTATTAAACTCTTTGCACATCTGATGATTTTTTTAAAATGTGAAAGTCTATGAGTCTGAATGAACAGTTCAGACTTGTGCACTGCACTTGTGCTATTGTAAGTTAAGTTGTTCTTGCTACTAAATGTTTAGGATGTGCCATAATACCCACTAAGCTAGTGAAGATCACTTCAGCACTGGCACCATGGAATGTTTTGGGGTGTGGCAAATACCAATGAATGTAAGCAACTTGCTTTCAGTTTGGAAATTTGATAAGTATTCATGCAGGCATTTTCTGCCAAGATAGAATTTGTCATCCTTTTTCTTTCTTTCTTACCGGCTGCAGTTTATGATTCTTCATGTTGGCTGCTTGTTCACGGAGCAAAAGGTGTTGAATATGTCTCAGTTGATTGAATTGCAATATGGATATATACTCAATGTAACTTAAGTTTCTTCCTCACTAGTTTTTCTGTCTGCAGCTGATGTTTGGATTCCTGAGAATCACCCAAAAAAACCGATGATGTCATTGTTAAGTGATTGCTTTTCAATATTTCCTTGTTGCCCTCCCATTTATTTAAAGGGCTGATTTGTGTGTGTTTGTGCGGAGAGCCTGTTCTGACTTGCTCTGCGGTTGCAATACGAGATCGTGTTCTGTGTGTGCTCCTGTCACCTGAGGCAATTCTGAGAGGAATAGCCTGGGTGTTTGATAAGGCGTGGCTGCATGGCCAACCAGTTCCCTGTTCCTGTTGGCATCTTCCACACACTCTTGACTTCAGGGGGTGGGGAATGAAGGGTTTGCTTGGGTGCCTCGTGAATTGACCTTTCGCTTGGATCCCCGATGCCTGTTTATACTAGCCGCTTTTTGCCTGGCCCATGTTCCATTTACCTGGGGTGAGCCCTGTTTATTCCTTCCATCCTCAGCATCTGCCTCTGATGCTGGAGCTAGTGAGTGCCAGAAGCACATCTAGAATGCATGTGTACTACCTTGCTTGCTCTGTTTCTGGGGTTACCACAACTGCAACTCTCCTTTAGCCCGTAGGCATTCTGTGAACCTCAGTACAAACACGTCCGCCAGGCAAACTTACTTTGCTTAACTCCTGTGAGCAGACACATGGTGATTTTTTTAATTCAGTTGCTGTTGATCATTGTCAAAGTTTGTGGTGATCAGCTTTGAATGTGAGCGACAGGCACCTATTCCGCGGGACCAAATTGTTTCACCTTTGGCGCTTGCAGTTCTGATTGTTAACTTCTGAGCTGCTTGCCACGGTTGCCATTTTTAAAATTTAGTTTTTGAAATGGTAGCCAATAGCCATTACACTATTTCACTGTTTCTGCCGGTAAGTAGTTTTCCTAGTGTTGTCTTAGTATCGTGGTATAACCAGGCCTGTAGTTACTGGGGGCCTGTGGGGGAAACACCCCATGACTTCTTGCTGGGGTGCTCCCACTCAGGTGCCCTAGACTTTCCCTCCCACCCCCCCTCCCGGCTGCTGCCACAGCAGGAGGGATGCCCAGGAGCAGCTGCTGCCCTTTCTTTACCATTTAAAGGCCCTGCTGATCAGCTGCCCCTAGATGTCCCTCCTTTGTGATTTAAATTGTGGGGGACAGAGAGGGCACTGGTGGCCTCCACCCTCTCAGCTTTTACCCCCACAGCCCCTCAATTGGCAGCAGCAGCAGTGGGGGGGGGGAAGGGGAGGTCTGGCACCTGAGTTATGGCGGGGGGGGTAGGTGGGGAGCCTCTATACATGCCCCCCCCTGACTTTACAAATCCTGCCTGTGGACCTGGGTATAATAGTACAAATCCGCTCAAAGCTGAGCTGGGTAAATATGGATGCCTCCACATGTAGATGTCAAAATATCTACTTCATTTTTATCCTTCCTTTCTCCCCAGTGGGGACCCAAACAGTTTACATCATTTCCCACTCTTCTCCTTTATTCTCACAACAGCCCTGTGAGGTGGGTTAGACTGAGAGTCACTAGCCCACTAGCAAGCTTTCATTGCAGAGTGAGAATTTGAACCTGAGTCTCCCACATCCCAATTTGACGTTCTAATGATTAGTCATCCCTTAACACTGGTGACTTAAAGAATGTAGTCTTCAACATTAAAATTCAGGTTTATGAGTGAAAAGGGAATCCTGATTTGAGCCGATTCTATGGTACATGCTGCAGTACTGCAGTCAGAGCCCTCTGCTCACGACCTGAGTTTGATCCCAGCAGAGACTGGTTCAGGTAGCCGGCTTCAGGTTGACTCAGCCTTCCATCCTTCCGAGGTCGGTAAAATGAGTACCCAGCTTGCGGGGGGGGGGGGAAGTCTAGATGACTGGGGAAGTCAATAGCAAACCACTCCATAAAAAGTCTGCTGTAAAAATGTGAAAGCAACGTCACCCCAGAGTTAGAAATGACTGGTGCTTGCACGGGGGACTACCTTTGCCTTTTTGAGCAGAGCCCCGTGGCGCATAGTGGTGAAGCTGCAGTACTGCAGTCGGAGCCCTCTGCACACGACCTGAGTTCGATCCCAGTGGAAGCTGGATTCAGGTAGCTGGCTCAAGGTTGACTCAGCGTTCCATCCTTCCGAGGTCGGTAAAATGAGTAACCAGCTTGCTGGGGGGAAAGTGTAGATGACTGGGGAAGGCAATGGCAAACCACCCCGTAAAAAGTCTGCCGTGAAAACGTTGTGAAAGTAACGTCACCCCAGAGTTGAAAACGACTGGTGCTTGTACAGGGGACTACCTTTACCTTTATGGTACAAGTAGTAATAGTTTTTTTTCTTAACTTATTTTGTACTATATGAAATGTTCCTGTTTTGACTTTATCTAGCATGCATACTAAATTTGTTACTGTTTGTAACTATGGTGGTTCTTATAGGTCTTCAGTTCTTAAAACTTCTTAAAATTAATATTGTAGGAGCTTTCTGACAGGATATCAGAATTGTTAGGATATTTGTCTGCTTTCTGCAAAGCTGAATTTTAGTATGCCAGTTTTGAGAAGTCAAAAATGCAACTTTTCACATCCTTACATTGGGGAAAATTTTTTTACTTCCATAGCAGGTAGAATGGTGAAATTTGGTGATACGTCATCTGCTGATTACTAGGGGAAAAGCAGGAAAAATGATGTTTTGTTTGGTACAAATTCTTGACAAGTTTTAGCTCACGTTGGAGGGCAATACTCCAGCTCAGTTTCTCAGGTCAAAGGCAGGGTGGAATATTTGAGGAATTTCTGTGCTCGTTTACATACTTGATTTGGGTTTGGCTAGTTACGGGGAGAACATTTCCATTTATAACCACAGAAGTGTATATTTATGATTATGTACAAGCTTTATTTACTAGTGTAGTATGGATGAACTGTTGTTCTCAATTTACTATTAAGCATTTAACGGAGGTTTTGCTGTCTTGTTAGATTCTGCAGATTACTTTGAGATATCCAGATAATTAGTTCAAAATATGCTTGTTTTACATTTTAGAAATTGGATACTTCAGCAGTACTAGTTCAAATTGTGGAAGGGTAGCCATTGTCTAGATACCTACATGTATGTGTGTGAGAGGGATAATATAACATCAGCAACAACTGGATAACATATGCTTCAGTGTATTTAATGGGAGCCTATAAAGGGGCTGAACCTTAATGGTTCAAGGCAGTTGCAAAGCAACCTTCTCATTCTGGCAGAAGTCCAAAGCAAAATCTGAAAACTCGCTGCTAGGGTGAGGTGAAATTCTGTTGACGCTACTCAAGTTTACTGTTGTGCTTCTCTGCAGGCCAAGTGCAGTTGTTAGGGTTGTAATATGATATGGCCATGGGGAAAATAGTGTCGTTTCGTATCAGTGATGCCCTGGGACTCTCCAGTGACAGTTCCTAAATCAGTTTTGGGATATTTCAAATCAAAGCGGTTCTGGTAGGTGAAGAAATAATCACATTTCCCCCAAAACATTATATTACAGTTTGAGTGATGAGAAAATAACAGAAGTGTTTTCTTGAGGGAAGATATTGAACTCTCACAGCAACTCCATAAGGCTATTTTATTGAAAGATTCTATGTGGTACAGTGTGAAAAGCTATCTATTATGCCATTAAAGGTTTGGTATGGTATGGTATGGTATGGTATGGTATGGTATGGTATGGTATGGTATGGTATGGTGAAAAGCTATCCATATGGGTAAACCTATCACTGGATACGATCAGATGGGCAGGTTACCGCAGCGGGAACTCAGCTTTTAAACAGCGGCTTGATTTTGCACTGCTTCACATCGATCAGCTGCTAAGACAGCAGCTGCTAAGCAGGCATCAAAGTGGCACGGCCTGTAGTCGGACATTCACGTTGCTAACACACCATAACCACAGACCTGCGGCTGGGTTGGGGATTTTTTCCCAAATTCCTGCAGTGCATGCGCAGAAGCAGACAAGTGCACACACGTTCCTGGCTGGTTATATGGGGGCGCTGGTGCACCTCAGACTGGGGTTGGGGGGAAAAATAATTTGCTGGGAACAGTGGAACAGTCTCATGCGTTTCCATGGCACACCAGGGCAACCAGACAGCTGGAAAACTGTCATGGAAGTAGGCTTCCCAACCCTCCCGCTCTGGCAGGGGGTTCCAGGATTTCCACCCTCTTCCCCCGCCCCACCCAAAAATGGAAGCGGGGGGGGGAAGGGGGGGAAACGGCGCCAAGGAGCTCGCTTGGCTTCTGGAGGCGGCGGCGAAGGGGCCGTGGCGGCCACCGAGATTGCGCGCCAGGTGGTGAGTGCCAGGCGGGAGGGCGCGCACGGGACCGGGGTGGGCCTCCCTTGGGTGGCTGAGCTCGGCCATCTCGCCTCCTTCCTCGTCTACCTCGCCAAGGCTGCCGGAGCCGGGGCAGCTTGGCGTGCGTCCGCCGGCTCTCCAGCGGGCGAGCGAGGAGGAGGCGGCTGGGATGTGCAGGGATGAGGCTGAGTGGGCGCCCGCACGGCTGCTCCGAGGGCGCGGGGCCTCGCCTTTCAGAGCTGGGAGGAGGAGGAGGGGGGGATGGGGCAGCCTCTGGGTACCCTGCGAGGACCCCGCGAGGGCCTAGCTGTCCTGGATGAATGCCCATGTCCTCAAACCACACTTCCTAGGTCACACTGTGACAGTTCCCCCCTCCCCGTTCTTAGGACATGGCTGAGAAGTGTTTCAATAACACTTCCTTTGAAAAATAATCCATCCCACTCTGTTTTTTTTGGAAAACTGGGCTGTCGACAGAACTGGAAGAAGTTAATTACTGTCCAGGGAAGGTGTGGGTGTGAGTTCCCAAAAGTTTGAAAAAAATGTTTAATTTTTCATGAAAGAGAAAAGGGCTCTGATCTCTGTTGGAATCCCTCCCTGTTTACACAGAGGTGTCTATTAGCAGAGTCAACAGCGAGACTCCTGATAGCTTCGTCTCTAGGGGAGCTGTTTTTTGAGGTAGAGGCACCAAAATTTTAATGTAGTATCTAGTGCCTCTCCTCAAAGTACCCCCCAAGTTTCAAAACGATTGGAGCAGCGGGTCCAATTCTATGAGCCCCAAAAGAAGGTGCCCCTATCCTTCATTATTTCCTATGGAAGGAAAACATTTTAAAAGGTGTGCTGTCCCTTTAAATGTGATGGCCAGAACTTCCTTGGAGTTCAATTCTGCTTGTCACACCCTTGTTCCTGGCTCCGCCCCCCATGTCTCCTCGCTCCACCCCCAAAGTCTCCTGGCTCCACCCCCAAAGTCCCCAGATATTTCTTGAATTGGACTTGGCAACCCTACATGGAAGCGCTTTGCTGGGGAAGCCATTGGAATTTGCCCGTGGCTATTTAATCCATGTGGGAATTGTTTAAGTGTGAGTTAAAGATGAGTGGAGCATAGGGGCCAGATCTGTGTGTGTGGTTGTATCATTTAATCTGGAGGTAGGGTTGCCAAGTCCAAGTCAAGAAATATCTGGGGACTTTGGGGGTGGAGCCAGGAGACATTGGGGCAGAGCCAGGAGCAAGGGTGTGACAAGCAGAATTGAACTCCAAGGGAGTTCTGGCCATCACATTTAAAGGGACAACACACCTTTTAAAATGCCTTCCTTCCATAGAAAATAATGAAGGATAGGGGCACCTTCTTTTGGGGCTCGTAGAATTGGACCCCCTGGTCCAATCTTTTTGAAACTTGGGGGGTATTTTGGGAAGAGGCACTAGATGCTATACTGAAAATTTGGCACCTCTACCTCAAAAAACAGCCCCCCCCAGGGCCCCGATACCCGCGGATCAATTCCCCATCATTCCCTATGGGAATCGTTCCTGGAGGTGCATAATGGCTGTGGGGGTGGAGCTTCCCCCGCCAGCCAGCTGGCTGGGGGAGGGGGAAAGCCTGTAAAACAAGGGGATCCCCCGCTGGGACCTGGGGATTGGGAAGCCTATCTGGAGGAGAGGGGTGGCTGTGGCTGGCCAAACTGCTCATCTAATCACATCCATTGTGTCCTTCCGTCTTTGTGTTTCAGATCTAGTTTCAGAATGTACCTGTTTATTTTCAAATGCTAAATCTGTTACTTCTGTGTCGTTCAATAATTTATCTAACAGTAACATTTAAATTGCTGTCTTAGTTTAGGTCTCTGCTGTACTGCTAGCATCTGTATATAGTACTGATAAACCGCGAATGTACCACGATAGCAAATTTTAATAAATGACATCTCCTGTGGAAAAAATTCATTCCATCAGCTGAATTAAGTTAGAATGATTAAGCACTATGACACTGGTTTTTACAAAGGTTCTAAGTAATGATTCAGCTGCTTAAAATTATCCAACATTAAAATATAGTGAGGGCTAATGCCTTTTTTGTATAGACAGGGCTTATATTCTTGAAATTATATTTGTAAGTTGGTTAAGCGTTAGGAAGCAGAAAGTAGGAATATTTTGATAGTTCTCTCAATGGAGGGAAATAAACAGTGGGGGTCATACAGGGGCTGGTAGTGGGGTCAGTACCATTTAATTTGCTCATAAATGATCTAGACTATCTAGAACAGTATTTTATCACTTTATGCATTATTCACATACATTGCCTTTAAACCTTAGTAACTTTATTATTATTTTTTCATCCTCTTAACTGCAGCTACTTTATAAGACAACTCTAAAAGGTTTGGTTTTAATCGCCGAAATTTTTGGAATTTTAGTAATAATGAAAATTTAAATTGGCGGAAATAAAATAATTTTTTTACAGGTACTTGTGACAGCTTTCAGCAAGGGATTCAAATAGAGGCGCTGGACTTCAGCAGAAATTATTTTATTAAGTAGTTCAAACTACAGAGCGATAGCCAATCCAGATACTGAAAATAAGTCTCCAAAGTTCTAACAGACCCACAATGCATTATGTAGTATCATCTTTCATTTCCAATTATCCTCTGACCTATTCACTGTGTTTTAATTAACATTCACCATGTACCTAGTTCTAGTGGAGGCTAGACAGATGTCTTTTGGGCCAGGGACTACCAGCCGGTATTGATCAGCAGATCACAAAGCCCTTCAGGGAGCGTATGGGGAGAGGCAGTCCTGCAGGTATGTATATTTTATTGCACATTTTAGCACTCAGGGCTTTTTTGGCCTAATATACAAATTAGTTCCTGCTGGGCTTTTTCTATCTGAAAAGCCCCGTTAGCACTTAATTACAAAGGCACAGTAATCTGAAGGATAACAGGCAACTGTTTGTGGTTGTGTCTTCATGTTCTAACCTGTATCTTATTCTGAGACCGGGCTCAGGACAGACATCACCAGGCATTTGTTTATCTTGAGCACAGCACTAGTATGGCACTTGTTGATCTTGAATGTACAGCACTTCAAGCAGGAAAGTTGCATTATTAATCTGACATTTCTTTATGATGCTGATGCCTTTTATGGCATTAGCAGAATTCAGTCAGTTCAGGAATTTAGGATATACAAAGATTTTAAGTTTTAAATTACAAAAATGGAGTTGCTTTTGGTTAATTACTCTGTCATGGTGGTAGAGTAGGCTTCCCAATCCCCTGCCCTGGGCGGGGGACCCCCTGATTTGGGGCCTCCTCCCCCACTCACCAAAAATCCAGAAGCAGGGGAAAAATGGCGGCCCTTCCCTTCCCACCCAGCCCCATCGCAGCAGCTTTTCCTGGCCCCTTCCCTTACCACCCAGCCCCGCTCACAGCAGCTTCTCCTTGCCCCTTCCCTTCCCACCCAGCCCCATCGCAGCAGCTTCTCCTCGCCCCTTCCCTTCCCACCCAGCCCCATCGCAGCAGCGTCTTCTCTTCCCTTCCCTTCCCACCCAGCCCCAATCGCAGCAGCTTCTCCTCGCCCCTTCCCTTCCCCTCCCACCCAGCCCCATCTCAGCAGCTTCTGTTTGCCCCTTCCCCTTTGGCTTCCCAATCCGCAGGTCCCAACCGGGGATTCCGGGTTTTACAGGCTTTCCCCAGCCAGCTGGCCGGTGGGGGAAGCTCCTCCCCCACAGCCACCCTGTACCTCTAGATCTTGGGCAGGACCTGCAAACAAGTATAGTTTAAAAATGTGTGTGTGCCTTTAAATTGGAGCAGGAAGTACTTCATGGGGAAGGGTTAGCAACAGCAGACCTCGTGAGAATGCAGCCCCTCTGTTTGTTTTGCTTTCCTTTCGGACAAGTGAGTGTGTGTGTAAAAGAGCAGCGTAGCCTCTGTACTTTCCAGACCTGGTTGTGGAGGCACCAGAGACTCCTGCTTTGTTCTACTGCTTCAGACCAACACGGCTGCCCGCTTGCACCAGAGACAGTTAAGCGTGTGTGAGTGAGAGAGAGAAAACAGGGGGAGGGGAGGGAACTCTATTATTCCCTATGGAGACTTATTCTCATAGGAAATAATGGAAAATTGATCCACGGGTATCTGGGGCTCTGGGGGGGGCTGTTTTTTGAGGTTGAGGCACCAGATTTGCAGCATAGCATCCAGTACCTCTCCCCAAAATACCTCCCAAGTTTCAAAAAGATTGGACCGGGCAGTCCAATTCTGTGAGCCCCAAAAGAAGGTGCCCCTAATTCTTCATTATTTCCTATGGAGGGAAGGGATTTAAAAGGCCAGAACTCCCTTGAAGTTCAATTATGGTTGTCACACCCTTGCTCCTGGCTCCGCCCCAATGTCTCCTGGCTCCACCCCCAAAGTCCCCAGATATTTCTTGAATTGGACTTGGCAACCCTATGGTAGAGGCCTGTTTTAAGAGGAATCTTGTACTTCTATTTTCATCTGTGTAAGCTTACCTGTCCTCTAGTATTTCATTTAAGAATGCAGGACAGGCCATGCTTGTAGCATTTTTTAAAAAGTTAGCTTTGCTTCCTCAGTTCTAAGTCTTCCCTCACTGTTACACATTACTGACCAATTTTCTCCACCTGTATACTATATTAATTTACTCACCAGTGTCTTGTCCTGCAGTGGCAGTGGGTATTAGCAAATGCATCATACAGTTTCCTTGAAAGAATACTTAATTCCCAAATGCAACAGTGTTTAATCTCATAAGAGCCGCCTTGAGCCCGTTTACGGGAAAACGTGGAATATATGCCTATTAAAAAAAAAAATAGATTTGGTTGTACAGCTAGAACAGCTGCCATTCAAACATATTTAGCAACATTTACTGTCTGGATGTGGACAGTAAGGAATACTAATGAATATTTAGAAGGCACTCACAAATTTCCACAAAGACAAAATAGACACAGTGATTTAACAGGAACAGACAATAAAAAACAAGCATAGTCCTAGTAATAAATAATAATAAAATTTTATTTATATCCCGCCCTCCCTGCCAAAGCGGGCTCAGGGCGGCTAACACCATATTCATATAATTATACAAAGGTTTAAAATCACATTAATTTTAAAACATTCCAATTTAAACCGAATACAAATAGAAATAAATACAAATAAATTCCAGGTGCTAATTCTGTTCATAAGATAATGGTGACAGAAGTCACCCAACATCAGTCGCTCAGCCGGCAAAGGCCATCCTGAAAAGGGTGGTCTTGCAGGCCCTGCGGAACTGGTCAAGGCTCCGCAGGGCTCGCACTTCTTCCGGGAGCTGGTTCCATAGGTGTGGAGCTGCGATAGAGAAGGCCTGTTGCAGGCGGGCTAGTGTGTTTTTAATGCTCAGGGAACTGTCCATGTGTATTTTTATGTTGTACATTTATTTATTTATTTATTTATGGAATTTCTGTCCTGCCCATCCTGCTGAGGCGGGCTCAGGGTGAGTTTCAACATAAAATAAAATAAAACTATCATTAAACTACAACATTAAAATTCATTAAATAATCAAGCAACAATTTACATCAAATTAGCAAGATGGCAATATCGTTCCCTAGATCTGCTCCATAAATCTCCATAGTGTAATTTTCCATTCATGAGAATTTGAACAGAATGAGCAGCTTATCCAGGCCAGCTTGAGATAGGAGGGGTCGATTGTATTAGATGTCCACTGCCTCAACTGAAAGCCTGGTGGAAGAGCTCTGTTTTATAGGCCTGCAGAATTGCAACAGATCCTGCAGAGCCCTAACCTCAATGGGGAGCTCATTCCACCAGGTTGGGGGCCAGGACTGAAAAAGCCCTAGCTCTAGTTGAGGCTAGACAGATGTCTTTTGGGCCAAGGGCTACCAGCAGGTATTAGTCAGCTGATCACAAAGCCCTTCAGGGAACATATGGGGAGAGGCGGTCCTGCGGGTATGTTGGTCCCTGTCCGATTAGAGTCTTGAAGGTTAAAACCAAAACATTATAATCTTAGAATTTTAATGATAAGAATTATTAATAAGGCATGTAAATAGCCTTTCCTTTGGTTACCAGTAGTGAATACAGGGTTGCCACTTTTGGGAAAGTTAGGGAAATGGAAATTGGTCAGGGAAAGTCAGGGAACTTGGTCTGAAGTCAGGGAAAGTTAGGGAAATTATGATTAAAATATATTCAAGCAGTGGATTTTTGACCTGCTGCTGCAAGAGCATGATCTGTTCTTGTGGCAACTGGAATAAAGAAGTAGCAGAATATAAGTAAAACTTAATTATGTCCTTTCCCAGCGCCACTTTTTTCTCAGCTCCACCCCCAGCAACCAACAGCCTAATGTGTTTGTTGACCTCTGTCCCTGCATGATTTCCAAGGTCTGCCTGTAGCATTTGCAAAGCAAGGCTAGTTTAAATGTTTTTAAACATCTGCATTTAAACACAATTTTATTTGGTAATATATGGTAATTATATCCAGTTCTGATAAAATATTAACACTTACTACCTTTCCCATACATTACACTTTCCCCTCCTCCCCTCCCCCCAAATCTTGACTTCCGCTGCTGTCAGTTACCTAAACTTCTAATATCAAAAGGTATCTTTAACTTTAAAAGAATCTTAATAAGAAATAAAAAGAAAAAAGAAAAGAAAAAAATTCATTTTGCAAAGAAATTAAAAAACACCATTTCTTATTCTTTATAAAGTCTCACCCAGTTGTTATAATTCATCTTCTTTCTTCTTCTGAAAACCTAAGTGGTATTCTCAAAAATCACCCAGTGTCCTTTTATTTTCCATTCTTTTTCTATGTACTTTCTAAATGTATCCCAATCCCTTTTAAATCCCTCTAACTCATAGTCTCTCAAGATTCTTGTCATTTTGTCCATTTCACTCCATGACATAACTTTTACAATCCAGTCCCATTTTTCTGGTATTTTATCTTGCTTCCATAACTGCGCATATAATGTCCTAGCAGCTGAAAGCAAGTACCAAATAACAGTTCTATCTTCTTTTGGAAATTTCTCCATTTGTAATCCCAATAGGAAAGTCTCTGGAGTTCTCTTAAATTCATATCCCAAGATTCTAGAAATTTCTTGTTGAATCCTTTGCCAAAACTGTTTCGCTTTTTCACAAGTCTACCATATATGGTAGAAAGAACCTTCATGCTCTTTACATTTCCAACATCTATCTGGCATCTTATTGTTCATTTTTGTTCATTATTGTTCAAATTTTCATAGAGTTCTTCCACAAATATTCCCATGTTTCCATCTGTATTTCTTTATTAACATTAATTGCCCATTTTATCATTTGAGATTTTACTACTTCATCTTCAGTAGACCATTTCAGTAATAGTTTATATAGTTTTGAAATCAACTTTTCATTGTCTCCAAGCAGAACTTTTTCCAATTCGATTTGCTCTTTTCTTATTCCTTCACTTTTAATGTCACTTTCCACCAAGTTCTTAATTTGTTGAATTTGAAACCAATCATTGTTACTTAATTCTTCCATCTTTAATTCGATTTTACCACCGTGGATTTTCAATATTTGACCATATGATAGCCACTTTCCTTCACCTTCAGCATATATTTGTATTACTTCTGTTGGCACTATCCGCAACGGCTTTCTCTTATCTCCATTTTTTTTATATTTTATCCACGTATTTAACAGATTTCTCCTTATATAATGGTGTGAGAAGAAGCTGTCCATTTTACTTTTACCATAATACATATATGTGTGCCACCCAAATTTGTTTCCATGTCCTTCTAATGCTAAAAGTGTTTTATTTAACAACATTATCCATTCTTTTATCCACACCAAGCACACTGCCTCATGATATAGTTTTAAATCTGGTAGTTGAAATCCACCTCTTTCTTTAGCATCTGTTAACACTTTCATTTAAATTCTTGGTTTCTTCCCAGCCCACACAAATTCCGAAATCCTCCTTTGCCATTTACTAAATTGTTTATTGTCCTTCATAATCGGAATAGTTTGAAACAAGTACATTATTCTTGGTAAAATATTCATTTTTATTGAGGCTATTCTTCCTAATAACGACAAATTGAGTCTATTCCATCTTAACATATCTTCTTCCACTTTTTGCCATAACTTTTCATAATTATTTTTATACAAGTCAATATTTTTCATGGTAATTTCCACACCTAGATATTTTACTTTAGATGTAACTTCACACTCCGTTGAGCTCTGTAATTCTTTCTGTTTTTCAATTCTCATATTTTTACACAAATTTTTTGATTGCTCTTTATTTATATAAAATCCAGCCAATTCTCCATATTCTTGTATTTTACTCAAGAGCAGTGGCGTTCCTTTTAATGGGTTTTCATTTATGAACATAACATCATCAGCAAATGCTCTATATTTATAGGAAAATCCTTTCAATTTCAGTCCCTCTATCTCTTTATCTTCCTGTATTTGCATCAGCAAAATTTCTAAAGTCATTGTAAACAACGGAGATAGATGGCAACCTTGTCTTGTTCCTTTGTTGATCATCATATACTCGGTTAAATCTGTATTAATACAAAGTCTTGCCCATTGTTCAGTATATATTGCTCTCACCATTCTAATAAAATTCTCTCCCAACCTCGATTTTTCCATCACCACAAACATAAAGTCCCAATTTAAATTATCAAAAGCTTTCTCTGCATCCGCAAAGAGTAGCGCCACTTCTTTTTCAGGATGTCTTTCATAATATTCTACAAGATTTACAACAGTTCTAATATTAACCCTTATTTGTCTCCTTGGAAGAAATCTTTAATAAACTTCATCAAAAATTATTTAAGTCTTTCTGCTAGTATTCTCGTATATATTTTATAATCCACATTTAACAATGAAATTGGTCTATAATTTTTTACACCAGTGACATCTCTATCTTCCTTTGGAATCAAAGAAATTACCGCTTCTTTCCACGTATTCAGTACTTTCCCCTCCATTCTTATAATATTAATCAATTTATGCAGTTTGGGTGTTAACCCTTCTCTGAGGACTTTATAAAATTTTGCTGTAAATCCATCTGGATCAGATGCTTTCCCCATTTTCATTACATTTATTGCTGCTTCAATTTCCATATGAACATATGAAGCTGCCTTATACTGAATCAGACCCTTGGTCCATCAAAGTCAGTATTGTCTTCTCAGACTGGCAGCGGCTCTCCAGGGTCTCAAGCTGAGGTTTTTCACACCTATTTGCCTGCACCCTTTTTTGGAGATGCCAGGGATTGAACCTGGGACCTTCTGCTTCCCAAGGAGCTGCTCTACCACTGAGCCACCGTCCCTCCCCATTTTTTCTATTGGATCATTTAAAACTTTTTCCATGTTTTCTGTCAGTGGAGTCACATTAATTCTTTGCAGATATACTTCCAACTTCTCTTTACTTATTTTCGATTTTTTAAACAATTTGGCATAGTATTTTAAAAATTCCCTTTTCATTCCTTCTTGATCTACAATTTCTTTTCCACCTACCTTTATTTTGCTTATAATTTTAACTTCTCTTTTCTTTTTTTCAATTGCCAAGCCAAATATTTACCAGGTTTATTTGCTCCTTCAAAAGATTTCTGTTGCAGTCTTTTCAAGTTCCACTCTACTTCTTTGTTTAACAGATGTCCCAATTGTGTCTGTAGCATTGTAATCTCCCTAATAATTTTTTTCTTCCCGGATTTTTTCCTTAATTCCATTTCTTTTTTTCTTTATTTCATTTTGAATGTCTAACATTTGTTTTTCTTTTGTTTTTTTATCTTTATTATTCAATGTAATTAAAATACCTCTCATCACTGCTTTATATGCTTCCCATACCGTTAAAAAGTTCATGTCCTCAGTTTTATCTATTTGAACAAAAGACTTTAATTTCTTTTTCTAGAGATGTCACTATTTCTTTGTTTTGTAGTAGATCTTCATTTAACCTCCACCTTCTGTTTTTTTTTTAATCGACTTTGTTGACCACATTAATGGGTTGTGGTCTGCTCTTACTTTAGGAAGAATCTCTATTTTTTTAGTTATAAGTCCTAAGTCTTTTGTACACCATATCATATCAATTCTTGAAAAAGTGTTATGTCTTGCTGAGAATAAGGTATAGTCCTGTACCTCAGAGTTGAACTTCCTCCATAAATCCTCCAAGTTTTCTTGTTTGACTAATTAAAAGAAAGATTTTGGCAGTTTCCCTTCCTTATTATTTTTTTCCTTCCCCGATCTATTCAATGTATTTTTAATTGTACCATTAAAATCTCCCATTATCATAACTTGTTCATATGACACTTGGTCAAGCTGTTGCATTATTTCTTTAAAGAAAGAGTCTTTCGCACCATTTGGTGCAAGTAGTCCCAGCAGCAGTGGGTTTTTTTGCATTTAATGTTACTTCCACTGCTAAATATCTCCCATCATTGTCTTTAAAAATTTCTTTTGGCTCCAATTCTTGTTAAATATAAAAAAGTACACCTCTTTTTTTTGTTTAGCCAATGAATGAAATTCCAAACCCAATTGCTTATTCCATAAAAATTTACAGTCCAATTGTTTAATGTGAACTTCTTGTAGACAAATTAAGTTGCATTTTTGTTTTGTAATTCACTGAAATGTTGCTTTTCTTTTTTGAGGTAAATTTAGTCAATTTACATTCCAAGATAATAATTTGTAATCCATTATGTTTTCTTATTTAAGCTGTGTCGCCAAATTCTTTATGTTCTTTC
The DNA here is from genome assembly GCF_032191835.1 of Heteronotia binoei. Lineage (NCBI taxonomy): Eukaryota > Metazoa > Chordata > Lepidosauria > Squamata > Gekkonidae > Heteronotia > Heteronotia binoei. Next base: position 10,812,801 of record NC_083230.1, read on the forward strand.
AAAAATCTTCTCAGTTCTTGTACACTTGTAATTATAATCCTTCTGCCTTGGAGTTCAAAACTCAAACCTTCTGGTAAAATCCATCTATACCTTATATCATTGCCCCATAGTTTTCCTGTTAATTTTTTATAAGTCTTTCTATCAGACAGTACTTTCTTTTGGCAGCTCTCTCATAATCCTTACTATGCTGCCTTCCACCACAAAGTTCTTTTCAAAGCTTTTGGCTATAATTCTTCCCACCATGTCCCGTGTCACAAATTTTACTACTACGTCTCTTGGTAATTTATTCTTCTTGGAATAAAGGGAATTGACTCTATACACATAGTCATATTGGTATTTTGATGTTTCTAAATCATCTTTCAAAAATCCACAATAATTTTTATTATATAGTCCTTTAGATCATGTTCATTTTCAGGTACCCCTCTCAGATGTACCAGGTTTTCCATCAATTTACAGTCCTGCAATACAGCTTTCTCTTGCACACTTTTTAAGGTGGAATCATATTCTTTTACTTTTTTTCTCCACCTCATCCACTTTTTTTGATGTTACTACAGTTTCATTTTTAAGGTCTTCAAATTTTTTCTCTAGAGCTACTGTACTAGCTTCAATGTTCTTTCTTGAGCTCCTTCATTCCTTTCATCAGCCTTGCTTCCATAGCCTCTAATTGCTCCTGCATCTTTTCCATTGAGATGGCCCTTGTATGTATTGGCTTGTGATCTGACATTAAAAAAATGCTCAAAAATTTGATCTCAAATTGAAAACTATGTATCAGATTTAAAAGAGCAGGACTTGCTCTTTCCAATGAGCCTAAAATTGCCGCTCTAGGGCCCCCCCAAGCCGAGATATTAATATTTCAATTTTTTAAAAAATCCAAAATGGTGGCTGCGGCTTTTCTTACCCCTGTTTTCAAATATTTTCTTCCTTTTTAGGCCTTTATAGTTGCTTCCAACAGTACTGTCCAGTAGGATTAACTTTATAATGTCCAAATATACCAGTTCCGCCAATTTTTAAAGTCCCAAGCACTTAATTTTTTTTTATTTTACCCTTCTTTTAATGGCCGCCAATGTTTTTCTATGGTTTTTCAGTCCTAGAGTAGACTGGCTAACTTGCAATTTGACCTTCTTCCAATGGTTACTTCCTGCTTTTCTTGCCTCCAAGTCCCGTTCTCGCTGGTAGTCAAATCACGCGATGGTACAAAATGTCACTTCCTTATCAGCATGCATCGCCCTGAGCAATCAAGCCAGGAAGATTAGAATGGCTTCGAATGTGAGCAATGAAAAAAGTAACTCACAGCAAGAAATTAAAAACTGCAAGTTTAAATCAAATTAGAGTCAATTTGGAGAGTGATACATGCACCAGGAAGTTGATGAATCAAATTCAATGCATATAAGGTGTCAACTATTAAGTTGAAAGACCTTTGTAAATAGAGTTGACAGACCATTCTTCTAGCAGCAATTTCAGCTTGCTGCACTGAACGCTGTTGCAAAGTAAAGTGTGTCTTTTACACTTTTCCCCCAGCAAACTGGGTACTCATTTGACCAACCTAGGAAAGATGGAAGGCTGAGTAACCTTGAGGCAGCTACCTGAAATCAGCTTCCGCCAGGATCGAACTCAGGCCGTAAGCAGAGCTCAAGACTGCAGTACTGCAGCTTTAACACTCTGCACCACGGGACTCTTTCTGAATCCAAATTAGCATTTTCCTTAGCCAATTTCATCATCAATTCTCCTGCTGCATCAGGATTATCAACCTGTCTTCTAATCGCTGCCTGAAGACGGTTGATAAAGTCTAAATAGGGCTCTTGTGGCTTTTGACAGACAGTTGCAAAACCATGGGCTGGTTTCCCTTCTGTAGGTACCTTGGCAAAGGCCTGTAAAACACATTTAGATATTATAGCAAGGGTTGCAACAGGGAGCACAGCTTGTGCTTCAATAGTGCTGAACTGTCCAGATCCATATAGTTGTTCAGCAGTATAAACCCCATTGGAGCCACGCCCTTGAACATCAGCCAAATTACAATATTCACTGTCCCATACCACATACTGTCCAGGAGTTAACATCATCCTCATCATATTTTTCCAATCTTGAGGAATCACAGTGTATCTGTTAGAGAGTCCTTCTAAAAGACTTTGCGCATCGGTTCCCCCTATGCCCGTATCTCTGATAGCCTTTTGAATTTCACTCAAAACAGAGTGGGGCAACGCAGTATAGTTCACAACCTGTTGCCTCTTCTCATTCTGTGCATATGTTACTGGGCATACCGATAAAAGGTCAGGCAACTCTTCCCCTGTCAACTGTACAGGGCAAATAGACAGCATTTCTGCCAATTCTGGAACATTTTCCAATTTAGCCTGATCAAGTTCCTTCTCCAGAACTTCACAGACCATGCGTCCCGGGGCGTTAGATGGTGGGCCCATGGGTGGATCAGTTGGCAGAGGAGGGGGAAAAGGAGGAGGAAGAAGAGGGGCAGGGGGCACAAGTTGGACACCAGTGCATTTTAGGGGACAATCTTTGGAGAGCTGGCTTGTGTTAGAAACGGGCATAAATACCTACATTTATGTATTTTGTATTTGTATTTATGTATTTATGTATTATGTATTTATGTAATTAAATCCCAGATAAATAAAAAATACATTGATGCCAGGCTTGAAGAAGCTTGACAGAAGCTCAGGGCTCTGTACAAAAGGTCTTCCCTATCTTCTCCCAGTCCCGAAGTTTAAGAGAACCTCCCTCTGGGTACCAGGGGCATTGCTTACTGATCTCTTGTAACAGAGTCTTAAGTTGGCCAGAAGTCACGGACCCGCCGGACTTTTGAAGAAGAAGAAGAAGATATTGGATTTCTATCCCGCCCTCCACTCCGAAGAGTCTCAGAGCGGCTCACAATCTCCTTTACCTTCCTCCCCCACAACAGACACCCTGTGAGGTGGGTGGGGCTGGAGAGGGCTCTCACAGCAGCTGCCCTTTCAAGGACAACCTCTGCCAGAGCTATGGCGGACCCAAGGCCATGCTAGCAGGTGCAAGTGGAGGAGTGGGGAATTGGTGAGGAACCGCAGCTTCTCCAAATGTTTGCTCTGGGTTTGCGAGAACTGTCCTCCCATACTCACCAATGAAGGGGTCGTTGAGAATGATGGAGTGCGCTCAAGGGGCCTGTGCCAGGTGTTGATGAGAGGGGTCCCTGTTCACTTTGCCACTTTTAGGAATGTCACCACTGAGGGTTGAGGATCTCGCACCAATCTGTCTCTGCTTGTGTGTCAGTGGTTGCGTTGCTTTATTTTTATACATTCTTATTTACACAATCATTTACTAGAAGTATGCAGAGTAAGGAAACAGATGTTTACCTTAGCTGTTTACCCCAAATGTGTATTCCAGGAAGGAGGTGAAAGGGCAGAACATTCCAAGGCCCTCAGCATTCTTGCATAGGGCAAAGTACATAAAGGCCTAAGCCTGCCTTCTAAGTCTATAGATGAATTCAGGACAAGGTTGGTTTGCCAGACCGTTGACCTTTCCTTCATAACACCATAGCTAACACAATGGAGTGATCTGGGTGACAGGATTAAGTCCTCAGCTACAATCTCTCTCTTAGGCTTCTTCTTTGTATCCAGCGATCTCCTAAGTGTGTGACAGGAACAGTCTTTTGTTTCATGTGTGGGCGTAACAGCAAGCTCTGTTGTTAACTGCTGGCTATTCCATTTGCATCTGCATTGACATACCCAGAGTATGTGATGCTCTTGCTTTGCCCTCATGGCGCTGGTCAAAAACAAGATGGATACAGGATCTATCTAGTGAAGGCTGCTCTTGGGTGCTGTCTTCATTTGACAGGAGTGCAGGTGTGTTCTGCGTGGCTTGGCAGCTTCTTGGGGAAGCCTGATCTGGATTCCTTCTATGCAGGGGATATACACACAGCAATGTCAAGAACAGCCTGGAAGTTTTCCTTTGCTTGGCTGGAGTACTTGCTGCTTGGCCGCACACGGAGCGAAATGTCTATATTGGGCTGGTGCCCATGTAATTGATTGGACTCAAGTAAGGCTGAGAGTCCAATATAGCAGGATGCATGTGCTTATAAGGATATGTAGTCCATAATAACTAAGAGCCCAGGGAGTCTGGCACCAGGGCCAAAGTGAACATAGTCCATTAAAGACGGAAGAGGGGGCCTGGGCTTATAGGGCCAGAGTTTGGCATTGAAAAGAGATTCCTGGGACGGAACCATCATTCAGATCTGATGCAAAAGCAAAAAAGCTAGAGATATTTTTTAGGGTAAAAAAGGGGTGGTTTGCAAAAGAAGAGGAGGAAGAAACATAAACCCAGCTGGGCTGGAAGGGGTATCCCTTCCACAACATCCCCTGCTCTGCATATCAGTTGAGCACAAGAGACACACAACAAACAGCAACATTCTTATGTAACTATGCATGCATATACACACAGAGAATTAAACAGAGGCTCCGTTCATAACAAAGTGCATGATAGGAGACTCCCTTTTGTGCTAACTATAGAAAACATGGAGTAAGGTGAATACTATTAGAGAATGCTGTAGGAAACGCTGTAGGAAAAGCTGAATTGTGGAACGAGTGGCTTGGATTTGCAGTATTTTGCGGCAAGGTGTATGAGAGGTAAATCTGTACTGCGGAACGGTCACTTAGAAGTAAAACCTAAGGATTCTGGAAATCAAAAGGGAAGTTGATCAGGCTTTCATTCTGAAATTTCAACAATTTTGCACAGGATTCTTATTGAGCTTTAGATTCCCCAAGAGAGAAATAAGCTGGAGACACAGTGTGCATGCACAGGACAGCCTCAGAGAGATTTCTAGCTCTTTCCATAGGTCATGGAGTGCTCCCCCTCTCCTCTGGTGTGCTCTGGTGTTTTCCTACCCAAACTGACATATGACAGTTTTTGTTGAGAGTTGCTGCTACTTCTTTTTTTTGCTAATGAGACCCTTTTAAAGAAGTATGGGGAGTATGAGACGAAGAGGGCACTGTCTTACATGCCTCGGTGAGTTTCCATAATGTGGCAGCCTGTTCCATCTTACACCAGTTCTCAGCAAGAAAGAGCAGCTCACCTAATAGCTTTTCTATGGAATGAATGCTAGGAGCCATGGAACAAGACCAGCCTGCTTAGAGGGTTGAGAAATCAGAGGCGCAGGTCCATACTCCCTTAGTGAGGTCAACATTCTCAGGAATTGTCAGAACCAGGAACCTTATTGGCTCCAAGGCCACTACCAGTTTCAAGGAGTTATTTGGAGCCACCATCTAAAAAATCCAAGGGCAAAGCTAAACCTAAGTCTAAGGATGTTCTTCCAAACACTCTGCCACTAGAAGGCTGGTATTCACTGAGCAGTTCAGCTTCATATTCCACTGCCACCTCCTTCATAGCAGCTAGCCAAGCATCCTGTGATGATGAGGTGGCAGAAGTCTAACCACCATCACCTGAGCCTGCTCTGGTGAAGAAGTTGGTTGAGTTGGATCCATTTGCCCCATTGGTTCCATTTGGTTGGGCTCCACCTCAGGATCAGTAGTTTCTCTATCCCATTGTTCCATTGCACACGTATTGGCCCATCTTACCTTGGGAGCAATATGCTCTGTGCTTTCAGCCGTCCCTCATCAGCATCGGCAGTGGTGGTCAGTTGTGATCAACCTCTTCCTGTTCTGAAATCATTCTTGTCAACCGCAGACCAGATCAAGGTAGGCTGATGGTTGGTTGAGGAGATATGGTTGCCAGCTCCAGGCTAGGAAATTCGTGATTTGCGGCGTGGAGCTCGGAGAAGGTGGAATTTACAGAGGGGTGGCAGGTACAGTGCCATAGGCCACCCTCCAAACCAGCCATGTCCTACTGGCTGGAGATCACTCAGAATTACAACTGCTTTCCAGATGGCAGAGATCAGCTCCCTTGGAGAAAACTAATGCTTTGCAGGGTGGATTCTGTGTCATTATACCCTGCTGGGGTTGCTTCACTCCTGCTTTGGTCCTCACTGTGGCAAAAGACTGTCCTAAGAAAAACAGGGTTCCCTCATGCAAGAGTGGTGAGGCAGTTGGAATTAGAGGAAGGGAATTTATAGCTAGTTGAGTCAGGGCTTTTATTTATTTATTTTTTGCATCCTCTTTACTGCTTCCTTGTTCACTGTTGCACTAAATAATTAAACCCACTTGTTTGTTCTGGAGCACTTACAATAAACTTGCTGTTGTTGTACTGCCTGAGTCTGCATGCCTCTTCAGTCACAGATAAAAGGTGCTTTCTGAGAAGGAAGACGGTGCCCTGGGCCCTCCCACAGACCCTTACTAGAGTAGTGGCAGCCAATAGAAGGCCCTCCATAGTCCTCTGTTTGTGACAGGCTATTTTGTGCTTGTGCCCATTGCCCTTGTACTGTTTCAAAATTCTAAAGGTGCCCATAGGCTCAAAAAGCTTGGGGATGCCTGCGCTATGGAGCTGAGAGGTGAAGGGATGGCTATGGCATTTCATTGTCTCTAAGAGCTGACCTCTGGACTGTCAGATGGACAAGCTTCACATGACAGATGGAGAGTTAATAATAATTATCATATGACGTTGTGTGTAGGATAGCCAGGAGATCCTAAGATTGCCTGGCAGCCTAAAGTTCTAGCTCTTTTAGCATTATGCACCACTGGGAAGCAAGCCAGACTTGTTTTTTAAGGCAAAAGATTTTCAGAGGTAGTTTGCCATTGCCTACCTCTACATCTTGACCTGGGATTTCTTATTTATTTATTTATTTATTTATTTATTTTAGTTAACTTGTTTTCTGCCCTTTTCTGCAAGTGGGCTCAGGGCAGATAACATCATAGGTTAAGCAACAATGAAATTTGCAATTAAAAACATAACAATACAATAAAAACCATAACTAAGAGAATGGACCATAGATGATCGTTTCAGTTGGGCACATTCTACAGTCAGTATACTGATGATCTGAAAAATGCAATAGATGGATGATAAACATATAAACATATGAAGCTGCCTTATACTGAATCAGACCCTTGGTCCATCACAGTCAGTATTGTCTTCTCAGACTGGCAGCGGCTCTCCAGGGTCTCAAGCTGAGGTTTTTCACACCTATTTGCCTGGACCCTTTTTTGGAGATGCCGGGGATTGAACCTGGGACCTTCTGCTTCCCAAGCAGATGCTCTACCACTGAGCCACCGTCCCTCCCCTAATGATGGTAGCAAGGATGGCCAATGGATGGAATAGGACACCTGTTGCCTCAACCAAAGGCCCGGCAGAATAGCTCCATCTTGCAGGCCCTCCAAAATGGCAACAAGTTAGAAAGGACCTGGATCTCTATAGGGAGCTGATTCCACCAAGCTGGGGCCAAGGCCGAAAACGCCCTGGCATTAGTTGTGGCAAGCCGGACATCCTTCAGGCCAGGGATGGTCAGCAGATGTTGAGAACCAGATCGTAATGATCTCCAGGGCACATATGGGGAAAGGTGACTTTGGAGGTCGCCCTTCAAAATACTAGCCGAAGCTGACCCTGCTTAGCTTCCAAGATCTAATGAGATCAGGTAGGGTTGCCAACCTCCAGGTGGGGCATGGAGATCCCTCACTTTTACAACAGAGATCAGCTCCCCTGGAGAAAATGGCTGATTTGAAGGGTGGACTCTATGGCATTATACCATGCTAAGACCCTTCCTTTCCCCAAACCCTGCCCTCTCCCAGATACACCCTCAAAGTCACTAGGCGGAGCCCTTCTCTTATGAATCTCTTTTAAGGAGCTCAAGCAGCTCACAAATGGCTTTGAAATCCTTGCATCGCCAGCAAATATGTCATCCTGGTTGACCAAGACAGCTCATAAGGCTACTCAGACCAGAATCTTTTAATGGTTCATGCATGGGATCCAGACAGGATGGTTTTAGTTTTAATTAAATCATGATTTAAATCACTAGTCAGTAAGACTCGATTTAAACCATTGTTTTCTACATAAAGACTCATTCTTGTTGCTTTTTATAGCCTTAATGTTTACAAACCAGACAAAGGTTTAATTTTTAGAATAATAATTTCTCAGGTTAGTTTAACAGTTATATCAGAAGATTAATGATGGTTTGGGTATTTACAATTTGAAATAAATAATTATGAAACCATTACAATGTGAACTTCTCCAGTTTAATAGGTTCATTATTCATGTTTGGACAGCTTTTTTGCTGTACTTTATTAAAACGAGAAAATAATCATTAACAATAACAATTTTTTTTCATTTTCGACAACCTTTATTGTAGTAGGATGATACAATTTGACAAAACAGTTGGATTACAAAAGGTAAATCACTAAACAACTTGACTATACAATCTATTTCTTAATATATAATATGTTACTTGTATCAAATGGTTATACAGAGTTGTAGCAGTAAATAAGAACTGTTCACTACATTGCTAATAAATAATATGGTAATGGCCCCCCGTTGGTGGAACCACCTTCCAGAGATGGTGCGAGCCCTGCGGGACCTGAATCAATTCCGCAGGGCTTGCAAAACATTTCTTTTCCAGCTCGCTTTTGAGATAGAACCTGATTAACTTGACGTGTGGCCACCCAGCCATCTGGTGGATATATGTCTTATTGTATTTTAGCACCTAATTTATATATTTTATCTATTTTAAAACTTATTATGTAATTAATTATATTTAAACTGTCTATATTGTTTTACTTGAATCATGGAAGTCCATGTCTGTGAGCCGCCCTGAGCCCGCCTTTGGTGGGGGAGGGCGGGATATAAAAATAAAGTTGTTGTTGTTGTTGTTGTTGTTGTTATTATTATTATTATTATTATTATTATTATTATTATTATTATTATTATTATTATTATTATTATTATTATTATTATATCAACTGCATCAAGGAAAGTAGCATATTCTTTATATGGCGCCAAACTCTCTAAGAAGGGAAACCAAATGGTTTTTAAACCGAGAATTAAAGCTTGTAGATTCAGAACTGGAAGTAGCATCAGATAGCTTATCTAAAATACAAAATTCTTGCAGTGTAAGGAGCCAGGATGCTATTGTTAATGGTGCTGACGATTTCCAGGAGGAGGCAATCACCATTCTGGCAGCCGCGCTGAAATATTCTAAAAGTTGCTGCTTGGGGTTTTTATGTCGGCTCAGAGACCATAGGTTTAGTAAGAAAGTTTCCGGTGATAGAGGGACAGAAATTTTGAGAATCTTGTCCATGAATAGTTGTATTGATGATCAGAACTGATGTACCTGAGGACAGGTCCACCAGCAGTGAAAGTATGTGCCCTACAAGTTACATCCTTTCCAGCATAGTGAATTAGATAAGAAATGCATGTGGAAAGATTTTATGGGTCTCAGACACCATCTGGTAAAGGTTTTGTATACTTGTGTCCTGATTTTTGAGTTTGGGGATTTAAAAAGCTTTGAACACCAGAGGCTTTGCCAGTGTTGAAGGGGTATATCAATTTTTAAGTCTTTAGACCACTTTTTGATATAGTTTGGTTCCTCTATGTCAACTGCCTGTAATATGCATTTGTATAAGATTGATATTGTATTCCTTTTTACTAAGTGGGGAACTTTTAAATAAGATTCAGATGGCATCAGAGGGAGAGATAGTCTTTTTACAAGAGAGGAAAATGAAAATAAATGACTTAATTGGAGGTACTGATGCCATGGGATTTTGAGCTTGTCTCTATCTTCAAGAGTTTGTTTGTCACAGATTTTTCCTTTTTTTGAGATATCTATGAGGTGAGTAAGGTTGCTATTATGCCATATTTTGAAATTTGCATTGTTTTTGTCTGGCATGAAGCAGTGTTGATCAAGAAATGTGGATGGGAGATATATCAGGTGCAATTTTTTTCTGTATCTGTCCCATATCTTTAGGGTGCTGGTTAGAAATTGATTTTGCAAAGTTGATTTTGGTCTAGATTTTGCTGAGTTCCAAATAATGTTCTTGAGAGGATAGTTAATAGTGGACCCTTCTATTATTGACCAGTCTGGAGGGGAGTTTGAATTTAAGACCTTTGCCAGTGAGGCTAGGTGGGTTGTATCGTGGTATAGTGTCAGGTTGGGAAATCCATAGCCTCCATCTTGAGGGATTTTACGCAATGTCCTATAACCAATTCTTGGGTGTTTTGCATTCAAAATTTTTTTAAGCATCCTGTGACTCTGCAAGAGTTCCTTTCTAGGGATCTCTAAAGGCAGTGCTCTAAATAAAAATAAAAACTTACGGAGAATGAACGAACGGATTAGATCAAGCTTTTCTTGCCATAAGAGATTAAACTTGCTCCATGTTTTAAGTTTTGCATTGACTCCTGCTGCTGTGGGGGTTAAGTTAGCTGTACACAGGTCATCTAAGTGAAGGGGAACCTGGAAACCTAGATATCGCCAGGTTTTTGTGATCCATTTGTAGTTGAATTGTGATTTAAGTACAAGTTGTGTTGAATTGTGGAGAAATATGGGGTGCAGTTCTGATTTGTTATCATTTAGATGAAGCCCTGAGATCTGACTGAATCCATATATTAAAGGGCTGATATGTTGTAATGACTTAGGGATTGGTAAAATAAAGGACCACATCATCCGCAAACATGGACATTTTGAAGTTTGAATTTGAGATGATAACTCCTGTAATATTTGAGTGTGAGTGAATTAGCAAGGCCAACGGTTCTATGGCAATGTTAAATAATAGGTGGGAAAGAGGGCAGCCTTGACAGGTGGCTCTAGTTGGGTAGAAATAATCTGAATAAGTGACATTAATTTTGAGTTTGACTTGGGGGGAATTATAAATCGATTTTATTGCCATGAGGAATTTTTCACCAAAGCCCATAGCTTTAAGAAGATGTGATAAATAATTGATTTCTATAGAGTCAAAGGCCTTTTCTAACGATAAGAGGGCTGATTTTATTTTTGGGGTGTGAACATGAACATATGAAGCTGCCTTATACTGAATCAGACCCTCGGTCCATCAAAGTCAGTATTGTCTTTTCAGACTGGCAGCGGCTCTCCAGGGTCTCAAGCGGAGGTTTTTCACATCTATTTGCCTGGACCCTTTTTTGGAGATGCCGGGGATTGAACCTGGGACCTTCTGCTTCCTAAGCAGATGCTCTACCACTGAGCCACTGTCCTCCCCTAATGTGTGACAATGATTAATTATGTTTTGGGTTTTGTGAATATTATCCATGATATTTCTCACTGGAATAAACCCTGCCTGGTCATTGTGGATGTAACAGGATATGAAGAGGTTTAGTCTATGCGTGAGGATGGATGAAAAAAATCTTGAAATCTACATTCAAAAGACTGATTGGCCTGTAAGCCTTTACATTTGCTGGATTGTGACCAGGTTTGGCGATGATGATTGTTGTTGACTCTGACCAGGATTTTGGAAGCATGCCTTTATCAAGGACATCATTACAGACTCTCATAAGATATTTGGGAAAGATGTGAGGAAAAACCTTATAGAATTCACTAGAGAAGCCATCCTTTCCTGGGGATTTGCCATTTTTCAGACGTTTGATGACATCTAGGATATTTTGTTCAGAAATGGGCTCATCAAGTTGATTTCAGTGAGATGCTTCTAGGCTGGGAAGGTTTTTGATTGAGTGTAAAAATTGATTAATTGGATCAGTATTATGATTATTTGATTTGTATAATGAATTGTAAAAGTTAAAAAATTGATTAAGAATTTGTGAGTTGTTTGTATGTTGATTACCATGATTGATTTGAATTAATTGAATGTGTTTAAGGGGTGCCTTGAGATTAATTATTTGGGCTAAATTGCGAATCAAGTTTAAGTTACGGATTAAGTGCTTAAATTTGGATTTATATGAGTCTTTCTTAATATCAGCCAATTCCAAGGCTTCTAGAGCCTTGCATTGAGTATTCGTTTGTTGTAAGATTTTTGGACAGCAGGTCTGCTTATGAAAGTCTAATAGATGCTTTATTTTAGATAAAATCTGGGATTTTAAGGTGTTCTGTTGTTTGTTATAGTAGGATACTGTGGAAATAATATGACCTCTAACCACAGGTTTCATGACATCCCAGAGTGTAGCATTTGAGACTTCATCTATATCATTATTCTGAAAGTGGTGTAATAAAACTTTTTCAATTTTGGTTTTAATTGGGACATGAGAAAGGAGAGCAGGGTTTAGGGTCCACTGTCTAGATGTTTTAAAAAAGTCAGACCATCTAATTTTTGAACTGACCCATGTATGGTCGGAATATATTTGGATCCTATTTCAGATGTCATGGCTTTGGCTGCTAGATTGGATGAACCTGAGATAAAGTCACTTCTGGTGTATAGTTGAAAACATGGCGAAAAATGTTAGTAATCTCTAATAAGTGGATTGCATGATCTCCAAATATCAAAAAGCTTAAATTTATCTTGAAGAAAATATAATTTTGTGTGCGGTGTTTCGTTTTTGCCTCTTTACGTGTCTTTGGGTTAGATCTGTCTAATGTCTGGTCAACTATATAATTTTAGTCAGTACCAATTAGAATATTTGATTCGGCAAAAGTAGTTAGGTGAGTAAAAATCTCTTCCAAGAATGGAGAGCCAGTTTGTTGTAGTGGTTAAGTGCGCGGACTCTTATCTGGGAGAACCGGGTTTGATTCCCCACTCCTCCACTTGCACCTGCTGGAATGGCCTTGGGTCAGCCATAGCTCTGGCAGAGGTTGTCCTTGAAAGGGCAGCTGCTGTGAGAGCCCTCTCCAGCCCCACCCACCTCACAGGGTGTCTGTTGTGGGGGAGGAAGGCAAAGGAGATTGTGAGTCACTCTGAGACTCTTCGGAGTGGAGGGCGGGATATAAATCCAATATCTTCATCTACCTCACAGGGTGTCTGTTGTGGGGGGGGGAGGGGAAGGTAAAGGAGATTGTGAGTCACTCTGAGACTCTTCGGAGTGGAGGGCGGGATATAAATCCAATATCTTCTTCTTCTTCTTATCTGCTGGCCATTTGGCGCGTATATAGACTATTGTGGTCAGTTGGCCCCTGATCGTTCCTTTGATAAACACATATTGACATCTAGGGTCATAATAGGAGTCTAGAAGTGAAAAGGAGCAGTTGTTTGAAATTATGATGGCAACACCTCTTGCCTTAGATGTGCCGCAGGCTTGGAATTGTTAGGTAAACCTTTTGGATTTAAAGATGTTGTGAGCAGCTGTGTGTCTCTTGGAGACCTATGATGTCAGGGTTTAGTTTTAATATTGCTGTTCCAAGGCGTTTCCTCTTGACAGGATTGTTAAAACCTCTACAGTTTGCTGTAGAGATGTAGAGTGTCAGCAGGCGCTTTCTGGCTCTGAGGAGTGAGCTCCACTGGGCTCAGCCCGCCCTCCTTTGCAGCCACCTATAAGGGCGCCCCTGGTCCTGGCAGCCCTCATTTGGTAGGCAACTTGCTTGCTAGCCATTGCTGGGTCTTCCAAGACCTGTGCATGACCTGAGGCCTCAGAACAAGGTAAGCTGTGCAGCAGCCACACTGCCGCCACACTCTGGACTGCAGCTGAGCCATTTGGGGACCTCTTCCTTGCTAGGATCAGATAAGGCTCTTTTTCCTAATGAGGTGGGCTTTTTTCCTAATGGGTGCTTACAAATCCACAGTGGACACTGACTATGCACACATAAACACATGAAGTTGCCTTATATTTCATTGGGGATTGGATTAGCTACTGTGCGAGAGTCTTAACCTGGGAGCATGTTGTCTGTGTCATGCACTAAAATGGTTTTACGTATATTTTAAATTTGCTTTAACTGTTTTAACTGATTTAAATTGTTGTAACCTGCCTTGAGCCTTATAGGAGGGCGGGCTAGGAATCGAAACAAACAAACAAACTGAATCAGACCTTTAGTCCATCAGGGTCAGTACTGTGTATGACTTGCAGTAACTCTCTAAGGTTGTAGGTAGAGCTCTTTCACATCAAAACTGAAGATACTGGGAACTGAACTTGGGGCCTTCTATAGGTGAAGCAGATGCTGTACTAATGAGTGATGGCTCATCCTTAAACTGAAATAAAGCAAGCTAGAGACTATCTAGACATTGTGGATGGATGTAAGCCGTGGAAACAAATGAACGCACCTGTTGAAGGACTCTTAGCAGAACGATGAAGTAGTCACTGTGGTCCTGAATGAGAGCTAGTAAACAGATATTGTCATGCCAGTCTGTCACTGTAATGAACTGAAATCTGGTGAGAGGGTGTGGTTGGAAGGAAAGGAGAAGTCTGCATTGCAGGTTGTCCTTTATACTGTTGGTGATTCTCCAACATTGATGGGATGCCTGCATGCATGTTAAGGTGCCCTAATAGGGATTGCATGTTTCAAAAGATATATTTTTTTCAGGAGATCTATTAAAGGAGATCTCAGAACCCTTTTGTGGGCTATGAATTAATCAGAGGCCAAAGAGCGATGGGGCTGAGAGATCTTTATATGCTTAGGTGTGCCCACAATCCTATTAGTTCTGGTGAAAAGTATATGTTGATTGCAGCCCTTCATTGACATTTTCTGCCTGTCCGTGTTTCATATTTATACACAAGCACACAGTTGGAAGCATTTGTTTTGTAAAAGCTGATACTGTCTGAGAAGCATTTCCAAACATAGACTATGAAGTCCGTGCAAATCCCAAGTCTGGAACGATTTTTCAGCCTTTTTTTAATAGAGGCATTGCTTTTCAGTACAGTAGTTCATTGTACAAAAGCAGTTAGCGTTATAGCGTTAAAGAGCTGGATGGATGTTGTTAACACTGTTTAAAGGGGGTTTATTCTTGAAATGCTAAATGCTTGTAGGTGGGAAATTATTGTGCACAAATAGCGATATTGCAATGGTTGCTAATACAGTAGCACTTCTAAACAGAATTATACCCTTGGTGTAGTGGTTAAAAGTTGTGAGAGAGCCAGGCTTGATTCCCCACTCCTCCACTTGCAGCTGCTGGAATGGACTTGGGTGAGTCATAGGTCTTGCAGAGCTGTCCTTGAAAGGGCAGCTTCTGTGAGAGCTCTCTCAGCCACACCTACTTCACAGGGTGCTTGTTGTGTGGGAGGAGGGTAAAGGAGATTGTGAGCCACCCTGAGACTCTTGAGATTCAGAGTGGAGGGTGGGATACAAATCCAATGTCGTCGTCGTCTTCTTAATCCAGGCAGAGAGTTTAGGTTCTGTAAGGGAAGATCTTGCCTCACTAATCTGTTACATTTCTTTGAGGGGGTGAACAAACATGTGGACAAAGGAGACCCAATAGATGTTGTTTATCTTGACTTCCAGAAAGCTTTTGATAAAGTTCCTCATCAAAGGCTCCTTAGTAAGCTCGAGAGTCATGGAGTAAAAGGACAGGTTTTCTTGTGGATCAAAAATTGGCTAATTAATAGGAAGCAGAGAGTGAGTATAAATGGGCAGTCTTCGCAGTGGAGGATGGTAAGCAGTGGGGTGCCGCAGGGCTCAGTACTGGATCCCATGCTCTTTAACTTGTTCATAAATGATTTGGAGTTGGGAGTAAGCAGTAAAGTGGCCAAGTTTGCAGATGACACTAAATTGTTCAGGGTGGTGAGAACCAGAGAGGATTGTGAGGCACTCCAAAGGGATCTGTTGAGGCTGGGTGAGTGGGTGTCAACGTGGCAGATGAGGTTCAATGTGGCCAAGTGCAAAGTAATGCACATTGGGGCCAAGAATCCGAGCTACAAATACAAGTTGATGGGATGTGAACTGGCAGAGACTGACCAAGAGAGAGATCTTGGGGTCGTGGTAGATAACTCACTGAAAATGTCTAGACAGTGTGCAATTGCAATAAAAAGGCCAACGCCATGCTGGGAATTATTAGGAAGGGAGTTGAAAACAAATCAACCAGTATCATAATGCCCCTGTATAAATCGATGGTGCGGTCTCATTTGGAATACTGTGTACAATTCTGGTCACCACACCTCAAAAAGGATATTATAGCATTGGAAAAAGTCCAGAAAAGGGCAACTAGAATGATTAAAGGGTTGGAACACTTTCCCTATGAAGAAAGGTTGAAATGCTTGGGGCTCTTTAGCTTGGAGAAACGTTGCCTGCGGGGTGACATGCTAGAGGTTTACAAGATTATGCATGGGATGGAGAAAGTAGAGAAAGAAGTACTTTTCTCACTTTCTCACAATACAAGAACTCGTGGGCATTCAATGAAATTGCTGAGCAGTCGGGTTAGAACGGATAAAAAGAGGTACTTCTTCACCCAAAGGGTGATTAACATGTGGAATTCACTGTCACAGGAGGTGGTGGCGGCTACAAGCATAGCCAGCTTCATGAGGGGGTTAGACAAAAATATGGAACAGAGGTCTATCAGTGGCTATTAGCCAGTGTGTGTGTGTGTGTGTGTGTGTATATATACAAATGTTGTTTTGGCCACTGTGTGACACAGAGTGTTGGACTGGATGGGCCACTGGCCTGATCCAACGTGGCTTCTCTTATGTTCTTATGTGGGCAGACCAGGCTCCTGAGCAGCATTGCAGCCGTGGGTGGCTTTCCCCCCATCCCCCGGCCCAGGCGCATGTGATAGTGCCACATGCTGCACCGTTTGAAGCCATTTGGTGCTTGGGGATGGGTGGGTGAGGGCGGCAGATAACACTACCACCAGCCCATCTGGGGAGCTGTCCGGGGGCAGGGACTGAGGCCACTGCAGCCACTGGTCATGTGTTCTGTCTTGGTCCTCTACCTGAGAAACATGGGGAGATGGAAAGAAAAAGAACGTGTGTGTGTGTGTGCTTCCATGCATCCATGAGTGGGTTGCCAAGTCTAACTCAGAAAATATCTGGGACTTTGGGGGTGGAGCCAGGAAGCTTTAACATTCCCTAAAATAAATAAGTAAAAATACAGTAGGGCAGTTCCCCTGAATACAGTCTTCATTTCTTCATCCCCAAGCAGCTGCATGTCCTCTGTACACACACTTTCTCTTGGGGGGGGGGAGGTCTGGATGGGGGTGGTGTCACCCATCATTACTGAGGATATGCACAAAGTTCTTTGAGAAGAATTGCTAACCTATTTATTTTAAAATAACTGCCTTTCTCCAGAATCTCAGGACTCAAGACCACTAACAACAATACAAAATATTAAAAATTAGATAAAATGATAAACATTAAAACGTACAAATTACACAAAAACTACGCTTAAAACTAATCTAAAAGCACCTTACAGCCCTGTTACAGGCTATTACCTCTTTACCTGGGCTCATACTGCCCCCAAAGCTGTCTGGAATATTTAGCGGGGGGGGGGGGTTGCAGCCTTGCTATAGAAATTCAGGAAAGTAGAGCCCCCCACACCCTGACTTCTTCCACCAAGTGCCTTGGTGGTTCTGACAGTAGAGCTTGATGGGAACATAAAGAAATATGTGGTCTTTCAAGCCTGAGGACCCAAGTTGTGAAGGGGCTTGAAGGTGATGACCAACATTTTGAATTCGACCCAGACTCGGATCAGCAGCCAGTGAAGGGACTGCCGTATAGGAGTAACACAGTCCTACCAGCTAACCTGAGATTGCAAATGGGATGCTGCATTTTACACCACCTGCAGCTTCTGGATCATTTTCAATGACAGCCCCATGTAGAGCTTGTCAAGCTAGCTTGATATTATCAGATCTTAGAAGTGTTGCCCCTGGCTAATATTTGGATGGAGAACCTCCAAGGAAGCCCAGGGACAAGAGGCAGGCAAAGGCAAACTCTCTCTGAATATCTCTTGCCTTGAAAACCCTGCAGGATCATCATAAGTTGGCTGTGACTTGGCGGTACTATCTAGATCCACTTAATTCCTGCTTGTGATTTAGACTTGGCATAGAAGGTTTGGTTGCTGTGAATATGGCTGTTGCTGCTGGGCTGGGGCGCTGGTAAAATGGGCACCCTCAAGAGAATAGCGGTTGGGTGGGACTCCATCGTTCCAAGGTGGAGATGTGGAGGGTGCTGACCAGTACCTTTTTATTACCTCATTCCACACAGCCACCAGCCTTATGCCCAGGGCAGTCTCCTCACTCTCTGGCAGGGTGGATAAACATCAATGTTTTAAATATATATATATATATAAATTTAAATTGGATTTTTTTTATTTAAATCGGATTTTTAAAAATAAAATGCTTTTTGAGAAAAAGATATTATCAACCAAAGGTTATTCCATCATGAAATAAGGATTAGTTTTTAATTCTGAAGCATAAGGCTGTATAGTCATGCAGTGTTTAAATTTTTTGGTAATAAATTCTATTAAATCCATTCACAATGTCATGCTCTTCCAGAGGTTTCTGTAAGATTACTGGGCAGTTTCTCCGTCTACAAGATATTATCACAGAACAAAGATGCTTGGTTTTGCAGTTCTCAAAACCGTAATTTGTGTTTGCAGAGATCACATGCCTCTTGTACACAGCAAAAATGTTATAAAATGAACAGAGTTGAGAAAAAGACCTTCATCTATCTCATTGTTCTACAAACCTATGTACACAGAATCAACCTCTTAAGTGCTAAGTTTCAAAAAGTTCAATGAATATAAAAAGATTGCTTGGAGTGGAACAGAGCTGCACAAGAAGAAACTTAAGTGTGGGAAGGGAGGGGCAAGCAGTAAAAATGAAAGTGAAACTTTTTGAGCAGAATGCTCCACAAGACTTTGGATCTTTTGCGGTTTATCACATTATTCTTTCCCTGGAGGAGAAAACCTATAATGGCAACAGGCCGTAAAAGAGACCCAGTTTGGGAATATTTTAATGAAGTTCCTCTACCTATTGGTAAGGCAGGCATGCGTGCAAAATGCAAACACTGCAATACAGAAATGCAAGGCCTGGTGACCCGAATGAGGCAACATCATGAGGAGTGCTATGATGAAGATGACAACAGCAACATGTTTGAACAGGCAGGATCTCCAGGTTGGTAAAAATTTTTATTTAATCATATTTCTTAAAGAGCACCTTGAATTGACATGTTTGAGCAAAATTATATTTCTTATTATTACTGCATGTTACTGTCATTTTGATACAGTTATGAAGAAAAGCAAATATTCCTTTTTGGGCAGTCCTGCATGGCAATGAATACAATAAGCAGAAATTGTATAAATAATAAAATAACAGCACTGATTTTTTTGTTTTGTTTAGGAGAATTCATCATCAACACTAAGGATTCTGGAAACTATCCACCTTCAAGATCACCATCCTCCTGTTCTACAGTTTCAGAGTTATCTATCCAGGATAGTGTTTCAGTTGCACCATATACATCATCATCAGACACCCGCAGTATATCATCTAAAAGAAAGAAAAAACCCTTCCCTCCTGGAACCACCACAGACAAGTTTTTGATAAAAACCAGCAGATTAGAAAAAGAGTTAATTGACGAAAAAATTGCCCAGTTTATGCAGCAAATTCTTCTTTCCGCCTGACTGAGAACCCACACTTCATTAATATAGTTCAGTCACTGAAACCAGGATACAGTCCACCCAGCAGAGCAGATGTTGCAGGGAAACTGCTGGATAAAGTGTATGATAGAGAAATGGAGCAATGTACAACAGCTCTGGAGAGTAAAATTGTTAACCTAAGTCTTGATGGGTGGAGTAATGTCCACAATGATCCAGTTGTATGTGCTTGTATAACAACAGAAGAAGGGAAAGTCTTCCTTGCACAAATGACTGATATGTCAGGAAATGCACACACAGCAGAATACTTACAAGAAGTGGCAGCAAAAGCTATAATAACATGAGAACAAAAATTCAGATGTCTAGTATGCAGTTTGGTCACAGACAATGCTGCAAATGTATCCAAGATGAGGAGAAATTTAGAAGAGCAGGAAGGGAATACAAAGCTAATAACATGGTTGCAGTGCTCATTTGCTGCACCTTCTAGCTGAAGACTTCAGTGTTCCAGAAATAAAGACTAATGTTGTTAATATTGCTAAATACTTCCATAACAATCATTTTGCTGCAGCAGCTCTGAAAAGAATGGGTGGGACCAAGCTCCCACAAGATGTTAGATGGAACTCTGTGGTGGACTGTTTTGAGCAGTATATCAAAAGCTGGCCTATCCTGATGACAATTTGTGAACAAAATCGAGATAAAGTAGATGGCACTGTCACGGCCAAAATCCTCAACATTGGGCTTAAGAGAAATGCTGAACATATGCTGAGCATCCTGAAACCCATTTCTGAAGCTTTAAACAAAATACAGAAAAACAGCTGTTTTATTGCTGATGCTGTTGAAATGTGGAAGGAACTGAGTGAGCACTTAAAAAAAGAACTACACACTGACAGAATTAAATTACAAGCATTAAAGAAACAAATGGGACAAGCATCGTCTCCAGCTCATTTTCTGGCAAATATTGTCAATATCTGGTATCAGGGTCAAAACTTAAGTGCTGAAGAAGAGGAGTTAGCTATGACATGGGTATCCAGCAGTCATCCATCTATAATGCCAACTTTAATAAACTTTAGAGCTAAAAGGGAACCATTCGAGAAATATATGTTTGCTGAAGATGTTTTAAAGAAAGTCACACCAGTGAACTGGTGGAAGTCACTTAAGCACTTGGATTTAGAGACTACTCAAATAATGATTTCACTTTTAACAGCAGTAGCTTCTTCTGCAGGCGTAGAAAGAATATTCTCTTCCTTTGGACTCATTCATTCCAGTTGTGGGCAGTACCTCATCTTCCATCGTACAACCAAATCATTCTTGAAGGGTTTGCTGAAGCTCAACCCACCTTGTGAATGGCTTATACCAGAATAGAGTCTCTCCCTCATTCTAGCAAAGTTCATGGGGAAGCCCTTTGCAACTACCGATTTACATCTTCTCACCTTTAATACAAATCTGTTTAGTGGCAATCACTTTGGCTGAGCGAGCCAGTGATCTTTGTGCTCTAAGAGCTGACCCTCCTTACATTATCTTCCACAACGATAAGACTGTGCTGTGACCTGACCTTTCCTTTTTGCCAAAAGTAGTTCCACCTTTTCACCTTTCACAACCAACAGTGCTTCCAACATTCCCCCCACAACAGCAAGATGCAGCTCAGTCAGCTCTGCACTCCCTCAACATTCAAAGGGCACTCTCATTCTGCTTCGACAGAACTTGGGCATTTCATCAAGACCCTCAGTGTTTCATTACTTATGGGGAAACTCAGTAAGTGACAGAAAGTTTCGCTTCCGTGACTGGTGGAATAGGTAACAGCTGCCATTTCTCTTTGTTATGGATTGGCCTAACAATGACTACCTACCTGCCTACGAGCCCACTCGACCAGGGCAGTATCTGCTTTCTCTGTCTTCATTGGGGGTGTCTCCCTTGAAGACACCTGTGTGGCTGCTACTTGGTCTTCCCCTTCACCTTCTGTGGCTCACATGCCCTCAATGTGAGATCCCATTGGGATGCTTCATTTGGGCAGGCAGTTCTGAAGCCGATTTTCCACTATTCATTTTTCTGGCTTACCAGCCATGGACGAAAGGAACTGAGTGGAAGACTGCTTTCTCCTCAGCTCCAGGCATGTGCAGTCACAGCCTGCTGCCCACAATGAGGGAGAAAAACATGTCAAAAGGCTTGAAGCTAGCTCTAGAACTTTCCAAGGTTGAATCCAGTGTAGGCACAGTACCCATGCGTGTGACTATACTGATGACACTCAAAGATTATCAGTTACAGGGCAAGCAGCTTATTTTTGCTGTCGGGTGTTGACTACTCTCAACATACCTTGGAATAATACCCAGTTTCTCTGCCAGCCTGTTATTTTCAAGCTCAGCATAAGCGGCTGTGATCTTAATATGAAGCTTTAAATGGCCTGGTACTAGAGTACCAGAAGGGTCACTTTCTCCCATATGATCATGCCTGAACTCCAAATTCTCATCACATCCCTTTCTTCGTGTTCCCCCTGCTTGTGAATGTGGGTTTGGTGAGTTATGAAGTTTAGTGCCTCTTTTGTTGTGGCACCTTCTCTAAGTCTGGTGATAAATGTCCTTGTTATTCAAAGGGGGAAATCTTAAAAGGAGAATTTCCAGGCATCTTAATTGCAGTTTTCTGTTTCCTGTGGGTTTTGACTGTGTTTTGTGACCCTTCTCCTTTTAATGTTTTTTGTTGTTTTATACTGATGATACATGAGGTACATATTGATTAGGGAAGGGCTGTGGCTCAGGGGAAGACTCTCCGCGTGGCATGCGGAAGGTCGTAGATTCAATCCCTGACATTTCCAGTTCAAAGGACCGTGTAGGAGAGACCTCTGCCCAGGCCCATAGCTACAATGAGACCCCCGGGGTCCCAGCCTCACCAATTTAACTGCTCTGCAAAATTTCTGGCCCCACCATTCTCAGGCCCCATTGCCCCCAATGCCCCTGTTGCTCCCTGTCACTCCTATTGAGCCTGGTGGCAGTGCTGCCATCGGTACCCCACCACACACTCATGGGCTCCTGGTCTCTCCATTGCTTCCATCAATCGTGGCGGAGGTGCTACCCCAACCACCACATCCCCCTGAACTCCTGGCTGCTGTGGCACACCCAGGTGGAAAGGTGCAGTGGCTAGCTCTTTCCAGAGTGGCTGGCTCTGGTTGAGATGTGTGGCTGGCGGGCGGGCAATACAAAAGGCCAAGCCTCCGTGTGCACCACCTGCCCACCTCAGTGAGATAGAAGAAGATGAAGAAGATGATATTGGATTTATATCCCGCCCTGCACTCCGAAGAGTCTCAGAGCGGCTCACAATCTCCTTTACCTTCCTCCCCCACAACAGACACCCTGTGAGGTGGGTGGGGCTGGAGAGGGCTCTCACAGCAGCTGCCCTTTCAAGGACAACCTCTGCCAGAGCTATGGCTGACCCAAGGCCATTCCAGCAGGTGCAAGTGGAGGAGTGGGGAATCAAACCCGGTTCTCCCAGATAAGAGTCCGCACACTTAACCACTACACCAAACTGGCTCTCTGCTTGGAGAAGGCAGGCACAAAGGAGGGTGCAACTGTGTGCCACCGCTCCACCTGTGCCAAGGCTGGCAGTGGGGCATGTGGATGAGGCCCACGGGAGAAGCATCATGGCAAGGACTTCTGATGGTGCTCATTTAATTTTTTTTTTGGGGGGGGGGCATAGTTTTGCTTTTAAGGTTTGTGTGTGCATGCGTGTGCACGCTTCTTTCTGCCTAAAAAATAACCCCCACCCCTTGCTGCCACAAGGGGGTTATTGGCGGCCCCCTGAGCCCCTCCAAACAAAGATCTTGTCTGCCAGCCCCACCAAATTTGAAATCCTAGCTACGGACCTGCCTCTGCCTAAGACTTCCGAGAGCTGCTGCTAAGCTGAGTAGGCAATACTAATTTTGATGGACCAAGGGCAGTCTAAGGCAGCTTCATGTGTTCATGTGAAACTTTGGTCTGTTGCATATGGGAAAAAAAACCTCCTGCTGGTTTTATTGATTTTTTTTGTTGCTTTTACTGTTGTTATTATGCAATAACATCAAAGAATGAACTGCAGGGTACAAACACAGTTCTCATTTTCTACAGTTCTGCTCAGATATTGATTCTACTGAGTTCACTGAAACTTTTTTTTTTTTTATTTTGCAAGACAACTTGGCTAGTCCATGACATGTGAAAGACGTATCATAATTAGGGGTTGCCGGCTGGGAGTTGGGAAATACCTGGAGATTTTTTTTTGGGGGGGGGGGCAGTTTGAGGAAGGGAGGGATCTCAGCAAAGTGTAATGCCGCAGAGTCTACCCTCCGAAGCAGCCATTTTCCCCTGGAGATGGATTGTAATAGTGGGAGACCACCAGGAGTTTGGCAACCTTAAATAACACTGTATAAAACTATTTCTTATTAAATGTCGAAGTGTACGAACCTACTGATGGTCTCGAGAGAAATATAATATATTTGCTTAAAAATTAAAATTACCTTACAATTTAAATCTTATTTATGTAATGCTTTTGTTTTAATTATTATTTTAACTTAAATATAATTTCAGTGTGTTTTTTTTTCATTCACAGAAACCTTTTGGACAGAGATACATTTTCAAAATCCGATCCAAGTGAGTATTATTTTCTTTTT
The DNA here is from genome assembly GCF_032191835.1 of Heteronotia binoei. NCBI lineage: Eukaryota > Metazoa > Chordata > Lepidosauria > Squamata > Gekkonidae > Heteronotia > Heteronotia binoei. The sequence goes on from NC_083230.1 coordinate 10,836,695, forward strand.
ACTCTCGATCGTTGGAATTTGGTAATAATGGGCTAAAGTTGTCAGCTTGTTGTCTCGTATTTCTCACGGTTAAATGTTTTCCAATGCTTCTGTCTAAACTTTGCAAGGAGCTGGATGAAAGGTCTCATTTTGAATATGCTATATTACTCAATAATCATTGTGATCATGATTTGTAACTCTTGGGTAAACAAATCTGCATTCCAGAACTTAAAAGCCATGGCTGTAATAGGGTTAGCTTTCTTGGTGGCTTACCGCTAACATTTTGTTAAAGGACATTTTGATATGCACATAAGTAGTGAATAATTAATTGTAAATATTTTTACTGAGAAGTTCAGGAGAAAATTTATAGATGTTGAGTACCGTTCTGTGCATCTCTGTGGTAATAACAGTGTTTTGAACTTGAGAGAGATGACATGTTTATTCCATTGAATGAAATAGTTGGAAGGCAAATGAGTTGTTTCCTCTCAGATTTCATTGGCCTTAAAGTTCCTGCACATTGAAAAAAAGGTCAGTTGGAGGGAAAGCCTAAAAATTAAAGGATTAGTACTGTAAAGGACCCACCCTAAGTCCCTCAGAATCACTACCCCTTGGACAAATGAGCAGCATACAGACCTGTGAATCCTCAAGGTCAGGGCTTTTTTTTGGTAGAAAAAGCCCAGCAGGAACTAATTTGCATATTAGGCCACACCCCCTGACACCAAGCCAGCCGGAACTGCATTCCTGAGTGTTCCTGCTCAAAAAAAGCTCTGCTCAAGGTTATTTGCACACAAGAAACCAGACCTTGGTAAAATATATGACAATGTATTAAATACTTTAAGAAATAAGATATCACTAGGCAACCCAGACTTGACAATCCTGCAGCAAGAAAATAAGAAAAGCTAACTTCTCTAATTCTTCCATACTTGGTATTAGATGGCACACCTTTTAGAAAATGGGAGTCCAAGCTAGAGGATGTTGTCTGCATAGCAGTCCATTGCAATGGGGCTTGGCATAGTCAGAGCCGCTGTCTAGTCAAATCATGAAGTTAGCATGGCTTCCCTCTAGTCTATGGCCTAATTATAGTCTTTGGCCATGTGGCACCCAACCCAATTAGGGATCTCACTTGATGGAACCTTCCAGAAGATGATGACTTCCACTCCTGCTTACCCCCTCCCATCTATATAGATCCAGGTGGACAGCCATGTTGGTCTGAAGCAGTAAAACAAAGTAGGAGTCCAGTAGCAGCTTTAAGACCAACAAAGTTTTATTCAGAATGTAAGCTTTTGTATGCATGCATACTTCATCATACGATGGAATGGGGTACAGTGAGCAGAGCTACTTATAGCTGGCGGGCAGAGGTTAAGAATGCAACGTGGTACAAATTTAGAATCCAGTGGCAAAATAGTGACATTAACAAATTGAAAGAACATTGGGTCTTTCGGTTTGTTAATTTCACTATTTTGCCATTGGATTCCAAATTCGTACCACGTTGCATTCTTAACCTCTGCCCACCAGCTATAAGTAGCTCTGCTCACGTACCCCATCCCATTGTCTGATGAAGTATGCATGCATATAAAAGCTTACATTCCGAATAAAACTTTGTTGGTCTTAAAGGTGCTACTGGACTCCTACTTTGTTTTACCCCTTCCATCTAGTTACGGAACAGAACACAGGTTCTCACAATAGCTAACAACCACATTCTTGAATCCGGCCTTGAAGGAGATAAGGATGGTGTAGACAGGGAGACACCTGCAAGCCAGAGCAGTCCTGTTAATATTCGTGTTAACCATTGTGGGGGGGAGGAGAATCGGGGTGCTTTGCCTCACAAGTACCCTATCTAATAGAGCTAAAAATCCAGAATATTATACTTTGAAATAGTTCACCTTCTAATTATAAGATTGTATCCCACTGAAAGCTTCCTTTTAGCCAGTTGCCCCCTCTCTCCACAGATCTGATTCCACCTTTATTTTATTTTGGGGATCACCTGTCCCCCATGAGCAGCATTCTGGAAAACATATTGGGCTGCCACGAGAGAAAAGAGGCACTGACTGACAGAAATCCCATCCTTTACATAAGTGGATATTTACTGTGGGTTACAAACCATGGCCCGCTAATGCTGTTCAGGAGGCACACATGATACAGCCCTTGTGGGACTGTGCCACTTAAGCGTACAAGTGGGATGTTGCTTATTTGAATATTGCTCACCGAGATTATGCTCATAGCTGGCAGAGTGGATAAAGAACGATTCAGGCCTAGCCCCTAGTTTTTGCAACAATTTTCATTTAAATTTTAATAATATATCCGATAGCGCAAAATTAAGTACTTTTTATGGCAGTGCTAGATGAGGAGCACTGTGATCATCGTGGGCGGCCTGGGAATGAAATAAATTAATTGTGCAATAATTAATTGTGGCTCTTTGAGTCATTTGGGTTCTGTCTCGAGCTAGTTAGGGTCACCCGCTGGCTATACCACTATGCATGCCAATGTGAACAAGCAAGACGTTTCCCCAAGAAATGCTGCAAAACGTATAGTTTTCATTTTGTTTTGCAACGTTCTGTATAGGATGCTTATAGAACAGGTTTGCTCTCCTCATTGCAAATGTTTTGAACAGCTTAGCACTGTATTTGCAGAGCAATCCTCTATGTAGGGTTTCCAAGTCTGGCCAACAAGCTGGCAGGGGACTTAGCAGGAGATTCCAGGACAGGGAAGGGAAGAAGTGTGACTTCCTGCATCCCCTCTGGGTGACATATACATATCGAGGACATCAGGAGTAACTTGCCTGTGTCACCTAGAAGTGGCGTATGCACATTGATGACATCAGGAGGCAGCACTCTGGGTTTTGGGCAAAACTCTATGGCTTGAAGCTAATTCTATCTTAGAGTTTTGCCCAGAAACCAGAGCATCGCCCCCAACGTGGCTATGTTACTTCTGGATAAGGTAGGCATGTTGTTTGGGGGGATAATTCCCCGGTGGAGAGGGCCACCCCATGACCATACCCCCCCCCCCTTCTGATAGCACTGAAGCTTTCCAAACCAGGGAAACCCCCCCACACACACACACCTTAGAGTTTTGCCCAGAAACCAGAGCATGGCCCCCAACGTGGCTATGTCACTTCTGGATAAGGTAGGCATGTTGTTTGGGGGGGTAATTCCCCAGTGGAGAGGGCCACCCCATGACCATACCCCCCCTTCTGATAGCACTGAAGCTTTCCAAACCAGGGAACCCCCCCCCCCCCCACGATTTTGTTTTTTCAGAATGGGATTTCACAAGGCTTTCTCCCAAGTGAGGGTCTGCAGGATTGCAGTCTAGCTTTATGAATGTCGGCGT